>NC_053041.3:463643587-464893587 GCF_002575655.3 Aegilops tauschii subsp. strangulata
TTCACGGAGGGATTTGACATTGGCAGGCGGTTTCTCAGTTGCCCCTTAGAGGTTAGTGCTAATTAAGTTCATCATTTTACTTCAGTTAATGCCACCGCTCATCCAGAATACTATTTAACATTGGCAGGGATATGAGGCTTGTGCCTTTGTTAACTGGCTGGATGAAGAATGGCATGGTAGGGCCCGGAGTGTTATCACCAAGCTCACAGAAGATAACATAAAGCTGAAGAAGAAACTGGCTGATCTGGAATGTACAATCAGTATGGTGAAGCAAGAAAGAATCAATCACAGGCAACATATGAAAGCAAGAGACAAGAAGGAACTAGCATGTGTAGTTGTGGTTGTCGCATTAGCCATGTTCTATGCGTTGTTTGCAATGAAAATTAGGGGTTTTGTTTGACAGTATTGCTAAAGCACATCTAGATGTGCTCTAAGTAATGCACATCTAGGTCCTATGCCATTGATGTTACGCGAAGATTCGTGCAAATATTTTTCTTTGTCTTTATTCTTTTCCTTTCTAGTTTGATTACTACTGGCTTTATCAATAAGAAGTGCTCAATGTATTGCTTCCCAACTATCCTACTCCGTTCGTACCGGTACCGGTGCATAATCCCAAAACTCGTTCCTTGTTTTTGTCTTGAAAAAGGAAACCAGCCAAATAGCCAATAGGAGTCCTGCGCAACCCCAGGAATTTGGAGCTACTGGGTACAAATAATTGCGGTTGATTATATCAGCGGTTAGATAATACATCAACCCCCGCTTCAATTGGCAGTGCCTCTTCTCTGCATGCCCCGCTTAATTGTCCACCATCTTCATCATCCCCGGCAGGCCGCGCTACACACTGGCACACACTCTGCAGCCATGTCGAGCGACAGCGAGGACGACGGTTCGGCCAGCAGTGTGGCGCCCGATGATAGGTCAACATCGGAATCATCCCGCTCATCTTCCATGAGTCCGGCATCGAGCCCGGACCTCATTATATCCGGTTCATGGAAGGGACGCCGCCTCCGGAGTCGTTAGACGACAACCATACGGACGAGGAGCCGTCGGAGGACGAAGAAGAGGACGGCGATGATGATGAGGAGGAATGGTCGAACAAGGAGGAGGACGACAACAACTGCAACGACGATGACGACGGCGGCAGCGATGAAAAGACAACGGTCAGTGGTAAGAAGCGTCCTCACCAAGATGATGTCGCGGGGCTATCCAACAATAACAACAAGAAGAAGAAGGACTAAATTATGCAGACTGTATATATATCTGTTTATCATGTCAATCTCATCGCAGACGGTTAGTAATATGTATTCGACAGAGATCTTCTACTTTATCGCCAACATGTTGGTTTGTTGAACCGTTTGCCCTGACGAGCACACAATTCACAAAAAAAGACTGTATGGGCTGTCTATAATGATCGCACACAATTCTGATTACCGACCTGTTTGCCGGGTATCACAAACACCTTGGTGCGCCGAATCGTTTGTGTTCACCTGAATCATCGCAAACGGTTCATCGGAGTGAACTGTATGCCGTATATTGCACACACCTTGATCTGGCTGCCCGTTTCTATTGTTCTGTCTCATCGCAAATAGTTCATACAGATCAACCGTATGCCCCTCATCGCACACACAACTAAAATCTGAACCATGTTTGATGTATCATTCATTGCAAACATTTTGCATCTTTTTTGATGGTTTTTTTACATCACCGTTTGCAATTAATGCATCGCACACTGTTCGTCAAAGGGTCTCTGATCGTAGTGTCGCGTTAGCAGCATCCTGCAGTAGTGTGAGCACGGTGTGCTTAGTATTTTTGAAGAAATGCTCTCTTGCTTCACTTAGATTTATTTGAGAGTTAGTAAAATTCTGAAGAAAATCTCTGTTGCTTCACTTAAATTAATTTAAGGGAAAGAAAATATATTATGCTCATGATCTTCACGTATATTTTTTTGAGCTTATGGGAAGCAATACATGAAAATTAGTCCCAAAGTGATAGATATCCAAGAAGGATAAAGAAAAGAAAATGTCATGAAGATCATTGGACAAAATAAACGTGATTCTTAGTAATAGTTTTGAGATATGATGATGTGATATGTGAGTTATGTTGATGAGTAATTATGCTCTAGTAGGAATATTGGTGTTAAGGTTTGTGATTCCCGAAGCATGCACATATAGTCTCTCGTTATGCTATGATGTTGGAGCATGATTTATTTTTGATTGTCTTCCTTATGAGTGGCGGTCGGGGACGAGCGATGGTCTTTTCCTACCAATCTATCCCCCTAGGGGCATGCATAGTAGTACTTTGCTTTGAGGGCTAATAAACTTTTGCAATAAGTATATGAGTTCTTTATGACTAATGTGAGTCCATGCATTATACGCACTCTTACCTTTTCGCAATTTGCTAGCTTCTACGGTACTGTGCATTGCCCTTCCTCACAATGAGACGTGGTGCAAACTTCTCAGGTGCATCCAAACCCCATGATATGATACGCTCTATCACACATAAGCCTCACTATATCTTCCTCAAAACAGCCACCATACCTACCTATTATGGCTTTTGCATGGCCATTCCGAGATATATTTCCATGCAACTTCCACCGCTTCCGTTTGATGACTTGAGCATTTATTGTCATATTGCTTTGCATGATCATATAGCTGACATAGTGTTTGTGGCTCAGCCACCGTTCATCATTTTTCATACATGTTACGCTAGATAATTGCGCATCCTAGTACATGCAGAGGCATTTATATAGAGTCATATTTTGTCATTGTATCGAGTTGTAATTTTTATTTCTTTTGAGTTATAAGTAAATAGAAGTGTGATGATCATCATTATTCATTTTTTGAGCAGTGCCCCAGTGAGGAATGGATGATGGAGACTATGATTCCCCCACAAGTCGGGATGAGACTCCGGACAATGAGAGAAAGAAAAAAAGAAAGAAAAAAGAAAAAGAAAAAAAAACAAAGAGAGAAGGGGCATTGCTAGTATCCTTTACCACACTTGTGCTTCAAAGTAGCACCATGTTTTTCACATGGAGAGTCTCCTATGTTGTCACTTTCATATACAAGTGGGAATTTTTCATTATAGGATTAGATGCACACCCACTTAGTTTTCATATTGAGCTTTCATACACTTATAGCTCTTAGTGCATTCGTTGCATGGCAATCCCTACTCCTCACGTTGATATCGATTGATGGGCATCTCCATAGCCCGTTGGTTAGCCGCATCGATGTGAGACTTTCTTACTTTTTGTCTTCTCTATATTTACCCTATCATCATACTCTATTCCACCCTTAGTGCTATATCCATGGCTTGCGCTCATGTATTGCGTAAGAGTTGAAAAAGCTAAAGCGCGTTAAGAAGTATGAACCAATTGCTCGGCTTGTCATCGGGGTTGTGCATGATAAATACTTTGTGTTAAGAAGACAGAGCATGACAAGACTATATGATTTTGTAGGGATAACTTATTTTAGCATTGATATTTTGAAAGACATGGTTGCTTGTTGATATGCTTGAGTATCTAAATCATCATGTCAAAACTAGACTATTGCTTTGAATCACATAAAAAGTCCAATTGTCCATGCTATAAAGAAAGGAATATGATATGACATGTTAAACAACACTCCACATCAAAAATTCTATTTTTATCACTTACCTACTCGAGGACGAGTAGGAGTTAAGCTTGGGGATGCTGATACGTCTCCAACGTATCTATAATTTTTTATTCTTCCATGCTGTTATATTATCAATCTTGGATGTTTTATAGTCATTTTATATCATTTTTTGGTAATAACCTATTGACATAGTGCCAAGTGCCAGTTCCTGTTTTTCCATGTTTTTTACATCGCAGAAAATCAATATCAGATGGAGTCCAAATGCCATGAAACTTTACGGAGATTTTTTATGGACTAGAAGGAACATGTTGGGCCCTGGTTGCACCTGGGGGGAGTCCCGAGGAGGGGACAACCCACCAGGGCGCGCCAGGAGGCCCAGGCGTGCCCTGGTGGGTTGTGCCCACCTCGGGTGCCCCTGGACCGCCTCTTTGCTCTATAAATATCCAAATATTCCCAAAACCCTAGGGGAGTCGACGAAATATTCATCCAGCCGACGCAGAGTCCAGAACCACCAGATCCAATCTAGACACCATCTCGGCTGGGGTTCACCACCTCCATTGGTGCCTCTCCGATGATGCGTGAGTAGTTCTTTGTAGGCCTTCGGGTCCGTAGTTAGTAGGTAGATGGCTTCATCTCTCTCTCTCTCTTGATTCTCAATACAATGGTCTCTTGGAGATCCATACGATGTAACTCTTTTTGCGGTGTGTGTTTTGGGATCTGATGAACTTTGAGTTTATGATCAGTCATATATTTTTATATCCATGAAAGTTATTTGAGTTTCTTTGATCTCTTATATGCATGATCTCTTATAGCCTCGTATTTATTCTCCGATATTTGGGTTTTGTTTGGCCAACTTGATCTATTTATCTTGCAATGGGAAGAGGTGCCCGGTAGTGGGTTCGATCTTACGGTGCTTGATCCTAGTGACAGAAAAGGGAACCGACACGTATGTATCATTGCTACTAAGGATAAAAAGATGGGATCTATATCTACGCAATAGATAATCTTGTCTACATCATGTCATCGTTTTTATTGCATTACTCCGTTTTTCCATGAACTTAATACAATAGATGCATGGTGGATAGCGGTCGATGTGTGGAGTAATAGTAGTAGATGCAGGCAGGAGTCGGTCTACTAATCTTAGACGTGATGCCTATGTAATGATCATTGCCTGGATATCTTCATAATTATTTGAGGTTCTATCAATTGCCCAACAGTAATTTGTTTACCCGCCGTTTGCTATCTTTCTCGAGAGAAGCCACTAGTGAAACCTATGGCCCCTGGGTCTTCTTCCTCATATATTTGCTTGCAATCTACTTTTCCTTTGCATTTTTATTCAGATCTATTAAACCAAAAAACAAAATACTTTGTTGCACTTTATTTTATTTGTGATCTATTATTTCAATCTACTTCAATTTTCTGGCATCGTTACCCGAAAGGGATTGATAACCCCTTTAACACGTCGGGTTGCGAGGTGTTGTTATTTGTGTCCAGTTGCTATTTGCGTTGTGTTGCTTGGTTCTCCTACTGGTTTGATAACCTTGGTTTCTTCTCTAAGGGAAATACCTACCGTCGTTGTGCTGCATCATCCCTTCCTCTTTGGGGAAATACCGACGTAGTCCTAGCAGACAGGAGCTTTTCTGGCGCTATAGTCAGAGAGCAATCAGTAATACATGAACCTTAGTGGAAGTAGTACATGAACTTATTTGTACATACTTTTTCTCATGTTCACATGCACATCATTTTTCCAAAAGAAAAGCTTAGGAGAATACAATTGGGGAAAAACTCTACAGAAATGTGTACTGAAACATCATAATAGAAAGTTGATTCTGAAATTTTTGCAACAAGTTAGAACTTTGTGTGCAGGTCTAAAGATCATCACCACCAATGGTTCCTTTTCCAGCCCAGCCATGCATCGGCCTAGTCAGCATCCCCACCAATGGGGATTTCGCTGCAGAGTTCCAAATTGCATAATGATAAAATCAATCAACCTAGAATTTCCTTTGTATTGTTGTTGCATCTCCTATAGAACAAATAAAAAAGATACAGTTAGAATGTAAGATTTGGCAAAGTGTTGACTGTTCTACTCTCAACCTAATGGGGCCCATCATCATCTGTTTCCCATGCTACAGATAAAAAACAAAGCCAGTTAGCATCGTAGTAGCAAGCAATACGGCAGAGTTGAACGACCTGATGTGGCGAAGCTGAACGACTTGGACACAGCGACTTTGGAGCTGCAGTGCAGTTGGAGAAGGCAGATGGGGAGGTACGCGAGCTCCTTCCAGGAGGCTCTACGAAAGCGGTGGCAACATTACACCAGGGCAGCTGCTTGGGGGTCAAGCACGACCCCTACGGCTGACCAAGAACAGCCCTTCTTATCGGATGCGATGGACGGTGGAGACATGGCGGCGGGATGCCGACGGGAGGTGGCAGTGTAGTGCAGTTTTGGTGGCAGCAGAAGGTGTGAGCACAGGTCGCTAGGGAGGATTTGACGAGCCTCGTGGTGGTTCTATTATCCCTTGCACTGCATTTCAATCACCCCAACGATGGCAGCAACCAGCGATTGCTGCAGAGGAGAGCTGCACGACTCAGGTGTTTCGCTGAAGAAATCGAGACAGTAGCCTCTGCTGATGGCAAGGGCGGGGCGACTGGGCGGCCGAGGGGAGGGAGCAGTGCACGCCATGACTCTAGCGCAGATTTGGAGAAGCGCTCGTGAGCACTACAGAAGGGGGCGACGCCGAGCAGTGGCCACTGGACACGGGGCGCAAGTGGCAGCGCAGGGAGCCTGGGAGGTATGTGGTCGCGGCACCGCATTGTGGCAACCGGACCCTGGCCTCTGGCGTCCGAGACGTGGGAGCCTGGTAGCAGGCGCACCTGGTGGCGGGGAGGTTGTTGGGGCGGAGGGCGGTGGCAGTTGGGGAGGAGGAACGCTGGCCGTTGAGGAAGAGGCACGCCGACCGTGTTGAAGGAGGCACGCCGGCCTTGGGGGAGGAGGTGGTGGCGAGATCCAAGGAGGATAGCGGCGGCGGCGTGATCCAGAGAGGGTGGTGGTGGCATTCATGGGAGGGGATCGGGGGAGGTCATGGGTGGGGATCGGGGAGGTGGTGGACGAGCGGGCCTGCGCGTAGCCCCCTCACTTCGAGCCGGTGGGAGGGACTCATGTGTACGCACGTGCTCGAACTTTGATATGGAATCTCACCATGATCCACACCGTATAACAAACATGCCAAGATGAATCCACCTTTGGTCAAATGCCTCTCGTTGTCGGTGGAAACTAAAAACCTTTGCGGGCTAACGAATGGGCACATTGCTGATAACCGCGTGAGGGAGTGTCCAAGAGGACCACCAATATATGCATGTGGCCCGAACATGTATGTATGAAAGGGTTGTGTAATGTTTTAAACAACCAATTCACGACTTTGACGTGGCATATATGACTCACACAGTGATCAATATCCCACACACAGGCTCATGACTCGTAGTGTACTGCCGGACCCCCCTCCCCTCCCCCCCACACAAACACATCCCCGCACCGCCGCCGCCACTCTGAGGCATGTCGAACTTTTTTCTGAAGTGAACATGTGACCAAAGGAGTGTCGTGTTAAAATTTTAAAAAACACAGAGATCATTCAACCATTTTTATACATTGATTGATTTCCTAGGGATTTAATGCGCAAAAATCAATTTTGAGCTACATGTGCACCAAAATGTATTGCAAAATCATATGTCTGTCCCTGGGTGCATGTTTCCTCGTGCAATAAATTTCAAAACATTGAGAATATTGATTTTTAAATTCAGTAAATCCAAACTTAGTTGAAATTCATGAAACTTATCATGGTGTCATATGGTCATATGGACACCAGTAGACTGTGATATTGTATTTGTTCGTCAAATTTGAGACAAGTTTTGATATAATGTTCTTACAAACGGGAGATTGTTAATAATTGGCAACCAATATCGCATACAAATTATTTATTCAGACCATGTGCGTTAGAACAACAATGTACACTTGCCATGTTTCTGTTAAGCACTAAAGCGGCAAAATTAATCATCAAAAAAGAAAAACAATATACGTGCCGCCACGAGCCCCGTGTGCCGTGTGAGCAGGCGTGAGTTGACGGGACGCATGCGTGCAGTCTACCGTGCAGGCAGACTGGGAGGCGTGCGTGCAGGTATGTGAATTGACGGGACGTGTTTTCACTGTGCAGTGTCACTGATAGGCATGCGAGTAGGTGTGTGAAATGATGCTCACTACAAGAAATACGTCAATTGTGACCTTCTCTTAGTGACCCCAGCTGAATTGGTTGTAAATCCACGACCATTTCACTTGGAAGGGCTCAAACCCTGAAATTGCCTTACACCAAATGGTCATAAAGCAGACAAGAGTGGTCGACGACCTTCTTTCTACCTGATTACGACTAATATAAATGGTCATGAGGTTGTGAACGTGGATGCATTGGTACTTAAGGTGTAGCTCGAGGTGGGCTTGGGCCTCGGCGGAACGAGGCCACCTTCTTTTTTCTGTTAAAATTTCCATGTGCCATGTAGGCCTCGGCCCATCCAGGAAGATATGTGGGATGCCCTCATATTTCTAAAAAAAGAAACATATATTCGGCCCAACGAAAAAATGGGAAAATAACAAGTTTTTCATTATTACCATTTGGTGAGGATGGTCAGTTATCTGAAAAAAAATAAGTTTTCATTATTGTCTAAAAAACGGGGTTTTCCTTATAGAAAAATCTCAAAACCAATTAAACAATATAAAATTATAAGAATAGGAAAATAATGAACAACTTTGTGAATCTTGCTATATGGTTTAGCAATTAGAAAACTAAATGTGTAATTCAAAAAATGTTAATGTTAATACGTATTTCAAAAAATGTAACCATGTGTTTAAAAAACTAAATGTGTGTATTTGAAAAGTTTCATGCATATAAAAATGATAATCATAAATAATATTAGATATATATATAAAAGTTTCATGTGTATGAAAAAACAGTCATCAGTATGTATATATGAAACTTTACAATATATATATATATATATATATATATATATATATATATATATATTGATGCTATTTATCACCCAGGGTGCAAAATAAGTTATTTTTCACCCGAGGTAATCTTACGATCACTTCATAATTAAATTACATTTTGAATTCAAATAGTTCAATTCATATTGATTCACTACGTAAATTTTGGTATAAGAAAATAAAAATATAGGTCATAAGACAAGAAAATTTGAAGTTTATGTATATTTTACACTATGTTTTTACGTTTGTAATTTTACATAACATAAAATATTTTTTACGGCGATTATATATTTTCTTACGGTATCTTTTTACATCAGAAATAAGACAAAACTTACGGAACGTAAAATTACAGTGCATTGGTGCCAAAATAGAGGGGTGAAGAATAACTATTCCTCACCCAGGGTGACGAATAGTCAATCCTATATATATATATATGTCACGACCGGTTTTTCAATAAAATAATTATTGAGAAACCAATCCCTGTTACGGACCAGCGAGGAAGAATTCCTTCTCACTGATAGACAATACATTGGTCACAGAAGAAAAAATACCAGGAGTACTAAATATAATACAAAGTTGAGCAGAGACTGCCCAACAATTTATTACATGCACGCCGATAAAACAATATGGCGGATAGGGTGGCAAACTACTAACTCACGATAATGACAATGGTGGAGATATCACCGCGAGGCGAGTGATATGACTCCAGAAGACTACAGCTCTTCGAGCGTCGGAGTGAGGCTCGAGAAGACTTATTGCGGGTGGCGGAAGCGTATACAATACAAGTGACCAATATCCGGGATCGCGCAGGACTGACTGGGACTCCTCTAGGCGTCGGACGCGCTATCAAACTCTTCATCCAAGAGATCGCCTTCGTCAACATCTGGCCAAATCAACAAGCCAGGTGAGTACTATGAAAGTACTCGCAAGACAGTTCGGACATAAGGTATAACAAATGTAAACATGAAACATATGAACAAGTTAACCAGTGCGATCAGACATAGAGATAAAAAATACTGGGTGCCAAGCGAGGGTCTGAATGACGCCTCGAGCGGAAACTACAGAATAGTAATACTGGTGCCAAACGAGTGTCTGAAAGACTCCTCGAGCGGAAAATGCGACATAATAATACAGGTGCCAAACGAGTGTCTGAAAGACTCCTCGAGCGGAAAATGCGGAGTAAAATACAGGTGCCAAACGAGTGTCTGAAAGACTCCTCGAGCGGAAAATGCGGAATAAAATACAGGTGCCAAACGAGTGTCTGAAAGACTCCTCGAGAGGAAAATGCGGAATAATAATGCCACAGTCGGGCGTCGGGGCGACACCACATAAAGGGCTTATAACAGAAAGTAAAGACAGTACATGCCACAGTCGGACGTCTGCGCGACGTCTCATAAAGGGCTTATATTGTAACACAACAATACAATAGTTCGGGAATATAACTTATCACAAGTACGAGACAGATATAAAGTTAGTTCATCCACAGGAATAACAATGAAATTGAATTTACCACTTGAGCTTGTTCATCGGGGAAGTTTTTCACACGGATAGATTTGGATATAAAGTCTACATCACTGATCATGGATATGATGATTTGGAAAGAATTGACTCTGCAGAGTTTGTACTTATCCACAGCCAACGGATTTCAGTAGTCACGGGGACTAGTTCCGTCTACCGTGTTTTGGAAGAAACACGTCTAACCAGTACACACCCAATTTAACCATCCGAAGCCAGGGATCACCCTCGGCGACGTTCAAGAAAAACCTTGAGTCGGGGAGGCTACAACCTCGCGTAGCATGGGATCAAATTTATATACGCGCGCTCTAAGGGGGTGCCCCCCCTCTCGGTCCCAACCGGAAACACCCATGCCCCCTGACCGGATGACTGGCTTTAATCCTGGGCCAAGGTACCATTATCCCGACCTCTCTGTTTGGTGTGTACACGGAAAGAGGTTACCAACTTACTAAACCGCATCCTGGCAATGAGACATGTGGTAGCACGGAAAGGGGAAGGGACGGTAACACGGCTCCAACCATGTTAACGTCGGAGAAGTCGGATGACGCAAGGCTGGCATGCTACAACAGTACCACCTTGCTGCCCTTCATGTCACCACATGATTAGGCCACCTCTCATCAGAGGTCATCGCAACTTTGGAACATGCGGGAAAAGATTGATAACGTGGCTCCAACCACGTTAACGTCGAAGAAAGTCGGATGACGCAAGGCTGGCATGCTACAACAGTACCACCTTGCTGCCCTTCATGTCACCACATGATTAGGCCACCTCTCATCAGAGGTCATCGCAACTTTGGAACAACAGGGTCGTTGCCTTACAAGCAACGAGACATCTTACCGACACTCATATGCCACGCACAAACTTTCACATGAACATGCAAAACATCTGCCATATCAAATGTTCAAACATGCTTGCCTGGTTCGGAGAAGTCGGAGTCTAGCTCGGCGAAGTTCGCGGCTCCGTCACCTCTCCCGGAACCTACGGCAATCACGAAACGGGTATTAACGTGAAAACCAACACATGCACAGAAAATTTGCCAAATATTTCCCAAATAAATCCCATAAAAAACTAGACAAAATTTTAAGAATGTCAGAAAAAGAATCACTCAAAAATACCTTTTTATTAAAAAGTTATAAAGGTTTCTGTCCAGGGACCTTTCTGTAATGAAACAGAAAAGTTCCAGGGTTTTAACTGAGAAAACAGAAAACGGTTTGTTTGGAAATGCGCAAGCGCAAGAGAGAAGACGTATTTTGCCCGAAGGCGTCAACAGAAAACGGTTCGGGGAAATAAAACAGAGGCTGACACACGGGGTCCGCATGTCAGGTTTGAAAAGGCTCGCCGGCGCCCGAAGACGGCGGTGGACGCCGGCGTCGAACCACGGCGAGTTAGGAGAAACGGAGGGTACCAAGAGCTTCAGTGTCTTCTTCCGCGTCGGTGGGTGGTGGACTCGTCCAACGGGGAGCACCACGTCGACGGCGACACTATCTCCGGTGGACGGCGGTTCGGGTGAGGATGGGGAACTCCGGTGGAGGGCTGCAAACTACAAATTGAGGCGCGGGTCAGAACAAGTGATGCAAGGTGAAGCTACTGGCAAGAGAATGGAGGCGGAGGAGCACACACGGGGGCGAATCGGGCTGGATCCCGTGGCGGGTCGCGGCGGCCGGAGTCGAGGAAGGAGACCTCCTCGGGGCTCTTCCAGTGGCTAGGCGTGCTCTAGGGGAAGTGCAGGGCTGGTGGGTGCTCGAGTTGAAGCTCGGGACCTCTATTTATAGGCAGATCGACGGGGTGGTCGTGAACGGAGAATCTCCGGCGAGCGATTACGGCGGAGCAGTGGGTTGGCAGAGGGTTTGAGCGGTCGGGCAGCATCAGTGGATGTTACGGGACTCGTTTTGCAGCTAAACGGAGCTGGCCCTGGCGTAATGGCGTCTGCCCACGGTGCGGTGACCGCACGGGCTCAACGGCGGCAGAGAGCGCGCTCCGCGCCCTGCGGTTCACGACGAGAGCGGCAGCGCATTCGGGGGAGTGGACGGCCACGCGGCGGGCTCCGGTGGTTTGGGCGGCGCTGGGTGGAGTCGTCGGTGCCGTGTCTCCCGCTGGCGTCCGCAAAGCCGTCGCCGGCGTCGGTCACGGGGCGGCGCACCTTCTGCTGCTCGTCGCCGACGCCCGCAAGGTGCCAGGCGCTCGTGCGGTGCAGGAACAAGAGGGCGAGGACGAGGAGCAAGGCGACGCGAGGGTACTGGCGAGATCGATGCCCGTTTCTGAAGAAAACGACAGCAAGCACTGAACTGAAACTCTGAATTTACTGAAACTTGACAGTGACCATGCATTGCAGGTGTTCGACAGTAGGTTTTGGTAAAGAGATGAATTTTTCTGGAGCTGTAACTTGGTGAGGTGACCACTCAAAGCACCCAGGGGCTGCATGAATTTACTTGGAATTTTTGGAGAAGGTTTTGAATGAATTTCACCAAATTTGGCAAATCTGGTCCAAACTTGCAGCTGATGTAGTTTGAAAATTTTGAACTGGAGACCAGTGGATCTTCATGGTTCTAGGTTGAGGGTTCAAAGAACTAGGAGGGGAAAGAAGTTTGGTGGTAAAAGTCCAAACAGAAAATGGAGTTCCTTTGTAAATCTCCAAGAGGTAGAATAGAAGGCAGAAAATATTTGAATAGAATTTGAATGGAAAATAAATACATGGGGAGGTTCAACTTGCTGGATTTGATGCAAATCATGATCCAGAGGTGAGGGAAGGGTTAGGAGAGATCATTTGCACTAGGGCCATGGCAAGGAGGAATTGTTGAAAGTGGCAAAGGACTTTCCAAAAGCCATAGTGCAAAATTCAAAAAGATTTACAAAAGTTATTTTTCCAAATGAAAAACATTTTGTCTTGAGCCCAAATGAAGAGCAAGAACTCCCAAGGTCAAAGGCAGATCTTGGGTGAATCCAAATAAAGTTTTTGCCATAAAGAAAATATATGAGAGGGAGAGTTCTCTTGAAGAAATTTTTTAAATCCCTCCCTTCAAGTCAAATAAAATCTTTTGAAAAATCCAAATAAAAACTTGGGCGTCACAATATATATATACGGTCACGCTAAAGTGAGCGTGAGCGTATTTCGCTAATCGTGCGCTCCGCCAGGCTAAACAGACCGCTCGGTCGAACGGCCCGCTATTATACTTCCACCTCCTAGTAAAATCCCTGGCAAAAAAGTAATGGAACTAAATCCGTTACCAGATGCACCCCTCCCGCAGCCCTCACTAGCCATTAATCTAATGACTCCTAGTAAATTCCTAGGCAAGACATAGTAATGAAATTAAATTCGTTACGTGCTGCATGCACCAGACCCCGACCCGGCTTTGTAGTAGCAATTCAAGTAATACCTTCTCGTAAAATTTGTCAGAAACATAGTAATGGAATTAATTTCATCACTCGCTACCTGCACTAGTCCTTCGCTCCACCCAGTATTAGTTATTCACCTAATTCCTCATAGTAAGATCTTATGGGTAAGAAAGTAACATAACTAAATTCATTACTTTCTCCTCTAGACGTGGGCATGTCCAATACGTACTACATTCCTCATAGTAAAATCCTACGCTAACTAGTAGACTGCCCGTGCGTTGCCACGGGCTTTTGAAATAGTTTGCAGAGTTACATGTTAACTTTATAAGGTCTCGCCCCGTCGTAGATCCAGATCCCCACCACTGATTCCACCCCGCCTAGGCCGCCGCCTGCCGCCGCGCTGCCCCATCGCGTTCGCGTTCGCTCCGGCCGCCCCGACCCCGCCCGCCTCCGCCTCCGGTCCATCCTCCGCCCGGCCCCGCTCCGTCCGCCTCCTTTCCAGCCCTGCTCCGTTCGCCTCCTCTCCGGTCCGTCCGCCGCGCCGCTCCGTCCGCTTCCGCCCCGCGCCGCCGCCTCGCTCCGTCCGCCTCCGCCCCGCGCCGCACGTCGCCGCCCCGCTCCCCGCTCGGCCGCCGCCCGCTCCTCGATGGCGCCGAAGAAGACGCCGAAGGGAAAGTCCGGTTTCTTCGGCATGAGGGCGAAGCCCTCCGGGAACTTCGGACTGGAGTTCTCCGATGCCGGGCAGCGTTGGTGGCTCGGCATGTATCCCACCGCCGATGAGGCTGCTCGTGCCTACGACGTGGCGGTGTGGCGTGCCGGACGGCCGAAGACGGATCTAAACTTCCTGGAGGTCGAGTCCCAGGCGGTGGCAGAGTGGCTCGTACCGCAGGGCATCCGGATGGAGGAGATGCCGGCTAAGAAGGCGAAGAAGAGACCGGCGATTGTTGTCGCTCCCGGCGAGAGCGACGAGGCGATGATGGCTTGGTTTGCGTGATTTGCAATTTGCTGCAAAGCCATCTCTAATGAAATGCTATTTGCTACATTTTTAAATAGGAAAATTATTCCGATCAGCCAGCCATAACTCAACAGACCAATCTCTAATGAAATGCTATTTGCTACATTTTTTAAATAGAAAAATTATTCTGATCAGCCAGCCATAACTCAACAGACCAATCCGAACCCATATTTTCTAAAGTAAAAAAAATATTCCCTTGATAGATCAAGATGCCAAAGTGTCGTTTGCCCGACTGCAATGTTCCTATACACGCAGAGCAAATTAATTTTCAAATCAAGGAATTAAGAAAAGGAAGAATATCATGATGTTCATGGCACTTGCGAGGTCTGCCATGCTACCATGGCATCGTCTTTTTAGTCTCTACCCACATGCCGAGTTGAGAAATAATCTTCCGATATACCCACTGTTAACACACTCACGTACATAATGGCCCTTGGCTGATTGATTTGGCTGGCTGTTAACACAAGCACACAACACACAAAATCAGTCAATAGCCACACGTATGCATTGTTTATTTTATTCCAATTGTGATGCAATCGTGACACCTACACGCCCCGTCCGCTCGCCCATCACGGTAATTGCCTACTCGCCGCTGGTGCCAACCGCTCGACCTCGCCACCGCCGCTCACCACTCAGTCTCCACCGGCTGCCCATTGCCTCTTGCGCCACCCGCGCGCTCGCTCGGCCCAATGTTGTTGATTGGAATGCGGGACCGAAGGTAATCCATGGACAGGTTTTAGTTCTGCTTGGCATCAATCTTTGGTACTTGTCAATCCATCTAACGCACAAAAAAATCGACTCTCAGACAGAAAAGTGATCTAACTCTATTGATGAGCACAACAGTACATACCATCCCATCATGATGTTGCCATCTCTCACACTTGATGATTACATCTTGTTATTTACAACATGTACACCATCGGGCGATTGCTTTATTAGAAATATATTTACACAATATGATCAGAGCAACATCAAGGAGTCGGATGCTGGTGCACAGATTCTCCTCAAATTCCACATGCAACCCTTGTAGAGAAGAACGACATATTTTCCTTAGGTGATTTTTGACCGAGCTCCTACAGAAAAATTCAAAGAAATCATGAGGAGCATGGAGCCAGGCAAACTAATCAGAGTAAATCATGAGAGGAGAAGCCTCTCAACCTACTACAGAGAATCGAGTCAACATTAATTCGTGTAAGAATTAAACCGTAATGTAGATCAACAACCCAGTAGTTGATAAAATAACCCTGACACAACCCATTAATACAATATATGGTCACAGGAAGTAGATTGAGATTGTGCAGATATCATGATCTACGAACCGTATCTACGAATATTGATTGCAAAGTCACAAACAGAACCTCCTCACATCACAAAACAAATGTTTCATCAACAGAAACTCTAGCGAATGCCAATTGGATTATAGAAGTAAGATAGAGACATCGAAAAAAAAAGATAATTCAAAGAGTATATATTCTATTTTCTTACTTGACATCACAGAGAATGCAAGTCATATTGAGATACATCTTACCCTTCTATAAATTGACTGCAAGGCACAATCCCCAGCAAAATATACAGAATGAATTGCTCTTATGGTCCAAGTATTGCATAAATAGTTATATACATACTATTCAACAGTGAGCATAAACATGGCATGTACTACCAAAATCCCTTGGATATGGAGCTTAGTCTGCATGTCTATTCGTCTTGTTTCCCTAGTACAATGCCCATGCGTTGCCACGGGCCTTTTAAATTTTTTTTCTGATTGCATACATAAGCATAATGCACTTCCAATTTCACATGTATAGAAAAAATTTACAGTAACAATCGAAAAATGCACTTGATGCAATGTATTTTCATTATTCCACTTCACTTGCATCTCCTAGTAGAACGCCCGTGCGTTGCAACGGGCTATATTGACGACTTCTTTTTTTTTACGTCAAAGCACTCTTCTTTTCTTCCATTCTTCCTTCCCCCAATTAAAAATGTTTCTCAGAGTGATATGTGAATGGATAAATTTACAACGATACTAAAATATGAAGGACTAAAACCATATTTATGGAAGAACATATTTCTACAACACATTCGACATGAAACTTATGGTGTTTGATAGATTGGATAAAACACGATGCTGACTTAGCACCAAAACTCATTGATATTTCAAAACATGGTTGTCGTACCATTGTACCTGAAAGATCTGTCTCCCCCTTCCTCGCTCCCTCTCTAGTAGCCGTCTCATGAGCCGGTCGTCATTGTTGCTGTTGATGGCGATGACAACAATGAGGAGGAACACCACAAGAGCTAGATGTTCTTGACCTCTTCCCTATGGTAACTGCCGCCTCTGCATTGGGTGTCGTTCATCAACACCACCGCTGCGCCAGCTACTACTTGTATAGAAAATAAGAAGATAGAAACTTTGTGTGTTGGGTGGGCTTGAATTTGAAATTATAGCCTTATAGGAGGAAAACTTATATGAAATATGCTACAAAAATATCATCTTGTGTTTAAAGCCATGGAAACAAGATCTTTAATAAGGCCATGAGAAGACATGTGCAAAGCAACATAGTACTAAGGTGACTATGCTTTGCCATGGATTCAAGAAAGACATGAAAGTCCAGCTATAGTAATTTTCTCCTACACATTATGTGTAATTTAGACATAGATCTATTCAAGTCCAAAAAGAATAGTGATGAACACTGATTTATCACAATTTTAATCACAACACCTGTTTAAAAGATCCAGGGAGAGAAAGAGATCCATCCGGGGAGCAAGCATGTGTCGTTTATGACGGCCAAAGTGCAAAAGTAAAAAGGAAAACGACCAGCAACACCACCACAACCCAGTTCTCCTTCTAGCACCTCGTTGGGTCTTTTTTGTTGCAGCCGAGATGTAGGGGATTGCAAGCACCCTGCCTAGAGGATTCCAGAATGAAACCTGCAATATATAAAGGCAAACAGAAAATCATTAAAGGCAATCTTAGAGGTGCAAAATCATCAAGGTATGGATGCCCTCATAGAGAGACTTCTTGTCATCAAAACCGACAAGGTACAACTTGCGTACTCACACAGCTCCCACCGTCTAATTTTACTTTTTACCAATCCAAATTATTTTTAAGGCTTCATTGGTATGCTGCAAAATCACACACATGTATAGAAATTACCATTACAATTTGTGTGGCATTCATAGAAGTTACTCCCTCCGTCCCATAATATAAGAGTGTTTTTGACTCTAGTATAGTGTCAAAAACGCTCTTATATTTTACGACGGAGGGAGTAGAAAAAAATGCTAATCCAGTTTAGCTTGATTGGTTACCTTGGTAAACCCACATGTCATTGAAATTAATTATACCTTTTCTAATTTGGGAAGGAATGGGGAAAACATTTGTAGTCTGCACAGTTGTTATATGTAGATGTATTGTCTACCCAACAAAGGCCTTTTTTAGGAGAAAGGCGGGAGCTTTGCCCAATTCATTAAGAGAGGAAAATAAAATTACAGAATGGCCCTGTTTATGAGGAAAACAAGGCCGAAAACCACGCGATTTAAAAGGGAAAATTGTGCAAAGCCCCGAAAAAAGAAGAGAAACAAAAAAGAAACAACAATTCGACATCAGCCAACTCGAAACTATACCACCAACTTGCCCACACCCCAGAGATGAGTGGATGAACTCTTCCGAGATGCCTTCAAGAAGGATAACGACGCCCAAGGGCGCTGCCGTTTCCCTCCTTTTCCCGCTAGGATCGGAAATCCTGTATTTTCCATATCCATACAATCGAGTCATTAGGTTTTTGAAATAGTGTAATGGAAAAAGAAGTGCTTCGAATCATTGCTATTTGACTCAGACCTGTTCTGAAAAAGTCGAGGTATTTCGAATTGTTTGTTGACACGGACAAAGTAAGTCGCGGTCATCGACCCCCTTCGAAGACTTAAGATTTCGCCCAGAGTGACCCACAACAGCTGGCAGACCTCAGGAGATGGCCGCCCACACCAACAACCCCCACGGCAACCCTTAAAACCAGCAAGCCATGGTCTAGTGAAGAGGAGGAACTCATCGATGACAACTCCGGAGAGGAGGGAGCTACAACGCCATGGTCGCTGGTATCCTTCAACGCCCATCAAACCAAGACTTTCACCCTAAGCCCCTCGACCTAACCCAGCCCCGAGGAAGGAACTCAGCCACCGCCGATCGAGAGCAAGCCAAGACCACGCTATACGGGCAGCAGCAAACCATGACCACCAGTTCCGAGAGCCCTTCGATCGATCCGCACGACCAACATGGAGGCGAGTCAACACCAACGCACAACACAACACAACCGAGCCTCAGATACACCACGAAAGCCAAAGCTCACGCAGTAAGCACGGCCCGTACGCAGCCAACCATGCACATGTCACAGTATCCAACGGCCAGCCCCATGGCCGGAGCGGACAGATCGGGACCGCCATGATCTGAGCCTTCGAGCCCGCTCCCAGGCAGCTGCCCCAGCAACCGAGTCGCCCACGCCTCCTAGGCCACCGACCTCACCACATCCGCCGACGCAAGAGGCACGACACCGCGCTGGCCGTCGCCCTCCGCTTGCCGCCCGCCCCATGAGCTCCCCAACTCATGGAGGACACAACCGCGGAGAAAAGGAACCGTCCCCGCCGCCGCCCGCTCGGCGACGGTGAGGGGAGGAGGGTGGGGGTCGCCGGGCTTAGGGTCGCCCATGGGGATGGAGTGACATGGGGCTGGTCGGCATTTCACTGTCAAGTTGTTTTATCATTTCCAACAAAGGCCTTTCATGCAATATAATTGGGCTATTAAGTTCTAGTATCGATCATACTGTGAGAACAACAAAAAAGAGCATATTGTATACAACGCCACAATAATGATATCATAGACATACATAAAAGTACATGTTAGTACCTTGAGCATTTTAATCCCTTCCTCGTACGTTAGCTTCAACGTTTTCTCTAGGTACTGTATATAAATTAGAAGAAGTTGAGACAGTAAATTAAGCAAAAGCACACATATAACAACACAAAACAGTAAGGAGTAATGTCTTACCTTCAGAGGTTCAAATGGATACTGCCTATTTATTGTCTCGAGTTCCTTCTGACAATTTTCATTTGGGTGTTTGAATATTGCTACAATTAGCAATCTATGATATCACAAACCTGAAAACAAAAATCAGTACTTGGTCAGCATCGCTTCAATAGACAAACTAAAGAAATATTTCCTCCAAATCTTCCTTGCCTCAAAGTAGTGCTTCTTAATCTCCATTTCTGCATCCAACCCAATAAACTCACACAGATGCCTGTGAGTGTTTGATTTTTCTGATCTAAATACCGGACCAGCCTCAAACACGCGCCCAAAGCCACCACAGATGCTCATTTGCTTATATGATTGTGGAGACTGCGCTAAACAAGCAGGCTGGTAATTGTACGCCAGCTTGAATGGAGATGCACCAAGTTCACTTGATCCACCAATCAACTTTGGACTGTGGATCCCAAGTCCGAGAACAAAAACTCGCTGAAAGTCTGCATGTGTATCCAACAATCATGACATGTACTCCCTATGTAAAGAAATATATTTAGTGATCTAAACACTCTTATATTTCTTTGAGGAGGGATTATGGACCAAAAGAAGAAAATAAACATTGCATGCTACAGAAATGGATAATAAAATCTATCTGCATGAGATGCCACATGAATGTCACAAACATAAGCATAGTTTCGATGCACACTATCTCATGCTGCATGTTAAATACAGGTTTGTGCACGTTGCCTTTTGCTGGTAGATGGAGATACTAAGATGAAAAAATGGTCACACAAAAATTGCTTTTCAAATGTTAATATTACCAAGACTAATCCATGAATAAAATGTATGCAACTATGCACAGTAAAGATACTTAAAATAGTTACTGTACTAAACTCACTGATATAGAGCTATCAAAACCGGAGCCAAGGCTCAAATCTTGAACAATGATCAAAGCAGACTTCAGCCTTGTGGTTGCCGCATAGGCTCACCACACTGACAACACCAACTCTCTTCCGTCTTCTCAGTTTCTTGACAAAAAATGATACTGCTATTTGCACATTAGGGAGTAAATTATGCTTCAAGCATTCCTCAAACCAAATCGGCAATATGTAGGCTTAAAATATCAGCAGGCATCCACACAGATTTCTACAGCTGAAATATAGTGTTGTGATTTGTGTACCCATAATGCAGAATAACCTATTGTTCTATTTGGTGGTTAAATAAATAAACATTATTGTTTTTGGCTAGTGCCTGTAGAGCTACTAAATGATAGTCAGTGTCACTGTATATTTCTAAGAAAGAAAATTATAAGACTTCATTGGTTGTAAATAACACTAATTGTATTGGTTGCCACCAATGTCGACTTGAAAAGAAAATTATGGAGCTTCAGTTCATATGCATCTAGTCATATAAAAAAATAAGAACACATGCTTCAGCTCCTGTTAGTTCAGTCACAAAAAAAAATCACCACCAAAAATCAGAAGACAAAGTATCATTGTTATATTTGTTGACTTGATTGATTACTGTAGGTTAACACACCCAACTGGAATTAACCTGCAATAGGATAAAAGAAATTAAGATTTGAGACGTGTGTTATAGGGTTCATAGAAGAGAGAAGAGGGAGGTACCATAGCAAATCATTGGTCGCACAGTTTGACATTCAACTTTCCATTTGCCAATGAGACCTCAGGGATTCATATACATAAACGTTGATTGATATATCAGGTCCAACTCCCTGTAACTCATAAAAGTTACCGGGAAGTCAACTAAAAAACAATTCTCAGTAGAAGCATACGGCTTACCAATAAGGTGGACCAAAGGCCTTTATACAATCCTCTACCACTCTCTTCTCTACAAATTGTAGACAACGTGTGAAAGATGCCCTTGTAATACCTAGTGGTTTTCTGCAGAATTTTATAGACATGAAAGTTTAGCTTACTAAAACCTGTTCCTTTGGCCTGTAAAGCTGCATTGCATGAAAGCGTTAGGTAAAGATGCTCTAAGTTCTAACTGGAAGTTATATTGATTGATTGTTGGCTTAGTGTTATTCACAAATCACAAAAGGAAGAAAAGCATCACCTGTGTTGTCAGGTGATTTCGAACAACATCCAATGGGTAAGTTACAGATGCAGGTGTCACTCACGCTAGACCACCACCAAGTAAACATATAGACACTAACATAATTTGGGCCGTCCATTCCGTGAAGCTGCAACTATATTTTGAAATTTATAAACCTTGCACAAAAAAACATAGTCACGAGAAATCTTGCAAGTTAACATACTAAAATTCAGTGCTGAACTTTTTGTATCGCTCATATCAATAGAAGCTGATGGCGGAATAAGAAAATCGATGTACAATTTTGACAAGATTGCCTTTCGAATATGCCCAAAACACTTCTTGTCGAACAACCCACGAAGCCATGTGCCATATACTACCCTTCCTTAGAGCTGCAACATCTGAATGCATACCTGCCACCTGTCAGATCAGTATGCCACAAGCTCATACAACAAACTTTATCATCAGCATATGGGTTATGTGACAAAAAAATTACTGTATTCAAGAACATTTTCAAGAGATTGCAATTTTGTAGCTATGAACAGCATATGGTACATACAATGAATCCACAGCCAAGGTTTAAGTTTGGACCATGATTGGACAATACAGCGCAGAGTGTTGTAAATTAACAACAATAATAATAGGCCATGACTGTCAACCAGAGATATATTGTTTGGGGCAATCAATTCAAAGCGAGGGAAGAATATATATATCACATTCAGGGAACTAAGTTGATATTATCAGCATCCAATTCCTTTGAAGAATCTATATATGTGCAGTGTGAAGGCAGAAGGAGCACAGCAGCACCATGAAATATAAGAGAAATATTCCTTCACGCTCACAATCCGTGCACACGAGAACGCGGGAGATAAAAGAGGGGGCGGAAAGCCTATTACCTGCAAGAGGATGGAGAGTGGCGAGGATCGAGATGCAGATCTTGCCGACCACGCCGGCGAGGTGTGCGACGGTGATCCAGCCAAGGAGCCGCTGCGCTTGGCAGGGGAAGGCCCTGCCGACGCCATTGAAGAGGACACGGTGGCCGCCGCCAGTCGACGGCAACGGGGACCTGGCCGATATCACCAGGGCCTGGATATCACCTCCATCATCCCAGACACGCCTTCATGGTGGGCATCCTCACGGCCCCTTGAAACCGCAGCAGCTTCTCCTTGCATCCCCGTCGCCAGATCATAGCAAACTGCACACACGCCCGAAGCAGATCAAGATGCGGAAATAACCAAACCAGAAGAAGTGGAGGAGGGATTCGTACCTGGTCGAGGCCATGGACCAGAGGGTGATCTGCGGCGCCCACGCCAGATCGGTCATCATGGCCGCGGGCGAGGGAGGCGGCGGCGACCTCGTTCCCCGGCGGTGGCGGCGGATCCTCTCGGGGCTGGGGCGTCTCCTCTCGGCGGCGGTGGCTCCTCTCGGGGCTGGGGCGTCTCCTCTCGGCGGCGGCGGCGGCTCCTCTCGGGGCTGGAGGCTGAGATGAAACAGATCGAGATTGAGGTTAGTTTTACGTGCGGGGTGAGATACGAAAGAAAAACCAGACGAAAAAAAACCAAACGGAGGTGGGACGAAAATAAATTCGGAACGAAGACTACCAACTGAGACATTAGGAGTAGAGATCCCTTCTTCTACATATTCAACTAATTCCTCATGAATATCTACTACTGAACTATAAAGCAGGCTAGCATAAACAGTGACAAAATTGAAAGGATTACTGGTTGCAGACTAGTCGACCGCCCAGGCGACTACTAGTAAAACTCCCTGGAAAAAAATGTATTACGTACCCTGTTAGCACTGGCCACTCAGCCCACCAGCCTACTAGCAAAACTCCATGAAAAGATAGTAATATAATTAACTTGATTACCATATAGGCTGCTACTCGTAGTAAAACTTACGCCAAAAGTTGTGCCGAGTGGTAATTGCATTACGACTAGAAATTAACCAATTGCTATCAACTGCTAGCTAGGTAGTAGTAATTTTACTATCTCACCATGCAAAGCTATTACGATGCTAGTTAGTAGTTATTTCATTACTACTTACGGTTGCTTCCACACCTTAAAAATCTGGCCGTAAAGTGAATCTTTTCATTACGATATTTACTTTCCTAATTACGCTGGAGGTCCAGCCGTTCGGCGTGGGAGGGTTGGGTCAACCTAATTAGGCGCGTTCGCACATTGGGTCGGCGCGTACGCTAACTATAGTACGCTCGGGCTCACTTTAGCAGTCCTATATATATATATATATATATATATATATATATATATATATATATATATATATATATATATATATATATATATATGTTAATCATTTACTTAATTTTTTCTAACCTATATAAACAATGTTTTATATGTGTACAAAAATGTACAATGTGTACAAACATATGTATGAAAAGATTTTTTTGTTGGGAATATATGAAAAGATGTTAATCATGTATTTGAAAAAAAGTTAACATATATAAACAATATGTACAATGTGTCTTAAAAAATGTAGACATGTGTTCACAATATTAGACATCAAAATATTTATTAAAAATCTTAATGATGCAATTAAAAACCGTTTACTATGTATAAAAAATGTTTCTGGTGTACACAAAATTATTCATAAAATGTGGTCTAATATTCTTTGAAAAATGGAGAAGTTTTTGTAACAAATATTTGCTAGGTCCTTCATAAAAAAAACTCATTTTTTGGCACTCGAAAAATGGAAAATGAATTTCTTCCACAGAAAATGATAACTTCCTTAGGCAACATTGTTTGTCATTCCAAGATGCACCCTTGTGCACAATATAAGATTATTTGAACAAACTATGCCATGAATGTGGCCATAAGATTGATCATTTAGCTTGAAATCCATGGATCTTCACACGTGATAGCTTGTTTCTGAGATTTTTTTATAAAATAACTACCGTATTACAAGTTTATTATTTTTCCTGGTAACTCGGTCACATATAATGACACAATGCAAAAGTTTTCCAATTTTTTGTTTTTTTAATTTTCATGCCCGTTTCAAAATGCGGTCAAAACGACGGGTATGACCGTTTGTAGCTAGGGTTGAATCTTGGAAAAAATTTGGTTTATCTCTGATTAAATAGATACTTATGTATCTAGAAATGAATTTTGGAAAAAATAAAGGGCAAACTATAAGGCAGCTGCAGTTCAAATTCGACCCGCTTTCTACTAAATCTGCGAAAATTTGTCTTTTTCACGAGAGGTGGATCAAAACTTTTGACACGCAACCATTTGGTCAATTGTGCATTAAATATTTCCTAATATTTTAAAAAATTGATTTGGTCCAATTTTGCAACAAATATATGGTAGGTCTTTCACAAAAAAACTCATTTTGGACACTCGAAAAATGGAAAATGAATTTTCCGTCCAAAGAAAAATGAAAACTTCCTTAGGCAACATTGTTTGCCATTCCAAGATGCACCCTTGTGCATAATATGAGATCATTTGAAGAAACTAAGCCATGAATGTGGCCACACAATTGATCATTTGGCTTGAAAGCGATGAATCTTCACACGTGATAGCTTGTTTCTGAGAACACTTTTTTAAAATAATTACCGTGTTACAAGTTTATTATTTTTCCTGGTAACTCGGTAACATATAATGACACAATGCAAAAAATTTCCATTTTTTGTTTCTTTATTTTTCATGCCCGTTTCATAATGCGGTCAAAACGGTGGGCATGACCGTTCCTAGATAGTTGTTAAATCTTGGAATTTTTTTGATGTTTCTATGTTTAAATAGATACTTATGTACCTAAAAATGATTTTTGAAAAAAATAAAGGGCAAAACTATGAGGCAGTTGTATTTCAAATTCGACCCTTCACGAGAGGTGGATCAAAACTTTTGACACCCAACTATTTGGTCAATTGTGCATCAAATATGACCTACTATTTTAGAAAAATTGATTTGGTCCAATTTTGCAACAAATATATGGTAGGTCCTTCATAAAAAAACTCATTTTGGACACTCGAAAAATGGAAAAATAATTTTTCCGTCCAAAGAAAAAGAAAACTTCCTTAGGCAACATTGTTTGCCATTCCAAGATGCACCCTTGTGCCCAATATGAGATCATTTGAAGAAACTATGCCATGAATTTGGCTATAAAATTGATCATTTGGCTTGAAAGCCATGAATCTTCACACATGATAGCTCGTTTCTGATAATACTTTTTAAAAGAATTACCGTATTACAAGTTTATTATTTTTCCTGGTAACTTGGTCACATATAATGACACAATGCGAAGGTTTTCAATTTTATTGATTTTTTTTTGAATTTTTCATGCCCGTTTCAAAATGCAGTTAAAACATCGGGTATGACCGTTCCTAGCTTGTGGTTGAATTTTGAAAAAAATTGGTGCTTCTATGATTAAATAGATACTTATGTACTACAAATGATGTTGAAGAAAGTAAAGGGCAAACTTCCATCTGAATCGACGGAAATTGATCTTTTTCACGATAGGTGAATCAAAACTTTTGACACCCAACCATTTGGTCAATTGTGCATTAAATATGGCCTAATATTTTAAAAAATTGATTTGGTCCAATTTTGCAACAAATATATGATAGGTCCTTATAAAAACTCATTTTGAATACTCGAACAATGGAAAAATGATTTAGAAAAACTCATTTCTCATAACTCTTTAAAAATATTTGTCTTATTTCAGTTGGTCATTATTCCTAAAAACGAAAGTCAAATTTGGTGACAAAATGAGAAGGTTTTTTTTCCAAATTTTCAGGTCATAATAAAATAGCTAACATTATTTAGCACCTTACATTTAGTCAACTATGACCAATTTAAATGATCAAAATATTATACTTGTATACTGCGTTCTGATTGGTTCAGAGGCATCTCACCTGGATCGTGGATAAATCACCGTCCGATGCTCCTGAATCCAACAATCTGCACGTCGCCCGTCTCACCCACGTCGCCCAAGCCTACAATCCGCACTCCTGTTGCACCCTTCTCTCCCACGCACACAACCACCGCACCTCTCTCCTCTTCTCCCTCCCTCTGAACTGATCTGAATCCACCGCCACCCACCCCCACCGCCTCCCAAGCCCACCCTGCAGTACAGATCCGAGTTCCCCTGCCTCCGCCACCACCGCGCCCACTTCGCGTGCTATCCAGATCCACCCTCGGTCTCACCGCTCGCCGCCTCCCATCCCTAGATCCTCCACCCGCAACGGACTCACGAGGTAGTGTCCGACCACTCCGTCCTCTAGGCCGGTTGAATCCACCGCTCCCGATCTCCGGCGCTCCCCCCGCGACCCCTTGCCCGTGCCTAGGGTTTCGACCGTGGCATCACGTACATCGCCGGCGCGTCTCCGGTGGCTCCTCTCTGCCACAAAACGTAGCCCCCTCGCGCCCTCTCCATGTCCTGGATGGCGCTTGATAGCTCGGTGCACTCACACGCATTAGGCTGGACGACAACGACTCTGACCTCTTCTATCGCGTCTCGGCGCAGTCATGCATCCTGTGGCGACCTCCTCTGCCACGTGACGGCAGTGGCCGACCTTCACTGCGAGCGCTCCACCACCTGCAGATCAATTCAGTGAGCACTTGTACCTCTGCCTCTCTCCTCTGCTCCTAGCCTGCGGCTGAGCCATACAGGTTTACATGTAGATTACTAGCTTGCACGGGCCTTAAGAATGGAGTAATTTAGTAGGTAGGAATTCTAGTTTTCCTTGTAGGAGTTGTTGCACCTTTAGTTGGCTCTATTGTGTCCTGGACACTGAGAGAAACTAAAGGAAGTATTTCATAGTTAGTAATTTTGTGGGTTAATATGGACAGCGTAGCATATTTCACTTGTTAAGCTAAGGTAATTTTCTTGGTTAATATGCATAGCGTAGCTTGTTTCACTTAGTAATTTTGTAATTTTTGATTTGATAGGGATAGCAGAGAAGTGAATGTACGACAGTGATGTCGATTGTTGGCTGCCGGTGTCAACATGCAAATATTCCAAGACAAGAGAAGGTTTTGACCATTTGATGGAAGCATCCAAGTCGAGCCAGGTCAACAAGTTTTGATTCTGAACACTCCTAGTTCATTAGCACATTCTGAATGTTGTTGTTGGCTTGAAACTGGAGACCAATTTGGCAGAGGCAGGGGACGAGCCTAACTGGTTGGTGTCTCCACATGTCGGCTTGTGCCCGTGGTGGATGCAAACAAAAGGAAGGACTCGTATGCAACCCAGCATGCTGGGTATCTTCTAGTATGTTTCATGATCATTCAGAGTTTAGGTCTGGTGCACATGTTCAAAATCCTAAACCCTCTAGTTGTAAACCTCACAGAAATTCTCACCTAGGCTGATCGTCTACTAGAGTAATGCTCAACACCTTGCTATATATCATACTGCTATGTGATATTGTATATGTGCATGTGTTATAAATTGGCTTTAATTCAATACTTTGCGATTGGTCAATATATACATGTTTACGTACAATACTGAAATATGCTTATTTTTTCGACTTGACAGCTGTGTACAATATCTATACAATGTTATTAGAGAAATGTCTAAAGTACTATATATACTTAACATGCTAAAAATGCCCGCACTAATAGCTTTGTGATCCATGGCACTTGGCAGCCTGCCTGCCTGCGCTAATAGCTCTTTGATCCATGGCAGCAAATGCGTGGCTATTTTGTATGCCTGATTTTGTGGTTACAGGCCTGCGGAGCCTGTCATTGTTCTTGAGTGGCGTCAATGGTCGTGTACATGTGTCGTTTGTAGTACAAAAAGGGCCACTATCAGCAGTAGGATTTGGATTACTGTTGTGAAGATCATGAATATCTATCTCATTTTGCTGCTCTATGCCTTAGTTTTCCAAATCTAGGATGACTGGATCTAGATATGGAATGTGTTTGGTTGTCGTTTTGCAACTATCTGGTTTGTACTTGCTATGCATCTATGCCCAAGTGACGCCCGTTTGCAAAAACTGGTTGTTATGAATAGGTAGTGGTATCCTTTTGGCTGTCCGGATATACTAGGGGGTCTTGTGTAAATTTGTTAGCATATGCTTCAGTCAGGCCTGTTCATGCAGTCGATTAGTCAAAGATTACTGGAGTACTTATTATACACATGAAACAGAAAGTCTTAACAGATGCTAATTGATTGGGTATTTCAGTTTGACTGTATCTCCAGCACTGACAAATACCATTGCTTGTTCAAATATATACTGGAGTTGCTTGTTCAACACTGATAAATATCATTGCTTGTTTCTAGAGGTTCTTGTTCTTCCTCGACCTCCATGGGGTGCGCGAGCCGGTAGCCGGCCATCTCCGGCGAGCCCGACCACGGCGATTGATGCCGAAGGCCGTGGGCGATGCCAAGCTCCTGACCAAGCCCTACGCCACCACATCGATGAATCTCAAGGCAATTTTCGTTTTCTTTTCCTAGTAGTATTTTTTCGTCTGCCACTCGCGACTGCCAGGTTAATGATGTACTTCTCGTGCTGTTGGTGTACAAAAGTAGGGGCACTCCTTTGTACCCCTTTACTTGTGCACGGGCAGTCGGAGCCACGCGCCACGGCCACACTTAGCAGGGCAGGGGAGGGAAGCCGGAGAGAAGCCGAAGCAAAAGACAACTGAGACAACGCCAAGACCAGAAACACAAATAGCGAAGGGGGCAAGGTGGACTCCCCCGGCAAGAGCCTTGCCGGGGCAGCATCAGCAGCCCCGGCAAGAGCCTTGCCGGGGCAGCATCAGCAGCCCCGGCAAGAGCCTTGCCGGGGCAACTTGCCCAACACCAACAAAGCAAGCCACCCTTGAGCCCACGGTTTCCGACCCCACCAACTACGTTGGGACCAGAGCTCGGGGGCACCTCTGTGGTGGCATGCAGATCTTTGTCAAGATCATAAACATGTGAGATCAGATGAGGACCAGAAGAAGGCACCCCTCGGCGGGATCCCAGCCGAGGGAATCCACAAGACCCTTTCCTCTTCAAGGGAAAACCAACGCAGTGCTCAAGAGGTAGCATGTGCCACTGTGGCAGCCCCTTTCGACTATAAAAGGAGGCCCATGGCATACTGGAGGGGGATTCGGCTTTTTGGAACTACGCAGCCACCGTAGCTAGTTCAGAAGCTCAAGAACACTCAATACATCCACCAAAGCAGGACTAGGGTAAACGATCCTTGTGCTGGCTCCTGGACCTGCTCTCCCCACAACCCCACGCCCGCCGACCGTAGAAGGGATTCCAGTGATCCCATAGGTGTCGTTCTCACCGACATCTTTGGCGCGCCAGGTAGGGGGCGCAGTTGTGAGAATCTGGTTTAGCAGCCGGCCTAGCAGTTTCTCGTGGCCACGGCTTCCGGAGAAGAAGACGGCCAAGAGAACGGTGCTGCCCGCAAGCGCGAAGGGCGCCAGTGCGGCGACAGGAAAGCTAAGTCATACGAAACTTTAAGCAATTTCCTTTTTACATATAAGGTTATTCCCCTTGGAGATCTTGTCTTTGTATGGAAAACCTGCACGCAAAGCCCCCCCCCCCCCCCCCCCCCCGCAATTGGCAACGCCCTTATTCTGTGTCGAGTCCGCTCAACAGATCAAGCGGCCGCGTCGAGAGTGGCAGGGTAGCCTTCTGCAATTGGCAACGCTCTCGACTCTGACTCGAGTCAAGCTCGACAGTTCGGGCGGCCGCGTTAAGGGCGGTAAGGTGGTTCGCCCGGCGGCAAGCACACTCGCAGGTCATTGGGGATCCGTCCTCAAGACGCCGCCCTGGGTTTACGCGCCGGCAAGACTACCCGATAAACGTAGGGTGGACATACAAAGAGAGGTTGAACAGGAAAATAACATGCATCATATCGAAAGTACTGCAGAGTTATATTACATCAATTGCCACCGCGGTTCTAACTAAAGATAGAAATTGTCTTGGTCATGAACCTGCAGTGGCGATAAGAAACGGGGTGCCTAATCCTGGCGCTGGCCCTCCACCCTCTGAATTCTGCCGATACCACTGATGACGGGCTTGATGCGCTCCCTGAGCAGCGCGAGGTCACTATCCTCGGGCAAGCTCTTCATCGCGGCGTCGAAGTCGAGGTCGGGGTACCAGTACGCCACCTTGGTGAGGACCTTGGTCATGGCACCCCAGCAAAGCTTCCCGGACTCATCGGCCAGGGAAGCCCAGTTGGAGTGAAGCTGCTCCAGGGCCCCGAGGACGCCCTCGAAGAACAGGGTCAGCTTGGCGTTGGTAGTCCCACTGCGCTCCGGGGCGTACATCACATTTGGCATCCCCATGTCAGCCAGCTGCGCGGTGATCCTGCCGGCGACGTCCTCGAGGCGGCTGATCCAGCGATTCTCGCCCTCCACAAAATCCTTGTGGCTGGCGGCTTCGTTCTTCCGCTGCAGCTTCTGGGCCTCCAGGTCCTTAGCCAGGGTCTCCTCCCGAACCTTGGCCTCTGAGAGCATCTCCTCGAGGCCCTCCAGCTTCAGCTTCAGGTCTTTGATGGAGTTGTTGGCTTCGGAGAGCTCCCCGGTCCTGCTGACGGCCGCGCCCTGCGCCTCCGTCAGGGTGCCGTTGAGCGTGTCCTTCTCCGTGGACAGCTTCAGGGCCTGCTCCTTCAGCTCATCCCGCTCCACCTCCAGCTCCTTCACCCTGACGGCGTGAACCAGAGCCTAGGCATCGAGCGCCTCCGTGTGCCTCTGCTCCAGCTCTTGGGTCCGCAGCACGACGAGCTTCTCCACCTCCTCATCCTTGCCGTGGAGCGTTGCGGCAAGCTTCTCCTCACGCGCGGCAAGGTCCTCCTCCTGGGAGTCCAGCGCGGCCTGGTGTTGGGTTCGAGCGGCCTCGGCCGCGGCGACCAAGTTCTTCGCCGTCTCCTGGGCCTTCTCGATGTCGGCCTGCTTCATAGTGAGATCCACATCATGCTTGGCCAGCTCGCCCTAGGCGGCCTTCAGCTCTTCACAAGCCTGGCGGAACCAAGTCTGCGTCTCGGCAACGCGCACCTTGAGGTCCGCCTCCGCCTTGTCCACCGTCGCCATCCTGGACTTGGCTTTGTCCAGGCGGGCGCGATGGACCACCTGGAGCTTCCGGAAGTTGGCGCCCATGGCCTGGAGAAGCCGCTCCTCCTGGGAACCGTCGCCACCGGTGCTCGGCTCGTCAATAACCTCGAGTCCGGCGGCGGCAAGCACCTCCTCGTCGAACACCTCTCCCTCGACGGGCGCCCTGGAGCTCGACGCCCCTGGAAGGTGGACGAAAAGGTTGTCGCCCACCCTCAGATACCTGCCGGAGCCAGAGGCGGTGGAGTAGGAAGGCTGGTCATCGACCACCTCCTCCTCGGCAGCAGCCTTGCCGGCCTCCCCGGCAGCTCCCTTACCGGCCTCCTCGGCAGTGGCCTTGCCAGGCTCCCCGGCAGGCCCCTTGGCGGCGTCCTCAGCAGCGCCCTTGGCGGTCTCCTCGGCAGTAATCTTCTCGGCCTCCGCCGTGGCGTCCTTGGCGACATCCGCGATGACGGTGTCGACGTCTTCTGGGTCCACTGAGGGGAAATCTAGATACCGAGAAGGGGATGAGGCGAGGCCAAGATCAAGATTCAGCAAGAACAAAAAAAGAGGAACAGGGACGGAAGGCAAGTAGCTTACCCGTGCCGGGCTGTGAAGCAGAGGTCCCCTCCCCGCCAATGTTTGGCGCTGAGGCAAAGCCACCAGCGCCCGAGTTCGCCTCCTCCTCCATGTGCGTGGGCTCAGTGCTTGGCGCCCTTGCCGGGGACGCCCCTCGGGGCGACGTGGTCGATGGGGGCGGCGTGTTGGGGGTAGCCCTCTGTGGCTCCTCCTGCTGTTGTCCTCCTCCTGTGATCACGTTAAGCACTACAAAAAAATACACTTCCGTGATGATACGTGTTTGTCACAGTAGGTCACGTTTTCTGTCATGCATGTACATCCATGACAAATTTATGACAGAATCAAGATAGTCATACCTGTGCTGTCGTAGAAGTGTTCCATGACATTACCAAAATTATCATCACGGAAGTGTCCACTTCCATGACAATAAATCGCGCGTCACAGAAGTGCTTTCATCAAGGGTGACCGACACGTGGCATCCACCGTAATGGAATGCCGTTAAGCTATCGGGTCCGGTTTTGGATCCGATAACCCGTTAACAGCCCCGACCAATGGGGATTTTCCTTGTGTAAAATCATCATTGGCTGGAGGAAACACGTGTCGGCTCAACGTTGGGACAGATGTCATCCACTCATTGGACCCAAAGCGCCTATGATACGTCGACACGTGGCACGGCCCAACAGAGGCCCATTCCTGTGAAAAGGCCGGCCCGTTTGACTTGGTCAAAAGGTGGCAGGCCGGCCCACGGCAAGCCTGTGAATGGCCTGTTCGCATATAGCCCATTTACAACCCGCTAACCCAGGGCCCGTTTACAGCCTATCCGAATTGGCCCAGTAGCGTCATCTGGGCCGTCCAATATAATTCCAGCCTGTTTTAACTTCCGGCCCATGTATGGCCCATGACGTCTTTCGGCCCATATGAGGCCCTTATTACTCTTGGCCCATTAACGGCCCGTGGTAAAACTGGCCCGTAATGAATAGTGTACCACTTTATACCCATTAACGTCACGTGGTGAAACTGGGCCATAATAAATAGTGTATCACTTTATACGCATTAACAGCCCATTATTCCGTTGGGCCGTTTCCAGCCCATGTTATCTTTCGGCCTTCTCGGAGCCCATTTATTCTTGGGCTCATTTCCACATTCGTTTACTTACGGCCCGTTACTATCATTTTCTGCTTGTGGGCCAAATTCAGCCCGTGGTTACAATCGGCCCGTTTGTGGCCCGATAATACGTTGAGCCGTTTTCATGTAAAAAAACCCATTGGGTTGTTTTCATAGAGTTACCAAATACGGCCTATTAACGGCCCGTTATTGTCCACGAATAGTACGGCCCATGATTGGCGAAATGATGATACGCCCTGTAGAAGGCCCATGGATCCTACCGCCCGTAAAAGGCCCATGAATCGTACGGCCCGTAGAAGGCCCATGGATCCTACGGCCCGTATAGAAGGCCAATGGATCCTACGGCCCGTAGAAGGCCCATGGATCATACGGCCCGCAGGAGGCTCATGGTTACAACAGTCCGTGTGTTGCCATGATTATTCTGGCCTAGTTTTCAAAGATAGGTTATTGTGGCCACTAGAAAAACATAGAAAAAGAACTGCAGTGACTACAAGCAAACAACTAAACAAGACAATAAGGAAATAAATAAGCAAGCAATTAACGCTAGCCTATTACCGCTATTACACATATTACATCCACTGGGCATCAAAGTTCGCCACCAGTGCAAATATAGGGAATAAAGCAGCATATTACATACACTGGCCGTTAAAATTGGCCACCAGTGCAAATAAACGCGGCAGCAAAACAAGATCATAACTGAAACAACTTCAGAAGAGCTCAAGAAATGTGGTATCCACCATGCTGGCAATAAGCTTAGCAAGCTTATTAGCTTTGTCCTGTTTGGTGCTAAAATCCTTCAACGCTTGCTGTTGCACATGAAAGTATGCATCTGAATGCTCCAGGGACTTCCGCAGTCCTACCGCTTCTTGTCGCAGCATGGCTGATCGATGTCTTTCAGCTTGTAGTTGAGACTCAAGAAACCGAACTGATTCATACAGTGAGTTTGAATAGCTTGTGCAAGCGGTAGTGGCCAGTAACTCCAACACTAAATGAAAACAGAACTTTGGGGTTGTCTCACTATCTTCGAGATAGCCTTCCTTAGCTGTTTTATCAGCTTTGTTGGAGACCAACAAGGATGTGTCACTATCCTGGACCTTATCTGCATTACTTCCTTCACCATTGCTTAATAAGGCACTCTTCCCCAATATTCTGTCAGCATTCTAAAAGAAGAAACAAGCAAACACATAACAGTTTAGCATGTACTAGTACATGAAACTCATTTCGGTGAACCAGTTCATTAGTAAGGTGGACAGGATTAAACTACCAAGTCTTCTATTGACAAGTACTAGTACATAATAAAAGCATCAAACAAACATATATCTATGTCATATGGTCACTGCATTGTCTTGCCAAATCAAAATAGAGACACGGTTCAAATCATATCAGTTCAAGACAAAGCAGCAGTCAAAGAATACAAAGCGTGGGAAACTACACAGCACAACAAGATTTCAGATGGGTACCACGGGTCTACATGTACAACAACACTATTGGCTCTGTTGTGATGCTAGTAATGTGCATGATATGAGAAGTCAACTGTATACACAATTGAAATTGAAATCAACAGAGCTATTGATAAGAGCAAGCCTATTAAAGAAACATGTGTGAACATACCTGCTGTGCCATTGCAGTTTTTTGGATCCTTCAATTTAAAAATAAGTTTGTATGAGTAAATACAGTGATACAAGAGCAAAGCAGTATGCACGATAGCAATCATAGTTAAAAAAGGCGCGCCTAAGCGAGCGCTTAAGTGCGCATAGGCTCTAGGCTTTGGCGAAACGCATTGCACATAACTATGCTTAATCTGTGCATAACTGCGCATAAGCATGAGCTTTGGTCAGTAAAGCGCAAGGCGGTGGCAAAACGCACAATTAACGCCTGGCGCTTTTTGAACTATGATAGCAATGGAATCTTAAATTAGAACATGTTCTTCAGGTTTAGGCACTTGTTCTACATGAACAGAGTACAGTAAGACGCAAGAATATAGTACTTAAAATAGAAAATGAGCTCATAGACCTTACCACATTCTTGGTTCGGGACCAGTACAGAACAAGGCGTTCCCAGTCACCGTCCAGTAAATGTGTCTCAGGAGAACGTAAGGGAATTTGATGAGTTTCTTTGCCGGTGAAGTACGTTTTCTTCAGGTAATTCCGATACTGCCACCAAGCATTCTTGAAGATAGCAGAGGTATTAGCACAGGTTACCTCATCCTGAGTTTCCAAATCGGTCCTTCTCTATAGAGAAAAATGGGAAAATTTGTTGTATTATAACCACCATGGAGGTAGGATGCATGGGACAAAGCAAAGTAATTGCCATGAATAACATTACTTACACATAACTCCTGGACAAACACCTACAACTGGCATTTTCCTTCATCTTCAGTATAATATTTTCAAGATGGGAAGATACACACATACGATTTAACAACATCAAATGCGATAGATGCTAAACTACGACTAGCTGGTTGTGCTTCCTCCACAGGAATATGCGTACTAACTGGTGGAGTTGGGGTTCGCCGTGGTAGTACTGGCCCTTTGGGCACTGGAGCTGCCTTACTAACTGCTCTTGTTTGGGAGCTCTGTGGTGGAGATGGTGCTGTGTCAACAGGAACTGGGTTACTATCTGCTGGGGTGGGGGTTAGATTGGGTGAAGCTGGTTCTCTGTCCATCGCAGTATGGGTACAATCCTCGAGAGTTTGGGTTATGTGTGGTAGGGCTGGTTCTCGTGCATGTACAACCGGGGTGCTATCTCCACCAAGAGGTAGCACTGTTTTATTTGAAGACCGTGTTTTTGTCCACTAGATGCTGGCATCACCCGCTCCAATTCAAATGGCTGATAAACAGGAAACATAGTTGAATGTACAGACATTGTATGAGACAGATGCAATAGATAGTGTGGAAAAAAGAGGTCATGAAATAGTTGACATGTATATTGTTTAACTAAAACGGATAACATGACATAATTTCACATATATGATGTCTATCTAAACTGGATAGCATAGCATAACATAATTCAAAGATATGATGAATAACTAAACAGGATCGCATGACATAATTCACCTACATGTTATCTAAGTAATCAGGATCACATCATTTAATTCACATATGTGATTTATATGCTAAACAGAGGACATTAGATATGATGTCTGAACTAAGAACATGGTGTTGAATATTGTGTATATGATGTCTAATTTATGCAATGCAAGACACCATATGCATGATATGAGCAGTATAACCGTGCCAAGTTAGAGCATACACCTCGGTTGGGGAATAGGACTGGTCATCTGTCTCTGAATCCATCTTTGAGGAGCTATCGGGACCCAACAAGAAATCTGCTTCGATAGGTAGCACTGTCTGCTCTGAAGGCCTTGTTTTCACTCCAGATTTTTCAATCTCCCATCCAACTGGCTGATTCACAGAAAGAGTAGTTTAATGTACAAACATTGTCGACAAATGAAAATGTAATGAAGAAAAGGATGGGCAAGATATCATTCAAATATATGATGCCTGGTTAAACAGGATGGCATTGCACATTTCACGTATATTATGGCTGGCTAAAAGACATGAGACTGCACAATTCCCATATATGATATAGAAACTAAACAGGTGGCATTACAGAACATGTCTAAACTAAGCAGATGACATATATGATGTCAAAAGTAGGCACTGCAAGGCAACATATGCATGATATGACTAACATCATCATGCCAAGGTAGAGTAAACACCTTGGGGGGTAAATAGGAGTGGTCAGCGGTGTCTGAATCCGCCTCAGAACAGATATCTTCCTTCGGATTATAATCTGGAGAGGGGTGGGGAGGGTTTGCCATTGAACCCACCATGGAGCGATGTCTGCATGACATTGTATTGTCGTGCAAAACTCTTCTCTTTTTCTCTACATGTTCAACATGACTATGTACAATATCTGACATGCATACGAAAAAAATATGGTGAGATTATGTAAGGAGAGCATGCAGAAATTTAGAGTGATGGTAACAACCAGTGGATGGATCCAAAAATAATGATAGCAGGCTGATGATTGCTTTAATTTAATAAAAAGACAGATGATGATTGCTTTACTATTTGTTTCCCACCCAAGATGAACAACATAGGCATACCCTAGGTGAACCAAATATTAGAAAGAGATACTATTCATCGCTTCCTCGATATGTGCCCCACAACTAATTTAGAACTCAAGTTTGAACATTAATTTGGACCTGACTTGGAGTCCAAGAGGTGAACAGGACGATAAAGTAGCAGGTAATTTTAAGCAATGCATAACATAAGCAAAATCAAAAGAGTGCGACCTCTCTTGTGGACCCGTGTACTCCTCAGGTTCATCTGCTGAGTCGATGATGGTGATGCCGTTGCGGTGGGTGCCGGCGGCAGGGAAGGAGATTTGAGGCGGCGAAAGACGGTCAGGAGTCGTGATGTCTGGTTTGATGGATGTTTCTGTTGATGGAGCACCTCAGGTGAGGTGGACGACGTCGCGGAAGGAGCAGGACAAACCACACAAAGTTCCCTTCAACACCTACCTGTAACTGAAGTAATTCTGTAAGGGCTCATTTGGCTTGCATGATTCTAAAAACGGAGGGATAAGAAAAACACCGGAATATGATAGGAATGCACATGGTAAACAGAGCATTTGTAAACACATGATTTCTGTCAACTTGGGTGTTTGGTTTACAAGAATTGGAAGAGCAGAGGAATGCAAAGAAACATGGCCAAAATAAAGTGAAACCATATGAAAGTGTGTACAGTTAGAATGTTATTCTGCCACTAATGCACTTGGTCTTGTTTTCATGCATAGGATTTTGAAAAGTAGGTCTAGGTGGATGTTTTGCTTCATTCCTTTCAACAAAATGCATGAAGAATTGAATGGTAGAGTGCCATTGGAAAATTCCCTATTGCTATGTTTTTCCGTCGAACCAAAATAGCCCTAATGGATCGACATGAATGTATAGTAATAAGTGATGCAACAAGTGTACAACCTCTTTGCCGTGGCCGTGTCGACCTCAGCATCATTGGGTTGGTCACTGAAGCAGTTGAGGCAGAGGTGGCTGTCGGAGGTGTGGAGAAAGATCTGAGGAATCTGTAGACGGCGTCCAGGGCACTGCTCTGTTGTGATGGATCGTTCTGTCGTTGGAGCAGCCCCCGTGAGCCGTAAGACGTCAAGGCTGAAGCACCACAAGACAGACATCGTCAATCTCAAGTGGGATTCTAATAGCATCTCCAATAGATGATGTAAAATAGATGTAAAATTTACATCACCAAAAACCACCTGATTACAATAGATGAGGTAAAAACTGTTGACTCTGAACTTAACTGTCGAAACTGAAATTTACTGTGGAATCTGAATGTTACTGTCGAAACTGAACGCAATGGTAGTAGAGAGGCATTTGACATGTAGTTTAGGGAGGCCCTGCAGTTCATCTTCAACCTACACCCCCCTGAGACGCCAACCACCACCGGCCGAACCGCCGGCCCCAGCGCCGCCTTGCCGCCCCGAAACAACTCCCCACCGCCGGTCCGCCGCCGCCCTGGCCTGCCCTAGGCCCCCCACCCCCACCCTGAACCCTAAGATAGATAGTGGGGTACCTCTCCGGCGAGCCCCCGTCCCCGGTGCGGGTGGTTCTTCCTTAACTCCGGTGAGCCCCCCCACCCCCTGAAAATCGACTGACCCAAAAGTCGATTCAGTCGACTGAAGTGTAGCTAAATCGGAGCAGAGCAGCAGCACGAGCGAGGGGGAGAGCAGCAGCAGCAGCGCGAGCGAGCGAGAGCCGGAGCAGCAGCAGCTGGGCGATCGAGCAAGAGCCGGAGCAGCAGCAGCAGCGTGAGTGAGCGAGCGAGAGCCGGAGCAGCAGCAGCTGGGCGAGCGAGCGATCAAGCGAAAGCCGGAGCAGCAGCAGCAGCGCGAGCGAGAGCCGGAGCAGCAGCAGCAGATCCGGCTGGTATGGACACCGCCGCCGAAGGGGCCTCGCACTGGGGGGAGAGCCATCGTGGAGATGTCGCCCGCGGCGCCGGCTTCAAGGTAGTCGCTCCATGGGGGTGCGGGATGGAGCACCGCCGGCGCCGGGAGGTCGAGCTAAGGAGAAGGTGCGATGCGATGAGTGTACAACCTCTTTGGTGGCGCCAAGTAGGCCTCGGCTTCGTCCGAGGAGTCGGTGAGGATGCTGTGGTTCCGATGGAGCAGATTAAGACGGCGCTGTGGGGATGGAGCAGCCGCGATAGAAGAGGCGATCGTCGGAGCAGCTCCTTGGAGGTGGAGGACGGGGCGGCTGAACCGGCGGGACGACGAGATGGACGACGGATCCTCATCCGGGGAGGTGGACGAGGGACGTCGAGCTGTTGCGGTGGACGACGTCGTCGGGGAAGAGGCTCCGGCTAGGCAGCAGTGAGGTGGCGGACGGAGGAGGGTGGGGTTTCGCGGCTAGAGTGGAGAGGTTATGGCGGCCTAGGATTTCGAATGGCGAAAAGGAGGCGATGGGAGGGGGTGAACCATGACTTAGGGACGCGCTTGTCCAAAATGTAGGGTGTGTTACAAAAGTACCCCCACCGATTTGAACTAGCGGCCCTTTCGGCTTAGGGTTAGAAGGGGGATTTCGCGTGTCGGGATTTGGCAGCTGGAGGGAGTTTTCGCGCGCGTTGTAATTTTGGGATAGCAAGGCGCGGGTTGTGAAGGCGCCAATTTTGGAAGCACGATATCTGAATTTTCGGGATATAACAAGGCGCGGGTTGAATTTTAGGAACAAGCCTAACGTGTAATATTGTACTTGTACGTACCAAATCAATTCGCACTTCCCTCAGCCAAAAAGAAAACGATAAAAATAAAACTATTCACACCACACAAAGAGAAAGTCTTGCCCCGTTTTACTATAAAAATGCTATTTAAAGTTACTCATGCCAACAATTTAGTGCAATTAAATGCTATTCGGTAGCATGAATCCATGTTATGTCTAATTAAATTTTTTCGCTTGCTGTATAATGCATGCAACCTACTCATACCAATATTTTAGTGCATTCCAAATGTCTATACTACCGCTGCAATTCGAACTGAATTTGAATTCGTTTCTCTATTTCAATAAGAATCTACAATCATGATTGTTGCCAACTTCAACCATCATTCGTGTATTACCCTAATAACACACCACATGGTTACTGTAGAGATATATATGAACTTTTTGTCCTACATGAACTCGAATTCTGTTTTTTGAATACACTTGATGTTGATTCCAAATAATAGTACATTTGATGTACTAACTATATATTCACAATCTAAACCATGTTCCATACGTGTACACCGTGTTTATCACACATAGTATAGTGCCCCGCCCCTACATTATGACAAGTATTTAGATCTGAGCTGCAAAAGCCACACATTAGCCCAAATTATGATCAATTGTCTATATGTTATACGTAGTACTAGCAAGATGCCCATGCGTTCCACAGAACATCAACATGATCAAGGGGAGGCCTAATTTGCAAATATGGAGAGGGGTCTGGGTATCTTTTTTTTCAAAATTGCCATAGTTTCCTTCCTATCCGTCAGATATAAATTGGACGGCCTATATTGCAGGATGGCACCATCATCAACAACTCTGTTTTTTATAAGAGTAGAGATAAAATATATTACATGTAGTATAACATGTTCATAACCACACCATGTGTATCACCGTTATATATATTCACACATGCGTCAGTTTAAAACACTATGATAAATTCCTCAAATATCCGAATTTGCTTTTTATAATGAAGTATGATCTCTATTCATCTTTTACACCCATACAATCCTCTTATCTTTGTAGCTAGCTAGCGCTAACTTTCTCTCGCGCATGCAGACGCGCGCATCCCTCTCACCCTCCCTCAGCATTCTCTAGCTCCATCGCGCAAATTCGTCTTTTCACTTTAGGTCGTTCACCCACGGTGTGTGTAGGCCCCCAGCTCCTTCTTTATGGCACACATCGATCGATATGCCTCTCTAGCCAGGTGTGCCTTGCACAAACACAAGCTTCCCCTCTTCTCTTATCACCGTCCATGCCTCACTCCCACCACTCTTTTCATCGATCTCGTACTCGCACACTCGTTCCCCCTCGATATAGTATGACTCTCGCACCACCTCCTAGATGCATCCCCCTCTCTCTATCCTTCTCCCCGTGCCTCATTTGCTTCTAACACACACATGCACGTATACCGATCGGTCTCCCAACATATACCTAGGTCGACTTTAACTATTCCCCCCATCAATTGACGTACCTCACAAGTTATGTCTCTCCTTTCTCTGACAAAGGACGATTGATCTTCCTATGTAGTTATGTCTGCTTACCACAGCCATATCTTCCCCCCCCTCATCATTCGTGCATGCCTCCTGACCCGTCTCTCACATGCACGTGCACAGACAGGCAGCCATCCCCTCTCTTATTGATATTGCAGGCGTGCCCTCCGGTTGTCTAGCAAGCCTATCCCACCATTTGTTAGAAGCAACTCCGCTACCACCCCCTCCAACACTCTAGCTCCGTCTCTCTCCGAACCTTATTCCTCTCCTACACATATGCATGGATGCCGATCGATCTCCCTTAATACATGAGGTAGATCGATCTCCCTTAATACATGAGGTAGGCCTCTCTCCTCCTCCACACATATACCAGCCATTGTACCTCTATAGTTAATTAGGCCTCCCTCCCCCCCACCACACACCGATAGTCGAGCGCTGTAGGTAGGTATCCATGCCACAGAGACAAACCACACCAGTCCCCTCTCTCGTTCTAGTAGGCCAGCCACTATATCTTTGACGTGGGCACACACAAATTCGATGGCACTCTTTATCGACCGCGCGCGCACACACACACACATCATCCCTCTCTTCGATTCTATGGACACCTCAAGTCGATGATACCTCCACTCTCTTCTCGTGGATCGCCCCCTCTATATATATGATATATCCAGGACTCTATTTCACGCACATTGCATATGTTACATTTTTTGATTGACCCCCCCTCCCCTAAAAAAACCCTCTCACGAACCCACACATTATATCTCTCTACGTTTGTATCTCTCTCACACAACCCCACGTAGGTGGTTGATACGTCTCCAACGTATCTATAATTTTTGATTGTTCCATGCTATATTATATTCTGTTTTGGATGTTAATGGGCTTTATTATACACTTTTATATTATTTTTGGGACTAACCTATTAACCGGAGGTCCAGCCCAAATTGTTGTTTTTTTGCCTATTTCAGTGTTTCGCAGAAAAAGAATATCAAACGGAGTCCAAACGGAATGAAACCTTCGGGAACGTGATTTTTGGAACAAACGTGATCCAGAGGACTTGGAGTCTACGTCAAGAAATCAACAAGGAGAGCACGAGGCAGGGGGCGCGCCTACCCCCATGGGCGCGCCCTCCACCTTCGTGGGGCCCACGTTGCTCCACCGACGTACTTCTTCCTCCTATATATACCTACGTACCCCCAAACTATCAGATACGGAGCCAAAAACCTAATTCCACCGCCGAAACCTTCTGTACCCGTGAGATCCCATCTTGGGGCCTTTTCCGGCGCTCCGCCGGAGGGGTCATTGATCACAGAGGGCTTCTACATCAACACCATAGCCTCTCCGATAATGTGTGAGTAGTTTACCTCAGACCTTCGGGTCCATAGTTATTAGCTAGATGGCTTCTTCTCTCTCTTTGGATCTCAATACAAAGTTCTCCACGGTTCTCGTGGAGATCTATTTGATGTAATCTTCTTTTGCGGTGTGTTTGTTGAGACCAATGAATTGCGGGTTTATGATCAAGTTTATCTATGAACATGCTGTCACACAAAATATTCAAATCATGCACAACCCCGATGACAAGCCAAGCAATTGTTTCATACTTTTGATTTTCTCAAACTTTTTCAACTTTCACACAATACATGAGCGTGAGCCATGGACATAACACTATGGGTGGAATAGAATATGATGATGGAGGTTGTGTGGAGAAGACAAAAAAGGAGAAAGTCTCACATTGACGCGGCTAATCAACGGGCTATGGAGATGCCCATCAATTGATGTCAATGCGAGGAGTAGGGATTGCCATGCAACGGATGCACTAGAGCTATAAATGTATGTGAGCTCAACAAAAGAAACTAAGTGGGTGTGCATCCAACTTGCTTGCTCACGAAGACCTAGTGCATTTGAGGAAGCCCATTGTTGGAATATACAAGCCAAGTTCTATAATTAAAAATTCCCACTAGTATATGAAAGTGACAAAATAAAAGACTCTCTATCATGAAGATCATGGTGCTACTTTGAAGCACAAGTGTGGAAAAAGGATAGTAGCATTGCCCCTTCTTTTTCTCTTCTTCTTTTCTTCTTTTTTCTTCTTTTTTTATTTGGCCTATTTTTTGGGACAATGCTCTAATAATGATGATCATCACACTTCTATTCATTTACAACTCAATGATTACAACTCGATACTAGAACAAAATATGACTCTATATGAGTGCCTCCAGAGGTGTACCGGGATGCACAATGAATCGAGAGTGACATGTATGAAAAATTATGCATCGTGGCCTTGCCACAAATACGATGTCAACTACATGATCATGCAAGGCAATATGACAATGATGAAACGTGTCATAATAAACGGAACGGTGGAAAGTTGCATGGCAATATATCTCGGAATGGCTATGGAAATGCCATAATAGGTAGGTATGGTGGCTGTTTTGAGGAAGATATAAGGAGGCTTATGTGTGATAGAGCTTATCATAGCACGGGGTTTGGATGCACCGGCGAAGTTTGCACCAACTCTCAAGGTGAGAAAGGGCAATGCACGGTACCGAAGAGGCTTGCAATGATGGAAAGGTGAGAGTGCGTATAATCCATGGACTCAACATTAGTCATAAAGAACTCACATACTTATTGCAAAAATCTACAAGTCATCAAAACCAAGCACTACACGCATGCTCCTAGGGGAAGGGTTGGTAGGAGTTAACCATCGCGCGATCCCGACCTCCACACAAAGGATGACAATCAAAGAAATACCTCATGCTTCAAATTTGTTACACAAGGTTACCATATGTTCATGCTACGGGACTTGCAAACTCCAACACAAGTATTTCTCAAATTCACAAGTACTCAACTAGCACAACTCTAATATCACCATCTTCATATCTCAAAACAATTATAAGGAATCAAACTTCTCTTAGTATTCAATGCACTTTATATGAAAGTTTTTATTATATCCCTCTTGGATGCCTATCATATTAGGACTAAATTCATAACCAAAGCAAATAACCATGCTGTTTAAGACTCTCAAAATAATATAAGTGAATCATGAGACTTCATCTATTTCTTCAAAATAAAACCACCGTCGTGCTCTAAAAGATATAAGTGAAGCACTAGAGCAAACGACAAACTACTCCGAAAGATATAAGTGAAGATCAATGAGTAGTTGAATAATTATGTAACTATGTGAAGACTCTCTAACATTTAAGTATTTCAGATCTTGGTATTTTATTCAAAAAGCAAGCAAAACAAAACAAAATAAAATGACGCTCCAAGCACAACACATATCAGGTGGTGAATAAAAATATAGCTCCAAGTAAAGTTACCGATGAACGAAGACGAAAGAGGGGATGCCATCCGGGGCATCCCCAAGCTTAGGCTCTTGGTTGTCCTTGAATATTACCTTGTGGTGCCCTGGGCATCCCCATGCTTAGGCTCTTGCCACTCCTTATTCCATAGTCCATCGAATCTTTACCCAAAACTTGAAAACTTCACAACACAAAACTCAACAGAAAACTCGTAAGCTCCGTTAGTATAAGAAAATAAATCACCACTTAGGTACTGTTGTGAACTCATTCTAAATTCATATTGATGTAATATCTATTGTATTCCAACTTCTCTATGCTTCATACCCTCCGATACTACTCATAGATTCATCAAAACAAGCAAACAACACAATGAAAACAGAATCTGTCAAAAACAGAACAGTCTGTAGTAATCTGTATCATTTGAATACTCCTGTAACTCCAAAAATTCTGAAATAAATTGGTGGACCTGAGGAATTTGTCTATTAATCATCCGCAAAAATAATCAACCTAAAATCACTCTCCAGTAAAAATGGCAGCTAATCTCGTGAGGGCAAAAGTTTCTGTTTTTTACAGCAAAATCGCAAAGACTTCACCCAAGTCTTCCCAAAGGTTCTACTTGGCACAAACACTAAACTAAACATAAAACCACATCTACACAGAGGCTAGATGAATTATTTATTACTAAACAGGGGCAAAAGGCAAAGAACAAATATAAAATTGGGTTGCCTCCCAACAAGCGCTTACGTTTAACGCCCCTAGCTAGGCATGATGATTTCAATGATGCTCACATAAAAGATAAGAATTGAAACATAAAGAGAGCATCATGAAGAATATGACTAGCACATTTAATTCTAACCCACTTCCTATGCATAGGGATTTTGTGAGAAAACAACTTATGGGAACAATGATCAACTAGCATAGGAAGGCAAAACAATCATAACTTCAAAACTTTAAGCACATAGAGAGGAAACTTGATATTATTGCAATTCCTACAAGCATATATTCCTCCCTCATAATAATTTTCAGTAGCATCATGAATAATTTCAACTATATAACCATCACCTAAAGCATTATTTTCATGATCTACAAGCATAGAAATTTTATTACGCTCCACATAAGCAAAATTCTTCTCATTCGGAGTAGTGGGAGTATCATAAGAGACTCAAATACTATAAATTGTTTCCACATTAAAAGAGTAATGTTCAGAAAAAGGGTAATCATAATCATGACAAGTTTTATAAATATAATCATCACTAGTTTTTATAGCATAAGTGTCATCACAATAATCATCATAAATAGGAGGCATGCTATCATCATAATTAATTTGCTCATCAAAACTTGGGAGGCTAAAAATATCATCTTCATTAAACATAGCATCCCCAAGCTTGGTACAAACATTAATTGCAGCAAATATATTCTCAAACATGTCATTCTCATCAAACATAGCATCCCCAAGCTTGGGCCTTTTCATATCATAAGCATAATCACTCTCATCATTAATAGTATGGATAACACCAATAGTATAGCAATTATCATCACAATGAGTAATAGGAGCAACATCATTTGGGAGGGATACCTTTTTACCTTTGCTTCTCCATCTTTTCTTTTTCTTCTTCACATTATGTGTGGGTTTAATCCTCTTTTTGGAGCTCCTTATTAATGAGATTGGTTGAATAGAAGGCTCCTCCTCGTTACCTGATTCATCATAAGAAATAATAGGAGGATATTGGGAAGTCTCTTCCCTTTCATTAGTATTCTCTTCATCTTATATTTGTTTTCTTGTCTTTATGTAATTGGAAATATAAGGATTTTCAATGCAATTCACCGCACAATACATAAAAATTTCTTCTAGATCAAAATCAAGAAGTCTCTCAAGGCAAATTCTGGTATATTCTTAGTTATACGTTTCATTTCTTCATAACCCAAAATCAAACTAAGTTCATTATGATGTGCAAGGGAAATCAAGTCATCATAATTTTTGGACACGATTCGATCATGAAACAATTTGCATTGGATATTTAAATGACCACATTCATTGCAAAGTTCACAAGGATGGCTAAGAAAATTTAATTTTTTAGCACAAACATCTAGCCTTTCTTGCTACCATTTAGTTTCTAAATACTTATGCCTCTTGCAAAATCTATCTTCCCTATTTGGTGTGTACTTGCAGACTCTATGTACTCCACAAAAGTTGACATGCTTATAAGAGACATTTTCATCATGACTAGTGCAATCATCATTAGTACTATGGATATTCAAAGAGTTCATACTAACAACATTGCAATCATGCTCATCATTCAAAGATTTAGTGCCAAACATTTTAATGCATTCTTCTTCTAACATTTTGGCACAATTATCAGAATCCTTATTTTCATGAAAGATATTAAAAAGATGAAGCATATGAGGCACCCTCAATTCCATTTTTTGTAGTTTTTCTTTTATAAACTAGTGATAAAACAAGAAACTAAAATATTCAATTGCAAGATCTAAAGATATACCTTCAAGCACTTACCTCCCCGGCAAGGGCGCCAGAAATTGCTTGACGTCTACTACGCAACCTTATTCTTGTAGACATTGTTGGGCCTCCTAGTGCAGAGGTTTGAAGGACAATAGCAAATTTCCCTCAAGTGGATGACCTAAGGTTTATCGATCCGTGGGAGGCGTAGGATGAAGATGGTCTCTCTCAAGCAACCCTGCAACCAAATAACAAAGAGTTTCTTGTGTCGCCAACACACCCAATACAATGGTAAATTGTATAGGTGCACTAGTTCGGCGAAGAGATGGTGATACAAGTGCAATATGGATGGTAGATATAGGTTTTTGTAATCTGAAAATATAAAAACAGCAAGGTAACTAATGATAAAAGTGAGCACAAACGGTATTGCAATGCGTTGAAACAAGGCCTAGGGTTCATACTTTCACTAGTGCAAGTTCTCTCAACAATAATAACATAACTGGATCATATAACTATCCCTCAACATGCAACAAAGAGTCACTCCAAAGTCACTAATAGAGGAGAACAAACGAAGAGATTATTGTAGGGTACGAAACGACCTCAAAGTTATTCTTTCTGATTGATCTATTCAAGAGTTCATACTAGAATAACACCTTAAGATACAAATCAACCAAAACCCTAAAGTCACCTAGATACTCCAATGTCACCTCAAGTATCCGTGGGTATGATTATACGATATGCATCAAACAATCTCAGATTCATCTATTCAACCAACACAAAGAACTTCAATGAGTGACCCAAAGTTTCTATCAGAGAGTCAAGACGAAAACGTGTGCCAACCCCTATGCATAAGTTCACAAGGTCACCGAACCCGCAAGTTGATCACCAAAACATACATCAAGTAGATCACGCGAATATCCCATTGTCACCACAGAGAAACACATGCAAGACATACACCAAGTGTTCTCAAATCCTTAAAGACTCAATTCGATAAGATAACTTCAAAGGGAAAACTCAATCCATTACAAGAGAGTAGAGGGGAGAAACATCATAAGATCCAACTATAATAGCAAAGCTCGCGATACATTAAGATCGTGCCAAATCAAGAACACGAGAGAGAGAGATCAAACACATAGCTACTTGTACATACCCTCAGCCCCGAGGGTGAACTACTCCCTCCTCGTCATGGAGAGCGTCGGGATGATGAAGATGGCCACCGGTGATAGATCCCCCCTCCGGCAGGGTGCCGGAACAGGGTCCCGATTGGTTTTTGGTGGCTACAGAGGCTTGCCGCGGCGGAACTCCCGATCTAGGTTATGTTCTGGGGGTTTCCATATATATAAGAGGTTTGGCGTTGGGAACAAGTTAGGGGGGTCTCCGAGGCGGCCACGAGGTAGGGGGCACGCCCCCCACCCTCGTGGGTGCCTCGGGACTCTTCTGGCCCATTTCCGATGCTCCGTGGGCTTCTTCTAGTCCAAAAATAATCTCCGTCAATTTTAGGTCAATTGGACTCCGTTTGGTTTTCCTTTTCTGCGATACTCAAAAACAAGGAAAAAACAGAAACTGGCACTGGGCTCTAGGTTAATGGGTTAGTCCCAAAAATCATATAAAATAGCATATAAATGCATATAAAACATCCTAGATGGATAATATAATAGCATGGAACAATAAAAAATTATAGATACGTTGGAGACGTATCATGTATATGTTCTATATGTCGTGCAATGTGGTGTTCAGTTAACTGCTTGGTTCAATTCTGCAAATGTGACGTTCAATTCTTCAGGGTGCAATATTTCCAAGTTGTTAAGCATGCTTGGTTTGGTTAACTGTCTCATCTTCTATTACGAGTATGTTATATTGTGCAATGTGGTGCTCAGTTAACGTTTGGTTCATTTGTTGTGGTGTTTAGTTAACTGCTTGGTTCAATTCTGCAATGCGATGTTCAATTGTTGTGGCTGCATTCTGTTATTGTATACCATGTGAGGAATAAACCGAATTTGGCTGTACTAAATACATGAGAAACAAATACAATTGCTATATTTCCAAGTTGTTAAGCATGCTTGGTTTGGTTAACTGTCTGATCTTCTATTAGGAGTATGTTATATTGTGCAATGTGGTGCTCAGTTAACGTTCGGTTCATTTGTTGTGGTGTTTAGTTAACTGCTTGGTTCAATTCTGCAATGCGATGTTCAATTGTTGTGGCTGCATTCTGTTATTGTATACCATGTGAGGAATAAATCGAATTTGGCTGCACTTAATACATGAGAAACATATACAAGTGCTATATTTCCTAGTTCTTAATCATGCTTGGTTTGGATAAATGGGTTTTCCATGTTGCTTGAATTAATCTGATGAATCTACAACGTGCTTATTTTTCATCAACATATTTTACTGATAGCATGCGAACCCTTACTTAACTTGATGACTAACTACCTTATATGTGTTGCAGGGAAACAATGGGAAGCACTGAGGTTTACAAATTGAGGTTAGCACGTGCATGGTCTGTTGTCTAATAGCACATTATTGTGCAATTGCAGGAATCATTCTAATATTTTGGTTTTTAACAATTTGGTCTTGCACATGTAGGTCCTGCTGTCAGAGGTTTTGACCCACTGTCCAACCCTTTTTGCATATGGGGAAATGAGTTGTCCATGAATATCAATCGAATCAAGAAACTCAGAAAGATTGTTAGGATAAAGAAATTAGCGACAAAAAACAACAAGATCTTTGTCTGCACAATGAAGAGGACATCTGTTCACTACAAGATGGTACTAACTATTATACCTTGCCTTTTTTTATTCCTTTGCCCCATTTCCAATATAGAGAATATATTTATGCACATCCTTCTTTTCAGGCCTTTCCAAAGCTGTTCACTGATGATTACCTCTCAAACCACCTCTATGGTCAGGAGGCGAGGAAGGTTTTCATACAACACCCACGGTTCAATATTGAAGTGTTCCTGAAGAGGACGAAGGACGGACGGTCAATCATCCACAGGCATTGTCCTAAAGTTGCAAAGACCTTCAACATGAATGAAGGTTCAATATTCGCCTTCCGCTTCAGCAGTTTTCCAGATGCAATGAATCTATCTATATACCGTCTATGATGCTAATTTCGAAAGGTTCAACATGTTGCATGTGAAACTTGGTGCTGGTGCAGTTGTGTAATGGGGTAGCTGAGTGCTGAAGCTATATCATGTTGTACTCTGATGTATTTCAATTATGAAATTCTGCTTCCTTAATATGGAAATGAAATATATCATGTGCTTAATATGAATGTCAATTAGATTAATAAATGGATTATTAATAATAGGGCAATTAGCCTGCTAATTGGGTTTTGCTATTGCAAACGGTTGTTGAAAAAATACCATCGGCGATGACCTCAGGCAACGCACACAGTTTCTAGGAATAAACCGTGTTGGATCAATGAACAATCACACACGATTTTTTCTTGAAAACTGTTTGCGTTAGGCCACCTTGTGCAAATGTTTACCACATAAAAACTGTGTGTGATGGACAGCCTTTGCCACACAGTTTCTTCTACAAACCGTGTGTGATACATTCAATAACGCAAAAGATTTAATGGGAAAAATTGTGTGTGATGTGCCTATGAACGGAAATGTTTTCCTTGGAGCGCCTGTGTGGGATGTACATACGAACGGAAACGTTTAGCGGGGACTGACTATGTGGATTGTACTTGCGACTGGAAACAATTTCGCCGTATAATTGTATTTTTTTAGCTCTACTGTACGTATTTCCGTATTTGAGAGCTCGCCGGTCGCACATGACCTCATTTTACCGACCGTGTGTGCCAGGAGGGCATATCCCCGACGGCTTCTAGGCCGTGTGGGAAGGACCCCCCTATCGCCCACACTCTCTGGCGACGGTTCCAAATGCCGTCGCGGAAAGGGGTTAAAAACCATTTGTATAGGACCGACGCGTACCAGTGCTCCTCCCCCTATCTAGCTAGTAGCTTGGCCTCTCACACCACCTCCTAGCTCCTTTCTTGCCGGCGTTCTGGGAACGGGGGTCCCCAGACTTGCCTGCCTGCGGCCCATGGCGTGGCTATGCTAGCAGGCCTGTACGACCCATCTTCATCAATGAGACATTCAAGACCCTCGCGAAGGGCCAAGCCTCGCGAGGCGGACGACGCAAGACCTCCTCAGGAGCGACCTCACCAGGTTGGCTCGCGAGGAGCAGAGAGATCAAGGCATGGCAAATCTCGCGAGGCTCTCGTGACGTGAGTCATGACGATCAAGATCAGGCGGGCGCCAGCGCGCGCAGCGTCCTTGTTTCCTCTTTGGTGCTAAGGAGGCTAGCGCAGGCGCGGAGTACCGAGGCATCAAGCAAAGGTTTCCATATCAGTGCAACGAGACCAAGACCAGCAGGACAACAGGACGGAGGTCACCGTGGAGCCCAAGGCGGCGTCACCACCAGAGCCTTTGGCAGGCGAAGACTACTTTTGTCAGGATAGCTTGTACTAGCTGTCCCCTTTCAAATTGGCCGTTGTTGGCTCCCTTCCCGCTCAATATTTGGGAAGAGGACCATGGCCTGTATAAGTAGAACTAGCCACCACAGTAGGGGGAATTCCTTCTGGCGTCCTCTCACCCACAAGCTCGCAGAGCACAAGAACACCTCACCCTCAGGAGGTTGTTCTTTCCTTTGTACTGTTCATCATCAGCCCAAGAGGCAATCCACCACCACCACACTGGAGTAGGGTATTACACCACAACGGTGGCCCGAACCAGTATATATCTTGTGTCCTTTGTGCTGTGAGTTCGTCGAGTTCGTCCGCGAGATCTTAGCGAGCTAGGGCGTAGATCGGTAGGGAGGAAATCTTCGTGCGCACCCCAGTGTTCGAACCTTGAGGGTTTTGCCGGAACCCGTGATCCGACATTTGGCGCGCCAGGTAGGGGTGCGCCGGAGCTTCCTTTCCGTCGTCCCGCGTCCAGCTGCTCTGTCGTCACCATGGCGGACGCTCACCGTGCTCGTGCTGAGCGCCGGGCAGCCCTGGCCACCAGCGTCGCACGGACGGCTCCCGTCGGTGGGCCACCTCGTCGTTCACCGTCTCCTGCCGCCAACGCCGCCACCGGCCCAGCGGGGCACGAGCAGCAAGCGTCCTTGTTGCACCCTTCGGTACGACGGGACGGCCGCACCGCTACTCCATCGTTGACCCCGGTCGGTTCCTCGTCCCACGCTCGTCGCGCTCCCATGGACGCATGGGTCGCGCTCCTCATGGCGCACGAGCTCCTGCGCTACCATCCGGTCGACGACCTCTACGAGGACTGGCTCGACCGCATCGCCGAGCTCGTCCGCGCCACAGGGGCTCCCTTGCACCATCCCTCTCTCCGCCTCACCCTCCGCCAGCTACAGGCGACGTAGCTCACGGAGCGCCTCCACCACCTCTGCCCCAAGATGGCGCCCTGGCGCCAAGGCGCGTGGCTCCACGAAGCGACCCGGCGCGTCCGGCGCCCGTAGAAAGAAGCTGCCAAGAAGTCCCTCAACCGCAAGAGAACGCTCCGCCACTCCTCGCACCACCGCACCAGGATCGTCTGCCGCGGAAGGGCCCCGCGCCGCTTGTTGTGGCGGCACGTGGGTGTCAGGACCAAGCTCCACCTCCAAGACGGGCCACGGCGACCACGGCCGGTTGTCGCCCCTTCACCCCCGAGCTGCGTAGTGTCGCCTGGCCGGGCAAGTTCAAGCCAGATCTGCCTCCTCGCTACGACGGCACCCCTGACCCCGTGGAGTTCTTGCAGCTCTATGAGCTAAGCATCGAGGCGGCCAACAGCGACGAGAAGGTCATGGCGAACTGGTTCCCTATGGCACTCAAAGACGGCGCCCGTTCGTGGCTCCTGAACCTGCCTCCAGGCTCGATCTCCTCCTGGGACGAGATGCGCGACCGCTTTGTCGCCAACTTCCAGGGCACTCGCAACCGCCCGCCGGCCATGGGTGACCTGCGCCGCGTCAAGCAACAACCAGGAGAGACCCTCCAGAAGTACATCCAGCACTTCAACAACATTCGTCTCAAGATCCCCAATGCGATAGACGAGGCCATCATCTCCGCGTTCTCTGATGGCGTCCGCGACGTCAAGATGAAGGAAGGGCTCGCTATCCATGAGGAACTGTGCACATCTCAGGAGCTGTTCAACCTGGCGACCAAGTGCGCAAGAGCTGAGGAAGGGCGCCTCTCCCTCCTCGAGCTGCCGGCTGCGGACCTGGAGGAGAAGAAAGCCAAGGCCAAGGACGTGAAGCGCAAGGGAGCAGCCGTGCTCGCAGCGGAGCCGGACACCAAGCGAGGCAGAGACCAGCCCGAGTCATCCAAGAGCAGTCGACTGTTCTGCGCCTTCCACAACCTGAATACCCACAACACCAGCGATTGTCAAGAGCTCAGAGCCATCCGAGAAGGACGCTTCGGTCGACGCCCTGAGCGCAATGACCGGGGCTACGGCCGAGAAGGAGGACGTGGTGGAGGGCGTTGGGACGACCGTGGCCCGCGCCAGGAGTGGCACGACCGGCCTCGTGAGGACCGCTGGCAGGATCATCCTCGCGAGAGCGCCTGGACGGACCAGCCTCGTGAGGATCGTCCCCAGGGCAACGCCGGTCTTCCCCCGTTGCCGCCACCGCCAAGGAGGAATGACGACCACCATCAAGACGAGGGGGCTAGGGGCTTCCAGGAGCCGCGCGCTATCGCCTGCATCTTGGGCGGAGCCCAGGCCCCAGCCTCGCAGCGTATCTTCAAACAGTTTGCTCATGAAGTGAATGCAGTCCTCCCCAAGCTTGAGGCCACGCGCCCGCTCAGGTGGTCCCAGTGCGCCATCACCTTCAACTCGGCAGATCAGCTCAAGTGCGCAGCCACTGCTAGCACCCTCCCGATGCTTTGTTCACCAGTCATCAGTAACGTGCAAGTTACCAAGACCCTCGTCGACGGCGGCGCAGGGCTCAACGTCCTGTCTGTCGACACGTTCGACAACCTCCAAGTGCCGTATGACCAGCTTCAGCCTACCAAGCCTTTCTCAGGAGTGACCGACGGCTCGACCATGCCGATAGGGCAGGTCCGCCTCCCTGTCACCTTTGGAGAATGCAAGAACTACCGCATCGAGCTCATCGACTTCGACGTCGCACACATCCGTCTACCGTACAACGCCATCCTCGGGTATCCAGCCCTGGCCAAGTTCATGGCGGTGACCCATCACGGCTACAATGTCCTCAAGATGCCAGGAAGCGGCGGAATCACCACGGTCCCATGTGAAGAAAGAGACGCGGTGTGCTCCCTCGAGCGTGCCTTTCAAGCTGCAGCAATCGACGACCCCGACGGCAAGGGCGAGGGCCCTCCTGAGGCCATCTCCAAGAAGAAGAAGCAGTTGCGTCGTGCCGGACCTCAGGAGGGTGGCATCACAGCTGGGACCTCGTCAGGATCAGCGCCGGCTCCAGGGGCACCTCCCTCCATCGCATAGGTAGGAGCGCCCAGCGCCCTCCTCGGGCAGGGCTCGGGGCTCTCTTCTGGAGGGCCTCAGACCTTGCCAACATCACGAGGGAGGTGCTCGGGCACCACTTGGAGGCGTGCTTCACGGCACGTTTCCCTCAGGAGGACACAGGGCGAGGAGCGCCCACCGCTCAGAAGTTCATCACCAAGACCACCCAGGAACTGCAAGACGCAAGGGCCATGCGCGGCAACCGCCGCTCACGAGGCGCAGCTCCCCATCCAGGCAAGGATGTCGGGCTGCGCGTCTGCATCGACGTCCCAGGGCTCAACAGGGCCGCTTCTCAGGAGCTTTTCTGGCCTTCACGCGTGGGCCGTTGCGAGGGTCCGCCACACAGCTACGTTCGCATGCCTTTCGGCTTGCCGAGCGTGTCGTCAGCCTATCAGCGCAACCTGCGGCGTATCCTGGCGGCTCAGGAGGCCAGGCACCACGCAGTGCTGACAGAGATGGAGACGGTCCTTAGGGAACCACCTGATCCCCCAGAGCCTCCCCAGGCTCAGGGCCCCGGTGGCTCGTGAGGAGCAATCCCTTCGTCGCGTACCTTCAGCTGCCCCGACATCTCTTCATCAAGAGAACCAGGTGAGATTTTCCAAGTTCATTCAGCTGGGAGCGCCCCTCGGGCTGCATCATTCCCAGGCTGCGTGGGTCCGTCCCTGTGGCATGTATCCCTTTTTCTTCATGTCTTTAGCTTACCTTGTTGGGGGTGCCCCTCGGGCTGCATCATCCCCAAGCCGCTCGGGCCTGACCCAGTGGCGTGTATCTTCCCTGCTTTCATTTAAGCTTGTTCGCTTCCCATGCCTAACCTATCTAGCACCGTCACCTGCTTGACTCTCACCTCCCACGGGGGCCGCTCACGCTGGCATGGCGCTTGTGCATGGGTCCGTCCCTGCAACATCGACAAATCTGAGCGGCCGAGCTCTGGCTCGCGGCACGCCCCGCGCATGTCACCTCACCAGGCCCTCAGTGCCGCCGCCTCCTCGCGAAGCAACCAGGCGGACTAACAACCAAAATGGCAAACCATGTTTCTCCTTGTGCTGGTTCGTAGGGATCTCAGGAGAAGGATAGCAGGCGGCACCGCGAGCTTCCTCATCTCCCGTGCAATCCGCTTGCGCGTTAAAAGGGGGGCTCCTGAGCATCGCGACTCAGGAGCTCTTACTGGCTCTCCAGCCCTCACCCCCTGGCCTTGACCACGGCGCGTGACCTGGCATACCAGCGGCGGCTGAGCTCGCTCGAGGGCCGGGACCTGAGGACATAGAGCACGAAGGAGAACATGGGGGAAAGGGAGACTCGTATGGGCCCGACCTAGCTACGCCGCGGAAGCTTGCGCACTAGCCTGGCGCATCACAAGAACTCGGCCCCAAACCATCAAGATTAGTCCCGCACTCGGACCAACTAATTGTTGGAGCCTAGGGTTTATGCTTGCCGCGGCCCCGCTGCGGCCACGTCGCCTCCCTTTCTTGCCTTACCATGGCTGCTTGAGCGCTAAAGGGGACCTCCTGAGCATCGCGCCTCAGGGGCTCTTACTGGACCTCGGGCCGCTCACCTCCTGGCCTTGACCACGGCACGCGACCTGGCATACCAGCGACGGCTGCAGCCTGCCTGGGGACCGGGACCTGTCAGCGTAGAGCAACAAGCCGTCGCGAGGTTGGAAAGGGGAGACCGAGCCTTAACAGGACATGCGTTCGTAGATTTTCATAAGAAGGAAGATATACACAAAAGACATCACAGACCCTTACGCGCCCCCACAGGGTACTTGTTGGTTCCTCGCAGGGAACAAGAGATGAGAACCTAGGGGAATCCTATCTACACCCTCCTACGACTGACACCATTATCAACAGTGGGCCGCGGGAGGCCAGCGCCAACCCCATCCAGATCTGTGGCGGCGGCGGCCGAACGCCGCAGCCCTGCTCCGAGCCCGGCGAGAGCTCGGGGGCACGTAGTTGTCGTCGCTGGTCTTCGGAGTCTCGTAGAGCTCAGGAGAACCGCTGGACTCCCGTGAGCCGCTGGTGGAGTAGCCACAAGCGGAGCGCGCGTCATCCTGGCGCTCCCCTCCAGGGCAACACTCCAAGTGGCGGCCCTCCGCGTCGAAGACCTTGAAGAAAAGCGTGGAGGCGCCGTCATATTCGAAGTGGATCGCGAGGGCGCCATTCGCACGGCAAACCCGCGCGACCTTGCCCCAGCCGCGGGTCATGAAGATCTTGTCGGTGGAGACCGTTTCAACCTCTGCTCCGGTCGTCGGAGCATCAGAGTCAGCATACTGCAGCCAGAGCTCGAGGGGCCCCCTCGGTGGCATCACGTCAGAAAAGAACCGCGAGAAGCGGATCCAAGAGCTTGGAGGCATCGGCGCCCATAGCACAAGCTCGCGCGAGGAATCCGTGGCGTGGATTCCCGGGGCAACAGCGCATGTCGCCATCGCACGGCGACCACGGACGCGATGCGGGCGGTGCCGCTCGTCGCTCCGCCCTCCTGAGCCCTCGGATTCGGCGTGCAAGGGTAGCGGATACCCTGGAGGAGGCCGCTCGCACCAAGGCCTTGTCACCACCTACATCACCGCTTCGTCACGACGATGAACCGACCTCTTCTTTGGCGGGAGCGGCCCTGGATCATCACGGGGGGCCTTTCCTTTCTCCTCGGCGGAGAACCTTCGGATCGGCGCCATCAGAGTTGCTTCTAGTAGAGGAGCAGGGAGGAGGAAGAAGGCGAACCGTGAAGAGATGGGCGACGGGGGCTCTGCCCCCTCCCCATTTATAGCGGAAGAAGGCCAACCGGCGCCTCCCACGATCGTAGTAATGATGGTTTTCCTTGCATGTCGCAGGGACTTGTCAAGTCGAGCAGTTGCCGAGGCAGCGTGGGGAAGCGGAGACGCCCACGTCCAATCAACCGCCACGCATCGACCAAGGCCGCAGGCTTTTGGGGCCCGCGGCGCTCCGCGCTTGAACTTTGGCTTCGCCTTGAAGCCAAGCCCAAGCGCACCTTGGGCCTGGGGGCTACTGTCGGCGTTCTGGGAACGGGGGTCCCCAGACTTGCCTGCCTGCGGCCCATGGCGTGGCTATGCTAGCAGGCATGTATGACCCATCTTTATCAACGAGACATTCAAGACCCTCGCAAGGGGCCAAGCCTCGCGAGGTGGACGACGCAAGACCTCCTCAGGAGCGACCTCACTAGGTTGGCTCGCGAGGAGCGGAGAGATCAAGGCAGGGCAAACCTCGCGAGGCTCTCGTGACGTGAGCCATGACGATCAAGATTAGGCGGGCGCCAGCACGCGCAGCGTTCTTGTTTCCTCTTTGGTGCTAAGGAGGCAAGCGCAGGCGTGGAGTATCGAGGCATCAAGCAAAGATTTCCATATTAGTGCAACGAGACCAAGACCAGCAGGACAGTAGGACGAAGGTCACCGTGGAGCCCAAGGTGACGTCACCACCAGAGCCTGTGGCAGGCGAAGACTACTTTTGTCAGGATAGCTTGTACTAGCTGTCCCCTTTCAAATTGGCCGTTGTTGGATCCCTTCCCGCTCAATATTTGGGAAGAGGAACAGGGCCTGTATAAGTAGAACTAGCCACCGTAGTAGGGGGAATTCCTTCTGGCATCCTCTCACCCACAAGCTCGCAGAGCACAAGAACACCTCACCCTCAGGAGGTTGTTCTTCCCTTTGTACTGTTCATCATCAGCCCAAGAGGCAATCCACCACCACCACACTGGAGTAGGGTATTACACCACAACGGTGGCCCGAACTAGTATAAATCTTGTGTACTTTATGTTGTGAGTTCGTCGAGTTTGTCCGCGAGATCTTAGCGAGCTAGGGCGTAGATAGGTAGGGAGGAAATCTTCGCGCGCACCCCAGTGTTCGAACCTTGAGGGTTTTGCCGGAACCCGTGATCCGACAATTCTCTCTGTCTATCCGTCTTGCTGGGCCTTATTTGCCTCTAACAAATGGGTGTACACCGACCAATCTCCCGCTATACATTTAGCTAGCCAGGTCCTTATAACTCGTTTTCCCCCACGCGTCGATCGATCTACCTCATTAGTTATGTCTCTCCCTTCCTCCGACAAACAACAATTGATCTATCGATCTAGTTAGGTTTGCTTACCAAACACATGCACTACAAAAAAAGACACATCCGTGACATTTTGGGCCGAACGATTTTTTTTTCTGTCATACATATGACACTTCTATGACGATAATTGTGAGAAAACCCGGTATCATCATAGATGTGGTGGGCTCCTACTTCTATGACAAAAAATCATGACAGAAAATGGGCTTTTTGTCCTGGGCAGGCCGGAGACGCAGCTGCATGACATTCTTTGGCCCGTCCATGACGGAAAAAACTATGGTAGAAGCGAGGGCGAGGAAAATTTCGAGGAGTTCCCGGTTACGGTGGGAGGTCGAGGGCCGAGCGATGCGCGTTTCTCTCGTACACGTACGCGCGTGTGTGCGAGGCGTTGGCTCTAACTGAACCCGAGCGAGGCGTTGGGCTCTAACTGAACCCGAGTGATTGCACTGCAGGCTACGCGTTACTGAACCCGAGCGATCGATCGATGGCTGTTAACTGAACCCGATCAAGCGATTCCTTTGCTACTGCTACTAACTGAAGCCAATCGATGCTGCCTCTGGATGAACAGTCAGCGTTGCTGGGGGGGTTTGGATGAAGAGTTCCCGGTGGGGGTGGATGAACAGGACCCCGTGGTGTTGCCTCTGGATGAACAGGACCCCGATCGATCGAGTCGGTTGGGGCTGGATGAACAGGACCCCGTGGAGGGCAGGATGAACAGGACCACCCCGTGGAGGGCAGAATGAACAGTAGACGGTGGAGGGCTGGATGAACAGTAGCCCGTGGAGGGTGGTTGAACAGGAGCCCGTGGATAGGGCTGGTTGAACAGTAGCCGGTGGAGTAGCGCGTGGTGGAGGCTAGATGAACAGGAGCCCGTGGATGAACAGTCGCAGGTGGAGGCTGGAGGAGGTCGACGGTGGATGAACAGTAGCCCGTGGAGGCTGGAGGGGGTCGACGGTGGAGATGAACAGTGTCCCGTGGAGTCCCTTTTGCGGTACGCCACACCCCTCCCGATGAACAGGACCCCCGTTTCGACCGTAGCGCTCCAACACAAGTCCGTTTCCTCCGTTTTGCGGTACGCCACACCCCTCCCGATCAACAGGACCCCCGTTTCGATCGTAGGAGGTCTATTTCCTTCGTTTTGCGGTACGCCAGACCCCTCCCGATGAACAGGATCCCGTTTCAAACGTGGCCGGTCGAACACAAGGCCGTTTCCTTCGTTCTGAGGTACGCCAGGCCTTGTTTCCATCGGCTGTTCCGTCCAAGCCCTCCCGATGAACACGACGACGCATTCCGTTCCGACCCAGCCGGTTGGCTCCCCATGAACACGACGACGACGCTGTTTCTTCGTTCCGACCCAGCCATGTACACGAGCCCTGGCCGTACGTATGCGCGAGTAGGCGTTCGAGACCCTGCCCGTATGTACGTACGTGGCCGTATTTTCTTTCTTGCACAGTGGCTGCTGTACGTACGTGTACATGCTACATGCGCGCCTCTACTACGACACGTGCACGCCTCTACATCGACCAGTATGTATGTACACGTTCGCGACCAGAATGACAATGCTACGTACGCTTCGACCAGGTGGGTCCTGACTGTCAGGCACTTCCTTGCCTGCGAAGATGTAGCTGGTGGGTCCCAGCAGTGAGGGGGGTGAATCGTTTTTTTTGCCCGGACGCACTTCCTTGCGTGCGAAGATGTAGCTGGTGGGTCCCCGCAGTCAGGGGGAAATGTTTTTTTTGGGAAATACGGTGGCCCGTCCGGTGGGTCCCCGCTGTCAGGTGGAGGAATAATTATTTTGCGCGTAATAAGGAGGCACTTGCTGCGGCTGTGGACCTAGCTGTCAGCCTCTCCATGTACAGTCCACGTCCGATGGAAGCCGTTCCTTGACCATGTTGACCACGCCGCGCCGAGAGCACCAGGGCGGTGGACGACGGCGAGGCCTAGGAAGGGGATGACGCGGAGCCGGGGAAGACGCGGAAGTGGAAACCCGCGCGGAGAGGAGTACGAGGGTTCACTGGTTCGGCTGCGGTGTGAGGCTGCCGTCGCCGCAGGTCCTGGCCAGCGGTGGGAATAGTAGGGGGCGGTGAGTTCTCCGCGGCAGCACAGCCGGCCAAGGGAGGCAGGAGCATGCGGCACGACCGGCGCTGCTTTGGGCGGCTGGAGCAACAAGACAAGAGGTTGAAGAAGCACTACGGCCGTTGGATGGACATCATACGGTCACTAGAGCTAGAATCGTGCATATTGACTAAGTTGACAAAGCCCTCCGTCCCCGTCAACTTAGTAGGCCCACAAGTCAGCCTGCCACTATACTAGGTCCCAGCTAGCAGGGGGAGTATTCATTTTTTTGTGCGTAATAAGGACGCACTTCCTTGCGTGCGAAGATATAGCTGGTGGGTACGAGCTGTCAGCGGCGGTAACATTTTTTCGTGAAATACAGAGGCCCTTTCGGTGGCTCCCAGATGTCAGGTGGAGGAATCATTATTTTGCGCGTAATAATTAGGCATTTCCTTGCGTGCGGCCGTGGACCCAGCTGTCAGCCTCTCCACGTACAGTCCACTTCAGATGCATGTCGGTCGTTGACCACGTTGACCAGGCCGCGCCGGGAGCACCAGGGCGGTGGACGACGGCGAGGCCTAGGAAGGGAATGACACGGAGGCAGGGAAGACTCGGAAGTTGTTTCCCACGCGGAGGGGAGTACGACTATACGAGGGTTTACTGGTTCGTCTGCCGTCGCCGGAGAATAACAACAAGTGTGGGTGAGTAGAGGGATGGCTAGGCCAGCGATGGGAGTACGGTGGGGCGGTGAAGCCTGCGCGGCAGCACAGCCGACCGCGGGGAGGAGGGAGTAGGCAGTCGCGCCGGCGCTTGTTTGAGCGGCTGGAGCAGGAAGAGCAGAGATTGAAGAAGCACGACGGCCGTTGGATGGACATCCAACAATCACTGCTTGTGCGTCAACCTTTTTTTTAGGAAAGCCTCAAATCTGTGGAAAACAACATACAACCCATCTGCCATTATTTCTAATAAGTTACAATCCATTTGCTAATTCTGAAGGTGTTTTTGGAGCCCATATTCTTTTTGTTAGCATTACAGCCCATATTGTGGCCACGGTTAAAAAATTATACGAAATGTTGCATATTTCGGTGCGGTCCGAACTGTTTTTAATCCCGAAATTTCGAGTCACATTCAAACTGTTTTTAAAAATAAATGTATATCAATATAAAATCCAACAAATTGTCCACGCATAAAAATTAATGCAATTTAAAATCTTGAAATGAAAAAAAGAAATTTGAAATTAATTGCCGGTTTGATGTGTTTTAAAAATGTATAGCCCATTTCTCATTACTGATAGGCTATTTTCTCGTCCAGCCGAATGAAGCTCTCCTCGTCTTGAAAGATTTGCAGCCCAATAGGCCTGACAAAGCGACTTACTTGACAAATCAAAAAAAAACTGGGCTAGCCATTTTCAGAAAGAAAAAAACTACTGGGCTGGTCTGTGGTAAAGATAAAAGAGAAGGCTGTCTAGACATGCCAGAGTGCCCCGCACAGCCCAGTTGACACCCTGCTTCCGTCTAAAAAATTTTAGATAAATGCCCCAACAAATATGGCGATTCATAAAAATGCCACTGCAATTTCCAAACTTTGAAAAATGCCACTGCAATTTTTGCAAACTTTGGAAAACGCCACTGCAATTTGCAAACTTTGAAAAACGCCACTCCAGACTTCGAAAAATGCCACTAGGGATGGCATGAAATGGCATTTTTCAAAGTTTGGAAATTGCAATGGCATTTCTTAGAAACACCAGATTTGGAGTGGCATTTATCAAATTAACCCAAAACAAAAATAACTGGGCGAGCTGCTGGGTCCCTGATGTTAGCCACTCGTTGTGCAACTCTCTCGTTTATTGGCTACGTTGACAATGGCATGGGACCCAGATGTCAGAAATCCATTACGAGGAGCCATTTTTTTATTGGATTGAAATAAGGAGACACTTTGCTTGCGTACTGCCATGACCTTGGCGGGTCCCTGCTGGCATCCTCTCCATGTACAATCATCTCCTGGTTGTGTACGCGTCAACTTGGTAGGCCCACAAGTCAGCCTGTAAACCCGTGGAGGACAAATACAACCCATTTAAAAAAAATAACAGCCCATTCCATATGTTCAAACGGAAAGTTCAACATTCAGAGCAAAGTAACAGGTCTGATCCACATATAGAGTACTGAACTTCCACGTTGACAACCATCATAGCCAAGTTAACTATCTACTTCCACTAATACTCTAGTAGCGTACAAGTACTAACTTACTCTTAGCTAACTAGACGATGCCGGCCGCCATCGGTACACGCTAAATGCCGGCACCGGCGTCCTCCGCCTCGCCTTAGACTTGCAAGAGGTGCGATAGGGCGCGTTGCTCTCACGCGTTGGCCCTTTCCATCCCGGCGTGGTCCACCGAAGCTTCGGCTTCTGAGCGGGAAACCCACTTGACGAGCTGGTAGTAAAAATCGGCGTCGCGAACGCGTGCGTGCCCGACAGCCTCCAGGGCTATTTGCCGGGCGCCGGCCTCCACGTAGTCGGCCCACGTGCGGGTGCTCTGCTCGCGACTCAGAGCGTCGGTGCGCTGCTGCTCCATGTCCCGCTGGCGGCGCAAATCGGCGATACGCTGCTCATCCGCCAAGAGGTCGTGCTCCAACAACTCCTGCTCCTCCGCCAGGCGGTCGCGCTCCAACAAGTCCTCGATCTCCGCATTGCTATCTAAAGACCGATAGAATGCCTCCTCCCTCTGTCTGCCTTCCGGTGAAAAACCGAACACTAGTTCCGGCGGTGACCGCCTCTGGCCACGCCTATCGCGGATGGGCGGGGGCATGGCGGACGTGGCGAGAGCGAGGATAAGTGGCGAGCAACGTCGGGCCGGTGGGGGCTTATGAGGATAGGGCGAGTTGGGTCACTGTGCCACCATAGAAGGCCGAGAAACAGTACTTATAAGCGAAAGGTAGCGCGACGGTCATCGGAATTCAATGCATAATGAAGCAGGCATGGCTTAGCGCGCCAGCTTGCCATGGAAAACTAGAGAAACTGAAATTCTGACTATGCCGTCCCATTCCGTCCGTGCTGGGTCGCACGCCGGCCTTAGGTTCAAACGAGTGCACTCGAATCATCTCCCTCCTTGTCAATAATGATTCCACGGATTTAAAAGGCCCGCAACAATTAAAGCGCATCTTTTTTCGCATCAGTTAGCTGCCTTAATTACAGCCGGCTGCATGCAGGCACTCAAAATCGCTCGCAGCCAGTACGCGGAGCAGCATGCAAGGAGTCACAGCCGAGGGCATTAATTGATGAACTTTAGCTGGGAGATAAGGCATTTGCGAACGTTTTTGCTAGCAGTTTCTTCAGATTCGCATGGCATTTTCTTCAGAGCAGCTTGTCAGTTTCTTCAGAGGTAGGCATTTCTATTCAAAAAACTGCCACTTCGGATCTTGCGTCGCAACTAAAACAGCCAGGAGCGCATTAGTAGGCTAGCTAGTGATCGATCAGTAACTTGTAAACACTGAGCGAACAGATATAAGGAACTGTTAATGCATCTCAATGATTCATAGATCATATACAAATATGTAGCTCCAAAAGCAAAGATCAGCCACAACTAAAACCAACTAGTACGATTCCCATACATAAGATCAACATGTTAATGCATCTCAATGATTCACAGATCATATACAAATATGTAGCTCCAAAAGCAAAGATCTAGAAAAAACATATGTTCTTCCTACTAACATGGATGCTTCTCTTGGCCAACATTCAGTACAGGCTGAATGACAAATTTGTTTGTGAAGTCTACAATTCCTCTTGCAAACGTAAGTGGTTTCACCAACAGCTGGAACCATGGGAATGAACCACACATGATGGAGGAACATCCACTGCAATATGATTTGGTCTTCTCTTGATTCCACGGCGAGACTATTTTCGGAATACAAACTTTAACTTAGGCAAAATGATGCCCATTGTATAATCAGACCAAAGCAATGAAGCACCTAGTGTTGGCCAATAAATAGTACAGTACTACTTTTCTGCAGTCCATGAAGTGACTATCCAATCTTTTTGTGTCTATTTTCAAATGGCACTGCATCCAATGACTATACTATTCTCTTGTGCAGTTCAACCAAAATTGCGGTCACTTTGTGTGTTTGCTAAATAGCAATGGGCAGACATCTCTGTCTGCACAAATATCAAGCAGCTAGTAAACATATACCCCACCTTGTATTTTCGGTTTAAACATGTCTCTTCCGCTTAGATCTGTCATGTTTTGCACTGGACAATTTGATACAGTCATGTTTTGCCCTGGACAATTTCATACTGAATTGATTTGCTTGTTCAGAGCAGAAATATAGCGCCTATTCTTCATCAGACCAAGGATATCCATGTTCGCAGTGATGGAAGAGGTGAAATCGATACAACCAAAATTGAGCATCCAGTCATTGAATCATGTCCTGCACCTCCAATGTAGGTCCACCCTGCCAATAAATTCACATGCAAACCACTAGTATTACTATCTAATGATAGTACAAAAAGAGTAGCAAGATAGTAGCAAACCATGTACCTTCTTAATGAACAGCTCATAGTGCCACCAATTGGATATAAAGATTTGGGAGAAAACATGCTCCTAATGTTGAACCAGTTGGACTTTTTGTGCAGTTCCACTAAACTCGAGCATCCCTGTTTGCATAGATATTGAAAGTGTGATTACTATAAAAGTGGCACTAGTTGAAGCATAGACTCACAAATATAAGCATTCCAATTTCTTAATGGGAAAAGGTAGCAAGACTGTTTCTAACCACCTTTTTGAAGGAATAAATAAGGCAACAGAGGCTGATGTCAGAAAGGCATATATAGTTCTTTCTGAAAGAATGATCGATTCCTGACCTTTCCTCTTCTTTTAAGCATATTTTGTGCAGTTCAACTAAAATAAAATGCCAACACCGCCTTGACAATTCAGTGACACTGTACAAAAGGAAATGACTTAACATTACATCATGATGTCAGGTATGTAGTCGACAGGCATTACAGACAAACTTACAGACCTCCTCCGATAACATAATGAACATTAATTTTAATAAAGGTGTGACTAGCTTTAGCGGGATAATTTAAGTGAACTCTACACCCTCTGTTCCTTAATATAAGAGGTTTTTGCGGTTCAGTTTAAAGTACCCAAGCGTCTACTAGTTTTTAGAAAAACAGGTACTAGTTTTCTTGAGCACATATCTGGGAAAGCTTGCCACCCTTTATTTATGTCCATACGCTAATGCAACACCATTCGAAATTTCAAATACTACAAATATACACTAATCCAGTGGCTAGTGCAACAGTAGAGTAGTTATTTTATTACAGGGTACAGTACAATGGTTTTACTGAACAGATTTCAATAAACTCTGGCACTGGAAGATTTCTATAAGAATTAACAATACAAAATGTAAAGGTAACACGTTTCAGCATTGGTATACTAGCTGTGCATGAGCATTAAACCAAATACAAAAGTCTGAAGGTAACTAGCATTATTAACTAATGATAGTATAAAAAATTTGCAAACCATGTACCTCCAAGGTAAATATCATTTCGAACTCGGGGGGACCTTAAAAATTGCTATCCCAATCTTGATATTCGATCAAACATAAAAACTTGATCGAACGAATCAAGAGAACAGCCGGAGGAGGAGGTGCCCACTCTTAACCTTTCCTCTTGTCTTCATAATTTTTTGTGCAGTTTAACCAAAATAAAATGATATCAGCACCTTGGCATTTTGGTGAGACTGTACAAAAAAAATTAACTTATCTCATGAAAGTGACGTATGTAATCTATAAGCATTAACAGTGCAAAAATCTGAAGGTAGTAAGAAGTTTCATCGTTGGTATACTGGCTGTGCAACATCATTAGAATGCCTTAGTTGAAAAATCTTTAATACATCCACAATCAACAGCTAACCCTGAAATAATCCAGTGACATTAAATGGCATTGCTTAAATTTATCGGTGGCATTAGACTGAGTGCGGCATTAGTTAAATGTGGCATCACTTTAGCAGTAGAATTGCTTGACTTGACTGCTGGTGTTATACTAACAGCAAAAAAGTTAGACTAAGAGCATGCGAGGCCCATTCGGACAGTGGGCGCACCAGTACGATGTACCTCCACGGACGCATAGAGTGGTGAGGGAGGTATGGTTGCCCAGAGCAACAAATATCCAGGCAGCATATGTGGATCACGTCCCATTTTTGTTATGTTTAGCCACCTTTTTCCTATGTGAGGACAACAAACCGATCTACTTGGTCATTCTCTATTGCGTTGTCATGCCTTTCTACCCTTCTTCAACCAAGAGACACGAGACTCGTTCCTTAGCTACTGATTTCCCCCTTCTCAACCTAGATGCGGGTTCGATGCCTACTCTCTTGGACAGTACAGTCTCCCTTCCTTTCATTATTCAACCCAGACATGGATTAGTCTGCATGAAGTAGGGTTTCCTTTAATAGTGCAAATTAAGGCTTTCGTCTGCGTGACCAGCAGAGCAGAGGATAGCAAATTGGGAAGATGGTGGAGTGGAAAAAGATCCACATTCAGCAACATGGCAGATGGGGCAACAGAATAAGGGTATGGTTCGAAAAGAGGTAGCATACCAGAGGGTCGGCGGGAAGTGGCTTCACTCGTGGTCATCATCCTCCACATGCACTACGACAGCGAGCTTGGGGACGGAGGCCACCCCGTGCGGGCGCTAGGTCTGAGACGACGGCCTTGTCGTCAGTGCGTGACCTCGCTCGCCGACGACGAGTGCGTCAACACTGCACGTCCTTTTCTTCCCCGGCGGATCTGTGACCACCGGTGAGGAGGGAGAGAGAGGCCGTCTTTTTTAGATCTGGAGAGAGGGTGATAGTGTGAGAAGCAAGTGGGCAGCCGTTAGCAAGAAAGCTCTGAAGCTCCAGCCTATATATCTTTTTTATACTACTAGTACTAGAGGTGGAGTAGTGGTAAAGTAGTTTATATTTTCTCTGCAAACAGTACCAGTTAGTCATGCTTCAAAACTGAACGGCACGCCATTAAAAAAATAAAGTCGAGAAATAATGCGGCACCTCGGGCCAACACGGCCAGATCACATTTTGCACGAGAAATTACACACGATGTTTCGTTGACATGTGGTCCCATTCCAACATGTCAGTGAGACGACGGCGAGTCCTTTTGTAAAATTTCTGAAAGGACGTGTAGGCCGGGGTGCCTCTTCGTGTACCGTGGCAAACTGGCAACCGTCCACCGACTCTTCGCCTTTCCCTCTCGATTTGGAACTGCTGTCGCACGCTCTTCCTCCCTCCTCCATTTGCCTTCACCCTTCCTTCTGCCATTGTTCGATCGTCTTCTCCATGGAGGGAACAAGCCGGAAACGACCCCGTTATTCTTGACCCGATCTGAAAGATGACGTGGTGGGGGAACTCATTGATCGGTGCGACATCATCACCTCGGCTAGCATGGCAGGTTCGTTCAAGCCCATTCTCGACTCAACTAATAACATCATTACAAGGAACCCAAGGGTCCAGGAGCGGTTTGATCTCCCTTATCTTCTTCGCTATAAGCCTTTTCGCATGGGCGCAGACGACGGAGGCCTCGCCTTGTGCAAGTTGATGCCGCTTGATAATGATACGTGTGATGTCAAGATGCCATCGCTTAAGGGTAAGTCCTGGGCTGGCACAAATGAAGATTGGGTTGTTTATATTGGGTACAATTGCGAGTGGGAACTTGTGAATGTGTACACTCGTCAGCGGATTCCACTTCCAAAAATCTCCGAGTGCCCTGAGGTTGAGCACACAGATGATCTACGTACGTTCAAATACGATCATGGTGACCGTCGTCTACTGAAGATAGCAATTTGTCGAGTTCCCAACCGCTCTTGGAATTACAAGAACTATCAAGTTGTTGCTATCTTCGACAAGCTTGTTGCCGTCCTTCGTGGTTCGACTGGATGGATATTGCTCAAAAATCAGTTTCTATACACGGATGTGTACTGTGATGCAATTGAATACGAGGATCTTGTGTTTGCTGCCACCACTCGTGGCACTGTTTTTGCATGGGATCCTTGTAGTTTCGGTACGTTTGTCTTCCACCGTAATTATAATTGTTTGATCCACATGCATGCGGGTTAGCAAGTTTCCCTTTACTAATTAACCTTCTTCTTGTGTTTCCAAGGTCCTGTGAACATTCCACCACCTATACTTGAAAAAATTTATAAGCAAGGGGGAGATGACGATGGTGATGATCACGAGCATGAGGAGGAGCAGATCTTATATACTCAGTGGCGCCTGACAACTAATTCCGATGGATCACCTCTTCTTGTCTGTATACAGTGCACTCAGACTGTTACTACTGCGGAAGCAGGTGTTGTCTCCCATGGTCGCCCTCTCCTGACCTATTCCAACACCCGTTGCATGGTATTCAGGACGGATACTAGTGTGCTAGCGCAAACACCTTCTCCCTGGTTCAGTATTGATAGTCTTGGAACAAACTCGCTCTTCCTTGGACCAAACTATCCAATGATGGTGAAAGGCGATCCAGCTGCTGTTGACACAACGTTACTACCGTTTATGAGAAGCAACTGTATCTATACCTCGGACATTTCGGTGGTTCCCTACCCTGGTCCTGATATATGCCGCTTCAGCCTGGATGATCAGTCCTGTGTTGCTCTTGATATTGACAATAGCTGGCCCTTCCCAGAGCACCTATGGTTCAAAGCAAGCGTTTCCAACGCCGAGGATTGGTTGAGTTGAAGTTCATTTCATTGCTTGTTATTTGTTGTGTGATGAAAACTTTAGTATTTGCTAGAATATTTTGTTGGAAATAATCTATAATCCAACATGTATCCTCGTTGTCGTTGTGTGTTGATGACTTGTTGTATTTAATGAATGGTACATTTTAGTTGCGAATGCATGTCATAGACTCAATTTATGAATGGTTTTCGAGTCACTTCTTGGAGTGTGAGTACCGTAGTAGTATAGCAAGCATCCGGTTAGTATATGAAGTTGCCACATCACATAGAGCCAACCTAATATTGGAGTATGCTAGCCCTCCACCGGCGCGCCGCTTCAAATGGCGGAGGAAGTGAGAGGTCGTGTCACCTTGTGTCCAGATCTGAGATGCCACGTGTACCAGTTGAATGACTCCAAGTTCGACCACCGTGATGTTAGGTGCGAGCCCAAGAACACTGCTGGAGAGACCCCCCTCATAATTTTCCTACATTGGTCGTTTGATTCATAGGATAGAATGCTATAGGATTTTTTCCCTATGTAATCATCTTTTAATTGACCATCAAGCATCCACTCCAACTTTTGTTTCACTTCCTTTGTTCCTACGAAGAGAGTACTTGCTCTAAATGATGTGCCGCTGCAAGAGCCGCCTATATTTATTAACCATGCTCTAAAAAGGTGGACCAGCTTTGGCTATAGTAGTACTGTACTAGTTTAGTAGGTGACCTTGCGCTTGCCTCTTCTCCTCTTCCGGAAGTCGAACAATAATGATGGTACTACAGTAGTACTTCTGGCAATCTGACACCAAATGAACTGTGCACGTCCACCGCTTGTAAGCAAAAGTTTCTCCTCGTGCTGTGAGCCACCGCGCACGCGTTGGCGAGGGAGAAGGCATAGAAAGCAAGCTTCTCGTCGTTCTGCGAGTTGATGGGACACATCAAAGTTATTTATTAGTACTCTCTTCAAAAAGGGCCGACCATGTCCATGGCTACCATCCCGTGCTCTGTCACTGAGTACGTGCACTATTCACGTGCCATCGAGGAGAAAAAGAATTTGCGTAGTACTAGGAGAAAACAATAGTACACTATTTGTACTAGCTTCACATGCTGCACTATCTCTACGTCTACGTACGTAATACAACAATTTTTAAACTTGAGACCAGCCACCCATCCTCACAAAGAACACTTTTTAACCTAGCACAGACTCCAGGAAATTTGGCCACAGTGGGAGGTGGGCCATATGTTAATGTGTTCTCTGTACGTAACCAGCACCTCGAATCCTCGATACTACTACTATAAGTAGTACTAGGAGTAGTAGGGTGGCATGGGCCAGAACAAGCATTCACGTCCAGGAGTACGGCACACACCACCAGCACGACTTCCATCTGACAGCATATTTCTTGGAGTCTGTGCTACATCAATCTCTTCAACCTAGTCGTTTCTCTAACTCAGCCATCGCGCGGCGGGCGAGGTGGGGGTTTGCCGATAGTCGGTTTCCTCAACTGCGGTCCCACTTGTAAGGCCAACTCCAATGCACGACCCCAAACGGACCTCTATTTTGCCTGGATTCTGTCCGTTTGGGTAGGGCAATGGGGTCGTGTCCGGGCCATTTCTCGGATGCGGTGGTCGTGCACCAAACGCGCGACCGCATCCCGGCCGCGTACATTTTTCTTTGCAAATACATATCTTTTTTTCATCATTGATTTTTTGGTACATGGAAATACATCACCAAAATTTTGACTAGAAAAGCAAGACCAAAGAAAACAGGAACCACAAGAATACATTTTAGAAGATATCCAACTTCCATAACTGCTCCTGTAAGTTGGATTAGTGCCTTCTCGATGCATTCATTGTTGATCTGCGGAGGCTCGATCTTGCGTGCTTCTTTCTTCTTCGAGTGTAAAGAAGTAGACGTGTCTAGCCTCTATTCTATCAACAAGTGCGCTAGTCTCATCTCTAGCCTCTATGCTAGCTAAAAGTGCTAGAACATCTACTAAATTGTGCTCTATCAATATATCATTGTACTCTTCTTCCCAATACCAAAACTTGCATCCATTCTACATAATAAAATTTTAAGTTAGCACAACTAGTCTAATCCGAGAGCACAACCGAAGATTTGGTCGAGTTCTTCCTCCGTTTGCCGACACGTGGGACATCCAGCATCCAGGTCGTGTCATGCAAGAAAATAGAGTGGTAGGTGAAGCCACGTGATGTGCATCTTGGGTTAAACTGTAAATAGAATCTTACTACTCTTGAGTAACTCCAAAAGCGGCCACCGAAGATCTTTATTGGATTTGTTTTTCATCACCAACACATCGAGGTGAAAGATGTGCAGGTTCAGTGGGTCCTCTTGCGTTTTCACTGACATGTGGGACCGCATATGAGCAAACAAACGATGGGCTCCGCGCGTCTGCTGGCTGGCTGAGAAGAGAGATAGAGGAGGGCTGAGCACGGACTCCAGGAAATTTGTTCTACGTACTCGATGTAGTGGAGTAACCAGCACCTCGATATAGTGGGGTGGCATGGGCCATAACTAGCATTCATGTCTAGCAGTACGGCACACGCCACCCACACGAGTCCCATCCGACACCAATTTTCTTGGAGTCCGTGCTAGCTACAGCCATCTCTTCTCCCTCCTGTTTTCTCAGCCATCGCGCGGTGGGCGGGGTGGGGGTTTGCCGATAGTTGGTTTGCTCAACTGCGGTCCCACTTGTAAGTGAAAATGCAACACAGCACGCATTCCCCCTTGAGCGGCGTGCCGAACAAACCGTGTGGGGGTGCGATGCGAACACGGAAGGCTTTTCCTTTTGAACTTGTAACTTGTAAAATTTGGTTCTGCTCCATGGGGCGACCGATAGATAGAAATAACGATTTTCCCTAGAGTAATGAGAAGTTTGGTTCTGGCACGGTTCATGCATGGAGTACGTAGGAAAATTATGAAGTTGATGCGAAAGGTAAGATAATTACTAGTAGTACCATATACTACTACATGGATTTGACGGAAAGATAAAGATACATACAGATCCATCAACGACATCCTCACACCCTAGTGCACCTGGTCACCAACCGACGTGTGAGGAGCAGCGGCGTTGGCGGCAAGCTCAACATGCTTCTAAACAATGCCGTCCAAGGTTGCCCTGCGGTCCAAGAAGGCCAGCGTCCTATCGTCCTCCTCTTGCATGTAGTAGTCCTTGTGGACGATTTGCGTGTAGACGTGGGTGATTATATCGATGGTGTCTTGCTGCGCCAGGCGCTGCGCGGCGAGCGCGACCTCGAGGTGGACATTCTCCGGCGCGACGGCGGGCAGTCGCAGGGCCACCAGTGCGTCGAAGAGGTTGTCACCATAGAGGCTGTTGAGGGTGCCAGGCATCGCAGAGCCTGGGCGCATGGGCTGGAGGTGTACGTCAAGGTCGTCCGCGAGCTTCTTGACGATGGTGAACTTGTCGAGGAAGCCGACGAGGACCTCGTCGAACAAGGAGACAAAGCTGTCGTCCAAGCGGCCCCTCGCCCTGGCGGCCTCAAGCACTACCTGGAGACATTCCTCGGTGCGGGGATGCAGGCCGGCGTCATGGACCATCTGTCACAGCCGGCTGATGCTCGCGCTCATCGCCTCCATGGGTCTAGCTTCTAGTCAACTGATCTTGCGATTGAGTGATCACTCTTGCCCTTAGGTGCGTAGGTGCGTAGGATTTCGTAGATTGGACTGGCGGGAGCCTTTATATGAGAAGTGCAGATTGCGTTGAATTCACGTGCGTGTTGGCCATCTACTCCTCGCCCCTCTACTGCACCTGCCTTTGGCTGTATGATAGGTTGGCCAGCCACCCGTTGGACCCACGTGTCATACACCCAAAGGCAGGTGCAGTAAGTCAATGAAGCTGCGTCCCCCTCCGTGCCCGTGCATGGTTTCAATGACTTGAGACTACCAAACATCACATGCGGTGGTTAGTTCATTGCATGTAATCCTATTAAGTAGCAAAAAGATATTAAGTTACCTCGCCGATAGGAATAAAACAATACACCATGTATTTATTTACAGAGGGAGTATAGCCAGCATCCGGTTAGTATATGAAGTTGCCACATCCCATAGAGCCAACCTAATATTGGAGTATGCTAGCCCTCCACCGGCGCGCCGCTTCAAATGGCGGAGGAAGTGAGAGGTCGCGTCACCTTGTGTCCAGATCTGAGATGCCACGTGTACCAGATGAATGACTCCAAGTTCGACCACCGTGATGCTAGGTGCGAGCCAAGGAACACTGTTGGAGAGACCCCCCTCATAATTTTCCTACATTGGTCGTTTGATTCATAGGATAGAATGCTATAGGATTTTTTCCTATGTAATCATGTTTTAATTAGCAATCTAGCATCCACTCCAACTTTTGTTTCACTTCCTTTGTTCCTACGAAGAGAGTACTTGCTCTAAATGATGTGCTGCTGCAAGAGCCGCCTATATTAATTAACCATGCTCTAAAAAGGTGGACCAGCTTTGGCTATAGTAGTACTGTACTAGGTTAGTAGGTGACCTTGAGCTTGGCTCTTCTCCTCTTCCGGAAGTCGAACAATAATTATGGTACTACAGTAATACTTTTGGCAATCTAACACCAAATGAACTGCTGCACGTCCACCGCCTGTAAGCAAAAGTTTCTCCTCGTGCTGCGAGCCACCGTGCACTCGTTGGCGAGGGAGAAGGCGTAGTAAGCAAGCTTTTCGTCACTCTGTCATTGAGTACGTGCACTATTCACGTGCCATCGAGGAGAAAAAATATTGCCTAGTACTAGGTGCCATCGAAATGCACAACTCACTTACGCACTGCATATCTCCATTTTCTTGCATGACACGCCACCTTGATGCTAGATGTCCCGCGTGTCATGGAGGCATATAGTATGATTTTGTAAAATGGAGGCATATATATGTCCCGCGTGTCGGCAACAGGATGAACAAAGCTCATGTCTTAAACAAAAGAGTGGAAGAACATAGATTCCCGACGGCCGAGAAGGAGCTACAAACCTCGGGGTGGAGCGTGTGCACTCATAATATTTTATATTATTCAGCGATATAAAATCAACCAAATCTCTCCACGTTCCTATACCATTCTATAGAATGAGAATAACTTTGAACGTAAGCCATTGATCCACTCTATCCAATGGTCATAGTTGGAAAATCCAAACAAAACCAAGCATTGGATCAACTCTTTTTTCCAGATCAACTCTTTTAGCACTTAGATTGTTGCCGCCTGCCCACCTAGCCCACCTATATATCCGCTCACGTGTGATGACCACAGGAGCTATCCACTCAGATTGTATGTTAAAAAATAAAGGTCGATAACTAATGCGGCACCTCGGGCCAACGCGGCCAGATCGCATTTTGCACGAGAAATTACACACCATGTTTCGTTGACATGTGGTCCCATTCCAACATGTCAGTGAGAAGACGGCAGTCCTTTTGTACATTTTTCGAAAGGACGTGTAGGGCGGGGCGCCTCTTCGTGTACCGTGGCAAACTGGCAACCGTCCACCGACTCTTCGCCTTTCCCTCTCGATTTGGCACTGCTGTCGCACGGTTGATCGTATTTGAACGTACGTAGATCATCTGTGTGCTCAACCTCAGGGCACTCTACACCGTCGAGGCGTAGACGTGGATGTGCAGGTCGACGGTTTCGTGCATGGCGAGGCACTGCGCGGCGAGCGCGGCCTCGAGGTGCACATTCTTCGTCGCGACCTCCGGCACCTGCAGGGCCACCAGGGCTTGAAAGAGTTCGTCACCATGGAGGCCGATGAGGGTGGCAGGCAATGAGGAGCCTGGGTGCGTGGGCTGGAGCAGTACGGCAAGGTCGTCCGCGCGCTTCTTGACGGCGGTGAACTTGCGGATGGAGTTGACCATCATGTCGTCCATGCGAGAGGCGAAGCCAGCGTCGGCGAGGGCTATGATGCCTGCGGTCGCCAACATCGTCTGGAAACGCTGCGCGGTGCGGGGCCGCAGGCCAGCGCCTTGGATGATTTGGTACAGCTGACTGTCGCTCGCGTCCATCGCCTCCATAGGTGCTTGTGGCTTCTGGTCACTTGGTCTTGGATTGGAGTGAGCAGTGTTGCACAGAGACTTGGGAGTAGATGGATTGGAGTGGTGGGGCGCCTTTATTATATGAGAGTCCAAACTCTGTTGCATTCACATCGTGCTCGCTCTATTCTGCTTCTCCAATTAATTCCCTCTGCATGTAATTGAGGATGCATCATTGACCGTTCAACGTCTCGGGAACCGCTACCCTCTCCCTCCTTGGCATTCAAGCACCTATGGACCCGTCGACGACGAGGTGCCCATGGTGACTTCGTAAATTTCAAGATGATAGTGCCGTGCATGTGTGCGTTCATAGGGGTGAGTGTATGCGCGTGTATATGAGCGCTTGCGTCTGTACTGTGTAAAAAAACGTAAATGCGTGTCAAAAAGAGACTAGTTAGTATACTCAATATTGTGCACCTCGGAGAGGAAAACGATAGAACTAGTACGTATTTATTTACGGTGCAGATTCACTCATTTTGCTCCATATGTACTCCATCTCGGTGTAGTCTAGTCACTTGTTGAAATCTCTAGAAGGGCAAATACTCCTTTCTGGTTTACAGGGCTATACTAGCAAGTAGTTGTACGTACTAGTACAATAGTGGGCTCACATAGCAATTTTGTCTCATGCAAGAGTCTGGCTATATGCGTGCTCCAATGTTCGCAACTGCAACGTTCGGTTTGCGCTTGGCTCTTCGCCTCTTCGAGAAGACGAACAATGATGTTACTACTACTGCTTCTACAGTGTCGAATCCACTGCAGCATGTCCGTCCACCATGAGCGGGATGGATAGCTTGTTGTAGAAGTACTACTAAGCAAAAGCCTATCCTCGTTTGCGAGCAACCGCGCGCATGGGTGAGGGAGAAGGCATGTAGTAAAATCAAGCTTCTCCTCGTTGTGTGAGTTGACGCGACACATCATAGCACTGGCCCCACATACTTGCCTCTAAACTTGGCTGAAAGACCCGCAGTGTACAATATATTTGCTGCAACCTCTAACATTTACCCACCAAAAATTAAAATATATGTGGCCGTATGCATCATTCTGATGCAGAGGCCGGGGAGTCCCCCCTTTTCGAAAAAAACAAATTAAAATATATATTCCTGTCTTGACCAGATGAGCGTGCAAACTACAATCACCAGGGTGTCAGGTAGGACCAGAAGACTATTTTAATTATAAAAAACTTCGAGACGGCCACATAGCATGGAGCCGACCCCAACGATTTTAAGCTTACAGGCACGATACACGCTATCCTAGACTACTCTACACATGAAACTGCCACACGAGCGTCCGGGCTGCGCTTGGCTCTTCGCCTCTTCAGGAAGTCGAACAATGATGGAGTACTACTACACTTGAGGAGTACTGCAGTACGCTTCTGGCCATCTGACACCGATTGAACTGTTGCATGTCCACCGCGTGCGGGAGGGAGAGCGTGTAGCGAAAGCTTCTCCTAGTCTTGCCAGCCACCACGCTCATGGGCGAGGGAGGGACGCTCCTGCCTTTGCGTGTATGACAGGTGGGCCCGACAGGTGTGTGGCCAACCTGTCATACAGCCAAAGGCAGGTGTAGTTAAGTCCGCGAGGGAGAGGATAATCAAACTTCTCGTTGATGTATGAGTTGACGCGACACATCAAAGCACTGCACTCGATATATTTCAATAATTTGCGTTTAACGATGCATTAATTACAACGCATGCATGCATGCCGTGACTCTCCTTTTGATACTTGCATGTGTTGAATTAATGCACCTTGAAGTAGTATAAAATATGTGATGGCAAAGCTTTGTAATACCCCGGCCCAAGTCGAGAGATGGTTGTGCACGAGGAGGGCGAGATCATGCAGACCGAACAGGACCCGACGATGGAGCTCTCTAAGGTCTCGATGGACCTCACCGTGCTCCACTGCCCCTTGTGCCTCCGCCCCTTGAATTGTGGTTTCTCAACGAGTTGTGCTGAACTTCTTGTGAATTGTGGTGGTTTTCAGTAATGAAAATCGGAAGGGGCAAGCCCTTCTTTGATAAAAAAAATTAATCGTCCTTATATATTCATCAATCTTGCTATAAGTCGTAGTAGATGCTATATAGGTCCGTCGGATTTTACATCAAGATGCGTGCTTTCAGATTTTCTTTTTTCTCTCTTAAATCTCAGTCAAGTGAGACATAGCCACACCATTAAACAGAGGCTCGGGCGCCATTAATGGAGACCTTGGGAGAGAGGTGGATGGCAGATGGAGGTCAAAGGGCTCTCTTCCCGATAAGCACGCGCAGGGGTCTGATCGCACGCCTCTCGTACTCAAATAGCTACCCTGCACGGCGCCTCCTAGCTAATAAAAAATGGGGACGCGTGGCGGCACGTAAATGCTACTAGTAAGTAGAACGCCCACGGTTTCAATAATACTTGTGTTTCCGATTGTAACGTGACAACACTTGTTCCAAAATGACTTTGTTGATTGTTAATGTGTGCGCCTTCGCTAATCGGATTGCAAATTTACCACAGCATGTTGGTGCCATGTCATGGCACCAAGCCAAGTTTCATTATTTTCATGCATGTTTTGGATTTACAGGAATTAAAAAACTAAGTTTCTCAATGTTTCCAGCCCAGCCACGACGCCCAGAATTTTGAATTTCATTCCCATTTCTTACATGGAACCTAGAAATTTACCCGAGGACACACATGTGATTTTTCAACCAACTTTGGTGCACTGGAACATGTGCTTGTATTTCAAATTTGAATTATGCACACAAAGGTGACACGTTCCCTCCCAGAACCACGAGCCTTCTTGAGAGAAGCTCCGATTTGCAAGAAGCTTATACCAAAATTTGTTCCTATTCGGCCAATTGTTTTTACCACGCCATGGTACTACCATGACATGACACCATGCCAAGTTTCATGATTTTAAAACCAAGTTTCTCAATGTTCTCGACCGAGCCACGATGCCCAGATGTTTGAATTTTATTCTCATTTTTTGCATGGGACCTACTCCCTCCTTCCATCTATATAGGGCGTAATGTGTTTTTAAGACAGCCTTTGACTATTGACAAGATTAATAGCACATGAGATGTATACTATGAAAATTATATTATTGGAAGCTCCTTTGACATACAAATTTAAAGGTATGCTTTGTGTAAGTTGCATGTCATATATTATTGCTCTAACGTTTGGTCAAAGTTAGCCTCGAAAAACGCATTAGGACCTATATAGATGGAAGGAGGGAGTAGAAATTCACCTGAGGACACAAATGTGATTTTTCAACCAACTTTGGTGCACGGGAGCATGTGCTTGTAGTTCAAATTTGAATTATGCACATTAAATGACCAAAAACTCAATTAATGTGTAAATAAGGCCAAACGAAGCCGGAATAATTCCAAAATTTAATAGGGCACTCATGTAGTTCTATGTTGCCTTTGTAAATAAACTCAAGGGGGACATATCGTTTCGCACTCAAAGGTGGCACGTTCCCTCTCAGAACCACGAGCCTTCTTGAGAGAAGCTTCGGTTTGCAAGAAGCTTATACCAAAATCTGTTCCTATTCGGCCAATTTTTTTACCACAACATGGTAGTACCATGACATGACATCCATGCCAAGTTTCATGATTTTCAGACGTGTTTTGGATTTACAAGAATTTTAAAACCAAGTTTCTCAATGTTCTCGGCCGAGCCACGATGCCCAGATGTTTTAATTTTATTCTCATTTCTTGCATGGGACCTAGAAATTCACCCGAGGACACAAATGTGATTTTTCAACCAACTTTGGTGCACGAGAGCATGTGCTTGTAGTTCAAATTTGACTTATGCACATTAAATGACCAGAAACTCAATTAATGTATAAAAAATGACAAACGAACCCGGAATAATTCCAAAATTTAACAGGGCACTAATGTAGTTATATGTTGCCTTTGTTAAGAAACTCAAGGGGGGCAGCGTATATCATTTCACACTCAAAGGTGGCACGTTCCCTCTTAGAACCACGAGCTTCCAAATCGGCCAATTTTTTACCACAACATGTTAGTACCATGACATGACACCATGCCAAGTTTCATGATTTACAGGGGAGTTTTGGATTTACATGAATTTAAAATCAAAGTTTCTCGATGTTCTCGGCCGAGTCATGATGCCCAGATGTTTGAATTTCATTCTCATTTCTTCCATGGGACCTAGATATTCAACCAAGGACACACATGTGATTTTTCAACCCACTTTGGTGCACCGGAGCATGTGCATGTAATTCGTATTTAGATTATGCACATTAAAAGTCCAGAAACTCAATTAATGTGTAAAAAGGCCAAATGAACCCGAAATAATTCCAAAATTTAACAGGGCACTCATATAGTTCTATGTTGCCTCTGTAAATAAAATCAGGGGGGAGGCAGCGTATATCGTTTCGCACACAAAGGTGACACGTTCCCTCTCGGAACCACGAGGCTTGTTGAGAGAATCTCCGGTTTTGCAAGAGGCTTATACCAAAACTTGTCCCAATTCAGCCAAAAATTATATGTATGAAAACAGGGTTTAGATTATCCCAAACATCTCGCTACCTAGACCAATAATGTACTATGATTTGAATTCAACATAAAATGGATACAAATATTTGAATTGGAGAGCGTATGGTACATGTAGTTCATAGTGAAATATGATTACTGCTATATGTATGTTTTTTGTTATCAAGATAATATTTAAATTATTGTATAACTTGACAACAATCGTATTCAAATAAGGAAAATTGATTCAAATTTAGTCCATATGGTAGACGACAATATATATGTTCACATGGTGGAGTAAAATGTTCATATATGATGGAAGATCAAAATGTACGACTACATCAATTATAAACCGCAAGGTCACCTAACGATATATTCGAATTCAACATAACGTGGATTCAAAAATTGAAATTCGAGATCATGGCATCTGTAATCATATAAAAAGAGACATTACTCTTTCTTTGGTGGGAATTGATTTGTCTTTTGTTGTTGTTGAGGGAAGTGCGAATCGATTTGGTACTGTGTAGGGTAATCTTGTTCTCCCGATTTTTTTACATTTTTCTTGTAGTTTTTTCAATGGCATCTATAGCAATATAGTAAAAGGGGACATGACTCTCTTGTGTCTTGTATGAATTGTTTTTTTACACCTTAAGTTTGTTCTGCCGAACAAGGAATCCGCACCTTGTTATCCCGAAATTTTCAAGCTCGAGTATCTTTTGTCTCACCTGCTTTGAAACTCCCGCTTCTTCAACCCGCGCCGCGCCTTGTTATCCCGAAATTTGGACGCGCGCGAGAACTCCCTCCTCATCCGAAATCGCTCCCGCAGCCCAGACACGCGAAATCCCCCTTCTACCCCTCAGCCGGAAATGAAGCTCCACGTCGCGGTATCAAAACCAGTGGGGGTACGCTGGTAACTTACCCTACATTTCGGACAAGTGCGTCCCTAAGCTTGGCTCCCCCTCCCCCTTCGCCCCCCCATTCATACACCGAGGCCGCCAAAACCCGCGAAACCCCACGCTCCTCCGTCGGCCTCCCGACCGCCGCCCAGCCGGAGACTCTTCCCCGACTACGTCGTCCACCGCAATAGCTCGCCGTCCCTCATCCACTGCACCGGATGAGGATCCGTTGTCGATCTCGTCGTCCCGCCATATCAGCCGCCCCGTCCTCCACCTCCAAGGAGCTGCCCCGACGTTCGCCTCGTCTATCGCGCCACCTCAATCCCCACAGCGCCGTCTTGACCTGCCCCACCAGAACCGCAGCACCCTCACCAATTCCTCCGATGAAGCCGAGGCCAACTCGGCGCCACCAAGGAGGTTCTGCACTCACCGCTGCATTTTATCTTTTATTCGATCTCACGGGGCTGCCGGTGCTCAATACCTAGCAGACATGGCGTGTCTCCATCGACGGCACCGTCGCCGGCCACATCATCCACGACATCTCTCCCCCATGTCATTGCTTCCTCGGCGGTGACTTCCACAACGTCACTAGCTGCAGCTGCTCCGGCTCTCGCTCGCGCTGCGGCTCTGTTCTTGCTATCGGTCGGACTGCTGCACTGCTCCTGCTTTCGTTCATGCTGCTGCTCTGCTCTTGCTCTTGCTTGCGTTGCTGCTGCTGCACGACCTCCGGCAGCTACAGGAGTTGATGCTTTAGCACTCGCTCGCGATGCTACTGCACGACTTGCTCTCTGCTAGTGTGTTCCCTGCTCGAGCATCTGCTAATTTAGATCACTGCTTCTCTGCTACTAGTGCTCGAACGCCCTAAACATCTATTGCAATGCTTTGTTACTAGTTCAATCAGTTTCGACAGTAAAATTCAGTTTCGACTGTGAAGTTCATTTTCTTCAGTTAAGTTCAGAGTGAACAGTACTTACAGCATCTGTCGGAGGGGCCGTGGCGCGGCTAATGCGTTTTACATCTAGCACTTTTTGGTGATGTATTTTACATCATCTATTGCAGATGATATTAAGGTCCCACTTCAGATTAACATTGTCTGTCTTGTCATGCTTCAGCCTCGTCGCCGTACACCTTAGCGGAGCTGCTCCAACGACGGAACCGTCCATCACAGCGGAGCAGTACCCTCGGCGCCGTTTCCAGAGGCCTCAGATCTTCTTCCCCGCCTCCGACAGTCACACTAGCATCATCACCATCCTCCACGTCCAACCCAATGATGCTGAGGTCCACAAGGCTATGCCAAAGAGGTTGTACACTCGTCGCATCACTTTGTTTCTCCATTCCTCTGTTCTTCCAATTCATGTGAGCCAAACACCCAGGTTGACTGAAATCCTATGTTTCCAAATGCTCTGTTTTGCACGTGCATTCCTATCCTATTCCTGTCCCTGCGTTTATAGAATCCTCCAATTCTAAGGAGCCCTTATAGATTTACTTCATTTTCAGATAGGCGTCAAAGAAAACTCTGTGTGTTATGTCCTGCTCCTGCCGTGCCGTCATCCACCCCACCTGAGGTGCACCATCGACAGACGAGTTCACTACAGCAGAGATCCCCCCTGCAGACTTCCTTTCGCCGCCTCAGATCATCTTCCCCGTTGCGGCAGCCACGCCAACTGCATTACCATCATCGACCGAGCAGATGAACCTGAGGACTACACAGTTCCGGAAGAGAGGTCGCAATCTTTCGTGTTTGCTTACGTTATACATCGGTTATTATTACCTGCTACTTTATCGTTCAATCTTGAGTTTTGAATTGCCCATGGGTCTCATATCGAGCCAACAACGAATAGTATCTGTCTACTATCTGGTTCATCTGGGGTCTTCTATGTGGTTCATGTTGGGTGGGCAACAAACAATAGATGATCCATTGTCTATCTTTTTAAACTGAAGCTATAATCTACCTGCTATCATTAGTTTTGGATCCATCCACTAGTTTGCTACCATCAGTCTTGATTTTTGCATGCACCCCTTAGGCCTTACAAAATCTAACTATTTTTTATTACGCATGTCAGATATTGTACACAATCGAACTGAACATGTAGAGAAAAAGAGAAGACCGTTGCGTGCGAATATAATGTCATGCAGACGCCGCTCCATGGTGGGCAAAGTGGCCCCCCCTCCTGCATTTCCAGATTGTATTCCAGAGGAAGATAACTGTTCAGATGGAGATTCAGAAGGAGCCGACCACGCCTGTTTACCACCTGAGGTGTTTGCTCTAACCTGGCATGCTGATGTTGGTCATATCATGCATATGGCGCCTTGCATTGCTTACATTATACATCTTATATGTCATCAACTTAGTTTAGATTTGCTTTGTGTGAATGCCACCTGTTTGGTTTCTATGTCATACTCCCACCATTCCTAAATATTTGTCATTTTAGAGATTTCAACAAGTGACTACATACGGAACAAAATGAGTGAATCTACACTCTAAAATATGTCTATATACATCTGTATGTGGTAGTCCATTTGAAATCTCTAAAAGGACAAATATTTAGGAACGGGGGGAGTATATGGGAATTATGCAATGCCATCTTCTTTAGCCAGGCATCATATACGTGAATCATGCAATGCCATCCTGTTTAGCCAGTCATCGTATATGTGAATTGTATTGTGCCATATTTTTTTCCATAATGTATTCCATTTGTCAACAATGTTTATACATTCATCTACTCTTCCTGTGCATCAGCCATTTGAGTCGGTCATGGGAAAATCTGGAGTGAAAACAAGGTCTTCTGAGCAGTCAGTGCTACCTGTCGATGCAGATTTCTTGCTGGTTACAGATAGCTCCTCAGAGGAGGATTCAGAGAGAGATGACCAGTCGTATTCCCCCCCCCCGAGGTGCATGCTCTAACTTGGCTGGGTTATATTGCTCATATCATGCATATGGTGTCTTGCATTGCCATGCCATCTGCATAGATTAGACATGCTTTGTGTGAATGCCTCCTGTTTGCTTTCTATATCAGATATGTGAATTATGCAATGCCATGTTTTTCAGCCAGTTATCATATATGTGAATTATGCACCGCCATGGAGCTAGGCATCATATATGTGAATTATCTCATGCCATCTTTTTTTCATTACGTATTCCATTTGTCAACAATCTGTGTATATTGAACTACTCTTCATGTGTATCAGCCATTTGAGCCGGTTATGGAAAAATGTGGAGTGAAAACAAGGTCTTCAGAGAAGGCAATGGTACCTGTTGAAGCATATATCTCGATGGTTACAGGGAGTTCCTCAGAGGAGGATTTAGAGACAGTTGACCAGTCCTATATCCCACCTGAGGTGTATGCTCTAAGTTGCAATGTTTATATTTCTCATATGATGCATATGGTGTCTTGCATAGCTTAGTTTAGACATCATATGCACAATATTGAATTCTATCGGCTTAGTTTAGAGATCATACATGCGAGTGCCAGCTGCTTAGTATATGAATCAATTATGTCAATTATATCATGCCATCCTGTATACTTAGACAACATGTATGTGAATTATTTCATCCCAACCTATTTTAGAAAGACATCATATAGTTTTGGCATGTCATCCTGTTTAGGTACTCATCATATGTTGAGTTATGCCATTATATCATGTTAAGTTATCCATCATATATCTGAAACTGTGTCATGCTATCCTGTTTAGTTAGGCATCATATATGTGAAATTGTGTCATGCTGTCCTATTTGGTTAGACAACATATATGTGAATTACCACATCTGTCTATCATACAATGTCTGTACGTTCAATTTCTTTTCTTGTTTATCAGCCATTTGAATTGGAGGGTGTGATGGCAGTATCTAAGGGAGCAAAAACCCGTTCTTCACAAAAGACAGTGCTACCCGTCGATGCAGATAGAACCATGGTTGTACTGGCCCACAAACTAGCCCCACCACACATAATCGAGACTCTTCCAGATTGCACACTTACACCGTTGGGCAGAGAACCAGCTACAACCCATCTAACCGCAACCCCAGTGGATAGTAACCCACTTATAGTTGACAAAGCACCATGTCCACCACAGAGTACCACCACACGAGCAGTTTGTAAAGCTACTGCAGTGCCCAAAGCACGAAGACCACCACAGCTAACCCAAACTCCACGTTTAAAGAAGAAGAGCAACTGTTCTCAGGTCAGATTCCGTAGCTATGGTCCATACTCCTTTGCTGTTGCATCACTGTATTTACTCATACCAACTACTTTCAAATTTGAAGGATCCAACTGAAACTCCAATGGCGCAACAAGTATGTTTTAAATCTATTTCTTTAACTGGATTGCTGTTCTAACTTCTTGCTCTATGTTGATTTCAGTTTAAGTTGTATAAACAGTTATGTTCTCATGTGATGCACATTACAAGTGTTGCCAATGCTGTGTAGTTTCTCACACTTATATTCTGTCTATGCTGCCGTCTCTTAAAAATATATGAGTTGAACTGTGTCTCTATCTTGATTAGGGAAGATAAACTAGAATGATATGGACAATACAGTGACCATAGTACATAGATATATGTTTGTTTCATGCTGTTATCCTGTCCACCTTACTACTGAACCGGTTTACCAAAATGAGTTTCGTATACTACAAGCTAAACCTGTGATGTGTCTGCTTGTTTCTCTTGTAGTATGCAAACAGAATATTGGAGAAGAGCACCCCACTATGCAATGGTAGAGAAAGTAATGCAGATAAGGTTCAAGATAGTGAGACAACCCTGTTGGTCTCCAAGAAAGGTGATAAAAACGATCTTGTAGACAGTGAGAAAACCCCACAGTCCTGCGTTGATGTAGTGTTCGAGTTATTGGCCAGTACCGCTGGCACAAGCTCTTCCAACTCGCTGCCTGAATCACTTCGGCTTCTTCAGTCTCAGCTACAAGCTGAAAGGCATCAGTCAGCTGTGCTGCGGCAAGAAGCCGAAGGACTGAGGAAGTCCCTGCAGAATTCAAATGCGTACTTTCTTGTGCAACAGCAAGCGCTGGAGGATTTAAGCGCCAAACATGAGAAAGTTAATAAGCTTGCTAAGCATCTTGCTAGCATTATGGGTACCCAGGATATTGTTTCTTGAACTCTTCTGAAGTGGTTTCAGTTCTGGACTTGTTTTGCTGCGGCATTTATATGCTGCTTTGTTCCCTATATTTGCACTGGTGGCGAACTTTGATGCCAAGTGGATGTAATATGTGTAATAGCCGTGATAGCCTAGCATAAGTTGCTTGCTTATTTATTTCCTTGTTGTCTTGTTTATTTGTTTGCTTGTAGTCAGTGCAGTTCTTTTTCCGCGGTTTGCTAGTGGCTGCAATAACCTATTTTTTAAAACTAGGCCACAATAACCATGGGCTAATATTTACTGTAGTGACACTGGGCCTCCTACGGGCCGTAGAAACAGTGGGCCTTCTATGGGCCGTAGAAACAGTGGGCCTTCTACGGGCCGTAGAAACAATGGGCCTTCTATGGGCCGTATCATCAATGGGCCTTATACGGGCCGTATGATCGATTGGCCAAACATGGGCCAATAACAGGCCGCGTTATGGCCGTAAATGGGCTAGAGTTGGAATCGTCCGTTCATGGGCCGACCATAACGGGCCATCGTTAATAGGCCGTATTTGATGACGCTATGAAAACGGCCCAACGTATTAACGGACGACAAACGGGCCGACTGTAACCACGGGCTGAATTTGGCCCACAAGCAGAAAATGACAGTAACGGGCCGTAAGTAAACGAATGCTGGAAATGACCCCAAGAATAAATGGGCTCTGGGAAGGCCGAAAGATAACATGGGCTGGAAACGGCCCAACGGAATAACAGGCCGTTAATGGGTATAAAGTGATACACTGTTCATTACGGGCCAGTTTCACCACGGGCCGTTAATGGGTGTAAAGTGATACACTGTTCATTACGGGCCAGTTTCACCACGGGCCGTTAATAGGCCAAGAGTTACATAGGGCCTCATATGGGCCGAAAGACGTCATGGGCCAGAAGTGAAAACGGGCTGGAATCATATTGGATGGCCCAGATGACGCTACTGGGCCTAATTCGGATAGGGCATAACGGGCCTTGGGTTAGCGGGCTATAAATGGGCTATATGCGAACATGTCGTTAACAGGATTTCCATGGGCCGGCCCGCCACCTTTTGACCAAGTCAAACGGGCCGGCCTTTTCACAGGAATGGGCCTCTGTTGGGTCGTGCCACGTGTCGACGTATCATAGGCGCCTTCTGTCCAATGAGTGGATGACATCTGTCCCAACGATGAGCCGACACATGTTTCCTCCAGCCAATGCTGATTTTACATGTGGAAAATCCCCATTGGTCGGGGCTGTTAACGGGTTATCGGATCCAAAACCCGACCCGATAGCTTAACGGCGTTCCGTTACGGTGGATGCCACATGTCGGTCACCCTTGACAAAAGCACTTCTGTGACGCGCGATTTATCGTCATGGAAGCGGACACTTCCGTGATGATAATTTTGGTAATGTCATGGAACACTTCTACGACAGCACAGGTATGACTATCTTGATTCTGTCATAAATTTGTCATGGATGTACATGCATGACAAAAAACGCGACCTACTGTGACAAACACGTATCATCACAAAAGTGTATTTTTTTGTAGTGATGGTTCCCCTTCATCATCCATGCATGCGTCCTGACAGATCTATCACGCACAGGCAAACACAGAAACACATCCCCACTCTTATTGATAATATTGCAGTTCTACCCTCAGTTTGTCTAGTAGGCCTCTCCCACCATATTCGAGAAGCAACTCCATCACCCGTCCAACACTCTACCCCTCTCCCTCCCTCCCTCCCTCTCTCTCTCTATCCCATCCTATTTCCCGTCCTTCAGTTATGTATTGATGTCGACCATCTCCCTCAAGACATAGTTGGGTCTCTCCTTCTCAACACATATACGAGTCGTTCTACCTTTCTAGTTAGGCCTTTGCCTCCCCCTCCCCCCACCCCCCCCCCACACACACCGATACATCGAGCGCTCTAGTCATGTCTCCCTGCCACACACAAACTTGCCATGTGCCCTCTGACGTTCTGGTAGGTCAGTCGCCCTATATCTTTGACTTGCACACACACAATTTTGATGGCTCTCTTCATCAATCTCGCACCCACCCACATGACCCTCTCTTCAACTCTATCGATATCTATGACCCCTCCCTCTCTTCTCATGGATCACCCCCTCTACAGTGGCGGCTCCAGGAATTTGCAACCGGGTATTCATGTGTATTCATTTTGCCAAAATCATCGCTGTTTTTTTGAAAATTGTCACTCTTTTGCCAAAATCAACACTGTTTTGTAAAAATCATGGGTATTCACATGAAGACCCAAGAATACCCCTAGCGCCGCCCCTGCCCCTCTATATATGATATGGATAGGCCTCTATTTCACACACATTGCATGCAAAATTTTGTTTGAGATGTCATCGACACATATTCCCACAAATACATTCACGAAATCACACCCCCGAACAAAAAACAGTCACGAAAGCACACACCATCTGTCTAGGTTTGTATCTCTCTCTCACACACCCACGTAGGTGGGAGACGTGCACGAAGAGAAGAGGTGCACGCACGGCGCACGTACTCCCGTCTCTTTCCCAACCACACCCTTGATACGTCCATTTTGCATCATGTTTTCTTACTGTTACTTACAATGTTTTTATCCATAATAATGCTTTTTGGAGTAACTCTAATGCCTTTTCTCTCATAATTTGCAAGGTACACACAAAGAGGGAGAATTCCGGCAGCTGGAAATCTGGACCTGAAAAAGCTACGTTGGGCCACCTATTCTGCACAACTCCAAATGAGCTGAAACTTCACGGAGAATTTTTATGAATTAGTTAAGAAATATTGGAGCCAATAAGTACCAAAGGGGGGCCACCAGGTGGGCACAACCCACCTGGGCGCGCCATGCCCCCCTAGTGCGCCCTGGTGGGTTGTGGCCTCCTTGGCCCACCTCCGATGCCCATCTTCTGGTATATAAGTGGTTTTGACCTAAAAAAATAGAATAATACTTTCGGGACGGAGCGCCGCCGTCTCGAGGCGGAACCTGGGTAGGAGCACTTTTGCCCTCCGGCGGAGCGATTCTGCCGGGGAAACTTCCCTCCCGGAGGCGGAAATCATCGTCGTCATCATCACCACCAACAACTCTCCCATCTTGGGGAGGGCAATCTCCATCAACATCTTCACCAACACCATATCATCTCGAAACCTAGTTTATCTCTTGTATTCAATCTTGTTACCGGAACTATAGATTGTTGCTAGGGGGTGACTAGTAGTGTTGATTACATCTTGTAGTTGATTACTATATGGTTTATTTGGTGGAAGATTATATGTTCAGATCCATTATGCATATTAATACCCCTCTGATCATGAGCATGTTTGTTGAATGTGAGTAGTTACTTTTGTTCTTGAGGTCACGGGATAAATCATGTTGCAAGTAATCATGTGAATTTGATATGTGTTTGATATTTTGATGGTATGTATGTTGTGATTCCCTTAGTGGTGTCATGTGAACGTCGACTACATGACACTTCACCCTATTTGGGCCTAAGGGAATGCATTGTGGAGTAGTAAATAGATGGTGGGTTGCGAGAGTGATAGAAACTTAAACCCCAGTTTATGCACTATTCCGTAAGGGACCGATTGGATCCTAGAGTTTAATGCTATGGTTAGGATTTATCCTTAATACTTTTCTCGTAGTTGCGGATGCTTGCGGGAGGGTTAATCATAAGTAGGAGGTTTGTTCAAGTAAGAACAACACCTAAGCACCGGTCCACCCGCATATCAAATTATCAAAGTAGCGAACACAAATCAAACCAACATGATGAAAGTGACTAGATGAAATTCCCGTGTACCCTCAAGAACGCTTTGCTTATTATAAGAGATCGTTTTGGCCTGTCCTTTGCCTCAAAAGGATTGGGCTACCTTTCCGCATACGTATTGTTAGTATTGTTACTTGCTGGTTACAAATTATCTTGCTATCAAACTACCACGCTACTTACAATTTCAGCACTTGCAGACATTACCTTACTGAAAACTACTTGTAATTTCCTTCCGCTCCTCGTTGGGTTCGACACTCTTTCTTATCAAAAAGAGCTACAATTGACCCCCTATACTTGTGGGTCATCAAGGCTATTTTTTGGCGCCGTTGCCGGGGAGTGAAGCCCCTTTGTTAAGTGGAATTCGGTAAGGAAACATTTATATAGTGTGGTGAAATTTATTGTCACTTGTTACTATGGAAAACAATCCTTTGAGGGGTTTGTTCGGGGTATCTTCACCTCGTCCGGAACCACAATTAGCTACCCCTCAACCTATTGCACCTACTGAAAATATTGAATATGAAATTCCTTCGGGTATGATAGAACAACTGCTAGCTAATCCTTATGGAGGAGATGGAACCGAACATCCTGATATGCACTTGATACATGTAGAACAAATTTGTGGATTGTTTAAGCTTGCAGGTTTACCCAGGGCTGAAGTTATGAAAAAGGTTTTCCCTTTATATTTGAAGGGAAAGGCATTGGCATGGTATAGGCTATGCGATGATATTGGATCATGGAATTGGAATCGTAAAATTGGAGTTTCACCAAAAAAATTATCCTATGCATCTAGTTCATCGTGATCGGAATTATATATATATATAATTTTTGGCCTCGAGAAGGAGAAAGTATCTCTCTAGCTTGGAGGAGGCTTAAGCCAATGTTATATTCATGACCCAATCATGAGCTCTCAAGAGAAATTATTATTCAGAACTTTTATGCTCAGCTTTCTCGTAATGATCAAACCATGCTGGATACTTCTTGTGCTGGTTCTTTTATGAAGAAAACTATTGAATTCCGGTGGGATCTTTTGGAAAGAATTAAATGCAACTCTGAAGATTGGGAACTCGACGAAGGTAAAGAGTCAGGTATAAAGCTTAAGTATGATTGTATTAATCTTTTATGGATACAGATGCTTTTCAAAGGTTTAGCACTAAATTCGGACTTGACTTTGAGATAGTAGCCTCCTTCTGTGAATCATTTGCTACTCATGTTGAACTCCCTAAAGAGAAGTGGTTTAAATATCACCCACCTCTTAAAGATGAAACTAAAGAACCAGTACCAGTTAAAGAAGAAACTATACTCTATAATGTTGATCTAGTTGTTCCTATTGCTTATATTGAAACAACCCCTTTTCCTGTTAGGATAAAGGAACATGCTAAAGTTTCAACGGTGGTTAACAAAAGCTCTGTTAGAGCACCTAAAACTGATGAACAAATTAGAGTTGAACCTAATATTGCTATGGTTAAAGATCTCTTAGAAGAAGATGTGGATGGGCATGTTATCTACTTCTGTGAAGAAGCTGCTAGAATTGCCAAACCTGAAAAAGGGGTAAAAATAGACCAGTAGTTGGCCTGCCTGTCATCTCAGTTAAAATAGGAGATCACTGTTATCATGGTTTATGTGACATGGGTGCTAGTGTGAGTGCTATTCCTCACAAGTTATATCAAGAAATTAGGGAAGACATAGCACTTGTTGAGTTAGAAAACATAGATGTTACTATTAAACTTGCCAATAGAGACACCATATCACCAGTTGGGATTGTTAGAGATGTTGAAGTCTTGTGTGGGAAGGTAAAATACCCTACTGATTTTCTTGTCCTTGGTTCCCCACAAGATGACTTCTATCCCATTATCTTTGGTAGACCTTTCTTGAACACAGTTAATGCTAAGATAGACAGCCAAAAACAAACTATGGGTGTTAGCTTTGGTGATGAGTCTCATGAGTTTAATTTTTCCATGTTTAGTAGAAATCATCATGAAAAAGAATTGCCTAGTAAGGATGAATTCATTGGTCTTGCTTCTATTGTTGTGCCACCTACTGATCCTTGAGAACAATACTTGCTAGACCATGAAAATGATTTACATATGCATGAAAGAAATGAAATAGATACTATTTTCTTTGAACAACGTCCTCTGCTTAAACACAATTTGCCTATTGAAACTCTAGGAGGTCCTCCTCCACCTAAGGGTGATCCTGTGTTTGAACTAAAACAATTGCCAGACACTTTGAAATATGCTTATCTTGATGAAAAGAAAATATATCCTGTTATTATTAGTGCTAACCTTTCAGAACATGAAGAAGAGAGATTATTGGAAGTTCTAAGGAAGCACCGAGCTGCTATTGGATATACTCTTGATGATTTAAAGGGCATTAGTCCCACTTTATGTTAGCACAAAATTAATATGGAACCTGATGCTAAACCAGTTGTTGATCACCAACGTCGGTTAAATCCCAAGATGAAAGAGGTGGTAAGAACGGAAATATTAAAACTTCAGGAAGCAGGTATAATCTATCATATAGCTGATAGTAGATGGGTAAGCCCTGTTCATTGTGTCCCTAAGAAAGGGGGTATAACTGTTGTTCCTAATGGTAAGAATGAACTTATTCCACAAAGAATTGTTACAGGCTATAGAATGGTAATTGATTTTAGAAAATTCAATAAAGCTACTAGAAAAGATCATTACCCTTTGCCTTTTATTGATGAAATGCTTGAAAGATTATCTAAGCACACACACTTTTGCTTCCTTGATGGATATTCTGGCTTTTCACAAATACCTGTTTCTCAACCTGATCAAGAAAAGACCACTTTTACTTATCCTTTTGGAACCGATGCTTATAGACGTATGCCTTTTGGTTTATGTAATGCACCTGCTACCTTTCAAAGATGCATGATGGCTATATTCTCTGACTTTTGTGAAAAGACTGTTGAGGTTTTCATGGATGACTTTTCTATTTATGGGAAGTCTTTTGACGATTGTTTAAGCAATCTTGATCGAGTTTTGCAGAGATGTGAACAAACAAATCTTGTTTTGAATTGGGAGAAGTGCCATTTTATGGTCAATGAAGGCATTGTCTTGGGTCATAAAATTTCTGAAAAAGGTATTGAAGTGGACCAAGCTAAGGTTGATGCTATTGAGAAAACGCCATGTCCCAAGGACATCAAAGGTATTCGTAGTTTTCTAGGCCATGCTAGTTTCTATAGGAGGTTTATCAAGGACTTTTCTAAAATATCTAGGCCTCTCACTAATCTTTTGCAAAAGGATATCCCTTTTGTTTTTGATGATGATTGTCTTGAAGCCTTTGAAACACTCAAGAAAGCTTTAATTACTGCACCTATTGTCCAACCACCTGATTGGAACTTGCCTTTTGAAATTATGTGTGATGCTAGTGATTATGCTGTGGGTGCTGTTCTAGGACAAAGAGTTGATAAGAAATTGAATGTTATTCATTATGCTAGCAAAACTCTAGACAGTGCTCAAAGAAATTATGCTACAACTGAAAAAGAATTCTTAGCAGTGGTGTTTGCTTGTGATAAGTTTAGACCTTATATTGTTGATTCCAAAGTAACTGTTCACACAGACCATGCTGCTATTAAATATCTTATGGAAAAGAAAGATGCTAAACCTAGACTTATTCGTTGGGTTCTCTTGTTACACGAATTTGATTTGCATATTGTTGACAGAAAAGGAGCTGAGAACCCCGTAGCTAATAATTTGTCTAGGCTTGAAAATGTGCTTGGTGACCCACTACCTATTGATGATAGTTTTCCTGATGAGCAGTTAGCTGCAATAAATGTTGCTAATAGTACTCCTTGGTATGTTGACTATGCTAATTACATTGTTTCTAAGTATTTACCACCTAGCTTTACTTACCAATAAAAGAAAAAAATCTTCTATGATTTAAGACATTACTTTTGGGATGACCCACATCTTTATAAAGAAGGAGTAGATGGTATTATTAGACGTTGTGTACCTGAGCATGAACAGGGACAAATCCTACGGAAACCTTATGGAGGGCATCATGCTGGAGATAGATTTGCTCATAAGGTGTTGCAATCTGGATTTTATGGGCCTACTCTTTTCAAGGATGCTTGTAAGTATGTCTCATCTTGTGATGAATGCCAAAGAATAGGTAATATTGGTAAGCGTCAAGAAATGTCTATGAATTATTCACTTGCTGTTGAACCATTTGATGTTTGGGGATTTGATTACAGTGGACCTTTTCCTTCTTCTAATGGGTATACACATATTTTGGTTGCTGTTGATTATGTTACTAAATGGGTAGAAGCTATTCCAACTAGTAGTGCTGATCACAACACCTCTATTAAAATGCTTAAGGAAGTTATTTTCCCAAGGTTTGGAGTCCCTAGATATTTAATGACGGATGGTGGTTCACACTTTATTCATGGAGCTTTTCGTAAAATGCTTGCTAAATATGATGTTAACCATAGAATTGCATCACCTTATCATCCTCAGTCTAGTGGTCAAGTTGAGCTTAGCAATAGAGAAATAAAATTAATTTTGCAAAAGACTGTCAATAGGTCCAGGATGAATTGGTCTAAGAAATTAGATGATGCACTTTGGGCTTATAGAACAGCTTATAAAAATCCTATGGGTATGTCTCCTTATAAAATGGTTTATGGAAAATCTTGTCATTTGCCTCTTGAGTTATAACATAAAGCATATTGGGCAGTTAAAGAACTCAACTATGATTTCAAACTTGCTGGTGAAAAGAGGCTATTTGATATTAGCTCACTAGATGAATGGATAACCCAAGCTTATGAAAATGCAAAGTTATTTAAAGAAAAGATAAAAGATGGCATGACAAAAGATTTCAAAATGTGATTTTAAAGTTGGAGAATATGTTCTTTTGTACAATTCTCGTTTCAGATTCTTTGCATGCAAACTCCTCTCAAAATGGGAAGGCCCCTATGTCATCGAGGAGGTTTACCGGTCTGGAGCCATCAAAATAAATAATTTCAAAGGCACTAACCCGAAGGTTGTCAACGGGCAACGAATAAAGCATTATATCTCAGGTATGCCTATTAATGTTCAAAGCAATATTGTCCAGACAGTGACACCGGAAGAACACATAAAAGAGTCCTTCGAAACACTCCAGAATTGTCAAAATAAGGAGGTACGTAGTACGGTAAGTAAACAGACTCCAAAAAATCTGCAAAAATATTTTTTGCCAGTTTTGGAATAATCTAGAATTTTGGGAATAAAGAAACCTCCAGGAAGCATTCCCTGGTGGGCACAATACACCAGGGCGCGCCAGGCCCCCCTGGCGCGCCCAGGTGGGTTGTGCCCACCTGGGACACCTCCCATACTCCGTTTTTCTTCTGTATACTTGTCCTCCAAGATAAAAAAATCTATATATACTTCCCGAACCTGTTAACCACCGTATCACAGAGAAAATCCTCTGTTCCCTTTTCTTGCTGTTTCTGGTCAGATTTGTCAAGCTAGGCATCATCTCTTCCTGCTCCTCCAACCACATGGAAGAAGATGCTTAGCTGATGAGGATCGAGACGAAGGGGGAGGAGCCTACGGACGCCACCAAAGGAGAACTGAGTATCGGGTATGGGCACTCCCCTTGGCTTCCGCCAAGCTTGGGGGAGGTGCCCCAGTATCGTATCATCCCACTATCTTTTTGCTTTTACTTATTTTAGTTCAATCTTTTGCTTTAAATGAAATAAAATTTAGTTTGATCATTTTCTCTTTGAGAGTTTGCTTAGTGATATATCATTGTCATCTTGTGCAAGTTATATACTAAAGTTAGTTTGTATTTTTACTTGCTTTACTTTCATGCTGTAAATAAAGAAAAGAAAAAGAGAAAGAAAGGAAAAAGAGAAAAGAAATAAATCAATAAGATCATATACTAATCCTATGTTAGGTGATAGCACCACATAAGGAAAAGTATAAGTAAGAAAATTTTATTAGAGATTGACAAACATAGCATTGGTCAGTAATGCAACTCATGAAAAAAATTAATAAGGGAAGGGAAGATTCACATATAAATATACTATCCTAGAAATCTTTTGTGATTGTGAGCCCTCATCAAAATATTATATGCCAAAATTGTTGACGTTGGACAAGGAAGACAACGTAATGGTTTATGTATGTTTATATTCACATAGAAGTCATATTGTCATAGATCCTTTAACATGTGGTGCTTGCCCCTATCTTTGCTAGCCAAAAAATTCTGCACTTAGTAGAGATACTACTTGTGCATCCAAAAACCCTTAAACCCAAATCTTTTTTGAGTGTCCACCATAACTACCTAGGGATTGAACAAGACCCTCAAGTAAGTTGTCATCGGTGCAAAAAGGCAATAAAAATTGCTTCTAAATATGTGAGATCATTTAGTGTAAGAGAAAATTGAGCATTGTAAGAACTTGGATGACAAATAATAAAAGCGACAGACTGCATAATAAAGGTTGTCATCTTAAGGGGCAATACAACGTGACGTTCTCTTGCAGTAAGGGATTGAGCATGCAAACAAATAAGTGCATGGCAACCTCTGCTTCCCTCTGTGAAGGGCCTATCTTTTACTTTTGTGTATTTACTTCTATGCAAAGAGTCAAAGTTTTCCTTCTATTCCTTTTTATTTTCTCTTTTGGCAAGCATCATGTGGTGAGGAAAGATCTAGGAACATATGTCCAGTTGAATATAGATAGCATGAGTTATTATTGTTGACATCACCCTTGAGGTGAGTATGTGGGGAGGCGAAACTATAAGCCCCTATCTTTCTATGTGTCCGGTTGAAAAGTTTTGCTCATGGGTATGAGGTGAGTGTTAGCAATCCTAGAAGACTATATGATGGTTGAGTATGTGGACTTGCTTAAAAGGCTCCGACACGTGACCCTTCCTGAAAAGATGATGAATTGTAGTTGTAAATATGACAGAGAACATAGTTTGTTGGTTTCTAATAGAGTTTTTGCTTTATACTTTGATTGTGTGATGAACTATTAATTATTCATGAGAAGTGTATGATAAAATTTCTTTGATGAAAGTCCTATGTTTAATTTTATTGCTGTTAAAATAATCAACATGATGCTTCTATGTCCGTATTTTGTTTTTATCGACACCACTCTCTCAAAGCATGTGGACATGTTTTTCGCTTTCGGTTTTCGCTTGAGGACAAGCGAGGTCAAAGCTTGGGGGAGCTGATACGTCCATTTCGCATCATGTTTTCTTACTGTTACTTACAATGTTTTTATCCATAATAATGCTTTTTGGAGTAATTCTAATGCCTTTTCTCTCATAATTTGCAAGGTACACACAAAGAGGTAGAATTCCGGTAGCTGGAAATCTAGACCTGAAAAAGCTACGTCAGGCCACCTACTCTGCACAACTCCAAATGAGCTGAAACTTACCGGAGAATTTTTATGGATTATTTAAGAAATATTGGAGCCAATAAGTACCAGAGGGGGCCACCAGGTGGGCACAACCCTCCTGGGCGCGCCAGGCCCCCCTGGCGTGCCCTGGTGGGTTGTGGCCTCCTCGGCCCACCTCCGGTGCCCATCTTCTGGTATATAAGTGTTTTTGACCTAGAAAAAAAATAGAATAATACTTTCGGGATGGAGCGCCACCATCTCGAGGCGGAACCTGGGCAGGAGCACTTTTGCCCTCCGGCAGAGCGATTCTGCCGGGGGAACTTCCCTCCCGGAGGGGGAAATCATCGTCATCATCATCACCAACAACTGTCCCATCTTGGGGACGGCAATCTCAATCCACATCTTCACCAGCACCATCTCATCTCAAACCCTAGTTCATCTCTTGTATTCAATCTTGTTACCGGAACTATAGATTGTTGCTAGGGGGTGGCTACTAGTGTTGATTACATCTTGTAGTTGATTACTATGTGGTTTATTAAGATTATATGTCAGATCCATTATGCATATTAATACCCCTCTGATCATGAGCATGTTTGTTGATTGTGAGTAGTTACTTTTGTTCTTGAGGTCACGCGATAAATCATGTTGCAAGTAATCATTTGAATTTGATATATGTTCGATATTTTGATGGTATGTATGTTGTGATTCCCTTAGTGTTGTCATGTGAACGTCGAATACATGACACTTCACCATTTTGGGGCCTAAGGGATTGCAAGGTGGAGTAGTAAATAGATGCTGGGTTGCGAGAGTGACAGAAACTTAAATCCCGGTTTATGCACTATTCCGTAAGGGACCGATTTGATCCTAGAGTTTAATGCTATGGTTAGGATTTATCCTTAATACTTTTCTCGTAGTTGCGGATGCTTGCGGGAGGGTTAATCATAAGTAGGAGGTTTGTTCAAGTAAGAACAACACCTAAGCACCGGTCCACCCACATATCAAATTATCAAAGTAGCAAACGCAAATCAAACCAACATGATGAAAGTGACTAGATGAAATTTCCAAGTACCCACAAGAACTCTTTGCTTATTATAAGAGATCATTTTGGCCTGTCCTTTGCCTCAAAAGGATTGGGATATCTTGCTGCATACGTATTGTTAGTATTGTTACTTGCTAGTTACAAATTATCTTGCTATCAAACTACCACGCTACTTACAATTTCAGCACTTGCAGACATTACCTTACTGAAAACTACTTGTAATTTCCTTCTGTTCCTCGTTGGGTTCGACACTCTTACTTATCCAAAAGAGTTACAATTGACCCCCTATACTTGTGGGTCATCAACACGCGCGGGTACCCGGTGGAGCTCATTTCTGTACGAAAAGGCACCCACGTGGTAATTTGACACGTGTACTGGTTGTCCACTTGATGGAGGATCGTCTACCACGGGTGAACAAACAAATTGCGAGTTGACGCATTATGTTAAAAAAGAGGCAAACCATGTGGGGCCTACCTTAGAGGCAAGGCTCTATACACTGGAGTACTTTGATGTGTCCCATCAACTCGCAGAACGAGGAGAAGCTCCCTTAGTACGTCGTCTCCCCCGCCCATGGGCACGGTGGCTCGCAGGATGAGGTGAAGCTTGCTTACTAGTACGCCTTACGCCCGCTCCCTCGCCCACGCGCGTGGTGGCTCGCAGGACAAGGAGAAAATTTTACTACTCACTCCATTTACTCCTCGTCCCTACCTTGGTTAGAGAGATTATCATATTGTTTGGAATATATGTCCTTTAGTAGATTCCAATATGACTACTAGTACATAGTCCAAACACTGATGTATATAGACATATTTTAGAGTGTAGATTCACTCATTTTGCTCCGTATGTAGTCCATATTGGACGTAATAGTACGTACTCTCCCTCGCCCCTCGACCCTCGCCCACGTGGCGGACGTGCAGCAATTCATTCGGTCTCATATAGCCAATCGCAAGGTTAATATTTTGGAGATGCCAAGCGCAAGGTTTATAGGAGAACGAGTAGTAGGTGCCGCGTCATTTATAAATAAAGTTTTTTTTCTTCAGTGGCACGTATGCAATATAAATAGGTTCATATGGAGAGAAAAGGAAACCGCTCGACTATATACATAGACAGGACGAGCCTACACGGTTGCTTGCTGGGGTTGCTCTCTTCACACTCTCTCGCACAAAACAACTGTGGCCACATCTCTAACATCCCAGTGGATCACGTCCGCCGGGGGAAGGGGTGGATGCTTAGTGTAGATGCGGTCATCATCACCGACGGCGAAAACCCACTGTCGGCACGTCCCGATCAGGGGTCCCTGTCGTTCTCTCGCACAAAGCTGGTGAGGTTGCCTTCGTAAGTTGCTCACTGCCGCAACGTGGGCAGTTGCCGCCTCCCGCCGCCCTCCTCTAGGTTGAGCTACTTCCCGACATCCCTCGGGTACAACTCCCTTTACAGCCGGCTTGCACCACTGCTCTAGCTGCCCACATCACCCCATGTGGATATTTCGCTACTTCTTTGCTCCTTACATACCTCTACTGGCTTCTACATATTGTATTTGTGATGAGTTTATGTCTCATCAACTAGTCCCAGTTGAAAGATCGTGGATGTCGCCTAGAGGGGGGGTGAATAGGCGCTTTAAAATAATTACGGTTTAGGCTTGAACAAATGCGGAATAAACCTAGCGGTTAATTTGACAAGCACAAAACCTACAACAACTAGGCTCACCTATGTGCACCAACAACTTATGCTAAGCAAGATAAACAACTAAGTGATAGCAAGATATATGACAAGAAACAATATGGCTATCACAAAGTAAAGTGCGTAAGTAAAGGGTTCGGTTAAGAGATAACCGAGGCACGCGGAGACGACGATGTATCCCGAAGTTCACACCCTTGCGGATGCTAATCTCCGTTTGGAGCGGTGTGGAGGCACAATGCTCCCCAAGAAGCCACTAGGGCCACCGTAATCTCCTCACGCCCTCGCACAATGCAAGATGCCGTGATTCCACTAAGGGACCCTTGAGGGCGGTCACCGAACCCGTACAAATGGCAACCCTTGGGGGCGGTCACCGAACCCGTACACTTTGGCAACCCTTGGGGACAGTCACCGGTACCCGTCAAATTGCTCGGGGCGATCTCCACAACCTAATTGGAGACCCCGATGCTTGCCCGGAGCTTTACACCACAATGATTGAGCTCCGAACACCACCAACCATCTAGGGCGCCCAAGCACCCAAGAGGAACAAGCTCAAGGGCACCAAGCACCCAAGAGTAATAAGCTTCTCAACTTGTAACTTCCACGTATCACCGTGGAGAACTCAAACCGATGCACCAAATGCAATGGCAAGGGCACACGGAGTGCCCAAGTCCTTCTCTCTCAAATCCCACCGAAGCAACTAATGCTAGGGAGGAAAATGAGAGGAAGAACAAGAAGGAGAACACCAAGAACTCCAAGATCTAGATCCAATGGGTTCCCCTCACATAGAGGAGAAAGTGATTGGTGGAAATGTGGATCTAGATCTCCTCTCTCTTTTCCCTCAAAAACTAGCAAGAATCCATGGAGGGATTGAGAGTTAGCAAGCTCGAAGAAGGTCAACAATGGGGGAAGAAAACGAGCTCAAGAGATGAAGTAGAATGGGGAAGAAGACCCCCTTATATAGTGGGGGGAACAATCCAACCGTTACCCCCACTTCAGCCCCGCAGAGAGCGGTACTACCGCTTGGCCAGCGGTACTACCGCTTGCCCCTATAAGCGGTACTACCGCTCCCCCTCGCGGTACTGCCGCTAGGCCAAAAGCGGTATTACCGCGGTGGCAGGGCGGTACTACCGCATACGAGCGGTACAACGGCCCCCACTGCCGTGGCTAGTACCGTAAAACCCGACACGAAAAAAGACCCCTCGAATCGAGGCGGTACTAGCACGAGACCGCAGCGGTACTACGGCTGGGGCTACCAACGGTACTACCGCTCAGGAGCGGTACTACCGCTCTAGAGTGGTACTACCGCTTGTAGCACCCAAGCGGTACTACCGCTCCGGCCCGCGGTACTACCGCTAGGAAACCAAAACTGCCATAACTTCTGCATATGAGCTCCGAATTGAGCAAACTCAAGCTTGTTGGATAGAGGAAGACGAGTAGCATCAAAACAGCGAGAAGAGGCAGGGGAGGTATGCCAACAAATAGAGGAGTGAAACCTCCAACCGAGAAGAACCGGCATAACCTCCAACATCGAAAACATCATAGAAGATGCGAGTGAACTCCGTTTTCGATGAACTCGAGCTTGTCTTCAAGATGACCATAAGCTCCAAAACTCACAAAGAGAAGAACCAAACAAGAACCAATAAATATGATGCAAGGATGCAATGGTTTGAGATCTCTATGAACGATACGATCAAGCTCCTCATCGAGAGCCCCCCTTGATAGTACGGCAATCGATCCTATAACCCGGTCTCCCACCTACCATCATGAGACCGGTAAAATAGAAAACCTATCAAGAGCAAACCTTTGCCTTGCACATGGTCCACTTGAGCTAGATGATGACGATCTTGAGTCCCTCAAGTTGGACCACCTTTCTTGGTTGCGTTGGCTCGATGAAGACTAGTTGATTGCTCCCCCATGCTCCACTATGGGTGAGCCACTCTTCCGCACATCTTCACAAGTCCATTGTCACCACAATGGACGGCAAGCTTCAAGCATTTGATCTCTTCATGATGCTTCACTTGAACTTGCACACCGCAACATCTTCACAAGTCCATCTTCACCACAATGGACGGCAAGCTTCAAGCATTTGATCTCTTCATGATGCTTCACTTGAACATGCACACTGCAACCTAACCCCACAAAGAACTCTCACGAAGATCATGGGTTAGTACACAAAGCGTAATTGACAATGCTCACCACACCATGGGATCGCTTGATCCCTCTCGGTACATCTTGTGCGCTTTCTGTGTTGATCAACTTGATTCACTCTTGACTTAGTCTTGATCAACCTTGACTCTTTCCAACTCTCTTCATTTGGATGATGTCTTGAAGGTAAAACATGAATGATCACACAATCTTCTTCTTCAAGACATGCTTGCAATAAGCTCAACTCTCACATGACCAATCTTTGGATAATTCCTTAATAACACCTTGGTCACCACATAAACTCCTTGAAACCAACACATGGACTTCAAGAAATGCCTATGGACAAATCCTTCAAATATAACTCAAGGCAACCATTAGTCCATAGAGATTGTCATCAATTACCAAAACCAAACATGGGGGCACCGTATGTTCTTTCACCAGTAATCTTATTCTAATCACACTTCCTCAATTTCTTTGCCACAGGGATGCTCATCTCGATTTTGGTGAAACTACACAAAATGATCCGATGGTCAAAGGGTTGCAAACTTCATTTCTTCGGAAGCTCCAACGTTGACAGCAAATTAAAGCCTGGTTAGGGTTTACGGTTCAAGGGCTAGGGACTGCATGGATCGTTTTTTTGTTTAGCTGTCTCTGTTCCGAAATAAGTGTCAACTTTAGTAGTAGTACAACTTTGTACTAAAGTTTGCATAAAGTTGAGACACTTATTTTGGAACGGAGGGAGTACATATTGGCTATGATCTGTCAATCATTGAGATGCTATAGCATGCATGTTAGTCTCCTTTGTATTTGATGAAATGTTGCAACGGGCAACCTTGGATGCAAGAAACATGAAACAGAAGCAGGAAGCTTCATAGCATTGTACAAATTTATATCGCTGATAAATTATAGTACGTACTATACTAGTACTATGTAAAGAGTTAGGTGTCGCACGGTGTCCAGAAAATATGGTGATAGTGTGAGGTGGGCCATGTAATCACTGAGCCTGCGTGTTTTCATTGCTCTCGCACTCCTCTGCTGTAAGAACGGAGAAAATTGTAATATAGAAGTACCTCCTTTCGCCGAAAGCGTGGGACATCCAACAGTCCTACCACCTTAGTAATAATGACCAATGAGTCGTCAAATCACATAGATCCAGCAGTAAGTTGGACGGACGAAGCAACTGTTCGAAATATGCCCTAGAGGAAATAATAAAATGGTTATTATTGTATTTCCTTGTTCATGATAATTGTCTGTTGTTCATGCTATAATTGTATTAACTGGAAACCGTAATACATGTGTGAATACATAGACCACAACATGTCCCTAGTAAGCCTCTAGTTGACTAGCTCGTTGATCAATAGATGGTTATGGTTTCCTGACCATGGACACTGGATGTCATTGATAACGGGATCACATCATTAGGAGAATGATGTGATGGACAAGACCCAATCCTAAGCATAGCACAAGATCGTGTAGTTCGTTTGCTAGAGCTTCTCTAATGTCAAGTATCATTTCCTTAGACCATGAGATTGTGCAACTCCCGGATACCGTAGGAATGCGTTGGGTGTACCAAACGTCACAACGTAACTGGGTGGATATAAAGGTGCACTACAGGTGTCTCCGAAAGTGTCTGTTGGGTTGGCACGAATCGAGACTGGGATTTGTCACTCCGTATGACGGAGAGGTATCTCTGGGCCCACTCGGTAATGCATCATCATAATGAGCTCAATGTGACTAAGGAGTTAGCCACGGGATCATGCGTTACGGTACGAGTAAAGTGACTTGCCGGTAACGAGATTGAACAAGGTATTGGGATACCGACGATCGAATCTCGGGCAAGTAACGTACCGATTGACAAAGGGAATTGTATACGGGATTGATTGAATCCTCGACATCGAGGTTCATCCGATGAGATCATCGTGGAACATGTGGGAGCCAACATGGGTATCCAGATCCCGCTGTTCGTTATTGACCGGAGAGTCGTCTCGGTCATGTCTGCATGTCTCCCGAACCCGTAGGGTCTACACACTTAAGGTTCGGTGACGCTAGAGTTGTAGAGATATTAGTATGCGGTTAACCGAAAGTTGTTCGGAGTCCCGGATGAGATCCCGGACGTCACGAGGAGTTCCGGAATGGTCCGGAGGTAAAGATTTATATATGGGAAGTCCTATTTTGGCCACCGGAAAATGTTCGGGATTTTTCGGTATTGTACCGGGAAGGTTCTAGAAGGTTCCGAAGTGGGGCCCACCTGCATGGGGGGACCCACATGAACGTGGGTAGTGGGGGAAAGGCCCCACACCCCTGGTCAAGGCACACCAAGATCCCACCTTAGAAGGAATAAGATCATATCCCGAAGGGATAAGATCAAGATCCCTAAAAAAGGGGGATAACAATCGGTGGGGAAGGGAAATGATAGGATTTCTTTCCCCCACCTTTGCCAACGCCCCAATGGACTTGGAGGGCAAGAAACCAGCCCCCTCCACCCCTATATATAGTGGGGAGGTGCATGGGAGCCACACCCCAAGCCCTGGCGCCTCCCTCCCTCCCGTGACACCTCTTCCTCCCCGCTTGCGCTTGGCGAAGCCCTGCCGGGATCCCGCTACTTCCACCACCACGCCGTCGTGCTGCTGGATCTCCATCAACTTCTCCTCCCCCCTTGCTGGATCAAGAATGAGGAGACGTCCCCGCTCCGTACGTGTGTTGAACGCGGAGGTGCCGTCCGTTCGGCGCTAGGATCATCGGTGATTTGGATCACGACGAGTACGACTCCATCAACCCCGTTCTCTTGAACGCTTCCGCGCGCGATCTACAAGGGTATGTAGATGCACTCCCCTCTCTCTCTCTCTTTGCTAGATGACTCCATAGATTGATCTTGGTGATACGTAGAAAATTTTAAATTTCTGCTACGTTCCCCAACAGTGGCATCATGAGCCAGGTTTATGCGTAGATTCTATGCACGAGTAGAACACAAAGTAGTTGTGGGCAACGATTTGTTCAATTTGCTTACCGTTACTAGTCTTATCTTGATTCGGCGGCATTGTGGGATGAAGCGGCCCGGACCGACCTTACACGTACTCTTACGTGAGACAGGTTCCACCAACTGACATGCACTTGATGCATAAGGTGGCTAGCGGGTGTCTGTCTCTCCCACTTTAGTCGGATCGGATTCGATGAAAAGGGTCCTTATGAAGGGTAAATAGCAATTGGCATATCACCGTTGTGGCTTTTGCGTAGGTAAGAAACGTTCTTGCTAGAAACCCATAGCAGCCACGTAAAACATGCAACAACAATTAGAGGAGGTCTAACTTGTTTTGGCAGGGTATGCTATGTGATGTGATATGGCCAAAAGGATGTGATGAATGACATATGTGATGTATGAGATTGATCATGTTCTTGTAATATGAATCACGACTTGCATGTCGATGAGTATGACAACCGGCAGGAGCAATAGGAGTTGTCTTAATTTATTGTATGACCTGCGTGTCAATGAAAACGACATGTAATTACTTTACTTTATTGCTAACCGTTAGCCATAGTAGTAGAAGTAATAGTTGGCGAGACAACTTCATGAAGACACGATGATGGAGATCATGATGATGGAGATCATGGTGTCATGCCGGTGACGAAGGTGATCATGCCGCGCCTCGAAGATGGAGATCAAAAGGCGCAAGATGATATTGGCCATATCATGTCACTTTATGATTTGCATGTGATGTTTGTCATGTTTACATCTTATTTGCTTAGAACGACGGTAGCATAAATAAGATGATCCCTCACTAAAATTTCAAGAGATGTGTTCCCCCTAACTGTGCACCGTTGTGAAGGTTCGTTGTTTCGAAGCACCATGTGATGATCGGGTGTGATAGATTCTAACGTTCGCATACAACGGGTGTTGACGAGCCTAGCATGTACAGACATGGCCTCAGAACACAAGCAAAACCCTTAGGTTGACTTGACGAGCCTGGCATGTACAGACATGGCCTCGGAACACAAGAGACCGAAAGGTCGAACATGAGTCGTATAGTAGATACGGTCAACATGGAGATGTTCACCGATGATGACTAGTCCGTCTCACGTGATGATCGGACACGGCCTAGTCGATTCGGATCATGTATCACTTAGATGACTAGAGGGATGTCTATCTAAGTGGGAGTTCATTAAATAATCAGATGAACTTAATTATCATGAACATAGTCAAAAGGTCTTTGCAAATAATGTCGTAGCTTACGCTTTAGTTCTAATGTTCCTAGAGAAAATTTAGTTGAAAGTTGATAGTAGCAATTATCCGGACTGGGTCCGTAAACTGAGGATTGTCCTCATTGCTGCACAGAAGGCTTATGTCCTTAATGCACCTCGAGCGTCGTCTGTAGATGTTATGAAACATCTGACATACACGTTTTGATGATTACGTTATAGTTCAGTGTGTGATGCTAACGGTTTAAAATTGTGGCACCAAAGACGGTTTTGAAACGTCGCAGAACATATGAGATGTTCCAAAGACTGAAATTGGGATTTCAGACTAATGCCCACGTCAAGAGGTATGAGACCTCTGACAAGTTTCTTAAGCCTGCAAACTAAGGGAGAAAAGCTCAATCATTGAGCATGTGCTCAGATTGTCTGAGTACTACAATCACTTGAATCGAGTGGGAGTTAATCTTCGAGGTGAGATAGTGATGGTTCTCCATAGTCACTACCACCAAGCTATTAGAGCTTCGTGGTGAACTATAACATATCAGGGATAGACATGATGATCCTTGAGCAACTCGCGATGTTTGACACCGCGAAAGTAGAAATCAAGAAGGAGCATCAATTGTTGATGGTTAGTAAAACCACTAGTTTCTAGAAGGGCAGGGGCAAGAAGGGATACTTCATGAAACGGCAAATCAGTTGCTGCTCTAGTGAAGAAACCCAAGGTTGAACCCAAACCCGAGACTAAGTGCTTCCGAAATGAGGGGAACGGTCACTGAAGCAGAACTACCCTAGATACTTCGTAGATGAGAAGGCTGGCAAGGTCGACAGAAGTATATTGGATATACATTATATTAATGTGTACTTTACTAGTACTCCTAGTAGCACCAGGGTATTAGATAATGGTTCGGTTGCTAAGTGTTAGTAACTCGAAATAAAAGCTGTGGAATAAACGGAGACTAGCTAAAGGTGAGATGACGATATGTGTTGGAAGTGTTTCCAAGGTTGATGTGATCAAGCATCGCATGCTCCCTCTACCATTGAGATTGGGGTTAAACCTGAATAATAATTATTTGGTGTTTGAGTTGAGCATAGACATGATTGGATTATGTTTATCGCAATACGGTTATTCATTAAAGGAGAATAATGGTTACTCTGCCTATTTGAATAATACCTTCAATGGTCTTGCACCTAAAATGAATGGTTTATTGAATCTCGATCGTAGTGATACACATGTTCATGCCAAAAGATATAAGATAGTAATGATAGTACCACATACTTGTGGCACTGCCACTTGAGTCATATTGGTATAAAACGCATGAAGAAGCTCCATGTTGATGGATCTTTGGACTCACTCGTTTTTGAAAAGATTGAGACATGCGAACCATGTCTATTAGTATATATGCATGAAGAAAGTCCATACAGATGGATCATTTGGACTCACTTGATTTTGAATCACTTGAGACATGCAAATCATACCACATGGGCAAGATGACTGAAAGGCCTCGTTTTCAGTAAGATGGAACAAGAGAGCAACTTGTTGGAAGTAATACATTTGATGTGTGCAGTCCAATGAGTGCTGAGGCACGCAGTGGATATCGTTATGTTCTTACTTCACAGATGATTTGAGTAGATGCTGAGAATATTTACTTAATGAAACACAAGTCTGAATTATTGAAAGGTTCAAGTAATTTCAGAGTGAAGTTGAAGATCGTCGTGACAAGAGGATAAATGTCTGTGATATGATCATAGAGATGAATATCTGAGTTACGAGTTTGGCACACAATTAAGAAATTGTGGAAATTGTTTCACGACTAATACCGTCTAGAACACCATATTGTGATGGTGTGTCCGAACATCATAACTGCACCCTATTGGATATGGTGCATACCATGATGTCTCTTATCGAATTACAACTATCGTTTATGGGTTAGGCATTAGAGACAACCGCATTCACTTTAAATAGGGCACCACGCAATTCCGTTGAGACGACACCATATGAACTATGGTTTAGAGAAACCTAAGCTGTCGTTTCTTGGGTATACCTCCTATTTTAGATCTGGAAGCAAAAGTGATTGTTTCTAGAAACAGGTCCTTTCTCGAGGAAAAGTTTCCCTCGAAAGAATTGAGTGGGAGGATGGTGGAGACTTGATGAGGTCATTGAAGCGTCACTTCAACTAATGTGTAGCAGGGCACAGGAAGTTGTTCCTGTGGCACCTACACCAATTCAAGTGGAAGCTTATGATAGTGATCATGGAACTTCAGATCAAGTCACTACCAAACCTCATAGGACGACAAGGATGCGTACTACTTCAGAGTGGTACGTAATCCTATCTTGGAAGTCATGTTGCTAGACAACAATGAACCTACGAGCTATGGAGAACCGATGATGGGCCCGGATTCCGACGAATGGCTCGAGGCCATAAAATCCGAGAGGATCCATGTATGAAAACAAAGTATAGACTTTGAAAGAACTACTTGATGGTCGTAAGGCTATTGGGTACAGATGGATTTTAAAGGGAAGACAGACAATGATGGTAAGTGTCACCATTAAGAAAGCTCGACTTGTCGTTAAGATGTTTTCCGGCAAGTTCAAGGAGTTGACTGCGATGAGACTTTCTCACTCGTAGCGATGCTAAGAGTCTGTTAGAATTATATTAGTAGTTACTGCATTATTTATGAAATCTTGCAGATAGGATGTCAAAACATTGTTTCCTCGACGATTTTCTTGAGGAAAGGTTGTATGTGATACAACCAGAAGGTTCTGTCAATCCTGAAAGATGCTAACAAGTATGCAAAGCTCCAGCAATCCTTCTAAGGATTGGAGTAAGCATCTCGGAGTTGGAATGAACGCTTTGATGAGATGATCAAAGATTTTGGGTTTATACAAAGTTCATGAGAAACTTGTATTTCCAAAGAAGTGAGTGGGAGCACTATAGAATTTTTGATGAGTATATGTTGTTAACATATTGTTGATCAGAAATGATGTAGAATTTCTGGAAAGCATCCAGGGTTATTTGAAAAGTGTTTTTAATGGAAAACCTGGATTAAGCTACTTGAACATTGAGCATCAAGATCTATAAGGATAGATCAAAAACGCTTAATAGTACTTTCAAATGAATACATACCGTGACAAGATTTTGAAGGAGTTCAAAATAGATCAGCAAAGAAGGAGTTCTTGGCTGTGTTACAAGGTGTGAGTATTGAGTAAGACTCAAGACCTGACCACGGCAGAAGAAAGAGAAAGGACGAAGGTCGTCCCCTATGCTTTAGACGTAGGCTCTACAATATGCTATGTTGTGTACCGCACCTGAAGTGTGCCTTGCCATGAGTTAGTCAAGGGGTACAATAGTGATCCAGGAAGGGATCACATGACAGCGGTCGAACTTATCCTTAGTATCTAGTGGACTAAGGAATTTTCTCGATTATGGAGGTGGAAAGGGGGTTCGTCGTAAAGGGTTACGTCAATGCAAAATTTGACACTAATCCGGATGACTCTGAGTAGTGAACCGGATTCGTATAGTAGAGCAGTTATTTGGAATAGCTCCAAGTAGCGCGTGGTAGCTGCATCTACAAGATGACATAGAGATTTGTAAAGCACACACAGCACTGAATGTTGCTGACCCGCTGACTAAAACCTCTCTCGTAAGCATAACATGATCAAACCCTAGAACTCATTGAGTGTTAATCACATGGTGATGTGAACTAGATTATTGACTCTAGTAAACTCTTGGGTATTAGTCACATGGCGATGTGAACTTTGAGTGTTAATCACATGGTGATGTGAACTAGATTATTGACTCTAGTGCAAGTGGGAGACTGTTGGAAATATGCCCTAGAGGCAATAATAAAATGGTTATTATTGTATTTCCTTGTTCATGATAATTGTCTGTTGTTCATGCTATAATTGTATTAACTGGAAACCGTAATACATGTGTGAATACATAGACCACAACATGTCCCTAGTAAGCCTCTAGTTGACTAGCTCGTTGATCAATAGATGGTTATGGTTTCCTAACCATGGACATTGGATGTCATTGATAACGGGATCACATCATTAGGAGAATGATGTGATGGACAAGACCCAATCCTAAGCATAGCACAAGATCGTGTAGTTCGTTTGCTAGAGCTTTTCTAATGTCAAGTATCATTTCCTTAGACCATGAGATTGTGCAACTCCCGGATACCGTAGGAATACTTTGGGTGTACCAAACGTCACAACGTAACTGGGTGGCTATAAAGGTGCACTACAGGTGTCTCCGAAAGTGTCTGTTGGGTTGGCACGAATCGAGACTGGGATTTGTCACTCCGTATGACGGAGAGGTATCTCTGGGCCCACTCGGTAATGCATCATCATAATGATCTCAATGTGACTAAGGAGTTAGCCACGGGATCATGCGTTACGGTACGAGTAAAGTGACTTGCCGGTAACGAGATTGAACAAGGTATTGGGATACCGACGATCGAATCTCGGGCAAGTAACGTACCGATTGACAAAGGGAATTGTATACGGGATTGATTGAATCCTCGACATCGAGGTTCATCCGATGAGATCATCGTGGAACATGTGGGAGCCAACATGGGTATCCAGATCCCGCTGTTCGTTATTGACCAGATAGTCGTCTCGGTCATGTCTGCATGTCTCCCGAACCCGTAGGGTCTACACACTTAAGGTTCGGTGACGCTAGAGTTGTAGAGATATTAGTATGCGGTTAACCGAAAGTTGTTCGGAGTCCCGGATGAGATCCCGGACGTCACGAGGAGTTCCGGAATGGTCCGGAGGTAAAGATTTATATATGGGAAGTCCTATTTTGGCCACCGGAAAATGTTCGGGATTTTTCGGTATTGTACCGGGAAGGTTCTAGAAGGTTCCGAAGTGGGGCCCACCTGCATGGGGGGACCCACATGAACGTGGGTAGTGGGGGCAAGGCCCCACACCCCTGGTCAAGGCACACCAAGATCCCACCTTAGAAGGAATAAGATCATATCCCGAAGGGATAAGATCAAGATCCCTAAAAAAAGGGGATAACAATCGGTGGGGAAGGGAAATGATGGGATTTCTTTCCCCCACCTTTGCCAACGCCCCAATGGACTTGGAGGGCAAGAAACCAGCCCCCTCCACCCCTATATATAGTGGGGAGGCGCATGGGAGCCACACCCCAAGCCCTGGCGCCTCCCTCCCTCCCGTGACACCTCTTCCTCCCCGCTTGCGCTTGGCGAAGCCCTGCCGGGATCCCGCTACTTCCACCACCACGCCGTCGTGCTGCTGGATCTCCATCAACTTCTCCTCCCCCCTTGCTGGATCAAGAAGGAGGAGACGTCCCCGCTCCGTACGTGTGTTGAACGCGGAGGTGTCGTCCGTTCGGCGCTAGGATCATCGGTGATTTGGATCACGACGAGTACGACTCCATCAACCCCGTTCTCTTGAACGCTTCCGCGCGCGATCTACAAGGGTATGTAGATGCACTCCCCTCTCTCTCTCTCATTGCTAGATGACTCCATAGATTGATCTTGGTGATACGTAGAAAAATTTAAATTTCTGCTACGTTCCCCAACAGCAACCATCACTCTTGAATCCACTTCTCCCTTCAACGCAGGCGCCAGTGAGAGGTCGCGTCTGCTCTGCCCGGGCATGAATGTGGCACCAATTCTTTGGAGCGGTGCTGACCGTTTCGGGCGGGAAGCGCGCGCGGGCGATGGAGGGGCTTTGGGTGGGCCAGGCTAGTCAGGAGCGGGCGTGGCCGCTGTCCGCCTGTCCCGACCGGACGCCCGGAAGTGAGAGGGTGCACCGACTCTCGCAGCTAAATCGTACACTACACACCATCTCTCTGTAGGAGTAGGTCGATGTGTCGCTCTCTCTAACACACACATGTTGTTAAATACACACACACACGCACACACACACACACACACAGGTTCATAGAATAGGAATATCATGCGAGTGCGAAGCCACAGGAAGTGAGATACAAATGGAGTACGTACAAGAAGAGAAGAGGTGACAAATATTCCATCAAACCTGGACTGAGGACTAGTACTCCCTCCGTCTAGGTGTTAAGTCATCTTACAAAAATCAGATATTCCCAAAATATTTAGGCGTCGTCCATTAACTTCGCATCTCCCCTCCTGGCCTCGTTGCTAGCGAGTGTTGTTACTTAGGGAGCGTTTGGATCCTTAGCAAGAACAGCTTATAGCCTAGCCGGACAAGGTTAGGCGTTTGGAACTGTTAAAATATGTTAGCTTTTGTGGGCTAGCTAGCTTGGGTGGGCTAGAAAAACCTTGCTAGCTCAGGAGAGCAGATTGGCTCGCTTCCGACGGCAAACTTTGCGTACTACCTCCATCCTGGTTTATTGGTCCCCATTGTATTTCGTGTCAAATTTTGACCATAGATTGAACTAACAAAGTGTTCATGCATGTCACAAAAAATTATATCATTGAAAACTATGTTCAAATACGAATCCAACGATATAATTTTTGTTGACATGCATTAACATTTTATTAGTTAAATCTTTGGTCAAAATTTGGCACAAACTACAAAGGGGACCTATAAACCAGGACGAAGGTAGTAGTAACATAGACTAGTAACATATGCATGTTACTAGTCCAAGTTACTCACCACTATGACCAGCCTAAGCAATGTAACCAAATGCTCCTTACTCTGCCTTGTTATCTCCCCCGGAAACCCAATGCATGGAGCGCAACTACGCGTTGGTCGGTCAAGAAATCAAAGTTGGCTTGCATGCGAGTTAATACGTGGCCCTGCTTGGTAGCTAAAACAACATCTCTTAGTTGTTGGGATTAATTGTTGTGTTTAGAGACAAAAATTAGGGCTTTGATTGGAGGAAGGACGGGTCAAGTTTCTCCTTCTCCTCCAATCTGCTTGCACCTTGGTCCCGCTGCACCTTCTAACGTGACTTATTACACCTAGACGGAGGGAGTAGTACAAGATACGATGGCACACTGACTTAGGTCTAATACAAGTGCCCAAAATTGTGTGCATGTTATAATAAGGATTCACTTAAAATAGTACGTGAGCGAATAGAGAGATCAATTGGACAGTGTTCACGAGCAGTAGCGAGATGTGTGAGGTACGATACACCACTAGCGCTTTTAATTTTTATTATTAATTTGTTTGTTTCACCCTCTGACTGGTGGGACCCAACGTACTACGGGGAGAGAGGTAAGGTGACTAAGGCTGCATTATTTCTGTACTACCAACACTGCTTTAAATCCCAAAAGACCTTAGACTATTCACAATGGATAGTAACTTAGATTAGTAACATGCATGTGTTACTACTCTATGTTACTACCTCTATAGTGGGAACTAACATTGTGTGGTATCATGCAACACTTCATTTATTAGATTGTAGACTCATATTGTCTTGGTATGTGTGATGTTACAGTAACTAGATATGTTACCACATGCCTCTCTTTCCTCATTAATTACTCGCCACATCATATATTTTGCCTAAAGATGTGAGATGTTACCACCTATGTTACTCCCACTGTGGATAGTCTTACCACCAATGCCACATGACACGATTATGATTTAAATCCCAATGACTCCCACGCAAAAAACACACAGCATGCTTGTCACACGAATGCAAGAATGTATAAAAGGTTATTTTCCTCTCGTTGAACATAACGGGAGGGTGGTGTAGCTGGTTAGCCCGTTCGCTCATCAAACTTAAGGTCTCGGGTTCGATAACTACACTTGAGCATAACTTGTTTTTGTTCGACTTCTTTCTTCCACCCAATGACAGGTAGGCCCCGCATGACAGAGAGAGAAAGTGATCTGGGGCGGTGCCAGGAGGATTCTTTGACTGGTCAAAATGGATGGATATGGAGCTATACGATCTCGTAGTGACCGTATAATCACCTCATCACGTATACGCTGTAGCCTCGGTGCTTGTTTTCTTGGGTTTGCACTCTTCACACTCTCTCTCCAGTATATATATATATACACGCTGGAGCCACAGCGCTTGTAGTTGCTCTGTTCACACTCTCTCACCCTCTCCAGATCTAAACAAGACTTCGTTGGCCTCTCTCTCTCCCCTCACTGCTGGTCAAAGAGCCGGCAGGATCCGTCCGCCGGGAAGGGAAGGAGGCTTAACGCTGTCGCCGTCGGTGAGGGAGGGAATCCACTACCAGCGCAACTGTTCTCTTTCACCCAGCGGTGGCGCGGGAGGGCCTCCGACCCCTTCTTCCTCGCTGCCGTACATAGTGTGGGCCGAACGGCCTTCGGTCGCCCACCGAACCACACCCCAAGAACGTAAAGGTATAATTTACTTATTCCACATGCATTGCTCTAGCTGCATGTGGGCTTTTTCCGCTTCTGCACTTGAATCTTGGTGTTGGATCAAGCAGGAAAGTAGTGGGGAAAGTTGTATAGCATGAATCTAGACGTGGTTCAAAGAGGAAAGGAATGGGGGAAAGTTGTGGGGAAAGTTGTATAGCATGAATCTAGGATGTGGTTCAAAAAGGAAAGGAAGGGGGGAAAGTAGTGGGGAAAGTTGTATGGCATGAATCTAAGACGTGGTTCAAAGAGGAAAGGAATGGGGGAAAGTAGTGGGGAAAGTTGTATAACATGAATCTAGGACGTGGTTCAAAGAGGAAAGGAAGGGGGAAAGTACTGGTATAGACTGGCTATCCAGCACCTACGTTGGTCGAAAAGGGAAAACAATGACAAACGCACTACGCACATCTGTAACGAACTGATCTTTTGTTTTGGGGGACAAGGCTGTAGAGTTTGAGCAGGACTAGATTTGCTGCGCTCACATAGGGAAAGGTGTCTAAAGATAACAAAACTGGGACCAACACAAATATGCTCCTTGGTTGTTTGTTCTTTGTTGCAATAGACTGTCCATCACCCCTTCATACATCGGTAGATGCACATGGTGCTGGTGCGTCCACTGCCCCGTGCAACTCTTTAGCTGTTGTTAATCTAAGGCCCTGTTTGGTTAAAAACTCCCTAGTCCCTACCTGCTTGGTTCCAGTGTAACATCCCAAATTTTCAATTTGGAATGTTATACATTAGATCATCATTGCATATCATATTTTATTGCATTTTGGCTTGATCCTAGAAATTCAACGCAACTCAAGGACCCACGGAGAGAGTTGGGCATTTCGTTATTTTCATATTTGAGTCTTCTCAAATTTTGAAAAGATGATCGTTAGATTTTAATTATTTTCTCTTTGAATATTTCTTTTATAAAAATAAAATAGAGAGGATAAAATGACTTCCTCAAAATAAAGAAATATTGGAGATTTAATATTAAAATCAAATAAGATTTTTATTCAGAGTTTTATCGCTATTTTATTTGAATTAGGAAAAATATGCGTTTTTCAAAATTGCACTAGAGTCCCAAATAAATGTTCGCCTTGTCCGGTAGATTTTTAGAGGACGGGAAAAATTTATTTCAGGATTTTTGGAGTCCGTTTAGTATTTATTTTATTCGTTTTTCTGCGCGGATTTTTTTTAAAAAGAGTCAACCGACTTACCGGGCCGTGTCCGACGTGGACACTGCGCCCGGGCGGCTTTATAAGCCGAGGCCGAGACCCCGCCGAGGCCCAAGTCACCAGCCCGCCCGAAACCCTAGCCCCGCCAGCGCCGCCGCCACCGCGCGCCGCCGCCCCGCTCGCCGCCGCGCTGCCCAGCCGCCCCGCCGCCGTCGCCGGAGTTCGCCGCCGGTTTTCTTTGCCGGTTCGGTTTTTCCGGTAAAAACCCTAGATGCGTTTTTTTTAGATCGGTTTTTTCGGTTTAGTTATTTAGCGAACGCCCGTTCGTACGTTCGTCTTCACGAACAGTTTTCACTCGTTAACCACAGACAGCGAACGTTCGTTCGTTAGCCTGTTCGTCGGTTTTTCTTTTTCTCGGGTTTTTCGCGATTATTTTCGATCGCGATTTCTGATCCGATTTTCGTTTTAGTTTATCTTTTCGCTCATTTATCGGAATCAGGCGATTCAAGCGCCTAGAGTTTTGCCTCGAAGCCCTCTTTCTGTTTAATCAACTTAGACAAGTTTTTGCTACAGTAAAATTTGACTTTAGTCCAGATTAGTAATCGAAGCTTGTTTCTTTCGCAGTTTGAGTTTCGTTGCTTCGTTTGATTTGATTCTTTTTGCAAACCAGAGTTCTTAAGTTGAACTTTCTGGTTAGATTTTCTTATTTGAGTTTTACCCGTGCATCTTTGCTTGATTGCTTATTGTATGCTTGTTTGTTTGCGATAGAGTACCCGGAGTGCGTAGCGTGCTACTACGAGTCTCTAGGTTTCAGGGATCATCAGCAAGGCAAGTAACACTTTGATCATACCTCTTTACTACCCAGTTTTATTGCATTAGATCAATCCTCAAACAATTGCATGGTTAGGATCTGATTAAATTGTGGGATTGGGAAGTAGATGAGGTAGTACCTATTCACCTGTTTATTATCAAACCTATGGGAGTTACTTCTACCTTGCTTATACTGCTATGCTATGCTCGTAGACGTGGTTTGGGTTTGAGTGTATTCATGACAGATGTGAGTATTGTTAATTAATGGTTAACTTAAGGTGGCAACTTTAATACACATCTGGGTGGATTGAGGTACCTGCGGAACCCAGTGTTGCCTGTATTTTTGGAAATCCCGGGGTACGGTGTGATTCTCCTATGGACTGCCACCCAGGCTCAAAGGGATCATACGATCATTCATGCTAGAAACTTCTGTGTGCACCCACATGCCATTATGGGCTCTGGCATAGTTGAGTAAGTTGTGGGAAACCTTTCCATGATGGGCTAGCAGATGTAGGGGATTGTAGGTGTACATGCCTATCTATCGGTTAAGGGGACCTCTTCGGAAAGACTGTGTGTCGGTCATCCGTTTCTCAAACATTATGTAGTGAAAGAAATCCAACGGAGGAGATCGAGTCTTGTGGGGGAAAGTGCGCAAACCTCTACAGAATGTACAAACAAATCATGATTAGCCGTGTCCCCGGTTATGGACATCTTGAGTATCTAGTTCTTGGATTATCATGTGGATCTCATCACTCTTAATATAATTTGATTGGGTTTAATGATGATGCTTAATTGAGATTGAGTTGGGTGAACCTTCTCAATGTTTAACAACTACCATGATAGTTAAATAAAATTTATTCCTTTGTTGTAGGGAAAAATTGGCTTTCCGCAAAACATATTAACCATACAGCCTCCACCAGCCATATATGCATGTAGTGATAGCATTATTCTATTCATTACTCTTTTGTGTTGCCTTGCCAGCATATTCCATGTGCTGACCCATTTCGGGCTGCAACGTATCATGTTGCAGACTTTTCAGACGACGAGTAAGGAGCCATAGGTCGTTGTCTTTCACTCAGTGATGTCGTTGGAGTTGATGGACTCACTTTATCTTCCAAGCCTTCCGTTGTTATCGCATTAGATGGCCTTAAGCCATATTTATTGTAATAAGTTCTCTTTTGAGACATTTGATGTAATAAGTGTGTGATTGCTACTCTGTTATAAATCCTCAAGTACTGTGCGTGTCAGCATTATCGATCCAGGGATGACACTGATGCACAGAGATCAGACTGTTTGAGGTCTGGTTGCTACAAGATGGTATCAGAGCACACGCTGACTGTAGGACACGACCACTAAGCTAAAGCCCTAGATCACTACTCTCTTCTCATTTCTGACTCCTCTGCATTTTTTCTACTCTTTAGGATGGCGGACGCAAGGGACAAGTTTGCACAACCAGATGAAGACACCCCCTTTGGATCACACTTGAAGGAAGTCACTAGATACCTGAACATTGGAATACCAAGCTTCACCGGGACTTACAACGCCACTTTACCAGAAGAGGAGCACTGGATGATTCAAGTTCAAGTTCCAGGAAGGACATTCACGCCAGTCACTGAGCCCATAGAGTTTTCCTTTAATGCACCAACCTGGAGTCTAGGAAAGAGTATGGCAGCCCACATCACCATGGGACGCATTGGAGAAGTTTACCACAAGGATCTCAAGGATACTATCTACCAGATTTGTGGGCGCCGAGATGAGCAATGGGATATGATCAGCACTAGGAAGGATAGATCCATTGCAGCTTTCATCCAGGAGTTAAACCAGCACATTCGACGCCAGGAGAACCAGATGTGCGCAAGCATGATAGATCTGAAGAAGGCAATGACAAGGATCACGGAGCTGGAGGAAGAACTCAAGGCTACTCGCGAAGATGATGAGGAGGAAATCGTCATACTAGTGGAGAAGAATGACGACCTAATAAAGAAGATCGGAGTATTCATGGGAGATCCCGCGCCAGGAGGAGGAGACGACGATTCCACTTGGTCGGAGAACTACATCATCATCGACGACACCGACTCAGACCCCGACGATAGCGATGATGACTATGTTGATGAAGCTGGAGCGGATATCATGGAGTCTTCGACTGATCAATTTTTCTAGTCGACCACCATAGCAGTAGTAGTATTCCACCATGTATATAGTATAGTTCGAGCACTTTTGTAACGATAGTTCTAGACCGATTGTATGCCCTTGTTTGATTGATTGAGTGATATGATTGTGTTTGTCTCATGTTCATATGGGTAGTGTGTTTCCCCTAGACCCCATTCTACTCTGTTTTCTCATCTTTTCTAAACCCAGCAGATGCCTCCGAGACGCGACAATGGATTTGCTTTCCCACCGGAGCTCACTCAGTTGATCCAGCAGCAGAATGCATTGATGCAGATACTAGTCCAAAATCAGAATCAGGGGAACAACAAAAATAACAACCCACCACCACCACCACCACCTGTTGATCACTTAGCCCGTTTTCTAAGGCTGAATCCGCCGGTGTTCTCCAGTAGCACCGAGCCGATAGTTGGCTCCGCAAGATTGAAAGGGAGTTGACCACTGCAGGATGCACAGATGCGGAGAGAGTGCGTTTTGCCGCACATCAGCTTGATGGACCCGCAACATCATTGTGGGAGAATTTCACAGTCACTTACCCCATCGACACCGTTACATGGGACCAGTTCCAGCAGGCTTTTCACACTGCCCATGTACCAACAGGAGCTATGGCCATGAAGAAGCGCGAGTTTCGCAACTTACGCCAAGGAGGACGCACATTTGGCCAGTATGTGGATGATTTTAGTAAGCTAGCACGTTATGCTCTAAATGACGTCGCTACAGATGCAGCTAAGCAGGAGAAGTTTCTGGAGGGACTGAATGATGAGCTGAGCATGCAGTTGATGGTGGAAAATTTCAATAACTACCAGGAGTTGGTAGATAGAGCTCTCATGATTGAAGGGAAGCAACAGCAAATTGACAACTGCAAGAGGAAGTATGGACAAGGGAAGTATAATTCTGGAGCTCAGCAGGACCCCGTTTTACCCCGAACTCGGGAGGACCCCTTCAGCATAACCATGGAGGTCACAATCACACTGGAGGAAGTTCGCACAACCATAGTGGCTCCAAGTACGGGAATGGTAATGGAGGAAGCAACGAACAGAACCGTTCCAACCCAGCAACACCCGCCAAGAAAGATCTAAGCCACGTTACTTGCTACAAGTGCCAGAAGACTGGACATTACGCCAATGAATGTCCTGAAGCTAAGAATGGAAATGGCAATGGAAGTTCTGGGAAGAAGCCCAACCCTTTCAACAGGGGACAAGTGAACCACGTTAACGTGGAGGAGGTTGAAGCCCAGCCAGATGCAGTAATAGGTAAGTTTTTGGTTAAGTCATTTATGGCAGTCGTTCTTTTTGATACTGGTGCATCGCATTCATACATATCAAGGGGATTTGTGGATAAGTATAAACTGCCCACCAAAGTTCTTAGTACACCTATGTTAGTGAGCTCGCCAGGAGCAGAGTATATGGCACGGCAAGGTTGTTTTTAGATGCCATTGACCATAGGTAGGCACGTTTTCCCCTCAGATCTGATAATTTTGGAGTCGCAAGGTTTGGATGTGATTCTAGGTATGGATTGACTATCGATGTATGGAGGAAACATCGATTGTGCCAGTAAGTCGATTTTGCTCACCACCCCAGAAGGAAGAAGGATCAAGTATGTATCCCAGCATGTGCCGAGTAGGACTCAAGTAAATTCCTTATCATGAGTTGTACAAGAGGAAGTACCAGTGGTGAAGGATTTCCCGGATGTATTTCTAGAAGAGTTGCCAGGCATGCCACCAGATAGAGACATTGAGTTTTTGATTGAACTTTTACCAGGCACAGGGCCAATATCTAAGAGACCGTACAGAATGCCCGCAAAGGATTTGGAGGAAATTAAGAAGGAGATTAAGGAGTTACTAGATAAAGGTTATATTCGCCCAAGTTCGTCACCTTGGGGATCACCAGTGCTTCTAGTGGAGAAGAAGGATGGATCGTTAAGGATGGTTGTTGATTATCGAGGATTGAATGAGGTGACGATCAAGAACAAGTACCCACTGCCAATGATCAATGATTTGTTTGACCGGCTGCAAGGAGCTAAGGTATTTTCCAAGATCGATCTGCGATCAGGGTACCACCAGCTGAAGATTCGAGAGCAGGATATACCTAAGACAACTTTTACCACGAGGTACGTGCTATATGAGTATACCACTATGTCATTTGGCCTGACTAACGCACCTACCTATTTTATGAACATGATGAACAAGGTGTTTATGGAGTTTTTTTGGATAAGTTCGTTGTGGTGTTCATTGATGATATTCTGGTCTACTCAAAGAATGAAGAGGAGCATAAAGACCATTTGTGTTTAGTACTTGGGAAGCTCAGAGAACATCAGCTATACGCCAAGTTCAGCAAGTGTGAGTTTTGGTTGAAGGAAGTTGGATTCCTTGGAAATGTTATATCCGGAGAAGGAATAGCGGTAGACCCCACCAAAGTTGTCACTGTGACAAATTGGGAGGCACCCACGTCAGTTGGAGAGATCCGGAGTTTTCTTGGACTCGCAGGATACTACCGGAGGTTCATTGAAAATTTCTCGAAGATTGCAAAGCCTATGACGGAGTTGTTAAAGAAGGACACCACGTTCGAATGGACTGAGGAATGTGAGGCCAGTTTTCAGGAGTTGAAGAAACGCTTGGTTACATCACCAGTGTTGATTCTGCCAGATCAACGCAAGGATTATGAAGTGTATTGCGACGCTTCTCGTCGAGGACTTGGAGCCGTACTTATGCATGAGGGAAGAGTTGTTTCATATGCCTCACGACAGCTTAAAACCAATGAGTTGAATTACGCTACCCATGATTTGGAGTTAGCAGCCGTAGTGCATGTGTTGAAGACTTGGAGACATTTTCTCATCGGAAACCATTGTGAGGTATACACAGATCACAAGAGTTTGAAGTATATCTTCACGCAGAAGGAGTTGAATCTCAGGCAAAGGAGATGGTTGGAACTCATTAAGGATTATGATATGAAGTTGTATTATCATCCCCTAAAGGCTAACGTAGTAGCCGATGCGTTGAGCCGCAAGAGTCATGTCAATACACTCATGACCGGAGAGTTACCCAAGGAATTAGCAGAGGATCTTCGTGTCGGGGTAAATGGCCACGGGTAGCCTAACCGACTCCCCCTGGATCTTCGAAAAATTATCAGGCCATTCGAGCCTTCAAGCATACAAAGCATAGGGCCGCCTTCCCCCGGCCGGCTAGCCCCAGGGCCGACTCCCGGAAGGCGACCCAGTCTCAGAAAACCTCCCCCAAGAAAGATACGAGATAGCCGACTCCAGGAAGCCGGCCCCAAGAGGACCGACTCCCAGAAGCCGGCCATGAAGAAAGCCGACTCCCAGAAGCCGGCCAAGACTGCACCCACTAAGACTGTACCCACATAACGGTGATAGAATGGGGCGTGGCCGCAGTATAGCCCACTACCCCCGAATCCTGGAACAGGCATGGCCACAGGGCGCCGTACGGGCCAGCCATCCCCCGTCCGGCGCGGCACTGTAGCCATGTTGGCCCTGACGTCACCCACGACAGGTGCCAGAATGGCCCGCGGGCGGCGGGCCCCTTTGCCAGGGAGACATCTGGAGACGGCCCGGCCTCCTCTAGTCGGCCAGGGATGTGGCCGGCTCCCAACAGCCGGCTACCTCCCTCCCTTGAAGCATGCGCCCTATTAAGGAGACAAGACGAGGTAAGGCTACAGTGAGAGCTCACAAGGCGGCGACACTGTAGCCATGCTTACCTCGACAAAGCCCTCGTCATCAGAGGCGAGGCAACAGTAACCAGCCGCCGACAAAGCCCCCATGCGGTGGGGCCGGCGTGCCGGCCAAGAAGCCGGCAGCCGGCGGGACCCACCAGTCGGCGGGCCCCAATGACCGGCGGAGAAGTCGGCAAGCATAGACACTGATGGCTGGGACCTGCGCCCAGCCGGATTACCATTGTACCCCTAGGGGGTAGGCCTATATAAACCCCCCGGGACACCCATGCAAAGGGTTGGTCTCATAGAATTACACACACCACATAGAGAGAAAAGGAGAGCTAGCCTTGCCCTTCTTCTCCCTCTAACCCGACAGCTCAAGGAGCACTTGTAGCTACTTGTCTTGATCTAGTGATCATGCGGAGACCCCGCAGAGCAGGACTAGGGGTGTTATCTCCACGGAGAGCCCCGAACCTGGGTAAGATTCGTCGGCGTGCATGTCTTCGCCTCATCCCGTTTCCAGGCACCGGCGACGTCTTAGTGGCTCCCACAATGATAAGCCACCCGTTGGCATATGTCGCACCTACCACCCGACATTTGGCGCCCACCGTGGGGCCAGGTGCACTGTCGTCCGGAGACCTGTTCTGGACGGGAACCCTTTTCCTCCCCCGCGAGCGCAGCCAGCCCGCTGCACCCGATGGCGCTTGCCCTGACGCGCTGCAAGGCGTTGACGACGTCTGCGCAGTGAGCTGCCTCGCCGATCTTCTTGGCGAGGCTCACATCTCCGACGAGCCCGCGTCCGATGCAGGCACGGACTACCCCGAGAGTCGCCTCGTCAGCCTCCTCGACCAACTTCACGTCTTCAGCGAGCTTGCTGTAGACTTGGAGTCAGTCGGCTCCACCGACCCGATGCTTATCGACTCCAACACGGCATCGCTCGACGCCTACCCCTCCGACGTGGTAGTCTTCAACGACCCTCTCCCCCGAGCTGACAGCGGCAGCAGCGCTGTCACTGAGGTGCTGGTCATCAGCCGCGTCGCTGACTCGGGCGAGAACGCCCACGACGCCCTGCAAGCGGCGATGCATGACTTGTCCGTCCCCATCCCGGCCGACGCCGACGCCGACGCCGAGACCCTGGAGGCACGCCGCCTCGCCCTCATCGCGGAAGGCCAGAAGATAGCCTCCATGAGATGCCTCACCGAGGCTCACCAGCGCGAAGTTGACCGCGCCGCCTTTGGCACGCTGCCTCATGGCGGGCCGATCCACGCCGGCCTCGTCAAGAAGCATGGCGTGGGCATCACCAACATGCTGGGGGCAGACCGCCCCGTCTACGCCACCCCGCTCGAGAATCTGCAAGCCGCTCAGGCGGCCGCTGAAGAGCTAAATGGGCTGGGGGCTGATGAGCTCCCCTACATGACAAGGCGAATCTAGCAGCTGATCGACGCGGCCGTAGAATGGCACGAAGCCGGCGCCCGCGCTGAGAGTCCTCCCCCGTGCCGAGAGCACGCCGCGACATCCCGGTCGCCGACTGCGAGCGGTGCCCGCGCTAGGAAAGACAAGGAGCCGGCTGCTAGCCGCAGCCGGCCTCGGATCACCATCGAGCACGACGCGGAAGGCCGCCCTCGAGTAGTGGAGCGCCAAGGAAATCCGCCTCCCCCCGCCTCAAGGGGAGAGATATCCCACCCCGCCGCCTGTCACGCATCCGACTCTTGGTGGACGACTAGGCCACCGCGAAGGAGTCGGCGAGAACGACGCCCGCCACCGGATCGACCGCCTAGCTGGATCCCTGGCACTAGAAGAAGAAGACGATGTCGGCCCGCCATGCTTTGGCCCCCGCATCCGCGACGAGCCCTTCCCCAAAGGGTTCTCGCTCCCCAGAGACACGCCCAAGTACAACGGCTTTGTGAAGCCGGAAGATTGGCTCATCGACTACTCTACTACTGTCAGCATAGCGAACGGCAACACGCGCGTAGCCGTGAAGTATGTCCCTCTCATGCTGCAAGGCACGACACGCCCCTGGCTCAACAGCCTCAAGCCCTACAGCGTCAACAGCTGGCTGGACTTCACGGAAGTCTTCGTCCGCAACTTCACCAGCACGTACAAGCGGCCTCCCAAGCCCCGCCAGCTCTCCCTATGCGTCCAAGGGCCCAACGAGTCGACCCGCGACTACCTCACGCGGTGGGCCGAACTCCGCAACTCCTGCGGGGGGTGCACGAGGTTCAGGCCATCGAATACTTCACCGCCCCTCCTCAAGCACCGACTCCTCTGCGACGAGCCGGCTACCCTCGACGAGCTGCTGATCATTGCAGACAAGTACGCCACGGCCGACTCCTCGATGAAGACTGAGCTCCGAGTGGACGCCTCTGGGAAGGTGCTCGCTCCGGCTCCCAAGACGCCGGCTGGCGACTCCAATCGGCGCCCCTACCAGAACGACCACAAGCGCAAGGCCCCTATGTCGCCTTCCACCAGTCGGCAGGTGGCCACAGTCCAAGATGAGTAGCCCGAAGAACGGCCCGCTCCCAAGAAGAAGGGCGGCAGGCCGGCTTGGCAGCCGGCCTTCTCCTACGAGCAGACTCTCGATGCCCCCTGCAAGTTCCACAGTGGCGCGAAGCCATCCAACCACACGACCCGAAAGTGCCACTGGCTCACACGGATCTCCAAGGGCGAGGGGCTGGTGCCGCCTCCGCCTCCCGGCCCGCCGCCTCCAGCCCCCCAGCGGCCGGCTGCTCGACCAGCAGTCGAAGCCATTCAAGATGAGTTCCCTGAAGAGCATGCCGCCTACGTCGTCTTCACGAGCCAGGTTGAAGACAAGCACAGCCGGCGCCGACAGCACCAAGAGGTCAACGCAGTCGCCTCCAGCAACCCCGAGTTCATGCATTGGTCCGAGAATCCTATCAACTGGAGCCGGGCCGATCACCCAGAGGTGATGCCGTCCCCTGGCTCCTACGCATTAGTGTTGGATGTCACCCTCGCAACGGAGAGGCGAGCTGCCCGATTCTCCCGCGTTCTGATTGATGGCGGAAGCAGTATCAACATACTGTACCGCGATACCATGGAGAAGTTGAACCTCAAGGCAAAGCAGCTCATGCCAAGCCGGACCGTGTTCCATGGCATCGTACCCGGCCTGTCCTGTTCCCCGATCGGCAAGATCAATATGGATGTTCTCTTCGGGGACAAGGATCACTTTCGCCGAGAAGCAATCTGGTTCGAGGTAGTAGATCTGGAGAGGCCTTACCACGCCTTGCTTGGCCGACCTGCTCTGGCCAAGTTCATGGCTGTGCCCCACTATGCCTACCTGAAGATGAAGATGCCGAGCTCGAAGGGGATCATCACTGTAGCCGGCGACTACAAGAAGTCCATCGGGTGCCCTGCAGCCAGCAGTCGGCTGGCCGAGTCCCTCATAGTGGCAGAAGAGAAGAAGATGCTAGAGCGAGTTGTGGCCATGGCCGGCAAGCATCCGGCCTTGTCTCCCAACCCCAAGGATTATGATGCGCAGGGCTCCTTCCAGCCGGCCAAGGAGACGAAGAAGATACCTCTGGACCCGGAGAACCCGGAAAGGTTTGCAGTCATTGGTGTAAACCTGGACAGTAAATAGGAAGGCGAGCTCGTCGACTTCCTCCGTGAGAATTGAGACATCTTTGCATGGTCCCCAAAGGACATGCCGGGTGTTCTGAAGGATTTTGCCGAGCACAAATTGCACGTCCGAGCCGACGTGAAGCCGGTCAAGCAGCCCCTCCGCCGACTGTCAGAAGAGAAGAGAAGAATCGTAGGAGAAGAGATAGCCCGGCTCCTTGCCGCCGGCTTTATTATGGAAGTGTTTTTCCCAGAGTGGCTTGCCAACCCAGTCTTGGTGTTGAAGAAAAACAACAAGTGGTGTATGTGTATAGACTACACTAGCCTCAGCAAGGCCTGCCCCAATGATACGTTTGCTTTTCCACGGATTGATCAAGTGATAGACTCCACGGCCGGATGCGAGCTATTGAGTTTTTTGGATGCCTACTCAGGATACCACCAGATCAAGTTGGACCCAGCAGACCGCCTGAAGACTGCCTTCATCACACCATTCGGAGCTTTCTGTTACCTGACTATGACATTCGGCTTGAGGAATGCCGGTGCCACTTTTCAGCGTTGCATGCAGAAATGCCTCCTCAAGCAACTCGGCAGAAATGCCCACGTCTATGTAGACGATATTGTGGTGAAGACAGAGAAGCGCGGCACCCTACTGGAGGACCTCAAAGAAACATTTGCCAACTTGCGCCGATTCCGGATCAAGCTCAACCCCGAGAAATGCGTGTTCAGAGTACCAGCCGGCCAGCTTCTAGGCTTCCTGGTCTCCGAACGCGGCATTGAGTGCAACCCTGTGAAGATCAAGGCCATTGAGAGAATGGAGATTCCCACCAAGTTGCGAGACGTGCAGAAGTTCACTGGGTGCCTGGCCTCCTTAAACCGCTTTATCAGCCGGCTAGGAGAGAAGGCTCTCCCCCTATACCGACTCATGAAGAAATCCACTCATTTCGAGTGGAATGACCAAGCAGACCAAGCCTTCCATGAGTTGAAGAAGATGCTGACTACTCCACCTGTCTTGGCGGCGCCGACTGAGAAGGAGCCCATGCTCCTCTACATTTCCGCGACTAGCCGAGTGGTCAGTACAGTCGTCGTGGTCCAGCGCCCAGAAGAAGGCCGAGCCTAGCTAGTCCAGAGGCCGGTATATTATCTAAGTGAAGTACTATCCAGCTCAAAGCAAAACTACCCGCACTACCAGAAGATGTGCTATGGAGTGTACTTCGCCGCCAAGAAGCTGAAGCCCTACTTTCAAGAGCATCCCATCACGGTCGTATGCACCGCCCCGCTCGCCGAGATCATAGGCAGTCGGGATGCATCCGGCCGGGTGGCTAAATGGGCCATTGCGCTGGCGCCTTACACAATCTTCTACCAGCCCCGCACCGCCATCAAGTCCCAAGCATTGGCCGACTTCCTCGTCGACTGGGCCGAGACCCAGTACCTACCGCCGGCTCCCGACTCTACCCATTGGCGGATGCACTTCGACGGGTCCAAGATGCGCACCGGCTTGGGAGCCGGCATCGTCCTCACCTCTCCCAAAGGCGACAAACTCAGATACACGCTACAAATCCACTTCGCTGCCTCTAACAATGTGGCCGAGTATGAGGCGCTCATACACGGGCTCCGGCTGGCCAAAGAGCTCGGCATACGGCGGATCTTGTGTTATGGCGGCTCAGACTTGGTGATCCAGCAGTCATCTGGCGACTGGGACGCCAAGGATGCAAACATGGCGAGCTATCGACTCCTCGTCCAGCAGATCAGTGGGTACTTCGAAGGGTGCGAGTTCCTTCACGTGCCACGGGCCGACAACGACCAAGCAGATGCCCTGGCGCGGATCGGCTCCACCCGACAGGCTATACCGACCGGTGTCTCTCTCCAGCGCCTCCTCAAACCATCTATCAAGCCGTCTCCAGAGTCGGACTCTATCTTCGTACCGCCTGCCCCTGATGCAGCCGGATCCGACTGGAGGAACCCAGCAGGCGGCTCGGGGACTTCGACAACCGGCCCGGGGACTGCTGTAGTCGCACCCGGCTCGAAGACTTCAGAACCCGGCCCGGGGACTGCAGCAGTCGGCCCGGGGACTACAGCGACACAAGAAGCGGTGGCCGACTCCAGTTCCCCGCCACCCAACCCACCCACCCGAGTCACAGTGGCCGTACTGACGGTAGAAGAAGTCACAGCTCCATCATGGGCCCAGCCCATCCTCAACTTCCTAGTCAACAGAGAGCTGCCGGCTGATGAGATCTCGGCAAGACTAGTGCAACGTCGAGCCGGAGCATATGCAATAATAAACAGAGAACTTGTCAAGCGCAGCATCACTGGAGTCTTGCAGCGCTGCGTCGAGCCAGAGAAAGGTGTGGCAATCCTCAAGGATATCCACCAAGGCGAATGCGGCCACCACGCAGCCTCAAGATCGCTTGTGGCCAAAGCCTTCCGCCATGGTTTCTTTTGGCCGACTGCTTTGGAAGATGCCAAAGAGATAGTCAAAAACTGCAAAGGATGCCAAGTCTTCAGCTCCAAGCAACACCTGCCGGCTTCTGCACTCAAGACCATCCCCCTCACCTAACCCTTTGCCGTCTAGGGGCTGGACATGGTGGGCCCATTCAAGACAGCCCGCGGCGGCTTGACACATCTGCTGGTCGCCGTGGACAAATTTACCAAGTGGATCGAAGCGAAGCCGATCAAGAAGCTGAACGGGCCGACTGCCGTGACATTCATTGCCGACATCACTACTCGGTACGGCGTGCCGCACAGCATCATCACCGACAATGGCACAAATTTTGCCAAAGGAGCACTGGCACGTTTCTGCGCGATGCAGGGTATCCGACTGGACTTAGCGTCCGTTGCCCACCCGCAGTCAAACGGCCAGGTCGAGCGAGCAAATGGACTCATCCTCTCCGGCATCAAGCCCTGACTGATCGTACCACTTGAGCGATCGGCCGGCTGCTGGCTCGATGAGCTGCCGGCTGTCCTCTGGAGTCTACGTACTACCCCTAACAAGTCAACCGGATTCACTCCGTTCTTCCTTGTATATGGTGCCGAGGCTGTCATCCCAACCGACATCGAGTTCGACTCGCCTCGGGTCACCATGTACACGGAGGCGGAGGCCAAGGAAGCGCGAGAAGACGACGTCGACCTGCTGGAAGAAGGCCGGCTGTTAGCACTCAGCCGGTCCGCCATCTACTAGCAGGGTTTGCACCATTACCACAACCACAAGGTCAAGCCAAGATCTTTCCAAGAGGGCGACCTTGTGCTTCGGCTGATCCAGCAAACAGCCAGCCAGCACAAGCTCTCGGCCCCTTGGGAAGGCCCTTTCATCATCAGCAAGGCACTAGGCAATGACTCCTACTACCTGATCGACGCACAAAAACCAAGAGCACGCAAGAGGGATGATTCCGGCAAGGAGTCAGAGCGACCATGGAACGCGAACCTCCTGAGAAGATTTTACAGTTGAAAGCAGTATGTATCATGCTACCTTTTTGTATTAAATACGAAACAACGGGGCCCCCGAGGAGCACTCGGGGACTGCCCTCCTTTATCTATGAATGACGAGTGTCATATTCATGAATGTATTATTACATTTGATTTTTTGTCTGGCACCGGGTTCGACTAGTCGGCCCGAGGACTGGCCGCCTTAAGTTATATTAAAGTTCTACCTGAAGTCAGACAAGTAGTGTGCCGGCACCCGAGCCCTCTCTTGTTGAAAGTCGCAGCTCGAAGAACCGACTGTCCGACTGGCAAGAGCCAAAGGCAAAAAGGATGCCCACATGAAAAACGGCTAAGGACTAACGAACTTGTATAACGCAAAGACGGCCTCCAACCACGCTTGCCGGCTGTCAAAACAGCCGGCTGGCTGGCCTCCCAATCACTTCGCTATAATCCAACAAAGCTAGAGTACTTGCCCTCCCAACTGGCCAAGCACTTCTCCACCCACAGATTGCAGAACAACTGTCCGACTGGGGAGGCGGCAACCAAGGGAGGGCGGCAAAGGAAACAACAGAAGGATGAAAAGCAAAGAACAAGGGAAAGCCAAACGCATGCATAATTATATTTACACATAAGGCCCCCAACAGGCCGGTAATCAATATAGTTTGAATACACCCCCAGTGTGTGGAATTGTGCAAACCTAACAAAATACTGTTCCAAGAGTGGTAAAACAGGAAAATAGAGGCAGCAGACTAGACTAAGGGCGCAGTGTGGGAGCCGGGTTGGTCGGTGGAGACGGCGCCACCGGCTGGAGGAGTGGCCGGCTGGCGGGTCTCGGCTTGATCATCGCCGGCTGCAGGCGGTGCACCCGCGCGTGCCTTGTTGCTGGAGGCACGGTCAAGCTGAGGCTGACCGGCCGCTCCACCATCTGGCCCGGCGTCTTCACCCTCCTCCTCCTCCTCCTCCTCGCCCTCGTCGCTGGAGTCGGTCTCCTCCGCCGAGTCCTCGTCGTCTGCCGGGTTCAGCCCGAACCACTCCTCCGGCTGGGCAACACCATTGTCGTCCACCTCAGGAGCGAAGGCGCTGGTGTCGGTGTAGTCGGCAATCGCCGAAGCCCGCTGGATGATAGCCGGCCGCGCCGGCTCCAGCTCCGTGTCGGCCTCCTGCCGCCAGGTGGCCAGCTGGTCCAGACTCAGCTCGGGATACCAGGCCTTGGCGAACTCCAGCGCCCGCCTGGCGCCGGACCGAGCCGCCGAAGCCTTCCAGGCCTCGAAGCGGCCGACCGCCACCTCCAGCCAGTCGGCAGTCCGACTGGGGGTGCGGGGAATCACTTCACCAGGCCAGAGAGCGGCCAACACCTGCGCCCCAACATGCTGAAGCCGGCGGAGCAGGCGATGAGCCGGCTGGAGGCGGGCCTGGATCGCCAAGAGCTCCTCCTCCAGCGACCGGCGAGCGTTTGGTGCGATCTCGGCGCCAGCCTGCCTTTGTGCCTCGCGGTGGGCCTCGACGACCTGGTTGGCGGCGGTAGAGTAGCCAGGGAAGTACTCTGTGCAAGGAAGAAAGAGAAAGAAGAGAAAAACACCAAGTCAGAAAACGAGCTAAAACGGCAAGCGGCAAGCAAGGACGAAGAGGAAGGCGGCCTATCGTCAACCAAGTCTTCGATCTGGCCATAGCCGTTGATCAGCGTCTGCTTCGCTTCGGCCCAGCTAGCCGCTTCTGTCTCATACTCGGCTTGGAGGGCGGCCTCGCTGTCCCACACCGCCTTCAGGGCCGCCTTGTGGCCCTCCTCCTGGTCGGCCAACCTCTTGGCCAGGCGGTCACGCTCCTGTGCCAAGGCGGCAAACTCGGCCTCCTTAGCGCGGAGGGCGGCCTGAGTCCCGCCCAGCTGCTCCCTTAGACTGGCGTTGGCCGCTACAGGGATGGCAGAAAAGAAAGAAGCAATAAGGAAGAAGTCGTCAAGGAAGATCCGACCCGACTGCTCAGCAGTCGGCCCGAATCTCGGGGACTACACCCAGTGGGTGCGCTGACGCGCCCCCACGTGAGATAAAAGACGAAGCACTTACCCCGGCTCTCAGATAGGTCAGCAGTCTTCTGGGTCAGCTCCCGAGCCTGGGAGTTGAAGGCAGACGCGTGGAGGTTGTGGTAGTCCTGCAAGTCTGGCAGAGGAGTGAATGAGAACAAGAATAGCAAAACAAGGCCCGCTAGGAAGTTCCAAGCCGCCTGCTCAGCAGCCGACTCGGAACTCGGGGACTACACCCAGTGGGTGCGCTGACGCGCCCCCACGGAAGAAACCAAGATAAAAAAAATCAAAGATAAGAAGACTAACCCGAATGGCCGCCCGCGTCGCAAGGAACTCATCATTATATTTCCTCAGCGCCGCAGCCTGGGCTTGAAGCCGGTTCCGGACGTCCTGCGCGGCCACGTTCACCACAGCCGTCCCTCCACACGGCGTCCACCCCGAGCTGGCGCTGGCCACCTCCATGTCCTGGGCCAACGAGCTGGAGCCCGCGGCCTTCTACGGCTCCGACGCAGCCTTCCCCGCGCGCTGGCGCGACGGCGTCTGGACCACCAGATCAGTCCTCGCGGCCGGCTCGCCCCCGGCAGATTGCGCAGGCGGCAAGTTAGGCCGGCCGCCTTGGGTCGCCCCAGTCGGCGGGGCCGGTGCTGCCTCCCTCTCCGGGACAACGACGTCGTCCTCCCTCTCCAATCCCGGCTGGTCACCGCCGGTTTCTTCTGGCGGGGGCTCTGGGGCCTCAGGCGCCGCGACGCGCAGAGGAGTGACAAGCAAGGCCCCCTCCGCCATCGCCGCGGCCGCAGCCTCCGCTTGGGCCTTGGCCGCTGCATCGGCGCGCGCCTTCGCCGCCTCCTCCTCCTGCCGAACAAGCCCGACGCGGCACGACGCTTCTGCCCGCCGCCCCGAGCAGGCGGCGTGGCGGAGGAACCCGCGCCGTGGTCAGACGCCGGCTGGCGGCGTGGGACGACTTCCGCCTCGTCGTCATCCGGCCAGTCGTCGAAGCTGACTCCAAGCCCGGAGCCGCCTGCCTCGCCGCCGGCTTGGCCGCCACCCGCCTCGGTGTTGTCATCCATGGCGGCCGCCCCCAAGTCGGGGTCCTCCAAGTCGTGCTCCGTCCGGTCGGGTCGGAATCGGCGCTCCGCCTCCGACCCGCCTGCAGGCCGAAGGAGAGGGCTATGCCGAGACGTGCCGACTGGTCAGAGTCGGCCAAAAGGAACTCGGCGACAAAACTAAGAGAAGAAAGGGAAAAGGAGAACATACCATGGGCGGCGGATGTGCCCGGGAATATGGCTCCTTGCCAAACTGCCATTCTGCGGAAAGCTTGCAGTTCGCAAGGTAATTCACCATATGGGCCACCTCGTCGTGCGGCCTGTCCTTGGTGCACATCCGACTCGGATCGAGCTGGCCGCTCATCTGATAGATCAGGTGAGGGCGGCTCTGAAGCGGAAGCACCCGGCGCACGATGAAGGCGGCCAGCAAGTCGGACCTAGTCAGGCCCTCCGACTGGATCATCACCCGCAGTCGGGCGACGGCCGCGGCTCCAGCCGGCGTCAGCGTCACGGCCCGATAGGACCACTGGGGCCGCCTACCCGCCGGCGGGCCGGCTACATAAGCCGGCAAATTGACGTAGTCGCCTTGCGGGGCGACGTTCTTCACGTAGAAGTATGACTTCTGCCAGAGATTCACCGACTGGATTAGCGTGATGACGGGGAAGGGGTTGTCGGCTGCCACCCTCCGCATCGCGATGAAGGCGCTACTCTGGGCCGGCACGCCCTGCATACGCGTGCCCAGCTTGGACTGGAAGAACTCCCCCCAGAGCTCGAGGGTGGGGAGAACGCCAAGATAGCCTTCGCACAAGGTGACGAAGGCGGACAGCAGCACCACCGTGTTCGGGGTGAGGTGGTGCGGCTGGAGTTGATAGAATTTGAGGAAGGAACGGAAGGAAGCACTCGCTGGCAAACCGATGCCGCGCAGGAAATGCGAGCGGAAGACCACCCGCTCGCCTTCCTCCGGCTCCGGCGTGATCTCCTTCTCAGGCGCGAGATGGATCCGCACCTTATCCGCGCCGGGCAGCCGCCGCGTCTTGCGGAGGAACTCGACATGGTCCATATGGACGTTGGAGCCGTCCCAGTCCCCGCCGTACTGCATGGCGGTGTGAGGCCGACAAGAATGAGCGCGGCGGCGGGGAAAAGAATGGTGGGACGACGCGGCGGCGAGGCGCTGCTGTGAGGGAAAGCAGGAGGAAGAAGATGGCGGAGAGGAGAGGAGCATGCGAGCGTCTGCCGCTTCCCCTCCTCCCCCTACTTATAGCCTCGTGCGGCGAAGCCGAGGAGGCGAGGCGTGGGGGGACGGGGGATTAACTGCACCCACTCCCCCACGTCCCGCGATTACTGCGCCCTAAACACGTGCGGAAACCGCCGCCGGAAGACGTGCGGACGGCTTTGGGCCGCAAAGAATCCGCGCCTGGGCCTAGGCGTAGGAGTGGTGGGCCCTTGGCCTGCGGCGGCGTCTTGTCATGCGCGTGGGTTGGCAGGCTCTCTTCATCTAGGGGATGCCACGTGGTTCGCAGGCGGCGAGCGGCCGGCCTGCAGCCCGGCGCACGCGCCAACAGACTCCCGCCTTCCGACTTTAAAATTTTCGCCAAGATGGCACGCCCAACCGGAGCCGGCTCCCAGCTGCTGGCTCGTCAAGATAAGAAGCTGCCCGAGCTTCTCGACCTCCACTCAACCTCGAAGCCCAATCAGCTTCGGGGACTACTGTCGGAGTAAATGGCCACGGGTAGCCTAACCGACTCCCCCTGTCTCTTCGAAAAATTATCAGGCCATTCGAGCCTTCAAGAATACAAAGCATAGGGCCGCCTTCCCCCGGCCGGCTATCCCCAGGGCCGACTCCCGGAAGGCGACCCAGTCTCAGAAAACCTCCCCCAAGAAAGATACGAGATAGCCGACTCCAGGAAGCCGGCCCCAAGAGGACCGACTCCCAGAAGCCGGCCATGAAGAAAGCCGACTCCCAGAAGCCGGCCAAGACTGCACCCACTAAGACTGTACCCACATAACGGTGATAGAATGGGGCGTGGCCGCAGTACAGCCCACTACCCCCAAATCCCGGAACAGGCATGGCCACAGGGCGCCGTATGGGCCAGCCATCCCCCGTCCGGTGCGGCACTGTAGCCATGTTGGCCCCGACGTCACCCACGACAGGTGCCAGAACGGCCCGCGGGCGGCGGGCCCCTTTGCCAGGGAGACATCTGGAGACGGCCCGGCCTCCTCTAGTCGGCCAGGGATGTGGCCGGCTCCCAACAGCCGGCTACCTCCCTCCCTCGAAGCATGCGTCCTATTAAGGAGAAAGGACGAGGTAAGGCTACAGTGAGAGCTCGCAAGGCGGCGACACTGTAGCCATGCTTACCTCGACAAAGCCCTCGTCATCAGAGGCGAGGCAACAGTAATCAGCCGCCGACAAAGCCCCCATGTGGTGGGGCCGGCATGCCGGCGGGACCCACCAGTCGGCGGCCCCAATGACCGGCGGAGAAGCCGGCAAGCATAGACACTGATGGCTGGGACCCGCGCCCAGCCGGATTACCATTGTACCCCTGGGGGGTAGGCCTATATAAACCCCCCGGGACACCCATGCAAAGGGTTGGTCTCATAGAATTACACACACCACATAGAGAGAAAAGGAGAGCTAGCCTTGCCCTTCTTCTCCCTCTAACCCGACAGCTCAAGGAGCACTTGTAGCTACTTGTCTTGATCTAGTGATCATGCGGAGACCCCGCAGAGCAGGACTAGGGGTGTTATCTCCACGGAGAGCCCCGAACCTGGGTAAGATTCGCCGGCGTGCATGTCTTCGCCTCATCCCGTTTCCAGGCACCGGCGACATCTTACTGGCTCCCACAATGATAAGCCACCCGTTGGCATATGTCGTACCTACCACCCGACACTTCGCGAGCTATGTTTGGAGATAGTTCCGAGAGGCTATGTAGCAGCTTTGGAGATTCAATCTACTTTGATGGATAAGATCAGAGAAGCTCAGAAGACTGACAAGGAGATAGCCGAGATAAAGGAAAGGATGAGCAAAGGAAAGGCTAAAGGATTTCGTGAGGATGAGCACGATACCTTATGGTTTGAGGACCGTGTATATGTGCCAAATGATCAGGAGATCAGGAAGCTGATTTTGCAGGAGGCCCATGATTCGCCATATTCGATTCACCCAGGAAATTCCAAGATGTATCTGGATTTGAAGGATAGTTTCTGGTGGACCGGAATGAAGAAGGATATTGCGGAGTATGTAGCAGTTTGTGATGTATGTCAAAGAGTGAAGGCAGAGCATCAGAAGCCAGCAGGATTGCTACAACCATTGCCGATACCCGAATGGAAGTGGGACAAGCTAGGCATGGATTTTATCACGGGATTGCCCAGGACTCGTTCAGGCTATGACTCGATATGGGTTGTAGTCGATCGTTTGACGAAAGTAGCTCATTTCATCCCAGTGAAGACCACTTACACCAGCGGTAAGTTGGCAAAGATATACATGACCAGGATCGTATGTTTGCATGGAGTTCCGAGGACCATTGTATCAGATAGAGGAACCCAGTTTACCTCAAAGTTTTGGAATCAGTTGCATGAAACTTTGGGAACCAGGCTAGAGTTCAGTACAACTTTTCACCCGCAGATAGATGGATAGACTGTGAGAGTCAATCAGATTCTGGAGGACATGTTGAGAGCTTGTGCACTAGACTATGGATCTAGTTGGGACGATAATTTGCCTTACGCAGAGTTCTCTTACAACAACAGCTATCAAGCCAGTTTGAAGATGGCCCCTTTCGAAGCATTGCACGGAAGGAGGTGCAGGACACCGTTGTTGTGGGATGAAGTTGGAGACCGACAGTTGTTTGGACCAGATTTGATTAAAGAGTCTGAAGAGAAGGTTAAGCAGATTCGCGATAGACTCAAGGTAGCCCAGTCCAGGCAGAAGAGTTATGCGGATTCTAAACGCAAGGAGACAGTTTACGAAGTCGGAGACAGAGTGTATCTTCGTGTATCACCACTTCGAGGAGTGAAGCGCTTTGGAGTTAAGGGAAAGTTAGCACCACGTTTTGTGGGACCATACAATGTTTTGGAACGTATGGGAGAAGTTGCTTACAAGTTGGAATTGCCCGAAGGATTGTCAGGAGTTCACGATGTGTTCCACGTTTCTCAGTTGAAGAAGTGCCACGCAGAGATGGCTGATATCCCTCTGAGAGATACAGTGCCACTGGAAGCGATACAGTTGGATAGCGATTTGACCTACGAGGAGAAGCCAGTCAAGATTCTCGAGTTTGCCAGCCGAGTTACATGCAGCAAAGTTATCAAGTTTTGCAAGGTTCAGTGGAGCCAGCATAACGAAGATGAAGCCACCTGGGAACACGAGGAAGACCTACGGAAGGATTACCCTCACCTATTTTCCAGCCAACCCGAATCTCGAGGGCAAGATTCATCTTAAGGGGGGTAGTTTTGTAACATACCAAATTTTCAATTTGGAATGTTATACATTAGGTCATCATTGCATATCATATTTTATTGCATTTTGGCCTGATCCTAGAAATTCTACGCAACTCAAGGACCCATGGAGAGAGTTGGGGATTTCGTTATTTTCATATTTGAGTCTTCTCAAATTTTGAAAAGAGGATCGTTAGATTTTAATTATTTTCTCTTCGAATATTTCTTTTATAAAAATAAAATAGAGAGGATAAAATGACTTCCTCAAAATAAAGAAATATTGGAGATTTAATATTAAAATCAAATAAGATTTTTATTCGGAGTTTTATCGCTATTTTATTTGAATTAGGAAAAATATGCGTTTTTCAAAATTGCATTAGTCCCAAATAAATGTTCACCTTGTCTGGTAGATTTTTAGAGGACGGGGAAAATTTATTTCAGGATTTTTGGAAACCGTTTAGTATTTCTTTTATTCGTTTTTCGGCGCGGAATTATTAAAAAAAAAGAGTCAACCGACTTACCGGGCCGTGTCCGACCTGGACACTGCGCCCAGGCGGCTTTATAAGCCAAGGCCGCGACCCCGCCGAGGCCCAAGTCGCCAGCCCACCCGAAACCCTATCCCCGCCAGCGCCGCCGCCGCCGGAGCCGCCGCGCCGCCCATCCGCCCCGCCGCCGACCCGCCGGAGCCGCGCCGCCACCCCGGCGCCACCCCGCCGCTGTTGCCGGAGTTCGCCCGAGTTCGCCGCCGGTTTTCTTTGCCGGTTTGGTTTTTCCTGTAAAAACCCTAGATGCATTTTTTATTAGATCGTTTTTTCGGTTTAGTTATTTAGCGAACGCCCATTTGTACGTTCATTTTAACGAGCGGTTTTCACTCGTTAACCGCAGACAGCGAACATTCATTCGTAAGCCTGTTCGTCTGTTTTTCTTTTTCTCGGATTTTTCGTGATTATTTTCGATCGCGATTTCTGATCCGATTTTCGTTTTAGTTTATCTTTTCGCTCGTTTATCGGAATCAGGCGATTCGAGCACCTAGAGTTTCGTCTCGAAGCCCTCTTTCTGGTTAATCAACTTAGACAAGTTTTTGCTATTGTAAAATTTGACTTTATTCCAGATTAGTAATCGAAGCTTGTTTCTTTCGCCGTTTGAGTTTCGTTGCTTCGTTTGATTTGATTCTTTTTGCAAACCGGAGTTCTTAAGTTGAACTTTCTGGTTAGCTCTTCTTATTTGAGTTCTACCCGTGCATCTTTGCTTGATTGCTTATTGTATACTTGTTTGTTTGCGATAGAGTACCCGGAGTGCGAAGCGTGCTACTACGAGTCTCTAGGTTTCACGGATCATCAGCAAGGCAAGTAACACTTTGATCATACCTCTTTACTACCCAGTTTTATTGCATTAGATCAATCCTCAAACAATTGCATGGTTAGGATCTGATTAAATTGTGGGTTTGGGAAGTAGATGAGGTAGTACCTATTCACCTGTTTATTATCAAACCTATGGGAGTTACTTCTACGTTGCTTATACTGCTATGTTATGCTCGTAGACGTGGTTTGGGTTTGAGTGTATTCATGAAAGATGTGAGTATTGTTAATTAATGGTTAACTTAAGGTGGCAACTTTAATACACATCTAGGTGGATTGAGGCACCTGGGGAACCCAGTGTTGCCTGTATTTTTGGAAATCCTGGGGTACGGTGTGATTCTCCTATGGACTGCCACCCAGGCTCAAAGGGATCATAAGATCATTCATGCTAGAAACTTCCGTGTGCAGCCACATGCCATTATGGGCTCTGGCATAGTTGAGTAAGTTGTGGGAAACCTTTCCATGATGGGCTAGCAGATGTAGGGGATTGTAGGTGTACAGGCCTATCTATCGGTTAAGGGGACCTCTTCGGAAAGACTGTGTCTCGGTCATCCGTTTCTCAAACATTATGTAGTGCGAGAAATCCAACGGAGGAGATCGAGTCTTGTGGGGAAAAGTGCGCAAACCTCTGCAGAGTGTACAAACTAATCATGATTAGCCATGTCCCCGGTTATGGACATCTTGAGTATCTAGTTCTTGGATTATCATGTGGATCTCATCACTCTTAATATAATTGATTGGGTTTAATGATGATGCTTAATTGGGATTGAGTTGGGTGAACCTTCTCAATGTTTAACAACTACCATGACAGTTAAATAAAATTTATTCCTTTGTTGTAGGAAAAAATTGGCTTTCCGCAAAACATATTAACCATACAGCCTCCACCAGCCATATATGCATGTAGTGATAGCATTATTATGTTCATTACTCTTTTGTGTTGCCTTGCCAGCATATTCCATGTGCTGACCCGTTTCGGGCTGCAACGTATCATGTTGCAGACTTTTCAGACGACGAGTAAGGAGCCATAGGTCGTTGTCTTTCACTCAGTGATGCCGTTGGAGTTGATGGACTCACTTTATCTTCCAAGCCTTCCGCTGTTATCGCATTAGATGGCCTTAAGCCATATTTATTGTAATAAGTTCTCTTTTGAGACATTCGATGTAATAAGTGTGTGATTGCTACTCTGTTATAAGTCCTCAAGTACTGTGCATGTCAGCATTACCGATCCAGGGATGACACTGATGCACAGAGATCAGACTGTTTGAGGTCTGGTCGCTACATCCAGGGACTAAACATGGACTAGAGGTTATTAAATGACATGCTAAAATACCATGTTACCCCTAGTAATGAACTAATAGAGGCAAGGTGGGATGCGGGGCAGGGGCAGCTATTGGAAAAAGTCCCAAAAAGACTCTCCCTCGGGGTCTTCTTTCTTTAGTCTCAAATGCCCACTTTTAGTCCCTAAAAGTCCCTCATGTTTGGTTTAGATGGGACTAACACGGACTTTTTTTAGTCCCTACACCAAAATGTCCCTGTAAACAAACACCCTCTAATAATGCCGCTGGAAAATTGATGCAATGCCACAGTTAAAAGCAAATTACATGTTTAACAAATTTTATTGTTAATATAATCTCTGTTAATATTAATCAATGCCACCATTTGAGAAATGCTACTGTCTTGCTTTCTGTCCCATTTAGATAAGTTAGATGCTTCTTTTTGTTGGCTTCTGTGTCATCCACCATTATTGACCACTAGTTGTTTCCTTTGCACCTCTGTGTAAACATGGTTATCTACTTCACCTTGTTGCTATTGTGACCTTTTGTTGCACTGCACAAAACACTTTTGTTTTAAGAGTGTTTTGTGCAGTTCAACCAAAATGACACACCAATAATGTTTCTTGATTACTTGATCTTAGTGGAGCTGCACAAGAGAAGATCTTACTTCCTATCCGTGTTGGCAAATTTGGTTCAGATCTTCTTCTTGTGAGTTGTTTGAATTCCGCGTCATGAGAGGTCAGTACTAGCCTTCTTTCACATGATTGTGCAGTGTGCTTTCATGTGTTGTGCTACTTGTACGGTAATGTTGCTTGATTTTAGTGAACTGCACAAATGGAGACAAGACTTCCAATCTGTATGTGCACCGTAATATCCCATTGAGGTAAGATAAGGATATTTCACCACTGTTGGCCTGTATTTTGCCACTTTCATCAGAAAATTAATGTCGTTGTTTAGTGCTATACTTGTGCTCCCTAATTGACATGCCAAATCTTACATTGAAGGCGAAGCTTGTCTGTTATTGAACCAAGTGATGAAGGGGGAGAACAAGCGGAAGAAAAACAAAAATCAACTCCCAGTGTTGTAATGAAGCACTAGAACTGTGATGACACAAGTAATGATATAGTTTTGCATCTTAATTTATTGGTATGGCTGGAACGAGCAATTGTTTTGCCACTGATTTGATGCCACTCTTAATGTAATATGTAATTATCTCTACTTGTGCAAACAGGGATCTTCTTTGAAGATACCATATATTTTAGTGGAACTGCACAAGAAGATGTTGGAAACATCAAACTAATCGAGGAGTATATAGTAAGCATTGCAACCACAGTAGATAACAACAGATGGTTCCGGAGAAGTGCTTGATCTGTATGCTCTACACAATAAGCCTCCTGACAAAGGTTGGTACTCGCCCACGGATTTCATCCATATGATTGAGCTTTGTCATCTCTATTGGTGTTGTGCTACTATTTAGATACTGTCATGAGAAAGTGGTATTGTCCTTGAGAAGTGCTTCATTTGTGATGTTTTAAATATTTCCTTTCCTTTTTTGTGAGCAAACAGGGATGCTAGCATTTAGTTGTCCTCTTGTCTTTGCACAACAGGATCATCCTCCTCTGAAGAAGAATATGGAGTACGTGAAGTGACTAGTTCCGATTATGCCAGGATGAAGAAGCCCTATCTATGTTCTCATCAGAAGGAGCAGTTGAAGGATGGTTACATTACTCCCCACAAGACCAAACTAACTTCAGCTTAGAAGGACGGACAGATCTCCATTTTTTTGCTGTGATGCACAAGTACAATGTTGTTCTAGGATTCATTCCGGTGAGTTCCATTTTTTTTAAAGTGTGCTCTACATAGACCATGTAGGTGCCTGTTTAAACTGTCAATTCATAGTACAGTTTGCTTTATACTAATCATTTTTTTGTATTTGTGCAAACAGGGGTGCTCAGCTTGATTTCAATGGGAACTGCACAAAATGTTCATGAATACATTGAATCATTCATTTCCACCACAAGAAAGGAGGTAATGATAAGTTCAAGGCGTTGCAACATATAAGGGTGAAATCAGACAAGCTACGCGTGAATTTGGTTGATTTTGGTGGAACTGCACAAAAAAGAACAGCTGGTTTATTTAGCACGAGGTGCCATGTCAATGTCCGAACTGATGGCAAACCCTGCCCATTCCACAATCGTAGGCATTTGATATTTTGGAATGGGAAAATCTTGTCAAAGTTTGCTCATTGATGTATGCAAAACAAGAAGCATTTGACATTTTTTAATGGGACAACCTTGTCAAATTTTGCTCATTGATGTTAGCAAGAAGACATGCATTTGATATTTTCGAATGGGACACCCTTTGCTGTCAGCAGCGTCGATCGATTTTTCTTTATTCTTTAGTCATGAAGTAAATATTGGCTCTGACATGTGAATTGCTGAGATGCATAATCATCGATTGTTTTGAATGTTCTCTATGAATTGCTAGGCCCGTGTGTTTGATTGCAATGTACAGGAATGCTAAAAATCTGCTCAAACTCTTTGTACTCCCTCTGTTCCTTTTTACTTCACACATTGTGAAAGTTCATACTTTTTTCTATAAGATTGGTCAAAGTAGAGATACTTTGACTGCAGACAAAACTTGTATGCAGTCTAAAAAGGACCGGAGGGAGTACATGTGAAACTGTTGCAAACGAGGTGATCACCCTAGGAATAATGCTAGTACGTATTGTTTTGCATGTTCATCCAATGCCAGTGATACAAGAATTCGAACTAATCGAACTGAATTCATTCATACACGGTCGGATTTCATATAAACATGCCGGATTTCATTACATTTCATACATTCTTCAACCAAAAAGGGGTGCGCTGGAGGTATAATTAATTAACCGAAGCTACCCACCTGTGTCCGGCTGAGCCGAACAGAAGCTTCTTCTCCAGCGGACTGAGCTTCAGTGACTTAACTGCAGGTGCAGTTGCGTAACTGACACGTGGCCCAGATGCCTGTTGGGCCCACGTGTCAGTCAGCCAACTGTACCAACAGTTAAGTAGAAGCAGCGTCCTTCTCCAACATAGCTCTCCGACTCCACGTCGCCGCCAAGAAGCTAATCGGCCGTCAATTGTCAACCCACCTAGCTTGGCTTCAACCGGAGGGTAGCAGCGGTAGCCTTACTTGGACCCGAGCGGCAGTGACCTACCGTGTTCTACTCTTCCTTGTTTTCTGTGTGGCGCGGCCTCATTGGCAGCAGGGCGGGGCCTCGACAGAGCCGGTGATGTCCTATGTCTCGTTGCCGGCAGGGCGGCGTCTCGGCGGAGCAGGGGAAATCCCCCCCCTCATTGCCGGCAGGGTGGGCCCTCGGGTGAGCCGGGGATGTCCTCTACCTCCTTGTTGGCGGGGCGGGGCCTCGGCGGAGTAGGGCCTTCACCTCGGTGCCGGCGGGGCAGGGCTTCGGCGGAGCCGGTGGTGTCCCTGCCTCGTTGTTGGCGCCACAGGGCCTCGGCGGAGCAGGGCCTCGCCGAAGCCAGCGGAGCGGGGACTCGTCGGAGCCGGCATTGTCCTCTGCCTTGTCCTCTGTCTCACCAAACAGCGCCTCGCCCGCTTCATCGCCCTCTGTGTAGGCGGCCGCAGCCTCCGCCACCCGCATGCGGTACCGCCAGCGCTCGAGGCGGCCCTCGCATGCGGTGCGGTATGAGTCGAGCAGCGCCTCCTGCTCCACCTGCTCCACGGCGACCTACTCCTCCGCTTGCAGGTGCTCCTGGAGGAGATGGTGGTTGTAGGCGGCGTCGGCCTGCGCCTCCCGGAACTGCTCATGATGCTCTGCCTCACCGTGTCCATGTATTGGGCACGTGCCTCGCCGATGGTCATGGTGCAATGCACCGGCGAGGATGGCATGAAGGAGGGGGTTGGCGCCGGATCGTCAACTACCATGTTCTCCATTGGGACATCATCGTCCTCTGGCTTCCTGTCGGCCAGCCAGTCAGCAACAATGGCTTCCATCTCCTTGTGGTCCGTCGTTCGCCCATCCCGAAGAGCACTGGAGCGGAAGGAAGCCATGGTGGGCAGTACTGGTGTAGATAGGAGAAAGGGAACGGAGGCGGATGACTGCGGCTATGGCCGGCGCAGCAATTTATATAGCAATGGTGGGCGGCGGAGGGATGGACGTGTGGCCCGGAGTAGCCGCCTCGGCAACCCGTATCATTAATGTGGGCGGCAGACGGACGGACAGACGACACTTGTGTCGTTTGAATGCGGGGCAATCGCGTGCACTAGGAAGCGGGGCAGGCGGCGCTGACTGTTTCGGGTGGAAAGCGCGCGCGGGCGAGGGAGGCGGTCTGGGTGGGCCAAGGCAGTCAGACTCGTGCTTGGCAGTGGGTCGGTCCAGCAGCCGGACATGTTGGCTCGCCAGCGAGCTCGCCGAGCAGAGGGACGACAATCAGACCATGGACGTAGCTTCCGACCAGGAGGCGGCGCCACTAACCAAGCCGATTCATGTCGTGTTCACCATAGAGCAGGTGCGGCCGCACTTCGACGCCCTAATGGCGGAAGAGCTACCAGCGCAGAAGTACATGTGCTGCAACCTCCATCTCCTCAACGAGCACCGGTGAACAAGTGAACGACAATGCCTTCGCGGACATGTGGTCCTATGATCCTGGCTTCCTGAATGAGCAGCGGGCGCTGTATCAGACCATCCGTAGGGCCCGCGAGGCTCTCTTCGCCGTCCTTCGAGTTGTTGCGCTCGTCGTGGCGCCGCCGTCTCGCATTGTCAACATGGTCAACGGACATGAGGAATGAGGAGATGACTTTACTTGGAGAGGATGACAGCGGGGACCCACCAGGGCCATAGCCGCACGTACGCAAGTGCCTCCTTATTATATACAATTGTATTTTTTTGCTTCCTCCTGGTTTCCTGACATCACGGTCCCACACCATTGTCAACCTGTGTAGTCAATAAACGAGAGAATTGCACAAGGAGCGGCCGACAGCTGGGACCAAGCAGCTCGAGCAATATTTGTGTTTTTGAGGTGTGAGCACTTCAGAGTTTTTCTTGAGCGATGTTTTCATTGTTGTTCAGAGGAGAGCAGGGTATTAACTGGGCGGGCTGTGGCCCGTCTAGCCCAGGCCAGATATCCAGCCAGATATTAATTTTTTTCAAGCTGAAAATGGCTAGCCTAGCTATACTTTTTTTGAGGAATACCCAGGCAAGGTCAACTTGTTATTCTCCGTCCCGCTGGGCTGCAAATCCTTCCTAGGAGGGATGCATTAGGCTTAACAAGAAAATGGGCTTTAAGAAATAATAAATGGGATGTAATTATAAAAACTGGGTAGTAACTATAAAAAATGCACCAAACACGTAATTACTTTATAAAATATTATTTTTGGATTTTGAAAATTTAATTTCATTAATTGTTGCGCGCGCAATGTTTCGTTGGATTTTTACGTAACAAATTTATATTGAAATTGTATTTAATCTGACTAGAAATTTCGGGATAAAAATATTTCGGATCCCATCAAAATGTGGGAAATTTTATTGAATTCTGTTTTGAATGGTTGGTTGAAATTATTAATCGTTGTCCTAGCTAGAAAATGGGATGTACTTTTAACAAACTATAAATGGGCTGTAGTAAATTCCATTAGAATTCAAAAATGGGTTGTACATTCTTACAAATCTCAAATGGGCTATAAGTTCTCTGCCACACACTGGTGGGCTTACTAAGTTGACGCGTCCCCTAAAAAAAATTCGAAGCATGTGCAAGGCTTTGTCAACTTATAGTGAACACACGGTTCTAGCAGAAGTGGCCGTTGGATGTCCATCCAACGGATGTCGTGCTTCTTCTTCAATCTCGGATATTCTAGCTTCACCCGTGCAAAAAATGATTCCTCCCCTTGACATCTAGGGCACACCGTATCGGAAGCTGACCTGTGGGCCTACTAAGTTGACGCGTACCAAGGGCTTTGTCAACTAAGTCAATATAAACGATTCTAGCTGCAGTGACCATATGATGTCCATCCAACGGCTGTCGTGCTTCTTGAACCTCTGGTCTTCTTGCTCCAGCCGCCTGCTGCTACCTCCCGTGGCCGGCTGTGCTGTCGCGGAGGCCTCACCACCCCCTACTACTCCCACCGCTGGCCAGGCCATCCCTCCACTCACCAACACCCCCTGTTATTCTGCGGCGACGGCAGCCTCACACCGCAGCCGAACTAGTGAACCCTCATACTCCTCTCCGCGTGGGCATCCACTGCTGCGTCTTCCCCGGCTCCGTGTCATCCCCTTCCTAGGCCTCGCCGTCGTCCACCGCCTTGCTACTCTCGGCGCGGCGTGGTCAATGTGGTCAACGACCGGCTTCTATCAGAAGAGTACTGTACGTGGAGAGGCTGACAGCTGGGTCCACGGCCGCAGCAAGGAAGTGCCTCCTTATTACGCGAAAAATACTGATTCCTCCACCTGACAGCAGGGACCCACCGGATGGGCCACCGTATTTCGCAAAAAAAACGTTTCCCCCTGGCTGCTGGGACCTACCAGTTACATCTTCGCACGCAAGGAAGTGCGTCCATATTACGGGCAAAAAAATGATTCGGCCCCTGACTGCTGGGACCCACCAGCTACATCTTCGCACGCAAGGAAGTGCTTGACAGTCGGGACTCACCTGGTCGAAGCGTACGTAGCGTTGTCATTCTGGTCGCGAACGTGTACGTACATACTGGTCGATGTAGAAGCGGGCACGTGTCGTAGTAGAGGCACGCACATGTCGTAGTAGAGGTGTGCACGTAGCATGTACACGTACATACAGCGACCAGGGTGCAAGAAAGTAAATACGGCCACGTACGTACATACGGGCGGGGTCTCGAACGCCTACTCGCACATACGTATGGCCAGGGCTCGTGTACATGGCTGGGCCGGAACGGAGAAACTGCGTCGTCGTCGTGTTCATGGGGAGGCAACGGAATATGTCGTGTTCATGGGGAGGCAACAGATTACATTGTGTTCATCGGGAGCCAACCGGCTTGGACTGAACAGCCGATCGAAACGAGGCCTGGCGTATCACAGAATGGAGGAAACGGCCTTGTGTTCGACCGGCCACGGTCGAAACGGGATCCTGTTCATCGAGAGGGGTCTGACGTACCGCAAAACGGAGGAAACAGACTTCTGTTGGACCTCCTACGGTCGAAATGGGGTCCTGTTCATCGGGAGGGGTGTGGCGTACCGCAAAACGGAGGAAACTGACTTGTGTTGGAGCGTACGGTCGAAAGAGGGGTCATGTTCATCACGAGGGGTGTGGCGTACCACAAAACGGGACTCCACAGGATACTGTTCATCTCCACCGTCGACCTCCTCCAGCCTCCACGGGCTACTGTTCATCCACCGTCGACCTCCTCCAGCCTCCACCTGCAACTGTTCATCCACGGGCTCCTGTTCATCCAGCCTCCACCGCGCGCTACTCCACCGGCTACTGTTCAACCAGCCCTCTCCACGGGGTCCTGTTCAACTACCCCTCCACGGGCTACTATTCATCCAGCCCTCCACCGGCTACTGTTCAACCAGCCTTCCACAGGGTCTTGTTCATCCCGCCCTCCACGCGGTCCTGTTCATCCACCCGCAACCGGCTCGATCGGGGTCCTGTTCATCCAGCGGCAACGACCTCTACTACCACGGGGTCCTGTTCATCCAACCCCCACCGAGAACTGTTCATCCAAACCCCCCGAACAACGCTCACTGTTCATCCAGAGGCAGCATCGATTGGCTTCAGTTAGCAGCAGTAGCGAAGGAATCGCTCGATCAGGTTCAGTTAACAGCCATCGATCGATCGCTCGGGTTCAGTAACACGTGGCCTACAGTGCAATCGCTCGGGTTCAGTTAGGCGAATGTCTCACTTGGGTTCAGTTAGAGCCCAATGCCTCGCACCCATGTGCGTGCGTGTATGAGAGAAATGCGCATCGCTCGGCCCCCGACCACCCACCATAACCGGGAATTCCTCGATATTTTCCTCGCCCTCGCTTCTACCAGGGTTCTTTCCGTCATGCACGGCCCAAAGAATGTCATGCAGCTGCGTCTCCGGCCTGCCCAGGACGAAAAGCCCATTTTCTGTCATGATTTTTTTCATAGAAGTAGGAGCCCACCACATCTATGATGATACCGGGTTTTGTCACAATTATCGTCATAGAAGTGTCATAAGCCTGACAGGAAAAAAATTTGTTCGGCCCAAAATGTCATGGATGTGTCTTTTTTTGGTAGTGAGGGGGCGTCGCACACAGCTAACAATTGTTGGTGTGTGTTCTAGGCGCCCCTCCCCACGTATATATAGGTGGGAGGGGGAGGAATCCTACTTGGGGCCCTTGTCCAATTCGCCCCCCTTACCTTATCCATCGGAGGGGGAAGGAAAGAGGAGGGAGGAGGGAAGGATGGGGGAGGCCGAATCCCTCCCCTTCCTTCTCTCTTCCCCCCTTTCCTTTCCCTTAGGTGCGGCCCATATGGGGGGCGCAGCAGCCCTTGCTGGCTGCTGCGTTTCCCCTCAAGGCCCATTAGGCCCATATAGTTTGCCGAGGGGTGCCCGGAACCCTTTCCGGTGACCCGATATGTACCCAGTACCCCGGAACACTTCCGTTGTCCGAATACTATCGTCCTATATATGAATCTTTACCTCTCGACCATTTCGAGACTCCTCGTCATGTCTGTGATCTCGTCCGGGACTCCGAACAACATTCGGTCACCAAATCACATAACTCATATAATATAAAATCGTCATCGAACGTTAAGCGTGCGGACCCTACGGGTTCGGGAACTATGTAGACATGACCGAGACACCTCTATGGTCAATAACCAATAGCGGAACCTAGATGCTCATATTGGTTCCTACATATTCTACGAAGATCTTTATCGGTCGAACCGAAATGACAACATGCGTTATTCCCTTTGTCATCGGTATGTTACTTGCCCGAGATTCGATCGCCGGTATCACTAGAAAAAAATACACTTCCGTGATGATACGTGTTTGTCACAGTAGGTCATGTTTTCTGTCATGCATGTACATCCATGATGATTTTATGACAGAATCAAGATAGTCATATCTGTGCTATCGTAGAAGTGTTCCATGACATTACCAAAATTATCACCACAGAAGTGTCCACTTCCATGACGATAAATGGTGCGTCATAGAAGTGTTTTCGTCAAGGGTGACCGACACATGGCATCCACCGTAACGGGTCGCCGTTAAGCTATCGGGTCCGGTTTTGGATCCGATAACCCGTTAACAGCCCGGACCAATCAGGATTTTCCACGTGTAAAATTCTCATTGGCCGGAGAAAACACGTGTTGGCTCACCGTTGGGACAGATGTCATCCATTCATTGCACAGGAGGCGCCTATGATACGTCGACATGTGGCACGGCAAAAAAAGACCCATTCCGGTGAAAAGTCCGGCCCGTTTGACTTGGTCAAAAGGTAACGGGCCAGCCCACGGAAAGCCTGTTAACGACCTGTTCGTATATAGCCCATTTATGGCCCGCTAACTCACGACCAGTTATAGCCTATCGGAATTAAGCTCAGTACCTTCATCTGGGCCATCCAATATAATTCCATCTCATTGTAACTTCCGGCCCATGTATGGCCCATCATATCTTTCGACCCATACGAGGCCCTTTGTAACTCTTGGCCCATTAACGGCCTGTGTTGAATCTGGCCCATAATGAACAGTGCACCGCTTTATACCCATTAACGGCCCATTATTCCATTGGGCTATTTCCAACCCATGTTATCTTTCGGCCTTCTCAGGGCCCATTTATTCTTGGGCTCATTTCCAGCATTCGGTTTCTTACGGCCCGTTACTGGCCTTTTCTGCTTGTGGGCCAAATTCAGCCCGTGTTTACAATCGGCCCGTTTGTGGGCCGTTAATCCGTTGGGTCGTTTTCATAGCGTCATCAAATACGACTGATTAACAATGGCCCATTATGGTCGGCCCATGAACGGCCGGTTCCAAATCTAGCCTGTTTACATCCCATAATGCGGTCTGCTATCGGCCCATGTTTGGCCTATCGATCATACGGTTCGTAGAAGGCCCATTGATGCTACGGCCCGTAGAAGTCCCAACGATTCTATGCCCCGTAGAAGGCCCATTATTTCTACGGCCCTTAGAAGGCCCATTGTTTCTACGGCCTGTAGGAGGCCCATGGTAACTACAGTAAATATGTAGCCCATGGTTATTGTGGCCTAGTTTTGAAAAATAGGTTATTGCGGCTACTAGCAAACCACGGAAAAAGAACTGCACTAACTACAAGCAAACAAATAAACCTGACACCAAGGAAATAAATAAGCAAGCAACTTACGCTAGGCTATCATGGCTATTACACATATTACATCCACTGGGAATCAAAGTTCGCCACCAGCGCAAATATAGGTAACAAAGCAGCATATCATATACACTGGTTGTCAAAGTTGGCGACTAGTGCAAATAAACGCCGCAGCAAAACAAGTCCAGAACTGAAACCACTTCAGAAGAGCTCAAGAAACAATATCCTGGGTACCCATAATGCTGGCAAGATGGTTAGCAAGCTTATTAACTTTCTCTTGTTTGGCGCTTAAATCCTCCAGCGCTTGCTGTTGCACTAGAAAGTATGCATCTGAATTCTGCAGGGACTTCCTCGGTCCTTCAGCTTCCTGTCGCAACACATCTGATCGATGTCTTTCAACTTGAAGTTGAGACTCAAGAAGACGAACTGGTTCAAGCAGCGAGTTCGAAGAGCTTGTGCCAGCAGTAGTGGCCAATAACTCGAACACTACATCAAGACAGGACTTTTGGGTTCTCTCACTATCGTAAAGATAGTTTCTATCAGCTTTCTTGGAGAACAACAGGGATCCCTCACTATCTTGAACCTTATCTGCATTACATCCTTTACCATTGCATAATGGGGTACTGTTCTCCAATATTTTGTCTGCATTCTAAAAGAGAAACAAGCAGACACATCACAGGTTTACCATGTTGTATATGAAACTCATTTTGAAAAAACAGTTCAGTAGTAAAGTGGACAGGATAACAGCATGAAACAAACATATATCTATGTACCATGGTCACTTCACTACTGGAATCTGGCAATTTGCCGTCTGCCACCTCTTTGCCGTCTGCTAGCTGACGACAAAGAGCCTCTTTGTCGTCCGCTTCCACAAAGCGGACGGCAAAGAAAGTGCAGATGGCAAAAGGCTATTTGCCGTTAGTTGTTTCTTTGTCGTCAGCCAGCTGACGGCAAAGAGCTAGAAGGCAGACGGCAAAGGGCCAGGTGGGCCCTACAAGGCACGGCGTGGCTAGGTCAGGATCTTTGCCGTCCGCCAGCGGATGGCAAAGAGGAGACGTGGGCCAGCCCTAAACGGCCGCCCTCTTTGCCGTCTGCTAGCTGACGGCAAAGAAGGCCCACTTAACGGGCCGAGCTGTCTCCACTCTCTCTCTCTCTTTCTCTGTCTCCCTCCCGCGCGCCTGCCTCTCTCCTCCCCCGCCGGCCAGCCCCGCCCCCCGGACCCAGCCCCCGCCGCCGTCCAGCCCCCCCCCCCCCCCGCGAACAGGAACCCTGCCACGCCCCGTCTCCCCGCCGCCCTGCCGCGCCCCGTCGACGGAGAGGCCTGCGCTGGGCCGCCACGGTGCCGGACCCCTCCCCGCGGCCCTGCGCCGCCCTGCCCCGCTGCTGCCCTCCTCCACGCGGCCCCTGCGCCGCCCCGCCCCACCGGCCGACCTCGCCCTCCACCGACGATCCCCTGCAGGTTTGTTCTTCCACCTTTTTTAGTTTAGTTTTTTTAGTTTCTATTTTAGTTTTAGTTTTAGTTTAGTTTTATTTTTAGTTTAGTTTTAGTTTATTTTAGTTTAGTTTATTTTAGATTAGTTTTAGTTTAGAAGAAGAAGAGGAGTAGAAGGAGGAGGAGGAGGAGGGAGGAAGAGGAGGAGGGAGGAAGAGGAGGAGGGAGAAGAAGAAAGAAGAAGAAGAAGAAGAAGAAGAAGAAGAGGAGGAGGAGGAGGAGGAGGAGGAGAAGAAGAGAAGAAGAAAAGGAAAAAAGAGGGTTAGGGGTTCCTCGGTGTCGATGGAAACCTAAATAGCAAGTATCGTCGGTGAAGAGATACATGTGGTCGTCGGTGTCGAACACTACATCCATGTCCCACAAGTGACACCGACATCCGGCGTCCCAAAGCAACTGTTCTCGGCGTCGATGGCGGTCGAACACCATCGCGAATTTTCCTGGCAGCCTCTGCGATGACGATTAAAAGGCAAGTGTTGAAACTTGAAACACCCAAACTGACTCAAGTCGGTTTGGTTGGTTGAAATTTCAAAACTTGGCTTTAATCCCCATCGCAGAGGCTGCCAGACAAATTCGCGATGGTGTTTGACCGTCATCGGCCACCAGAACTATTGTTGTGGGACGTCGGGCGCCGGCTTCACTTGTGGAATGTGGATCTAGTGTTCAACGCTGAGCGCCACATGTATCTCGCACCAATGACACTTACTATTTAGGGTTCCATCGATGCTAAGGACCCCCTAACCCGCTCGTCCTGTTGTCAATATTTAGTTACGTCGACTGAAGAAACAAAATTTCTATGTTACTCATCTTTGGATTTAAATGTGCAGTTATATCGTCGCTGCGAGGGTCTAGTGTTCGACGAGCTCCGCCCCTGCATTCGTTGCTGAGCACAAATGACATCTCCTCCTCCCCCCTTCATTTGCTCTCTTCCGGTCTTCGTGCCGATGAAACTTGCTAGCTATAGGTGTCAATCATCAGTATGCGTAACCACTATGCGTCTCCCGTTCGAAAGGGTTACATCTATAAATATGCATGCATTTGCATATTTATAATCGTGATTCTTTTGAATTGTCCAACATTATCCATGGACAGCCCGAGTATGTGTAGATTGGGTTCGTTTTCCCATATGCTCTGCTCTGGATCCGATGCAGAATTTCGTCAGTGCCTCCCTGTTGTTCTCCGGGTACACATCCTCTCTGCTTATTGCTGAGACGTGTATCAGGAGAACAATGGGGAGGTGCTGCCGAAATTTTGCGTCGGATCCGGAGCAGAGCATGGGAAAATGAACCCAATCTACACATACTCGGGTGTGATTAGGACCTATATTTACCTATTAGCGTGTAGGTTGCATGGACGTAATAAAACTGACAAACTCCATTAACTGATGGATATGGTTTGCTTAATTATGTATATATTTTTGTGTGTCCAGTAGGAAGTCAATATGAGTGATCGTGCATGGATGTACACCGGTTACACTAGTCAGAAAGTTTGGACCGAGGAATGGTTAACAAAAACCAAGGGGGTTTGTTAGACCTGTATTTGCAAATGGCCAGGAATTAAGCTGGTGCCCCTGTGCCTGTTGTGATAACTATAAAAAGAGGGATGAGCTTGAAATGAGTAAAGGCCTCCAGAAGTTTGGTTTTACGCCTGGTTACACGGTCTGGACATTACATGGTGAGTCTGCCAAACGTGCCAGAGCCGAGGTGGTTCGTCGTCGCACCGACGAGCATGGTACCGGGACCGCAACATGGTGCAAGACTTTGACGATGATCGGGACTGCGACGAGGAGATGGAGGAATCTGCAAAGGCCTTCACTGAAATGTTGGAGTCCTCAAAATGTCCTCTCCACGAGCACACTGAGCTTTGTCAGCTGGATGCCATCTCACAAATAATGGCTTTGAAGGCTCAATTCAACTTGGGCAGAGAATGCTACGACACGATGATGACAGTATTCGGACGATTTCTACCCAAAGGCCATGTGCTACCTCCAAACCTGTACCAGTCAGACAAAATCCTCCGTGCTCTTAAGATGCCCTATGAGAAGATACATGCCTGTGAGAAAGGATGTGTCTTATTTCAGATTTAGTATGAGGACTTGAACTATTGTCCCATTTGCAATTCTTCCAGGTATGTTGTGGTAGACAACGGTATGGGTGAGAAGACGCAGACCAAAATACCCGTTAATGTTCTTTGGTATATGCCAATCGTACCAAGACTTCAACGTCTTTTCATGGTCGAAGAGACGGCCAGACAGATGACATGGCACAAAATGGGCAAAAGAACTGAACTAGATGCAGATGGGAATGTGATGATGGTGCACACATCGGATGGTGAAGCGTGGAAGCGCTTCGATGCATTACATAAGGAAAAAACAACAGATCCAAGGCATCCTCGAGTCGCCGTCAGCACAGATGGGTTCAGTGTGTTGGGTCAGATGGCAACCCCATACAGCTGTTGGCCCGTGTTTGTCATTCCACTCAATCTCCCTCCCCGGGCAGATCATGCAAAGAAAGAACATTTTCCTGACGTTGATAATTCCAGGGCCCAACTATCCGGGTAAGAATATGAATGTGTACATGCAGCCGCTTAAGGACGAATAGCGAGAAGCTTGGGATAATGTGTTCAAGACATACGACGTCTTTAGCAAAGAGAACTTCATAGCGCGTGCCTGGTACATGTACTCACCGCATGACTTGCCGACGTATGCGCTATTCGTTGGCTGGTGTGTGCATGGAAGGTTCCCGTGCCCCACATGCAAGGGAGCTCTTGAGTTTCGTTGGCTGACGGCAGGGCACAAGTATAGTTGCTTCGAATTGCATAGACCGTTTCTACATCCTCGCCATAAGTTCAGGAAAGACAAGAAGAACTTCATCAAAGGTAGAGTTGTCAAACACTCTGCACCACCTGCGTTGACAGGCCAACAGACCCTAGATCGGTTAAACGCTCTCGAGCCAGATCCAGAGCGTCCAGGGTATTTCAAGGGGTATAATAAGGAACACGCCTGGACTCATAAGGCATGCTTCTGGGATCTGCCTTACTTCAAAGACCTCCTTTGCTCACACCACATCGACGTGATGCACATTGAAAAGAATATCGCCGAAGCCATTTTTGGTATATTGTTCGGCATAGAGGGGAAATCAAAGGATAATACTAAGGCTAGAGTCGATCAAGAGGAGCTATGTGATAGACCGTTACAAAACATGAAAGAACCGAAAGGAAAGGGGAACTGGATGAAGCGAAAGGCATGGTTCAATCTTGGAAGGCCAGCTATGAAGGAAATTATTTTGTGGGTGAAAATGCAGTTGATGTTCCCCGATGGGTATGCAGCAAATCTAAAGAGGGGAGCGAGTCTTCAAAAATTGAAAATATTTGGTCTAAAGAGTCATGATTGGCACATATGGATTGAGCGGATAATGCTGGTGATGTTGCGTGGCTTCATCCCTGAGGATGAATGGCTAGTACTGGCAGAGCTGAGCTATTTCTTCCGTGTTATTTGTGCGAAAGAACTATCGCCTGGCCTCCTAAAAGAAATGAAACAGTTGGTGCCGGAGTTGATCTGCAAGTTAGAGATGATTTTTTCCGCCAAGCTTCTTTAATCCAATGCAACACTTGATTTTGCATCTCCCGACCGAGGCACGATTGGGGGGCCCGTGAAAAATCGTTGGTGCTACTCAACTGAGAGGATGCAGAAGATGCTTCGAGCAAAATGTAAAAATAAATGTAGAATAGAAGCATCAATGGCCGAGGCATTCATCACTGAGGAGGCGGCAAACTTCATGACAGCACACTACGAAGCCAAAAATCGTCATTTGCATAATCCGAAGCCTTGGCACAATGCTGACGACCCTAAAAAGGGTCAATCCAACCTCAGCCTATTCAAAGGGAATCTCGCACCAGCTAGTGGTTGGAAACCAGTATCGTTGGATGTTGAAGAATGGCGGACCATTTCGCTGTATCTCTGCAACAACCTACCAGAAGTGCGGCCGTACATCGAGTAAGATCTCGGTACATTGTTTCGCAACTTCTAATTCCTTTGAACTGCTCTTATTCCTGGATATTTGATGCAGTCGATACGTCGCCATATTCTCTTATGGAGCGGTGATCCAAAAGGATTCCGTCTAAGAGTATGAGCTTCTAGCAAAGCAAGGAGCCGAATATCCCGGTTTCATCTCTTGGTTCAAAAAAACGGTAATTTTCATTAGACCCTTTCATTTATTTGGCTAATTTGTGAATAATGCAACAATCCTTTCGTATTAAACTTGTAGGCTAATTCCGAGATTATGGATGCCAAATTGAGACAAGCAGCTAATGGTTTTGACTATAAGGTTCGTTCATTTGACAAATACGACATCAACGGGTATCGCTTTCATACCTATGGCAAAGAGCTATCTATGGCCAACCGAAAGTCTACAAATTGTTGTGTCTCTGCTATCAGCGAAGGAGGTATCGAGTATTATGGAAGAGTTGAAGCAATTTATGAACTTCAATTCTATGGTGAAAACCCACCAAACGTCGTACTCTTCAGATGTTATTGGTTCCAGCCGAGGGAGACTAGAAGGACTCATGAACATATAGGGCTAGTCGAAATCAAAGAAAGCACCAATTTGGATGTTCCCGATGTCTATATTACGGCTCAACAGGCCACCCAAGTTTCCTATCTACCGTGGGCCTGTCAAAGTCATCCAAATCTCAGTGGTTGGGATGTCGTTTATGAAGTGCCGCCACGTGTTAGACCACCTCCCCCCAATGAAGAGGATTATGAACCTCACATTAACCAAGACACATATGACGAAGGAGAATTCTTCCAGGAAACACGTCTTCCAAAAAACGTTTCAAGAACCACTCTACTCCACCTCAGAACATTGAAGTAGACAACGATAGTGAATCCGACTTCACCCTTGAGCCGGAACAAGAAGAGCCGGAAGAAGGAAAAGTTACTGCTGCAGATGACCTGTCAATGCTTGAACGATTACGTAAAGGTGGCCTTCCACATGATGATGCATTTATTAATGATGATGATGATGAGCACGTCATTACCGATAGTGATGATGATGATGCATTTATTAATGATGATGATGAGCACGTCATTATCGATAGTGATTATTAGGTATTCAAATTTTTATGTTGTACTTGATTTATATAGTTATTTGTATGATTGTATGATTTATATAGTTGGTATGTATAATTTTCTTACTTTGTCTGATTGTTTGTTATACATAGTGCCACGGTCTTGATGTCCGTCCCCGTCGGCCCTCGCCCGCTTTATGATTCGGATGTGGTAAATTCTCTTTCATAACTATTTGTTGCATTTCGCATTTATGACAATTATGGCCATCAAGTTGACATAGAGATATTTTAATCTAGGAGGTATGTGAATCGGAATTTGAAACTGACCCTCTTGTCGAGAAGTTAAATTTAGTTGAAAAAGAAAATGATTATTTGAAAGAAAAAATTAAAAGAATTGAAGAAGAGAAGATGACATTGGAGTTCTATGTTGCCGATGTCATCGATGATCACAAGATGAAGATGAATGCAATGCGCTTGAAGATGGATGCAATGCGCCTGAAGCTTAAGAAGATTAGGAAACATGCCATTGATAATGAGGCTTGGTATCATTACACCGTTGGATCAATTGTTACCTTACTTGCGATCTTCATCACATTTGTTGTGATGAGGGTAAGTTTTCTCTAGTGTTTTGCTTTACAAATGGATACTTAGCTTATTTTCCTCCTAAATGGCATAATTACCTAAGTTAGATAAAAATGAGCTATACTTAGCTTATTCACTTCATTTATGACATACTTAGCATACTTAGGTCAAAAATGGCATCATAATCTTTGTTACCTCCAAAATGATATAGACTTAGCTTATTTACGTCGAAAATGACATAATAACCTTACTAAGCTCCAAAATGACCTATTTACCTAGCTTAGCTCTAAAATGACCTACACTTAGCATTTTTACCTAGCTTAGCAATAAAATGGCATTTTTACCTACCTTAGTTAGAAGAAGAAGAAGAAGAAGATAAAGAATAGGAGAGGAGAAAAAGAAGGAGAAGAAAAAAAATCTTCTTCTTCTTCTTCTTCTTCTTCTTCTTCTTATAACTAGTCTTCTTCTTCTTCTTCTTCTAACTTCCATCTTTCCAAATTTGCAGATTTGCTTTACATGAGGAAGCTTGGATTCATGGAGTGTACTATTCTTCTGGTGCTTCCTTGTTGTTTATGAAAACTTGTTTGGATATGTATGTCTATATGGATATGTTGTTGGAAACTTGTTTCTGGTTATGTATATATGGATATGTTGGACTTTGTTGAACTATGTTGTTGGATTTGATGAAATATGTTGTTGGACATGCTGTTGGATATGTTGGATATGTATGCATGTATATCTGTGTTTGAAACCATGCCTAATTAATTCGATTTAAATAAATATAGGGGATATATAGACTCTTTGTCGTCTGCTAGCGGATGGCAAAGAGCTTTGCTGCAGACGACAAAGAGGACACATGGCAGTTACATGTACAAACTGGGAACACTGGCTGCCTATTTGGTCATTTTGCCGTCTGCTAGCAGACGGCAAAGAAGGCCATCTATGCCGTCCGCTGGCAGACGGCATAGCTGGCCACGTGGCAGCTTCCCGGTGCTGGCCTAGCTAAGCTCTTTGCCGTTTGTCGGCGGACGGCAAAGAGCGTCGTTAACCTCCTAAAGGCTCTCACCCCACCCCACTGCCGTCCGTTATCTTTGCCGTTTGCTGGCCTCGGATGGCAGACAGCACAATCGTTTGTCGTCCGTTTCTAGGAAGCGGACAGCAAAGAAGGCCTTTGCTGGCATGCGTTCAGACGGACGGTTTGCCGTCCGCTGGCTGACGGCAAAGATGTTTGCCGTCCGGGATCTAAGCCTTTACTGTCCGCCATGGCGGACGGCAAAGAAGCTGATTCCAGTAGTGCTTTATGGTCTATATCATTCTAGTTTTTGTTGCCAAATCAAGATAGAGACACAGTCAAATAATATTTGTTCAAGACAAAGCAGAATAGATAAAATATAAGTGTGGGAAACTACAAAGCAATAACAACACTTGTATTGTCCATGACATGAGAACATAATTGTTTATTCAATTGAAACTGAAATCAACATAGAGCAAGTTACAACAGCAAACCAGTTAGAGAAACATGTTTAAAACATACCTGTTGCGCCATTGGAGTTTCAATTCCATCCTTCGAATTTGAAAGTTGGTATGAGTAAATACAGTGATGCAAGAGCAAAGGAGTATGAACCATAGCTACAGAACCTGACCTGAGAACAATTCTTCTGCTGCTTTAAGCGTTGAGTTGGGATTCTGAGTTGTGGTCCTCGTGCTTTGGGCACTGCAGTTCCCTTACTAACTACTTGTGTTTGGGTGCTCTGTGGTGGAGACAGTGTTGTGTCAACTGGAACTGGGTTACTATCTGCTGGGGTTGGGGTTAGAAGGGGTCTAGCTGGTTATCTGTCCAACTGGGTAGGGGTACAATCTGCGAGAGTCTGGGTTATGTGTGGTGGGGCTGGTTCTTGGGCAAGTACAACTGTGGTTCTATCTGCATTAACTGGTAGCACTATCTTTTCTGAAGACCGTGTTATTACTCCCTTAGATAGTGCCATCACCCTCTCCAATTCAAATGGCTGATAAACAACAAAAGTAATTGAATGTACAGACATTGTATGACGATATACAGGTGCAATGGATAGTGGGGAATAAAAGAGGGCATGAAATAATTCACATTTATGTTGTCTAACCAAACAAGATAGCATGACACAATTTCACATATATGATGGCTAACTAAACAGGATAGCATGACACAATTTCACATATATGATGGCTAACTAAAAAAGATGGAAAGACATAGTTAAAAATATGATGACTATGTAAACAAGATGACATGATATAACTATATAATGTGTTTATTAAATAGGTTGGCATACCATAATTCACATACATGCCGCCTATGGAAACATGATAGCATGATATAATTCACGGATAGAATGACATAATTCAGAATATGATGACTGTAAACACTAAATAGGATGAGATGATATAACTATATGATGTCTTTATTAAATGGGTCGCCATGCCATAATTCAGATAGATGTTGTGTATGTAAACATGATGGCATGATATAATTCAAATATATGAATTATATTAAGCAAGTAAGCAGATGGCAATCGCATATATATGATGTAAAAACTAAGCAATGTAAGACAACATGCATGACATGAGTAATATAACCCTGCCAAGTTTGAGCATAGACCTCAGGGGGGAAATAGGACTAGTCATCAGTCTCTGAATCCTCCTCCGAGGAGCTCTCTGTAACCAGCAAGATGTCTGCTTCAGCAGGTAGCATTATCTGCTCTGAATACCTTGTTTTCACTCGAGATACTTCCATCACCGCTTCAAATGGCTGATGCACAGGAAGAGCAGTTGAATATACAAACGTTGTTGACAAATGGAACACGTAATACAAAAAAGGATAGCATGATCTAATTCACATACATGATGATTGGCTAAACAGCATGGCATTGCATAATTCACATATATAATGCCTTGCAACAAGATAGCATTGCATAATTCACATATATAATGTCTTGCAACAAGATGACATTGCATAATTCACATATATGGTAATTAGACACTAAACAGGTGGCATTCACACAAAGCATGTCTAAACTAATCAAATGACATAGCAATGCAAGACACCATACGCACGATATGAGCAACATAACCCTGCCAAGTTAGAGCCTACACCTCGGGGGGAAATAGGACTGGTCATCTATCTCTGAATCGTCCTCTAAGGAGCTATCCGTAACCAACGAGATATGCGCTTCTTCAAATAGCATAGTCTGCTCTGAAGACCTTGTTTTCACTCCAGAATTTTCCATCACCATGTCAAATGGATGATGCACACAAAGAGTAGTTGAATGTACTAACATTTTTGACAAATGTAATACGTAATGAAAAAAAGGATGGCCTGATATAATTCACATATAAGATGACTGGCTAAGCAAGATGGCATTGCAAAATTCACATATATGATGCCTGGCTAAACAAGATGGCGTTGCATAATTCACATATGCAATGAAGAAATTAAACAGATGGCATTCACACAAAGCATGTCTAAACTAAGAAGATGACATATTTGATGTATAAACTAAGCAATGAAAGGCACCATATGCATGATATAACCAACATCAGCATGCCAAGTTAGAGCGAAGACCTCAGGGGGTAAAGAGGAGTGGTCTTCTCCTTCTAAATCCCCCTTAGAACAGTTATCTTCCTCTTGATTACAATCCGAAATGGGTGGAGGGGGCTGCCTTTGCGCCTACCATGGAGCGACGTCTGCATGAAATTTTATTGCCACACAAGGCTCGTCTCTTTTGCTCTACATGTTCAGTTCCATTGTGTACAATAACTGACATGCATAGGAATAAAACATAGTGAGATTATGTAAGGAGTGCATGCAAAAATCCACAGTGATGGTAGCAACCTTTGGATAGACCCCAAAACAAATTATAGCAGGCAAATAATGGCTTCGGTTAAAAAATACAGATAATGGCTTCTTTACTATTTGTTTCCCACCCAACATGAAACTCATAGTAGACACCGGAGATTAACCAGATAGTAGATAGATACTATTGATTGCGGCCCCGATATGTACCCCACAACCATTTAAAAACTCAAGTTTGACCATTAGTTTGGAGCTGACTCAGAGTCTAATCGGTGAACAGGACGATAAAGTAGCATGTCATATTAAGCGATGCATAACGTAAGCAGACACGAAAGAGTGCGACCTCTCTTGCGGAGCGGTGTAGTCCTCGAGGTCATCTGCTCAGTTGATGATGGTAATGCAGTTGTCATGGCTGCCGGCGGCGGGGAAGAAGATCCGAGGCGGCGAAAGACACTCTGGAGGCCCGATCCCTGCTGTGCTGGACCCTTCCGTCGTTGGAGTAGCTGAGCTGGGGAGGACGACTATGCAGCAGGAGCGGGACAAACCACACAAGGTTTTCTTTGACAACTATTTGTAAGAGAAGTAATTCTGTAAGGGCTCGTTTGAATTGGAGGATTCTAGCAACGCAGGGATAGGAAATACACAGTAATAGGATAGGAATGCACGTGCAAAACAGAGAATTTAAAAACACAGGATTTTTCTGCCAATATGGGTGTTTGGTTCAGAAGAATTGGAAGATCATAGGATGCAAATAAGCATGGTGAGATTAATTCAAACCACAAGAAAATGTACGGCTATAATGCTATTGTGCTACTATCTCTTAGTCTTGTGCTTCATGAATATGAATTTGAAAAGGAGGACAAGTGGATATTAAAATGCCTACGGTTTTTCTTTCAAGGAGACACTAAAGGAACAATCCTACAGTTTTCCTTTGCTCCATTCCTTTGAACCAAATGCATGAATAGTAGTAGCATAGGAAACTTTCCGATTCCTATGTATTTCCTTTAGTTTTCCTTTCAAGCAGTGGCGATTCTAGTAGGCAGGCATGAGCATGGAAAAGCCTACACTCAAAAAATGTTTATGTGCTACTTCTACTACTTTGGACCCAGGCCACTGCCCTACTAGCTCAACTCCCAGGCTCATCTACAAATGCACAGCTCAAACGCGAAGAGATAAATAATGATGACATTCAAGAGAGTCCATCACGGATAGCTAAGTTGCCTGGTACCTCACTGCTTGTCATATAGTAGGAGAAACTAATCGTATTTGACGTTACTACGTGTGCTCAGTGGACAATATATATATAACATGTAGAGTAAAAAAGCGATGCAACAAGTGTACAACCTCTTTGGCGAAGCCATGTCGATCTTAGCGTGATTGGGTTGGTCGGTGAGGATGCTCCGGCTGATTTGGCTGTCGGAGGAGGGGAAGAAGATCTTAGGCGTCTGGAGATGGAGCCTGGGGTACTACTCCGCTGTGATGGAGGGTTTCGTCGTTGGAGCAGCTCCGGTGAGTTGTACGATGGCGAGGCTAAAGCAGAACAAGAGAGACAATGTTAACCTGAGTGGAATTCTAATAGCATGTCCAATAGATGACATAAAATACATAACCACAAAGTGCTAGATGTAAAATACATCAGCCGCTCATCTCTAAACTTAACTGTCAAAACTGAATTTAATTGTCGAAACTGAATTTAACTGTCGAAACTGAATTTTGCTGTCGAAACTGAATTTTACTGTTGAAACTGGATGCACTAGTAGCAGAAAAGCAGTAGCAGCAGCAGCGCGTGCGAGAGCTGGGGCAGCAGGTCGTGTCGCAGCATCTCGGGTAGCAGCTGCAGGGGCTCAAGAGAGAGTAGGATCTACTGCTCGTGTAGCAGCAGCGCGCGCAAGAGTAGAGCAATAGCGCAAGCAAGAGCGAGAGCAGCAGCGCAAGAAAGAGCAAGAGCGCGAGCAAGAGCAGACCAGGCAGGGGACCGAGAGCAAGAGCAGAGCAGCAGCGTGAGCGAGAGCTAAAGCAGCAGCAGCTCCTACTGATGTGGACGTCGCTACCGAGGGAGTGACGCCGTGGAGGAAATGGCCAGCTTCGCCGCTGTGGATGGAGTCGCGCCATGTCGGCTCGGGACCGAGCGTCGGCAGCACCGTGAGATCGAATCAAGAAGAAAATGCGGCGATTAGTGTACAACCTCTTTGGTGGCGCTGATTAGGCCTCAGCTTCATCCGAGGAAACGGTGATGATGCTGCTCTTCCGGTGGTGCAGGTGAAGACGGCGGTGTGGGAATGGAGGTGGCGCGAAAGACAAGGGGAACGTCGGGGCAACTCCTTGGAGGTGGAGGACGGGGTGGCTGAACTGGCGGGACGACGAGATCGACAATCCTCATCTGGTACGGTGGATGAGGGACGTCGAGATGTTGCTGTGGACGATGTCGTCGGGGAAGAGGCTTTGGTGGGGTGGCGGGCGGAGGTAGGGCCGGGCGTTCGGTTAGACCGAACCATTCGGTTCGGTTTTCTTGGTTAATAAAAATTTCGGTTTTCTTACTTTGTTGACCGATTGGTTTCTTAGAAAAACAATAACCGATGACTTCGGTCCACCGGTATTTTGGGTCGGTTCTCGGTTCAACCGAACAAAGCTAAAGCAATGCCCGACAATAGGAATCTGTGGAGAGTTCTGTCTAAATTTGAGCAGCCCCTCACCAATCGAACAAGAAAGGAAACATATCAGATGCAAGAGCATCGCGTGTAGCAGTCAATTTCTTGTGAGAACGTAAACACATCGAAAGAAATCAAGAAACAATCCCCAACGGGATGGTAAAAAAGAGATAGGTAAAAAGAAGAAGATGCAGTGCAAAGGAAGCGCTGGTGGACGAGGAAGAAGCAAGCACTACAAGGATTCCAGTCTATTGCAACAAAATTTATTGCTACATCCATGTTTTGTTGCAATAAGACACTATATTACCACAAATTCTCCGATTGTGGTAATAGACCGCACATATTGCCATAACTTAGTTTGGTCATGATAAATACTAAATTTGTTGCAATAGAGGCTTCATATTGCAACGAAATGTGTCGGCATTGCAATATGGTGGCGGTATTGCGACAAAAAAAATCCGTTGCGCGAGGGCAGTTATTTTGTTGTCATAGAGACTATGTATTTCATCAGAATAACTATTTGTGGCAATATTCAGAAAGGTATTGCAACATCAGCGTGACATTGCATTAGTTACACAAACTGTTGCAAGAAAGTGGCTACCTATTGCAACAAACTGCATCGGCGTTGCAATATGGTAGCGATATTGCAACAAACAAATTCTGTTGCACGAGGCAGTCATTTTGTTGTAATAGAGACTAGGTATTTCAATAGAATAACTATTTGTGGTAACATTCGGAAAGATATTGCAACATCAGTGTGACGTTGCATTAGTTACAAGTAAAACAGTGGGAAAATATATTATTTGAATTTATAGATATTAAGTTATGACTTTTGCCAGCTTTAAGGAGTAATTAAATATTTTTAATTGTACCAATTTCAATTAGGGAAAATTTTGTTTTTGCCACTCTAGATTTTGCCAATTTTCCTTATACCATTTTAGGTTTTGACATTTCACTTTTGCCACTCTTAGCTTTTGACAATTATCACAATTGCCATTCTATGGCAATAAAAAAATAACTTTATTTCTTTTTGCCACTCTTAGCTTTTGCAATGTATCACAATTGCCACTCTGAAATTTTTGCTTTTGTCACGGGAATGGCAGTTGTGGTAATTGCCAAAAACTAATAGTGACAAAAGTGAAATGTCAAAATCTAGAGCGGCATAAGGAAAATTGGCAAAATCTAGAGTGGCAAGAACAAAATTTTCCCTGTTAATTAACCAAAACATTGGAAAACTTTGTAAATGGGTAGAACACACTTTCTTGATAGGAATACATATTTAATTTGTTAAATTTGGATTTGAAATGGGCAAGTTGTTTCCCTTTTAAAACTACAGTGTTTTCTGCCAAAAACAGGGACTTGTCAGATGGAACTCGAAAATAGAGGGTCCCTGATGTGAAAATTGCCAGATCCAGATCTGGAGCTGAATCTGATCAGGACTTCTTTAGCTGCAGCCACTGACCTGCGGGCCCGGGGCCTCGCCGGGGCTGACTGGCGCGGGTGACATCCACGGCGACCTCTAGGGGCCATGACAAGTGGGGCCGGCCAGCGCAGTAAACCTAAAAAAATTTGGAGGCTCTCGCTTGGGCAGGAATTCGAATGCCCGTCCACCATGTTGCAGATCAAGGTTCAGACCACTCGGTTGTGCATGTGTTTGTTAAATTTTAGGGGTCACATTTAAATATGTTGTACTCGTGAGGTTAACTGCACGAAACTTCAGAGTTGCAGCGCCATCAAGAATTCAACCACCGAGGACTAGTGTCTCTTGTCCATTTAGTGGTTCGTGTCATTAAGTTGATTTAGAAAGCCTGAATCATATGGTTCGCTAAACTCTGAATAAATTCTGTCAACAAACAACAAGGTCATGTCATCACGACGGCAGAACAGCATCACGATCTTAGTCTTCGCTTTCCAGCCCACCGGACCAATGAAGTTCTTCTAACAACAAGAAACTCTCACACGGCCAGTATCTGCATGGAGCACATTGTAGGATCCTACAATAGTCACATCCAGATGGAATACAACAGTAACAGGTCCACTTATCGCCAAGTCATCTGGAACCGCACGTCTAGGTATGAATACATTTTTTCTTTCTTATAACAAATGAAAGAATAGGTTGTTTTTGACAAATTTGTGATATGCCAATAAGTAAATCTCAAAACTAAATTGGTTTGGTTGATACTCCCTCCGTTCCAAAATAAATTTCTTTACATGGTTGAACCTCTATGATTTTTGTTAAAAAACCGCGACATAATTGGATTTATAGTTGCTTGTGTGTTTTGGGTCACTTGGTGAACCAGCTCGGTCACACTTATGGCTACTGTGCGACCGACCTGCCGTGTTGGTCTGTCCTGTGAAATTTATAACAAAAAATGGGTGGGGCGTGTCTCTTGTCCATTTAGTGGTTCGTGTCATTAAGTTGATTTAGAAAGCCTGAATCATATGGTTCGCTAAACTCTGAATAAATTCTGTCAACAAACAACAAGGTCATGTCATCACGACGGCAGAACAACATCACGATCTTAGTCTTCGCTTTCCAGCCCACCGGACCAATGAAGTTCTTCCAACAACAAGAAACTCTCACACGGCCAGTATCTGCATGGAGCACATTATAGGATCCTACAATAGTCACATCCAGATGGAATACAACAGTAACAGGTCCACTTATCGCCAAGTCATCTGGAACCGCACGTCTAGGTATGAATACATTTTTTCTTTCTTATAACAAATGAAAGAATAGGTTGTTTTTGACAAATTTGTGATATGCCAATAAGTAAATCTCAAAACTAAATTGGTTTGGTTGATACTCCCTCCGTTCCAAAATAAATTTCTTTACATGGTTGAATCTCTATGATTTTTGTTAAAAAACCGTGACATAATTGGATTTATAGTTGCTTGTGTGTTTTGGGTCACTTGGTGAACCAGCTCAGTCACACTGATGGCTACAAAAGAGGGTGGGGCGGGGAGGCACTCGAACCCACGACCTCATGAGTGGGGTGCACAGCCCTTGCCACTAAGCTACAGCAGTAGATGTGTGATTATCACACACAACGCCTTTATTAGTACTATAGAAGTTCAGCCTTAAATGGGCTAGTTTTTTTAGTTGGGCCTCGTGTCGCCGCAAAGACTATTTATCGCATTAAGCGATTCTAGGTAGTCTCGCGCCGAGGAGAAGCGGTGTCGGGCCGGACCATACTTGCGCGAGGAGGTTGAAAAAAATCTAGAATAATGAGAACACAACAGGTATCGAACACAGGTCGCCAAAAAATAATAACCTATCCCAATAACCAGTCCGCCCGAAAGTAGTTACTGGTTCGAATTAGGATCACAGCCTACTAGATGCGACTGGAGGAGGTCTTCTCTGGTTTTCTTTGTTTTCTTTTTTTTTCTTCTCCGTTTTTTTTATTCTCCATTTTGTTTCATTTTTTATTCTACACTTTTATATACATCTTCAACATTTTTTAAAACCTGTTCAACATTTTTATATACATGATCAATTTGTTTTTAAATACTTGTTCAACATTTTCCCAAAAACACATTTGAAATACGTGCGTCAACATTTTCCCAACGGTTATTCAACATTTTTTAAATATTTGTTCAACATATAATACGTGCGTCAACATTTTTTCAAATACTCGTTCAACATTTTTTTAATACTTATTCAACATTTTTCAAATACTTGTCCAACATTTCCAAAAACTCATTTGAAAAATGTTGAACAAGTATTTTAAAAAAATTTGAATAAGTATTGAAAATGTTGAACAAGTATTTGAAAAATGTTGAATAAGTATTAAAAATGTTGAATTAGTTTTTGAAAAATGTTGAACAAGCATCCGGAAAAATTTGAATAAGTATTTAAAATGTTGAACAAGTATTTAAAAAATATTGAATAAGCACTCGGACAATTTTAATGTGTATACAATAAATGTTGATCGCTTATTAAGAAAATGTTCTTCACATATACAAAAATATAGAGTGAAAACAAAAACAAACATAAGAAAAAAGAAAAATGGAGAAGAAAAAAGAAAACCAAACAAAAAAAAAAAGAAAAGGGGAAAAAGAAAAAACCTAGAGAAAACCGAGTAAAAATGAAGAAAAAGAAAGAAGATAAAGAAAAACAATAGTGGTGGCATGCGCTGCTTAGAAATTGGCCATCTTTGAGGAAGAATATATGTTACGAGAAGGAACGGGTCAGTTGTGAAGGTAAAGCGGTCATTGCGTCATATGTCGACCTTAAAATGTTTCGTACACTTACTATACACCGTTGTATGATCCATGTCAAAATTTGAGATTTTTAGGGTCCATTTGCCATATTTAAGTCATTTCATGCATTTCTTGGCATTTAATGAATACAATTCAATTTTGAATTGCAAGTGCATGAAAAAGTTGGCCAATTTGGTTTGAAAAACCCTACTTGTCTTACTCAGTCTGTATTTGCATCTTATCCAACAAAATAGAAGGAGTTACACACATGAGGGTGGCAGACTCGACCTTGAACATGGAGTTTATTGATTTTTTAATTCTATAAAATGCAAACAAAATTAGAAAAAAATGGAACTTGGCATGGTGCCCTCGTATAACACCAGGAGGTTGTGATAAAAATTTGATATGGTTTCATAATAGTTGTGACGTAACCTTCTTAGAAACCGGGCCATCTTTGAGTAAGAATCTAGGTTTCAGGAGGGAATGAGTTTGATTTGAAGGCGAAGCGGCCGTGCATGAAAAGATTGGCAAAAATTGTTTAAAATAATCCTATTTGTGTTAAAGAGTCTATATTTGGGGTCATATAAAAGAAAAGAAAAGGGGTTCAAAACCTGAGGTTGCCTAGACTTGACCCCGAACATAGAGTTTGTTGATTTTATTTTTAATTCTAAAAATGCAAACGAAGTCCAGAAAACATGAAATTTGGCCTGGTACCCTCATATGACACCTAGAGGTCGTGGAAAAGATTTGAAAACGTTTTGCAAAAGCTATGACGTCCAGTGCTTAGAAACCAGGCCATCTCCAAAGAAGAATCTAAGTTTCGAGAGGGAACGAGCCATGTTTGAAGGCGAAACGACAGCTGCTTCATCCACTAGCCTTGAATTAATTATTTTCATAGAACTTAGTACATTTAGTACCTTCCCCTCTCACGTAACAACACACAAGCAGTATACACAAAAAATGCTAAATTTCTAGCAAGTATTTCCTACCACCGCACATCGTTGACAATGCCTAGGTCACCAGTGAGTTGAATTTTTTTATTGATTTAAGTAAAATCCATATATTACATAAATATTCACTAAAAATATTAGTAATATATGAAAATATTTACCAGGCATAATGGTCTACTTTAAATGTGGAAAAAACATAATTAGATATTTTTTTATTCATTTGTTCTGAAAAGATGTACTGATTGGAAATATAGTTTTCAGTATATGACCACATTTAGATATTTTTTCCTTTATTGGTTGCGAATAGAACTTTGAATTATCCCCAACATAATTTTAAGTTATGACAGGGGAGATGTTTCAACTATTTTAAGCTATGAGAAAGAACAACACATATTTTCCTAATTATTGGTTTGTGATTTTATGTTAACCTTATTTGATTTACATGCAGCTCAAATTATGTAATCCTGGGTGAAGAAAACCGTGGCTTCTGATTGGTTCACTCTACCCTCACACGGATCGCCGGTCACAGCCGTCAGATGCTCTCCAATCCAACGCTGGCAGACTGGTTCCCATCTCCCGTGTTTCTTCTCCACCCACGAGGAGACATATCCGCCGATCCTTCCCAGATCCTCGCAACGCCTTCCTTCCTCCTTCCCCTAATCCACATCTTCCTTCTCCCAGCATCTCCTTTCCACCATCCCCTCACCGAAGGCAAGCACAGCCCCGTCGAGTCTACGACGCCCAGGCCGACATCGAACCTTTGGGGTACCACGCTGGGCCGCCGAGGGGTCTCCATCCACCGGTCGACGGGGAGCAGCACCGTGGAGGACGCACGGCCGAACGGTGCGACGGCCTCCACTTCCTGAGCGTTGGCGGACGGGGTCTACGGCGCCAACGGGTGTCTTCCCGTTCAGACGCGACCGGTGCCCGTGTCGCTGCAAGGCGCTTGCCGCCTCGATGACTGGCTCGTCCATATAAGCAGCGAGGCCCCTAAAGGCCGACCTGGCGCTGGTGCCGTTGATGTGGCTTGTGCCCGAGTCGCTGCAGACCGGAGAGAGAGGATCTGCTCCTAGTATAGGACGCCATGGAAGGTTGTCCTTTTTTGTTCTGTTCTTTTAATTTTTCCGTTTCTCTTCCCGATCTAGACATGTTGAAGGCTCTGTTTTTTGCAGGTGCTGCTCCGATGAGGAGAAACTGCTGCTACAGGACGTTCTCCTCCTCTCCTACCCCCACACGTGGTGAGCTCCAACCTCTCTTTCCACCCATTGAACATCTGATCTGAAGTGGACATCAATTGCAATTGTTATAAACACAACATAAGAGCAACTCCAACGGGCCGACCCAAACGGACGGCGATTTCGTCCGCTTTTTGTCCGTTTGGGTCGGCCGCCCGCCGGCGTCCGCCCTATTTTTCATATGGGTTGGCAGCGCGCCCAACGCGCCGACCCATATGTGCAGGCGTGGCCGGCTGGCCGCCCAATTTTGCATTGCATTCAACATATTGTGCAATGAAAATTTAACAAACAAAATAGTCCGCCCAAATAAATAGTATAGTTTTACAGGCCAAATAAAAATAAAAATGTTTCACATAGTTTTGCAAATGAATAAAAGAAGATACATCTATTGGTTGCCAACATGAGTCCACATATGCTCAACCAAATCATTTTGTAGTTGCACGTGAGTTTGCCAATCACGCATGTCTTCATGAAACTGAGTGAACTGCTCAAATGTTGCCGCTACTCCATGCTCAGGCACAACATTCTCACCCTGAAACTGAAAGCCTTGATCGTACAGACGTTCCGGGCGCTCATCTTCTAGGATCATATTGTGCATGATCAGACAAGCAGTCATCACTTCCCGTAGTTTCTGCGTGCTCTAAGTATTAGCAGGATACCGAACGATGCCCCATCGAGATTGCAAAACACGAAAGGCACACTCGACATCCTTTCTAGCACTCTCTTACTCTTGGGCAAATCTTTTCCTTTTCTCTCCAACAGGGTTGGGTATTGTCTTTACAATAGTGGTCCATTGAGGATAAATACCGTCACCCAAATAGTACCCTTTGTCATAGTTGTGGTCGTTGATAGTAAAGTTCACCGGTGGGCTGTTGCCTTCGGCAAGCCTAGCAAACACCGGCGAGCGCTGAAGCACGTTGATATCATTGTGTGATCCAGCCATGCCAAAGAAAGAGTGCCAGATCCAGAGATCTTGAGACGCCACGGCCTCTAGTATGACAGTGTAAGCCCTGACATGTCCCTTATACTGCCCTTGCCAAGTAGAAGGGCAGTTCATCCACTCCCAGTGCATGCAGTCTATGCTGCCAAGCATCCCCGGGAAGCCCCTGCCAGCATTCATCGCCAACAAACGGGCTGTATCTGCAGCTGTCGGCTCTCTCAAGTACTTAGGGCCAAACACAACAATCACAGTCTTGCAGAACTTATACAGGGACTTTAGGCATGTAGACTCGCTCATACGGACGTACTCGTCAATGAGATCACCGGGCACTCCGTATGCAAGCATTCGGATGGCGGCAGTGCATTTCTGATAAGAGGAGAAACCAATCTTGCCGACGGCATCCTCTTTGCACTCGATGTAGTCATCATAGCCGACCACTCCCTCTCTAATACGGTTGAAAACATGCCTACTCATACGGAACCGGCGGCGGAATTTGTGATGTTTGAACAACGGGTTTGTTGTATCAAAGTAGTCCTTCCAGAGAAGGAAATGCTCGCTCTCTCGGTTACGATTCAACGCCGGAAGGTGGCCCGGAATGGAGCCACGGAACAACGGCCGCTGGTTGTTGAGGTGGTGATGGACCAACACGGCAGCCAATATCTCCTCCTCGTCGGACGACGAATCATCGGAGTCGCAAATGAAATTGTGGAAAAAGAACTCATCGGCGGAGTCCATTTTCGTACCTTGGCAAACTGTCGAACAGCTTGCGGGCGTCGAAGAAGGAGACGGCCGGCGAGGGGAGACGCGGCGCCCACAGAACAGCTAGCTGCCCTGCCGGCGTCCGACGAGTGTGACGGCGTCCGACGAGCGTGCCGGTTGTATGTGGCGGGGGCGGTGAGGCGTCTTCTTGGTCGCGGGCGGCTGTGCGGTGAGGGAAGCAGCAGCGGGAACTAGTTTGCTCCCCGGCGGCGGCGGGCGACTGGGGGCAGGGGCGGCGTTGCTGGGCGGATGTGGAGGCGGCGGCAGCTTGAAGAGTCGTCGCAAAAATGGGCGGCTGCTCGGTGACGGAGGAGGCGGGGGGCGAGGGTTGCTTGTTGGCCGGGGGGAGGGAGGCCAATGTGCCACAGACCAGCGGGCCCGGGGACAGGAGTAGGCGACCGCGCGCGCGTCCGTCGCGTGTCTGCGCCGACGCAAATCAGGCTCAAAAATGGGCCGGGAATGGGTCGTCCGCGGACGAAAAACGGACGCGCATCGGTTTGGGTCGGGATGTTGGGCCGCCTTTTCTGTCCGCGCCGACCCAAACGGACGGCCGCGGACGAAATGGGTCGCCCCATTGGAGTTGCGCTAACGGCAAATATTGGTTAAGTTTCTATGTGCAATTCAATTGTGATTGTGCTGGTTTGATGATGCTTGCTTCAAAAAAAGGAAATCATGGATAATAGAAGAGGGAAACAGCGAGCTTCCTTTCAAATTATTAATGTTAATAATCATTTGGTTCATGAAACTTTCATTTCTTGCGTGAAATCTGTACCTACTATAAATGCCATCATCAAGTTAGCTCAAGCACATGCAGCTTGATTGATTTCTATATATGCTAGCAGCAGTAACTACATGTCTCCTATACTAGCTCGATTCAATTCCATACTAGCTCAAGAACACTAGCTATTACATGTATGTTCGCTTCGGAGTAGCAGGCATCCTCTATGGATGATTCGGAGCAGCAGCATGCACATATTTATTCTGTTTGAACTCTGCATGACATGAAATAATTATTTTCAGTGTTTTTCTCAACTTGTTTTCATTGTCACTTGATATATACTTAGCTTGTACTTGAAGCTATGGGTTAATGATGATGATTTTGTTCTATTTGGAGGCATTGGTGCCCCATCATCGAGTGCACGGATGCAACAACAGCAAGAAGATCATGGCCATGTGTATCATCAATCACACCATGGAGATCATCCATCTCCTCACCGATGCTAACTCAATCCAAATCACCGCCGATGTTATCATCCACATGTATCTCTCTTGGTTTCCTTTATTCACTCATGCCTTTGTGACATTAGTATGTGTGCGCTGACTAGTATTGTTGGATCTTGCCAGTTGAATGGATGGTTGTGGTAGTAGAATGATATTTTTGCTTAGGTACAATCATACTTATGGAGTAGTAAATAACATGTCATGTCATTCTCCAAGTCTGCACATAGCATTGTTATTTTAGGAGCAGATTTCTCATCCTTAAGAAACCTGAACTTGCTTATTTCTGGTATGCAATCATATGACATGTCTCATGTAAATGAATATGGGTTCTTGTCAATTTTTTAATCTACAATTGATCTAGTGTTTTTTTACATGGTAGCTTAATATCCTCCTTCCTTTTCTAATATGCAAACTTCTAATATGTGAGGTGCATAAGTGCATGAAGTGCGGTTTGCATTAGGCTGCTCCCGCTCGTCGGCGGTCTGGTCCAGCGTCACTTAACCGTTGTGACCTGGCTGGTTTGGTTTAGCTTCGAGTTGCGCACCGCGGAGTGGGAGGCCGACACGCTCGTGAACATCAAGGCCGGATCAAGTACGATGGTGAAACTATAGATTGAGTCACAACTTAAATCAATAGTGGATGCTTTTACTACATGTACTTGTGCTTATGCTTTAGACATTTACACTTGTAAAACTGTTCTGATCCCTCAGTTACATGCTTGTTGACACAGTATTACTCCAGTTAGTTTGGCGATAGTTATTTTTAACAATGGTGCTAGAATAATTGTATGGCGTATGTTATGTTGGACTCATTAACTAGAACTATTTTTTTTATTTCTTGATTGCAAGATCTAAAGGTCTAGCTCCATTGGACTCTAGATCATGGATAGTTTAGTCTTGAGCCTTAATTAGGATGACTAAATTACATTTGAGTATCATTTGATGGATATTTGCTATGAGAATTATGAATCGACATATTATACATATGGTTTTGAATATTGTAATTGAATACCTGTATTTTTTATGGTTGCAATAGGCTATTACCACAATCCACTTTTGGTTGCCACATGTTAGCACCACAAAAAGTTTAAATTGTCGCAATTGTTTCTTGCAACAAACATTTCACCCGTTGTGATATCTATTTATCACCACCAAAACTAGTATGTTGCAATTTCTTGTTACGACGAGTGGAATATTTGTTGCCATAAGTTAATGCCACAAGTGTAGCGGTTCGTGACAAAATGCCTAATACCACGGAAACAAAGATTGTTGCCATAGTTTATTGCCGTAATTGACTATAGCCACGGAAGAGTATGCGCCAAAAAACGAGCGTCGTTGGTATAGGTTGTTGCCACAAATGTCCTATCGCCACGAGCTATTAGTCACCATGATTCGTTACATGTTGCATTAAAGCTATCTCCACAAAGTAAATTGTGGCATCAGGTGAGTGTTGCCATGGGAAAACATGTGGCAACTTCGCACATGGTTGTTGCAATAGAAGACTTTATTGCCACGGTTGTTTTTTGTGGCAATAACCTATTACCATGTGTCCAATCGCAACGGCTGCCAACGAATGTTGTTTCGTGGCAATAGGTACTTATAGCCACAAACCGGCATGTATTGCGACGATCGATTTTGTTGCAATAGACCCGAATCCTTGTACTGAGGGAACAAATAACACCGCTGTTGGGCTGCCGCCGCTGGCCGGGGAAGAGAGCATGCGAGTCCGCAGCCGCCGCTGGCCGAAGTAGGAGATAACACGGCGGCTAATTTTTTCTTTCAAGGGGAACGCTGGCGGCTAGGTTAAAGCATCGAGTGGATATAGTATTTTTTTGGGGGATCGGGTGGATGGATTGCGTGCTTATCCATCACGTGAGATCTTGGGCCTGAATTGGGCCAAGAGCCATGGAGTTAGGCAATTAGGTGGGTTGTTTCTCAGATTTGGACTACATACACGTGCACGTACGACATCTCTCGGTTCTTTCGGGTGACCGAGGGTCATGACCGAATTTACCGAAAATACTTCGGTTTTCCACAAGCTTTGACCGAAGTAACGACCGAACTTCTCGGTTTCGGTCAGTTCGGTCTCGGTCTCGGTTTTTACGGTTCGGTACTTTGGTCTTCGGTTTATATTCCCACCCCTAGGCGGAGGAGGGTGTGGGGCTTCGCGGGTTTTCGCGGCCTCGGTGTATGAATGGGTGGGCGGATGGGATGGGAGGGGGGAACCATGGCTTAGGGACGCGCTTGTCCGAAATGTGGGGTAAGTTACGAAAGTACCCCCACCGATTTGAGCAAGGCAGTTCTTTCGGTTCAGGGGTATCACGGGTATTTCGCGTGTCAGATTTCGCAGGAGGTGGGAGTTTCCGTGCGCGTTGTAATTTGGGATAGCAAGGTGCGGGTTGAGATGGAGGGAGTTTTCGGAGCACAACGAGACAAAGATATATCTTAAATATTTCGGGGTAACAAGACGCGGGTTGAAATTTCCGGACAAGCCTAACGTGTACTGTACAAAATCAATTCGCACGAAAAAAACAAAAAGAAATCAATTCGCACCATATAAGAGAGTCTAGTCCCGTGTACTGTACCAAATCAATTCGCTCTACAAATGCCATTCAAAACTTTGAATTCATGTTATGTTCAATTAAAATATTTCGCTACGTGTATAATTCATGCAACCTGCTACTCAAATGAACGTTTTAGTGCATTCCAAATGTATATACTACCGCTTCAATATGAACTAAATTTGAATTCGTTTCTCTATTTGAATGAGATCTACAATCATGATTGTTGTGAAGTCAAACCATTTGAATTCGTTTCTCTATTTTAATAAGATCTACAATCATCATTATTGTCAAGTTAAACCATCGTTTGTGTATTATCTTCACAGCACACCACATGATTACTGTCAAGTTAGATATGAACTATGTGTACTATATGAAGTCGAACTCGATTTTTTGAATCCACTTTATGTAGATTTCAAATCACAATACATTTCAAGCTCTAGCAAGATCTTCATAATCTATACCATGTCTCATATGTATAATGTGTTTATCACATAATGTATGGTGCCCCGCCCCCTACGCCTACAAGTATATAGATGTGAGTTGCAAACGCCACACATTACCACAAATTCAAATAAATTGTGAGATTGTTCGATATATAGTATGGTTTAGATTGTTCGATATTTAGTTGTGAGCTGCAAACGCCACACATTATCACAAATTCAAATAAAATGTGAGATTGTTCGATGTATAGTATGGTTTAGATTGTTCGATATTTAGGTGTGAGTTGCAAACACCATGCATTATCACATTATGGTATAACATGTCCAAAACCACAGCACGCGTGTCACCGCTATATTCATGCATGCATATGTTTATAACACTACGATCTCCTATTCAAATATATGAATCCACTTTCATATCGAATTATGATGTTTGTTAGTCTCTTACACCCACACAATCCTCTAACCTTTGTAGCTAGCACTAACTTTCTCTTGTGCATGCACACACCCTCCTCCCCTCCCCCTCCCTCAACATTCTATCCATCACGCACATTCATTTTTTTCTTTAGGTCGTTCTCCCACAGTCTCCACAACTCCTTTCTGATACACACCGATCAATAAACCTCGTCAGCGGTGTCTGCCTACAACATACACACGCACCTTCCATCTCCTCCTTTCTGTGTCCATGCCTCATGTCTCTCATATGGTCCCACACACGTGTAAACTCTCGCCCCTCTTTTCATCGATCTCACAATCGCACAATCCTCCCCCTATCTAGCTAGTAGCTAGGCGTCTCGCACCACCTCCTAGCTCCATTCTCTCTGTCTATCCATCTCGCTGGGACTTATTTGCCTCTAACAAATGGATGTACACCGATCGATCTCCCGCTATACATATAGCTAGCTAGGTCGTTATAACTCATTTTTTCCACGCGTCGATGGATCTACCTCATTAGTTATGTCTCTCCCTTCCTCCGACAAACAACAATTGATCTACCGATCTAGTTAGGTTTGCTTACCAAACACATGGTCCCCCTTCATCATCCATGCATGCGTCCCGACACATCTATCATGCAGATGCACACACAGAAACACATCCCCACTCTTATTGATAATATTGCAGTTCTACCCTCAGTTTGTCTAGTAGGCCTTGTCGGTGTCAAAACCGGCGGATCTCGGGTAGGGGGTCCCGAACTGCGCGTCTAAGGCGGATGGTAACAGGAGGCGGGGGACACAATGTTTACCCAGGTTCGGACCCTCTCGATGGAGGTAATACCCTACTTCCTGCTTGATTGATCTTGATGATAGGAGTATTACAAGAGTTGATCTACCACGAGATCGTAGAGGCTAAACCCTAGAATCTAGCCTATGATTATGATTGTTGTTGTCCTACGGAGTAAACCCTCTGGTTTATATAGACACCGGAGGGTGCTAGGGTTACACAGAGTCGGTTACAAGGGAGGAGATCTACATATCCGTATTGCCAAGCTTGCCTTCCACGCAAAGGAGAGTCCCATCCGGACACGGGACGAAGTCTTCAATCGTGTATCTTCATAGTCCAACAGTCCGGCTAAAGTATAGAGTCCGGCAGTCCGAGGACTCCCTAATCCAGGACTCCCTCAGTAGCCCCTGAACCAGGCTTCAATGACGATGAGTCCGGCACGCAGATTGTCTTCGGCATTGCAAGGCGGGTTCTTCTCCAAATTCTGAGTACCTGTTAAATAGTGTCCAGCTTCCCGTGAATGTTGCACTCCTTGGCTTCTGCGCCTAATAATGGCTATCCTCCATGTGTCGAGCGAATGCGAGAAGTCAGGGCATTTTTACACTTGCCACCCTAACCATGTAAGTAAATCGTCTATTTAAAGAGGCGGGGATCCTCAGATCCAGATCACACCGTCCTCCCACACCGAGTATCCATCGGAGCGCGCCCGGAAAAGTCCATCCCAACATGGCCGGCCATCGCAGCTTCTCCTCTCGCTCCCGTAGCCCTAAGCCAGGCATTTGGAAGAAGTGTTCCGTCCCTCACAGCCAATTAGTAGACTTACAGACCCAGGGATTCCTCCCTCCAGCGTATATGGTCCCCATTCGAGCCGGACTCGCCACCTACAACGGCGGGGAGCAAGCGGAGAGCTTTCCCAACCCATCCATGGGGGAGCGGGTATGCCTTGTCCCTTACTTATTAAGGGGGCTCGGATTTCCAATCCATCCGTTCCTCTGCGGGCTCCTGGAGTTCTACGGCCTCCAGCTGCATAATTTTACCCCTGCCTCCATATTACACATCGCTGGCTATGTCGCCCTTTGCGAGCTGTTTTTGGGCTGCGAAGCTCATTTCGAGCTATGCAAGAGGCTATTCTGCCTCGTACCCCGTACACAGGAGGGGTCAATATATCAAGTGGGCGGAGCCGAAATATGGCGCATCACCGGGACCGGATATCTGTCCGGTACTTTGAAGAAAACCTCCGAAGACTGGCCTTCAGAGTGGTTTTATATGGAGGACGTCCCCCTTCCGGAACCTATTCGGATGGGCCTTCCTGAGTTCGACAATGCTCCCTTGAAGAAACGCCGCAGCTGGCGCCCTCGGAGCCCCCAGGAGGAAGATAACGGAGAAGTCCTTTACCTGATGGGCCGGATAAAGACGCTGGCCAAATCAGGATTGACAATAACCGAGGTTATGTAATATGTATAATGTGCGGGGTGCAGCCACTTCAATATCGGGGACAACCCATGTGGCACTTCAATGGAGAAGACGATGCCTCCCGCTGCGGTCGTATGGGACCGGACTCAGTCGCTGCTCTAGCGAAAATTCTGTCTGATTTCTATAAAGGAGAGGAAGAGGAGTTCATCCGCATTAAGCCACGGGATGGATTCTCCATGTACAACCCCCCAAGCTGGGTGAGCTGCTACTTTTTACTCCAAACCTTCCCGCATTCCTCGTCATAAGTATTTACCTTGCCATTTCATAGCAGGAACTGCGAAAAGCTGTGAGGGAGGTCCACAACCCGCGTCCACAACCAGAGGACCCTGACCGGGCCCTCGACCCCGGACTCGAAGAAGATCCGGACACCTTTGGGGAGCTTATTGACAGGACGTTCTATCAATTAAGCTGCGACGGTGCCATGGTGGCCATCATAGCCGATTATTCTAGACTACTCCCTGCATCGCATGTAAGTGAAACCGGAGTCCCAACTTCCGAGAAGGATCCCTTTTTCTGCACTTCACCTACCGCACACATATGGTGTCTTACAGGGAAGGCCCTCGGGACGCCATGCCGAACCCGCAGTGACTCACCAACAAGGGGCACCGAAGCCGGGTAGGATTAAAAGGAAGGCGGTCAGGACTGAGACGCCGTCGCAGAGGCATGAAAAGGAACCCCGCTCCGTGATTGTCGTCTTTTAAAATATAATAATGCCCATGTTTCCTAGTAGGAAAAACGCTCGCCGGACTATATCCGGAGAGGTTGCCTGCCACGCCTCCACCAGTCGGGCTCCAGAGCCGGACTTAGAGGCGGACGCTAACATGGGGCCAACACTGGATGTTCCTCCTACAGAGGATGCGGATAGGCTGTCTGCTACGAATTCCAAAGTGGAGAGCGCCATGAATCACAAGCATCGTCGGGCCGTACTCCGCGACGCTTGTTTCTCCCAAGAGGCGTTCGATGCCTTCAACTCAGGAGACGCGCACATCCGAGCTGCTCAAAATGGTCTTGCCAGAGCCACGGACCAGTATGTAAAGGATATACGAGTAAGAAAATCTAATAATTATGTATATCAGTAGCCCCTGAGACTTGAAACAGTTGACACAACTGATTTAAGGATCATTATTTGTGTAGGTTCTTATGGAGAAGAATACCCAGTTGTCTCAAGAGCTAGAGGAATGCAAAGCCCAGCTTCAGGCCGCAGGTGCCGCAGTGAAGGAGTCCGAGAAAGCCCCATCTGGTAACACTTGCTTCTATTGCAAAGAATGACATGTACCAGGTAGAATGCGGCATGTATGCAAATCTAAGAATAGATTCCGCAGATGACCCTGGAGTGAATCCGGAGGCCGTGCGAGGCGATGAGCAACATGCTCAACGACAGCTAAAGGCTGGCGAGCGCGTGCTTAAGAAGGTTAGGCAGGAGAAAAACGATCTCCAAGATGCTAATATCCGGCTGAGTGTTGAACTGAAAGATGTTCGGGCCCAGCTTGCTGACTCCGTAAAGGAGAATAAGAGGCTTCGATGCGGCATTTTTAGTAAGTGCTTGAACGAACTTTTATAGAGTTCAGCAAAGAAACCGACTAACAGAGTTATATCTGTAGGTATGCTGACAGGTCGTCCCGCAGAAGAGATGCCCGGGTCTCAAGGTGATATTCTGCCCGAGCTCTCACAACTGCACGAACAAGTTCGGCAGGTGATGCAGGGCATTGCCCAGGCCTTGTGGCCATCCGCCTCCCTGCCAGGAGGCATGGGGGAGCTCGCAGAGATGCTTAAGGGAGCGCGGCGGCGCTTCCGATTATGGAAGATATCTGCCTGCCGACAAGGTGCGAGGGAATCCTGGGCCATGGTGAAGACTCGATATACCAAGGCTGACCCGAACCATATGGCCGAAGTCGGACCTGTGGGGTCTGATGGGAAAGAAATCCCCGTCAGTTTGGTGTATGACCAGGTGAAATTAGCTGCAAAGTATTCCCAACAGGATTGTAGGCTAGACAGCCTATTGGATGGTATAGAAGAAGAATTTAGTTAGTCTAAGTGACTGTGTACTTCAATTGACATATATTGTCCCTAGCCGGATTGTAAATCATTTGTCATGGCGGACCTTTTCGCTTCGACCTCCGGACCCGACAGTCCGGAGTGAATCCGAATACCCGCTCAATTATGTAAAAACCGGGGTATGCATGGAAACCAGGCGTAGGGGTCATAAGTGCTTGAACAGACAAGTACCCAACTAGCTAGTTATATTACATGGATAGTAAGAAACATTTTCCAGGGAGAATAGTTCCGTTAAGGGTTCCTTTCCCTGGGTACGCATGCATTAATGTGCATGTCCAAACTGCGAAAGGAGGCGCAGGATATAAACATCTGGGGGCATGTATTACAATAAATAAAAGTCGTCTTTTGTTCACCGACTGAATATTCCCTTAAGAACGCTAGCTTTCGGCTTCACCCAGTCTGAGGCACACATCCGGCTGACCCGGCAGTAACAATCGCAGAGGTGCTCCCCTTATGCCCTAGCCGAATTAACGGGAACATAGGGCATAAACACAAGAGCCAAGCAACCTAGCTTGGCCAACACTTAAGTCATATCGATGCATATAATGGCGAAGAAAAGGTACATGTGGAAAAGTAACACATGTGCGGGGGGCATAAAGCCCGGAACATAATTATATTAAGCTTCTGTATAAGAAGCCCCCAGGTATAATGAGCACACCTAGCGCGTCAAGATTGTGTAGTCAAGACACATTTTAACCTTGTAAGGTTGTGAAGAAAAAAGGGAAGAAAGAAAGAAAAGACAGATAGCTGATATAAAAAAAATTGATGGAGGTAAGGAGACGAACACATAGTCCGGAACTAGGCATAGAACCTTCGGAGTCTGGCTGCGTTCCATGGGTTTGGCTCGAGTCGATTGTCCGATGCATCCCGCAGACGGTACGCTCCACCGGTCAGAACTTGGTTGATAACGAAGGGACCTTCCCATTTGGGCTCGAGTTTGTTCTTTTTCTTCTCTGGTAGGCATAGAACTAGTTCGCCAACATTATAAGTTTTGGCCCGTACTTCTCTGCTTTGATACTGTCGAGCCTGTTGCTGATAGAATGCGGAGTGGGCTTTTGCCACGCTCCTCCTCCAGGGCGTCCAAACTGTCCTGCCGATCAAGCTCGGCTTCTTTCTCTTCGTACATGTGCACTCGAGGTGAGTCATGAATGATGTCGCAGGGCAGTACCGCCTCTGCACCGTACACCATGAAAAATGGTGTGTATCCGGTAGTACGATTCGGCGTGGTCCGCATCCCCCATAGTACGGAGTCGAGCTCCTCTACCCAGTGCGTATCTGATTCCTTTAAGGATCACACTAATCTGGGTTTAATGCCGCTCATGATAAGACCATTTGCCCGTTCGACCTGACCGTTTGTTTGGGGGTGATAGACGGAGGCATAATCGAGCTTAATGCCCATGTTGCTGCACCAAGTCTTTACCTCGTCGGCTGTAAAGTTCGAGCCGTTAGCGGTGATGATGCTGTGGGGGACGCCGTAACGGTGTACAACCCCGGATATGAAGTCTATCACTGGTCCGGATTCGGCCGTTTTAACTGGTTTGGCTTCTATCCATTTGGTGAATTTATCCACCATGACCAATAGGTATTTTTTCTTATGGCTTCCCCCTTTAAGGGGTCCGACCATATCAAGCCCCCAGACCGCAAAAGGCCAAGTAATGGGGATTGTTTGGAGAACGGTAGGTGGCATATGGCTTTGGTTTGCAAAAAGCTGGCAACCGACGCAACGTTGAACGAGGTCCTATGCGTCTGCTCGGGCCGTCGGCCAGTAATAACCTGTTCAGAAGGCCTTGCTTACAAGGGCCTGGGCTGCGGCGTGATGGCCACCAAGTCCAGCATGAATTTCTACCAATAGCTGCCATCCTTCCTCTTCGGAGATGCACCTTTGAAGTACTTCGGTAGCGCTTTTCTTATAAAGCTCTCCCTCGTGGACCTTGTAGGCTTTAGACCGCCGCACAATGCAACGTGCCTCATTTGGGTCCTCGGGTAGTTCTTACCTAGTTAGGTAAGCCAAGAAGGGTTCTATCCATGGGGCGATGATGGCCATAATCGCGTGGGCCGAAGGTGTTATTTCAGTGGCTGAGCCTCCGATTACATCAGAGTGTTCGGGATCTGGCGTTGTGGCCGGGTCCGGACTATTATTGCCGGTCTCTCCTTCCCATACCACAGATGGCTTAAACAGCCTTTCCAAGAAGATATTGGGTGGGACAGGGTCGCGCTTAGCGCTGATGCGGGCGAGGATATCCGCCGCCTGATTGTTTTCCTGGACCACATGGTGGAATTCAAGCCCCTTGAACCGAGCTGACATCTTGAGGACGGCGTTGCGGTAAGCCGCCATTTTCGAATCCTTGGCGTCGAAGTCTCCATTTATTTGAGATATTGCGAGGTTCGAATCCCCACGCACTTCTAGGCGTTGAATGCCCATGGATACTGCCATCTGGAGACCATGTAACAGGGCCTCATATTCTGCTGCGTTGTTGGAGTCTGTGTATAGTATTTGGAGTACGTATTGGACCATATCTCCGGTGGGGGATGTCAGGACGACACCAGCCCCCAGACCAGCCAGCATTTTAGAGCCGTCAAAGTGCATGAGCCAATTGGAGTACGTGCCGTACTCTTTAGGGAGTTCGGCTACTGTCCATTCGGCGATGGAATCAGCCAGTACTTGTGACTTAATGGCTCGCCGTGGTTTGTATATTATGTTGAACGGGAGGAGCTCAATAGCCCATTTGGCAATCCAGCCAGTGCATCGCGGTTGTTTATTATGTCGTTGAGTGGTACTTCAGAGGCCACCGTAATTGAACACTCTTGAAAGTAGTGTTGTAGTTTCCGGGATGCCATGAAGACCGCATATGCTATCTTTTGATAATGTGGGTACCGTGATTTGCATGGAGTGAGGACAGTGGATACATAGTATACCGGCTTTTGAAGTGGGACCTTATGTCCATCCGTCTCTCGTTCGACGACAAGCACTGCGCTTACAACTTGGTGTGTTGCCGCTATATATAACAGCATTGGTTCGCCGACATTTGGCGCGGCCAAGATTGGGTTGGTGGCCAACACAGCTTTTATTTCTTCCAATCCGGTCGTGGGCGCATCTGTCCACTCGAAGTGTTCGGTGCGTCGAAGAAGGCGATAAAGAGGTAGTGCCTTTTCTCCTAATCGGGAGATAAAGCGGCTTAAGGCAGCCACACATCCAGTTAGTTTCTGGATTTGCTTGAGGTCTGTTGGGATGGACAACTGTGACAGAGCTCTAATTTTAGCCGGATTTGCTTCAGTTCCTCTATTGGAGATGATGAAGCCTAAGAGTATTCCGGCGGGCACGCCGAAGACGCATTTTTCCGGATTGAGCTTGATGTCGTATGTTCGGAGATTGTCGAACGTGAGCCTCAAGTTGTCTATTAAGGATTCGATGTGTCTGCTTTTAATGACCACATCGTCTACGTATGCCTCCACTGTTTTGCCGATCTGTGTTTCCAAGCATGTCTGAATCATGCGTTGATAGGTTGCACCGGCGTTTTTGAGCCCGAAAGGCATGGTATTGAAACAGAAGGGGCCATATGGGGTGATAAATGCCGTTGCGGCTTGATCAGATTCTACCATCTTAATTTGATGGTACCCGGAGTATGCGTCGAGGAAACACAATGAATCGTGTCCTGCAGTAGCATCGATAATTTGGTTGATGCGGGAGAGGGGGAAGGGATCCTTGGGGCAAGCCTTGTTAAGGTCCTTGAAATCGACACATAGGCGCCAGGATTTGTCCTTCTTTGGTACCATCACCAGGTTTGCTAGCCAGTCCGGATGTTTTATTTCTCTGATGAATCCGGCCTCAAGTAACTTGTCTAGCTCTTCTCCCATGGCTTGTTGCTTAGGTTCGAAGAAAGGCCAGAGAGTCTGCTTAACCAGCTTGAACCCCTTTAGAATGTTGAGGCTATGCTCGGCCAGCCTGCGTGGGATTCCTGGCATGTTTGAAGGATGCCAGGCGAAGATGTCCCAATTCTCGCGCAAGAACTCCCGTAGTGCGGCGTCTATTGTGGGGTTTAACTGTGCCCCGATTGATGCTGTTTTTGTAGGGTCCGTTGGGTGGACTTGGAATTTGACTATTTCGTCCGCTGGTTTAAAAGAGGTGGACTTGGGTCTTTTGTCGAGTATCACGTCGTCCCTGTCCACTGTGGAGCGCAGCGCGGTTAGTTCTTCGGCCGCAAGGGCTTCGGATAACGCCTCAAGGGCTAGTGCGGCGGTTTTATTTTCGGCGCGGAGTGCTATGTCCGGATCACTAGCTGGAGTGATAATTCCATTAGGCCCGGGCATTTTGAGCTTCATGTACCCGTAATGGGGTATAGCTTGGAAGATCGTGAATGCCTCCCGCCCTAGAAGGGCGTGGTATCCGCTACTGAACGGGGCCACTTGGAATGTGATTTCTTCGGACCTATAATTCTCCGGCGTGCCAAATACCACATCTAGTGTGATTTTTCCTGCACATCATGCCTCCCGACTAGGGATGATCCCTCTGAAGGTCGTGCTGCTTTGCTCAATGCGGCTCCTGTCTATTTCCATTTCCGAAGAGTCTCCTCATAGAACGAAATTGTGTCTTCCTCGCGACAGTCCTTGACCTTGTTCATTACAAGGAGGAATCTGGCCCAATAGTGATGTACTGTCTCTTGGGGCTCTTGTCTAATGTGGGAAAGATCACTTTTATCTGGGTGGGTTGGTAGATTTAAGTCCGAACCCTGACCCGATCTGAGACCCAGGGGCGGGGGAGTTTCCGATCTTAGAAGTTCGGGCTCCGGGATGTTGCCCAATAGGTCTGGCCCGCTGTCTGATTCTAGGTTCAAATCTTGGGCCATGTCCTCCCGTAGACGGGTATCTGGCTCGGAGAGCTCGGGAATCCGGACATAGTTTGTCCTCAAAATAGAGGAAGAATAGCTACATTGCTCCTCCACCACCGCTATCTGATGGGTGACCGGCAGAGTTAATCTCCCTTTGGTCGGGTCTAAGCCCGATCCGATCATAGTCCGTAGCGACTCCCAAGGCGGCGATGCGATCCAAGAGCTCGTTCAAGGAAGAGAGCTCCATTGGATCCATCTGCTCGGCAAATTCCGAGCCGACGCGGAGGCTGTTTTCGATGACCCGAGAAGTCATCATCAGCGCAACGGCCGAGCGGGCGGTCATGACGAAGCCGCCTAATCGGAGAGTTTGGCCTACAGCCAGGGCTCCCCCAGAGGTGATGTTGTCCTTGACAACGAGACGAGCCATCAAGCCTTCTGATGACGGCACAGTGGAACTCTCAATGAAAGCACCAATGTCGGTGTCAAAACCGGCGGATCTCGGGTAGGGGGTCCCGAACTCTGCGTCTAAGGCGGATGGTAACAGGAGACGGGGGACACAATGTTTACCCAGGTTCGGGCCCTCTCGATGGAGGTAATACCCTACTTCCTGCTTGATTGATCTTGATGATAGGAGTATTACAAGAGTTGATCTACCATGAGATCGTAGAGGCTAAACCCTAGAAGCTAGCCTATGATTATGATTGTTGTTGTCCTACGGACTAAACCCTCCGGTTTATATAGACACCGGAGGGGGCTAGGGTTACACAGAGTCGGTTACAAGGGAGGAGATCTACATATCCGTATTGCCAAGCTTGCCTTCCACGCAAAGGAGAGTCCCATCCAGACACGGGACGAAGTCTTCAATCTTGTATCTTCATAGTCCAACAGTCCAGCTAAAGTATAGAGTCCGGCAGTCCGAGGACCCCCTAATCCAGGACTCCCTCAGGCCTCTCCCACCATCTTCGAGAAGCAACTCCATCACCAATTCGGCACTCTACCCCTCTCCCTCCCTCCCAATCTCTCTCTCCTCTCTCCTCTCTCTCTCCCTGTCCCAACCTATTTCCCGTCCTTCACTTATGTATGGATGTCGACTGATCTCCCTCAAGACATAGCTGGGTCTCTCCTTCTCAACACATATACGAGTCGTTCTACCTCTCTAGTTAGGTCTCTGCCTCCCCCTCCCCCCCACACACCGATACATCGAGCGCTCTAGTCATGTCTCCCTGCCACACACAAACTTTCCATGTGCCCTTTGATGTTCCAGTAGGTCAGTCGCCCTATATCTTTGACTTGCACACACAAAATTTTGATGGCTCTCTTCATCGATCTCACACCCACCCACTTGATCCTCTCTTCGACTCTATCGATATCTATGACCCCCTCCCTCTCTTCTCGTGGATCGCCACCTCTATATATGATATAGATAGGCCTCTATTTCACACACACTGCATGTGTCAATTTTTTGTTTGAGATATCATCAACACATATTCCCACAAATACATTCACGAAATCACACCCCCCAACACAAAACACTCACGAACACACACGCCATTTATCTAGGTTTGTATCTCTCTCACACACCCACGTAGGTGGGGGACATGCATGAAGAGAAGAGGTGCACGTACGGCACACGTACTCCCGTCTCTTTCCCAACCACACCCGCGCGATTACACGATGGAGCTCATTTCTGTATGAAAAGGCAGCCCATGTGGTATTTGACACGTGTACTGGTTGTCCACTTGATGGAGGATCGTGTACCACGGGTGAACAAATAAATTGCGACTTGATGCGTTATGTTAAAAAAGAGGCAAACCATGTGGGGCCTACCTTAGAGGCAAGGGCGCGGTGGCTCGTAGGACGAGGTGAAGCTTGCTTACTACTCCTTTCGCCCGCTCCCTCGCCCACGCGTGCGGTGGCTCGCAGGACGAGGAGAAATTTTTACTACTCCCTCTGTTTACTCCTCGTCCCTACCTTGGTTAGAGAGATTATCATATTGTTTGAAATATATGTCCTTTAGTAGATTTCAATATGAACTACTAGTACATACTCCAAACACTGATGTATATAGACATATTTTAGAGTCTAGATTCACTCATTTTGCTCCGTATGTAGTCCATATTGAAACAAACGTAATAGTATGTACTCTCCCTCGCCCCTCGCCCCTCGACTCTCGCTCGACCCTCGCCCACGTGGTGGATGTGCAGCAATTCATTCGGTCTCATATAGCCAGAACGATATATACTACAGTAACCATTATTGCTCGACTTCCCAAAGACGCAAAGAGGCAAGCGCAAGGTTAATATTTTGGAGATGCCAAGCGAAAGGTTTATAGGAGAACGAGTAGTAGTAGTACTAGTAGTACGTACCAGCGGTACGTACTGTATGAGGAAGAAGGCAACAAGATGTATGTTTTGCGTGACAGTCTCTTCTTACAGGACGTGCTAGACCTAGTGGACCTCATTGTTGCAATGGGAGTACTCCCTATCATAGATGGCATGATTCAGAGTGGTGGGCAGCAGGCATAATTCGGAGCTGCTTAGTCTTAAACCCCATGAAGAAGTCCCATCGAAAGGAATAGCCATCCTCTAGACGTTCTCCTATGAAAAATGAGTGAATGAGACAAAAAGAGAAAGAGACAAAGTAAAAAAAATCACCAGCCTTAGATCCAGCCCTATTGTATTAGTGAATGATATTTCTACGTCGTGATTGACATGGCTATATTATTAACCATGCTACGGAGGTAGAAGCGGATTTTTATTTATTTGCAGAGGTAGCAGCGGATGAATATTCAACAAGGAGTGAAATGATGGCTGCTTCCTTGGTCAAACATACAGAAAGGTGGGCCTCATGATTTGACGGCTTATTAGTCATTATTACTGCCTATACTCTTTGCCCATATATAATAACCGCATGGTACAATAGTGGGCTATACTTTTAATAACCATGCTCGAAGAGAAGAGGTGCACGCACCCACGTACGTAGTACTAGTAGCACTCTTTGTGTCTTTTGCATCTTCCCCAACCACACACGCGACACAGTGGAGCTCATTTCTATAAGATGATGCAGCCCACGTGATAATTTGACTCGTCTAGTAGTAGCTACTCACTTATAAATAATGGAGGGTTGGGAACCACGCATGAACGGTGCCGCGTCATTTATAAAAAAAGTTTTTTTCTTCAGTGGCACGTACGCAATATAAATAGGTTCATATGGAGAGAAAAGGAAACCGTTCCACTATATACATAGCTAGGACGAGCCTACACGGTTGCTTGCTGGGGTTGCTCACTTCACACTCTCTCGCACAAAACGACTGTGGCCACATCTCTAACATCCGGGCGGATCACGTCCGCCGAGGGAAGGGGTGGATGCTTTGTGTAGATGTGGTCACCGTCGCCGATGGTGAAAACCCACTATCGGCCCATCCCGATCAGGGGTCCCCGCCGTTCTCTCTCACAAAGCCGGTCAGGTTGCCTTCGTCCCTTGCTCACTGCCGCGACGTGGGCAGTTGCCTCCTCCCGCCTCCATTCTCTAGGTTGAGTTACGTCCCGACATCCCTCAGGTACAACTTCCTTATAGCCGACTTGCACCACTGCCCCAACTGCCCACATCGCTCCATGTGGATATTTCTCTACTTCTTTGCCCCGCACATACCTCTACTGGCTTCTACTGTATTTGTGATGAGTTTATATCTCTTCAACTAGTCCCAGTAATCTTATTCTAATCACACTTCTTCAATTTCTTTACCACAGGGATTCTCATCTCGATTTTGGTGAAACTGCACAAAATGATCCGATGGTCAAAGGGTTGCAAACTTCATTTCTTCGGAAGCTTCAACGTTGCCAGCAAATTAAAGTCTGGTTAGGGTTTACGGTTCAAGGGCTGGGAACTGCATGGATCGTTTTTTTCTTTAGCTGTCTCTATTCCAAAATAAGTGTCAACTTTAGTAGTAGTACAACTTTGTACTAAAGTTTAAATAAAGTTGAGACACTTATTTTGGAACGGAGGGAGTACACATTGGCTATGATCTGTCAATCATTGAGATGCAATAGCATGCATGTTAGTCTCCTTTGTATTTGATGAAATGTTGCAACGGGGCAACCTTGGACGCAAGATACATGAAACAGAAGTTGGAAGCTTCATAGCATTGTACAAATTTATCTCGCTGAGAAATTACACTACGTACTATACTACTATGTAAAGTGTTAGGTGTCGCACGGTGTCCAGAAAATATGGGATAGTGTGAGGTGGGCCATGTAATCACTGAGCCTGCGTGTTTTCACTGCTTTCGCACTCCTCCGCTGTAAGAATGGAGAAAATTGCAATCTAGTACCTCCTTTCGCCGGAGCGCGGGACATCTAGTAGTCGTACCACCTCAGTAATAATGACCAATGAGCCGTCAAATCACATAGACCCAGCAGTAAGTTGGACGGACGAAGCAACCATCACTCTTGAATCCGCTGGTCCCTCAACATAGGCGCCAGTGAGAGGTCGCGTCCGCTCTGCCCGGGCATTAATGCGGCACCGATTCCTTGGAGGGGCGCTGACCGTTTTGGGTGGGAAGCGCCCGCGGGCGATGGAGGGGCTTTGGGTGGGCCAGGCTGGTCAGGAGCGGGCGTGGCAGCTGTCCCGACCGGACGCCCGGAAACGAGAGGATGCACCGACCCTCGCGGCAAAATCGTACACTACACACCATCTCTCTCTAGGAGTAGGTCGATGTGTTGCTCTCTCTAACACACACACACACTGTTAAACACACACACAGAGGTTCATAGAATAGGAATATTGTGCGAGTGCGAAGCCACAGGAAGTGAGATACAAATGGAGTACGTACAAGAAGGGAAGAGGTGACGAATATTCCATCAAACCTGGACTGAGGAGTAGTACTCCCTCCGTCCAGGTGTTAAGTCATCTTACGAAAATTAGATATTCCCAAAATGTTTAGGCGTCGTCCATTAACCTCACATCTCAATCCCCTCCTGGCCTCGTTGCTAGCGAGCGTTCTTACTTACTCTACCTTGTTATCTCCCTCGAAAACCCAATGCATGGAGCGCAACTACGCGTTGATCAGTCAAGAAATCAAAGTCGGCTTGCATGCGAGTTAATACGTGGCCCTGCATGGTAACTAAAATGGCATCTCTTTGTTGTTGTGATTAATTGTTGCGTTTAGAGACATAAATCAGGGCTTTGATTGGAGGAAGTACCGGTCAAGTTTCTCCTTCTCCTCCAATCTGCTTGCACCTTGGTCCCGCTGCACCTTCTAACGTGACTTACACCTAGACGGAGGGAGTAGTACGAGATACAGTGGCACACTGACTTAGGTCGAATACAAGTGCCCAAAATTATTGGAAGAGAGCTAAGTGTACAAACTAAATAATTAAAGGAGTTAAATGCACTATTGGTCATTGAACTTATCGTATAAGTTCACTTTGGTCACTGTACTCAAGAATACGGTCGATACGGTCACTATATACGTGATGAGGTGATTATACGGTCACTGCGAGATCGTATAGCTCTGTATTCATCCATTTTGACCAATCAAAGAATCCTCCTGGCTCCGTGTCAGATCAGTTTTCTCTCTCTGTCATGCGGGTCCTACCTGTCATTGGGTGGAAGAAAGAAGTTGAACGAAAATAAAAATATGCACGGGGGCGTGGTTCGAACACTAGACCTCATGCTTTATACGGGCAAACATGCTAACCAGCTACACCAACCTCCAGTTGTGATTGACTAGTGGCAAATATAGTTTTCTACCTTTAGTAGCGGCACACACATGCAGCGCACAGCCTCCAGTGCATGCATACGCACTAGCACGGACTCAAGTCGCATGCTGGCCTCTATTGCCACAAGTTCATGCAGTACCTCGCCTGTTGTCCGCCATTCCCGTTGTTGACCCTGCCACCTGAGGTCGTCGACCCGTTGCTCTACCACTACGCCAAGTCCGAGCTCTCGCTGCTTGTGGCTCAACGCATACGAACTCCATCTACGAGAGATGATATGGCCATCAATGTTGATTATGATGACACCCACACTAGGTCACTCTACTCGCCTTGTGCGCATGATTGTCGTGCGGCTGCCGAAGTACGACCCTGTGGCCTCAACTTCGTCGCCGGTCGCCGGTGTGTGCGTGATGTGTGCTAACTAGTGTGTGTCCGCCCGCTGCGTGCTAGTGTGCAAGTGCATGCATGCTTATTGTGTGCATGTTATAATAAGGATTGACTTAAAATAGTACGTGAGCGAACAGAGGGATCAATTAAATGGACAATGTTCACGAGCAGTAGCGATATGTGTGAGGTAAGATACACCGCTGGCGCTTTTAATTTTTCTTATTAATTTGTTTGTTTCACCCTCTGACTGGTGGGACCCAACATACTACATGGAGAGAGGTAAGGTGACTAAGGCTGCATTATTTCTGTACTACCAACACTGCTTTAAATCCCAAAAAACCTTACCACCAAAGCCACATGACACGATTATGATTTAAATCCCAATGACTCCCACGCAAAAAAAACACTACATGCTTGTCACACGAATGCAGGAATGTATAAAAGGTTATTTTCCTCTCTTTAATCATAACGTGAGGGTGGTGTAGCTGGTTAGCATGTTCGCTCATCAAACCTGAGGTCTCGGGTTCGAAAATCACACTTGAGCATAATTTTATTTTTGTTCGACTTGTTTCTTCCACCCAATGATAGGTAGGCCCTGCATGATAGAGAGAGAAAGTGATATGGGGCGGTGCCAGTAGGATTCTTTGGCTGGTCAAAATGGATGGATACGGAGCTATACGATCTCGCAGTGACCGTATAATCACCTCATCACGTATATAGTGACCGTATTGACCGTATTCTTGAGTATAGTGACCAAAGTGAACTTAGCAATTACTCTCAATACTCCCTAGTTTCTTAGCACCCGATGTAACCCTTAGTACATATGGTGGCACACTGACTTAGGCCGAATACAAGCGCCCAAAATATTTAAAATTGGAGGATGGTGCAGCCCAGCTTTCCGATATTTTGACCGTGTGTGGTTCAGTTGTTGTTCACTTTAGAGGGTCGTGTACCACACATGAACGTTAGTAAGCGCGACCGGGAGGCGTGCAGCATTAATTATGAGTTGAATCCTTCGAGCATTAAATTTTCTTCACGTATTAGCATTGCCCCTAGTATTTTTCTCACTACGTCAAATAAAGAGTTCCGTTTAGTGCACAATTTAAAACAATTTTTATGGAGAGAAAAAGAAAACCACTCCATCTATATACGCTGGAGCCTTGGCACTTGTTTTCTAGGGTTTGCACTCTTCACACTCTCTCTCCACTATATATACATGCTGGAGCCTCAGCACTTGTAGTGGCTCTCTTCACACTCTCTCACCCTCTCCAGATCTAAACAAGACTTCATTGGCCTCTCTCTCTCCCCTCACTGCTGGTCAAAGAGCTGGCAGGATCCGTCCGTCGGGAAGGTAAGGAGGCTTAACGCTGTCGCCGTCGGCAAGGAAGGGAATCCACTACTGGCGCAGTTGTTCTCTTTCACCCAGCGGCGGCACGGGAGGGCCTCCGACCCCTTCTTCCTTACTGTCGTACATAGTGTGGGTAGATTGGCCACCGGCCGCCAACTGAGCCACCCCCCGAGAACCTTAAAGTATAATTTACTTATTCCACATGCATTGCTCTAGCTGCATGTGGGATTTTTCTGCTTCTGCACTCGAATCTAGGTGTTTGATCAAACAGGGAAGTAGTGGGGAAAGTTGTATAGCATGAATCTAGGACATGGTTCAAAGAGGAAAGGAAGGGGGGAAAGTAGTGGGGAAAGTTGTATAGCATGAATCTAGGACGTGGTTCAAAGAGGAAAGGAAGGGGGAAAGTAGTACAGACTGGCTATCCAGCACCTACGTTGGTCGAAAAGGGAAAACAATGACAAATGCAGTATGCACATCTACAACGAACTGATCTTTTTGTTTTAGGGGACAAAGCTGTAGAGTTTGAGGAGGACTAGATTTGCTGCCCTCACATAGGGAAAGGTGTCTAAAGATACCAAAATTGGGACCAACAGAAATATGCTCCTTCATTGTTTGTTCTTTGTTGCAACAGACTGTGCATGACCACTTTATACATCGGTAGATGCACATGGTGCTGGTGCGTCCACTGTCCCGTGCAACTCTTTAGGTGTTGTTAATCTAAGGCCCTGTTTGGTTAAAAAGTCCTAGAACTTTTTTAGTCCCAACTAAAATGTCCCTAGTCCCTACTTGCTTGGTTCCAGGGACTAAAGATGGACTAGAGGTTATTAAATGACATGCTAAAATACCATGTTACCCCTAGTAATGAACTAATAGAGATAAGGTGCGATGCGGGGCAGGGGCAACTGTTGGAAAAAGTCCTAAAAAGACTCTCCCTCAGGGTCTTCTTTCTTTAGTCCCAAATGGCCACTTTTAGTCCCTAAAAGTCCCTCCTGTTTGGTTTAGATGGGACTGAAAGGGACTTTTTTAGTCCCTACACCAAAAAGTCCCTGTAAACAAACACCCTCTAATAATGCCGCTGGAAAATTGAAGCAATGCCACAGTTAAAAGAAAATTACATGTTTAACGAATTTTATTGTTAATATAATCTCTCTTTTAATATGAATCAATGCCACCATTTGAGAAATGCTACTGTCTTGCTTTTTCCCCATTTAGATAAGTTAGATGCTTCTTTTTGTTGGTTTTGTGTCATCCACCGTTATTGACCATTAGTTGTGTCTTTTGCACCTCTGTGTAAACAGGGTTATCTACTTCACCTCGTTGCTATTATGACCTTTTGTTGCACTGCACAAAACACTTTTGTTTTAAGAGTGTTTTGTGCAGTTCAACCAAAATGTCACACCGACAACGTTGCTTGATTGCTTGATCTTAGTGGAACTGCACAAGAGGAGATCTGACTTCCTTTCCGTGTTGGCAAATTTGGTTCAGATCTTCTTCTTGTGAGTTGTTTGAATTCCGCGTCATGAGAGGTCAGTACTAGCCTTCTTTCACATGATTGTGCAGTGTGCTTTAATATGTTGTGCTACTTATACAGTAATGTTGCTTGATTTTAGTGAACTGCACAAATGGAGACAAGACTTCCAATCTGTATGTGCATCGTAATATCCCATTGAGGTAAGATAAGGATATTTCACAACTGTTGGCTTGTATTTTGCCAATTTCATCAAAAAAATGTCGTTCTTTAGTGCTATACTTGTGCTCCCTAATTGACATGCCAAATCTTACATTGAAGGCGGAGCTTGTCTGTTATTGAACCAAGTGAGGAAGGGGAAGAACAAGTGGAAGAAAAACTAAAATCAACTCCCGGTGCTGTAATGAAGCACTTGAACTGTGATGACAAGTAATGATATAGTTTTGCATCTTAATTTATTGCTATGGCTAGAACGAGCAATTGTTTTGCCACTGATTTGATACCACTCTTAATGTAATATGTAATTATCTCTACTTGTGCAAAGAGGGATCTTCTTTGAAGATAACATATATTTTAATGGAACTGCACAAGAAGATGTTGGAAACATTAAGCTAATCGAGGAGTATATAGTAAGCATGGCAACCACAGTAGATAATAACAGATGGTTCCGGAGAAGTGCTTGGTGTGTATGCTCTACGCAATAAGCCTCCTGACAAACGTTGGTACTCGCCCACTAATTTCATCAATATGATTGAGCTTTGTCATCTCTATTGGTGTTGTGCTACTATTTAGATACTGTCATGAGAAAGTGGTATTGTCCTTAAGAAGTGCTTCATTTGTGTTGTTTTAACTATTTCCTTTCCTTTTTTTCGAGCAAACAACAATGCTAGCATTTAGTTGTCCTCTTGTCTTCGCACAACAGGCTCATCCTCCTCTGAAGAAGAATATGGAGTACGTGAAGTGCCTAATTCCGATTATGCCAGGACAAAGAAGCGAAGCCTCTCTTCTTAAGAAGGGAGCAGTTGAAGGATGGTTACATTATTGCCCACAAGAACAAACTAACTTCAGCTCAGAAGGACTCATGGATCTCCATCTTTGTTGTTGTGATGGCCAATACAATGTTGTGTTAGGATTCCTTCCGGTGAGTTCCATTTTTTTAAATGTGTGCTCTGCATGGATCATGTAGGTTGCCTGTTTAAAATGTCAATTCATTGTACAGTTTGCTCGCTCGCTTCATCACCCTCTTTGTAGGCGGTCGCAATGTCCGCCACCCGCATACGGTACCGCCAGCGCGCGAGGCGGCTCTCATGGGCGGAGCGGTACGAGTTGACACTACAAAAAAATACACTTCCGTGATGATACGTGTTTGTCACAGTAGGTCACGTTTTCTGTCATGCATGTACATCCATGACGATTTTATGACAGCATCAAGATAGTCATACCTGTGCTGTCGTAGAAGTGTTCCATGAGATTACCAAAATTATCACCACGGAAGTGTCCACTTCCATGACGATAAATCGCGCGTCATAGAAGTGCTTTCATCAAGGGTGACCGACACATGGCATCAACCGCAACGGGTCACCGTTAAACTATCGGGTCCGGTTTTGGATCCGATAACCCGTTAATAGCCTAGACCAATGGTGATTTTCCACGTGTAAAATTCTCATTGGCCGGAGGAAACACGTGTCTGCTCCTCGGTGGGCTAGATGTCGCCCGTCCATTGGAGGAGACATGCCTATGATACGTCGACACATGGCAGGGTCCAACAGAGGCCCATATAGGTTAAAAAGGCTGGCCCAGTCAAAGACCCGTAGTCCGTACTCAGGTACTAGTGGGCCAACCCAATAATGACCTATTTAATAAAGGCCCATTTACGGCCCGCAGCCAGATCTGGCATGTTAATTGTTCGCCGAATATTTGGGCCCAATTATAGCCCAGTGACTTTCGGCCTGTTAGAGGCCCGATGTAGACATGGGCCCATTTCAGCCCGGTGTGTCTTTTGGCCTGGGAATGGCCCGTGCTGCCCAAGAGCCATATATGGTCCAACGCGACATCCGGCCCACTAACGGCCCGTGATAAAGGTGGCAACAGTTCAGCCCTACATGACTTTGGGCCTGTTAAAGTCCTGACATATAATTCGGCCCGTTGATGCCTGTACTAAGCTTTCGGCCTCTTAAAGGCCCATGATATCAGTGGGCCAACTAAGGCCCGAGATATGTTTCGGCCTGGTAACGGCCCGTCATATAACTAGGCCAAAAAAGGCCCTGTCTACATTTCAGCCTGCTGAAGGCCCGTCGGTGACTAGTGAAAATTGAGGCCCAACATGCATTTCGGCCTGCTAAAGGCCCATGGTTTCTTCTGGGCCATAACAGGCCAGTAGAATATTCAGCCTGTTAATGGTCCAATGCTACCTGGGCCAAACTAAATGCTGGGCCCACAAAAGGCCCAACTAAAATTTGGGCCGAATATAGGCCAGAGTAAGTTGTGGGCCTGGCGCAAAGTGTGAAGGCCCCAATGGCCATTCAGGCCCAAGAAAGATGCAGGCCGGCCCAATTGTGGCCCGCTAAAAACCAGGCCCATTAGAGGCGAATGTTTCAGCCCGGTCGACAACATTAGATTTTTTCCAGATAGCGAATGATGACAGTAACGAGTAGGAATTAAGAACAAACCTACTCTATACAATAAAGAAATTACGGCATAGTAACTTAGAACAAACCTACACTATAAAATAAAGGATTTATGGTATATTACATCCACTAGGCATCAAAGTTCGCCACCAGTGATCATAAAGCGCAACGAAGAAGCAGATTACAAAAACTGGGCACCATTGCAGCGTAACAAAATAATACTGAACCGAGACCACTTCCAAGACAGTTCAAGAAAGGTTAGCCTTGTGCGGGAACTGCTTCGCAAGCTGCTGAGCAAGGTTGTGAGACCGGCCTAGCATGTCGGTCATAGCTTCCAGGTGTAGCTGTTTAGCAATGAGGTTCTCATTGGTGTTCTCCGCAATCGTTCTTAGAGATAGGACTTCAAGTCGAAGTTGAGTTGCAGAATACCTTTCTGCTAGAACTTGGGACTGAAGAAGTCGAACTGATTCAGATAGCGAATTATGTGAGCTTGTCTGACTGCTAGTCTCATGTAACTTGAACACTGCATCAACACAAGACTTTGGGGTTGTCTCGCTATCTTCAAGATGTTTTGCCTTCTTTGCTGCAATATATGTTGGGTTTGTCTCACAGCCTTCAGCAAACTTGTGCATGCCATTAGGCATATCACCCTGAAACAAGGAGAGAGATGACAAGTTTTGCACGTGTATAAACAAAGATGATAACTATGCTGTCAATTCCATCCAATTTCATATTAGAAAATAAAGAGTAAGCTCAAAATATCAATAGCGTAATTTGGCATTGTTCATAATGCGGGGAGCTTCACCACACTACTGGATTACCATGTCAACATAACAAGCATAGATGAAGGGCAAATACAATCATTGTATCTATTTTGGTTAATGTGCATGGCATGTTGTTCATATCATCAGCCACATCAGTAAGATAGAACAGGAGATGACAAGGTGCAAATGTGGGCTGCTTCACCACACACTGGATTATAGATCCACAAAAACAAGCATACATATAGGGAGTATTGAGTAATGTGCATGGTATGAATAAGGAATTTGGTTTTACAAGTAAAACTTGGAACTTACAGTTCTTGTGAACATGCATTTTGATAAAAACAGCAAACTAAACAGCAGTAAACGATAGGGAGTATGAGCAAATTAAACAACAGTTGAGGATAAAGGCTTTAGAAGGACTGACTTACATTAATAGTTAACACCGGCTTTATAATGCCCTTCTCCATGTCAAGGGAAGGATAACTCAATAATTTCAGCACATAATCTTCTTCATAAGCATTGCCTGTACCCTACATTTTGTAGAGAGTAATTATAGATATGATAATACTGGAAGGGATAGAGGATAATGAAGATAAGATGCAGATTGATGCTACATAATCAACTACCAATCCCTGGAAGTACAAGCGTTACATGACAAAATGTACTGACAAGAGCAATGGGCTACACTTCTGCACTGGCATTGTCTGTGTATTCAACTTTTTGGCAAGATTAAATATAAATCTGATATTTTTTAGTAAATGGTGGGCGAGGGATATAAGATGCAGAATGCTACACAATGAACCAATCCCTTTTCCCATAATACAAGATTCTTTTGAACACTGGTGTACCGCTACCTCTTGAGCACTGCGTTGGTTTTCCCTTGAAGGGGAAAGGGTGATGCAGCAAAGTAGCGTAAGTATTTCCCTTAGTTTTTGAGAACCAAGGTATCAATCCAGTAGGAGGCCACGCACAAGTCCCTCGCACCTTCACAAACAAATAAATCCTCGCAACCAATGCAATATAGGGGTTGTCAATCCCTTCAAGGTTACTTACGAGAGTGAGATATGATAAGATAATATTTTTGGTATTTTTATGATAAAGATGCAAAGTAAACTAAAAGCAAAATAAAAGGCAATGGAAATAGCTTGTTGTTGGAAGATTAATATGATGGAAAATAGACCCGGGGGCCATAGGTTTCACTAGTGGCTTCTCTTATGAGCATAAGAATTACGGTGGGTGAACAAATTACTGTTGAGCAATTGACAAAATTGAGCATAGTTATGAGAATATCTAGGTATGATCATGTATATAGGCATCACGTCCGAGACAAGTAGACCGACTCCTGCCTGCATCTACTACTATTACTCCACACATCGACTGCTATCCAGCATGCATCTAGAGTATTAAGTTCATAAGAACAAAGTAACGCTTTAAGCAAGATGACATGATGTAGAGGGATAAAGTCATGCAATATGATATAAACCCCATCTTGTTATCCTCGATGGCAACAATACAATACGTGCCTTGCTGCCCCTACTGTCACTGGGAAAGGACACCGCAAGATTGAACCGAAAGCTAAGCACTTCTCCCATTGCAAGAAAGATCAATCTAGTAGGCCAAACCAAACTGATAATTCGAAGAGAATTGCAAAGATAACCAATCATACATAAAAGAATTCAGAGAAGATTCAAATATTGTTCATAGATAAACTTGATCATAAACCCACAATTCATCGGTCTCAACAAACACACCGCAAAAGAAGATTACATCGAATAGATCTCCACGAGAGAGGGGGATAACATTGTATTGAGATCCAAAAAGAGAGAAGAGGCCATCTAGCTAATAACTATGGACCCGAAGGTCTAAGGTAAACTACTCACACATCATCGGAGAGGCTATGGTGTTGATGTAGAAGCCCTCCGTGACCGATGCCCCCTCCGGCGGAGCTCCGGAAAAGGCCCCAAGATGGGATCTCACGGGCACAGAAGGTTGCGGTGGTGGAATTAGGTTTTTGGCTCCGTATCTGGTAGTTTGGGGGTACGTAGGTATATATAGGAGGAAGAAGTACGTCGGTGGAGCAACGTGGGGCCCATGAGGGTGGAGGGCGCGCCCTGGGGGGGGGGGGGGGGGTAGGCGCGCCCCCCTACCTCGTGCCTTACTGGTTCATGTCTTGACGTGGGGTCCAAGTCCTCTGGATCACGTTCGTTCCGAAAATCACGTTCCCGAAGGTTTCATTCCGTTTGGACTCCGTTTGATATTCTTTTTCTGCGAAACTCTGAAATAGGCAAAAAACAGCAATTCTGGGCTGGGCCTCCGGTTAATAGGTTAGTCCCAAAAATAATATAAAAGTGTATAATAAAGCCCATTAATGTCCAAAACAGAATATAATATAGCATGGAACAATCAAAAATTATAGATACGTTGGAGACGTATCATGTACTGTACAAAACATTCTTATATTATGGGATGGAGGGAGTAGTTGTTAATGTAAGCACAGTGATAGACGACGTTCAGTCCTTACAAGAGGACTGCAGAGCTAAACCTCTTCAAAAGCATTGGGTTGATTCTAAATTTATGTAAGAGTCCATACGGATCTTATAATGTCCACCAAATGGAGGATAACGAGGCTAACATGTGCAGTGATGCTACATAATCAAACAGCTATGAAAGTAAGTATGGTCATACAGGGCAAGAGGTACTCAGAAGAGCAATGTAGTGTGCAGTATAGTTGCGAGATTCTGTGGTCCCTTGATAAAGCCCATTAATGTCCAAAATAGAATATAATATAGCATGGAACAATCAAAAATTATAGATACGTTGGAGACGTATCAAGCATCCCCAAGCTTAATTCCTGCTCGTCCTCGAGTAGGTAAATGATAAAAACAGAATTTTTGATGTGGAATGCTACTTGGCATAATTTCAATGTAATTCTACTTAATTGTGGTATAAATATTCAAATCCGAAAGATTCAAGATAAAAGTTCATATTGACATAAAAGTAATAATACTTCAAGCATACTAACTAAGCAATTATGTCCTCTCAAAATAACATGGCCAAAGAAAGTTCATCCCTACAAAATCATATAGTTTGGTCATGCTCCATTTTCGTCACACAAGAATTCTCTCATCATGCACAACCCCGATGACAAGCCAAGCAATTGTTTCATACTTTAGTAATCTCAAACATTTTCAGCCTTCACGCAATACATGAGTGTGAGCCATGGATATAGCACTATGGGTGGAATAGAATATAATGATGGGGGTTATGCGGAGAAGATAAAAAAGGAGAAAGTCTCACATCAACGCAGCTAATCAATGAGCTATGGAGATGCCCATCGGTTGATGTTAATGCAAGGAGTAGGGATTGCCATGCAACGGATGCACTAGAGCTATAAATGTATGAAAGCTCAAAAGAAACTAAGTGGGTGTGCATCCAACTTGCTTGCTCACGAAGACCTAGGGCATTCGAGGAAACCCATTGTTAAAATATACAAGCGAGTTCTATAACGAAAAATTTCCACTAGTATATGAAAGTGACAGAACAAGAGACTCTCTCTCATGAAGATTATGGTGCTACTTTGAAGCACAAGTGTGGTAAAAGGATAGTAACATTGTCCCTTCTCTCTTTTTCTCTCATTTTTTGGGCCTTCTTCTCTTTTTTTATGGCCTTTCTCTTTTTTTTTATTTTTTTCCTCAGTTGGGACAATGCTCTAAAAATGATGATCATCACACTTCTATCTATTTACAACTCAATGATTACAACTCGATACTAGAACAAAGTATGACTCTATACGAATGCCTCCGGCGGTGTACCGGGATATGCAATGAATCAAGAGTAACATGTATGAAAGAATTATGAATGGTAGCTTTGCCACAAATACTATGTCAACTACATGATCATGCAAAGCAATATGACAATGATGAACGTGTCATGATAAACGGAATAGTGGAATGTTGCATGGCAATATATCTCGGAATTGCTATGGAAATGCCATAATAGGTAGGTATGGTGGCTGTTTTGAGGAAGATATAAGGAGGTTTATGTGTGAAAGAGCGTATCATATCACGGGGTTTGGATGCACCGGCGAAGTTTGCACCAACTCTCAATGTGAGAAAGGGCAATGCACGGTACCGAAGAGGCTAGCAATGATGGAAGGGTGAGAGTGCGTATAATCCATGGACTCAACATTAGTCATAAAGAACTCACATACTTATTGCAAAAATCTACAAGTCATCAAAAACCAAGCACTACGTGCATGCTCCTAGGGGGATAGATTGGTAGGAAAAGACCATCGCTCGTCCCCGACTGCCACTCATAAGGAGGACAATCAAAGAACAACTCATGTTTCAAATTTGTTACATAACGTTTACCATACGTGCATGCTACGGGACTTGCAAACTTCAACACAAGTATTTCTCAAATTCACAACTACTCATCTAGCACAACTTTAATATCACAACCTCCATATCTCAAAACAATCATCAAGCATCAAACTTCTCTTAGTATTCAACACACTCATAAGAATGTTTTTACTAGTCTTGAATACCTAGCATATTAGGATTAAGCAATTTACCATGATGTTTAAGACTCAAAATAATATAAGTGAAGCATGAGAGAACAATAGTTTCTATAAAACAAATCCACCACCGTGCTCTAAAAGATATAAGTGAAGCACTAGAGCAAAAACTATATAGCTCAAAAGATATAAGTGAAGCACATAGAGTATTCTAATCAATTCCGAATCATGTGTGTCTCTCATCAAAAGGTGTGCACAGAAATATGATTGTGCTAAACTAAAAAACAAAGACTCAAATAATACAAGACGCTCCAAGCAAAACACATATCATGTGGTGAATAAAAATATAGCTCCAAATAAGTTACCGATGGAAGTAGACGAAAGAGGGGATGCCTTCCGGGGCATCCCCAAGCTTTGGCTTTTTGGTGTCCTTATATTATGTTGGGGTGCCATGGGCATCCCCAAGCTTAGACTCTTGCCACTCCTTGTTCCATAATCCATCAAATCTTTTACCCAAAACTTGAAAACTTCACAACACAAAACTTAACAGAAAATCTCGTGAGCTCCGTTAGCGAAAGAAAACAAAACACCACTTCAAGGTACTGTAATGAACTCATTATTTATTTATATTGTTTTTAAACCTACTGTATTCCAACTTCTCTATGGTTTATAAATTATTTTATTAGCCATAGATTCATCAAAATAAGCAAACAACACACGAAAAACAGAATCTGTCAAAAACAGAACAGTCTGTAGTAATCTGTAACTAACGCAAACTTCTGGAACTCCAAAACTACAGCCAAAATAGGAAGACCTAGACAATTTGTTTATTGATCAGCAGCAATTGGAATCAATATTTTATCACGTTCTGGTGATTTTTAACAATTATTTTCGTGAACAGAAAGTTTCTGGAATTTTCTGCAAGATCAAATAACTATCATCCAAGAAGATCCTATAGGTTTAACTTGGAACAAACACTAATTAAAACATAAAAAAACATCTAACCAGAGGCTAGATCAAAGATTTATTCCTAAACAGAAGCAAAAAGCAAAAAAATAAAAATAAAATTGGGTTGCCTCCCAACAAGCGCTATCGTTTAAGGCCCCTAGCTAGGCATAAAAGCAAGGATAGATCTAGGTATTGCCATCTTTGGTAGGCAATCCATAAGTGGCTCTCATAATAGATTCATAAGGTAATTTTATTTTCTTTCTAGGGAAGTGTTCCATGCCTTTCCTTAACGGAAATTGGAATCTAATATTCCCTTCCTTCATATCAATAATTGCACCAATCGTTCTAAGGAAAGGTCTACCAAGGATAATAGGACATGAAGGATTGCAATCTATATCAAGGACAATAAAATCTACGGGCACATAATTCCTATTTGCAATAATAATAACATCATTAATTCTTCCCATCGGTTTCTTAATAGTGGAATCCGCAAGGTGCAAGTTTAGAGAGCAATCATCAAAATCACGGAAACCTAACAAATCACACAAAGTCTTTGGAATCGTGGAAACACTAGCACCCAAATCGCACAAAGCATAGCATTCATGATCTTTAATTTTAATTTTAATAGTAGGTTCCCACTCATCATAAAGTTTTCTAGGGATAGAAACTTCCAACTCAAGTTTTTCTTCATAAGATTGCATTAAAGTATCAACGATATGTTTAGTAAAAGCTTTGTGTTGAGTGTAAGCATGTGGAGAATTTAGCACGGATTGCAACAAGGAAATACAATCTATCAAAGAGCAATTATCATAATTAAATTCCTTGAAATCCAAAATAGTGGGGTTCATTAATATCTAGAGTTTTGATCTCTTCAATCCCACTTTTACCAATTTTTGCATCAAGATCTAAAAACTCAGAATTTTTGGAACGCCTTCTAGGTAAAGGTAGATCATTTTCAGTCCCATCATTATCAAGATTCATATTGCTAAACCAAGATTTAATAGGGGACACATCAATAACTTTTAGATCTTCATCTTTAGTTTCAATGTTTTCCGGCTTAGCGGCCATCTTATTAACTAAGGTGGCATGCTTATCCGTAATTTCAGCTATTAACTTCTCAAGATGAGCAATCTGGGACCTCAAACCATCAAATTCTTTAGATATATCATCGAGCTCTTTATTCATATAACTCATAAAGCTTTTTTGTTCCTTAAGCTCATTTCTAAAGAAATTGTTATGTTCAAATTGCAAGACCATGAAACTCCTAGCGTTGCTTTCGATCTCTTCTAGCCTTTTAAGGTGAGGATCACCAAATCTTGGTAGAGCCATCGAGACAAACAAGCAATCCAACACACGAGAAAACAAGAAGCAAGCGAAAAAGAGGCGAACGGAAAAGAGAGGGCGAATAAAACGGCAAGGGTGAAGTGGGGGAGAGGAAAACGAGAGGCAAATGGCAAATAATGTAATGCGGGAGATAAGGGTTTGTGATGGGTACTTGGTATGTAGACTTTTGCGTAGACTCCCCGGCAACGGCACCAGAAATCCTTCTTGCTACCTCTTGAGCACTGCGTTGGTTTTCCCTTGAAGAGGAAAGGGTGATGCAGCAAAGTAGCGTAAGTATTTCCCTCAGTTTTTGAGAACCAAGGTATCAATCCAGTAGGAGGCCACGCACAAGTCCCTCGCACCTACACAAACAAATAAATCCTTGCAACCAACGCAATATAAGGGTTGTCAATCCCATCACGGTCACTTACGAGAGTGAGATATGATAAGATAATATTTTTGGTATTTTTATGATAAAGATGCAAAGTAAAATAAAAGGCAATGGAATAGCTTGTTGTTGGAAGATTAATATGATGGAAAATAGACCCGGGGGCCATAGGTTTCACTAGTGGCTTCTCTCATGAGCATAAGAATTACGGTGGGTGAACAAATTACTGTTGAGCAATTGACAGAATTGAGCATAGTTATGAGAATACCTAGGTATGATCATGTATATAGGCATCACGTCCGAGACAAGTAGACCGACTCCTGCCTGCATCTACTACTATTACTCCACACATCGACCGCTATCCATCATGCATCTAGAGTATTAAGTTCATAAGAATAGAGTAACGCTTTAAGCAAGATGACATGATGTACATGGATAAACTCATGCAATATGATATAAACCCCATCTTGTTATCCTCGATGGCAACAATACAATACGTGCCTTGTTGCCCCTACTGTCACTAGGAAAGGACACCGCAAGATTCAACCCAAAGCTAAGCACTTCTCCCATTGCAAGAAAGATCAATCTAGTAGGCCAAACCAAACTGACAATTCGAAGAGACTTGCAAAGATAACCAATCATACATAAAAGAATTCAGAGAAGATTCAAATATTGTTCATAGATAAACTTGATCATAAACCCACAATTCATCGGTCTCAACAAACACACCGCAAAAGAAGATTACATCGAATAGATCTCCACGAGAGAGGGGGAGAACATTGTATTGAGATCCAAAAAGAGAGAAGAAGCCATCTAGCTAATAACTATGGACCCGAAGGTCTGAGGTAAACTACTCACACTTCATCGGAGAGGCTACGGTGTTGATGTAGAAGCCCTCCGTGATCGATGCCCCCTCCGTCGGAGCTCCGAAAAAGGCCCCAAGATGGGATCTCATGGGTACAGAAGGTTGCGGTGGTGGAATTAGGTTTTTGGCTCCGTATCTGGTAGTTTGGGGGTACGTAGGTATATAGGAGGAAGAAGTACGTCGGTGGAGCAACATGGGGCCCACGAGGGTGGAGGGCGCGCCCTGGGGGGGGGGGAGGCGCGCCCCCCTACCTCGTTCCTTCCTGGTTGATGTTTTGTCGTAGGGTTCAAGTCCTTTGGATCACGTTCGTTCCGAAAATCACGTTCCCGAAGGTTTCATTCCGTTTGGACTCTGTTTGATATTCTTTTTCTGCGAAACTCTGAAATAGGCAAAAAACAGCAATTCTGGGCTGGGCCTCCGGTTAATAGGTTAGTCCCAAAAATAATATAAAAGTGTATAATAAAGCCCATTAATGTCCAAAACAGAATATAATATAGCATGGAACAATCAAAAATTATAGATACGTTGGAGACGTATCATGTACTGTACAAAACGTTCTTATATTATGCATGGAGGGAGTAGTTGTTAATGTAAGCACAGTGATAGACGACGTTCAGTCCTTACAAGAGGATTGCAGAGCTAAACCTCTTCAAAAGCATTGGGTTGATTCTAAATTTATGTAAGAGTCCATACGGATCTTATAATGTCCACCAAATGGACGATAACGAGGCTAACATGTGCAGTGATGCTACATAATCAAACAGCTATGAAAGTAAGTATGGTCATACAGGGCAAGAGGTACTCAGAAGAGCAATGTAGTGTGCAGTATAGTTGCGAGATTCTGTGGTCCCTTGAGAATGAATGTTCTTCTGCTAACAGTTTTCGTACAAGTGAGACGTTAAGGAAAATGCAGAAATGTAGTTCAAATTGTGATGTGATATCATAGACAGTACCTTACACTGCAGACAAGACCAATGTGTAACAAGATTATTCCAGTCACTGTCGGATAAATGTAGCACCGGAGAGTTTACAGAAATTTCGTTTAGAGGCTTGCCATCGAAGTGCGCTTGCCTCACGTAGGAATGATACTTCATCAACGAGTGCTTGAAAAGCGCAACCAACCCTTGCTCGTCTTGACAATCCAGTTTGGTCCTCGCCTATTTAAAAGAATGAAATCTCATGTCTTCTGTCAGCAAAAACATATACAGTAATTACCATGAATAAAATTAGTACATTACTTACGCGTAAGTTGCGGAGGAAGACTGGAAATTGTTCCGTGTCTGTGGTATAATCTTTCCATGAAGGAAAGATGCACACAAAGTTCCTGACAACAATATAAGCTTCGTCTTGTAAAATGGGAAGAAATGGAACAGGGTTCCTATTTGCTGCAGTTGGGGCTCTCTCTGGTTCCAAAAGGGATTTGGCAACTGGATTTGGTGTACTATTTGCTAGAATGGGGGTTTTGCGTCGTAGAGCTGGTGCTATGTCAACTGGGATCATCATACTGTTTGCTGCAGTTGGGGTCTGCTGAGTTGGGGCATCAGAAATGACCAGTGTAGCAGGGCTAGAGTCTGCTAGAGTTGTGGTGTTTTGTGGGTCAGGTGATATTGCGACTACACCTAATGGGCTATTTGATTTATCAGGTGTCACTACCTTTTCCAAATACTTTGCTTGTGCTCCTCCGCGATCAGCAATCACCCTCTTCCTTTTGAACGCCTGATACACAAGAACAACATTTGAATGGATAAATATGGTATGATGACAGATGGAATATGTACTGAAAATGGATAGGCAGGGCGTATTCACATACACGATGTGTAAACTGAGCTAATGGCAGTGCAACAAAGTAGAAGCAATGCAAAGCATTAGTTGCAAGATATGTGCAACCAATATAACCTTGGAAAGTTAGAGCAAGCACCTTGATGGGTGAATAAGATAGGGCATCTGCCTCTGACTCCTCCACTAGGGAGGTACATTGACTTAGGTCTCCCTCTAGCTCAGAATCACTGTTAGGATCATATTTTGAGCATGAATCTGTAGGTGGAGAGCGTTTGCATTGCATTGCATCCAGACTTGATTTCAGTCCCTTAATGCCAAGTTTGACAGCCATGGCATTGTTCTGCTTTATTCTTTTCATGCGCGCAAGCTCATAATCATTCTGACGCTGTTCAGAATTTGAGATTCATGAAAACATAAAAAGTAGTCAGATTATCTACATTGCGGATTCAACTCGAAGAGTGTCTCCCTATAAACCCCTGCATATGAAAGTTCACCCCCCCAACCGTGCTGACCAGACCACACACAGAAATACAAACCCCTTATGTCTCTATAACAGGCAGACACACATTTCAAAACTGAAGTAGGAACATTAGAATCATATCAAATTCGTATTTGAACAAATAAACTAAGGAATTATGAGTGGCATAATGTTTAGCTTCAAGGGTGGAGTGTTGGTAGTGCGACACAAAGCAAGTAGGCAGATTGTATTCCATGTAAAAGATCGTAGCCTATGTAAAAGCTGGAAATGACACTTTCTTTCTATACAATGCAGTGTTCGTTGCCCACACATGATGGAAGAGATCACACAGAGAAATACTATTCACTCATGTCTACGGTTCCAGTATTTTGAAACAGGGTGGTCCACCCTAAAAGAATATTGACAACAAATATGGCAAGGCAAGCATAGATATAGTGAATCAATCATTTACTTGTGAGCTTATTAGGACAAGTATGCATAATTGTAACTGCAGTAAGAGACCGTCCAAAATATGAATCAAGAAGTTTGTCTAGAACTTATTGTTTGCAACTAATCGACGTGAATAATTGGATATCATATCGAATGAGTAAGAAAGACAAGTAAAATTGTTAACAAACCTGGCCTGCAGTATAATCTGGGTCAATGTCACTACGACCAACAATCCAAAATGACTAGTGTTTGTTCCTAGGGCCGGAATTTTGAAACCCTGTGAACTTTACAGGTACTAAAGATTATTGAAATACATCTGAACCATTAAGTGTAGGTAGCACTCAGCACAAAACAAACCCTAATGACAGTCCTGCCTAATGATTAATGAATCAATTAGAAAATGGGTGGTGAGGAGTGGCTGCTGAGTGTTGAGGACGTATCTCAGGATAAATCGGGTTGGCTTAGTGTGTGTTGCACGCCTGAGCCCTGAACAGACTGGGAAGGTAGGCACGGCGGCGTGCCCGGGCAGCGGTGACGCTGTTGGGCGAGCGGCTCCTGACCTCCTGTTAGTCCGGTGTCTCCTCCTAGAGTCATGCCGTCCGGGGACGGCAAGTCGCCGGTGAGGCAGGCGGCTGGGGGCGAGTAGAGATCGGAAGTGTGTAGTAGAACAGAGGGGAATCGGGGCCTGGGATGACCCAAAATCCCAGGGTGGGTCGCGGCCCACCATGGGCACCCTGTAGAGATGCACACCCAAGCGGCGAACATGCATTTTCGAAACTAAATTAGGAACATTTAGCTGACCAATTAAACGACTCTGTTTTAATAATATCAGATTCGTATTTGAACAACTAAGCTTGTTTAGCTTGATGGGTGGAGCATTGCTATTATGACACGAAGCACGTATTCTGATCATATAGTGTTCATAAAATGGGGAAACCCTAAGCATTTTTTTGGGCAAAAGAGGGTTTCCCCTCCGATTTCTATTAAAGAAACCACCACGGAACCAACATGATCAATTAAACCCTAAGCATGATCAATTAAACCGTATTATGACTGTGCCATGGCAGATTTAAAGCTGCAAACCGGAGAAATGATATTTAGCATCCATTGTTTGCTTCGAACTAAGAACTAAATTCTAAGAGCTGAAAAGAAAGTAGAGTAACCAAGTTACGATCTATTTTCTGGTTGACATCAAAAAGTTGAGGAGATATGAAGTACCACCTCTCTTGCGGCGCCGTGTAGGCATCAGGGTGCGATGGCTGTCGGTGGCCTTGAAGCAGATCTACGATGGTAGACGGGTGCATCGGGGGATAAGTCCCATTGCGGTGGAAGAGAAGGTCGTGTGAGCGGCCCCGGCAAAGAGGACGACGGCGCCGATGAAGCGAGAGGACGCGATGCAAGGCTCTTGGTCCGTCGCCGTGGATGAGAAACGTCCATCTCTAGTCGTGGACGACACGGTCTTGGTAGGCGCTCCGGCATGGTGGAGGACGGTGGCGATGGATGGGGTGTTGGACGGCGGCGATGGATGGGGTGGCGAACGGAGGAGGCTGGTGTGGGGATGGTGTTCTAGCGTGGACGGTGTATGAATGGGAAAATGGAGGGAGAGGTATGGGGAGCCATGTTTTTGGGACGCGCCTGTCTGAAATATGGGGAAGTTACGAACTTAGCCCCCATTTAAAATTTGGACGTCTCACCGGTTGGGGATAGGACGGTAATCTCGCATCTCGCCAATATTTGCCCAGAGCGATTTCGGGCGAGGAGAGGGTGTTTTGGCGCCCATGGTTGGCACCCGTGGTGTATGAACGGGGTTGACAGGTAGGGCGGTTGTGTCACGTCTGAGTGAAGTTACAAACCTGCCCCTATTGAAAATAGTTGCCTACATCGATTTCGGCCGAGTCGAGTTTGTTTTGCCTCCCACCGTGTATGAATGGGGAAATGGAGGGAGAAACGGAGGTCTTTTGAACGAGCTTGAATCAAATGTGTTTTGCCGCCCATGTTTGGCGCCCACCGTGTCGGAATGGGCTCAGAGGCGGTCGTGTCATGTCTAATTGAAGTTACTAACCTACCCCTATTGAGAGCAGTGGAAATCGGGCTGATGGATTGTCCGTGTAATGGATAGACAATAATTTCCATCTCCCAAACACTTGGCTTCGGGCAACCGACGTGGGAGTGGACATTTTGCCGCTTCTTTCGAATTTTGGGACAATAAGCATCCACATTTACCCTGGCAACTAAATTCGAGTCCATTTTGTATTCCTATACGAATCTTTATAAATCATTCTATGTGTTTTTATATATCTTCAAAAGCACGACAAAGATGTATCCCACTGTCATATATGAATATGATTTACAAATGCCGATACTCAAATTCAGAAGCTAGAATCCAGTTTAAGGTGAATCCAAATATTTGGAACACTTTATGTCGAACTCAAATGTCACACGCAGCATAATGTGTACTCCCATTTAGATATGTACACAAGCGATGTATCAAGATTCAATTACCGAGTCAATCAACCAAGAATGTACATAACCAACAGACATATAAACACTTATAGAGTATATGGATCAATAATATCAACTAACATACATAAGCTAGGCCGCTGTACTTTTTTTTGCTAGAACATCATCCTTTTTTAGCGAAGCTACTACAGCATCTTGGCCCTTTCCGACGCGTGCCACTTATGGTCCATCAAGACTACTATTATTGTTGAATGCACATTCAGCCCGATTGGTATATTTGTCGGTCTGGCACAGCAATCAAAATGAAATGTCTTCGAGTCTTATCAATTAATACAGACTTGTGCTCAAATAAAATTACAAACCAAAAAACAAAAAACAATTATTACATGATCTCTAAAACAAATGGTTTGATTGATTACATGAACAAACAACACAAAGGTTATTCAATGATGTATAGAACATTTCACCTATGATTTACCAAGTGGGAATTTAATTTCCTTTTTTCCTTCAGGACCTTAACAATGCGGTCAGTCTCAGCTTGCTTCGTTTTGAAATCCAGCAAATATTTAATGGTTGTCTTGAGTACTGCTTGTGATTGTGCTGTTTGCTTTCTCAACATGTCAACTTCATCTCTAAGTGCAGAAGTAGGATCTCTTTCTACCACTAGATTAGCCTCTAGAGCATCAGCAGTTGGCAATTCATGATGCACGATTGGGCCGGTGCCACTGCTGTGGGATGATACAACGTCCATGGGGACCTCGCTCTTTGATCTTGGGCTAACCTGTTTTGCCATTAAAGTTCCGATTGGATTCCGAATAGTTGAAGTTAGCAAAACATCTCAACTGGGAGTTATAACAGCAAACCAGTTAAACAAACAAGGAATTAAAGAGTTTCAATTGGATGCTAAAAAGTAGTTATTAACATCATTGTAACCGGTTGTTGCAGCAGCAAAGCAGTTAAACAAACAAGTTTTGCAAAAGGTACCTGTTGTGATTGGAGTTTCTCTTGGATCCTGAAAAGTTGAGTAGCCAGTAACGTGATTAGAGCAACCAGTTGCAACAGCAAAGCAGTTAAACAAACAAGTTTTGCAAAAGGAACCTGTTGTGGCATTGGAGTTTCTCTTTGATCCTGAAAAGTTGAGTAGTCAGTAACTTGATTAGAGCAACAAGTTACAGCAGCAAACCTGTTACACAAATCTAGTTTTGAAAATGTACCTGCTGTGCAATTGGACTTCCAATTGGATCCTGAAAACTTGAAGTTGGTAAGATGATTACAGCAACAAGTTACAGCAGCAAACCAGGTAAACAAGGAAGTTTCTGAAAACATACCTGTTGTGCCAATGGAGTTTCAGTTGGTTCCTGCAAACTTGAATGTTAGCAATCAATAAATAAAGTTTTGCAAGAGCCATAAGAAACTAACATCAAACTAGTAAAACTAACCAGTTTTGGCAACGTATTTAAGTACACATGAACTAGCAAAACTAACAAGTTCTTGGCAACGTATTAAAGTAACAGGTCGGTACCGTTTACGAGCAACACAGACATCTGTAAATTTCTTTGATGTAACCAAAATGATTCCAACACATATATAAGTTTAAAAGACGGTGTCCCTCAAATAAACCTGACAGCTGTCTATCTATGAACATGCAAACATTACTAGTGCTACAAGTGATAACAACAAACCATTTAAACAAACATGGTATTAGAACGTAAATTACATGTGAATTCTGCTGCACCCTAGAAGTACATATGACCAGTTATCTACGTGCTTAAGTAGCTATCTAAGTTCAGGCAAATAGGTAATTCTTAATAGTAAGTATCAAACACATAGATAGGCACAGTCTATAATAGGATTAACAGGCTATGGCATTATGTAATCAGTAGCAAACTAAATTAAGCCAAGCAACGTAATTGAACAATTTTGCAATAAGTGGCTAACTAAAATTCTGAGAAGCAGGCAACTGAACTTACGCTAGCTCTTTGTACAGGCACACTGCAACTTCTTTTTCGCTTACAAGGTTCTACGAATGAGTCCATGGCATCAATTGCTTGGATACACAGTCCCAATACTTATTTCTTCCCACACTGCATTGGTAAGTCGAATGGTTAATCTGGTAAGATGGTGCGTCCTTGATATGTTATATGAGGACGTGTAGTCAGACTAGTTGTAGCCACACACATCACACTGGCTTTTACTGTATATTTCACGCGATTACATTTGGCATATCGAGATCTAAGCAATCTACAATAGGATGAAAAGACTGGCATCCTTCACATTATTGGCGAACTCAGTTCATAGAAACAAGCAATTAAACCATTCTATGGGTAAATCAAAAGCGCCACTGGAATATTTTTCACTACCCCAATCATACACGCAAAAAGGGGCAACGCCACCATAGTGGCTAGTATGGGCGGCCACCTCGGGTGGCTGGAAAGTGTGCACCTAGTTTGAGTCGTCCAGGTTGGCCCAGGCTAGTTTTGTTCGTCCCAACGCACGAGCAGGCAATGTAAAAAATGAAGAAAAATGTTTTAATTTGGATGGGCCAATAACGTAAGTGCAAGGCGGGCCCTATAGCAGGCTCTCAGCCCAAACGAGCGCCTCCCATATCGATGGACAGCAGGAAAAGTCCCAATTCGTTAGTTCCAGCCTCTAGTCTGGTTCGCTCCTAACCTAGCCGCCGCTGGATAGACCGACACGGCACTTCCTCGCGCCCTTGTTGGAGGGCGGTTGCCGGGCTTCAAGCAAACGGAAGGACAAGAAGATGAAGATCCAACCCTGGGTGTAGCCCGCGTGGGAGGCAGCGGCGGCAGCGGCATGGCATCGAGCTTGCGCAAACGAACAATCGCAGCTTGCAAGAGTAGCATGCGCAACGAGCAGGTACTTCACATCCCTGATTATATCTAATTCAACTGTTCAATTTCTGTCCAATAATTAAACCTGATGGTGTTGTAAAACTACTTGTATGTAGGGAATCTATGAGAAAATGAAACCAATTTCTGCTTATTTTATAATTCCCCCAATCAATACTGAACTGACTGAATCTGATGTATCTAATCAAGTTTGCGGTGCAAACATACAAGATCATGTTGTTCTTGAGCCTGAAGTGTCTAATGAACAGACTGCTAATGAAGGATTTGATGCGAACATTTTACATGCTCCTAGGGATGAACATATAGTGTCTAATGAGGGATCTAATGCAAGCATTTTGGAAGCTCCCATTGAAGGATTTAGTGTCTAATGATGATCTTCTATGTTGAGAGAGACATAGAGATTTGTAGGCATTGATGACAAGCAAATTATAGTACATTTTCATGGCTTGAGGAAACATTGAGGCCATCTACCAGAAAGTCCCCGTATCATGACAACGTAGCATAAATACTTTTCTAATCGGTTGTTTGAAACTATTGGCATACTTGTGCGGGATAGATATATTGATATGCAGTTTGCGCACTGGTTATAGGTGCAATTACACTTCGATATTTTCAGCCAGAGAACGAATAATTCAAGCAGGTACAGACCATGTTAGTAGTCCTTGTACACCATGTTGCATTTTGTGTTTTTTGGTGCTTGCTTCATTTAGTGTTTTATGATCTGAACTACTTTGGATCATTAGCTGGTTTTCAAAGTGCATGTAGCTTCACATTTCTCAAGTTATGTTGATTTCCGGAGTGCAAGTGCCTTCATATTTTTTAAGTTAAATGTTCGTCCCTGGTAACTTGAATTCGTCGATCCGCCACTGCACAAAAATCATACACGCATGCCAGTACGAATTAAATGAAATGTAGGGACTTACGCTAGCTCGTTGTACAGGCTCACTACAGCTCTTCTTGCGCTTGGGATGTTCCATGTACAAGTCCATGTTACCACTTTCTTGGATGTACAAGCCTTGTGCTCCTTGCACCCCCCTCTGCATTTTTGACATGGCGAATGGTTGATCAAATAAGAGGAATTGACCTTGCTATTGTACCGGAGGACAGATACTTACAAGGTTATACGGGTGTGCAGGATGTGTACCAGATCCCGTAGCGCCGTCATGCTTCGCTAAAAAATGGTTTTGCTTGTTTCAGATGATATCTCCAGAAGAAATAAGAGTTAAAGTCAGAGTTGCATATGCATGTAAGCTAAGAGAGCAGTGAAAGGATATCCAAACATCGTCGGAACAGTGCACCCAGGGAGTGATGTGTGGATACCTAGTTCGGGCCGGCGTTTGGGTATGCTCGCCTAGCTAGAGTGTGGGTCACTTCAGAGTCATTGAGGGTGATGCGCTGGCGTTGGTTGGCCGCGCACGGATGCAGATCTTGAGTGGCAGTGGAGCGCTACGATGCGGTGGACGAGACCGTTGGTGAAGCCCCAACGGCCTCGGGGGGCGGAGGTGAGACGATGTGCTCGGTGAAGTAGCCCCGGTGAGGTGGGAGACAGCGTCGGTAAAGCGCACCTGATGCGGTGGAAGTCGATGTCTGTGAGGCACGTCGGTTGCGGCGGCCGACGTTGTCGGTGGACCACCCGGTGAGGTCGACGAGGGCGTAGATGAGGTAGCTTCGGTGCGATGGTGAAGCGTGACCATCGTCTTTGTCGTCGTCGTCTGGCACAGAGGTGGGGAAAGAGACAAGACGAGGGCGATTCGAACTTTGCTTGGGTTGGCGGCGAATTAGGGATTTGAGCAATCTAGGCGCGGAAGGGGACGGTGGAGAAGGGAGATTTTGCAGGGTGGGAATTGGGGCCGCCAGATATTTCAATCCGAAACGTGGAAGCGCGAACTTATTTTGTCGTCTGCCTTTTTTTTGGGGGAAGGGGGGAGGGAGGGAGGGGGGTGGGTGGCTGGGTGCTAATCGTCCGTACGTCACACGCGACCACCACGACACGACCCTAGTCTGCCTGGTGCGCCTACATTTGAGAATGCAAACGAATCTTCTTTCATTTGCAAACGAATCTGTATGTATTACCATGCCCGTGTTTTCCTTGCAAATAATTAGTCATTCGAAACGAGATACTATAAATTAATTAATGAGGAGTTATTTGAAAAAAAATCGAAACGGTATCCATGGTATCCACGCTAATGTGGATTAGAGTGTGTGTCACATAATTAGTTATTTGAATTAGAGTGTGTGTCACATAGCGATCTCCAATTCTAACGTGGATTTCGCATTTCACTGTATCCACGCTACTTTTTTAATACAAATTCATATGTATATGATGAACACCATGGTAGTGAGAAAACTTTTGGATGGATTCAAACATATGACCTACAAAATAGCACAACAATCGAGTCAATGTCAACTTTTCCAAACCTAGTATGGCATGAATTCGAAATAATTACCCATATGCATCGTCCTCAGTTCAAATCTTACAATGTACATCGAATTGAAACATCGATATTAAGTCTCGTACTATCTACATTCAAATGTTGTTTTTAGCCCCCCCACCCCGGCACACAGGCTACATACTTCCTGTATCGGTCAATCTTCCTCTCCTAACCACCTTAGGAAGCTATCGGTTTCCGACACACGTTCATTCTTTCTCTCCATGTTTCGATCTCTAACTCTCTCAACTACACAACCCCCTATTTCCACTATGTTACCAAATGTATTTACCTCACACACCCGCCATTGCACCCCATGCCGAGCTGTCTCTCTCTCTCCTTCCCACCTTCTCTCGCTAGATACATGCATTGCCTATCTAGCCCCCCAACCTCTCGTGCGCACGCACACACGTTGTCTATCTAGGTCACTCCCTCGAGACTGTCTCACTCTTTCTTCCGCACGACGGGCCACACTCGCTCAATCTCGCTATCTTTATCTGAGTCTCGATTAAACTCGTTTTCTTTCACACACAAATGATATATCTCCCTGTTCGGGCCTCGATCGACACACTCTATACTCTCTCACGCAGATTGTCTATCTAGGTTAGTCCATCCAAGCCGCCCCCACTCTTTCGACCTCATGGAGGGCCACGCTCGCTCAATCTCTCTCTCTCTCTCCCCCTCCCTCTCTCTCTCTCTCCCTCCCTCCCTCCCTCTCTCTCTCTCTCTTTGTATGTCTCGATTGACCTCGCTCTTTGTCAGACACAAACGCTATATCTCCATGTTTGAGCCCAATTCCACATATTCATATTGCATACTCTCTCACGCACATTGTCTATCTAGGTCACCCTCTCCAACCTGTCTCACTCTTTCGATCGCACGACGACCCACACTCTCTCAATCTCTCTCCCATTATTATGTAATTGATTGACCTTGCTTCCTCCCACGCACAAAATATATCTACATGTCTGTGACTGGATTATCTCTCAAGCTCTATCTAACAGCCCTCACCCTTCCCAAAAGCTCAATCGGACAATATCTCTCCAGAGCATATATATCTTTTCAATGAATGTCGGACCACACTCACTTTGTCTCTCTATCTATATGTCTCTCGATTGACCTCACTTTCTCACGCCGTATCTTCCACACATTGAAGCTACCTCTTCATCCCTCGCAAAGCCGGAGCTATTTACATTGCGAGGGGGACTCCAAACTTGGATTAATTTGTGTAGGCATTTATTCTGGTGGGTTTAGATTATATTTTCGTAGCATTCGGTCCACAACTACTCCAAACACCGTTGCAACCCCCGCACCTCCCCCAATTGATTTCCCTTTGGCTCGGTCATCGCTCTCCCGCACATCCTTTCTCACCTTCAACGCTGCACCATGGTATTATTGCAAAAAAACTCTGTTATTCTCTTTAATTATTACAAATAAGCTACAAAACTACACACCGATAGTCCACTTGGAATGGAACAAATTTCGACCCACAAATTAAAGTGCTACAAACTACACACCGAGGGGCCCACCTGTCATGAAACAAATTTGGACCCACATACAAATTAAAAAATAAAGGACGGGGATCGAACATGCGACCAGGGACTTCAAGCTGCACATCAATAGGCAACATACGTAGAACAACAATGTTTGTTTTACCCCCCTTTGTTCATATAATGTTTTTATATTACCACAGCCTACTTAATGGATAACATGTAATATTATTTTTAGTACATTAGTGGGACTGTCTCGTTAGCACATACTATTCACCTTCACTTACTGGTGGGTTCCATGTGTGCTCTCTCTCTCCTCCCCTTTTGCGTTTAGACGAACGGGCAAACATGAAGAACTCGCGGGCGATGTTGACGTTGACCATATCTGGACGCGTTCACAAGTTACGGCACCAGTTTCACGTACTAGTAGTACTAGTCAATGTGTATGTGCAATGCACGTTAATTTGGAAGTATATTAAGTGCATGCGGATATTAAGTAGGATATTATTTGCGTGTTATTATGTGATTAGCACTATTTTTGGCATAAAATTAAGTGCATGCTAAACGTGTTGAGCGCTCGACATTGAAGCAGTCTAGGTCGTTGGATGAGAAGGAATACATGTGGCTTGATGACATTTTATATTTAATTTGATACGGCTCTAGCAGAACATTCAATCGATCAAACCATAGATTTCATTCAGTCTAACTCCGACTTTACATTCATACGACGATCGATCTAAAATAAATGAAAATGATAAACGTTCGGATTTTAAGCATGGCAATCCGAACATTTTTCATGGCAAATTTAGATTACGCGGCGGCAGCGGGGGCGTTTTGCGGTGGGAAGCGGCTCCTCTGTCGTGCTCTGTGTGTCTTCGGGCCCCTGACCGACGGCGACGTCTTGCGCCGTTGTTGGCGTACTCCTGGATGTTGGCCCTAGCTTCAAGAAAGGCCACAATGTTCTGGACTCCGGTCTCCAGGAGCGAGTCAACTGGCGGGAGGAGGCACTGCCGTTGGTGCAAGGAAGCGGTCGACGGCGGCCATCCGTGCCGCTGAGGGGGCCACTGGCACCCGCGCGGGGACAGGCGCTAGCAACTGCACGGCGGAGACATTCATGTGTACGGGCACCGGCACGGGCGCGCACGTGAGTGCACGCTCAGGCGCATGTGCTAGCAGGTGCACGGGCACCGGCACGGGCGTGTGCGTCAGTGCACGCGCAGGCGCATGCGCTGGCAGGTGCACGGGCGCGTGAAAGTCGGCGGGGACCTCGTGGAACCCCGTGGCATCAAGGTCGGCAACAATGTGCGGCTCACAGCCCATCAATGCCACGAGGATGGGCGCTGGCGCAGTCGGGTCGACGGGAGCCGGAACGGGAGTGGGGACAGGCGCGGCATCTTTCCGCAAGGCCGGTTCAAGCTCGTCCCAAAGCGCCTTATGTTCTTGAGACTCCGGCTGGGTGTCTTCCTCAGGAAACTGGACACTAAGGGCAGACCATCGTGATGCGGCATGGCGTATGTTTAGGTCAGGCTGGTTGGACGTAGACGACAAGAGAATCGGAGAGGAAGAGAGACTATTGTAGCGATACCGGGTAGTGCGGGGTTGATTTTAAACTGCGGCGCCGACGACATTAAAAGTGGGAGCAGTTGGGACAAAGGTGGGCGGCGGAGCCTGGTCAAAGGGCTCGCCTCTCGGTGAGCCTGCGCAGCGGTCTGCTTGCACGCCTCCCTGTCAGCCGGCGCAGCGGTCTGTTCGCACGCCTCCCGTCGACTCACACGCTTGCTCGGACGACACCTGATGATGAGAAGCGGGACTCGTGGTGGCACGTAAATGCTCACGGTTTCAATAGTGAAAGCGTTCGCCTTAACGTGACAGGTCTTTGTTCCAAAATACCTTGGCTCTTCATTTGTGCAACTTATCATAAGCAGCTTCTCTCAAATTGAAGAAAAAATTACGAAGGAATATTTGTGCCATATCACGTGACCATGCTCAGTTTCATGAATTTCTGGTCACTTTTGGATTTTCTGAAATTTAAAATCCAGGATTCGAAACAATATCATAACCTCCATCATGCAATAAATTTTCAAGCGATACATCTGTCCTGTTGTATTTCTTAAGAAAGGATTTGTTCAAACATTTTGCTTAGTTAGACTTCAGACAAGTTATATATGCAGAGTAAAAGGATAATCCCTCCATACCAGTGCATTGCCTTATATATTAACTCAAGTACTAGGCACGAACAAACGGGCTCAATTTTGTGCTCATCCTGGTGTAGTAGTAGTACTAGGCAATGCAGTTGACGGGTGACCTTGGGAAGCGGCGACCGAGGGAATTGAACCATGCTCGGCATGGTAGGTAACGTTTTCTAGTTACTAAAGCATCCCTCCATTGTTCATCGGTAGTCATTATGGACTGGGGACATGAGGGGAATTTCCTAGGGCTGGAATTCTGGCCGCCAGATATTTCGACTCGAAATGCGGAGGCTCGACTAGTTGGGGTTGCCTAATGTGCGTACCACACACGCCACCAGAAGGACACGAGCCCAATTTTTTAAGGATCAACACGAGCCAAGGTCTGGCTGCGCCGTTGGGTCCTACCATTCGAGAATACAAAAGGAATCTTTTAACTTGATGAACGAATCTATGTGTATTACAATGCCCGTATTTTCCTTGGAAATAGTAATCTCAATGTGGTAATTGATTTATGACAAGTTCTTGAATTAGAGTGAGTTTGTGATATAGTGATCTCAACGTGGATTTCACATTTCATGGTATCCCTAGTAAGTTTTTCATTGCAAATTCAAATTTAAAGATGAACAATATGGTGGTGAGAAAACTTTGTATGTATCAAGCATATGACCACACACACACACACACGAACACAACATAAATCCAATAAGTATAGTGCATCTATTTTTCCAAACCATGCATGTATGACACGAATTCAAAAATACTCCTTCTGTTCCTAAATATTAGTCTTTTAGAGATTTCAACAGGTGACTACATACGGAGCAAAATGAGTGAATCTACACTCTAAAATATGTCTATATACATCCGTATGTGCCAGTCCATTTGAAATCTCTAAAAAGACTAATATTTAGGAACGAAGGGAGTAAAATGTAATACATGCATGGTCCTCAATTCAATATTTAAAATGAACAGGAAACTGAAACATGAATATTAAGTCTAGTACTATAGTACATGCAAATGTTGTGTTTAGGCGGAGCTATGTAGATTGTCGGGGGTTAACCCCTCGACCTTAGATAAAATTGTGAAGCTCTGTTTAGGATTGTTTAGATTATATTTGTCCCCACCCTCCCAAACACCGATTGGTTGTGCACCCCCTCCTCCCCGGGAGAATATCATGTGCCCCCACACATTAGATGCTATACGATGATACGAGTTTCTTGGAGCTTGTAGATCTGAGATATAGCAGCTCACAGGATGTCTTAATATTTTTACAGGAAACCGTAATGAGTTTGAGAATTGGACACAATTTGTAGAAAAACTACTCATATGCCCTTGGATCCCATATCCAACAACCTCGAAGCTCGTATCACCGTAGCATCTAAGATGAAGGATGACATCATATTCTCCTGTATGTAAGAATATCATGTGCTACCACACGTTAGATGCTTTGGTGATACAAGCTCTTCAGAGCCGTTGGATTTGTGACCCAACAACTCCTCGGTGGTTCAAATGGTTTTTTTGCAAAAAAAGCCCCCAAATAGTTCGGCCACTACTTACAAGCACATAGACTGCTCAGATGCCATTGGATCTCAGATCAAACAACCTCGAAGCTCATATCGCCGTAGCATCCAAGCTGCGTGAGCACCTAATGTTTTCTCGCATGGGAGAATATGAGGTGCTCCCGCACCGTAGATTCTATGGTGATACGAGTTCACGGAGATCTAACGGCCTGCACTAGGAGGTTTGAATGTTTTTGCAATATATGGCTGAGAGAGTTATGGAATTGCGCAGAAAGTACAAGTACTATGCATGTGCCATTTGATCACAGATCATACGACCTAGATGCTCGTATCACCGTAGCGGCTAACTAAGCTACGGGGAGCACCTAATACGAGCAACGGGGAGCCATTGGATCCAAGATGCAGCGGCACACACGAGGCATGAATGTTTTATTTGCAAAAAAACCTTTGGAGAGTTTGGAAATTGCGCATAATTACAAAGACTACTCCCAAGCCATTGGATCTCACTTCCAACGATGTAAAAACTCGTATCACAATAGCATCTAAGCTGCGGGGTGGATGTGATATTCTATGCCGCTGTCATTTTTGTTCGTAACTTGCAAAATACGTGTAACTCGTGCCGTTACTTGTCTAACCGCGCAAAGTGTTTGTTCAAAAAAACCATCCTACACTGAAATATCAGAACAACACACGGGGGTCCCACTTGTCATTGATCAAATTTGGACCTAAAACGAACAAATCTGAAAGACGAGATTCAAACTGGCAACCTGGACTACAAAGCGTAAGTCCATAGCCTGAAACAACAAAGGTTGTTGGCTTTGTCCCATAACTTGATTTTATACAGTCTTACATTGAGTAGAGTAGAGGGAGTGCCTTGTCAAAATGTGCATGACCGTTGACTCACTTACTGGTGGGTCCCAGGTCTGTGATCTCTCTCTCCTCTCCATCGTCTAACCTTTAGACGCACGGGCACACACGAAGAGCGGCACTAGCTTGCCGTGGTGTTATTATAACTAAAAAGAGCTTGGAAAATAGAAGAATCGCTTAGAACAAGAGACGTTGTGGCTGGTCGAGACGGAGCTAACCACACCTATCCTCTGTGCCAAGTTAGCATGATGAAGTTGTGTGGCTAGTGGGGTGTTTTCGACCGACTGGCTGGGTCCCGAGGTCGAACCATAGGCACTACGTCTGATACAGTATATTTTTACACGCACATTTTTCCTCCGTGCCGAGATGTGGCACACCCTACCACGCGGTTTCGGGGTCCTCCCAGGCGGTGCACGCATATATTCTTCCTTGTTGAGACGTGGGACGCCCTACCGCGCATTTACTGGGTCCTCCTCGGGATAGCGCCGAAGCAAGTAAATGAGTCATCAAATCACGAAAGACCACCTTTCCCGCCGAGTATATCAGTGAAGCACGGTGTCTAGCTAGTTGGGCTAGTACAGCCGATTAGCTAGGCCGCCGACACATTTGTTTTTTCACCCCTTTTTTTATCTCCTTGCCGGCAGGTAAATTTAAATATCCACCGCGGCGTGGCTCTGGTGTTTGGGTGCGGCGGGATTTTTAATTTTTTGATTGACGGGAGCAGGCACGGCGGGATTTTTTATTTTTTCATTAACAGGAGCAGGCGCGGCAGCGATTAGTCATGATGACGCCGCCTGTAGAACACACTGCTCCCTGATGTGAGAAGTCGTCGACTGATACGTCTCCGTCGTATCTATAATTTTTTATTGTTCCACGCCAATATTATACAACTTTCATATACTTTTGGCAACTTTTTATATTATTTTTGGGACTAACATATTGATCCAGTGCCAGTTCCTGTTTGTTGCATGTTTTATGTTTCGCAGAAAACCCATATCAAACGGAGTCCAAACGTGATAAAAACAGACGGAGAATATTTTTGGAATATTCGTCATATTTGGGAAGAAGAATCAATGTGAGACGGTGCCCGAGGGGGCCATGAGGTAGGGGGGCGCGCCCCTGACCCTCGTGGGCACCCCGTAAGGCGGTTGCTGCTCTTCTTTGGCCGCAAGAAAGCTAATTTTCAGAAAAAAAATCTTGGCGAAGGTTTCAATCCAATCGGAGTTACGGATCTCCGGTTATAAAAGAAACGGTGAAAGGGCAGAATCCAGAACGCAGAAACAGAAAGAGACAGAGAGACAGATCCAATCTCGAAGGGGCTCTCGCCCCTCCCATGCCATGGAGACCAAGGACCAGAGGGAGAACCCTTCTCCCACCTAGGGAGGAGGCCAAGGAAGAAGGAGAAGGAGGGGGGCTCTCTGCCCCTCGCTTCTGGTGGAGTCGGAGTGCCACCGGGGGCCATCATCGTCACCGCAATCTTGACCAACACCTCCGTCATCTTCGCCAACATCTTCATCACCTTCCACCATCTATCTACAGCGGTTCACTCTCCCGCAATCCTCTTTACCCTCTACTTGAACATGGTGCTTTATGCTTCATATTATTATCCAATGACGTGTTGCCATCCTATGATGTCTGAGTAGATTTTCGTTGTCCTATCGGTAATTGGTGAATTGCTATGATTGGTTTAATTTGCTTGTGGTTATGTTTCTGTCCTTTGGTGCCCATCATATGAGCGCGCGCGTGGATCACACCATAGGGTTAGTTGTATGTTGATAGGACTATGTATTGGAGGGCAAGAGTGACAGAAGCTTCAACCTAGCATAGAAATTGATGCATACGGGATTGAAGGGGGACCAATATATCTTAATGCTATGGTTGGATTTGACCTTAATGAACGTTAGTAGTTGCGGATGCTTGCTAATAGTTCCAATCATAAGTGCATAGAATTCCAAGTCCGGGATGACATGCTAGCAGTGGCCTCTCCCACATAAAACTTGCTATCGGTCTAGTAAAGTAGTCAATTGCTTAGGGACAATTTTGCAACTCCTACCACCAGTTTTCCACACTCGCTATACTAACTTTATTGCTTCTTTATCTAAACAACCCCTAGTTTTTATTTACGCGCTCTTTATATTCTTGCAAACCTATCCAACAACACCTACAAAGTACTTCTAGTTTTATACTTGTCCTAGGTAAAGTGAACGTCAAGCGTGCGTAGAGTTGTATCGGTGGTCGATAAAACTTGAGGGAATATTTGTTCTACCTTTAGCTCCTCATTGGGTTCGACACTCTTACTTGTCGAAAGAGGCTACAATTGATCCCCTATACTTGTGGGTTATCGAGACCTTTTTCTAGCGCCGTTGCCGAGGAGTTATAGCGTGGGGTGAATATTCTCGTGTGTGCTTGTTTGCTTTATCACTAAGTTATTTTTATTTGCTGTTATTAGTTGTTTTCTATCTTTACTTATGGGTAGGAAACGCAAAATACCAAAAAAATTAGTTGTATCTTCTGAACCAATGGTTGAAGAACCACTCAAAATCTATCACACTCCTGAAGCTTTTTACTTGGATCATCTTTGATCCCTATGTGCTCGTGCTGAAACCCCAACTTGCTTAGTTGAGGGCAAATCTTTAGATGAGCATGCTTGTTATGTGCGACACCGCTTATCTCAAAAAGGGAAACTTTTACTGGATCAAATTCATCATTTGCAATGTTATTCTTGGAATTTATGTGAAATATATGATGTTACTTGTTGTTCTGAAAACCCTAAGAAACACCTTCCCTACCAATGTGAGTTTAGTGATAATGGAATCGTATCTTCGTATGCTAAGGGTGTTTATAATTACTATGATGTTCAACAAATTGAAGAATTTGTTGCTTTTAAGGGTGCTTATGAAATTTCTTCTTTGATTGAAAAGCATGATGCTACTCTTTACAAATATGAAAATTTTGCCATACTTGAATATTGTTATGATAATTATGCTTCTAATGCCTATGTTAAACCATATATTGAGGACTCTTCCACTGTCCAAGAAGAGACTAATATTTTGCAGGAGTCTATGGAAGAAGAAATTGATGAAACTGTGAGCTCATTGGATAAAAAAGATGATGAGGAGAGCGAAGAACAAAAGGAGGAAGAGCGGATTGATCACCCGTGTCCACCTTCTAATGAGTGTAACTCTTCAACTCATACATTGTTTAATTTCCCTTCATGCTTACCGAAGGATGAATGCTATGATGATTGTTATGATCCCGTTGATTCTTTTGACATATCCCTTTTTTTATGATGCTTGCTATGCTTGTGGCCAAGATGCCAATATGAATTATGCTTATGGAGATGAACTTGCTATAGTTCCTTATGTTAAACATGAAATTGTTGCTATTGCACCCACACATGATAGGCCTATTATCTTTTTGAATTCTCCCGACTACACTATATCGGAGAAGTTTGCCCTTATTAAGGATTATATTCATGGGTTGCCTTTTACCATTGCACATGATGATTTTGATGAATATAATATGCATGTGCTTGATGCTCCTACTTGAAATTATTATGAGAGAGGAACTACATCTCCGCCTCTCTATGTTTCCAACACGATAAAATTGCAAGAAACTGTTTATGCTATGCATTGGCCTTTACTTGATGTGCATGAATTGTTCTTGTATGACATGCCGATGCATAGGAAGAGAGTCAGACTTTGTCATTACATGACATATGTTACTTTGTGCTCACTACTAAATTACAAATCATTGTTAATTCAAATTGGCTTTGATATACCTTGGGATCCAGGTGGATCCATTACTTGAGCACTATATGCATAGCTTAATGGCTTTAAAGAAAGCGCTGCCAGGGAGACAACCCGGAAGTTTTAGATAGTCATTTATTTCTGTTGTGTGCTTTTATAAAGTTTAAAAATAAAAATAATGTGCCAAGGTTTGCCTTTAGGATGTTTTAGACTACTTGTTGGTTTGTGCGGTGCAGGACAGAAACTTTGGCTGTAGTGGGAGATTTTACATTTTTTACTGGAACGTCAAACAGTTCTGAAACTTTTTGCACTATCTTTCTATACAAATTTTTTATTTTTCCTAATTGTGGCCGAATTTTTGGATTGCCAGAGGTATGGTAAATGTTCAGATTATTACAGATTGTCCTGTTTAAGACGGATTCTGTTTTTGATGCATAGGTTGCTTGTTTTGATGAAACTATCGATTCATATCAGTAGATTAAGCCATGGAAAAGTTATATTACAGTAGCTACAATGCAAAAACAAAATATGAATTGGTTTGCAACAATACTTATAGTAGTAATTTGCTTTATTATACTAACGGATCTTACCGAGTTTTTTGTTGAGTTTTGTGTGGATGAAGTGTTCGAAGATCGAGGAGGTATCGATGTGAGGAGAAGGAGGAGAGGCAAGAGCTCAAGCTTGGGGATGCCCAAGGCACCCTAAGTAAATATTCAAGGAGACTCAAGCGTCTAAGCTTGGGGATGCCCCGGAAGGCATCCCATCTTTCTTCAACAAGTATCGGTATGTTTTCGGATTCATTTCGTTCATGTGATATGTGCAAATCTTGGAGCGTCTTTTGCATTTAGTTTTCACTTTTCTTTTATGCACCATGCTGGTATGAGATAGTCCAGGGTTGATTTATAGAATGCTCTTTGCACTTCACTTATATCTTTTGAGTATGGCTTTATAGAATGCTTCATGTGCTTCACTTATATCATTTGAAGTTTGGTTTGCATGTTTCTCTTCACATAGAAAACCGCCATTTGTAGAATGCTCTTTTGCTTCACTTATATTTGTTAGAGAATGGGCATATCTTTTGTAGAAAGAATTAAACTCTCTTGCTTCACTTATATCTATTTAGAGAGATGACAGGAATTGGTCATTCACATGGTTAGTCATAAAATCCTACATAAAACTTGTAGATCACTGAATATAATATGTTTGATTCCTTGCAATAGTTTTGCGATATGAAGGTGGTGATATTAGAGTCGTGCTAGTTGAGTAATTGTGAAATTGAGAATACTTGTGTTGAGGTTTGCAAGTCCCGTAGCATGCACGTATGGTAAACGTTGTGAGACAAATTTGAAGCATGGGGTGTTCTTTGATTGCTTTCCTTATGAGTGGCGGTCGGGGACGAGCAATGGTCTTTTCCTACCAATCTATCCCCCTAGGGGCATGCATAGTAGTACTTTGCTTGAGGGCTAATAAACTTTTGCAATAATTATATGAGTTGTTTATGACTAATGTGATTCCATGGATTATACGCACTCTCACCCTTCCATCATTGCTAGCCTCTTCGATATCGTGCATTGCCCTTTCTCACCTCGAGAGTTGGTGCAAACTTCGCTGGTGCATCCAAACCTCGTGATACGATGCGCTCTATCACACATAAGCCTCCTTATATCTTCCTCAAAACAGCCACCATACCTACCTATCATGGCATTTCCATAGCCATTCCGAGATATATTGCCATGCAACTTCCATCATCATCATATACATGATTTGAGCATTTATTGTCATATTGCTTTGCATGATCGTAAAATAGCTAGCAGATGTTTTCATGGCTTGTCCGTTTTTTGATGTCATTGCTACGCTAGATCATTGCACATCCCGGTACACCGCCGGAGGCATTCATATAGAGTCATATCTTTGTTCTAGCATCGAGTTGTAATATTGAGTTGTAAGTAAATAAAAGTGTGATGATCATCATTATTAGAGCATTGTCCCAGTGAGGAAAGGATGAAGGAGACTATGATTCCCCCACAAGTCGGGATGAGACTCCGGACTTAAAAAAATAAAAGAGGCCAAAGAAGCCCAAATAAAAAAAGAGGCCAAAGAAGGCCACCAAAAAATGAGAGAAAAAGAGAGAAGGGGCAATGTTACTATCCTTTTACCACACTTGTGCTTTAGAGTAGCACCATGTTCTTCATATAGAGAGTCTCTTGAGTTATCACTTTCATATACTAGTGAGAATTTTCATTATAAAACTTGGCTTGTATATTCCGATGATGGGCTTCCTCAAATGCTCGAGGTCTTCATGAGCAAGCAAGTTGGTTGCACACCCACTTAGTTTCCAGTTTGAGATTTCATACACTTATAGCTCTTAGTGCATCCGTTGCATGGCAATCCCCACTCCTCACATTAACATCAATTGATGGGCATCTCCATAGCCCGTTGATTAGCCGCGTCAATGTGAGACTTTCTCCTTTTTTGTCTTGTCCACACAACCTCCATCATCATATTCTATTTCACCCATAGTGCTCTGTCCATGGCTTGCGCTCATGTATTGCGTGAGGGTTGAAAAGGATGAAGCGCGTTAAAAAGTATGAACCAATTGCTCGGCTTGTCATCGGGGTTGTGCATGATGGGAGCATTTTGTGTGACGAAAATGAAGCATGGCCGAACTATATGATTTTGTAGGGATGAGCTTTCTTTGGCTATGTTATTTTGAGAGGACATAATTGCTTGGTTAGGATGCTTGAAGTATTATTGTCTTAATGTCAAATGATAGACTATTGCTTTGAATCACTCGTGTCTTAATATTCATGCCATGATTAGATTACATGATCAAGTTTATGCTAGGTAGCATTCCACATCAAAAATTATCTTTTTTATCATTTACCTACTCGAGGACGAGCAGGAATTAAGCTTGGGGATGCTGATACGTCTCCGTCGTATCTGTAATTTTTGATTGTTCCATGCCAATATTATACAACTTTCATATACTTTTGGCAAATTTTTATATTATTTTTGGGACTAACATATTGATCCAGTGCCCAGTGCCAGTTCCTGTTTGTTGCGTGTTTTATGTTTTGCAGAAAACCCATATCAAACGGAGTCCAAACGTGATAAAAATAGACAGAGAATATTTTTGGAATATTCGTGATATTTGGGAAGAAGAATCAACGCGAGACGGTGCCCGAGGGGGCCACGAGGCAGGGGGCGCGCCCCTAACCCTCGTGGGCACCCCGTAAGGCGGTTGCTGCTCTTCTTTGGACGCAAGGAAGCTAATTTTTGGAAAAATGTTGGCAAAGGTTTCAATCCAATCGGAGTTACGGATCTCCGGTTATAAAAGGAACGGTGAAAGGGCAAAATCCAGAACGCAGAAACAGAGAGAGACATATCCTATCTCGGAGGGGCTCTCGCCCCTCCCATGCCATGGAGACCAAGGACCAGAGGGAGGAACCCTTCTCCCACCTAGGGAGGAGGCCAAGGAAGAAGGAGAAGGAGGGGGGCTCTCTCCCCCTTGCTTCCGGTGGAGTCGGAGTGCCACCGGGGGCCATCATCGTCACCGCAATCTTGACCAACACCTCCGTCATCTTCACCAACATCTTCATCACCTTCCCCCATCTATCTACAGCGGTCCACTCTCCCGCAACCCGCTGTACCCTCTACTTGAACATGGTGCTTTATGCTTCATATTATTATCCAATGATGTGTTGCCATCCTATGATGTCTGAGTAGATTTTCGTTGTCCTATCGGTAATTGGTGAATTGCTATGATTGGTTTAATTTGCTTGTGGTTATGTTGTTGTCCTTTGGTGCCCATCATATGGGCACACGCGTGGATCACACCATAGGGTTAGTTGTATGTTGATAGGACTATGTATTGGAGGGCAAGCGTGACAGAAGCTTCAACCTAGCATAGAAATTGATGCATACGGGATTGAAGGGGGACCAATATATCTTAATGCTATGGTTGGATTTTACCTTAATGAACGTTAGTAGTTGCAGATGCTTGCTAATAGTTCCAATCATAAGTGCATAGAATTCCAAGTCAGGGATGACATGCTAGCAGTGGCCTCTCCCACATAAAACTTGCTACCGGTCTAGTAAAGTAGTCAATTGCTTAGGGACAATTTCACAACTCCTACCATCACTTTTCCACACTCGCTATACTAACTTTATTGCTTCTTTATCTAAACAGCCCCTAGTTTTTATTTATGCGCTATTTATATTCTTGCAAACCTATCCAACAACACCTACAAAGTACTTCGAGTTTTATACTTGTTCTAGGTAAAGCGAACGTCAAGCGTGCGTAGAGTTGTATCGGTGGTCGATAAAACTTGAGGGAATATTTGTTCTACCTTTAGCTCCTCGTTGGGTTCGACACTCTTACTTATCGAAAGAGGCTACAATTGATCCCCTATACTTGTGGGTTATCATCGTCTGGTGTTTTCCCATGGTGAAAACCAGAAGATTTCCCGCTCCTCGGTTGGCTCCCTCCGCCTTCCCGTAGATTGCATTGCCTTTCAGCCGTTTCGCCCCCTTTGCTTCCTCTCCCCATTGCTTCTACCTGGTGCCATGGCGGCGCAGCAGATCATGGAGTCTGAGGTGAGGCGCTAGACACAGGAGCTCCAGGCCAAGGATGCAGAGCTCAGGCCCAAGGACGTGGACCTCCATGAGCTCAAGGAGGAGAGGAGTGCCATGCGGCAGGCGCGAGCGGGAGTTCACGGAGCTTCAAAAGCGGCAGGCGTCCACCACAAAGATGCTCGAGGCGTCGGTGACGTTGCTGCAGAAAGCGGGAGATACAATAGGCCGTCAGGGGAGCCGGCTGGAGCGCGAGCGGGCCGATCGTGACAAGGTCCAGGATCACCTTAGCCACTTGGTGAACCAAGCTGCCACGCACGTGTTGCGGCTGCGCGATGCCTACCATCGTGCCAGCGCGACCATGCCGGCCGTGAGGCTAAACCCGTTCGACCACCCCGTCGACTTCAATGAGCTGCAGCTTCCTGACCTGGTCTCCTTCTTCACCTATATCTCCAAGGAGCTGAGCCGTCTCCGCACGATGGTGGGGGCAGAGCTGGACAAGGAGGGGTTGCAGGCTGCCGTCGCCGTTGCCGGGCGAATCCTCTCAAGGCTCCGTCACCAGAATCCATTCGTGCCATTGGACGCCGTCTTTGACGAGCTGGCTCCCGTCGACCGGGAGCGGGCTCTACGGGCGGTTGCACCCTGCATCACCAACGTCGTGTGCCTCGAGAAGCAGAGGGACTTCGGTGGTGTTTAGGCGCCCTCTGCATGGGCATGTCCATGTCTCGGTGCAACATGACCGTTGGATCAAGCTCAGACGGTGCAGATCAGTCATTGTAGCACAAAGCGTGTGGGTGTGTTTGGTTGCATTCTCATCTCAATATAGTTGTTCCCTCTTCGTGTATTTGTGTTAACCTACTAGTGTGGACTCGTGCACCCTTCATGCACTCTGCCAAACACCCAAAAGTGGGTCGAGAAGGGAACTTTTGCTCCCATCCCGTGCACCCTTCATACACGCTGCCTAACACTGATTCATGCTTCATATGGTTCATGTTTCATGGAGTACTGTAGCACTGTACTCTCCGTCCGCTGTAGACCTAGTTCTGTTAACATTGATCTCACCATTCATTCTTGACCGGACAGTCGAAAAAGCAGTACTATGTTACTACATTACTGTTCATATAGTTGACATGCGCACAACATCATTTGTTATCGTCATATCTTACTACACTAGCAACAAGATTATGTAGTACTGACGTATGAATCACTGCACATGCCTAGTAGTAGGAGCATTGTGTATGTTCAAGTGGCTGCCGTGTTTCGCACTCCTCCGTCGTAAGAGTGGAAACGCTTCCTGTAATCATTTTTTTCTTCAGAAAAACAGTGGACACGCTCTACCGTGCGGATCCTCCTCCACGGTCGTCGGGAACCTTGCTACTCACTTTCGCCGACGTGTGGAACAGCCAGCATCGGGTTCCACTAGCCATGCACTAAATTACTCCGTAGTAGAGTGCCCAACTACACGGTAGACTACCCCGATCGAAGCGCTGCAGTAATGCCCAATTAGCCATCAAATCACAAAACCCCTCCTTTCTAGCAGTAAGTTGGACGGACGAAGCAACCATCATTTCACTCTTCTCTCTCAGCTTCCTCTCTTGAAGAAAACCCCCACTCGCTTCTCCCTCATCTTGTTCCTCATTTCTTCAAGAAAACCCCGACCTGCTTCTACCATTGTTCTTCTCTCCCAAAGAAGGAAAGGTGAGCGCATCAATGGTGTTGATTCTGGCCAAGGCCCTGTCTTGCAACCCCGAGACTGATCCTATAACTCCCTCTCTGTTCATCTTTTAGGTTTGTGATTATGGTTTCTTTTCTTTTATTTCTATTTGACAGTTTCTTGATGGACGCTAGAGCACCGGCCGAAGTGATGTCTATGGCTCTGGCCAAAACCGTCGAGGCTCATGGTACGAAGAAGCGCAAGCACACCGCCGAGACTACCGCAGACAAGCTCAAAGCCATCGCCCTATTCAAGCCCCCCTCTCCGGGATCCCTCATTAAGCAAGTCCAGGTAATATCTCTTCTTGACGATCTTTTTCTCGATCTTGATCGTGTTTTTTCATCTAACACGCAGTACTAGTACTAGTAGTACAATTTTCTGGGTGATCTTGCATGTGATTTTTGTGTGCCAAATGACGTTTCTAAATTCCTCTTTTGACCAAAACATGCGAGAGGTTGACACTGATTTCTTATAGATTACTTTCAACTACTTTATGAACATCAATGCTACCTTTGAAGAGGGTATATTTGCCTCAGTAACTTGTGTTATGGATATTGCAAGTAATCCCTCTGCTCTCATGCCTTTGAAGACATGTTCTAGTGTCTTTATTCAATCATTTCTGTGCGTATATGTAGTCATATATGGAGTATAATATCGAAAATCATCTTATATTTCTGAATGGAGGTAGTAATGAAAATATTTGGTTTCTGTGTGAATTATAACCAGGTCCGCGGTGGAGATGAAGTTCTGAAAGTCATGCCGTGTGAACTAGAAGACCTGAGGATGAGTTCTACTGCTAAACTATCCAGCTGCTGTGTCCTTGTCGCCATGTGTCCTGAACTAGTGTTTTCCTGTAGCATTGTTGTCAGGCGTGTTATCAAGGCTGTACTTGACCACAATAATTTCCTGGTTGTGCCTTCGATTACGAAGGGTGTGGTTCTTGTAAAGCTTCTCGACAAATCTGATGCGGCCTGTCTTCATCATCATGTTTATGAGTGGAAAGACCACTCTGTTAGGTTCTCCAAGGTTGACGAGATGGTGATGGTGCAGGTAGACATCTCTCACGAAGTCCATGGCCTAGTCAGTTATGCGGGGTTCATCCCGTAGGTCGGTGGCAAGAAATAGTCTGCAGAGTTTAATTAGTGCAACTTTGCTTGTCTGTAGTAAGTACTATTGTTCAGTACTTGATTTGTGTTTGTGAACCCTGTATTGTTTAGTACTGCCGCTTTTGGTGTGTGGTGAGTCCTGAGAATAGTCTATGTTAATGTCTGTCCACTAAATTCAGTCTGTATATTTTGAAGTATCCAGATCATCTTTTTTGTGAGAATGGTTTATCAATTATGGTTACACTCCAATATCTGTATGCATTGCAGTGTTTATCACACCCACCAGGATTTCCAGTCCCATGGATGTTCGGTCCATACGATTTGTCACGACCTTTGGACTGTCCTGCTTGTGGGAGTAGGCGAGGGACCTGCATGCCACGCGTAGTTGGACGATCAATCTTCTCTTTAGTACTTCAACATTGTGATTTCCTGGTAAGGATTCATTCATGTCACATCAAGTAAATCTTATTGATTTACTGTCTAAATCTTATTGATTTAATGTCATGTTTTCTTTCTTTTCCGGCAATTTTACGATGCAGGTTTTGCCATGTGACATTCATCACAGAATAAACCGTTTGGTTTGCTCTACGATGGCTATTTTTGCAGGTTTCACTTCTTATGTCGTGTCAGTAACGAAGGCACTGTCCATCACTTATATTACTGGAAAAAATTGGATCAGTCTGTTGTGTGAGTACAAGCTGAATCCCTATGATGAACTGCAGTTTGGTTTAACAAACACGCAACAATTACTCCTTCTCGCGTTTAAAAGAAATGAAGAAAAAAAACTGGATCACGGTTATGGAGCCTAGTCAAGTTAGAAAGATGATCATAGCAGACCAGACATGATCGTCGCTGTCTCGCACATCGGTACCACCTTCAGCAACGGATCGAGCACTGACAGTTGCTCTAGCACTAACAGCGGCAGTAGCTCAGTCTGATCCAGCTGAGGATTGGGCAGCGACCGCATCAGTGGATCAAGCTGATCTACCGGAGGATCGGGCATCGACACCGGCACCTGCTCCGACACCGGCACCAGCTCTACAAGGAGCACCATCTCCGGCAGCAGCAGCAGCACTACCAGTCGCACTGGCACGGGCACCAGCAACGGCTTCGGCAACTGCACCAACACTTGCATCTGCTTCGGCCCGTGCAGCAGCAACCGAACCAGCAGTTGCACCAGCAACAGACTGGGCTGCAGTTCACACTTCATATACCAAAGTCCTTACAAAAACCGACAAGTCCACCTTCTTGGTAAGCATTGGCCACCCAAGTGCTTCGTTTTTTTTCTTTCCATGTTGTTTCACATGATTCACTGTGTTGATCTAACTGTTTGTGTATGTCTTCTTGTTTGCAAACAGAGAATTCCTAGAGCAACGAGGGAGTCGTTCAACAATCCGGGTGACCGTGGCCAAGTTTCTCTTACCATGCGCAGCCTTGGTGTGAATGAACCTGCTCAATATACCATAAGTACAAAGGATGGTCGCATGATGATTGATGCTAAAGGATGGTTAAGGTTCAAATCTAAATCATATCTTGCGGTAGGGGATGATGTCAAAATCGAACTTTCTCGGCAAGGAGAGCTGGTCAAAATCAACTTTGAAATTCTTCAGTAGCAGCACACAACTGCCGAACTAATCTATCCTCCGAGCGATTTTGATGTAATAATCTGGCATGGTGAAACAAGTGTCCTATGTGTATAAGTAGTATGACAGTATTATTTATCACATGGTATATCGTTGATAGAATTGCAACTCTGATTGCTGGTTAGGAACTGTCGTTCGATTTCATGCCAACAGCTGCCGTGCTTTATTCAATTTTGTGTATTCGCCTTGCCACAACATCTAAAACCAGCGCCGTACCGATCGCTTGCAATATAAAAAGCGCTAAGGTAGAACACATGGCCCCCAAACATGCAGGCCCACCGGACTGTGGCCCAAAGTCCAGAACCGTGAGCCTGTCTGAGTATTATATTCTCAGCTGAACCCCCATAATGTCCGTGCGTTCCATGTAACATCAAGATGCATTTGTATGAGTATTTTATCTTGTGAGAGAAAAGGATGAACGAGGGAAGGCCTTATTTCCAAATGTGGAGAGGTGCATGGGTACCTTTTTGCAAAATTTCCATAGTTTCCTTCCTATCCGTCAGATATAAATCGGATGGCCTATATTGCAGGATGGCAGGCACACCATCATCACCAACTCGTCTATACTATGTTCAAAAAATCTGTTTTTATAATTATATATGTTATATATATTCCCCTTGATTTTTCTTATGTATAAATTTGTGATATAAAAGATTTTTATATTTCTTTACAAAGGGAGTATCTCTCTGTCAAAAATATATTTATGTGTAACTAGTGACTCCTGTCTTTCTACTTCCTTTCGCTGATATGTGGGGCATCCAGCAACGGGGTCCACGTGCCATATGCACCAAATTAGAGTGCACAACTGCACGGTAGACACACCCTAGTCGTAGCACCGCAGTAATGCCCAATGAGCCGTCAAATCACAAACCCCCCACCTTTCCGGCTTTAGCAGTAAGCTGGACGGACAAAGCGAGAATATTTCACTGGGCCTGAATCCCCTTCTCCCTTGTCTGCTTGTTCAGAGGAAACCCCCTCTCGGCGATTGCATAGGGTTTTCTCATGGAGAACCAGGTACGAATTCTTCATCCATCCCCGATAAATCCAAGTCCCTTGGTCGCGGGTAATCCGAGGATGGCAGCCGCCGCCGTTGATGCATTTTTCTTCCTACTGAATCTAGTGTGTTTCATTTGCAGTGCCCAAAGTGTGAGGACCCTACAGGTTTCTGCGCCCTCGGCGAGACGCCACACTTGTTCCTTCTCATCCTAACACATGATTTTGAAACGCGCACAGTATGTTCCTAGAATCCTCTTTTCTATCCGAGAGGGTGGGGTTTTTTGAACATGCTGTCGACTAATTTGGAAATTTGGATTGCTATATTTGGATAAAAGGTACTAGTACGATGGTCAACACTGACGTGAAGGAGCAAATTATTTATAGATTTGGATAGGGAATACATTGAGTTCTCATATTATTTTTCCTACAGTGCATGCTACCTCTTGAGCACTGCGTTGGTTTTCCCTTGAAGAGGAAAGGGTGATGCAGCAAAGTAGCGTAAGTATTTCCCTCAGTTTTTGAGAACCAAGGTATCAATCCAGTAGGAGGCTACACGCAAGTCCCTCGCACCTACACAAACAAATAAATCCTCGCAACCAATGCGATAAGGGGTTGTCAATCCCTACACGGTCACTTATGAGAGTGAGATCTGATAGAAATGATAGGATAATATTTTTGGTATTTTTATGATAAAGATGCAAAGTAAAATAAAAGAAACGGAAATAACTAAGTGTTGGAAGATTAATATGATGGAAAATGGACCCGGGGGCCATAGGTTTCACTAGTGGCTTCTCTCAAGAGCATAAGTATTTTACGGTGGGTGAACAAATTACTGTTGAGCAATTGACAGAATTGAGCATAGTTATGAGAATATCTAGGTATGATCATGTATATAGGCATCACGTCCGAGACAAGTAGACCGACTCCTGCCTGCATCTACTACTATTACTCCACACATCGACCGCTATCCAGCATGCATCTAGAGTATTAAGTTCATAAGAACAGAGTAACGCTTTAAGCAAGATGACATGATGTAGAGGGATAAATTCATGCAATATGATAAAAAAAACCATCTTGTTATCCTCGATGGCAACAATACAATACGTGCCTTGCTGCCCCTACTGTCACTGGGAAAGGACACCGCAAGATTGAACCCAAAGCTAAGCACTTCTCCCATTGCAAGAAAGATCAATCTAGTAGGCCAAACCAAACTGATAATTCGAAGAGACTTGCAAAGATAACCAATCATACATAAAAGAATTCAGAAGATTCAAATATAGTTCATAGATAAACATGACCATAAACCCACAATTCATCGGTCTCAACAAACACACCGCAAAAGAAGATTACATCGAATATATCTCCACGAGAGAGGGGGATAACATTGTTTTGAGATCCAAAAAGAGAGAAGAAGCCATCTAGCTAATCACTATGGACCCGAAGGTCTGAGGTAAACTACTCACACTTCATCGGAGGGGCTATGGTGTTGATGTAGAAGCCCTCCGTGATTGATGCCCCCTCCGGCGGAGCTCCGGAACAGGCCCCAAGATGGGATGTCGTGGGTACAGAAGGTTGCGGCGGTGGAATTTGGTTTTTGGCTCCGTATCTGATCGTTTGGGGGTACGTAGGTATATATATGAGGAAGGAGTACGTCGGTGGAGCAACATGGGGCCCACGAGGGTGGAGGGCGCCCCCAGGGGGTAGGCGCGCCCCCTACCCCGTGGCTTCCTGGTAGCTTTCTTGACGTAGGGTCCAAGTCTCCTGGATCATGTTCGTTCCGAAAATCACGTTCCCGAAGGATTCATTCCGTTTGGACTCCGTTTGATATTCTTTTTCTACGAAACTCTGAAATAGGCAAAAAACAGCAATTCTGGGCTGGGCCTCCGGTTAATAGGTTAGTCCCAAAAATAATATAAAAGTGAATAATAAAACCCAATAATGTCCAAAACATAAGATAATATAGCATGGAGCAATCAAAGATTATATATGCGTTGGAGACGTATCAAGCATCCCCAAGCTTAATTCCTGCTCGTCCTCGAGTAGGTAAATGATAAAAACAGAATTTTTGATGTGGAATGCTACTTGGCATTATTTCAATGTAATTCTTCTTAATTGTGGTATGAATATTCAGATCCGAAAGATTCAAGACAAAAGTTCAATATTGACATAAAAATAATAATACTTCAAGCATACTAACTAAGTAATTATGTCTTCTCAAAATAGCATGGCCAAAGAAAGTTATCCCTACAAAATCATATATCCTGGCTATGCTCTATGTTCACCACACAAAATATTTAAATCATGCACAACCCCGATGACAAGCCAAGCAATTGTTTCATACTTTTGACATTCTCAAACTTTTTCAATCTTCACGCAATACATGAGCGTGAGCCATGGACATAGCACTATATGTGGAATAGAATGGTGGTTGTGGAGAAGACAAAAAGGAGAAGATAGTCTCACATCAACTAGGCGTATCAACGAGCTATGGAGATGCCCATCAATAGATATCAATGTGAGTGAGTAGGGATTGCCATGCAACGGATGCACTAGAGCTATAAGTATATGAAAGCTCAACAAAAGAAACTAAGTGGGTGTGCATCCAACTCGCTTGCTCACGAAGACCTAGGGCATTTTGAGGAAGCCCATCATTGGAATATACAAGCCAAGTTCTATAATGAAAAATTCCCACTAGTATATGAAAGTGATATCATAGGAGACTCTCTATCATGAAGATCATGGTGCTACGTTGAAGCACAAGTGTGGTAAAAGGATATTAACATTGTCCCTTCTCTCTTTTTCTCTCATTTTTCTTTTGTTTGGTCCTTTTTTCTCTTTTTTTTATGGCCTCTTCTCTTTTCTTTTATTATTTTTATTGTTTTTCGTCCGGAGTCTCATCCCGACTTGTGGGGGAATCATAGTCTCCATCATCCTTTCCTCACTTGGGACAATGCTCTAAAAATGATGATCATCACACTTTTATTTTCTTACAACTCAACAATTACAACTCGATACTTAGAACAAAATATGACTCTATATGAATGCCTCTGGCGGTGTACCGGGATATGCAATGAATCAAGAGTGACATGTATGAACGAATTATGAACGGTGGCTTTCCACAAATACAATGACAACTACATGATCATGCAAAGCAATATGACAATGATGAAGCGTGTCATAATAAACGAAACGGTGGTATGTTGCATGGCAATATATCTCGGAATGGCTATGGAAATGCCATGATAGGTAGGTATGGTGGCTGTTTTGAGGAAGGTATATGGTGGGTGTATGATACCGGCTAAAAGTGCGCGGTATTAGAGAGGCTAGCAATGGTGGAAGGAGGAAAAGTGCGTATAATCCATGGACTCAACATTAGTCATAAAGAACTCATATACTTATTGCAAAAATCTACAAGTTATCAAAGCAAAGTATTACGCACATGCTCCTAGGGGGATAGATTGGTAGGAAAAGACCATCGCTCGTCCCCGACCGCCACTCATAAGGAAGACAATTCAATAAATAAATCATGCTCCGACTTCATCACATAACGGTTCACCATACGTGCATGCTACGGGAATCACAAACTTTAACACAAGTATTTCTCAAATTCAAAACTACTCAACTAGCATGACTCTAATATCACCATCTTCATATCTCAAAACAATTATCAAGCATCAAACTTCTCATAGTATTCGACACACTCATAAGAATTTTTCTTTTACTAATCTTGTATGCCTATTATTGTTAAAGCAAACTACCATGCTGTTTTATAGGACTCTCAAAATAATCTAAGTGAAGCATGAGAGAACAATAGTTTCTATAAAACAAATTCACCACCGTGCTCTAAAAGATATAAGTGAAGCACTAGAGCAAAAACTATATAACTCAAAAGATATAAGTGAAGCACATAGAGTATTCTAATAATTTCCGAATCATGTGTGTCTCTCTCGAAAGGTGTGTACAGCAAGGATGATTGTGGTGAACTAAAAAGCAAAGACTCAAATCAGACAAGATGCTCCAAGCAAAACACATATCATGTGGTGAATAAAAATATAGCTCCAAGTAAAGTTACCGATGGAAGTAGACGAAAGAGGGGATGCCTTCCGGGGCATCCCCGAGCTTTGGCTTTTTGGTGTCCTTAGATTATCTTGGGGGTGCCATGGGAATACCCAAGCTTAGGCTCTTGCCACTCCTTGTTCCATAATCCATCAAATCTTTCACCCAAAACTTGGAAACTTCACAACACAAAACTCAGCAGAAAATCTCGTGAGCTCCGTTAGCGAAAGAAAACAAAAGACCACTTCAAGGTACTGTAATGAACTCATTATTTATTTATATTGGTGTTAAAACTACTGTATTCCAACTTCTCTATGGTTTATAAACTCTTTTACTAGCCATAGGTTCATCAAAATAAGCAAACAACACACGAAAAACAGAATCTGTCAAAAACAGAACAGTCTGTAGTAATCTGTAAATAACGCAAACTTCTGGAACTCCAAAAAATAAGACAAACTAGGGCGACCTAGAAAATTTGTTTATTGATCAGCAGCAATTGGAATCAATATTTTATCACATTCTGGTGATTTTTAACAATTATTTTCGTGAACAGAAAGTTTCTGGAATTTTCTGCAAGATCAAATAACTATCATCCAAGAAGATCCTATAGGTTTAACTTGGCACAAACACTAATTAAAACATAAAAAGACATCTAACCAGAGGCTAGATCAAAGATCTATTCCTAAACAGAAGCAAAAAGCAAAAAAAAACTAAAAATAAAATTGGGTTGCCTCCCAACAAGCGCTATCGTTTAATGCCCCTAGCTAGGCATAAGATTTCAACGATGCTCACATGAAAGACAAGAATTGAAGCACAAAGAGAGCATCATAGAACACGTGATAAACACATCTAAGTCTAACATACTTCCTATGCATAGGAATTTTATAGGCAAACAAATTATCATAGCAAGCAAAAACTAGCATATGCAAGGAAGGGGAAAGAAACAATAGCAATCTCAACATGACGAGAGGTAATTTAGTAACATGAAAATTTCTCCAACCATATTTTCCTCTCTCATAATAATTACATGTGGGATCATATTCAAATTCAACAATATAGCTATCACATAATTTTTTTCTACATGATCCACATGCATGCAAAGTTGACACTCCTCCAAAATAGTGGGAATATCATTAACTAAAGTCATGACCTCTCCAAACCCACTTTTATAAAAAATATCATAAGATTGAACATACTCCAAATATGTGGGATCTAAAGTTGACACTCTTCCAAACCCACTTTCAATAATATTTCAAACACTATTATCAATCTCATATTCATCATGGGGATTAAATAAATTTTCAAGATCAGAAGAAGAATCACCCCAATCATGATCATTGCAACAAATAGAGGACATAGCAAAACTAGCATCCCCAAGCTTAGGATTTTGCATATTATTAGCATAATTTGCATCAATAGAATTTATAATAAAATCATTGCAATCATGCTTTTTATTCAAAGATCTATCATGAATCGCTTCATAAAGTACTTCATCACAATTTTCAGATTCACGAATTTCAAGCAAAACCTCATAAAGATAATGTAGTGCACTCAACTCACTAGCAATAGGTTCATCATAATTGGATCTCTTAAAGATATTAGCAAGTGGATGAGGATCCATAAACTCTTAGCAAGCGAAGATGTAAGCAAAAAGAAGGCACATGGTAACACAAGATTGAACGGAGGAAGGGCGAATAAAACGGCAAGGGTGAAGTGGGGGAGAGGAAAACGAGAGGCAAATGGCAAATAATGTAATGTGGGAGATAAGGGTTTGTGATGGGTACTTGTCATGTTGACTTTTGCGTAGACCTCCCCGGCAACGGCGCCAGAAATCGCTCATTATCGGGAGGCAAATCTCGACTTGACTTCGCGTAAGCCTCCCCGGCAACGGCGCCAGAAATCCTTCTTGCTACCTCTTGAGCACTCGTTGGTTTTCCCTCGAAGAGGAAAGGGTGGTACAGCAAAGTAGCGTAAGTATGTCCCTCAGTTTTTGAGAACCAAGGTATCAATCCAGTAGGAGGGTACACGCAAGTCCCTCGCACCTACACAAACAAATAAATCCTCGCAACCAACGCGATAAGGGGTTGTCAATCCCTACACGGTCACTTACGAGAGTGAGATCTGATAGAAATGATAGGATAATATTTTTGGTATTTTTATGATAAAGATGCAAAGTAAAATAAAAGAAACGGAAATAACTAAGTGTTGGAAGATTAATATGATGGAAAATAGACCCGGGGGCCATAGGTTTCACTAGTGGCTTCTCTCAAGAGCATAAGTATTTTACGGTGGGTGAACAAATTACTGTTGAGCAATTGACAGAATTGAGCATAGTTATGAGAATATCTAGGTATGATCATGTATATAGGCATCACGTCCGAGACAAGTAGACCGACTCCTGCCTGCATCTACTACTATTACTCCACACATCGACCGCTATCCAGCATGCATCTAGAGTATTAAGTTCATAAGAACGGAGTAACGCTTTAAGCAAGATGACATGATGTAGAGGGATAAATTCATGCAATATGATAAAAAAAACCATCTTGTTATCCTCGATGGCAACAATAAAATACGTGCCTTGCTGCCGCTACTGTCACTGGGAAAGGACACCGCAAGATTGAACCCAAAGCTAAGCACTTCTCCCATTGCAAGAAAGATCAATCTAGTAGGCCAAACCAAACTGATAACTCGAAGAGACTTGCAAAGATAACCAATCATACATAAAAGAATTCAGAAGATTCAAATATAGTTCATAGATAAACTTGATCATAAACCCACAATTCATCGGTCTCAACAAACACACCGCAAAAGAAGATTACATTGAATATATCTCCACGAGAGAGGGGGAGAACATTGTTTTGGGATCCAAAAAGAGAGAAGAAGCCATCTAGCTAATCACTATGGACCCGAAGGTCTGAGGTAAACTACTCACACTTCATCGGAGGGGCTATGGTGTTGATGTAGAAGCCCTCCGTGATTGATGCCCCCTCCGGCGGAGCTCCGGAACAGGCCCCAAGATGGGATCTTGTGGGTACAGAAGGTTGCGGCGGTGGAATTAGGTTTTTGGCTCCGTATCTGATCATTTGGGGGTACGTAGGTATATATTGGAGGAAGGAGTACGTCGGTGGAGCAACGTGGGGCCCACGAGCATGGAGGGCGCGCCCAGGGGGGTAGGTGCGCCCCTACCTCGTGGCTTCCTGGTAGCTTCCTTGATGTAGGGTCCAAGTCTCCTGGATCATGTTCGTTCCGAAAATCACGTTCCCGAAGGTTTCATTCCGTTTGGACTCCGTTTGATATTCTTTTTATGCGAAACTCTGAAATAGGCAAAAAACAGCAATTCTGGGCTGGGCCTCCGGTTAATAGGTTAGTCCCAAAAATAATATAAAAGTGAATAATAAAGCCCAATAATGTCCAAAACAGAAGATAATATAGCATGGAGCAATCAAAAATTATAGATACGTTGGAGACGTATCAGTGCATTACTTGCCCTGCCAGAACACATGTACTCAAGATGCCCGGCCTTGCCATAACTGAATACACCAGTTTAATGGTCACAGTGAAGACAAGGCATGGATATAAGTTCCGAGTTGGGTTCATGAACCAAGAAGATCGCTGCTTTTTTTATGGCGGAACTTGGATAAACTTTCTCAAGTGTTATAGACTGAAAGTTGGCGCATGAATGTTGATGGAAATAGCAGAACCTGGTCTCATCTTCACTGCGATCTTCCACCCCGACGTTGTTCCAATTGTTCAACCATGTTAGTTTTGTATCTGGTTCTTGCTTGTTGCCTCGATTACTTCTTAATCCACCAATTCTGTCTAACTAATCACAATTTAACTTTAGAAGTAGCAATGAATCTCTCACGAAGATGCTACTTCTAACTAATATTTTCCTATAATTGCTGGCACGTGTAGGTTTTTTCAGAGTTAAGCAGGCTACTCGTTTGTTATTCTATAAGAACTCGACTGTTACTGATGGCACTGAAGTTGACTGGGACGACATCCACAAGTTCCTACACTTTATTGATCGTCTTGAGGTCCTTGTGGGGCGTTTCAATGGTGGAAGGCCACATGGGATATGTGTGCCACTGCTGCACTCGTTGAACAGGTCCAACTGTGTCGTGAAACTTATGGTATGAGCTGTTTTCTGTTATATATGTTGTTCATAAACTATTGCTTATACACAGTTTTACAACTGTGATCTTCTTGAAACAGAAACTGCCCAGTTCTATTGTTCCTATAAAGATGCATGTCCATGGTTGGGTCAGACTTGCGCTTGGTCACAACATGATGTTTATGTCGACCTACTCCATTCCCCTTGGAGGTGAAAATATACTTATTCATGGGTGGTCTCAAATAATGAAGGCCCGTCAATCTTGGAGAATAGGACAGAAGATTATGTTCCTGCTTTTCCATGGCTCTAAAGCGAATATCATGTTTATTGACCACATTGCGAGATGAAGCCGCTTTCAGAAGGTTGTGGATGCGCGGGGTGGCGCCTGGGCCTTGTCTACAGTTTGTCGTGTTTCTTCAGTCCTATCTTCCTCCAGCCGCTAAAACCAAACCAGCGCCGGCGGGGCCGCCTGCTTCCGCCTCCCACGGCTGGCTGCGCCTCAGCGCATGCATCGCCGCCCCACCTTCTCCTAAATCGTTAACGCCGACGTCTGAGGCCTCGCCGTCGTCCTCCGCGCGCTTTGGTGCGCTCGCTGTGGCGCCGCCCTCTCGTGTTGTCAACAAACAACAGGAATCGGCAGAAGTACGTGGAGAGGATGACAGTAGGGGCCCACAATGTCAGCGTATGGAAAAAGAAAATGCTTCTCCTAGTGGTTTCCTGACATCTGGGACCCACAACATTGTGAGCGTATATAGTCAATAGACAAGAGAACAACACAAGATCGGCTGACACCTGGGACGTAGCTGCTCGAGAAGTATTTTTTTGTTATTGTTGAGACGGAGCAGGGTTTCAACTGGGCTGTGGACCGTCTAGCCCAGGCTTATATTTTATGTTCACCATATGACCAGCCCAACTATTTTTTGTTTGTGAAAATGAGCCCACACTACAAAAAAAGACACATCCGTGACATTTTGGGCCGAACGAATTTTTTTCTGTCATACATATGACACTTCTATGACAATAATTGTGACAAAACCCGGTATCATCATAGATGTGGTGAGCTCCTACTTATATGACAAAAAATCATGACAGAAAATGGGCTTTTCGTCCTGGGTGGGCCGGAGACGTAGCTGCATGACATTCTTTGGGCCATCCATGACGGAAAAAACCGTGGTAGAAGCGAGGGGGAGGAAAATTTCGGGGAGTTCCCGGTTACGGTGGGAGGTCAGGGGCCGAGCGATGCGCATTTCTCTCGTACACGTACGCGCGTGTGTGCGAGGCGTTGGCTCTAACTGAACCCGAGCGAGGCGTTGGGCGCTAACTGAACCCGAGCGATTGCACTGCAGGCTACGCGTTACTGAACCCGAGCGATCGATCGATGGCTGTTAACTGAACCCGATCGAGCGGTTCCTTCGCTACTGCTGCTAACTGAAGCCGATCGATTGGATGAATAGTGAGCGTTGCGGGGGGGGGGGGGGGGTTGGATGAACAGTGAGCGGTGGCGTTGCCTCTGGATGAACAGGACCCCGTGGTGTGGAGCGCTGGATGAACAGTAGACGGTGGAGGGGTGGTTGAACAGGACCCCGTGGTGTGGAGGGCTGGATGAACAGTAGACGGTGGAGGGGTGCCCGTGGAGGGGTGGTTGAACAGTAGCCGGTGGAGTAGCACGCGGTGGAGGCTGGATGAACAGGAGCCCGTGGAGGCTGGAGGAGGTCGACGGTAGCCCGTGGAGGACAGAGGAGGTCGACGGTGGAGATGAATAGTATCCTGTGGAGTCCCGTTTTGCGGTACGCCACACCCCTCCCAATGAACAGGACCCCCGTTTCGACCGTAGGAGGACCTTTTCGACCGTTTTGCGGTACGCCACACCCCTCCCGATCAAGAGGACCCCCGTTTCGACCGTAGGAGGTCCGTTTCGTCCGTTTTGCGGTACGCCACACCCCTCCCGATAAACAGGACCCCCGTTTCGACCGTAGGAGGTCTGTTTCCTCTGTTTTGCGGTACGCCACACCCCTCCCGATCAACAGGAACCCCGTTTCGACCGTAGGAGGTCCGTTTCCTCCATTTTGCGGTACGCCACACCCCTCCCGATCAACAGGACCCCGTTCCGAACGTAGGAGGTCCGTTTCCTCCGTTTTGCGGTACGCCAGGCCTCGTTTCCATCGCCTGTTCCGTCCAAGCCCTCCCGATGAACACGACCACGCATTCCGTTCCGACCCAGCCGGTTGGCTCCCACGCATTCCGTTGCCTCCCGATGAACACGACGCATTCCGTTGCCTCCCCATGAACACGACGCATTCCGTTGCCTCCCCATGAACACGACGCATTCCGTTGCCTCCCCATGAACACGACGACGATACTGTTTCTCCGTTCCGACCCAGCCATGTACACGAGCCCTAGCCGTATGTATGGGCGAGTAGGCGTTCGAGACCCCGCCCGTATGTACACATACGTGGCCGTATTTTCTTTCTTGCAGCTTGGCCGCTGTACGTACGTGTACATGCTACGTGCGCGCCTCTACTACGACACGTACACGCCTCTACTACGACACGTGCGCGCCTCTACATCCACCAGTATATATGTATGTACACGTTCGCGACCAGAATGACAACACTACGTACGCTTCGACCAGGTGGGTCCCGACTGTCAGGCACTTCCTTGCGTGCGAAGATGTAGCTGGTGGGTCCCAGCCGTCAGGGGGGCGAATCATTTTTTTTGCCCGGACGCACTTCCTTGCGTGCGAACATGTAGCTGGTGGGTCCCAGCAGTCAGGGGGCGAATCGTTTTTTTGCCCGGACGCACTTCCTTGCGTGAGAAGATGTAGCTGGTGGGTCCCAGCAGTCAGGGGGAAATGTTTTTTCGCAAAATACGGTGGCCCGTCTGGTGGGTCCCCGCTGTTAGGTGGAGGAATCATTATTTTGCGCGTAATAAGGAGGCACTTCCTTGCTGCGGCTGTGGACCCAGCTGTCAGCCTCTCCACGTACAGTCCACGTCCGATGGAAGTCGTTCCTTGACCATGTTGACCACGCCGCGCCGAGAGCACCACGGCGGTGGACGATGGCGAGGACTAGGAAGGGGACAACTCGGAGCCGAGGAAGACGCAGCAGTGGATGCCCACGCGAAGAGGAGTACGAGGGTTCATTGGTTCGGCTGCGGTGTGAGGCTGCTGTCGCCACAGAATCATAGGGGGTGTGGGTGAGTAGAGGGATGGCCTGACCAGCCGTGGGAGTAGTAGGGGGCGGTGAGGCCTCCGCGGCATCACAGCCGGCCACGGGAGGCAGGAGCACGCGGCACGACCGGCGCTGGTTTGGGCGGCTAGAGCAAGAAGACCAGAGGTTGAAGAAGCACTACGGCCGTTGGATGAACATCGTATGGTAACAGGAGCTAGAATCTTTCATATTGACTAAGTTGACAAAGCCCTCCGTCTCCGTCAACTTGGTAGGCCCACAAGTCAGCCTCCCACTATGCTGGGTTCCAGCTGGCAGGGGGAGTATTCATTTTTTTCTGCGTAATAAGGAGGCACTTCCTTGCGTGCGAAGATAGCTGGTGGGTCCGACATATCAGCGGGGGGCACGTTATTTTCATGAAATACAGAGGCCCTTCTGGTGGGTCCCAGATGTCAGGTGGAGGAATCATTATTTTGCGCGTAATAAGGAGGCATTTCCTTGTGTGCGGCCGTGGACCCAGCTGTCAGCCTCTCCACGCACAGTCTACTTCCGATGGTGTCGTTTGTTGACCACGTTGACCACGCCGCGCCGAGCGCATCCAAGGTGGTGGACGACGGCGAGGCCCTAGACAGCAACGAGCCGGAGATGGGAAGACGCGGGAGTAGAGTCGTAGACGGAGAGGTGTACGAGGGTTAACTGGTTCTAGTGCGGTGTGGTTCGGCAGTCGATGGAGAAGAATAGGAGGTGTGGAGGGGTGGAGGGATGGCCTAGCCAACTGTGGAGTAGCGCTTCATAGCGAAGCGTGCTAAGCAGAGCTGCTAGCAGCAGGAGGCGGGAGGTGGTCCCGGCGGCGCTGGAGGAAGAAGACGAGAGATTGAAGATGGATGCCGGTTGTTGGATGTAAATCCAACGGTTAACATGTCAGAATCATTTGTTGACTAAATTGACAACGACTTGCGTTGGCTTCGACCTATTGGCCCACATTTCAGCCTCCGAAAATGTGGCACGTATTCAACCCATTTTTTCAGATTTACAGTCTTTTTTTGCGCGGTAGAATTTACAGTCAATTTGATCTAGTTTTTTTGAATTACAGCCATTAGATGGGCTGGGTGAACAAATAATGTAGCGTCCATGCGGCCCATTTATTTTATTTCCTAAAAAGTTACAGACCATTTGCATTTTCTCGAAATACACGATTTTGCTGGGCTGATTCTAATTATAATGTTGGGTTGGGCCAGCAATGTTATCAAAAAATAAAAAGGGGCTGAGCATTTTGTTATAAATATATTTAAATAATAAGTGATATTATTACATTCGTCCTTAAATCTTACCAAGCTTTTGTACACAATCACTAGGATTTTCATGCCAAAACAATCCAGGATTTTATTTGTTAAGAAATTATTTTTATAAGTTAATAAGATGTGGGATATTGTTTTCTTACATATGTAAGTATCTGTTAAATATATGATGACAATAAAAATAATATATAATAACATATAAAATAATTTAAATATATATAATATAGTTAGAAGGGAAACATAAGTTGGACCTGGCGTTCCTATTCTTATATAAAAAATAGAACAGACCTCTGCGTTTTCTTCAAAAAAATACATAAATTGGGCTGCCAAAAATAAAACCTCGGATGGGAGGTCCATAGGCCGGTCGATACATGACAACCCTAAGAAAATACAAACAGCCCTATGGACCTCCCATCCGAGGTCGTGAGCTGCGCATGTTAAAAATGAAAGCCTAGACGGGGCAGCCCAAAACCACGTCCAACACTTGCCAAAACTTCGTCCCTCGTTTTCTCTGTGTTTCGCACACTCGACATTGTGTGGGCATTTTGACTGTGCATCATATGAAGATGTGCTATGCATGAATGTTGATCAGCATGATGTTAACTGGCTGGTAGTTCCATTTTCGACCATGAATAAAACTTCCAACATGATGTTAACCCTGTTTGAAAAGGTCGTGTTAGTATAAATGCTCTGCCTCTGAAAGTTGCAGTTTCTTATCTGAAACTGAACTTGCAGTTTCTTATCTGAAACTGAAACTTGCAGTTTCTTCTCTGAGAATCACATTGTCTGCACTTTTATACTCCTATGAAACTACATTTTTAAGTGCTAAAAATAGATCTCTAGAATTCATAAAATACTTCATATGCTCAATACTGCAAATCTGAAATTCAAAAGACATTCATATCTGAAAGTACTCTCAAAATACACAACACAAAACACAATTCACAACCTGCAAATACTGACAACCCTAAGCTCCTCCTGACAATTCACAACCTGCCCGACTATTAGGCTGGGGGGGCAGCCCCCTCCTATTCCTCGGCGGCAGACAGCCGCCCCGTGAGACGATGTGAACGGCGAGGGAGACGATGGCGGGGAAGCATCGTCGGGCCAACTGCTTTTCTCCTCTTGCAGTTGGGTTCGGTCGACGAACACTCCACCGGCTCGCTCTGGCAGGACACCCTCACAAATGGCACCCTGTAGATGCTCGATCCTTCAATCTCTGGTGGATGCTCCATCTGGGATCGATACTCCCACCACCGCTCCCTCACGATCGGATTCGGTGAATCTGTTTGCTCCATGGCCCAGAGGCACAACTCTATGTACTCCGGCGCGACTCCCTCCGGGAGTATCGCCGCCTTTTTGCTCTATTGCAGATATTTGGCCATGGATGTCGCTGTCGCCGCTAGTTTGTCCTTGTTGTCAAACCAAGACTGTATCTCCAACATCCTAGCTAGCTTCACAGGGTCGTCGTCTGCGATCCTCACGTATTGGTTGTACTCCTCCATCGATCTACTTCTCCACAGCTCCTTCACTCGCCGGCGGTGGTTTTTGAATGGAAGAGGAGAGGAGCAGCGCTGGTTTTGGATTAGAACGGGAGAGGAGCGACGCTGGTTTTGGACTGGAACAGGAGAGGAGGGGCGGTGGTTTTGAAATGGAAGAGGAGAGGAGCAGCGCTGCATTTAGATTGGAACAGGAGAGGAGCGGCGGTGGTTTAAGAGGAGAAGAGCGGAAGAGCGGCGCTGGTCTTGGAAGTATTTTTTTGTTGTTTTGCGTATTTTGGGTCAAAGTTTGACCACGTACTGTATTTGACAAGCAAAATGTGAATGCATGTCACCAAAAATTGTATCGTTTGGTTCGTATCTGAATGTACTTTCAAATTATATTATTTTTGCAACGTATAACATATATTTTATGTGCGAAAATCATGGTCAATTATGACCCAGAATAAAAGGGAGACTAGTTAATGTGGGGTCGCTTTCTTAATTGAAGGGTAAATTGATTTTGATTTTGATCCAGTCACAGCGCGCCGGCCCTCTCGTCCAATCCTAAATCGCTGCCGCACGCTCCTCTCCCTCTTCTCCATTGCAAAACCACCTCCTCTTCTCTCCATCATCTCCATTCCAAAACCACCGTCTCGCCTCTCCCTCTTCTGATCTTCTCCATTGCAAAACCACCTCCTCTCCTCTCCATCATCTCCATTCCAAAACCACCGTCTCGCCTCTCCCTCTTCTGATCTTCTCCATTGAAAACCACCTCCTCTCCTCTCCATCATCTCCATTCCAAAACCACCGTCTCGCCTCTCCCTCTTCTCTATTGCAAGACCACCATCTCTCCTCCCATCTTCCAAAGCTAGCACCGGACCACTCAGAAAGACATCTATGGAGAGGATGCAGCAGCGAATCAGGCAGATCGCCGGTGGCGACCAGGCAAAGTTAGCCAGGTTGAAGGAGATCCTTAGTTGGTTTGACAATGAGTGGGAGATTTCGAGGACGATGCGGGCCATGTGGCAATGTATGCGAAAGAGCAAGACGGCGGCGATGAGGGCGGCGATGTACATGTACTCCTCGGCGGCAGTCACGCCGCAGTCCTCCGAGTTCATCGAGTATCTCGTCTGGGCAATGGAGGAGATAGATTCGCCCGAGGCGACAGTCAGGCGGAGGTGGTGGGCGTACAGGTCGAAGGTCGAGCACCCAGAGGATAACGAATCGATCGAGTATGGTGTGCCGTTCGTGAGGGTGTAGAGCCAGCCGGAGCCACAGGAGTATTCGTTCTCCCACCGCAAGAGGAGGCCGGATGGCGCGACGTCGCTTCCCCGCCGTTCTCCACGGTTCCCTCGACGCTCGCCTCGTTTCAACGGCGGCGGTACGGTTTAAGGTAAGCTTCGCACTAACCTAATCTTCCACCTGCTCATGCTTACAATCAGTGTGACAGCTAATGAAAATCATGCTTACAATCAGTCTCCGAGTACTACGCCAATCACCCTAAAATAGCTCTGGACCTTTGGGTCAAAGTTGTGACACAGTGTACAAATAAAGAAAAATAGATTGGTGCTTCTTTCAGAAAAGAGTACTCCCTAGAAAACTGCAAAGATAAGCTACTAGTATTTGGTTAGATGATTTGCTGCTGAGAAAGATCCGTCCACAGAGAGCGCCACACATCCCACTAGTGGTGGTGGATGCCAATGCGTGCATGCAGCATGGTTGGTGTCGGTAATTTTTACTTGGCACACCTCGCGCTCTGCATATATGCCGGTTCCATACGTACATTTCTGATGTTCCACCAAAATGCAGCTGAATAACCCTGTTTGCACAGATAATGAAAAAGCGTGATTACATTATAGTGGCACTAGTTGAAGAAACACACAAAATAAACAGAAGAAAATATTCGATAGTATCATAGTATGCCATGCTGCGAGGGCGAGATGGGCCTTGCGACACCTCATACGGTACGCCTCATACTGGACATCGTCCCAAGTCTCCCAGATACACCTTCTGACAGTGATGAAAATCAGTGTAGAATGTAGTACAAGGAGGCGCCTTGAGACATTCAAATGTCTATTTTTGTACATATCAACTAAAATTAAGCACCCCAGTTTGCAGAAACGCTTAAACATTAACAATGGGACTAGTTGATGAAACATACATTAACAAAGAGAAGCACTTTCTTTATGTACATTGGAAATGAAATGATAGAGATGACACTCGCTCTATTTTAACTGTATTATTACTTCATTTTATCAGTGACACTAGGGTCGAGCAGGTGGCAAACGAGGTGTACCGTGCGTCGCAAGGATGGAGGCCGGGGGTGCTTAGACTGGGATGCTGAAGCTGGCTCTTTCAGTTACCAACATGGATGATTCAATGCATGGGACCTTTTGGTGCAGTTCACCTAAAATGAAGAAATGTCCCCTGAGCTAGCAGCTTCTTCTTCAATTTTTTTTAAGAAAAGGGCTCCAGCCCCAGTTCCATTTCCATCAGAAAACGAAACCCACAGAGCTTCTTCTTCATTAGTTGCAATAAAATTGAGCAACATCAAGGTTGGTTGTGAAGCTCCTGGAATGCTCAACTATAATTTGGATATCATTTGTGCAGTTCAACTAAGATCGAGCGTGAAATGTAGATTTCTGTTTGCACAAAAAAGGTGGAAAGGAGGGTGACTAACAAGTGTTGAAACATGCATCAAATGAAAAGAAGCATGTTCCTTATCTGAATGGCAATCCTACAAGGACAGTAGCAATTTCTAAAGCACTGGCATTGCTAGATATTAGTGTGGGCATTAGGATTAACTATGACAACCGTTAAATACGACATTACTTTGGGCACGGGAGAGTAGGCGGACCAGGACAGTTGCATTCCTAACGAAAAGAACCAACTTCTCATAATGGGAAATTTTAGCAGGACATGTAAAGAAGTGCCATTGATTCATATTACTGGAGGCATTACATTGAAAACAACTTTGGTTTAACGTGTCCTTACTTTTAACAGTGCGACTACTACATTTTACCAGTGGCATTACATAAGAGTGGCTTGGGGCAACAAACATCAAAACAGGATATCTGGGTTGGTCCCATTTTTGTTCGGTATAGCCACCTTATACTGTGTGAGGCTAGCAAATCTAGTGCTGGACTTACTCTGTTGACTTGTCCCACAGTACCCACTTTCTTTCATTTTTCAACCAATAGATCGGGTTTATATTGAGTTTGTACTGCATTTCCCTTTATTTCCCTATTAGACCTAGAGACCAGTTGGATAGCCAGTCTCTGCTACTTTTCGCCCCCATTATTTCCTCTTTCGACCAAGTCCTAGATTCAGGTAACAAATCCTCCCCCACCCCCACCCCCTTTCTTCCTTGTTTGAACCAAATAGTACTAGATTCGAGTGCATGAACTAGTTTTACCTCTTAAACGTAAAAAATTAGGTGGTTTTCGAACAGCTGATCGATCCTATCTATGAGGGGGCCTGAGAAATAGTAAAAGATACAAATGCAGCGACGTCAGGAGCTCGGGAAGTAGAGCAAGGCCGGTTTCGAAGGAAGTTATACCTAATGGTCGCCGGGATGTCGCTAGGTGGGTGGCGGGAGGCCGGATCTGCCCACACTACAGCAGCGAGGAAGAAGGGGTCGGAGGCCCTCCCTCGCCAGCGGTGCTTGGGAGAGAACGGCAAGGCAGGCTGATCGGGACGCGCCCAGCAGTGGGTAAGAGCCGTCACCGAGGACGACTGCGTGAACGTTGCACCTTCTCACCTTCCCCGGCGGAGAGGATCCGGCTGGATCTGTGACCAGCGGTGAGCAGAGAGAGAGAGACAGTGTGGCCACCGCTGTCGTGTTTAGATCTGGAGAGGCCGAGACAGTGTGAAGAGAGCAACACTAGCAAGCAAGCGCAGAGGCTCCTGCCTATATAGTGGAGTAGTACTAGTTTTCTTTTGTCTACCGGAGCCGGCTTGACCTCGTCAATGACTGTCGAGAAGTCTTCATGCATGTGGCCCGGAGGCGCAGTTGTCGTCATTTTGATCTGAAGCGCCGGATTATAACATATAACACGAAAAAATGCCACATGACAAGAAATCATAACCTCACTGCCCAAAGGAGACAACATGAATCCCGACGGACAAACTAGACGAGTAACAAAGCTCAAATTAAAGATAAACTCGTAGAAAAGGGGTCTGTCGATAGATGTCCTAATTAACATAGCCGGCTTGACCTAGATGGCAGCCGAGTAGTCACTGTTCGTGCATGTGCCCCCAATGACTAGCCCAACTCAGTTGTCGCTGTTTAACCCTCGCAATGATCCGAAGCACATGACACCTAATTTTGCGAGATGACAAGAAACCTTTTTTTAGATTTCTCACCACAACTGCAGCCATGTACAACACAGCCTGCACGATATGTAGACGATAGCCAATCCAGGCGTGTCTGTAGGAGTCTGGTCACATGCATGGACGAATTGATCTTCCGTGTCTTGCAGGGATCGTCCAGGCACCAACGTAGTACAACACTTCTCTAGTACTATCGCTCGTCTCCCTCTTCTATTAAGTCACCCGACTTGCGGGGCCGGGGAGTGTGCCGATGGTCGGTTCTCAATTGCCATCCCACATGTGTGTGCAAACGCAATATGACGTGCGTTCCATTCGGAGAGCAGCGTGCCAGACCGCCCGACCATCTGGGGTGCGACGCGAACGCGACGGGCGTGCTGTATACTCTGTACATGTGTACCGCCGTTTTCTAGACGCTTTGCTCCATGGTGCGGGCGCAATCCATGGATACAAAATTAGTATACTGTATACTATTTAAAAGTCAAGGGCGGGGCTTTTCCTGCGCGGTAGGCGGCGGGGCAGTTCCGCCTAGTCGGTTCGACAGAGACGCGAGAAGACGAGGGAGTAGGCTGCTGCAAACGTAGGGTTGTGTGATTTGACAGCGAGTTACTGCTGGACAGGTGGGCCCCCGTGATTTGACTTGCCATTGTCATTTTAACTGCGGCGCTACGACCGGCGTGAGTCTCCCGATTCCTGACCAGCTCCATACAGGTGCCTCTCCCAATGCTCCACCATGTATTAGAGGCTGGCTCTTGCATGAGAGCCCACTTCTCCACTTTTTCCTTGCCACTCTTTCCTCCACATATGCAAGAATGCCATGTAAAGCGCACTATTGTACTTACTTTTACTTGCTCCTACAGGTACTTAAGCTTGCCACATAGGCATAAAGTCTGATGTGGCAAGTTAATCAAGAAGAGAGAGACTAGTTTGGTGACCCAAGGAAGAAACAGTGCTAAGCGCGTGTACCTAGGTGAAAAGACAATTTTGAGTCTATAGCTAATTAAATGAAGCAAACTTAGCAACACTATTTCATTGGAAGAGGTCACTCCTTGGCAAATGCAATAAATACTAGTACTCCCTGTGTCCAATAATATAAGAACTTTTTTGGCACTACACTAGTGTCAAAAACATTCTTATATTATGGGACGGAGGGAGTACGAAGAAAGAGATAGAGAGGAGTAAAAAAAATACACTTATAGCCAACCTTATAGCCAACCTTGTTGTAGTATGAGTGACTAAGTGATGACTATGTATGACATGCCAACATCAGATAGCCTAACGCACCGTGTTAAATCTCCAAGGGCGCGACCGCGCGAGCGACGCGACGGTCGTGGTAGGCGCGACCATGATACGGGCTGCTGGCAGCCCTTGGATCTGAGATCAAACGGTCGCATGCTAAGTTGCTGAAAATTTGCAGAATAACCCTCCAAGATAGGATATTCACCCATAGGTCTAGAATCACGCCATGCAACCGTTCGATCTCAGATCCAAGGGCTCTCGGAAGCCCGTATCATGGGAGAATGGAAAGCCACTACCCTGCCGTTCGCCGCTGGCAGTTCGCTCCTACTCATCCCCGCACGTCCTTCAATACTACGGCGGTTCGCTCCTAGTCATCCCGTCCATTCACATTACAGCAGTTCCACTAATCGTAACCCTCCTCCCAAATCCATGGCGTCCCAAATCTCCACAATCGGCGGTGAGTACAAGGTTAGAACCATCACCGGCGATGAGTTCGACGTCATCTACACCCGTTCTTCCGCGACGGTGAAAGGATGCCTTTCTCGCTTCAGACGCATGTTTGAAGACTCAGATGATGAGTGGGTCGCTGGGCTAGATGTTGAGTACACCATAGTCTTGGGACGAGAGAAGGATCTAAAGGACGAAGAGAGGAAGAAGCCCGCCGTGATCCAGGTTTGCGTGCATGACTTATGCTTGGTCTACCACATATGCCATGCCGACGTTGAGTGCCAGGATTTGAAGGACTTCCTCGAGAGCAACCTAGTCAAATTTGTTACTGTAGACTTTGGTAACAACAAAGAAGTCCTGCGTCGGATAGGCCTCGTTGTAGGAAACACCTTCGACCTCTAGAAGAATCGGCTGGTGTCCTCTCGTCGGCCTTCAATGTTGACCCTGGCAGGAGCCATGGTTCATCCTTCGTACGGTAAACTGGAGAAACCTCCATACACGTTTCATCGTCATGCATGGCAGCGGAATGTACTAGATATAGACCACATCCACTACGCTGCAATGGATGGCTACCTTTGTTCAATATCTACAAGGGTTGGATGAAGAGCAACAGCCAAGTGTGTGGTTCAAGCAAAGAAGTATCGGCCAAGAGGAAGAGGGACAAGGACGAAGTCGAGGACGTGGACGAGGACTCCGAGTAAGGTGGCAGTGTCGTTGCTCATGGTGGTTCTAATGCAGTGTCTACCGGAATAGTTGCAAAGTTTAATTTCATGTGTGCTTAATTTAATTTGAGGGGTGTGTTCTGCTGAGCCCCCAGCAGAACTATGTTATGTTTCTTCTCGTTACTTTAACTCTTCTGTACGTACATACTAGTATTTCTTACATTTCATCTTTTAGTTGGTATAGTACTACCACTCGTTTCTTCACATTATATACGTACAATATATATGGCCAACATCATATAGCCAGTAGTTTAGTTGTCAAAGAATTTCAGGGTGCTTAGTTTTGTCAAAGAATTCCAGGATGCTTAGAGGGTGCTTGGATCCAAGGGACTTATTTTAGTCTGACTAAAAATAGTCTCTTTAAGAGGCTAAAGTTCCAAGAAACCCTGACTAAAGAGGGGCTAAAACTAGTCTTGAGACTAAATTTTTTTAGTCAGGGGTACCCCTACTAAAATGTGGATTAGTCCTCTCTCTACTCATTTAACTCCTCTCCTTTAACACAGGCGAGTTCTGGATTGGAGGGTTTGGAGGATAATAAATGCTCATTAACTTGATTTTAGCCTTTTTAGTATTTGGATCCAAGCATGGGTGAGGCTAGCATGTTTTAGTCCCACTACATTTAGTCATGGGACTAAAATGTATCCAAGCACCCTCTTAGTTCTATTTGAGGGGTGGGTTGTGCTGGACACCATTATTGTGACTAGCCTTTTTAATATATAGTACTATATGCATAATTTGTGGACGAGCGCTCTCTATATGTACCACCTTTTTTTTAATTTCAAGTTTTGCTCCATGGCGCAATCCATCGATACTACTGCTGTACAAAAGTATACATTTTTAAAAGGCTAGAGGGCGGGGCAGTCTAGCTTGGTCGGTTTCACGAGAGGCGAGGGCCTTTGTGATTTGACGGCTCATTACTGCTGGAAGGTGGGGCCTTGTGATTTGACTGCTCGTATAAATGCGCCGACGACCTGATCGAGGAGGAGCAAAGAAGCGTGCGGTATACTCAAGTTTTCCACTGGAGTAGTACTGCGACGGAGGAGCACAAAACACGGCAGCCCAGTGCCATATGGCGATAAAAAATGATCTAATTTGCTAGTCATCTCATTGTTAGCATTGTTCTATTCATTCCCTCAAAAAAACCATTGTTCTATTCATGCCTCGCAGAGAACGTCACACGTGCGGTGAAACACCCGAAGCAAAAGATAAAACACGGGAGCAAAAGAAGAAGGAAGATTATCACCCCAAATGATCTAGTTCGCCGCGGAGTCGTAACTGCTTCATCATCGCCTCCACGACCTCCATCTCCTTGCGCGTCTCCTCCGCCATCTTCTTCATTCTGTCCATGACGCGGGATTTCTCGACGCGAGCCTTCATCATCTGTTCCACGGCCGCATTACGTACCTTGACAGCAGCCGAGTGCTCGATGCGGAGCTTCGCCAACTCCTCCTTCTGTTCCATGACGAGAGCCTGCAGCATCTTCATCGAAAAACTACTATTCTCATGCAACTTCTTCTAGCCGGTGTTCTTCTCCTTCAACAGGTCGATCTCGTGGCAGAGCTTTGCCTTGTCCTCCTGAAGTCGCAGGATTTCGCCAGTCGCCTTCTTCTCCGAGGCAATGCTCTTCTTCAGCAGCATCACCAAGCCGGCGGTCAACTCCCCCTGCTGATTGAGCTCAGCGGGCAGGTCGTCGAGGCTCTCCTTCAGCAACTCCATCAAGCCTTGGATGAACTCCTTCTGCTTATTGAGCTGATCGGGCATGCCGTCGAGGGATAACGACTCCAGCTCTGCCGGCTTGGCATGTTCGCCTCCGTGGCTAGGGCGCTCCTAGGAGCCATCGCCTGCCCGTGAGAGATCTTTCGAGGTCTCTGCGTGGCGGTGAGCCCTCTTTTTTTTCCACAGCCTTGGTTGCCGCTCCCTTGTTACGAGTAGTTCTCTACCTAGAGCTCTGCTCACCGGCCATGGCAACGACGGACGAAGAAGAAGCACTTATGAGGAGGAAAGGTAGAGTAATTTTCGGTTAGGTAGTTCCCCTTTTTATAACCTAAGTACTAGCACCAGTACTAATACCTGCATAGTGGGAACACGTTCAGGTTTGGTACGTACTAGTAGGTGTGAGCAGGATTTCGAATGTGATGGTAACAAGGTACAGATTAATTGATGGTTTTGGTTTCGAGGCCCGAAACGGCTCCCGATGAGTTTAGCGGAACATAAATTTCATGTACTACACTGCTCAAATGCGTAAATATTATGTTACTGTCAAAAATTGGCACAAAATACGAAGGAGACCAATGGAAGTACTACTAGCAACCCACGATTTAACTACTCGCATGCGCGCAGTGGAGTAATAGTGTCTTTCTTCCGCCCTCACGTCCACTCAATTTGCATGCGCTGTATTAATTGACCATCAATGAAGTGAACGACTTTACATGCGTCAAATTATCACATGGGGTGGATCTTGGTACAAAATTGCGTCCGCCCGTGTACCCGCATGTGCGTGCGAGGGAATGAGTGTGTGCGTGGCGTGCGTGCACATCTTCTCTTCGTGCATGTACCGCTAGTATGGCTAAGGGAGGACGAGTACATTCTTCTGGAACCAGCAGCACGTCACTGTGATCAATCCACACAAGGAGGTCGCGACAACGCCCCCACATGTGCCACGTGGCTTCATGAACTGTAAGAGAGACACTATGTAGCGTGCCATTGGTATTCTAATTTACGTGTTTTGCACATACTCGAAGTACTAGTAAGGTACACGTGCATTGCACGCATCAGATTTTGCAACCAAATTATGAATAAATACCACACTATAGCATGTAAGCTCTGAGTCATATATGCCTGATGTAGCCCTTCGTTTAATTCTTATAGTTCATCTCATTCAAAATCAATTAGTTTTTATAAAAAAGCTAAGAACGCGGGAATAGGAAAAACATGGGATTATAGTGGAATGTCGTCTTGAATCCTACAGGATTGTACGAGTGTTTGATTGTGCATAGAAAAAACGTAGAATTCTTTCAAAGAGGTTTGAGTGGATGGGATGTTTCCTATGAAATCTAGTGCAAATGAATCATATGGAAAAATTCCTATGGTTTACAATCCTACGAATCAAACAACCAAGATAGGAAAAATTCCTAATGATTAGAATCCTCCAAAATTCCTTTGAGAATCCTTTGAATCAAAGAAGCCCTTAATCTATTTTATGATTCATGGAATTGTGCATTGTAAAGCATAAAGTAAAAACAAATATTGGCAATTCAACTAGAAAAAAAGTTTGGGCAGTTATGATACGGAAGATTCTAGAACAAAAGAGAACCACTATTGTTTTGAGGTTTGTGCATTATGCTTAAGTTCAACCATGGAGTCTGCTAGATAGTACATGTGGCAAAATCCGGTGGGGGGCTAGAAGATGGTGCGAGGGGCCGAGTGGAGGGAGACTATGAAGGAATGCACAAGTGCGAGATCAATATTTAGAGAGAGGGGGCGAACACGTGCGCTGTTGCGCGCAGTGGCGGAGCCATGAAAAATAAATGAGCTAGGGGCCAAGCATTGCTAATCCTTTACGAGGAGGGTCAATTCATGAACTTAAACCATTTTTAGTAGCAATTGTCTAATTATCACATTCATATTAGCCTCGATATATAGTGATGTTAGGGGGGAGGGGGGAAGGGCCCTTACTGCCCCTGTCTTCGCCATTGTGCACGCGTCTGAGAGATGAAGCGGAAGGCATGGATGATGAGAGGGGGACGTTGGATATATAATTAATGTGGGTGTATTAGCTATATATGTTAATCCTATATAGAGAGGTATAGATTGATCGATGTGGACGTGGGAAAGAGGGTGAGACCTCACTGGATATATCGATTGATCGGTTTGTGTGGAAAACTATGAAAGACCTAGCTATATACACACATACATAGAGCAACATCGATCGTTGCGCGTGCATGCGTGAGAGATAAAGAATGCCCGATATGATGGAGAGGGGGATGTGTGTGGGTGTGTGCCTTCATGGGAGACCGACCTGAAGAAAAAGATTGCATGCGTGCGATGGATAATGACGACTGGTAGTGTGTGTGCATGCATGCACGAGAGAAAGTTAGTGGTACAATTATAAAGAGAAGACTACTGTGTGGGTGTAAAAGAATAGGTGAGGTCATAATCAATGTAAAGTTGAATTCAAATATTTGAATAAGAGATCCTGATGTTTGAACCCATGCATGCATGAATATAACGGAGATCTGCGTGGCGTGGTTTGGAAACGAGCATGTTGTAATGTATACACATTGAACAAGGTCAGACTGATTTGAATTTGAGATACCGATGGCAGACATCATTTGGCCACGTTGCATCCGTGCATGGACACACTATTCTAATTGGAGATGATGGGCGGCTTTCGCATCACATATCTATATCTATACCCCTATATATATTATATTTTATTTTTTTATATTGTATGCGGGTAACTTTAACTTTGAAAGATGGTCGTTGGATGAGGCGAATCCGATGGTCCAAAGATGTTAAACTTGAGCACTACTGGCCATTGTATATCATCTAGATTCCACCAGATTTCGCCACATGTATAATCTAGAAGACTCCATGGTTGAACTTAAGCATAATGCACAAACATCAAAACACAAGCACTTCTTATTTGTTCTAGAATCCTCCGTATCAGGATTGCCCAAATGTTTTTCTACATGATTTGCCATTATTTGTTTTTACTTCATGTCTTACGACGCACAATTCCATGAATCTTAAAATAGATTAGCTTTCTTATAAAAACAAGATGATTTTGAATGAAATGAACTATAAGAATTAAACGAACATCTACATCATGCATATATGACTCAAAGCTTGCATGCTATAATGTGGTATTTATTCATAATTTGGTTGCCAAATCTCATGCGTGCAATGCACGTGTACCTTACTCTAGTCTAAATGGTGTTTGTGTGTGTGTTGTGCGTGTTGAGGTGCAAATTGTCTTTTTTTGGGTACACGTTAAGCTTGTTCTTTCGAAATTTCAAGCCGCGCCTTGTTATGCAGAAAATTCAAGCTAGCGTCTCTGTCTATCGTGCTGCGAAACTCCCGCCTCTTCAACCCGCGCCTTGTTAGCCCGAAATATTTAAGATATATCTTTGTCTCGTTGTGCTCCGACAACAACCTCCATCTCAACCCGCGCCTTGCTATTCCGAAATTACAACGCGCGCGAAAACTCCCACCTCCTGTGAAATCCCGACACGCGAACTGCCCGTGGTACCCCTGAACCGAAAGAACCGCCTCAAATCGGTGGGGGTACTTTCGTAACTTACCCCACATTTCGGACAAGCGCGTCTCTAAGCCATGGTTCTCCACTGCCATCCCATCCGCCCACCCATTCGTACACCGAGGCCGCGAAAACCCGCGACGAAACCCGACACCCTGCTCCATCCGCCACCCAGCCGGAGCCTCTTCCCCGACGACGTCGTCCACAGCAACACCTCGACTTCCCTCATCCACCGTACCGGATAAGGATCCGTCGTCGATCTCATCGTCCCGCCGGTTCAGCCACCCCGTCCTCCACCTCCAAGGAGCTTCCCCGACATTCCCCTCGTCTTTCGCGCCACCTCCATTCCCACATCGATGTCTTCACCTGCACCACCGGAAGAGCATCATCATCACCGTTTACTCAGATGAAGCTGCGGCCTAATCGGCGCCACCAGAGAGGTTGTACACTAATCGCCACATTTTCTTCTTGATTCGATCTCACGGTGCTGCCGGCGCTCGGTCCCGAGCCGACACGGCGCGGCTCCATCCACGGCGGCGTCGCCGGCCACTTCCTCCACGGCGTCGCTCCCTCGGCGGCGACGTCCACATCATTAGGAGCTGCTGCTGCTTTAGCTCTCGCTCGCGCTGCTGCTCTGCTCTTGCTCTCGATCCCCTGCCTGGTTTGCTCTTGCTATTGCTCTTGCTCACGCTGCTGCTCTCGCTCTTGCTCTTGCTTGCGATGCTGCTCCAATTTAGCTACACTTCAGTCGAATGAATCGACTTTTGGGTCAGTCAATTTTCAGGGGTGGGGGGGGGGCTCGCCGGGGTGAAGGAAGAACAAGCCGCAGCGGGGAGGGGGGCTCGCCGGAGAGGTACTCCACTATCTATCTTAGGGTTCAGCATGGGGGCGGTGGTCGCCGGCTGTGGCGGGGCGTTGGCGGGGCGGTGGTGTGGGGATCGCCGGAGAAAAAGCTCGGCACGGGGGGGCCTAGAGGGATGGCCGGGGCGGCGGCGGACCGGCGGTGGGGAGAGTTTTTGGGGCGGGCGGGGCGGCGCACCGCAAGCCGCGGGCGGCGGGGGGCTGCTGTTTGGCCGGTGGTGGCTGGCGGCTCAGGGGGGTGGAGGTTGAAGATGAACCGCAGGCCCTTGATTTCGTATCCAACAGCTGCAAAATCGACTGACCAGAGATGAAAAAGTCAGTCGACCAACGTGTAGCCTCACCTTGCTAGTGCGTTCAGTTTCGACAGCAAAATTCAGTTTCGACAGCAAAATTCAGTTTCGACAATTAAGTTCAGTTTCGACAGTTAAGTTCAGTTTCGACAGTTAAATTCAGTTTCGACAGTTAAGTTCAGAGATGAGCGGCTGATGTATTTTACATCTAGCACTTTGTGGTTATGTATTTTACGTCAAGTATTGGAGATGCTATTAGAATTCCACTCAGGTTAACGTTGTTCGTTGTCTCTCTTGTCCTGCTTCAGCCTCAGCGTCGTACAACTCACCGGAGCTGCTCCAACAACGAAACCCTCCATCACAGCGGAGCAGTACCTCGGGCTCCATCTCCAGACGCCTAAGATCTTCTTCCCCTCCTCCGACAGCCAAGTCAGCCGGAGCATCCTCATCGGCCAACCCAATCACGCTGAGATCGACATGGCTTCGCCAAAGAGGTTGTAGTCTTGTTGCATCTCTTTTTTACTCTACATGTTATATATATTGTCCACTGAGCACTCGTAGTAACGGGAAATACGATTATTTTATCCTACTATATGACAAGCAGTGAGGTACCAGGAAACTTAGCTATCCGTGATGGACTCTATTGAATGCCATCATTATTTATCTCTGGGCGTTTGAGGTGTGCATTTGTCGATGGGCCTGGGAGTTGAGCTAGTATGGCAGTGGCCTGGGTCCAAAGTAATAGAAGTAGCACAAAAACATTTTTTTAGTGTAGGATTTTCCTTGCTCAAGCCTGCCTACTAGAATCGCCAGTGCTTGAAAGGAAAAGTGAATGAAAAACATCGGAATTGGAAAGTATCCTATGGTACTACTTTTCATGAATTTGGTGCAAAGGAATGGAGCAAAGGAAAACTGTAGGATTTGTTCCTTTAGTGTCTCCTTGAAAGAAAAACCGTAGGAATTATAATTTCCAATTCTCCTCCTTCTCATATTCCTATTCATCAAGCACAAGACTAAGAGATAGTAGCATAATAGCATTATAACCGTACATTTTCTTGTGGTTTGACTTAATCTCACCATGCTTTTTTGCATCCTGTGATCTTCCAATTGTTGTGAATCAAACACCCAGATTGGCAGAAATCCTGTGTTTTTAAATCTCGGTTTTGCACGTGCATTCCTATCCTATTCCTGTCTATTTCCTATCCCTGCATTGTTAGAATCCTCAAATTCAAACAAGCCCTTACTCAATTACTTCTGTTACAGATATGTGTCAAAGAAAACCTCGTGTGGTTTGTCCTGCTCCTGCGGCGTTGTTTTCCACCCCAGCTCAGCTGCTCCAACGACGGAAGGGTTCACCACAGCAGGGATCCGCTCTCCAGACTGTCTTTCGCCGCCTCAGATCTTCTTCCCCGCCGCCGGCAGCCACGGCAACTGCATTACCATCATCAACTGAGCAGATGACCTTGAGGACTACACGGGTCCGCAAGAGAGGTCGCACTATTCCGTGTCTGCTTACGTTATGCGTCGCTTTATATGATGACATGCTACATTATCGTCATGTTCACCTATTAGACTCCGAGTCAGGTCCAAACTAATGCTGAAACTTGAGATTTTAAATGGTTGTGGGGTACATATTGGGCAGCAATCAATACTATCTGTCTACTATCTGGTTAATCTCCGGTGTCTACTATGAGTTTCATGTTGGGTGCAAACAAATATTAAAGGAGCCATTATCTGTATTTTTTAACTAAAGCTATTATCTACCTGCTATCATTGGTTTTGGGTCTATCCACAGTTTGCTACCATCACTCTGGATTTGTGCATGCACTCCTTACATAATCTCACTATGTTTTATTCCTATGCATGCCAGTTATTGTACACAATGGAACTGATCATGTAGAGCAAAAGAGACGAGCCTTGCATGGCAATAAAATTTCATGCAGACATCGTTCCATGGTGGGCACAAAGGCAGCCCCCCTCCACCCATTTCGGATCGTAATCAAGAGGAAGATAACTGTTCTGAGGGGGATTCAGAAGGAGAAGACCACTCCTATTTACCCCATGAGGTCTTCGCTCTAACTTGGCATGCTGATGTTGGTAATATCATGCATATGGTGCCTTGCATTGCTTACTGTATACATTAAAGATGTCATCTGCTTAGTTTAGACATGCTTTGTGTCAATGCCATCTGTTTAGTTTCTTTATCGTATATGTGAATCATGCAATGCCATCTTGTCTAGCCAGGCATCATATATGTGAATTTTGCAATGCCACCCTGGTTAGCCAGTCATCTTATATGTGAATTATATCATGCCATCATTTTTTATTACGTGTTAAATTTGGCAACAATTTTAGTACATTCAATTACTCTTCCTGTGCATCAGCCATTCGGCACGGTCATGGAAAAATCTGGAGTGGAAACAAGGTCTTCAGAGCAGACAATGCTATCTGATGAAGCGCATGTCTTGCTGGTTACCGATAGCTCCTCAGAGGAGGATTCAGAGACAGATGACCAGTCATATTTCCCCCCCGAGGTGCATGCCCTAACTTGGCAGGGTTATGTTGCTCATATCGTGTGTATGGTATCTTGCATTGCTATGTCATTTGCTTAGTTTAGACATGCTTTGTGTGAATGCCACCTGTTTAGTGTCTAATTACCATATATGTGAATTATGCAATGCCATCTTGTTGCAAGACATTATATATGTGAATTATGCAATGTTATCTTGTTGCAAGGCATTATGTATGTGAATTATGCAATGCCATGTTGTTTAGGCAAGCATCATATATGTGAATTATATCATGCCGTCCTTTTTTTGTATTTCTCATTGCTTTTGTTGACAATGTTTGTATATTCAACTGCTCTTCCTGTCCATCAGCCATTTGAATTGGTGATGGAGTAATCTGGGGTGAAAACAAGGTCTTCAGAGCAGACAATGCTACCTGCTGAAGCAGATATCTTGCTGGTTATAGATACCTCTTCAGAGGAGGATTCAGAGGCAGATGACCAGTCCTATTATCCCCCTGAGGTGTATGCTCAAACTTGGCAGGGTTATATTACTCATATAATGCATATGTTGTATTGCAATGCTTAGTTTTTACATCATATACACAATATTGAATTCCATCTCCTTAGTTGACACATCATATATGCGATTGCCCTCTGCTCACTTCCTTAGTATATAAATCATATATTTGAATTATGTCATGCCATGATGTTTACATAGACAGCATGTATCTGAATTATGGCATGCCAACCCATTTTCTAAAGACATAATATAGTTATATCATCTCATCCTGTTTACATAGTCATCATATTTTAAATTATGTCATTCTATCCGTGAATTATATCATGCCACCATGTTTCCATCGACGGCATGTTTGTGATTTATGGCGTGCCAACCACTTTAATAGACACATCGTATAGTCATGTCATCATGTTTACATAGTCATCATATTTTGAAGTATGTCATTCTATCCTATTTAGTTAGCCATCATACATGTGAAATTGTGTCATGCTATCCTGTTTAATTAGCCATCATATATGTGAAATTATGTCCCGCTATTCTGTTTGCTTAGAAAACATAAATGTGAATTATTTCATGCCCTGTTTTCTTCCCTACTATCCATTGCACCTGTCTATCTTAAAATGTCTGTACATTCAATTACTTTTCTTGTTTATCAGCCATTTCAATTGGAGGGAGTGATGGCAGTATCTGTGGGAGTAAAAACACGGTCTTCAGAAAAGATCGTGCTACCTGTCGATGCAGATAGAACCACGGTTGTACTTGCCCAAGAACCAGCCCCACCACACATAACCCACACTCATGCAGATTGTACCCCTACCCAGTTGGACAGAGAACTAGCTACACCCCTTCTAACCCCAACCCCAGCAGATAGACACCCAGTTCCCGTTGACACAGCACCGTCTCCACCACAGAGCACCCAAACACGAGCAGTTAGTAAGGCAACTGCAGTGCCCAAATCACGAGGACCACCACTCCGAACCCGAAGTCAACGCTTAAAGCAGAAGAAGAATTGTTCTCGGGTCAGGTTCCGTAGCTATGGTTCATACTACTTTTCTCTTGCATCACTGTATTTACTGATACCAACTAATTTCAAATTTGAAGGATGCAATTGAAACTCCAATGGCGCAACATGTATGTTTTAAACCTGTTTCTTCAACGTGTTTGGCTGTTTGCTGTTGTAACTTGCTCTATGTTGATTTCAGTTTCAATTGAATAAACAGTTATGTTCTCATGCCATGCACATTACAAGTGTTGTTATTGCTGTGTAGTTTCCCACACTTATATTTTTTCTATGCTGCTTTGTCTTAAATAGATATGATTCGAACTGTATCTATCTTGATTTGGCAACATAAACTAGAATGATATAGACCATACAGTGACCATACTGCATAGATATATGTTTGTTTCATGCTGTTATCCTGTCCACCTTACTACTGAACTGGTTTACCAAAATGAGTTTCATATACTACATTGTAAACCTGAGATGTGTTTGTTTGTTTCTCTTTTAGAACGCGGATAAAATATTGGAGAAGAGTACCCTGTTATGCAATGGTAAAGGAAGTAATGCAGATAAGCTTCAAGATAGTGAGGCATCCCTGTTGGTCTCCAAGAAAGCTGATAAGAACTATATTGAAGACACTGAGACAACCCCAAAGTCCTGTCTTGATGTAGTGTTCGAGTTACTGGCTACCACTGCTGGCACCAGCTCTTCGAACTCGTTGCCTGAATCAGTTCGGCTTCTTGAGTCTCAACTTCAAGTTGAAAGACATCGATCAGATGTTATGCGACAGGAAGCTGAAGGACTGAGGAAGTCCCTGCAGAATTCAGATGCATACTTTCTGGTGCAACAGGAAGCGCTGGAGGACTTAAGAGCCAAAGAAGAGAAAGTTAATAAGCTTGCTAAGCATCTTGCCTGCATTATGGGTACCCAGGATATTGTTTCTTGAGCTCTTCTGAAGTGGTTTTAGTTCTGGACTTCTTTTGCTGCGGCGTTTATATGCTGTTGTGTTCCCTATATTTGCACTGGTGGCGAACTTTGTTGCCCAGTGGATGTAATATGTGTAATAGCCATGATAGCCTAGTGTAAGTTGCTTGCTTATTTATTTCCTTGTTGTCTTGTTTATTTGTTTGCTTGTAGTCAGTGCAATTCTTTTTCTGCGGTTTGCTAGTGGCTGCAATAACCTATTTTTTAAAACTAGGCCACAATAACCATGGGCTAATAATTACTATAGTGACACTGGGCCTCCTACGGGCCGTAGAAACAGTGGGCCTTCTACGGGCCGTATAAACAGTGGGCCTTCTACGGGCCGTACAAACAGTGGGCGTTCTACGGGCCGTAGAAACAATGGGCCTTCTACGGGCCGTAGAAAGAATGGGCCTTCTACGGGTCGTATCATCAATGGGCCTTATACGGGCCGTATGATCGATTGGCCAAACATGGGCCAAACAGACCGCATTCTGGCCGTAAACGGGCTAGAGTTGGAATCGTCCGTTCATGGGCCGACCATAACGGGCCATCGTTAATAGGCCGTATTTGATGACGCTATGAAAACGGCCCAACGTATTAACGGACCACAAACGGGCCGACTGTAACCACGGGCTGAATTTGGCCCACAAGCAGAAAATGACAGTAACGAGCCGTAAGTAAACGAATGCTGGAAAATAGCCCAAGAATAAATGGGCTCTGAGAAGGCCGAAAGATAACATGGGCTGGAAACGGCCCAACGGAATAACGGGCCGTTAATGGGTATAAAGTGATACACTGTTCTTTATGGGTCAGTTTCACCACGGGCCGTTAATGGGTGTAAAGTGATACACTATTCATTACGGGCCAGTTTCACCACGGGCCGTTAATAGGCCAAGAGTTACATAGGGCCTCATATGGGCCGAAAGACGTCATGGGCCATACATGGGCTAGAAGTGAAAACGGGCTGGAATCATATTGGATGGGCCAGATGACGCTACTGGGCCTAATTCGAATAGGGCGTAACGGGCCTTGGGTTAGCGGGCTGTAAATAGGTTATATGCGAACAGGTCGTTAACAGGCTTTCCATGGGCCGGCCCGCCACCTTTTGACCAAGTCAAACGGGCCGGCCTTTTCACAGGAATGGGCCTCTGTTGGGCCGTGCCACGTGTCGATGTATCATAGGCGCCTTCTGTCCAATGAGTGGATGACATCTATCCCAGCGATGAGCCGACACGTGTTTCCTCCAGCCAATGATGATTTTACACGTGGAAAATCCCCATTGGCGGGGCTGTTAACGGGTTATCGGATCCAAAACCCGACCCGATAGCTTAACGGCGTTCCGTTACGGTCGATGCCACGTGTCGGTCACCCTTGACGAAAGCACTTCTGTGACGCGCGATTTATCGTCATGGAAGTGGACACTTCCATGATGATAATTTTGGTAATGTCATGGAACACTTCTACGACAGCACATGTATGACTATCTTGATTCTGTCATAAAATCGTCATGGATGAACATGCATGACAGAAAACGCGACCTACTGTGACAAACACGTATCATCACGGAAGTATATATTTTTTGTAGTGCCAGTTTATTTTTTCTGTAGAATACCCAATCCAGGCCTACTTTATTTTCTATGCCCTGATGGGCTGCAACTCTTTCAAGACGCCTGCAAATCTTGAAAGTAATATGAAATGGGTTGTAAATATAAAAACAGATGACAAATTGGCAATTACTTTGTAATTTCTGAATTTTTCCATATTTTCAGACTCCTATTTCACTGGGCTTTAACCTAATTTAAATATATCTTCAATGTACTTTAAATCTGGCTCGACATTTTGGTATTAAAAATAGTTTGGAACCCACAGAAATATGCAAAATTTAGTTTAAACTTTTAACCCTGGCCCTCGCCAACAAAAAAACGGACTGTAATAAATTGCATAAGAAGTTGTAGTAAGCTATATATAAATTATTAAAAAATAGGGAAATGTCTGACTTGTGGGCCAATTAAGTTGACGCGTATGCAAGAATTTTTTACTTATTATATACGTCAACAAACGATTCTAGCAGACGTAACCGTTGGATGTCAATCCAACGGCCGTCGTGTTTCTTCAATCTCTGATATTCTTGCTCCAGCCGCCAAATCCAGCGCTGGCGGGACCGCCTGCTCCCGTCTCCCGTGGCCGGCTATGGTGCCGCGCAGGCCTCACCACCCCCTACTACTCCCACCGCTGGCCAGGGCATCCCTCTATTCACCCACACCCCCTATTATTCTGCGGCGACGACAGCCTCACGCCGCAGCCGAACCAGTGAACCCTCGTACTCCTCTCCGCGTGGGCTTCCACTGTCGCGTCTTCCTCGGCTCCGCGTCGTCCCCTTCCTAGGCCTCGCCATCGTCCACCGCCCTGGTGCTCTTGGTGCGGCGTGGTCAACATGGTCAAGGAACGACTTCCATCGAAGAGTACTGTACGTGGAGAGGTTGATAGCTGGGTCCACGGCCGCCGCAAGGAAGTGCCTCCTTATTAAATGGAAAATAATGATTCCTCCACCTGACAGCAGGGACCCACCGGATGGGCCACCGTATTTCATGAAAAAAATTCCCCCTGACTGTTGGGACCCACCAGCAACATCTTCGCATGCAAGGAAGTGCGTCCATATTACGGGCAAAACAAAATGATTCGCCCCCTGACTGCTGGGACCCACCAGCTACATCTTGCCACGCAAGGAAGTGCCTGACAGTCGGGACCCACCCGGTCGAAGCGTACGTAGCGTTGTCATTCTAGTCGCGAACGTGTACGTACATACTGGTCGATGTAGAGGCGCACACGTGTCGTAGTAGAGGCGCGCACGTAGCATGTACACGTACGTACAGAGGCCAGGGTGCAAGAAAGAAAATACGGCCACGTACGTACATACAGGCGTGGTCTCAACCGCCTACTCGCGCATATGTACGACCAAGGCTCGTGTACATGGCTGGGTCGGAACGGAGAAACTGCGTCGTCGTCGAGTTCATGGGGAGCCAACCGGCTGGGTCAGAACGGAATGCGTCGTGTTCATCGGGAGCCAACCAGCTTGGATGGAACAACCGATGGAAACGAGGCCTGGCGTACCGCAGAACAGAAGAAACGGCCTTGTGTTCGACCGGCCACGGTCGAAATGGGATCCTATTCATCGGGAGGGGACTGGCGTACCGCAAAACCGAGGAAACGGACTTCTGTTGGACATTCACCGGGAGGGGACTGGCGTACCGCAAAACCGAGGAAACGGACTTCTGTTGGACCTCCTACGGTCGAAACGGGGTCCTGTTGATCGGGAGGGGTATGGCGTACCACAAAACGGAGGAAACGGACTTGTGTTGGAGCGCTACGGTCGAAATGGGGGTCCTGTTCATCGGGAGGGGTGTGGCATACCGCAAAACGGGACTCCACGGGATACTGTTCATCTCCACCATCGACCTCCTCCAGCCTCCACGGGCTACTGTTCATCCACCGTCGACAACCTCCAGCCTCCACCTGCGACTGTTCATCCACGGGCTCCTGTTCATCCAGCCTCCACCGCTCCTCCACCGTCTACTGTTCAACCAGCCCTCTCCACGGGGTCCTGTTCAACCACCCCTCCACGGGCTACTGTTCATCTAGCCCTCCACCGGCTACTGTTCAACCAGCCCTCCACCGGCTACTGTTCAACCTTCCCTCCATGGGGTCCTGTTCATCCAGCCCTCCACAGGGTCCTGTTCGTCCACACCCAACAGGCTCGATCGATCAGGGTCCTGTTCATCCAGCGGCAACACCACGAGGTCCTATTCATCCAACCCCCACCGGGAACTGTTCATCCACCCCCCTCCCCAACAACACTCACTATTCATCAAGGGAAGGCTGCAGCAGGTGTCGGTGTCAAAACCGGCGGATCTCGGGTAGGGGGTCCCGAACTATGTGTCTGAGGTTGATGGTAACAGGAGACGGGGGACACGATGTTTACCCAGGTTCGGGCCCTCTCTATGGAGGTAATACCCTACTTCCTGCTTGATTGATCTTGATGAATATGAGTGTTACAAGAGTTGACCTACCATGAGATCGTAATGGCTAAACCCTAGAAGTCTAGCCTGTATGACTATGATAATGAGTATATCCTTTCCGGACTAACCCCTCTGGTTTATATAGACACCGGGGGGATTTAGGGTTTACATAGAGTTGGTTAGATAAGAAGGAATCTTCATAATCGGTCGCCAAGCTTGCCTTCCACGCCAAGAAGAGTCCTGTCCGGACAAGGCTGCAGTCTTCGGTCTTCGTATCTTCACAGCCCATCAGTCCGGCCCACGGATAACAGGCCGGACGCCCAAGGACCCCTTAGTCCAGGACTCCCTCAGTAGCCCCTGAACCTGGTTTCAATGACGAGGAGTCCGGAGCACAGATTTGTCTTCGGCATTGCAAGGCGGGTTCAATACCTTCTATCCGAACTCCAAGATAGTCTTCAGATGTATTGATTGTATCCGGACTTGTGTACACAACTGCAGAGGATATAATGTTTTACGAGTTCAATACCTCGACAACTTTTTGGTAATATGACATCACGCCTGCTTCCACCATTGTTCGCGAACCGCTTTAGCTGGCCCGTCGCCCCACGTCCCAAGACGTGATTTTATTGGCATGTCTTATCCGAACGGAGATCGTGGCTCCCTTTTTTAATGGATTCCTGTCAACCCGGACGTGGGTAACCCAACCGTCGCTTGGGAACAACTCCTTGGAAATAAGCTAGTTTTCAAGGCCTGAAAGGAGACGTTTGATATTTGCGGCCTTTATATAGAGGTACATACCCGTCTTTTTCTCACGCTTGCTTCTTCGTCAACCTCTGCTATCTCGAGTTCCAACACCCGGGTTTCAATCGCCACAAGCTTCAATCATGTCCGGATCCAACCGTCAAGGCCGGTGGGTGGCTTCTTCTATCACAGAGGGAGATATCGCAAAGCTTCGGGCGGCGAGGTACTTGACCGCGGAAATCCTTCATCGGCTTCCTGCAGAGCGGCAGGTTATTCCCACCCCCAGATCCGGCGAGAGGGTCATGCTCGTGTCCCACTTCCTCCGTGGGTTAGGGTTTGCACTTAACCCCTTCCTCCGGGGGCTCATGTTCTATTATGGGCTAGATTTTCATGATCTGGCCCCGGACTCTATTCTTCTTATCTCGGCGTTTATCATTACGTGCGAAGCCTTCCTCCGAACTCCTCCGCACTTCGGCTTGTGGCTCAAGATCTTCAAGGTGGAACCGCGAGTGACAGAGGGGGAGCAGGCAGAGTGCGGCGGCGCTGTAGTGAGCAAGCTTGCTAGCGCTGTTTGGCTGAAAGGATCCTTCTCCAAGTCTTTCGATCTATGGCAGTAGGGGTGGTTCTATAGCACTGAGCCCCGTGGCTCCAAGTGGGCAGCTGCGCCCGCATTTCGATCCAGCCCCCAACCCAGTTTGCATCATGGATTAATAAGGGGTTGGACTGGGGATCTACGGACGAGGTGCAGACTTTGCAAAGTCGCATCTGAAACCTCATTGAGAGGGACGTCAACATCGTCAACGTTGTTCAAGTAATGCTGGTCCGCAGGACCCTACCGTGCCAGCGAGGGCCACTCCGCATGTGGGAGTTCAATCCGGAAGGGCCACAGACTCTTCAGCACTTCTTCGGCACTACACACGAAGGAATGTGGAGATTATTTTCCGGGAAACGAAAACAATGCCGGACACCACCGAAGATATCAGCCTTGACTGGAACCATCCGGACACCCCGGTAAGTACCCGTTGCTGAACACCTCATAATCAGATACCTAGTCATAAGATACTAACCGAATCATCCTTTTCCAGGGCTGGATAAAGAAAGTGGAACGGATTAGGTGTCCGGCTCCCCTTCCCGAAGACTCAGCTACTCCCATGTTAACAAGGATGCTGGCCTCGACACCATATCAGGCGCCGGCGAGGGGGGGGGGGTAAAGAGGAGAGTAAAAAGACCCAAGATAACCTTTGTTTCGGAGGTAAGTCGGATACTGAGTCAGGAGAAATCGACCTTTCCTCGCCTGAAGACAGAGGCAAAAAAGGACCCAGTATCCCTTCTCCGAGTAGGAGGAAAAGGGCCACCTCTGAAGATTGAGAGGGGCGGTCTTCCAAGAAGGCCAAGATGCCATCGTCGAGCGGCTTGGGTTTGGAAAGCGACACTGTTGAACGGCTCCAACAAGGGGACAAGCCCTTGGCCAAACCGTAAGTGAATCCGGAGTACTTTGACAGCGTCCCGCTCCGTCCCTATCGCCGAAGATATACGTGACACGTTCATGCATTTTTACAAGTCGGCACAGAGTTTTTCTGGGCAATCCTCTTCTTCAGGAAGTCTCCTCCCAGAGATGATGGAGAGCGAGACGCCTCCTCCAACCTCCTCGCCCAATAAGGCGGATGACTCTGGGGTGTCATTGCGGAGGGTCTCGGTTAGTCAACAGGTTATGCCAGGGAAAAAAGAGGTAGTACCCGAAGGTGGATCTCCAACCATCCGGGATTCTGGGGTGATGATAACAAAGGCCCCGGGCTGTCTGGCTCACAGCCGACAGTGATTTTGGAGATGGGTGAACAGATTCCTTCAAAGGATGGTCGTGCTTCTAGAGCGGCTTCCGAAGACCCAGAGACTCCGGATATATTGCGGGACATGTTGCGAAAAGCATCTGTCTCGGGAGAGCAGCGTACCTTGATGGGTACAGTGGTTGAGAAGATTTTGTCTGCGAAGAGCAGTTTGAATGAAGCCTTCATGAGCCTGCTAAAAGACTTCGAGGTTTGTGATCAAATATGTTTTATTTGCAAAGATGTGCCGGTGTATAGGTAGTAGCCCCTAAGACTCGGGTTGGCTTCCACTGGGAAGCAACCAGAGGATCGAAAAATGATCGTTTGAGGACTAACCTGATGAACTTGAACACATGCAGCTTCCCCCTTGGCCACTTCCCGGACTATGGAGATTGCCGAGCTGCAGCAGAAGCTTGATGTGGCAGGGGATGATCTTGCATTAATCAATATGCGTCTTGACGAATCGCAAGTTATGTATTCGGGGTAATCGCCATACATTTTATGTAGTATAAGCATGATGCTAAAATCTGTATGCTGGAATATGTGTGGCTGCAGATGGTGCTGCCATCATTGCAGTTCTTCGAGCGGAGCTGGCTCGGGCCAAGGAGCAGGCCCGGCGTAGCGATGCTGAGCTAAAAGCCGAACAAGCTGCATGGGGCCAAGATGAGGAGAAGATATCCACTATGGCGCTCGAACTGGAAAATGCTACTAGCCGCTGTGAATTTCTGGAGAAGGAGAATAAAGCCTTAACGGCTAAACTGGACAAGGCCTTACTAGAGGCGAGGGAAGCACGATCGAAATCCAGAGCAACCCATGAGAAGGTTCGGCAGGCTAGGGAGATTGCGGCTGGGAAGCCCTTTCTGCTGCAAACTAAGTTCGGTGACCCGAACTATGCTCAGCTTAACCAAGTTTGGAGTTCTCTGGATGGGTTCTTGAACTTGCCGAAGAGTTCTTCCGATGCGGCGCAATATTACCAAGCGCGAGATGGGTATGCGACGGAGAAGCTTTTTTGTCGCAGTTTGGCGCATCAAAGCGCCCTCTGTTGCTCAATGAACAAATGTCCCAATGGGCCGAACTTCATAGGATATCCAGCGCTGCCATGAAGGATGTCATAATCCGGTTGTAGCCAACTGAGCCTATTCCGGATAGCTACTTCGGTTTGGTACAAAGACATGTTGACGCGGTGCCGCGAATCGATGCTGTGAAGCGGTCAGCGTGCATTGAAGGTGCACGGATGGCCTTTGCCCGAGTCAAGACATTCTAGGGAAAGATGAAGGCCATCGATGTTGCGGCGAAGAGTCCACCCAAGGGCAAGGACCGTCCTGAACCGGAGGATTATTTTGAAGACGTCCTAGAGGCCGCCCGCTTGATAGAGGGTCAGTGCTCGAAAGACATAATTTTCGAGTGACGTGTATGAGAAATGTAAAAGACAACTTTATAGTTAATCTATTTAATGTTTTGCTCTAAGGCTTGAGTTCCTCCTGTGCGGCCGTTTTAATATAATCTGAAAGTTTTCCAGTCGTCGGCTTCAGCCCCCTCGTAGGAAGTACGGGGGTGTTCGGAAAAGCATTTAATCACTCTTTATACAACGTCTTGGTCCATGAAGCAGGTGATAATGCGGCGAACCAGGCAATCGGACTATAGGGCGTTAACGCTTTCACTTAGGCATAGGAGTTTTATTGTGGGGATACGACATAGCCCCTGGTATGTATGCGGCGTATGATGCCTTACATGTTTGATCTGAAAAAGATCCCTCGTGTGACACGGAGAATCGCTAAGGATTCCAAGAAGTCGTCAAGTGGTTGACCAGCTCTCGCCGCATCATGACAGTTAGTTTTCGGCTTTCTCTACTGAGGTGCTCATCCGGTTTAGATCAGGGCACAATTGCAGTAGTTCTCCCTTTACTACCCTAGCCGATAGAGCGGAACGTAGGGTAGCAAGCACAGGAGCCGGGCAACCCAACTATTGACCCAAAACAATGATTCAAAGCTGATGCATATAAGGCCAAACTTGTGACGCCAAAGTACGCTATAGAGCTGTTCGGACTTTTAATGGCAACTCATTTGTTCCCACACCGAGCCCCTGGCAGGTTATGCCAAGGTATTTTTGTGAAATAACTATAGGAGCCATATTTATTGGAGAAACAATATGGATGATTAATTTACTGGGAACTGAGCGATATGCCAATGATCACTTATGATATATAAAAGCCATCCTCCCGGCTATTTGACATGCTCGGGGTCAGAGGCGGAGGAACAGGCATAGTACAGGCTCAAAAAATAGAGAATGCGGACTACAAAAAGTTATTTTGGACCTCCTGTCGCACATCTGCGCCGCCAGTCCTCGGTGGGGGAGGGGGGGAATCCTTTATGGAAATAACCCCGTAGGTGAGTGTACGGATTCGGACTCTGATAGAGCCAGTTTCAGATGTTTATCCTGTTCGTTACCTGTTTTTAAAGGATAGCGAAGGAAGAAATAAAAATACAATAAATAATAATAAAAAGTTACTAGAGTGCTTGCAGGCTTTGTCCGTATTGTGCTTCGGCCAATGCCCATGGTATCTTGAGTGCGCAATGATGTATGCGCTGTACAAACTTTGTAGGTGTACGGAGTGGGCGGCGGAAGCCGGGTTGCTATTTCCGTTCTAGGAGTAATTGATCCCCGGGTGGAGATTGCTTCTGACCCCCAGTGTTTCGTTGGTGAAAGTTTTCGTCATCCCTGACACCTGGCGGCTTCTTCCCCTTCTGTTCGGCATTGAGCTTGCCGGCCTGTTTGAAGACCCAGCAGTTTCTGTTGGCATGATTAGCTGGTTTGTCGGGGTGGCCGTGAATCTAGCAGGGTCGGTCCAATATCCTGTCCAGGTTGGATGGTTCGTCTCGTTTCACCTTGAGTGACTTCTCCCGTTGATCGGGCTTGGGATTGCTGAATCCGGCGTTGACCGCCGTGTCGCGTGATCTTTCATTATCATTGCGACTGTTGTATTTGCTTCGTCGTGGCTTGCCGTTGCCATCTCGGATTTCGGAGGTGCCCGGGTCGCTGGCGCTATTGCTTCTGCGAGCGAGCGAGCTGTCTTCTCCCGGGCAAAAGCGGGTCATCAGAGCAGTGAGGGCTGCCATGGATTTAGGTCCTTCTTGGCCGAGGTGGCGTGCAAGCCATTCGTCTCGGACGCTATGTCTAAAGGCCGCAAGGGCTTCTGCGTCCGGACAGTCGACGATTTGGTTCTTTTTAACTAAGAACCGAGTCCAGAGCTTCCTGGCTGATTCTCCGGGCTGCTGGACAATGTGACTTAGGTCATCGGCATCCGGTGGTCGGACATATGTTCCTTGGAAGTTATCGAGGAAAGCCTCTTCCAAGTCCTCCCAGTTGCCTATGGAATTTTAAGGCAGGCTGTTTAACCAGTGTCGAGCTGGTCCTTTTAGCTTTAGTGGTAGGTATTTAATGGCGTGGAGGTCGTCCCCACGGGCCATATAGATGTGGAGGATAAAATCTTCTATCCATACTGTGGGATCGGTTGTGCCGTCGTATGATTCAATATTGACGGGTTTGAATCCTTCTGGGAATTTATGATCCATTACTTCATCAGTGAAGCATAGCGGGTGTGCGGCACCTCTATGTTGGGCCACACTGCAACGTAACTCTGAAGGAGTCCCTTTGCGGTTTTCGGCGTGGCGAGGTTTGTCACGTCCGAATAGGTAGCCATCGTCGCGTGTCGAGTCATGCTTTCACGATCCGTAGATCGGTATTGCGTGTCCTGCTCTATTGTCCAAGTCCCTCTGCAGGTCGTCTGGGTAATCGTGACCTGCGTTGTTCTTGCCTTTATGGCGAGGTGGGGCAGTCTGGTGTTCGGCTTGATTTGCCTGTTTATCCGGATAGAGTTGTCGGCGACCTGCCGCTTTATGTGACGATGGTACGGGCTCCAACGCCCCGTCATCAGACTTGTATATCAATCTGTGCTTTGGGTAGCTTTTGACTAGGTCATTAAGGCCGTATTCTTCGGCGACCAGGACTTCGGTCCATCTGTCATTGAGTAGGTCTTGGTCAGCTTGAAGATGCTGCTGCTTCTTTTTCAGGCTCCTTCCATAGCTATTAGCCTGCGCTTGAAGCGCTCCTGTTCGAGGGGCTCTTCGGGTACGATGAAGTCTTTGTCACCGAGGCTTACCTCATCTTCGGAGAGCGGAAGGTAGTTGTCGTCCTCCGAACTGTCGCTGGGGAGGGCCAGTTCATCGGGGCTGACTTGCCTATTTTCCTGTTCCCCCTGTTCGGATCCTCCTACAACAGGGTCTTCATTGTCCCGAGTGTTACCTTCTCCGGTGCTAGTGTTGTTTTCTCCTGAGCGACGTGGCTTAGAGCGGCGCTGGGGGCGCCGGTGTTCGGACTGTGTCCCGGGAGGCTTATCCTCAACTAGATCCTCCTTGCCATTGTCGAGAGCGTCGTTGGGTGTGTCTACCATACACACGTCATACCAGGAAGTGGTCGTCCCTCGTCCTGTGGATAGTGAGTTCTGGCCTTGCCCCTCATCGTCGTCCATACCATCGATGTCTTCGGAGCCGGGGTCAAGCATGTTGGTTGAGTCTTCGACAATGGCTTTGAAGTCGGTGGTGGGTGGGAAGCAAAATTCTCCATCGTCCGCCGCCAGTTCAAAACGAACATAGTTCGGCGGTGAGTCACCTGCCAGAGATCGGTTTTTTAGTGAGTTTAGTACGTCGCCCATGGGCGAGTGTCGGAAGACGTCTGAAGCGCTGAACTTGAAGATCGATAACCGATCGAGTTCGGTATCTGCGGACTCGCAGAGTTCAGAACTTGTCGCCGGAGACGAGTCCGGGGTTCCGTTGATACGGATATCATATGAAGTAAAATCTGCGTGCGGCTCCAACGCCGCGGAATCGGTAGCCTCCGTGATGGAGTTGAGCTTCCCATCTTCGGATGACTCGATCTGCTCCAGATCTAAGGCCAGTGTTGTTATAGGAGCTATCTCCTGGATGCGGCCCAATGGCCGGTTTAAGCCGTGCCTATCGGGGCGAAGGGGAGCGGTTGCCGCGGTCTCAAATCCGTCGAAGATCAAGTCTCCACGGATGTCCGTAACATAGTTCAAGCTTCCAAATCTAACCTGATGGCCAGGGGCGTAGCTGTCGATCTGCTCCAGATGGCCAGTTGGCCCGCAGTACGAAGCCGCCAAATACGAAGATCTGTTCGGGGAGGAAGGTTTCTCCCTGGACGGCATCACTATAGACGATCGAAGGGGTCATCAAACCTTTCATCGACGGCATAGTGGAACTCTCAATGAAAGCACCAATGTCGGTGTCAAAACCGGCAGATCTCGGGTAGGGGGTCCCGAACTGTGCGTCTGAGGTTGATGGTAACAGGAGACGGGGGACATGATGTTTACCCAGGTTCGGGCCCTCTCTATGGATGTAATACCCTACTTCCTACTTGATTGATCTTGATGAATATGAGTGTTACAAGAGTTGATCTACCACGAGATCGTAATGGCTAAACCCTAGAAGTCTAGCCTGTATGACTATGGTAATGAGTATATCCTTTCCAGACTAACCCCTCCTGTTTATATAGACGCCGGGGGGATCTAGCGTTTACATAGACTCGGTTACATAAGAAGGAATATTCATAATCGGTCGCCAAGCTTGCCTTCCACACCAAGAAGAGTCCTGTCCGGACACGGGTGCAGTCTTCGGTCTTCGTATCTTCATAGCCCATCAGTCCGGCCCACGGATAACAGGCCGGACGCCCGAGGACCCCTTTGTCCAGGACTCCGTCAGCAGGTTCGATCGACTTCAGTTAGCAGCAGTAGCGAACGAAGGAATCGCTCGATCGGGTTCAGTTAACAGCCATCGATCGATCGCTCGGGTTAAGTAACGCGTAGCCTGCAGTGCAATCACTCGGGTTCAGTTAGGCGAATGCCTCACTCGGGTTCAGTAAGAGCCCAACGCCTCGCACCCACGCGCGTACGTGTACGAGAGAAACGCGCATCGCTCGGCCCCCGACCACCCACCATAACCGGGAACTCCCCGATATTTTCTCGCCCTCGCAATTACCATGGTTTTTTCCGTCATGGACGGTCCAAAGAATGTCATGCAGCTGCGTCTCCGGCCCGCCCAGGACGAAAATCCCATTTTCTGTCATGATTTCTTGTCATAAAAGTAGGAGCCCATCACATCTATGATGATACTGGGTTTTGTCACAATTATCGTCATAGAAGTGTCATGAGAAATGACAGAAAAAATTTTGTTCGGCCCAAAATGTCACGGATGTGTCTTTTTTTTATAGTGCGAGCAGCGCCTCCTGCTCCGCCCGCTCCACGTTGATCTGCTCCTCCGCCTGGAGGTGCTCCTGGAGGACATGGTGGTTGTAGGCGGCGTCGGCCTGCGCGTCCTGGAACTTGTCCTGACGCTTCTGCGTCACCGTGTCCATGTACTGGGCATGGGCCTCGCCGATGGTCATGGTGCAATGCACCGGCGAAGATGGCGCGGAGGAGGGGGTTGGCCCCGGATCGTCGACTACCATGTTCTCCATTGGGACATTGTCGTCCTCCGGTGGCCCGCCGGCCAGCTAGTCGGCAGCAATGGCTGCCATCTCCTCGTGCTCCGTCGTCCGCCCGTCTCGAAGAGAACTGGAGCGCGAGGAAGCCATGGTGGGCAGTAGTGGTGTGCATAGGAGAAAGGGAACGAAGGCGCATGACTGCGACTATGGCCGGCGCAACAGTTTATATAGCAATGGTGGGCAGCAGAGGGACGGATGGGTGGCGCCGGCGTGGCCGCCTCGGCAACCACGTATCATTAATGTGGGCGGCAGATGAATGGACGGACGACACTTCTGTCGTTTGAACGCGGAGCAATCGCCTACACCGGGAAGCGGCGCGGGCGGCACTGACCATTTTAGGCGGAAAGCGCGCACGGGCGAGGGAGGTGGTCTGGGTGGGCCAGGGGCAGTCAGACTCGTGCTTGGCAGCGGGTCGGTCCAGCAGCCAGACATGCAGCTCGCCAGCAAGCTAGCCGAGCTGAGCGACGACAATCAGACGATGGACGTAGCTTCCGACCAGGAGTCGGCGCCACAGTCCAAGCCGGTTCATGCCGTGTTCACCATAGAGCAGGTGTGGCCACACTTCGATGCCCTAATGGTGGAAGAGATACCAGCGCAGGAGGACCTGTGCTGCAACCTCCGTCTCCTCAACAAGCACCGGCGAACAAGCGAACGACAATGCCATCTCGGACATGTGGCCCTATGATCCTGGCTTCCTGAATGAGCAGCGGGCACTGTATCAAACCATCCGTAGGGCCCGCGAGGCCCTCTCTGTTGTCCTTCGAGTTGTTGCGTTCGCCGTGGCGTCACCGTCTCGTGTTGTTAACATGGTCAACGGACATGAGGAATGAGATGACTTTACTTGGAGAGGATGACAGTGGGGACCCACCAGGGCCATAGCCGCACGTACGCAAGTGCCTCCTTATTATATACAACTATATTTTTTTGCTTCCTCCTGGTTTCCTGACATCACGATCCCACACCATTGTCAACCTATGTAGTCAATAAACGAGGGAATTGCACAAGGAGCGGCCGACAGCTAGGACCAAGCAGCTCGAGTAGTATTTGTGTTTTTGAGGTGTGAGCACTGCAGATTTTTTTTCTTGAGCGATGTTTTTGTTGTTGTTCAGAGGAGAGCAGGGTATTAACTGGGCGGGCTGTGGCCCGTCTAGCCCAGGCCAGATATCCAGCCCAGATATCCTGCCAGTTCGCTAAGTAGACTCACTCTACCGAGGGGCAGAAGAAGATCAAGCCGATAAGGGGAAGCGCTGAGCAGCTTTCTTGATTGCCTCAACATCAGGCAAGTTCCGGGTTGAAAGAAATCCCTTACTATTAGGACATAGTGTTCGGTACGACTTAAGGCTACTGGGAAGGGGGCCTTCTTCGCCTTCCACCTAAGCTGCGCAGGAAAGGAAATCGAAACCCTGGAAACAAAAGACAGGACAGGTATGAATCACTAAACCTGAGAGCTTCCTTCTCTTCTCCCAAAGCCAACTCTGGATTTTCCTCCTTCCGGCAAAGTCAGATTTTTTCAAGCTGAAAATGGCTAGCCCAGCAATACTTTTTTTTTTGAGGAATACCCAGGCAAGGTCAACTTCGTATTCTCCGCCCCGCTGGGCTGCAAACTTTCCTAGGAGGGATGCATTAGGCTTAACAAGAAAATGGGCTTTAAGAAATAATAAATGGGAGGTAATTATAAAAACTGGGCAGTAACTATAAAAAAATGCACCAAACACGTAATTAGTTTAAAAAAAATATTATTTTTGGATTTTGGAAATTTTAATTTCATTAATTGTTGCGCGTGCAATATTTCGTTGGATTTTTACGTAATAGAAATTTATTTTGGAATTATATTTAATCTGACTAGAAATTTCGGTATAAAAATATTTCGAATCCCATCAAAATGTGGGAAATTTTATTGAATTCTGTTTTGAGCGGTTGGTTGAAATTATGAATCTTTGTCCTAACTAGAAAATGGATTGTACTTTTAAAAAACTGTAAATGGGTTGTAGTAAATTCCATTAGAATTCAAAAATGGGATGTACATTCTTATAAATCGCAAATGGGCTATATGTTCTCTGCCACACACTTGTGGGCCTACTAAGTGTTCGTGTCCCCTAAAAAAACTTAGTTGACGCGTATGCAAGGCTTTGTCAACTTATAGTCAACACACGGTTCTAGCAGCAGTGGTCGTTGGATGTCCATCCAACGGATGTGTGCTTCTTCGTCACTCTCGGATATTCTTGCTTCAGCCGCCCAAAAAATGATTCCTCCCCTTGACATCTGGGGCGCGCCATTTCGGAGGCTGACCTGTGGGCCTACTAAGTTGACGTGTACCAAGGGCTTTGTCAACTTAGTCAACATAAACGATTTTAGCTGCAGTGACCGTACGATGTCCATCCAACGGCCGTCATGCTTCTTCAACCTCTGGTCTTCTTGCTCCAGCCGCCCAAACCAGCGTCGTCCGTGCCGCATGCTCCCGCCTCCCGTGTCCGGCTGTGCTGCCACCGCTGGCCATGCCATCCCTCTGTACTCACCCACACCTCCCGTTATTCTCCCGCGACGGCAGCCTCAGACCGCAGCCGAAGCAATCAAACCATGTACTGCCCTCCGCGTGGGCATCCACTGCCGCGTCTTCTCTGGCTCCGTGTCGTTCCCTTCCTAGGCCTCGCTGTCGTCCACCGCCTTGGTGCTCTCGGCGCGGCATGGTCAACATGGTCAACGGAGGACAGCCATCGGAAGAGGACTTTAGGCGGTGCGGCTGATAGCTGGACCCACCAGCTACAACTTCGACCACAAGGAAGTGCCTCCTTATTACTCGCAAAATAAAAGCGATTCCTCCACCTGACAGCTTGGACCGAGCAGCTATACCTTCGCACGCAAGAAAGTGCGTCCTTATCCTCCCTGACCACTGGGACCCACCTGGTCAAAATGTACGTAGCGTTGTCTGTCTGGTCGCAAACATGTATGTACATACTGGTCGATCGGTCTCTCTACAAGTATGAACTGTGGGCAAGTAAGTAGCAGCACGTGTCGTTGTAGAGCACCCGACATACTAGTTCACGCAGTCCCGTCTAAGTCATGTACACGTACGTATAGCCACAGGGCAAAAAATAAGGCCACGTAGGTAGATACGGGCAGGCTCTCGAGCGCGTACTCGCGCATATATACGGACGGCCAGGGCTTGTGTACATGGAGAGGCAACATGTCGGATCACGGTTTCCGGAAAAACCCTCAAGGTTCAAACACTGGGGTGCGCGCGAAGATTTCCTCCCTACCGATCTACGCCCTAGCTTGCTAAGATCTCGTGGACGAACTCGACGAACTCGCAACACAAAGACACAAGATTTATACTGGTTCGGGCCACCGTTGTGGTGTAATACCCTACTCCAGTGTGGTGGTGGATTGCCTCTTGGGCTGATGATGAACAGTACAATGGGAATAACATCCTCCTGAGGTTGAGGTGTTCTTGTGCTTGGCAAACTTGTGTGGGTGAGGTGCTTCTCAATGAGCTATCCCATACCCTCTACTGTGGTGGCTAGTTCTACTTATATAGGCCCTGGTCCTCTCCCCAAATATTGAGCCGAAAGGGAGCCAACAACGGCCAATTCGAAAGGGGACAGCTAGTACAGCTTATCCTGACAAAAGTGGTCTTCGCGTGCAAAAGGCTTTGGTGATGACGCCGTCTTGGGCTCCATGGTGACCTCCGTCCTGCCTTCCTGCTGGTATTGGTCTCGTTGCACTGATATGGAAACCTTTGCTTGATGCCTTGGTACTCCGCGCCTGCGCTTGCCTCCTTACCACCAAAGAGGAAACAAGGACGCTCCGCGCTCTGGCGCCCGCCCGACCTTGGTCGTCATGGCTCACGTCACGAGAGCCTCGTGAGGTTTGCCCTGCCTTGATTTCTCCACTTCTCGCGAGGCAGCCTGGTGAGGCCGCCCCTGAGGAGGTCTTGCCTCGTCCTCCTCGTGAGGCTTGGCCCCTCGCGAGGGTCTTGAATGTCTCGCTAATGAAGATGGGCCGTACAGGCCTCCAGCACAGCCACACCGCGGGCCGCAGGCAGGCATGTCTGGTGACCCCTGTTCCCAGAATGCCTACAGTAGCCCCCGGGCCCAAGGCGCGCTTGGGTTTGGCTTTGAGGCGAAGCCAAAGGTCAAGCGCGGAGAGCCGCGGGCCCCAAAAGCCTACGGCCTTGGTCGACGCGTGGCGGTTGATTGGACGTGGGCGTCTTCGCTTCCCCATGCTGCCTCGGCAACTGCTCGACTTGACAAGTCCCTGTGACATGCAAGGAAAACCATCATTACCTGTGATCGTGGGAGGCACCGGTTGGCCTTCTTTCGCTATAAACGGGGGGGGGGGGGGGGTGCAGAGCCCCCATCGCCCATCTCTTCCTTGTTCGCTTGCTTCTTTCATCCTCTGCTCCATTGTGGCTCCGATGGCGCCGATCCGAAGGTTCTCCGCTGATGAGAAGGGCAAGCCCCCCGCGATGATCCGGGGCCGCTCCTGCCGAAGAAGAGGTCGGCTCATCGTTGTGACGAAACGGCGATGCAGTTGGTGACGAGGCCTTGGTGCGAGCGGCCTCCTCCAGGGTACCCGCTACCCTTGTACGCCCAAGCCGAGGGCTCAGGAAGGCGGAGCGACGAGTAGCGTCGTCCGCATCGCGTCCGTGGTCGCCGTGCAATGGCGACATGCTCTGTTGCCCCTGGAATACACGCCATGGATTCCTCGCACGAGCTTGTGTTGTGGGCGCCGATGCCTCCAAACTCTTGGATCCGCTTCCCGCGGTTCTTCTCCGACGTGATGCCGCCGAGGGGGCCCCTCGAGCTCTGGCTGCAGCATGCTGACTGCGATGCTCCGGCGATCGGAGCAAAGGTTGAAGTGGTCCCCTCCGGCAAGATCTTCATGACCCGCGACTGGGGTGAGGTCGCGCGGGTTTGCTGCGCGAAGGGCGCCCTCGCGATCCACTTCGAGTAAGACGGCGCCTCCACGCTTTTCTTCAAGGTCTTCGCCGCGGAGGGTCGCTGATGACCCATAAGTATAGGGGTTCTATCGTAGTCCTTTTGATAAGTAAGAGTGTCGAACCCAACGAGGAGCAGAAGGAAATGATAAGCGGTTTTCAGCAAGGTAAAATTGTAGGTAACTGATAATTTTGTGATAGGGTAATTTGCAACGAGCAACAAGTAACAAAAGTAAATAAAGTGCAGCAAGGTGGCCCAATCCTTTTTGTAGCAAAGTACAAGCCTGGACAAACTCTTATATAGAGAAAAGCGCTCCCGAGGACACATGGGAATTATTGTCAAGCTAGTTTTCATCACGCTCATATGATTCGCGTTCGGTACTTTGATAATTTGATATGTGGGTGGACCGGTGCTTGGGTGTTGTTCTTACTTGAACAAGCATCCCACTTATGAATAACCCCTATTGCAAGCATCCGCAACTACAGAAGAAGTATTAAGGTAAACCTAACCACAGCATGAAACATATGGATCCAAATCAGCCCCTTACGAAGCAACGCATAAACTAGGGTTTAAGCTTTTGTCACTCTAGCAACCCATCATCTACTTATTACTTCCCAATGCCTTCCTCTAGGCCCAAATAATGGTGAAGTGTCGTGTAGTTGACATTCACATAACACCACTAGAAGAGAGACAACATACATCTCGTCAAAATATCGAACGAATAGCAAATTCACATGACTACTAATAGCAAGACTTCTCCCATGTCCTCAGGAACAAACGTAACTACTCACAAAGCATATTCATGTTCAAAATCAGAGGAGTATTAATATGAATAAAGGATCTGAACATATGATCTTCCACCAAATAAACCAACTAGCATCAACTACAAGGAATAATCAACACTACTAGCAACCTACAGGTACCAATCCCAGACTTAGAGACAAGAATTGGATACAAGAGATGAACTAGGGTTTGAGAGGAGATGGTGCTGGTGAAGATGTTGATGGAGATTGCCCCCCTCCCGATGAGAGGATCGTTGGTGATGACGAAGGCGATGATTACCCCCTCCTGGAGGGAAGTGTCCCTGGCAGAACAGCTCTGCCGGAGCCCTAGATTGGTTCTGCCACAGTTCCGCCTCGTGGCGGCGGAGTCTCATCCCGAAAGCTTGCTTCTGATTTTTTTCTTCGGAGGAAAGACTTCATATAGCAGAAGATGGCCACCGAAGGGCCAACAGGGGTCCCACGAGGCAGGGGGCGCGCCCAGGGGGTAGGGCGCGCCCCCCACCCTCGTGGCCAGGGTGTGGGCCCCCTCTGGTATTTCTTCCGCTCAGTATTTTTTCTTATTTCCAAAAATAACTTTCGTGGAGTTTCAGGACTTTTGGAGTTGTGCAGAATAGGTCTCTAATATTTTCTCCTTTTCCAGCCCAGAATTCCAGCTGCCAGCATTCTCCCTCCTTATGTAAACCTTGTAAAATAAGAGAGAATAGGCACAAGTATTGTGACATAATGTGTAATAACAGCCCATAATGCAATAAATATCGATATAAAAGCATGATGCAAAATGGACGTATCAACTCCCCCAAGGTTAGACCTCGCTTGTCCTCAAACGGAAGCCGATAACGATAAATATGTCCACATGTTTAGAGGTAGAGGTGTCGATAAAATAAAATACGGACATGAGGACATCATGATTATTCTCATAACAGCAACATATATGGATAATGTCATATGATTTCTTATGCTCAAGTAATAATCTATTCACAATGCAAAGTATGAATCAGAAACTTCATTGAGAACTAACAAACTATAATCGCAGTCATTGAGGCAATTGCAATTTATCATAACATCAGAAAGAGTCTATGTCAGAGCTTTTTAGCAAGTCCACATACTCAACTATCAATTAGTCTTTCACAATTGCTAATACTCACGCAATACTTGTGGTTACGGAGTTTCAATCGGACACAAAGAAAGATAGGTGCTTATAGTTTCGCCTCCCAACCTTTTACCTCAAGGGTAATGTCAACAATAATAGTTCATGCTAACTTACATCCAATTAGATATATATGTCTGGATCTTTCCAACACACTATGCTTGCCAAAGGATAAAATATGAAAAGGAAAGGTGAAGATCACCATGACTCTTGCATAAGGTAGAAGATAGAAGTAAAACATAGGCCCTTCGCAGAGGGAAGCAGAGGTTGCCATGCACTTTCGGGGTTGGATGCACAAAATCTTAATGCGAAAGAACGTCACTTTATATTGCCACTTGTGATATGGACCTTTATTATGCAGTCCGTCGCTTTTATTCCTTCCACATCACAAGATTGTATAAAGCTTATTTCCTCCACACTAATCAATCATACATATTTAGGGAGCAATTTTTATTGCTTGCACCGATGACAACTTACTTGAAGGATCTTACTCAATCCATAGGTAGATGTGGTGGACACTCAACATGTTGGATGATCCATGACAATATACTTTATCTCAGAATAAGAAAACATAACCCATTACGTTGTCTTCCTTGTCGAACATCAACTCTTTAGCATGTCATTTTTTAATGAGTGCTCCCAATCATAAAAGATGTCCAAGATAGTATATTTATATGTGAAACCTCTCTTTCTTTATTACTTCCTATTAATTGCAATGATGACCAAAGCTTTGTTTGTCAACTCTCAACAATTTTTAATCATCATACTCTTTCTATGTGAAGTCATTACTCTCCATATGATCAATATGATCTCTTTGTTTCTTTTTATTCTTTTCTCTTTTCTTTTATTCCCTCAGGATCATAGCAAAATAATCAAGCCCTTGACTCAACACTAATCTTTATTATATAGCTCACGGACTCAATTACATAAAGGGATCATAAAGCAAAACTCAAAACTAAATCATACTAAAGCTTTATTCTACTAGACAAAATATTACTAAAAGGATCGAACTAAGAAAAATGGTAAAGATAGGGATGTGATGGTGATACTATACCGGGGCACCTCCCTCAAGCTTGGCAGTTGCCAAGGGGAGTGCCCATACCCATGTGATTATATCTCCTTTGTTGGTGATGAAGGTGGTGGAGTTGTTGATGATGGGTAATCGCACATCGAGTGTAAGAGATCCTCCAACATGCGGATAATGCCCTTGAGTGCGACGATATGCTCCTTCAACAAAATATTTTCACGTGTGAGATACTTATTTTGTATACGAGCTAACTCAATCATCTTGAAAGCTTCAATCTCAGTTGGGGTAAGAAGATTGTGATCAAGTTGAAGGGTGTCTTCTGCTGCCGGAACTTGGTCCTCCGTGGCCTTCTTGATCCCTTCACCCTTGTTGATCTCCACGGGTTCTTCCCTCTTCAGCTCTATCTTCATTAGCCAAGCATCGTTGTCACCCTTGTAGGAGGAGGGGGACGACATGATGCCTGGCCTTGACAACCCTAACAGAACACAGCTCGAAACAAGAACAGAGGACAATTGCGTGATACATGAGTCAAAACCTTCGGGAGATTATATAATGAATTTTTACCGACCAAAAGAAGTATCGTGCAAGAACACGGAGTCTGGAGAGCACACGAGGTAGGGGGCGCGCCCTCCACCCTCGTGGAGGCCTCGTGTCCTTCCCGGACTGCTTCTTATTTTTCTATTTTTCTAAATATTCCAAAACGGAGAAAAATTGCCATTAGAACTGTTTTGGAGTCGGTTTACTTACCGTACCACATACCTATTCCTTTTCGGAGTCTGAAATGTTTCGGAAAGTGTCCCTTATGTATTCCTCTGGGGTTACAGTTTCAATAACATTGGTTTCAACATTTATGGGATTACCTCAGATATAATGTTTAATTCTTTGACCGTTCACCACCTTCGGATTTGTGCCTTCGAAGTTGTTGATTTTTATGGCACCGGAACGATAGACCTCCTCGATAACGTAAGGACCTTCCCATTTAGAGAGAAGTTTTCCTGCAAAAAATCTTAAACGAGAGTTGTATAATAATACATAATCACCTACATTAAACTCACGCTTTTGTATCCTTTTGTAATGCCATCTTTTAACTTTTTCTTTAAACAACTTGGCATTCTCATAGGCTTGGGTTCTCCATTCATCAAGTGAGGTAATGTCAAATAACCTCTTCTCACCGGCAAGTTTGAAATCATAGTTGAGCTGTTTAATAGCCCAATATGCCTTATGTTCTAGTTCGACAGGTAAGTGACATGCTTTTCCATAACCAATTTTATATGGAGACATACCCATAGGATTTTTATATGCAGTTCTATAGGCCCATAATGCGTCATCATGTTTCCTGGACCAATTCTTTCTAGATCTATTAACCGTCTTTTGCAAAATTAATCTGAGGTCCTTATTACTCAGTTCTAGTTGACCACTAGACTGTGGGTGATATGGGGATGCAATTCTATGATTAACGTCATATTTAGCAAGCATTTTACGGAAAGCACCATGAATAAAATGTGAACCACCATCAGTCATTAAATATCTAGGGACTCCAAACCTTGGAAAAATAAATTCTTTAAGCATCTTAATAGAAGTGTTATGATCAGCACTACTAGTTGGAATAGCTTCTACCCACTTAGTAACGTAATCAACAACAACTAAAATATGTGTATATCCATTAGAGGTAGGAAACGGTCCCATATAATCAAAGCCCCAAACATCAAAGGGACAATTCCATTTCTCCCCCTAACTTGAGCCACCACCTGGCATTTGCCCCTAATTTTCAGGTATGCTAAAAAATACCCCCGTTCCGTCAATTCATCTTATATAAATGCCCTTGCCGTCTGGTCAAAGGGCTTTGACCGTTTGGTGAATAGTAACGTGGTGAACAGCTAATTTGAAAAAAATAGCAAAAAACTCAAAAAAATTCCGAAATTTTGTGCGATCGAAGATACTCAAGGGCGCAAGGTGCACGCAAATTTTCACGCTATTTAGACATTCCAGGAACTCGTGGCAAAGGAAAAAATATAAATCTATACGCTGTGAACAGTAAATTCAGAAAAAATAGCAAGAAAATTTTAAAAAATATGAATTTTTTTGGCATCAAAGAGTCTTGGGTGCGCAAGGTGCTTGCATATTTTTGTGATCAAATGACATGCGAGGTGCTCTAGCAAAAAAAACAAAAAAGTGCATTTTTTTCAAGTTTTTTCTCCCACAAATTTTTTTCCACGAGCTCCTACAGTGTGGAAACACAACGAAAATTTGCATGCACCTTGCGCACCCCAGCCTCTTTGATGCCAAAAAATTTAAATTTTTTTTTGAATTTTCTTGCTAACTTTTTTGAATTTACTGTTCACAGCGTACATTTTAAAGGTTTTCCTTTGACACGAGCTGCTGGAATGTCCAAACTACGCGAAAATTTGCACGCACCTTGATCCCTTTAGTATCTTCGATCCCACAAAATTTCATAATTTTTTGCTATTTTTTTAGAATTTACTGTACACCAGGTTACTGTTCACCAGACGGTCAAACCCCTTTGACCAGACGGTAACGGCACAGAAGGGCATTTCTATAAGGTGACTTGACGGAAGAGGGGTATTTTTAGCATAGTTGAAAATTAGGGGCAAATGCCAGGTGGTGGCACAAGTTAGGGGGAGAAATGGAATTGTGCCAACATCAAATGGTTCAATAACAAGTGAATAACTCATAGGCATTTCTTGACGTCTACTAATATTACCAATTCTTTGACATTCATCACAGGATAGGACAAACATACGGGCATCCTTAAAGAGAGTAGGCCAATAAAAACCGGATTGCAATACCTTATGTGCAGTTCTATCTCCAGCATGGTGTCCTCCATAAGCCTCGGAGTGACACTTGCGTAGGATCTGTTCCTGTTCATGCTCAGGTACACAACGTCTAATAACACCATCTACTCCTTCTTTATAAAGATGTGGGTCATCCCAAAAGTAATGTCTCAAATAATAGAAAAACTTTTTCTTTTGCTGGTATGTGAAACTAGGTGGTATAAATTTGGCAACAATGTAATTAGCATAATCAGCATACCATGGAGCAGTATGAGAAGCATTTATGACATTTAATTATTCATCAGGAAAGCTATCATCAATAGGTAGTTGGTCATCAAGAACATTTTCTAACCTAGACAAGTTGTCTGCAACGGGGTTCTCAGCTCCCCTTCTATCAATAATATGCAAATCAAATTCTTGTAGCAAGAGAACCCATCTAATAAGTCTAGGTTTAGCATCTTTCTTTTCCATAAGATATTTAATAGCAGCATGATCCGTGTGAATAGTTACTTTAGAATCAACAATATAAGGTCTAAACTTATCACATGCAAATACAACTGCTAAGAATTATTTTTCAGTACTAGCATAATTTCTCTGAGCATTGTCTAGAGTTTTACTAGCATATTGAATAACATTTAATTTCTTAACAACTCTTTGCCCTAGATCAGCACCTACAGCATAATCACTAGCATCACACATGATTTCAAAGGGTAAATTCCAATCAGGTGGCTAAACAATAGGTGCAGAAATCAATGCTTTCTTAAATATTTCAAATGCTTCTACACAATCATCATCGAAGACAAATGGTATATCTTTTTGCAATAGATTAGTCAGAGGCCGAGAAATTGTTGAGAAGTTCTTAATGAACCTCCTATAAAATCCAGCGTGACCAAGGAAACTTCTTATACCTTTGATGTCCTTGGGACATGGCATCGTTTCAATAGCATCAACTTTAGCTTTATCAACTTCGATACCTCTTTTAGAAATTCTATGCCCCAAGACAATACCTTCATTAACCATAAAGTGGCACTTTTCCCAGTTCAAGACAAGATTAGTTTCTTCACATCTCACTTCTTTCATTTTAGGATTCAGCCGTCGTTGGTGATCAATAACTGGTTTGGCATCTTTCTCCAAATTTATTTTATGTTGACATAGAGTGGGACTAATGCCCTTAAGATCATCAAGAGTATATCCAATAGCAGCACGGTGCTTCTTCAGAGTTTTCAATAATTTTTCTTCCTCCTTCTCTGAAAGGTTAGCACTAATAATAACAGGATATATCTTCTTTTCATCAAGATAAGCATATTTAAGAGTATCAGGCAATGGTTTAAGCTCAAACACGGGATCACCCTTGGGTGGAGGAGGATCCCCTAAGATTTCAACAGGCAAGTTGTGTTTCAGAATAGGACCCCGTTTAAAGAACACTTCATCTATTTCCCTACTTTCATTCATAAACATATCATTTTCATGGTCTAGCAAATATTGTTCTAAAGGATCATTAGGAGGTACGGCAATAGAAGCAAGACCAATAATTTCATCTTCACTAGGCAATTCCTCTTCACGGTGTTGTCTACGAAATTTAGAGAAATTAAACTCATGAGACATATCACCTAGACCAATAGTGACAACATCCTTTTCACAGTCTATCTTAGCATTAACAGTGTTTAAGAAGGGTCTACCAAATATAATGGGACAAAAGCTATCTTGTGGAGAACCAAGAACAAGAAAATCAGTAGGATATTTAGTTTTCCCACACAAGACTTCAACATCACTAACAATTCCAATTGGTGATATAGTATCTCTATTGGCAAGCTTAATAGTGACATCAATATCTTCTAACTCAGCAGGTGCAATATCATGCATAATTTCTTTGTATAAGTCAATAGGTATTGCACTAGCACTAGCACCCATATCACATAAGCCATGATAACAACGATATCCTATTTTAACAGAAATAACAGGCATGCCTACCACAGGTCTATGTTTATCTTTAGCACAAGGTTTAGCAATTCTAGCAGTCTCATCACAGAAATAAATAACATGCCCATCAATATTATCCGCCAAGAGAACTTTAACAATAGCAATATTAGGTTCAACTTTAACTTGCTCAAGAGGTGTATAAGTTATAATGTTGCTTTTACGAACCACAGTTGAAGCTTTAGCATGATCCTTTATTCTAACAGGAAAAGGTGGTTTCCCAACATAAGCAGTAGGAACAATAGGATCATTATAAGTGATAGTCTTTTCTTCAACTTTAATAGGTGCAGCTACTTTTACTTCTAAGGGAGGATGCTATTTAAACCACTTTTCCTTAGGGAGATCAACATGAGTAGCAAAAGATTCACAGAAAGAAGCTACTATCTCAGAGTCAAGTCCATATTTAGTGCTAAATTTACGGAAAACATCCGTATCCATAAAAGATGTAACACAATCAAACTTAGGTGTCATATCTGACTCCTGACCATCGTCGAGATCCCAATCTTCAGAGTTGCGTTTAATTCTTTCCAATAAATCCCATTTGAATTCAATAGTCTTCATCATAAAAGAGCCAGCACAAGAAGTATCGAGCATGGTGCGATTGTTATCAGAAAGCCGAGCATAAAAATTTTGAATAATCATTTCTCTTGAGAGATCATGATTGAGGCATGAATATAACATTGATTTAAGCCTCCCCCAAGCTTGAGCGATGCTTTCTCCTTCGCGAGGCCAAAAATTATATATATAATTGCGATCATGATGAACAAGATGCATAGGATAAAACTTCTGATGAAATTCCAATTTCAATAGTTTGTAGTTCCATGACCCCATATCATCACATAGCCTATACGATGTCAATGCATCTCCCTTCAAAGATAAAGGGAAGACCTTCTTCTTGATAACATCATCGGGCATACCTGCAAGCTTAAATAATCCACAAACTTCATCCACATATATTAGGTGCTCATCAGGATGTAATGTTCCGTCTCCTGCAAAAGGATTAGCCAGCAGTTTTTCTACCATACCCGAAGGAATTTCAAAGTAGACATTTTCATTTTCAGTAGGTTCAGTAGGTTGAGGAGCAACTCTTTGCTCTACTGGTCGGGGTGAAGATACCCCGAACAAGCCCCTCAAAGGATTAGTTTCCATAGTAACAAGTGACAATAAATTTCAGCACACTATATAAATTTTTCCTTACCAAATTCCACCTACCAAAGGTGCTTCACTCCCCGGCAATGGCGCTAGAAAAGAGTCCTGATGACCCACAAGTATAGGGGTTCTATTGTAGTCCTTTCGATAAGTAAGAGTGTCGAACCCAACGAGGAGCAGAAGGAAATGATAAGCGGTTTTCAGCAAGGTATTCTTTGCAAGCACTGAAATTGTAGGTAACATATAATTTTGTGTTAGGGTAATTTGCAACAAGCTACAAGTAACAAAAGTAAATAAAGTGCAGCAAGGTGGCCCAATCCTTTTTGTAGCAAAGGACAAGCCTGGACAAACTCTTATATAGAGAAAAGCGCTACTGAGGACACATGGGAATTATCGTCAAGCTAGTTTTCATCACGCTCATATGATTCGCGTTCGGTACTTTGATAATTTGATATGTGGGTGGACCGGTGCTTGGGTGCTGTTCTTAGTTGAACAAGCATCCCACTTATGATTAACCCCTATTGCAGGCATCCGCAACTACAAAAGAAGTATTAAGGTAAACCTAACCATAGCATGAAACATATGGATCCAAATCAGCCCCTTACGAAGCAACGCATAAACTAGGGTTTAAGCTTCTGTCACTCTAGCAACCCATCATCTACTTATTACTTACCAATGCCTTCCTCTAGGCCCAAATAATGGTGAAGTGTCATGTAGTCGACGTTCACATAACACCACTAGAGGAGAGACAACATACATCTCATCAAAATATCGGACGAATACCAAATTCACATGACTACTAATAGCAAGAGTTCTCCCATGTCCTTAGGAACAAACGTAACTACTCACAAAGCATATTCATGTTCATAATCAGAGGAGTATTAATATGCATAAAGGATCTGAACATATGATCTTCCACGAAATAAACCAACTAGCGTCAACTACAAGGAGTAATCAACACTACTAGCAACCTACAGGTACCAATCCCAGACTTAGAGACAAGAATTGGATACAAGAGATGAACTAGGGTTTGAGAGGAGATGGTGCTGGTGAAGATGTTGATGGAGATTGGCCCCCTCCCATGAGAGGATCGTTGGTGATGACGATGGCGATGATTTCCCCCTCCCGGAGGGAAGTGTCCCCGGCAGAACAGCTCTGCCGGAGCCCAAGATTGGCTCCGCCAAGTTACCGCCTCGTGGCGGCGGAGTCTCGTCCCGAAAGCTTGCTTCTGATTTTTCTTCGGACGAAAGACTTCATATAGCAGAAGATGGCCACCGGAGGGCCAACGGGGGGCCCACGAGGCAGGGGGCGCGCCCAGGGGGTAGGGCGCGCCCCCACCCTCGTGGCCAGTGTGTGGGCCCCCTCTGGTATTTCTTCCGCTTAGTATTTTTTATTATTTCCAAAAATAACTTTCGTTTAGTTTCAGGACTTTTGGAGTTGTGCAGAATAGGTCTCTAATATTTGCACCTTTTCCAGCCCAGAATTCCAGGTGCCGGCATTCTCCCTCCTTATGTAAACCTTGTAAAATAAGAGCGAATAGGCATAAGTATTGTGACATAATGTGTAATAAGAACCCATAATGCAATAAATATCGATATAAAAGCATGATGCAAAATGGACGTATCAGTCGCCGCCTGGAGTGTTGCCCTGAAGGGGAGCGCCAGGATGACGCGCGCCCCGCTCGTGGCTACTCCAGCAGCAGCGACCCCTGGGAGTCCAGCGGTTCTCCCGAGCTCTACGAGACTCCGGAGACGAGCGACGACAGCTACGTCCCCCCGAGCTCTCGCCGGGCTCGGGGCAGGGCAGTGGCATCCAGTCGCCGCCTGCGCTGATCCGGATGGGGTTGGCGCCGGCCGCCCGCGGCCCACTGTTGATGATGGCGTCAGCCGCGGAGGGTGTAGATAGGATCCCCCTAGGCTCTCATCTCCTATTCCCTACGAGGAACCAAGAAGTGCCCCGTGGGGGCGTGTAAGGGTCTGCGATGTCTTTTGTGTATATCTTCCTTATTATGAAAACCTGCAAATGCATGCCTGTTAAGGCTCGGTCTCCCCTTTCCAACCTCGCGATAGCTTGTTGCTCTACGCTGACAGGTCCCGGTCCCCAGGCAGGCTACAGCCGTCGCTGGTATGCCAGGTCGCATGCCGTGGTCAAGGCCAGGAGGTGAGCGGCCCGAGGTCCAGTAAGAGCCCCTGAGGCACGATGCTCAGGACGTCCCCTTTAGTGCTCAAGCAGCCATGGTAAGGCAAGAAAGGGAGGCGACGTGGCCGCAACAGGGTTGCAGCGAGCATGACCCTTAGGCTCCAACGATTAGCCAATCTGAGTGCGAGACTTATCTTGGTGATTTGGGGTCGATTCCTTGTGATGCACCAGGCTGGTGCACAAGATTCCGCAGCGTAGCCAGGTTGGGCCCGTACGAGTCTCCCTTCTCCCATGTTCTCCTTAGTGCTCTACGTCCTCAGGTCCCGGCCCTCGAGCGAGCTCAGCCGCCGCTGGTATGCCAGGTCGCGATGCCGTGGTCAAGGCCAGGGGGTGAGGGCTGGAGAGCCAGTAAGAGCTCATGAGTCGCAATGCTCAGGAGCCCCCCTTTTAACGCCCAAGCAGATTGCATGGGAGAAGAGGAAGCTCGCGGTGCCGCCTGCTATCTTCCTCATGAGATCCCTGTGAACCAGCATATGGAGAAACAAGGTTTGCCATTATGGTTGCCAGCCTACCACTGGTTGGTCCGCGAGGAAATGAAGGCACTGAGGGCCTGGTGGGGTGACGTGCGTAGAGCATGCCGCGAGCCAGAGCTCGACCGCTCAGGTTTGTCGACGTGGCAGGGAAGGACCCGTGCACAAGCGCCGTGCCAGTGTGAGTAGCCCCCGTGGGAGGCGAGAGTCAGGCAGGTGTCGGCGGTCATGGATAGGTTAAGCATGGAGAGCAGATCATCTTGGGTAAATGCACAAAGATACATGCCACTGGGTCAGACCCGAGTGGCTTGGGGATGATGCAGCCCGAGGGGCGCCCCCAGTAAGGTAAGCTAAAGACATAAGCAAAAAGGATACATGCCACAGGGACAGACCCACGCGGCCTGGGAATGATGCAGCCCGAGTGGCGCTCCCAGCTGAATGAATTTGGAAAATGTCACCTAGTTCTGTTGATGAAGAGATGTCGGGGCAGCTGAAGGTACGCGGCGAAGGGATTGCTCCTCACGAGCCACCGGTGCCCTGAGCCTCGGGAGGCTCTGGGGGCTCAGTTGGTTCCTTGGGGACCGTCTCCGTCTCTGTTAGCACAGCGTGGTGTCTGGCCTCCTGAGTCGCCAGGGTGCGCCGCAGGTTGCGCTGATAGACGAACGACACGCTCGGCAAGCCAAAAGGCATGCAAACGTAGCTGTGCGGTGGACCCTCGCAACGGCCCATGTGCGAAGGCCAGAAAAGCTCCTGAGAAGCGGCCCTGTTGAGCCCTAGGATGTCGATGCAGACACGCAGCCCGACATCCGCGCCTGGATGGGGAGCTATGCCTCGTGAGTGGCGGTCGCCGCGCATGGCCCTTGCGTCTTGTAGTTCCTGAGTGGTCTTGGTGATGAACTCCTGAGCGGTGGGCACTCTTTGCCCTGTGTTCTCCTGAGGGAAACGTGCCATGAAGCACGCCACCAAGTGGTGCCCGAGCGCCTCCCTTGTGATGTTGGCAAGGTTTGAGGCCCTCCAGATGAGAGCCCCCGACCCCTGCCCGAAGAGGGCGCTGGGCGCGCCTTCCTATGCAATGGAGGGAGGCGCCCCTGGAGTGGGCGCTGATCCTGACGAGGTTCCAGCCGCGACGCCACCCTCCTAAGGTCCGGCACGGCGTAGCTACTTCTTCTTCTTGGGGATGGCCTCTGGGGGGCCCTCGCCCTTGCTGTCGAGGTCGTCGATTGCTGCAACTTGAAAGGCACACTCAAGGGAGCATACCGTGATGATTCCGCCGCTTCCCAACATCTTGAGGACGTTGTAGCCATGGTGTGTCACCACCATGAACTTGGCCAGGGCTGGATACAAAAGGATGGCATTGTATGGCAGACGGATGTGCGCGACGTCGAAGTCGATGAGCTTGGTGCGATAGTTCTTGCATTCTCCGAAGGTGACAGGGAGGCGGATCTGCCCTATCGGCGTGGTGGAGCCATCGGTCACCCCTGAGAAAGGCTTGGTAGGCTGAAGCTGATCATACGGCACTTGGAGGTTGTCGAACATGTCGACGGATAGGACGTTGAGCCCTGCGCCACCGTCGATGAGGGTCTTGGTAACTTGCACGTTGCTGATGACTAGTGAGCAATGCATCGGGAGGGCGCCAGCGGTGGCTGTGCACTTGAGCTGATCTGCCGAGTTGAAGGTGATGGCGCACTGGGACCCCCTGAGCGGGTGTGTCGCTTCAAGCTTGGGGAGGACTGCATTCACTTCACGAGCAAACTGTTTGAAGATGCGCTGCGAGGCTGGGGCCTGGGCTCCGCCCAAGATGCAGGCGATAACGCGCGGCTAATGGAAGCCCCCAGCCCCCTCGTCTTGATGGTGGTCGTCATTCCTTCTTTGCGGTGGCGGCAGCGGGGGAACACCGGCGTTGCCCTGAGGATGATCCGCACGAGGCTGGTCCCTCCAGGCGCCCTCGCGAGGATGATCCTGCCAGCGGTCCTCACGAGGCCTGTCGCGCCACTCCTCGCGCGGGCCACGGTCGTCCCAGGGCCCGCCACCACGTCCTCCTCCTCGGCCGTAGCCCCGGTCGCTGCGCTCAGGGTGTCGACCGAAGCGTCCTTCACGAATGGCCCTGAGCTCTTGACAGTCGCTGGTGTTGTGGGTGTTTTGGTTGTGGAAGGTGTAGAACGGTCGACTGCTCTTGGACGACTCAGGCTGGTCTCTGCCTCGCTTGGTGTCCGGCTCCGTTGCGAGCACGGCTGCTCCCTTGCGCTTCACGTCCTTGGCCTTGGCTTTCTTCTCCTCCGGGTCCGTAGCCGGCAGCTCGAGGAGGGAGAGGCGCCCTTCCTCAGCTCTTGTGCACTTGGTCGCCAGGTTGAACAGCTCCTGAGATGTGCACAGCTCCTCGTGGATAGCGAGCTCTTCCTTCATCTTGACGTCGCGGACACCATCAGAAAACGCGGAGATGATGGCCTCGTCCGTCACCTTGGGGATCTTGAGACGAATGTTGTTGAAGCGCTGGATGAACTTCTGGAGGGTCTCTCCTGGTTGTTGCTTGACGTGGCGCAGGTCACCCGCGGCCGGCGGGCGGTCGCGAGTACCCTGGAAGTTGGCGACGAAGCGGTCTCGCACCTCGTCCCAGGAAGAGATTGAGCCCGGAGGCAGGTTCAGGAGCCACGAACGAGCGCCGTCTTTGAGTGCCATAGGGAACCAGTTCGCCATGACTTTCTCGTCACCGTTGGCCGCCACGATGCTCAGCTCGTAGAGCTGCAAGAACTCCGCGGGGTCGGGGGTGCCGTCGTAGCGAGGAGGCAGATCCGGCTTGAACTTACCCGGCCAGGCGACGCTACGCAGCTCGGGGGTGAAGGCGCGGCAGCTGGCCGTGGTCGCCGGGGCTCGTCTTGGAGGTGGAGCTTGGTCTTGACGCTCACGCGCCGCCACGGCAAGCTGCGCGGGGCCCTGCCGCGGTGGTGCGAGGAGTGGCGTAGCGTTCTCTCGCGGTCGAGGGACTTCTTGGCAGCTTTCTTCTTCACGCGCGGGTACCGGACACGGCGGATCGCGTCGCGGAGCCACGCGCCTTGGCGCCAAGGCGCCGTCTTGGGGCAGAGGTGGTGGAGGCGCTCCGTGAGCTACATCGCCTGTAGCTGGCGGAGGGTGAGGAGGAGAGAGGGACGACGCAGGGGAGCCCCTGTGGCGCGGACGAGCTCGGCGATGCGGTCGAGCCAGTCCTCGTAGAGGTCGTCGACCGGGCGGTAGCACAGGAGCTCATGCGCCATGAGGAGCGCGGCCCATGCGTCCATGGGAGCGCGACGAGCGTGGGACGAGGAGCCGGCCGGAGTCAGCGATGGAGTGGCGGTGCGGCCGTCCCGCCGCACCGAGGGGTGCCGCGAGGACGCTTGCTGCTCGTTCCCCGTGGGCCGGTGGCGGCGTTTGCGGCAGGAGACGGAGAACGACGAGGTGGCCCACCGACGGGAGCCGTCTGAGCGACGCGGGTGGCCAGGGCGGCCCGGCGCTCAGCACGAGCACGGCGAGCGTCCGCCATGGAGACGACGAAGTGACTGGACGCATGACGATGGAAAGGAAGGTCCGGCGCACCCCTACCTAGCGCGCCAAATGTCGGATCACGGGCTCCGGCAAAACCCTCAAGGTTCGAACACTGGGGTGCGTGCGAAGATTTCCTCCCTACCGATCTACGCCCTAGCTCGCTAAGATCTCGCGGACGAACTCGACGAACTCGCAACACAAAGACACAAGATTTATACTGGTTCGGGCCACCGTTGTGGTGTAATACCCTACTCCAGTGTGGTGGTGGATTGCCTCTTGGGCTGATGATGAACAGTACAAAGGGAAGAACATCCTCCTGAGGTTGAGATGTTCTTGTGCTTGGCGAACTTGTGTGGGTGAGGTGCTTCTCAATGAGCTATGCCATACCCTCTACTGTGGTGGCTAGTTCTACTTATATAGGCCCTGGTCCTCTCCCCAAATATTGAGCGGGAAGGGAGCCAACAACGGCCAATTCGAAAGGGGACAGCTAGTACAGCTTATCCTGACAAAAGTGGTATTCGCCTGCAAAAGGCTCTGGTGATGAAGGCATCTTGGGCTTCATGGTGACCTCCGTCCTGCCGTCCTGCTGGTCTTGGTCTCGTTGCACTGATATGGAAACCTTTGGTTGATGCATCGGTACTCCGCGTCTGCGCTTGCCTCCTTAGCACCAAAGAGGAAACAAGGACGCAGCGCGCTCTGGCGCCCGCCTGACCTTGGTCGTCATGGCTCACGTCATGAGAGCCTCGTGAGGTTTGCCCTGCCTTGATTTCTCCACTCCTCGCGAGGCAGCCTGGTGTGGCCGCTCCTGAGGAGGTCTTGCATCGTCCGCCTCGCGAGGCTTGGCCCCTCGCTAGGGTATTGAATGCCTCGCTGATGAAGATGGGCCGTACAGGCCTGCAGCACAGCCACGCCGCGGGCCGCAGGCAGGCAAGTCTGGGGACCCCCGTTCCCAGAATGCCGACACAATGGACGGCAGCAACGGTGTCTTGTTTATCGGGCAGCGAACCGGCTGGGTCGGAACGGAGTAACAACGTCCTGTTCATCGGGAGGCAGCCGGCTGGGTCGAAATGCATCCTATTCAACGGGAGCCAACCGGCTTGGACGGAACAACCGAAATGGGGTTTGCTGATGACCCACAAGTATAGGGGACTTATGGTAGTCCTTTCGATAAGTAAGAGTGTCGAACCCAACGAGGAGCAGAAGGAAATGATAAGCGGTTTTCAGCAAGGTATTCTCTGCAAGCACTGAAATTATCGGTAATAGATAGTTTTGTGATAAGATAATTTGTAACGGGTAACAAGTAACAAGTGTAAATAAAGTGCAGCAAGGTGGCCCAATCCTTTTTGTAGCAAAGGATAAGCCTGGACAATTTCTTATATGAAGGAAAACGCTCCCGAGGACACATGGGAATTATCGTCAAGCTAGTTTTCATCTTGCTCATATGATTCGCGTTCGGTACTTTGATAATTTGATATGTGGGTGGACCGGTGCTTGGGTGATGTCCTTACTTGGACAAGCATCCCACTTATTATTAACTCCTATTGCAAGCATCCGCAACTACAAAAGAAGTATTAAGGTAAACCTAACCATAGCATGAAACATATGGATCCAAATCAGCCCCTTACGAAGCAACGCATAAACTAGGGTTTAAGCTTCTGTCACTCTAGCAACCCATCATCTACTTATTACTTCCCAATTCCTTACTCTAGGCCCAAACAATGGTGAAGTGTCTTGTAGTCGAAGTTCACATAACACCACTAGAGGAGAGACAACATACATCTCATCAAAATATCGAACGAATACCAAATTCACATGACTACTAATAGCAAGACTTCTCCCATGTCCTCAGGAACAAACATAACTACTCACAAAGCATATTCAAGTTCATAATCAGAGGGGTATTAATATGCATAATGGATCTGAACATATGATCTTCCACCAAATAAACCAACTAGCATCAATTACAAGGAGTAATCAACACTACTAGCAACCTACAGGTACCAATCCCAGACTTAGAGACAAGAATTGGATACAAGAGATGAACTAGGATTTGAGAGGAGATGGTGCTGGTGAAGATGTTGATGAAGATGGACCCCCTCCCGATGAGAGGATCGTTGGTATGATGATTTCCCCCTCCCGGAGGGAACTTTCCCCGGCAGAACAGCTCTGCCAGAGCCCTAGATTGGTTTCGCCAAGGTTCCGCCTCGTGGTGGCGGAGTCTCATCCCGAAAGCTTGCTTATAATTTTTCTTCGGACGGAAGACTTCATATAGCAGAAGATGGGCACCGGAGGGCCAGCAGGGGGCCCGCGAGGCAGGGGGGCGCGCCCCCCACCCTTGTGCCCAGGGTGTGGGTCCCCTGTGGTATTTTCTTCGCTCAATATTTTTTTTTTCCAAAAATAACTTCCGTGAAGTTTCAGGACTTTTGGAGCTGTGCAGAATAGGTCTCTAATATTTGCTCCTTTTCCAGCCCAGAATTCCAGCTGTCGGCATTCTCCCTCTTTATGTAAACCTTGTAAAATAAGAGAGAATAGGCATAAGTATTGTGACATAACGTGTAATAACAGCCCATAATGCAATAAATATCGATATAAAAGCATGATGCAAAATGGACATATCAAGTCCCCCAAGCTTAGACCTCGCTTGTCCTCAAGCGGAAGCCGATAACGATAAATATGTCCATATGTTTAGAGGTAGAGGTGTCGATAAAATAAGATACGGGCATGAGGGCATCATGATCATTCTTATAACAGCAACATATATGGATATTGTCATATGATTTCTTATGCTCAAGTAATAATCTATTCACAATGTCAAGTATGAATCAGAAACTTCATTGAGAACCAACAAACTATAATCTCGGTTATTGAAGCAATTGCAATTTATCATAACATCGGAAAGAGTCTATGTAAGAGCTTTTCAGCAAGTTCACATACTCAACTATCATTTAGTCTTTCACAATTGCTAACACTCACGCAATACTTGTGGTTACGGAGTTTTAATCGGACACAGAGAAAGATAGGGGCTTATAGTTTCGCCTCCCAACCTTTTACCTCAAGGGTAATGTCAACAATAATAGTTCATGCTAACTTACATCCAATTGGATATATATATATATATATCAGGATCTTTCCAACATAATGTGCTTGCCAAAGGATAAAATGTAAAAAGGAAAGGTGAAGATCACCATGACTCTTGCATAAGGGTAAGAGGTAAAAGTAAAAGATATGCCTTTCGCAGAGGGAAGCAGAGGTTGTCATGCGCTTTCATGGTTGGATGCACAAAATCTTAATGTGAAAAAACATCACTTTATATTGCCACTTGTGATGTGGACCTTTATTATGCAATCTGTCGCTTTTATTTCTTCCATATCACAAGATCGTATAAAGCTTATTTTCTCCCACACTAATAAGTCATTCATATTTAGAGAGCAATTTTTATTGCTTGCACCGATGACAACTTACTTGAAGGATCTTACTCAATCCATAGGTAGATATGGTGGACTCTTATGGCCAAACTGGGTTTAAGGGTATTTGGAAGCACAAGTAGTATCTCTACTTGGTGCAAAGAATTTGTCTAGCATGAGGGAGAAAGGCAAGCTCAACATGTTGGATGATCCATGACAATATAAGAAAACATAACCCAATACGTTGTCTTCCTTGTCCAACATCAACTCTTTAGCATGTCATACTTTAATGAGTGCTCACAATCATAAAAGATGTCCAAGATAGTATATTTATATGTGAAACCTCTCTTTCTTTATTACTTCCTATTAATTGCAACGATGACCAAAACTATGTTTGACCACTCTCAACAATTTTTAATCATCATACTCTTTCTATGTGAAGTCATTACTCTCCATAAGATCAATATGATCTCTTTATTTCTTTTTATTCTTTCTCTTTTCTTTTATTCCCTTAAGATCATCGCAAAATAATCAAGCCCTTGACTCAACACAATCTTTATTATATAGATCACGGACTCGATTACATAAAGGGATCATAAAGCAAAACTCAAAACTAGATCATACTAAAAACTTTATTCTGCTAGATCAAGATATTACTAAAAGGATCGGACTAAGAAAAAGGGTAAAGATAGGAGTGTCATGGTGATACCATACCAGGGCACCTCCTCCAAGCTTGGCAGTTGCCAAGGGGAGTGCCTATACCCATGTGATAATATCTCCTTTGCTGGTGAAGAAGATGGTGGTGATGATGGGTAGTCGCACATCGAGCGTAAGAGATCCTCCAACTTGCGGATAATGCCCTTGAGTGCAATGATATGCTCCTTCAACAAAATATTTTCACGTGTGAGATACTTGTTTTGTATACATTCTAACTCAATCATCTTGAAAGCTTCGATCTCAGTTGGGGTAAGAAGATTGTGATCAAGTTGGCGGATGTCTTTTGTTGCCGGAACTTGGTCCCCCCGTGGCCTTCTTGATCCCTTCATCCTTGTTGATCTCCATGGGTTCTTCCCTCTTCAGCTCTATCTTCATTAGCCAAGCATCGTTGTCACCATTGTTGGAGGAGGGGGACGACATGATGCCTGGCCTTGACAACCATGACAGAAAATAGCTCGAAACAAGAACAGAGGATAATTGCGTGATACGGTGGTCAAAACCTTCGGGTGCTTATATAATGAATTTTTACCGACCAAAATAAGTATCATGCAAGAAAATGGAGTCCGGAGAGCACACAAGGTGCCCACGAGGCAGGGGGCGCGCCCAGGGGGTAGGGCGCGCCCTCCACCCTCGTGGAGCCCTCGTGTCTTCCCGGACTGCTTCTTATTTTTCTATTTTTCTAAATATTTCAAAACGGAGAAAAATTGCCATTAGAACAGTTTTGGAGTCGGTTTACTTACCGTACCATATACCTATTCCTTTTCGGAGTCTGAAGCATTCTGGAAAGTGTCCCTTATGTATTCCTCTGGGGTTACGGTTTCAATAACACTGCTTTCGAAATTTATAGGATTACGTGAGATATAATGTTTGATTCTTTCACCGTTCACCACCTTCAGATTTGTGCCTTCGAAGTTGTTGATTTTTATGGCACCGGAACAATAGACCTCCTCGATAACATAAGTATCTTCCCATTTAGAGAGAAGTATTCCTGCAAAAAATCTCAAACGAGTGTTGTATAATAATACATAATCACCTACATTAAACTCACGCTTTTGTATTCTTTTGTCATGCCATCTTTTAACTTTTTCTTTAAACAATTTGGCATTCTCATAGGCTTGGGTTCTCCATTCATCAAGTGAGCTAATGTCAAATAACCTCTTCTCACCGGCAAGTTTGAAATCATAGTTGAGCTCTTTAATGGCCCAATATGCCTTATGTTCTAGTTCGAGAGGTAAGTGACATGCTTTTCCATAAACCATTTTATACGGAGACATACCCATAGGATTTTTATATGTAGATCTATAGGCCCATAATGCATCATAAAGTTTCTTGGACCAATTCTTTCTAGATCTATTAACAGTCTTTTGCAAAATTAATTTGAGTTCCTATTACTCAATTCTACTTGACCAGTAGACTGTGGGTGATAAGGAGATGCAATTCTAGGATTAACATCATACTTAGCAAGCATTTTACGAAAGGCACCATGAATAAAATGTGAACCACCATCAGTCATTAAATATCTAGGGACTCCAAACCTCGAAAAAATAACTTCTTTAAGCATCTTAATAGAGGTGTTATGATCAGCACTACTAGTTGGAATAGCTTCTACCCACTTAGTAACATAATCAACAGCAACTAAAATATGAGTATATCCATTAGAGGCAGGAAAAGGCCCCATATAATCAAAGCCCCAAACATCAAATGGTTCAATAACAAGTGAATAATTCATAGGTATTTCTTGACCTCTACTAATATTACCAATTCTTTGACATTCATCACAAGATAAGACAAACTTACGGGCATCCTTGAAGAGAGTAGGCCAATTAAAAACGGATTGCAATACCTTATGTGCAGTTCTATCTCCAGCGTGGTGTCCTCCATAAGCCTCGGAGTGACACTTGCGTAGGATCTGTTCCTGTTCATGCTCAGGTACACAACGCCTAATAACACCATCTACTCCTTCTTTATAAAGATGTGGGTCATCCCAAAAGTAATGTCTCAAATCATAGAAAAACTTTTTCTTTTGCTGGTATGTGAAACTAGGTGGTATAAATTTAGCAACAATGTAATTAGCATAATCAGCATACCATGGAGCAGTACGAGAAGCATTTATGACATTTATTGTTCATCAAGAAAGCTATCATCAATAGGTAGTGGGTCATCAAGAACATTTTCTAACCTAGACAAGTTTTCTGCAACGGGGTTCTCAGCTCCCTTTCTATCAATAGTATGCAAATCAAATTCTTATAGCAAGAGAACCCATCTAATAAGTCTAGGTTTAGCATCTTTCTTTTCCATAAGATATTTAATAGCAGCATGATCCGTGTGAATAGTTACTTTAGAATCAACAATATAAGTTCTGAACTTATCACAAGCAAATACAACTGCTAAGAATTCTTTTTCAGTAGTAGCATAATTTCTCCGAGCACTGTCTAGAGTTTTACTAGCATATAGAATAACATTTAATTTCTTATCAACTCTTTGCCCTAGAACAACACCTACAGCATAATCACTAGCATTGCACATAATTTGAAAGGGTAAATTCCAGTCGAGTGGCTGAATGATAGGTGCAGAGATTAATGCTTTCTTAAGTATTTCAAATGCTTCTACACAATCATCATAAAAAACGGAAGGTATATCTTTTTGTAATAGATTAGTCAGAGGCCGAGAAATTTTTGAGAAGTCCTTAATGAACCTCCTATAAAAACCGGCATGACCAAGGAAACTTCTTATACCTTTGATGTCCTTGGGACATGGCATCTTTTCAATAGCATCAACTTTAGCTTTATCAACTTCAATGCCTCTTTCGGAAATTTTATGCCCTAAGACAATACCTTCATTAACCACAAAGTGGCATTTCTCCCAATTCAAGACAAGGTTAGTTTCTTCACATCTCTGCAAAACTCGATCAAGGTTGCTCAAGCAATCATCAAAAGAGGGTCCATAAACGGAGAAATCGTCCATGAAAACCTCACAAATCTTTTCACAAAAATCAGAGAATATAGCCATCATGCATCTTTGAAAGGTAGCAGGTGCATTACATAAACCAAAAGGCATACGTCTATAAGCAAAAGTACCGAAAGGGCAAGTAAAAGTGGTCTTTGCTTGATCATAGCTCACACAGGTATTTGAGAGAAACCAGAGTAACCATCTAGAAAGCAAAAATGTGTATGTTTGGATAATCTTTCTAGCATTTGATCAATAAAAGGTAAGGGGTAATGATCCTTTTTAGTAGCCTTATTTAGTTTACGAAAGTCAATTACCATCCTATAACCTGTAATAATTCTTTGCGGAATCAATTCATCTTTATCATTAGGAACGACAGTAATACCTCCCTTCTTAGGGACACAATGGACAAGACTTACCCACTGACTATCAGCAACAGGATAGATTATACCTGCTTCGAGGAGCTTTAATATATCCTTTCTTACCACTTCTTTCATCTTAGGATTCAGCCGTCGTTGATGATCAATAACTGGTTTGGCATCTTTCTCCAAATTTATTTTTTGTTGGCATAGAGTGGGACTAATGCCCTTAAGATCATCAAGAGTATATCCAATAGCAGCACGGTGCTTCTTCAGAGTTTTCAATAATTTTTCTTCCTCCTTCTCTGAAAGGTTAGCACGAATAATAACTGGATATATCTTCTTTTCATCAAGATAAGCATATTTAAGATTATCAGGTAAAGGTTTAAGCTCAAACACGGGATCACCCTTGGGTGGAGGAGGATCCCCTAGGATTTCAATAGGCAAGTTGTGTTTCAGAATAGGTCCCTGTTTAAAGAATACTTCATCTACTTCCCTTCTTTCATTCATAAACATATCATTTTCATGGTCTAGCAAATATTGTTCTAAAGGATCATTAGGAGGCACAACAATAGAAGCAAGACCAATAATTTCATCCTTACTAGGCAATTCCTCTTCACGGTGTTGTCTACGAAATTTAGAAAAATTAAACTCATGAGACATATCACCCAAACCAATAGTAACAACATCCTTTTTGCAGTCTATCTTAGCATCAACTGTGTTTAAGAAGGGTCTACCAAATATAAAGGGACAAAAGCTATCTTGTGGGGAAGCAAGAACAAGAAAATCAGCAGGATATTTAGTTTTCCCACACAAGACTTCAACATCTCTAACAATCCCAATTGGTGAAATAGTATCTCTATTGGCAAGCTTAATTGTGACATCAATATCTTGTAACTCAGCATGTGCAATATCATGCATAATTTCTTTGTATAAGTCAATAGGTATTGCACTAGCACTAGCACCCATATCACACAAGCCATGATAACAATGATCTCCTATTTTAACAGAAATAACGGGCATGCCTATAACAGGTCTAGGTTTATCTTTAGCACCAGGCTTAGCAATTCTAGCAGCTTCATTGCAGAAGTAAATAATATGCCCATCAATATTATTAGCCAAGAGATCCTTAACAATAGCAATATTAGGTTCAACTTTAACTTGTTCAGGGGGTGTATAAGTTCTAATATTACTTTTGTTGACAACAGTTGAAGCTTTAGCATGATCCTTTATCCTAACAGGAAAAGGTGGTTTCTCAACATAAGCAGTAGGAACAATAGGATCATTATAAGTGATAGTCTTTTCTTCAACTTTAGTAGGTGCAACTACTTTTACTTGTATGGGAGGATTATATTTAAACCACTTCTCCTTAGGGAGATCAACGTGAGCAGCAAAAGATTCACGGAAAGAGGCTACTATCTTAGAGTCAAGTCCATATTTAGTGCTAAATTTGCGGAAAACATCGGTATCCATAAAAGATTTAACACAATCAAACTTAGGTGTTATACCTGACTCCTTACCATCGTCGAGATCCCAATCTTCAGAGTCGCATTTAATTATTTCCAATAAATTCCATTTGAATTCAATAGTCTTCATCATAAAAGAACCAGTACAAGCAGTATCGAGCATTGAGCGATTGTTGTCAGAAAGTCGAGCATAAATTTTTTGAATATTCATTTCTCTTGAGAGCTCATGATTGGGGCATGAATATAACATTGACTTAAGCCTCCCCCAAGCTTGAGTGATGCTTTCTCCTTCGCGAGGCCAAATATTATATATATAATTACGATCACGATGAACAAGATGCATAGGGTAAAACTTCTGATGAAATTCCAATTTCAATCGCTTGTAGTCCCATGATCCCATATCATCACATAGCCTATAACATGTCAATGCATCTCCCTTCAAAGATAAAGGGAAGACCTTCTTCTTGGTAACATCATCAGGCATACCTGCAAGCTTAAATAATCCACAAACTTCATCCACATAGATTAGGTGTAAGTCGGGATGCAATGTTCCATCTCCTGCAAAAGGATAAGCTAGCAGTTTCTCTATCATACCCGAAGGAATTTCAAAGTAGACATTTTCATTTTCAGTAGGTTCAGTAGGTTGAGGAGCAACTCTTTGCTCTACTGGTCGGGGTGAAGATACCCCGAACAAGCCCCACAGAGGATTACTTTTCATAGTAACAAGTGATAGTAAATTTCAGCACACTATATAAATTTTTCCTTACCAAATTCCACCTACCAAAGGCGCTTCACTCCCCGACAACGGCGCCAAAAAAGAGTCTTGATGACCCACAAGTATAGGGGATCTATCATGGTCCTTTCGATAAGTAAGAGTGTCAAACCCAACGAGGAGCAGAAGGAAATGATAAGCGGTTTTCAGCAAGGTATTCTCTGCAAGCACTGAAATTATCGGTAACAGATAGTTTTGTGATAAGATAATTTGTAACGAGTAACAAGTAAAAAGTGTAAATAAAGTGCAGCAAGGTGGCCCAATCCTTTTTGTAGCAAAGGATAAGCCCAGACAATTTCTTATATGAAGGAAAACGCTCCCGAGGACACATGGGAATTATCGTCAAGCTAGTTTTCATCACGCTCGTATGATTCGCGTTCGGTACTTTGATAATTTGATATGTGGATGGACCGGTGCTTGGGGGATGTCCTTACTTGGACAAGCATCCCACTTATGATTAACTCCTATTGCAAGCATCCGCAACTAGAAAAGAAGTATTTTAGTTTGGGGGCTGCAGGTAAGCGTCAGGTAAGCTTTCTTCTCTCTCTCTGCTTTTCCTATTTTAGTTTCTGTTTCTATTATTCCGTAGTCTTTAGGGCTTTACTAAAACTACTAAAACAGATCCAAAAATCATGAAACTGCTCAATGCCACTGTTTGGAATATAACCAACGGTAAACATTTTAGTTTATGATTATTTGAGCATTTAAAATATTTAATAGCATTTATATGCCCAAATGAAAATATTATATGATTTAATTCAGAGCCCAAATATGTCATGGAAAAATGTGCAACACCTCTGGTTATTGCTTCTAGTATTTTCCAGAAATGATGAACATTTTTTAAAGTCATTTGGATTCACTGAGAATATTTTTGTTGAACCTAGTGAATTCCTTTGATGCTAGGGTTTAAACAATCCCCATTTCAAGTTCATTTGAAACTTAAACCTGATGTCACTCATGAGGCTAGCCTAGTGCATTGCCAGAAGCTAGGGATGTGACAACTCACCCCCACTAAACAAGAATCTCGTCCCGAGATTCAAGCGTAGGGTAAGATGGAAGGGGGAACGCAAATTAACACAATCTTCACGATCCAGGTTGCACTTCATAAGAATGTTGATTCGATCATGATCTTTCTCTCGATGTCATGCTCTGAGAACTTCATCCAACACGACGATGACAGAAAGAAATTCTACAGAACTGATCTCCTCAAAGATCGAGCAACTGACGATCAGCTAATGAAATGAGACATAACATCTCTTGAGCCGAGACACGATACACACATTAAGAATGATGGAAATGAGCATATGACAAGGTTTAAATAAGTAGCAGAATTTCCACAGTTAGGAGGGTGGTGAACGGTGTCAACGTGGTAAGGAGTTGGTTGCCCTTCGGAACAAACGGGGCACCTTTGGGAAGATGACTGCTAGAATTATTCCCTTAAGTGGCAAAAAGAATTACTTTTGATACATCGATCATTGAAACTCTCTATACCAACCTAAGGCAATTCACAACGATCGTTTGACGAAGTTCGAGAGAACGACATACTCAGGGTAGAGGGATGATGTGGACTACCTTGTTGAAGACAACGCGATGGATGATTTTCTTATCATCGGAAATGGATGGGACTCATGGTAAGTCCACCATTGAAGATGAACCTGGACAGCAACTGCTGAGAAGGGCAGCCCATGGAGGATTGGCACGATGGGGTGCAAGCTGGGAACAAAATGCAAATGTTAGGAATGTTCCAACCATCATATCTGCCTGAGATTCAGATCTGGTTGGTGTCAGGATATTCCAGACTCATCAAGTCTAGAAAGAAAAATGAAAGTTTGCAACACAAATCGACGAGACGACATTGCGAGATTCTCGGGGAGTGAACTATGATAGCAAGCTCCAAAACATGAGTTGTTTTTGCTACATACATGTGAACACGTTGTCCAAGACAAGCATGACCACATAGTAGTCTTACAACAAAACACTAAAGAGTTCTGATTGGGAACCATCATTGCGGAGAGCGAAGTCCTGCGCATGTACCTTTGGGTCCTTAACGGTTAGCACTCAAGAACTTCTTTTCCTTGAACAAATCAATCAGTGGCTTGGTGTGCTAGGGAATACATATGGAGTGGAGGTAATTAATCTACCAAACCATAGAATACATTCGCACATGCATAACTGACTTGGGATGGCACCAGAGGAAACAAAAACAATCTTTCTCGAACTCACGGCGGCAACTTGCACCAAATGCACATGAATTCGAGGAAGTCACTTTTTCCATCCAAGCATAAGCTTCATGAACGGAACACGAAGGCATTGCTTACAAAGTTTCCAACACTAGGTTGATGTTCAACATGAATCATGGGGGAGAGAAAATGCTGCTGATGGGCTCAACAACAACTCATCAGAATTTCCATATCACTGGACTTCCACCATCATGTGAACACGGTGATAGCATTGGTCAGACCAAAAGATGTAATGGTGTATGCTCGAGGGATCAACCACGAGTAAGACAACATTACAAACATCGTTGGTTCTGATTTGACTTGACGATAGCCCATACTCAAGTCAAAGTTTTAAGGCAATACATCCAACAACTGATCACGAGGACCAATCGATGGAGATATCATCTTTCTTCAACACACACACACACACACACACACACACAAAGATATCCCTTAACATGAGCTAAGTCAGACAAGCTTTTATCTTCCAACTCTCCAAGTTGTTGTTTGTCTTAACCAACTAGCTCAGGGGTATCCAACACAGATTCTTGGAGAATGGGTGGTTTGGAGGAAAACCAACATGATCACGAACTCAACATAACAGTCAGGGGACAACCTGGTGATACTTCCGAGAAGATATTCGGAAGATCACGAACCACCGAAATGTTATTAAGCTCGGGAGCAATCTTGCTTTCAAGGCAAGATGATATGATCAAAAGAGTGAGGGATTGACACCATCCTAACTCATTGATCAAAGAGTGCACTGGAAATAAGGACTAGGTAGCACGATCAATCTTAGGATGATGATTCAATAACCAACACGCTAAGAATGAGAATATTGTCCATTGACTACCAAGCAACGAGGTTGCTGGGAGTATTGATTTCACACATCACAGTTCACTTGTCGCCATTCCGGTTACAACAACACGGGACCGGGGAATGAATAATGATAGCGAGAAGTATCACTGCGTCAAGAATTCATAAGAGGTGGTGCAATTCTCATGACATTCTTGACATAAAGATGGTAACACTCCAAGGTAGAATAGAGCAAAAGCTGGATTGGCATTTTGATCCACGGAATACAACTACTTTGACCCAATCCTGGATATGGATGAGGTACTGGAGTTTGTTTCACCTAGCCATTCCGGAATAGAACGACTTGACGGCCACAAGAGCAATAGGCATCAATGAACGAATGCACACATACTCTTGACTATCAATTGATAGACGAGGGCCAGGAAATAACTAAAGAGGGACAACCCAAAAGAACATATGATTTTCTGAGTTGTGGATGCATGGTTTAGCATGTCGAACAAAGTTCAACAGGTTTCTTCCGGATAACCCATCCAGAAAGGTAGGACTGGCAGATTCACAATTCTTGAATGGAGAACCCATTAAGAGCACTCTTATTGTGATCTTTTGGTTCAAAGGCTTTTGCCATATTGGTTCATGGTATTGGAAGAAGGATATACCACGGACCTCGAGGACTATCGCAAAGGTTACTAATATCTTAAGGGAACTAGCAAATACTAACAACATGAAGTAGGGCGAATCTCGGGTTCAAGAACCCAGGAATAGAATACCTACTAACTAATAACATCACGGGATGCTTTCGAGAATGGTGGCCAGAATCAACACACTGGGGATACAAAGCATAGCTAGATTACTAGGTGACTCCCTAAAACACCTAGGGTCATAATAATAGCTCCAACATATATACCGAGGCAATAGAGTACCTCAACGCACCGGTTAGTGTGCTTATTCTGACCAAAAAGGACAACGGGAACAGAAAGAAAGGATTTGCAAATGCATCAGACTATTTAGAGACCTGGGATGACTCGGACAGCATAACAGCTGTAAATGCTCAAAAATATTTGAGACATCTGAAAAATAGTGACATGACCACTCAACATCACAATATCAAGGTTCTGAGGCCAGCTATGAACATACGGAAATAGTAGAATCTGAACTGAGACTTGAATCCATCAATCCTATAAGTCTATGGATTAGTAACACGTCATCCTGATAGATAGATAGATGAGAAGGCCTAGTTCTTAATCCCCGTAGAAGAGAAGAGGCTGACTCAGATCAGAAGGGCATAAGGTATAAGGAGTAAAAAGAGCCTTACGTTCCCTTCCCCAATCAATTCCCTTACATAACTAAAGCATTTCTAGACACAACTTCGACCAGTTTGGCTTGGTAATCCTATAGGCAGTCAGGCTCTGATACCAACGCTGTCAGGACCTCGATTCCAAGTCACATCGATCTAGCCGGTAACACCTCATATCACTTTGCGGCCTCACGCACGGTATACACACGGGTGTCGCCTTACCATGGCCCGGGACTGTTTGCGTCTTTTGGCTCACGTATATGATAGTGTCGCTAGCATCCATATGACAGAGAACCCAGGCCGACATGACTAGTCGTGAACCCAAGGTGGCACTAACTTACGGGGACAGGCATACATGAATCAACATCGAGCATGTCGGTCAGCAGCGTGCGAATCCGGGCTGTAGTACTGGGCTAACAGGACTCCGGTGAACCGGACTGTAGCAGGCTAGGCAGGACTCCGGATGTCACCGCGTGACATTTCCCCGAAGGGACAGACACAGGAATGAAGTGAATCACATGCCGGCCAGTCAAGTGTTCCGGAGCAGTAGTGCTGGGCTAGCAGGACTCCGATGAACCGGGCTGTAGCGGACTACTATGGCTCATGGAAGCACAAGCCTACATTTCCCCATAAGAGAAGCTACCAAGGATAAACAACTAGGTTGTCGAATCCCACACATACCAAGCATTTCAATCATACACACAATATGCTCGATATGTGTAAATACAACATGGCATCACAGCATAACTCGACGACTCAAGTATTTATTCATTAGGCTCCGAGGAGCCGAGATATTACAAACATGGGTCTCATGACCCAACATTCAGAGCATACAAGTCAAAGCACATGCAGAAACTTAACATGTCTGAGTACAGACATCTACAAATGAAAAAGGCTGAGAAGCCTGACTATCTACCAGATCCTGCCGAGGGCACAAGATCGTAGCTGAGGTATCAAGCTAAACGTCGAAGTCCACACAGAACTACTAGCGAGACTGACGTCTCTCTTCAAAACATAAAATAGGCAAACTTGAGTACAAATGTACCCAGCAAGACTTACATCAGAACTAGCTACATATGCATCAGTATCAACAAAGGGGGTGGCGGAGTTTGACTGCAGCAAGCCAGCTTTGGCTCAGTGGCTATCCTAAACTATGACTGCAAGTAACTCTTTTGAGGTGGCGCACACGGGTCCACATATTCACCATATCAGTACACCACTATGGATCCGCTCCCGTCTCCCTACGGGAAGGCCATACATAGCACTCACGCTTATCTTGCGAGTTTAAGAGTATCCACTTTCACTTGTCTACGAGCTGTTATAGGCAACCCAGAAGTCCTTTACCGCGGACACGGCTATTCGAATAGATGATGTTAACCCTGCAGGGGTGTACTTTTTCACACACGCTCTCACCACTTATCGTCGTTTACACGACATGTACTTGGCAACCTTCAAGTGGAAGCCCAGCGAGGGTGCCGGCCCTGGCCTACCTAAACACTCAAGTCTCTAGTCCAGGTTTATCGCCTATTCAGGTTCCATCTGCAGGGAGTCCGGCCGAGGTTTCCACATACGGCTCCGAACGATGTGTACAGGGTTCCGCGACACCAAACGGGCGCCCGGTATACCCGGCCACGTGCCTACCGCATCACAGCCCACCCCTCGGGTCAGCGCTGCACATGGCCTCCAGCATACTACAAACACCAGAAACTACTTGCAACTCCTCGACAGAGGACAAGGGTGGTTAAGAAGCCGAGAGGGTCCATTGGTTTCCGGCCCAATGCATGCTAGTAGCTGTTCATGGATCACAAACACAGATCTCAGTTCCTGAGGACGGCTTCAATGAGACAACCCACCATGTACTCCTACATGGCCTCTCACCGCTACCTTTACCAAATCGTATTCACACACTTAGCTCACACACAGTAGGACATGTTCATCACCATTCCAATTCATCCCCGATGAATCAGACCTGACTCAACTCTAAGCAGTAGCAGGCATGACAAACAAGCATGAATGAGTAGGCACATCAGGGCTCAAACAACTCCTACTCATGCTAGTGGGTTTCATCTATTTACTGTGGCAATGACAGGTCATGCAGAGGATAAGGGGTTCAACTACCGTAGCAAGTAACAGATGAATCGTTGTTGTCCTAATGCAGTAAAAGAGAGCAGGAGCGAGAGAGTGGGATTGTATCGGAATGAACAAGGGGGTTTTGCTTGCCTGGCACTTCTGAAGATAGTATAGTTCTTCATCGGTGTCATCGAACTCATCGTCGGAACGTCGTCTACTGAGAGGGACCAATTACCAGCAAACAAGGAAGAACATAATCAATGTAATGCAACAAGATGATGCATGATCATGACATGGCAATATGTTGTGGTTTTAGCTAATGCAACTAGAAACCAGATTAAATGAAGTTGGTTTGAACCAAGGGTTCAAATTCAAACTCCATATGTGCTTATTTAAATGCTAATTATGCAAATTTCCATATATAGCAACCTTAGGTTGTTCAAACATGCATGCAAATGGTGCAGATGGATAGATTGGATTTTTCTGATCATTTTTCATATATAATTTGTTTGATTTGGAGTTACGGATTAATTTCTATGAATTTTTTAGGTTAGCATTATTTTCTGAAATTTCCTGAATAAGAATAAATCCAGAAAATAATTAACTGTGTCAGCATTGCGTCACTGTGACGTCAGCAGTCAACAGGCGTCAACCAGGTCAAACCTGACCAGTGGGACCCACTGGTCAGTGATCCAGTCAACTAACTAATTTAGTTAGCCCTAACTAACTGGGCAGGGCCCACTAGTCAGTGACTGTAGTAACTGACCTAACTAGTTAATTAGTGCTAACTAGAGTAATTAGTCGGGCAGGGCCCGCAAGTCAGTGGGAGAGAGGGGGAAGTCAAACCGGGCAATGGGGTCAACCCACGCCGGTCAACGGGTCAGCGGTCGCCGGCGTTTAGCCGCCGACGAGTCCAGACGCGGCGGTGCGCTGCGGGATTCACCTACAGAGCACCGTTTGGCGCGCGGAGCACAGCTACGGGATGCGGACGCTCATCCGCATCCAACCGTGGTGGTGGCGCGGCCGGGGAGTGGCCGGAGTGGCGCCGGCGGCGGCCGAAGCTCGGGTGCAAGTGGGGATGGGGCTGCGGTGCGCAAATGAGCGCGGTGAGGTGCTACGAACGCTCTACGCGATGCGGGGAGCGCGTTGGGCGCATGCCCGGGAACAAATGGTCACCGGAGCATCACCGGCGACGAGCGCGGGCAGCGGCGCGTGCGGGTGAGCGCGGTGCAGTCGCTACAGCACACGGGGAAAGAAAAGAAGAGGAGGGGAAGGTCAGTGGCTCACAGCGGTCACGACGAGCGGGTCAGCGAGGTCGGGGAGGCAGCGAGGCGAGCGCGGGGTCGCCGGCGACCTTGGCAGACCGAGGTTGAAGAAGACGGCATTTGCAGCATTTTAGAGTTTCCGGCGTCGCGTGGCTCGGTGAGAAGGAAGAGGAGGGCGGGGCGGAGCACGGGGATGCGTCGGAGAGGCGCGGGGAAGGCGATGGCCACGGCTACGGCGGTCGGCGGCGGCGAGCACGCTCGGCTGTGGTGGGGAACGGCAAGAGAGAGGCATTGGGGGCGAATGGAGGGGTCCAGGGGGTCGGGGCGACGACGTGGAGGTCGTCCAGACGTCCAGGGGTGCGGGCGGCAAGCAGGTGGCGCCATGGCGAGCTCGCGCACGCCGGCGTCACCTCCCTGCCTCCCTGGCGGGGACGATGCAGCTATCTGGCATGGGCCAGCATAGTGCTGGGCCGCCAGGTGGGCTGCAGGTAAGCGTCAGGTAAGCTTTCTTCTCTCTCTGCTTTTCCTATTTTAGTTTATGTTTCTATTATTCCGTAGTCCTTAGGGCTTTACTAAAAATACTTAAACAGATCCAAAATCATGAAACTGCTCAATGCCACTGTTTGGAATATAACCAACGGTAAACATTTTAGTTTATGATTATTTGAGCATTTAAAATATTTAATAGCATTTATATGCCCAAATGCAAATACTATGTGATTTAATTCAGAGCCCAAATATGTCATGGAAAAATGTGCAACACCTCTGGTTATTGCTTCTAGCATTTTCTAGAAATGATGAACATTTTTTAAAGTCATGTGGATTCACTGAGAATATTTTAGTTGAACCTAGTGAATTCCTTTGATGCTAGGATTTAAACAATCCCCATTTCAAGTTCATTTGAAACTTAAACATGATGTCACTCATGAGGCTAGCCTAGTGCATTGCCAGAAGCTAGGGATGTGACACCTGTTCATCCACCCCCAACGGGCTGGGGTGCGGCGGCCTCCTCGGGGTCCTGTTCATCCAGCGGCAACGGCGTACTACCACGAGGTCCAGTTCATCCAACCCCCACCGGGAACTGCTCATCCACAGCCAACCAACCGGCTCGACTCACCACGTCTCGACTCGTTTTACGTACCGCGCGCACGGTAGCAACAGTCACTATTCATCGAGAGGCAACCCAACACCGGCTGGCTACATCTCGCACGAGGGCTCGATCGGCTTCAGTAAGCAGCAACAGTGATCGATCGCTCGGGTTCAGTTAGCAGCAGCAGCGAAGGAATTGCTCGGGTTCAGTCGGCAGCGAGTGAATCGCTCAGGTTCAGTTAACAGCCAAGGGGTTGATCACTCGGGTTCAGTAACGTGAGATCGCTCCTGGTTCAGTTAGCCAACGCCTCGCACACACGCGCGTACATGAGAGAAACGCGCAAACCACAGTGCATCGCTCAGCCCCGACCAGCCACCGTAACCGGGACCTCCGTGATATATCACTACTACAGGATGCTGCTAATGCGACACTATGATCAGAGACCCTTCAACGAAACTGTGTGTGATGCAATAATCGCAAACGGTGGCATAAAATAACCTCAAAAAAGGTGCAAACCATTTGCGATGGAGGATGCATCAAAAACGGTTCAGATTTTAGTAGCGGGTGCGATGCAGGGCATACGGTTGATCAATACGAACTGTTTGCAATTAGACAGAACAACAGAAATAGGCAGCCATATCAATGTGTGTGGGATATACGGCATACAGTTCGCTCCGATGAACTGTTTGCAATGATCGGGGTGAACACAAACAATTCGGCGTAACAAGATGTGTGTGATACTCGGCAAACAGGTGGGTAATCAGAATTGTGTGCGATCATTATAGACAGCCCATACTGACTTTTTTGTGAATTATGTGCTCGTCAGGGCACACAGTTCAATAAACCAACCTGTGGGCGATAATGTAGAAGATCTTTGTTGAATACTTATTACTAACCGTCTACGGTGAGATTGACATGATAAACAGAGATAACAAATTAATATGAGCGAACGGAAACAGAGATATGTACAGTCTGCTTAATTTAGTCCTTGTTGTTGTTGTTGTTGTTGGATGGCCCCGCGACATCGTCTTGGCGAGGACGCTTCTTGCCGCTGATGGTTGGCTTTTCATCACCGTCGTTGTCATCGTCGTTGATGTCGTTGTCCTCCTCCTCCTTGTTCGACCATTCCTCCTCATCATCATCGTCGTCCTCTTCTCTGTCCTCTGATGGCTCCTTGTCCATCTGGTTGTCATCTGACGACTCCGGAGGCGGCGTCCCTTCCATGATCCAGACATAATCGAGGTATGGGCTCGACGCCGGACTCATGGAAGACGAGCGGGATGATTCCGATGTTGACCAATCATCGGGCGCCAGACTGCTGGCCGAACTGACGTCCTTGTTGTCGCTCGACATGGCTGCAGAGTGTGTGCCAGTGTGTAGCGCGGCCTGCCGGGGACGATGAAGATGGTGGACACTTAAGCGGGGTATGTAGAGAAGAGGAAATGCCAATTGAAGCGGGGGTTGACGTATTATCTTACCGCTGATATAATCAACTGCCATTATTTGTACCCAGTCGCTCCAAATCCCCGGGTTGCGCAGGACTCCTATTGGCTGGTTTATTTTTTCAGGACAAAAAGAAGGAACGAGTTTTGGGATTATGCACAGGTACCGGTATGAATGGAGTAGGACAATTGGCAAGCAATACACTGAGCTCTTATTGATAAAGCCAGTAATAAGCAAACTACAAAGGAAAAGAAAAAAAGACAAAGGAAAATATCTGCACGAATCTTCGCGTAACATCAATGGCATAGGACCTAGATGTGCATTAGATTCTTTCTTGCTTCATCATATTGATTGTACATTCCAGATCAGCCAGTTTCTTCTTCATCTTTACGTTATCTTCTGCGAGCTTGGTGATAACACTCCGAGCCCTGCCATGCCATTCTTCATCCAGCCAGTTAACAAAGGAACAAGCCTCATATCCCTGCCAATGTTAAATAGTATTCAGGATGAGCGGTGGCATTAACTGAAGTAAAATGATGAACTTAGCACTAACCTCTAAGGGGCAACTAAGAAACCGCCTGCCAATATCGAATCGCTACATGCATACACGCCGAGCGGGAGTGTGCCCGTGCACACAACTCAGCTTTTGGTACTTCTCGGTGGCGCAAAACTCGGAGTCGAACTCGTGTTGCGGGAGTCTAGAGTCATGCTCCGGATCCGGCGGCAGATCGCTTTCCTGGGGTCGAGGGGGGTGTCATTCAGGACGGATTTAGCAAGGAGCTATACTTTGGACATGCTAAAAAAGATCGGGATAGATTGGAACCTGACAGGACGATTCGGATCCATAGTATGTCACTGCATCGATGTCATGCACGTAGAGAGAACGTATGTGAAAGCATCCTTGGTACTCTGCTCAAGATTAAAGGTAAAAGAAAGGATGGTGACGGTTCACGGCTGATATGCTTGCTGATCAGTCAAAACGCAAGAGTGAAGCAGAAGATGATGACAAATTCATCAAAGCTCGCCAGAGTTACAATTTCAGTACAAAAGAAGCAAGACAATTCTTCACCTATTTGTTGTCAGTTAAGACACCCTCTTCCTACTGCCAAAACATCAGAAGTCTCATGGATGTGAGCTCAGGTAAAATGAAGTTGGGACACATGAAGTCACATGATTGCCACATAATGTTGACACAAATCCTCCCGGTGGCCTTCAGGAATCTGATGCACAAAGATATAAGAAACACACTCATTGACCTCTGTGATTTCTTCAACCAACTATGGCAGAAAGTTGTAGATCCTGAAGAGTTGGTTCATATGCAAGATGATATTGCAAGAATATTGTCCAACCTAGAGATGTTTTTCCCACCGTCATTCTTTGATGTCATGGTCCATCTCACTGTGCACCTTGTTGACGAGATAAAGTATTGTGGTCCTGTATTTCTTCACAAGATGTATCCCTTTGAGCGGTTCATGGGAATACTGAAGCGCTTTTGTCGAAACCGAAACCATCCAGAGGCAAGCATCTTACAAGGTTATACCGCGGAGGTGGTGGTTGAGTTTTGCACCGAATACATGAAACAAAGACCTATAGGTTTGCCCCTCTCTCGCCACGAGGGAAGGCTGAAAGGTAAGACGGTCCTTGCTAGCACGCAAATGGCTGCACCCAGAGAATTGGTAGAGATTGCCCATTTGATGGTACTTCTTAACAGCCCAATTCTCAGCGCTTATGCCGAAGAACACTTGGCGGATATACGCCAAAGCTTCTTACCAATGTGTGGGCGTTCTGGGAAAGGGGGTCCCCAGACTTGCCTCCCTGTGGCCCATGGCGTGGCTATGCTAGCGGGCCTGTACGGCCCATCTTCATCAACAAGGCATTCAAGACCCTCGCGAGGGGCCAAGCCTCGTGAGGCGGACGACGCAAGACCTCCTCAGGAGCGACCTCTCCAGGCAGGCTCACGAGGAGCAGAGATATCCAGGCAGGGCAAACCTCGCGAGGCTCTCATGAAGTGAGCCATGACGATCGACACCAGGCGGGCGCCAGCGCGCACAGTGTCCTTGTTTCCTCTTTTGTGCCAAGGGGGCAAGCACAGACGCGGAGTACCGAGGCATTAGGCAAAGGTTTCCATATCAGTGCAACGAGACCAAGACCAGCAGGCCAGCAGGACGGAGGTCACCGTGGAGCCCAAGACGGCGTCATCGCCAGAGCCCTTTCACAGGCGAAGAACGCTTTTGTCAGGATAGCTTGTACTAGTTGTCCGCTTTCAAATTGGCCGCCGTTGTTGGCTCCCTTCCCGCTCAATATTTGGGGAGAGGACCAGGGCCTATATAAGTAGAACTAGCCATCACAATAGGCACGACAGACAACGAGGAGGTAGAGATCTCGCAAGCGGGCAACCGGATCTGATCTGATCGAGAGCCAACCTTTAGCCACACCGAACACAAGAACACCTCAACCTCAGGAGGTTGTTCTTCCCCTTGTACTGTCCTTCATCAGCCCAAGAGGCAATCCACCACCACACACTGGAGTAGGGTATTACACCACAACGGAGGCCAAACCAGTATAAATCTTGTGTCTTTGTGTTGCTAGTTCATCGAGTTCGTCCGCGGGATCTTAGCGAGCTAATGCGTAGATCTGTAGGAGGGAAAGAACTTCGCGTGCACCCCAGAGTTTGAACCTTACGGGTTTTGTCGGAACCCCTGATCCAACATTTGGCGTGCCAGGTAGGGGTGACCATAGCTCCTCTTCACCAGCCTATGCTCCGCGCCACCGCACTTGGCCCCCATGGGTAGGTGCCCCGCCACCTGCTCCAGCGGCCGGTGCTGACGACGGGGCCAGGGGGCTCCGAGCCCTGGCCCCCGCCCTGCGGCAGATGCGATGGCCACCCAAGTTTAGGCCGGAGATGCCGCCCCCCTACGACGGCGCGGCAGACCCATCAGCTTTCCTGTCGGCATTCGAGGAGGCCGTCCTCGAGGCCGGAGGCGATGACAAGGTCACGGCCAACTGGCTCCCCATGGCCCTCGCCGGCGAGCCACGCGCCTGGCTGCTCAACCTCCCTGGATCCACGGTGGCATCCTGGGGGGAACTCCGCGACCTCTTCATTGCTCGCTATGCGGCACCGGCGCACCACGCAGTCGCGGCCCTGCTGGGCAGCTCTCAAGCACCGCCTTCAGATCGCAACGTCAAGTCGTTCCTCCGCCAGATTGGTGTCGTTTCCAAGCGCCCGGGGGCTCCGCCAGGTTGGGCTGCGCCGGAGGCCGACCTCACCTTCGGCTCAGAGGACCACCCTGACTCCACCGCCAGCTCGGGCATGCTCCCAATGCTCTGCACGCCCACCATCTACAACGTAGCTGTTACCAAGACCCTCATCAACGGCGGTGCCTTCCTTAACTTGCTCTTCGTGGAGGCCTTCAGCCTTCTTCACATGCCACTCGAGCGACTCAGCCTCAGCAAGCCTTTCTCAGGAGTTGGTGGTGGCAGTGCCTGTAACACCCCGAAAATTTAACCATATTTTGTTTATTAAAATTTTGCCAGGAAATTAAATTTTTATTTTCTGGATTTATCTTTTGATTTCAGAACCTCCCTTTTCTTTGATATTGTGAAGTTTTTACCCCAAGTGAAAACCTTCCAAAAATATTATTGGACTTGTATACCCTCTCAAGAAAACATTTCTTTTATCAGTGGGTTTATTTGAATAATTGTTTTTCCTGAGCTTTATTCTTCTAAAAATGATTTTTCATAAGTTATGGAGCCTCTTTTGTACTGTAACCCTTTCAAATACTTCTTTAAAATTTCAACCAAAATTTGGGGATGTCATGTGATGTTTCCACATCACTTTTATGCAAAAATATCTTTTGGTCATTGGAGATTTTGAGCTCTACACCAAATTTTCAAATCTGGTCCAGTTGGTAATTTTGCACTACAACCTATTTAAATATTTCTTTAAAAATTCTTCCAAGTGTTTGGAGATGTCAGTAGATGCATATAATTCAACTTTATGCAAAAACCCATGAGTATTCTTTGAAAAATTTGAGCAAATCATCCTCTTTTGCTCTCTGGTCCAGTTTGGCATTTTCTACTGCAACTCTATTTTTGTTTGCTCTGTTGCCCATGATTCTTTTTCCTGCTTATAGTCCACCCTGCAAAACCCTTAAGTCCAGGAAAGTGGACCCATTGGAGTAATTTTGGTCCATGCAAAGAGAGCCTTTAGTTTCTGTCCAGATTTGGTTTTCTCAAAAACTTGCACTAACAAGTTTTTGTTTTTAACAAACTAACCTTGCCACCCTCTTTATCATCCAAAGAGACTAGGACCTGGAGTTTTTGGCCACCCCAAGAATTGCCTAGATGCCCATAGCATTCTGTCGAACACCTTGAGTGCATGAACAGATTTGGCATAGTTTCATATTTGCATTGTGATCTTGATCCCCTGACCAAACCAACATGTCCACTAAGCTCCTACCTACCACTAACCTAGACCTGTTTACTACCAGCATCATTCGAGCTCTCTAACACACGTTGGCATTTCGACGAGCACGTAGCGTGCGTGCTCTGGGCGCGGCCAGAGCGCGCGTTTTGCACGTGCGTGCGCCCGAGTCGCCGCGTCCCACTACCGCCTCCTCGCACCCATTCTGGTCCCTCCCCTCTCACTGCCAGCGCGCCCCGACTCCTCCCTCATCGCAGAGCCACCCGACCACCTCCTGGACCCCCGCAGCGCCGCCGTCAGGTCGGCCGTGGCAGCTAGCGGACGGCCACAGCAGGCCTCTGCCATGGACGGCGCCGCCCGAGCCATACGCGCGCGCCAGCTCGCCCACTCGAGCAGTGGGGAGTTCGTCGGAATACGCCGACCAGCGCCCGTCGCGGCCACGTCGCCCTGCCTGCTATAGAACGGCGGTTCGCCGTTCCTATCCATGGCCACCGCGGAACCAACCTCGGCCGCCTATAAAAGGAGCCCCCGAGCCCGTCCAAACACTCAGGCGACCTCAAGCCCCCTAAAGCCCCCACGGCCAGCAATCGATGGCGGGAAGCCTTCTTCCTCGTCTCCGATCAGTTCGGCCGCCGCCACGCTCCGGTGCCATACGTCGCAAGCAGAGTCTTTCCCGTCCCTCCAGTGCTTCCATCCTCCTCCCCTCGACCGTGGGAGCCGCCCAGCCCCTCAGCCTCGACGGGGAGCCATCGTAGCCCAGGCCCCCAAATCCTCCCGAAGCCACCTCCGCCGCGGAGCTCGCCGCCGGCGATTCCCTTCGCCCCCGCCAGCCGTTCGACCACCGGGAGTACCGCCCTGGACCAGCGGATCCATCCCCGCCCTAGGAACCCCGCGGGAAGCCGCCGTTCGTCGACGGCGATCGCCGGAGCCCCGCCTCCGCTCGGGCAGAGGAGAAAGGAGGCGGGCTGCTGGTCAAACCTGACCAGTGGGCCCAAGGGACCCACTGTCAGTGACCCAGAGCCGGTCCACGCTGGCATAAGTGAAGGCGTAAAGCACAGAGTACGCTTCCCCCCCCCCCCCCCCCCCCGCGAACCGTTTTTTTCTGTTTCTTTTATTTATCTATTAAAAACAGATTTTGACTAAACTTTGACCGGCTATAACTTTTTAAATATAAGTCCAATTGACTTGATTCTTTTTCTGTTGTTTCTCAAATTTTGTCTAGTTTATTTTCATATTTATTTGAAAATTTTCCAAACAACTTTTTTGTACTGTTTTCAAACTATGTGTTAATTTGAATTTTCTCAAAATAGGATTTTTGAAGAAGGAAGCAACTTTCAAAAAATGCACCCCACTTGCATACTCTTGAAGGCAAGCATTCTGAACCCTGGCATAATATTATGTGTGTTGTTTGATACGGTTACAACACCACCTTAACACAAAGTATTCATTATTTTATGTGATGATATGATCATACTCATGAGTGCATAATGAATGTTCCTTGCTGTTGGAATTTGATATGCTTGTGATAGTAATCACCCTTGTATGCCTTTCATGCCTACCGGAAGGAATCCGGGAAAGTCTCTGTCTTGGGTAGACACGAGCTTGTCTCCAGTCTTCGTCGAGACGGTTGTGTCTGGTACGGCATAGTGAGGTATGATGAGTGGTGATTTTGTCTGTAGGTTGAAACATATTTGTTATGCTAACCATGCAGGGAATACTTAAACCTCCTGAGTCGACCGTAGATCGAGTCTTGTTCCAGTAACACCCATACTTGTTTCGTACTACCACTTGTCCCTGCCACAGGTAGGGTACGGTTCAGTAAGTTGTCAACCCCTTCCTAGCACACACCGTACAGAGAGGCCATGGTGGAAGATACCCGAGGCCCCCGGTAGGCATGCCACCTGGTTCGGGGGCATGGGAGTTTTTGGTTGGAGCCGAAGGCGTAGCTCCCCTAGTTTGCGCGCGGTATAAATTTTGTGATCCCATGCTAATCGAGGTTGTAGCCTCCCCACTTAGAGTTTCGCTTAACGGGTGTCGTCGGTGATTCCAGACACCGGTAAGTTAGGCTGGTGTGTGCGGTTAGGTGTGTTTTCAATTAAAAGACCATAGACGGAATTAGTCCCAATGGACTAAAGAAATCCGTTACTCGTGGGTAAAGAGTACACCCTCTGCAGAGATTATATCTATTCAAATAGCCGTGTCCATGGTTAAGGACTACAGTCCGGGATGGGTCAAGTGTCGGTCTTCGGAGGAAAAACTGCTAAACCAGAACATTGATTATGACCTGTGACATATGAGGATTATTATTATTATTATTATTGTGGACTAACCATTTACATTATTTGAATTATTGAGTATCCCTTGGACGGTTCTACCTCCTGGATACTCACTTCGATTATTCTCTTACAAGCCCTTTATGTGGTGTCGCTCAGACGCCCGACTATGGCATGCTTGTTATTTAAATTACTTATAAGCCCTTTATGTGGTGTCGCTCAGACGCCCGACTGTGGCATGCTTGTCATTTAAATTACTTATAAGCCCTTTATGTGGTGTCGCTCAGACGCCCGGCTGTGGCATGCTTGTTATTTAAATTACTTATATGCCCTTTATGTGGTGTCGCTCAGACGCCCGACTGTGGCATGCTTGTTATTTAAATTACTTATAAGCCCTTTATGTGGTGTCGCTCAGACGCCCGACTGTGGCATGCTTGTTATTTTAAATTATTTATAAGCCCTTTATGTGGTGTCGCTCAGACGCCCGACTGAGGCATGCTTTATATTATTATCCTTTCGAGGTGTCGCTTCAGACACCCGATCGGTGCATTCTATTTCTGCTCCCTTATTGCATATTCATATGAACAACCTGCTTGCGTGCATCATGGATTTTTATTTCGTGGCTGACGTTGTGATCATAGAATATTTCAGAGCATGATCATCATTTGTTATATTATACCTGTGTTCATAACGTTTGCGAGTACATTCAAAGTACTCACTGGCTTGTCCCTGGCTATTGTCTTGGCCAGATTTCTTGCGTGGAGAGGAGCGTTGCGACGACAGCCCTGGTATCTACGCAATGATGATAGCAGCCTCGCGAAGATAGGAGTTATCCTGGTCAGCTGTTCCTGTGGGAAATAGAGTCCCATGGCCACTGATGAACCACAAACCGCTTCCGCCATCAACCACTAGAAACCATTTGTTGTACTCATAGGCCAGAATGGTCTTGTACCACATATTTTGTATTTTGCTAGGAATTTATGTATCAAGTTTCTGCCTCATCAGCTAACAGTAATCCTGGGGCTGGTGAGCACAAGGACCATTTTTGGGAAATTGATACCCCGAAAATCCGGTCCTGACAACCTTGGTATCAGAGCCAGCTGACCATTGGCTAATGCTATCTTAGCCAGGTCAATAAACCTAGGTTAACCAACCCACCAGACCTTAACCTAAACCCCAGCCAAGCTTCTCGTGTAAGATAGCCACACAATGACCCGACACCTTTTGGCAGTCGATGCCCAACCTATCAGCCTAGCCTATCGATCATGCGCCAATGACCGGCACCTAAAGTGTCTCATTCGCTAGCATGCAAAGGAAGACTCCGTCCCCCTTTTTTATATAAAAAGGGCACGCTAGCCTCAACCCCCTCCAGCTAACCCCGACGGTGAAACCCCTGGAGAAGCCTCGACGTCCACAAGGCAAGCCCGCTTAGATATTAATGAGGTAGACTAAGTCACTCGAGTAGTACCGAGCCTGAGTTTTTCTATGCCTCATAATTGTGTGACCTCGTATCAACATAATTAAATGCTGTCTGCTTATGCGCCCCTATTTTAAATAGTAGCCATGCATAAGTATGTTGATGTACGATTGCTTTTTTTATTCCAGGCGTAGCTACCAAAAACCACCCCGACAATACCCACAGCAATGCATCACATTTATGAGATATGTGTATTTGTGGCATTGACCCCGACCCCAAGAGCAGAACCGACAAACTAGTTAGCCTTCACCGCGATAAATGACCCCGCCCAGATGCTATATAAAAGGCCACCTCGTGACCTTGCCAAGTATCTCTCACCTTGTGCATAACTCGCACAGCCATTCCTTTGCCATGCCGAGCCCCAGTATTTATCTGAGAACTCCAGATGCCACCCCAGGTAGTTTTGTCAAAATATTGTGGGACTTTACCTGCAGTACCATGAGTGCCATCCATCCACCCCAGTACGAGTTGCTCAAATGGAGGATCACCCCATCCACCTCGAAATATTGGGCTGTAGTGCACATCCCTCCCGCAAACCCAAACCAAGACCCAACGGAAGTCTCCTTCATGGGAAAATCTATGCCGACTCCGCATATGGCCATAGAAGCTGCTGCGTACAAAGCGCTTGCTTGCCTTCGATTCGCGGTGCCCTATGCCAACGAACGAGGGTATTATTACTTCCCGAGTCATGCAGCACCCGGAGAAGTAGCATCTTTCCCCAGTGGACGAATTGAGAGAGACCCAGTGCTGGGCAACCTTGCACAGTATGTCATCGCTCAAGAGCGTTTAACCCAGCGAGTAATGGGTTATCTCCAGAGCCTCGCTGATTTAAATCCTCAGATCGCCATCGGCAGACCACTGAGGCCTGACCAGGAGAGACACATCCATCGACTAGTCAATCCGCTTCCCCCGATAGAAGAGGAGTGTGCCCCAGTACCAGAGACGTTTTCTCAAGACCCTGTCCATTTACTGTTTTCATTGTAGACATCACTGCTACGTTCATTGTCCCAGCATTTATTTATGCGTTGCAGCTTATGCGGCGTACCCTAAGTTTGTGCTATGAGTAAACTATTTGGTTTCAGCTCATAGGAGTTTTTTTTAAACAGCCCTTAGCAAATCTCGAGGACGAGATTTTTCTTAAGGGGAGTAGTGTTGTAACACCCCAAAAATTTAACCATATTTTGTTTATTAAAATTTTGCCAGGAAATTAAATTTTTATTTTCTGGATTTATCTTTTGATTTCAGAACCTCTCTTTTCTTTGATATTGTGAAGTTTTTACCCCAAGTGAAAACCTTCCAAAAATATTATTGGACTTGTATACCCTCTCAAGAAAACATTTCTTTTATCAGTGGGTTTATTTGCATAATTGTTTTTCCTGAGCTTTATTCTTCTAAAAATGATTTTTCATAAGTTATGGAGCCTCTTTAGCACTGTAACCCTTTCAAATACTTCTTTAAAATTTCAACCAAAATTTGGGGATGTCATGTGATGTTTCCACATCACTTTTATGCAAAAATATCTTTTGGTCATTGGAGATTTTGAGCTCTACACCAAATTTTCAAATCTGGTCCAGTTGGTAATTTTGCACTACAACCTATTTAAATATTTCTTTAAAAATTCTTCCAAGTGTTTGGAGATGTCAGTAGATGCATATAATTCAACTTTATGCAAAAACCCATGAGTATTCTTTGAAAAATTTGAGCAAATCATCCTCTTTTGCTCTCTGGTCCAGTTTGGCATTTTCTACTGCAACTCTATTTTTGTTTGCTCTGTTGCCCATGATTCTTTTTCCTGCTTATAGTCCACCCTGCAAAACCCTTAAGTCCAGGAGAGTGGACCCATTGGAGTAATTTTGGTCCATGCAAAGAGAGCCTTTAGTTTCTGTCCAGATTTGGTTTTCTCAAAAACTTGCACTAACAAGTTTTTGTTTTTAACAAACTAACCTTGCCACCCTCTTTATCATCCAAAGAGACTAGGACCTGGAGTTTTTGGCCACCCCAAGAATTGCCTAGATGCCCATAGCATTCTGTCGAACACCTTGAGTGCATGAATAGATTTGGCATAGTTTCATATTTGCATTGTGATCTTGATCCCCTGACCAAACCAACATGTCCACTAAGCTCCTACCTACCACTAACCTAGACCTGTTTACTACCAGCATCATTCGAGCTCTCTAACACACGTTGGCATTTCGACGAGCACGTAGCGTGCGTGCTCTGGGCGCGGCCAAAGCGCGCGTTTTGCACGTGCGTGCGCCCGAGTCGCCGTGTCCCACTACCGCCTCCCCGCACCCGTTCTGGTCCCTCCCCTCGCACTGCCAGCGCGCCCCGACTCCTCCCTCATCGCAGAGCCACCCAACAACCTCCTGGAGCCCCGCAGCGCCGCCGTCAGGTCGGCCGTGGCAGCTAGCGGACGGCCACAGCAGGCCTCTGCCATGGACGGTGCCGCCCGAGCCATACGCGCGCGCCAACTCGCCCACTCGAGCAGTGGGGAGTTCGTCGGAATGCGCTGACCAGCGCCCGTCGCCACCACGTCGCCCTGCCTGCTACAGAACGGCGGTTCGCCGTTCCTATCCACGACCACCGCGGAACCGACCTCGGCCGCCTATAAAAGGAGCCCCCGAGCCCGTCCAGACACTCAGGCGACCTCAAGCCATTCCCCTAAAGCCCCCACAGCCAGCAATCGACGGCGGGAAGCCTTCTTCCTCGTCTTCGATCAGTTCGGCCGCCGCCATGCTCCGGTGCCATACGTCCCAAGCAGAGTCTTTCCCGTCCCTCCAGTGCTTCCATCCTCCTCCCCTCGACTGTGCGGAGCTGCCCAGCCCCTCAGCCTCGACGGGGAGCCACTGTAGCCTAGGCCCCCAAATCCTCCCGAAGCCACCTCCGCCGCAGAGCTCGCCGCCGGCGACTCCCTTCGCCCCCGCCAGCCGTTCGACCACCGGGAGGACCGCCCTGGACCAGCGGATCCATCCCCGCCCTTGGAACCCCGCGGGAAGCCGCCGTTCATCGACGGCGATCGCCGGAGCCCCGCCTCCGGTCGGGCAGAGGAGAAAGGAGGCGGGCGACTGGTCAAACCTGACCAGTGGGCCCAAGGGACCCACTGTCAGTGACCCAGAGCCAGTCCACGCTGGCATAAGTGAAGGCGTAAAGCACAGAGTACGCTTCCCCCCCCCCCCCCCCCGAACCGTTTTTTTCTGTTTCTTTCATTTATCTATTAAAAACAGATTTTGACTAAACTTTGACTGGCTATAACTTTTTAAATATAAGTCCAATTGACTTGATTCTTTTTTTGTTGTTTCTCAAATTCTGTCTAGTTTAGTTTCATATTTATTTGAAAATTTTCCAAACAACTTTTTTGTACTGTTTTGAAACTACGTGTTAATTTGAATTTTCTCAAAATAGGATTTTTGAAGAAGGAAGCAACTTTCAAAAAAATGCACCCCACTTGCATACTCTTGAAGGCAAGCATTCTGAACCCTGGCATAATATTATGTGTTTTGTTTGATACGGTTACAACACCACCTTAACACAAAGTATTCATTATTTTATGTGATGATATGATCATACTCATGAGTGCATAATGAATGTTCCTTGCTGTTGGAATTTGATATGCTTGTGATAGTAATCACCCTTGTATGCCTTTCATGCCTACCGGAAGGAATCCGGGAAAGTCTCTGTCTTGGGTAGACACGAGCTTGTCTCCAGTCTTCGTCGAGACGGTTGTGTCTGGTACGGCATAGTGAGGTATGATGAGTGGTGATTTTGTCTGTTGGTTGAAACATATTTGTTATGCTAACCATGCAGGGAATACTTAAACCTCCTGAGTCGACCGTAGATCGAGTCTTGTTCCAGTAACCCCCATACTTGTTTCGTACTACCACTTGTCCCTGCCACAGGTAGGGTATGGTTCAGTAAGTTGTCAACCCCTTCCTAGCACACACCGTACAGAGAGGCCATGGTGGAAGATACCCGAGGCCCCCGGTAGGCATGCCACCTGGTCCGGGGGCATGGGTGTTTTCGGTTGGAGCCGAAGGGGTAGCTCCCCTAGTTTGCGCGCGGTATAAATTTTGTGATCCCATGCTAATCGAGGTTGTAGCCTCCCCACTTAGAGTTTCGCTTAACGGGTGTCGTGGGTGATTCCAGACACCGGTAAGTTAGGCTGGTGTGTGCGGTTAGGTGTGTTTTCAATTAAAAGACCGTAGACGGAATTAGTCCCGATGGACTAAAGAAATCCGTTACTCGTGGGTAAAGAGTACACCCTCTGCAGAGATTATATCTATTCGAATAGCCGTGTCCATGGTTAAGGACTACAGTCTGGGATGGGTCAAGTGTCGGTCTTAGTGTCGGTCTTCGGAGGAAAAACTGCTAAACCAGAACATTGATTATGACCTGTGACATCTGAGGATTATGAGTATTATTATTGTGGACTAACCAGTTACATTATTTGAATTATTGAGTATCCCTGGGACGGCTCTACCTCCTAGATACTCACTGCGATTATTCTCTTACCAGCCCTTTATGTGGTGTCGCTCAGACGCCCGACTGTGGCATGCTTGTTATTTATATTACTTATAAGCCCTTTATGTGGTGTCGCTCAGACTCCCGACTGTGGCATGCTTGTTATTTAAATTACTTATAAGCCCTTTATGTGGTGTCGCTCAGACGCCCGGCTGTGGCATGCTTGTTATTTAAATTACTTATATGCCCTTTATGTGGTGTCGCTCAGACGCCCGACTGTGGCATGCTTGTTATTTAAATTACTTATAAGCCCTTTATGTGGTGTCGCTCAGACGCCCGACTATGGCAGGCTTGTTATTTTCAATTATTTATAAGCCCTTTATGTGGTGTCGCTCAGACGCCCGACTGAGGCATGCTTTATATTATTATCCTGTCGAGGCGTCGCTTCAGACACCCGATCGGTGCATTCTATTTCTGCTCCCTTATTGCATATTCATATGAACAACCTGCTTGCGTGCATCATGGATTTTTATTTCATGGCTGACATTGTGATCATAGAACATTTCAGAGCATGATCATCATTTGTTATATTATACCTGTGTTCATAATGTTTGCGAGTACATTCAAAGTACTCACTGGCTTGTCCCTGGCTATTGTCTTGGCCAGATTTCTTGCATGGAGAGGAGCGTTGCGACGACAGCCCCAGAACCTACGCAATGATGATAGCAGCCTCGCAAAGATAGGAGTTATCCTGGTCAGCTGTTCCTGTGGGAGATGGATTTCCATGGCCACTGATGAACCACAAACCGCTCCCGCCATCAACCACTAGTAACCATTTGTTGTACTCATAGGCCAGAATGGCCTTGTACCAAGTATTTTGTATTTTGCTAGGAATTTATGTATCAAGTTGGTGCCTCATCAGCTAACAGTAATCCTGGGGCTGGTAAGCACAAGGACCATTTTTGGGAAATTGATACCCCGAAAATCCGATCCTGACAGTGCCCGCTCTCTGGGACAGATCCGCCTTCCCGTCACCTTTGGCACGCGCGACAACTACCACACCGAGCTGGTCGACTTCGACATCACCCGCATCGGCCTCCCGTACAACGCCATCCTCGGGTACCCCGCTCTGGCCCAGTTCATGGCAGCGACTCATCCGGCCTACAACCTCATGAAGATGCCTGGGAGCAAGGGCGTCCTCACTGTCAAAGGGGACGCCAAGGAGGCCCTAGCGGCGCTCAAGCTCGCCCTTAAAACCTCCGCGGTGGCGCAGCCTGCTGACGCGGGCACCTCCAAGCCCAAGGGAGCCGTACCGACCAAGAAGAAGCAATTGTTCACACAAGACAAGGCGGAAACCAAGCAGGTGCCAGTCGACGAGGACGGGCCCTCAGGAGCCACCTTTACCATAGGTGCCAGCCTCGACCAAGGTCAAGAGGAGTCATTGGTGAAGTTCTTGCATGCAAACAAGGATATATTCGCGTGGGAGCCCAATCAGCTGGTAGGTGTCCCGAGAGAGGTGATTCAGCATCATTTAAGGGTATGCCCCAATGTAGGCCTTGTGAAGCAGCGGGCAAGACGGCAGTCCACTGAGAAGCAGGCCTTCATCATCCAAGAGACCCGCAAGCTGGAGGCAGTGAGTGCCATTCGCGAGGTTCGATATCCCGAATGGCTGGCGAACCCCGTCGTAGTGCCAAATAAAGGCGGGAAGGAACGGATGTGCGTCGACTTCACCAACCATAACAAAGCCTGCCCCCAAGATTCGTTCCCGCTCCACGCATCGATCAGATCATCGACTCCACCGCCGAGTGCGACCTGCTGTGCTTCCTGGATGCGTTCTCTGGATATCACCAGATCAAGATGGCGGTGGAAAATGTGGAGAAGACAGCCTTCCTAACCCCATGTGGGTTGTACTGCTACACCTGCATGCCCTTTGGATTGTGCAACGCGGGCGCAACCTTTCAGCGACTGATGCACATCGCCTTGGGGCGGCAGCTCGGGAGAAACACAGAGGCCTACGTCGACGACATTGTGGTGACGTCTCGGGAGGCAAGGACCTTGATCCAAGACCTGGAGGAGACCTTCGAGAGCCTGCGCCAAGTGAACTTGCGGCTTAACCTGGAGAAGTGCATGTTCGGCGTCCCTTCCGGCAAGCTGCTGGGCTTCCTCGTGTCCTACAGAGGGATCGAGGCGAATCCAGAGAAGATCAAGGCCATCGAGGACATGAGCTCGCCGCAGACCCTTAGGGAGATGCAGAAGCTGGTTGGCCGGGTAACTGCGTTGGGACGCTTCATCTCCAAGCTAGGGGAACGCGCCCTACCCTTCTTCAAGCTGATGACAAAGAAGGGCCCATTCGAGTGGACCCAGGAGGCCGACCGAGCTTTTCAAGACCTCAAGAGATACCTGACCAGCCCTCCGGTGATGGTGGCACCACGACCCCTTGAGCCCCTAGTACTCTACCTCGCTGCTACCCCGTACTCCGCCAGCGCAGCACTGGTGGAGGTTCGGGAGGAGCACCAAGCCAAGGGCGCGCTGCGCCGGGCTACAACTGAAGCAATGCAAGATCAGGAAGGCGCCGCAAGAGCCGTGGCAGCACCGAAAGAAGACCAAGCTCAACAGGACGACGCCGCAAAAATTCCCGCAAACAATCAGGCGTCAGGAGTCCCGTCACCTCATGAGGTGTCTCAACTTCCGCAAGACGCAAGCCCAGACACCGCGCCAGCACTCGTCGAACACCCGGTGTATTTCGTCAGCACCGTGTTGCGAGATGAGAGGGCGTGATATCTCATGCCTCAGAAGCTTTTGCTCGCACTCTTGGTGGCCTCGCGCAAGATGCGGCACTATTTCCAGGGGCACCCCATCAAGGTTGTCTCAGCCTACCTATTGGAGAGGGTGCTCAGGAGCCCCAATTCTGCTGGAAGGGTCGCCGAGTGGAACATCGAGCTGCAAGTATTCCAGTTAGAGTTCAGCACTACCAGGGTCATCAAGGGAGCCGCGCTCGCTGATTTTGTGGCGGAATGGACGGACGTCCCGACACTTGAAGTTGGCGAAGACCGGTCCACCTCTGCAGGAAGTGAGGCACCAGACGGTTGGGTCATGTACTTCGATGGCGCCTTCGCACACCAGGGCGCAGGGGCTGGAGCAGTACTCATCTCGCCCACTTAGGATAAGCTCTACTATGTCGTGCAGCTCTGCTTTCAGCAGGGCGAGAAGGTCTCCAACAACATCACGGAATACGAAGGCTTCATAGCTGGCCTGAAGGCCGCGGCAGCTCTGGGGGTGAAGCGCCTTGCCGTTAGGGGCGACTCGCATCTCCTCGTCAACTTCTCCAACAAAGTATACGAGCCAAAGGACGAGCATATGGAGGCATACCTCGCGGAGGTGCGCAAGATGGAGAAGCAGTTCTTGGGCCTGGAGCTACAGCACGTGCCCCGGGGCACCAACAAGGAAGCCGGCGACATCGCCAGGAGAGCATCCAAGCGGTAGCCATAAGAGCCCGGTGTCTTTAAGGAACGGCTCTTCAAGCCATCGGCGACACCACCACTGTCAAGCACGGCTCAGCCTCGGGAAGAGCTCCCACAGCCTCCTGCCTCACGAGCCCCAGCCTGTGGCCCGACCTCAGGAGCTCGCTTGCTCTTCGCTCTCAAGCCTTAGGAGGGATGCTGGACCAAGGAATTCAAGGAATATCTTATGCAAGGGGCGCTGCCAGAGAATGAGGAGGATGCAGAGCATGTGGTTCGGCAAGCCATGGCGTACTGCATCCAGGATTGTGAGTTGTACAGGAAGCGGCCAAACGACGTTTCCCTGCACTGCATATCCAGGGACCAGGGGAAGGAGCTGCTAACTGACATACACGGTGGGGACTACGGGCACCACTCGTCATCATGGACCCTCATCGGCAAAGTATTCTGCAATGGGTTCTACTAGCCCACTGCGCTCAACGACGCAGCTGAGCTGGTGAAGTCCTGCGAAGCCTGCCAGTTCTACGCCAAGCAAATTCATCAACCGGCTCAGGGCCTCCAAACCATTCTACTCACATGGCCGTTCGCGGTCTGGGGGCTGGACATCTTGGGCCCGTTCCCTCGAGCGCCTGGGGGCTACCGCAACGTCTACGTCGCCATCGACAAGTTCACCAAGTGGGCAGAAGTGGAAGCCGTCCGTACCATCCTAGCTGGCTTTGCTGTCAAGTTCATCAAGGGCCTCGTGAGCCGCTTCGGGGTCCCCAACTGCATCATCACAGATAACGGCTCGCAGTTCACTAGTAACCTCTTCAAAACCTACTGTGCTAACCTTGGAACGCAAATCTGCTACGCTTCAGTGGCGCACCCCAGGAGCAATGGTCAGGCCGAACGTGCCAACGCGGAGGTCCTGAGGGGCCTCAAGACTAGGACCTTCAAGAAGAAGCTCGAGGCCTGTGGCAGGGTGTAACACCCTGAGGATCATGCTACAGTAACTCTCTGTGATTAAGCTAATCATGTTGCTAAACAGGGCATGATCACATTTGGAATCACATTTCTTTTCAAACTCCTAATTCAAACTTCAATTAAAATTAAAGTGGAAAATAAAAATTTTCAAAAATTTAAACAAAAATGTTCGGTGGGTGCCAAATAATACACTGGTAATTATGGTGGAGAAAACACATTTTTATAAAATACCTAAATACTTTTAAATGAAATAAAACAGAAAAGAAAATAAATAAATAAAAGGAAAATACAACAGAAAACAGAACAGACAAAGAAAAAAAAAGAAGGAGAAGGCCCCCCCCCCACAGCACCCCTGGCCCAACTGGGCCGACCCCCGGCCCAGCCCACCTCTCCCGCTCGCCCCCTTCCCTGTTCCCCCGACCGGGGTCGGAACAGGGGCAGTCCCCGCCGCACCCCCTCGCCGGCGACGGGGAGGATAAGGTCGCCAGCTCCCCCCCGCCTCCTCGGGCCTCTCTCCCACTCACCCCCGCTCACCTCTCGGCCCCTGCACCTCTCTCTTCTCCCCCCCAGATCCGCGCCACTCCTTCCTTCCCCACGCCCGACGCGGTCGCCGCCGTTCACCGTCGTTCACACGGCCACCGTACCCACCTCGCCGCCCCAAGGTGTCTCCAAGGACCGCCGTCGCCCGCTGCTTCGTCTGGTGCAGCCCGTTGGAGACCGGAGCCCCTGCAACGACCTCCCCGAGCTCGCCTTCAACTTCGGACGCCGGCGACCCCCTTCTTCCCCGGCGCCGATCTGCTGCTCCTAAGCCTCTCACCGGCCTCCGTGTGCCGCGCGGTGAGCCTCTCCCCCTCCTCCCCTGTCCTTTCTCTCTCGCGCGCCCCCTAGCGGCTTCCCCACGCGCGCCCGAACGCCGCGCCGCGGAGCTCGTCGCCGGCGGGTCTTTGGTGACCATTTGGTCATGGGCGTAGGCCCGTTAGCTCGACCGCATCGTGCCGCACCCGCCTAGTTAGTTAGTTCGGCCGCTCGCGCGCTCTAACGCCGCACCCGCCCCAGCCCGAAGCACTTCGCCGCCGGCGAGCTCGTAGCGCTCGCCCCCGCCCGTTCCAGCCGCTCCGGCCACCACCGTTGGACGCGCGGCGCCGAGCCGCGTCAAACGTGCCCAGCCACGACCCCGCAGACCCCCTGTGCGCGAAACCCGCGCCCCTCCCGAGCCGCGCCGCCGCGTTTGGCTCGTCGGAATTGCTCCGGCGCCGGCCGCCGACGTGGCTGGCCTGGCCCCCCCCCCCAGTGCCACTGCCAGTGGGCCCCGTGGGCCCCGTTGACTGGGTCCACCCAGTCAACGTGCTGACTGGGCAGGCCCAGGCACTGACATGCGGGCCCCGCCGCAAAAATTAAAAACGAAAAGAAAAAGAAAAATGTTTTATAAATAAAAATAATTAGATTAACTAATCACTCACTAACATATGGGGCCCACCCCTCTAATTAGACTGTTAGTTTAGTTTAAATTAATATTAGACTAACAGAGGCTGACATGTGGGTCCCACTGGACCCACTTGTCTGGTTTGACTGGTCAGCCGACCTGTTGACCTGCCGACGTCAGCATTGTCTCATGCTGACGTCATAATTCATTTTTTCTTAATTCAAATAATTCCAGAAATTCAAATAAACTTTGAAAATTCATATCTTTTAAACCGTAACTCGGATGAAAATGTTTTCTATATGAAAGTTGCTCAGAACGACAAGACGAATCCGAATACGCAGTCCGTTCGTCCACCACACCTCCCTAACCTATCGAACTAGCAACTTTCCCCCTCTGGTCCGTCTGTCCGAAAACGCGAAACATCGGGAATACCTCCCGGTTGTTTCCCCCCTTCACCGGTACCATCTATTGTCGCGTTAGGTCACACCTAGCACCGCTCGTTTTCATGTCACGCATCGTCATGCTTATGTTTGCATTGTATTTACTGTTTTTCCCCCCTCTTCTCTTCGGTAGATTACGAGACCGACACTGCTGCTGCCCAGTTCGACTACGGAGTCGACGACCCCTCCTACTTGCCAGAGCAACCAGGCAAGCCCCCCCCTGATCACCAGATATCGCCTACTCTTCTCCATTATGCTTGCATTAGAGTAGTGTAGCATGTTACTGCTTTCGATATCCTATCCTGATGCATAGCCTATCCTTGCTACTACTGTTGTTACCTTTACCTGCAATCCTACATGCTTAGTATAGGATGCTAGATTTCCATCAGTGGCCCTACATTCTTGTCCGTCTGCTGTGCTATACTATCGGGCCGTGATCACCTGGGCGTGATCACGGGTATATACTTATATACTATATACATGACACATAAGATGACTAAAGTCGGGTCGGCTCGTAGGAGTACCCGCGAGTGGATCTTTGTGGCAGAGCGACAGGGCAGGTTGAGACTGCCTAGGTGAGAGGTGGGCCTGGCCCTGGTCGGCGTTCGCGGTTACTTAACACGCTTAACGAGATCTTGGTATTTGATCTGAGTCTGGCCATTTGGTCTATACGCACTAACCATCTACGTGGGAGTAGTTATGGGTATCCCGACGTCGTGGTATCAGCCGAAGCTCTTTTGACGTCAGCAACTGAGTGGCGCGCGCCGCATTGGACCGTAAGCTCGCGCTTGTATTAAGGGGGCTAGGTCTGCTTCCGGCCGCGTACGCAACGTGCAGGTGTGCATAGGGCGATGGGCCCAGACCCCTGCGCGCATAGGTTTAGACCGGCGTGCTGACCTCTCTGATGAGCCTAGGTGGGGCTGCGACGTGTTGATCTTACGAGGCCGGGCATGACCCAAAAAAGTGTGTCCGGCCAACTGGGATCGAGCGTGTTGGGTTATGTGGTGCACCCCTGCAGGGAAGTTTATCTATTCGAATAGCCGTGTCCCTCGGTAAAAGGACGACCCGGAGTTTTACCTTGACCTTATGACAACTAGAACTGGATTCTGAATAAAATACACCCTTCCAAGTGCCAGATACAACCCGGTGATCGCTCTCTAACAGGGCGACGAGGAGGGGATCGCCGGGTAGGATTATGCTATGCGATGCTACTTGGAGGACTTCAATCTACTCTCTTCTATATGCTGCAAGATGGAGATGGCCAGAAGCGTAGTCTTCGACAGGACTAGCTATCCCCCTTTTATTCTGGCATTCTGCAGTTCAGTCCACTTATATGCCCCTTTACACATATACCCATGCATATGTAGTATAGCTCCTTGCTTGCGAGTACTTTGGATGAGTACTCACGGTTGCTTCTCTCCCTCTTTCCCCCTTTCCTATCTATCTGGTTGTCGCAACCAGATGTTGGGGTCCAGGAGCCAGACGCCACCGTCGACGACGACACCTACGACACTGGAGGTGCCTACTACTACGTGCAGGCCGTTGACGACGACCAGGAGTAGTTAGGAGGTCCCAGGCAGGAGGCCTTGCCTCTTCGATCGTTGCTACTTTTGTGCTAGCTTTCTTAAGGCAAACTTGTTTAACTTATGTCTGTACTCAGATATTGTTGCTTCCGCTGACTCGTCTGTGTTCGAGCACTTGTATTCGAGCCCTCGAGGCCCCTGGCTTGTATTATGATGCTTGTATGACTTATTTATGTTTTAGAGTTGTGTTGTGATATCTTCCCGTGAGTCCCCGATCTTGGTCGTACGCATTTGCGTGCATGATTAGTGTACGGTCAAATCGGGGGCGTCACAAGTTGGTATCAGAGCCGACTGCCTGTAGGAATCCCCCTTTCCACACTCCTTGGCCGAAGTCGAGTCTAGACATTACAAAACTTTTACTAACATGGCTGTGTGTCTTACGGGCCCACGTCGCCATTGGGTGGTACTAGGATCTTTTACTCCTCGACCTTTACTCTGGGACTCTGAACTCTCTTCTACTCGGGTTAAACGAATTTACTAACTCTAACACTAGGATCCCGTGACCGTATTCACCCCAAAGTTGGATAAGCCATAGTTGTTTCTTAGAATAGTATTTTGAACAATTCACGCACTGTAATTTGACTCCTTTGAAACGTCTTTGCTTTCAGATGGAACCCTCGAGGTAGGTCGTGCGCCACACGACGGCCATTGGTGCCTCGGGATCACCTGCGGTGCTAGCTGAGATGATGACCTATCTGGGTTATCGCTGGCACCCTGAGTACACCGTCTACGAGGAGTACCAGGACTTTAACCAGGAGCAGTACCGTGCCATCGTCCACCTCTACTCTCGGGAGTACGACTCCACTACTGTGCTGCACACCGCACATGGTGTTGGTGTGACCATCGATATGGCTGTCCACGATGCTGCCTATGCTGCTCTGACACGTCTTCGTGGAGAGTATCAGGAGTTGGACACCTCCCCTTTCAGGCACATTGCTATCGCATCTGATGTTGGTGCGGAGGGATACTATACTGCTGCCTACTCCACTGTCACCCGAGAGCCCTTCTACCATCAGCACCTTGTTCTGAATGCTGATGGGCTGGATCGAGCTAACCGAGCTCTTCGCCACGAGATGTACACCACCCGTCAGCACCTTTACCGTGCTCTGACGCTGCTGCACCCCTTTGTCCGATCTGGACAGGTACCGCGTACTGCGATCTACCCAGCCAGGACCGTGATGCCCCACGGTGTCGGTTGGCCAGAGGTGGGAGGCTACTCTCCCGCACTTGGCCCTCTTCTGCCACCTGAGCGTCGGGCTCTACACCTGAGTATCCGCGGCCCCCAGTCTGCTGACGTCGAGGGCTATCCGTTGCCTCACTACCAGCTGTCGGGCTACGATTACCTCCACAGTACCTCTTGGGACTGATGTAGGCTTGCTTGTAGTATTAGTTGCAGTCGCCGCGAGCCTGTGTGCCGCCTATGATGTATTAGTCTATGTACTGAACTCTATGTACTGAACTCTATGCATGACCCCTTTTGTAAGTTATGCCGACTACTATGTAGTAGCTATCGTGCTCCTTTCGTTATGCATGTTTCATCATGAATGATTCTTGTCTTTGCAAATATTTCTCAGTGCTAAACTACCCCTGTTATATATTAGCAGGATGGTTAGACCAGGTGGTCGTGGTCGTGGTGGCGATGCCCCACCACCACCTGAGTACATGGCTGGTATGATCCAACAGTTTGAACTGAACCGCCAGTTCATGGAAAATATGATGGCTCAGTTTCCTCGCCCCAATATGAACCAGCAGCCAGCCCAAGTGACTCTTCAAGATTTCATACGCCTCAACCCAACCATCTACTGCAGCTCAACTCAGCCTCTAGATGCTGATGACTGGCTCCGTGACATCACCTATGAGATGGAGTCTGCCGATGTAGCCCCTGCCAGCTATGTCACCTTTGCTTCCTTCTTCTTGAAGGGACGCGCAGCTCAATGGTGGGACAGCCACAGGCGTACTCTGCCAGCTGGAACAATCATCACATGGCCAGACTTCCAAGCAGCTTTCCGTGCCCGCTTCATTCCTCGGGGAGTCATGGACCGGAAGAAGCGTGAGTTCCGCAACCTCACCCAAGGCAACAAAACTGTTGAAGCTTATCAGCGGGAGTTTCTGGACTTGTCCCGCTATGCTGAAGAGGACATTGCAACTGATGCACGCAGACAGGAGAAGTTCCGTGATGGCCTTCAAGCTGACATCAAGCTCGCACTTCTAGTGCATGACTTTGCTGATTTCGCCACCTTGGTGAACAAGGCCATCAATGTCGAAACTGGTCTGCAGGAATATCAGAGCTCTCACAGACGCAACCGTGACACGGGCTCATCTTCGGGCTCGCCCGCATAGAAGCGTAAGATATGGATCCCGAACAGTATGTACCGTCCAAATGCTTCTGCCCCAAGGCAGACATATGCTACACCTTGTCTGCCTCCACCACCATCTAGGCAGTCAAGACTTCCAGCTCCACCGTCTCAAGCCCCTGTTCCCACTCCCAATAATGGTCTGTGCTACAAGTGTGGACAACCAGGTCACCATGCCAGGGACTGCCATCAGAATCAGAATCAACTTGCCCTCCCAGCAACGGGCCGTGGTAACAACCAGCCCCGCAACAACAATGCTAAGCCTTATGGTCGTGCTCATGCCAACCACGTTGATCTCAACGAAGCTCAAGACCAGCCTGCTACTGTGATGGGTACACTCCTCGTAAATACAGTACCAGCATCCGTTTTATTTGATACAGGTGCATCGCATTCATTCATGTCAGAAGATTTTGCATACAAGCACGACGTTAAATGTGAGGAGATGAACACCTCAGTATTGGTCAAAACCCCCGTGGGACAGTGTCAAACCTCCTTGGTTGGCATCGATGTCCCCGTGGAAATCGAAGGGCTGGAATTCTATGCCTCTCCCATTATCCTGAAGTCGTCTAACATCGACCTCATTTTGGGTATGGATTGGTTGAAAGCGCATACTGCTTCTATAGTTTGCACCATTAAGACCGTCCATCTGCTACACCCTTCAGATGAAATAGTTGCTTACCAAGCTCATCTGGTGCAAAATGCCGAGGCAAGGCTCTATGCACTGAATGCATTGAATGCTGCACCACTCGAGGGCATTGAAAACATTCCCGTCGTGCGTGAATTCCTCGACGTCTTCCCTGAAGAACTTCCAGGGATTCCCCCTGCTAGAGCTGTCGAATTCATCATCGACTTGAAACCAGGCACCACTCCTATAGCCAAGCGACCCTACAAAATGCCGCCGCATGAACTCCTTGAGCTTAAGGAGGAAATCGACAAATCTCTTCGCAAAGGATTCATTCGCCCAAGTTGCTCTCCTTGGGGAGCACCTTCCCTCTTTGTCAAGAAGAAGGATGGGACAAACCGGTTAGTTCAAGACTACCGTCCTATAAACCAAGCTACCATTCAGAATAAATACCCTCTTCCTCGGATCAATGATCTGTATGATCAACTGGCGGGTTCGTCAGTGTTCTCTAAGCTCGACTTGAGGTTGGGCTACCACCAGATCCGTGTTCGAGAAGAGGATATCCCAAAGACCGCCTTCGTGACTCGCTATGGTTCATACGAGTACACCGTCATGTCTTTCGGTTTAACCAATGCTCCAGCCACCTTCTCTCGTCTGATGAACTATATATTCATGGATTACCTCGACAAGTTCGTCGTGGTTTATCTGGATGATATCCTGGTATTTTCCAAGAACAAAGAAGAACATGCCGAACATCTTCGACTTGTGCTGGAAAAGCTACGAGAGCATCAACTATATGCCAAGTTCTCCAAATGTGAATTCTGGCTACCGGAAGTAACCTATCTTGGTCATGTCATCTCTAAGGATGGTATTGCCGTCAACCCCGAGCGAGTTCAGGCTATTCTTGATTGGACTCCTCCCAAGAACGTTAAGCAAGTCAGAAGTTTTCTCGGTCTCGCCAGCTATTGCCGTCGATTTGTCGAGAACTTCTCTAAGATCGCCAGGCCTCCGACTAACCTGTTGCATAAGGGTGTCAAGTTCCAATGGACAGCCAAATGTCAGGAAAGTTTCCAGGCACTCAAAGACAAGTTGACTTCTGCTCCAGTTCTAGCTCCACCTGATACTAAGAAGGACTTTGTCATTTACTGCGACGCTTCCCGTCAAGGATTAGGCTGTGTCCTAATGCAAGACCGCAAAGTGATTGCTTATGCCTCTCGGCAATTGCGCCCTCACGAAGAGAACTACCCAGTTCACGACCTCGAACTTGCTGCTGTCATTCATGCGCTGAAGCAGTGGCAACATTACCTTCTCGGTAATCGTTGCGAGATCTTCACCGACCACCAAAGTCTGAAGTATCTGTTTACTCAGCCAGATCTGAACCTCCGTCAGCAGAGATGGATGGAGCTTGTTGCAGACTTTGACTTGGGTATTTCCTATACGCCAGGCAAGGCTAATGTAATGGCTGATGCCTTGAGCCGCAAGTCTTACTGCAACCACCTCCAGTTCACAAAGTTCAGCCCTCGCTTGTTGAAGAATTCAGGAAGCTGAACCTCCATATTGTTCCTCCGGGTGCACTCGCTCCCCCTCCTAAGGAGTTTGGCAAGGTGAACCTCCACGTTGTTACCCAGGGTTCCCTCAATACCCTACTTGCTAAACCAGATCTCGAGAACAGCATCAAAAGGCTACAGAAGTATGACTCTGAAGCCCACAAGATTAAGCGCTACCTCGCAGAAGGAAAGCCCTCATTCTTCACCATTGCTGAAGATGGCACCCTATACTTCAAGGGCCGCCTAGTGGTGCCATGTGCAGAGAAAAACCTGGATATGACACAGGAAGTTATGAAAGAAGCTCATGATACGCCTCTATGTATCCATCCTGGTAGTACAAAGATGTACCAAGACATCCGTCAGAGATTCTGGTGGTCTAATATGAAGCAAGCCATTGCTCGTTATGTTGCTGAGTGTGACGTTTGCCGTCGTATCAAAGCAGAACATCAAAGGCCTGCTGGAACTCTGCAACCTATCTCTATTCCTGAATGGAAATGGGACCATGTTGAGATGGACTTCGTCACTGGATTTCCCAAATCACATAAAGGTAATGATGCTATTCTTGTCGTCATTGACCGGCTTTCCAAAGTTGCACATTTCCTGGCAGTCAAAGAAACGATCACTGCTAGCCAGTTGGCAACGCTCTATATGTCCAGGATTGTTTCACTCCACGGTATTCCATTGGTTATCAGCTCAGACCGTGGCAGCTTATTTACTTCAAGATTCTGGGCAAGTTTCCAAGAAGCTATGGGAACTCATCTGTCATTCAGTACTGCGTTTCATCCTCAGTCGCAAGGGCAAGTTGAACGCGTCAACCAAGTTCTCGAAGATATGCTTCGAGCTTGTGTTATTTCCTTCGGCAAGAAATGGGAGGAATCTCTCCCGTATGCTGAGTTCTCTTATAATAATAGCTATCAAGCTAGTATGAAGATGGCCCCCTTCGAAGTGTTATATGGACGAAAGTGTCGAACCCCTCTGAACTGGTCAGAAACTGGGGAACGTCCACTCTTCGGTCCGGATATTATCCAAGATGCCGAAGAACAAGTCCGCATTATTCGCGAGAATCTCAAGACTGCTTAGTCACGTCAGAAGAGTCAGTATGACCGTCATCATAAAGACATGGTCTATCAACCTGGCGAAAAGGCTTATCTTCGAGTCACACCTATGAAGGGTGCTCACCGCTTCGGGATCAAGGGCAAACTAGCTCCTCGCTATATTGGCCCATTCACTATTCTCGAAAGGCGTGGAAAAGTGGCATACCAACTGGAGCTACCGCCGAACCTTTCTCAGGTTCACGATGTGTTCCATGTGTCACAGCTCCGCCGTTGCTTCAAGGATCCAATCCGAGCTGTGGATCATGAAGTGCTCGAATTGCAGCAAGACCTCTCCTATAAGGAGCATCCGGTCCGCATTCTCGACCAAGCTGAACGCCGCACACGTCAGAAGGCGATCAAGTTTCTTAAAGTCCAGTGGTCGCACCATTCTGAAGATGAGGCCACTTGGGAACGAGAGGATCGTCTGCGCGAAGAATACCCCGCACTGTTTCCTTCTACCTCCTAAATCTCGGGACGAGATTTCTTGTAGTGGAGGAGATTTGTAACACCCTGAGGATCATGCTACAGTAACTCTCTGTGATTAAGCTAATCATGTTGGTAAACAGGGCATGATCACATTTGGAATCACATTTCTTTTCAAACTCCTAATTCAAACTTCAATTAAAATTAAAGTGGAAAATAAAAGTTTTCAAAAATTTAAACAAAAATGTTCGGTGGGTGCCAAATAATACACTGGTAATTATGGTGGAGAAAACACATTTTTATAAAATACCTAAATACCTTTAAATGAAATAAAACAGAAAAGAAAATAAATAAATAAAAGGAAAATACAACAGAAAAAAGAACAGACAAAGAAAAAAAGAGGAGAAGGCCCCCCCACAGCACCCCTGGCCCAACTGGGCCGACCCCCGGCCCAGCCCACCTCTCCCGCTCGCCCCCTTCCCTGTTCCCCCGACCGGGGTCGGAACAGGGGCAGTCCCCGCCGCACCCCCTCGCCGGCGACGGGGAGGATAAGGTCACCAGCTCCCCCCCGCCTCCTCGGGCCTCTCTCCCACTCACCCCCGCTCACCTCTCGGCCCCTGCGCCTCTCTCTTCTCCCCCCCAGATCCGCGCCACTCCTTCCTTCCCCACGCCCGACGCGGTCGCCGCCGTTCACCGTCGTTCACACGGCCACCGTACCCACCTCGCCGCCCCAAGGTGTCTCCAAGGACCGCCGTCGCCCGCTGCTTCGTCTGGTGCAGCCCGTTGGAGACCGGAGCCCCTGCAACGACCTCCCCGAGCTCGCCTTCAACTTCGGACGCCGGCGACCCCCTTCTTCCCCGGCGCCGATCTGCTGCTCCTAAGCCTCTCACCGGCCTCCGTGTGCCGCGCGGTGAGCCTCTCCCCCTCCTCCCCTGTCCTTTCTCTCTCGCGCGCCCCCTAGCGGCTTCCCCACGCGCGCCCGAACGCCGCGCCGCGGAGCTCGTCGCCGGCGGGTCTCCGGTGACCATTTGGTCATGGGCGTAGGCCCGTTAGCTCGACCGCATCGTGCCGCACCCGCCTAGCTAGTTAGTTCGGCCGCTCGCGCGCTCTAACGCCGCACCCGCCCCAGCCCGAAGCACTTCGCCGCCGGCGAGCTCGTAGCGCTCGCCCCCGCCCGTTCCAGCCGCTCCGGCCACCACCGTTGGACGCGCGGCGCCGAGCCGCGTCAAACGCGCCCAGCCACGACCCCGCAGACCCCCTGTGCGCGAAACCCGCGCCCCTCCCGAGCCGCGCCGCCGCGTTTGGCTCGTCGGAGTTGCTCCGGCGCCGGCCGCCGACGTGGCTGGCCTGGCCCCCCCAGTGCCACTGCCAGTGGGCCCCGTGGGCCCCGTTGACTGGGTCCACCCAGTCAACGTGCTGACTGGGCAGGCCCAGGCACTGACATGCGGGCCCCGCCACAAAAATTAAAAAGAAAAAGAAAAAGAAAAATGTTTTATAAATAAAAATAATTAGATTAACTAATCACTCATTGACATATGGGGCCCACCCCTCTAATTAGACTGTTAGTTTAGTTTAAATTAATATTAGACTAACAGAGGCTGACATGTGGGTCCCACTGGACCCACCTGTCTGGTTTGACTGGTCAGCCGACCTGTTGACCTGCTGACGTCAGCATTGTCTCATGCTGACGTCATAATTCATTTTTTCTTAATTCAAATAATTCCAGAAATTCAAATAAACTTTGAAAATTCATATCTTTTAAACCGTAACTCGGATGAAAATGTTTTCTATATGAAAGTTGCTCAGAACGACGAGACGAATCCGAATACGCAGTCCGTTCGTCCACCACACCTCCCTAACCTATCGAACTAGCAACTTTCCCCCTCCGGTCCATCTTTCCGAAAACGCGAAACATCGGGAATACCTCCCAGTTGTTTCCCCCCTTCACCGGTACCATCTATTGTCGCGTTAGGTCACACCTAGCACCGCTCGTTTTCATGTCACGCATCGTCATGCTTATGTTTGCATTGTATTTACTGTTTCTTCCCCCTCTTCTCTCCGGTAGACTACGAGACCGACACTGCTGCTGCCCAGTTCGACTACGGAGTCGACGACCCCTCCTACTTGCCAGAGCAACCAGGCAAGCCCCCCCCCTTGATCACCAGATATCGCCTACTCTTCTCTATTCTGCTTGCATTAGAGTAGTGTAGCATGTTACTGCTTTCGATATCCTATCCTGATGCATAGCCTATCCTTGCTACTACTGTTGTTACCTTTACCTGCAATCCTACATGCTTAGTATAGGATGCTAGATTTCCATCAGTGGCCCTACATTCTTGTCCGTCTACTGTGCTATACTATCGGGACGTGATCACCTGGGCGTGATCACGGGTATATACTTATATACTATATACATGACACATGAGATGACTAAAGTCGGGTAGGCTCGTAGGAGTACCCGCGAGTGGATCTTTGTGGCGGAGCGACAGGGCAGGTTGAGACTGCCTAGGTGAGAGGTGGGCCTGGCCCTGGTCGGCGTTCGCGGTTACTTAACACGCTTAACGAGATCTTGGTATTTGATCTGAGTCTGGCCATTTGGTCTATACGCACTAACCATCTACGTGGGAGTAGTTATGGGTATCCCGACGTCGTGGTATCAGCCGAAGCTCTTTTGACGTCAGCAACTGAGTGGCGCGCGCCGCATTGGACCGTAAGCTCGCGCTTGTATTAAGGGGGCTAGGTCTGCGTCCGGCCGCGTACGCAACGTGCAGGTGTGCATAGGGCGATGGGCCCAGACCCCTGCGCGCATAGGTTTAGACCGGCGTGCTGACCTCTCTGATGAGCCTAGGTTGGGCTGCGACGTGTTGATCTTACGAGGCCGGGCATGACCCAGAAAAGTGTGTCCGGCCAACTGGGATCAAGCGTGTTGGGTTATGTGGTGCACCCCTGCAGGGAAGTTTATCTATTCGAATAGTCGTGTCCCTCGGTAAAAGGACGACCCGGAGTTTTTCCTTAACCTTATGACAACTAGAACTGGATTCTGAATAAAATACACCCTTCCAAGTGCCAGATACAACCCGGTGATCGCTCTCTAACAGGGCGACGAGGAGGGGATCGCCGGGTAGGATTATGCTATGCGATGCTACTTGGAGGACTTCAATCTACTCTCTTCTATATGCTGCAAGATGGAGATGGCCAGAAGCGTAGTCTTCGACAGGACTAGCTATCCCCCTTTTATTCTGGCATTCTGCAGTTCAGTCCACTGATATGCCCCTTTACACATATACCCATGCATATGTAGTATAGCTCCTTGCTTGCGAGTACTTTGGATGAGTACTCACGGTTGCTTCTCTCCCTCTTTCCCCCTTTCCTATCTATCTGGTTGTCGCAACCAGATGTTGGGGTCCAGGAGCCAGACGCCACCGTCGACGACGACACCTACGACACTGGAGGTGCCTACTACTACGTGCAGGCCGCTGACGACGACCAGGAGTAGTTAGGAGGTCCCAGGCAGGAGGCCTTGCCTCTTCGATCGTTGCTACTTTTGTGCTAGCCTTCTTAAGGCAAACTTGTTTAACTTATGTCTGTACTCAGATATTGTTGCTTCCGCTGACTCGTCTGTGTTCGAGCACTTGTATTCGAGCCCTCGAGGCCCCTGGCTTGTATTATGATGCTTGTATGACTTATTTATGTTTTAGAGTTGTGTTGTGATATCTTCCCGTGAGTCCCTGATCTTGGTCGTACGCATTTGCGTGCATGATTAGTGTACGGTCAAATCGGGGGCGTCACACAGGGGCTGGCACGACGAGCTCCAGTCCGTGCTGCGGTCTATCCGCACCACCGCCAGCATACCAACGGGCGAGACCCCATTCTTCCTTGTCTACGGAGCTGAAGCAGTCCTTCCTCACGAGGTTAAGCATCGCTCCGCACGGGTCCTGGCATTCGATGAAACGTAGTAGGACGCCACGCGGGGGATGGACCTCATGCTGGGGGAGGAGCGTCGATGCGAAGCTGCACTAAGGGCGGCAAGGTACCAGCAGGCGCTGCGGGGATACCACAGCCGCAGCATCCCCTCAAGGACGCTCGAGGTGGGCGACCTCGTCCTGAGGTGGGTCCTCTCCCGGGAAGGGCTGCACAAGCTTTCACCCATGTGGGAGGGCCCGTTCAGGGTCGTCCATGTCTCCAGGCCTGGCGCCACGCGCCTGGAGACGCGGGACGGGATACCTATCCAGAACGCCTGGAACATCCAGCACCTCCGGAATTTCTACCCATGAAGCAAGGCCCAGAGCCTGTGAAGAAAGGCCCAGAGCCTGTGAAGAAGGCCCGGTGCCTGTGAAGAATCGCCACCCGTGACACTCTCACGTAATAATGAGTGGGGCTGTACATGCCCCGGAGTCTCAGGAGCGCCGTCCTCAGGCCCTGGGGCTCCCTCCCACGCCTAGTGGCAGCACTTAGCTCCGCGCTGGTGAGAAGACTTGAAGACTAGATTAGGTGCCGGACGCGGCTTTTCATTTGCTTTCCGTAGTTGGCTCGCTTTTCCTTAATCGAAGTTTGCTTTTGGTGTTCCTTGCTGATTCGATTCACTCGCCTCTTACCGCATTTTCTGGCTCTGGTTCGCTCGTGTTCTCTCTCTCGCATACCTCGCGAGGGGGGCTAGGCAGGTGCCCTCGCGAGCGTTTTTATTCTCTCTGCCTTCTTGTGAGGCACCCTCATTCGAGCCCGAAAGCTGGCGCATCTCTCTTAATCCGTGCCCCACGGGTACCGCGATACAAAGCACCGGGTCAAAGCTTGGGTGAACGACAAATCTCCTGGCAAACTCCCTAATGAATTTTTTTGCAGTTCCTGAGCAATCGCAGACCACAAGGTTAAGATGGACATGAGGAAGTAAATGCCTCGTAAGGAGGAGGGCGCCCCGAATGCACCAGGCTAAGTTATCTTTGCGCAAAATAACCACGCGGCACTGAAACAACAAGCGTAGCATAATGGCTAATAAGTTACGGTTCGATACACGCCCCTCCGGGCCCATGCTGGTTTCATTTCGATGCAGGAAGGAAAAGGGGAACATAACAAAAGCGGCGCTCGCCCCAGCAGCAGCCGACGGGGCCAGGGCCTCGGCAACGTTTCGGGTCTAGTCGGACCCCTCCTCGCGCTTCACCGATGCACGGCGACGAGACGACCCGCTACCACCTTCGACGTGGGCGCGGCGGTGTGGCGGCTGATCAAGGCCGCCGCCGCTGGAACTGTCGCCAAGGGAGGAGCCACCATAGCCAGACGAGGCGCGGCCGGCGGGTTCGTCCTCCTCGTCATCCCGACCATCGCCAAGGCCGAGCACCTCCTCGCCGTCGTTCACCTCGGGGCAGCATCCGACGCGGCGACCGTCTTCCCCGAACACCCTCATGAAGAGGGTCGTGCCGCCGTCGAACATGAAGTGGAGGGTGCACCGCCTGCCCAGGCCGTGCGCGCGGGCGAACGTCTGCCAACCATGGGACAGAGCTATGTTGCTCGCGACGGAGACCTCGACCGCGACCCAAGAAGCCCGGCTGCAGCAACCGTCTGCCTGCTGCCAGAGCCCGCCTGGACCGGAGGCCGGCAGCTCGTCGGCAAAGAAGTAGGGGAGCTGGAGCCAGCTACCGGCCGGATCCTCCGACCAGACAACGAACTCTGGCAGCACCTCTGACGCATGGAACCGCGGACGGGGAGGTCGCGCAACCACGGCGGGTCTCCTCTCATCGACAGGACTGCCGCCACAACAGCGACTCCTGCTGCGCACTTCGGCGCTACCCGGAGAGCCGGGGGCCACGGCGGGGGTCGCGACATGCTTGCGGGGACGGCCACGTCCTCGCTTGGGCGCCGGGGAGCCAGGTCCCTCCCAAGGGGCCTTGCCCTTCTCCACGGCGGAGAACCTCTTCGATGGCGCCATTGCTGCTAGCGGTGGAGCAAGGTGTAAGAAGCAAGTGAACCAAGAGGAGATGGGCAATGGGGGCTCCGCCCCCCTCCACATTTATAGCGGAAGAAGGCCAACCGGCTCCTCCCACGATCACAGGTAATGATGATTTTCCTTGCATGTCGCAGGGACTTGTCAAATCGAGCAATTGCCGAGGCAGCGTCGGGAAGTGGAGACGCCTACGTCCAATCAACCGCCACGCGTCAACCGAGGCCGTAGGCTTTTGGGGCCCGTAGTGCTCCGCGCTTGATCTTTGGCTTTGCCTCGAAGCCAAGCCCAAGCGCACCTTGGGCCCGGGGGCTACTGTAGGCGTTCTGGGAACGAGGGTCCCCAGACTTGCCTGCCTGCGGCCCATGGCATGGTTATGCTAGCGGGCCTGTATGGCCCATCTTCATCAACAAGGCGTTCAAGACCCTCGCGAGGGGCTAAGCCTCGCGAGGCAGACGATGCAAGACCTCCTCAGGAGCGTCCTCTCCAGGCAGGCTCACGAGGAGCGGAGATATCAAGGCGGGGCAAACCTCGCGAGGCTCTCATGACGTCAGCCATGACAATCGACACCAGGCGGGCGCCAGGGCGCAAAGCGTCCTTGTTTCCTCTTTGGTGCCAAGGGGGCAAGCGCAGGCGCGGAGTAGCGAGGCATCAGGCAAAGGTTTCCATATCAGTGCAACGAGACCAAGACCAGCAGGCCAGTAGGACGGAGGTCACCGTGGAGCCCAAGACGGCATCGTCACCAGAGCTCTTTCACAGGCGAAGACCGGTTTTGTCAGGATAGCTTGTACTAGCTGTCCTCTTTCAAATTGGCCGCCGTTGTTGGTTCCCTTCCCGCTCAATATTTGGGGAGAGGACCAGGGCCTATATAAGTAGAACTAGCCATCACAATAGGCACGACGGACGACGAGGAGGTAGAGAGCTCTCAAGCGGGCAACCGGATCTGGTCTGATCGAGAGCCAACCTTTAGCCACACCGAACACAAGAACACCTCAACCTCAGGAGGTTGTTCTTCCCCTTGTACGGTCCTTCATCAGCCCAAGAGTCAATCCACCACCACACACTGGAGTAGGGTATTACACCACAACGGTGGCCCAAACCAGTATAAATCTTGTGTCCTTGTGTTGCTAGTTCCTGGAGTTCGTCCGCAAGATCTTAGCGAGCTAAGGCGTAGATCGGTAGGAGGGAAAGAACTTCGTGCGCACCCCAGAGTTCGAACCTTAAGGGTTTTGCCGGAACACCAGATCTGACACAATGGTGCCTTCATCAGATGTGGAGATGAAGGAGCACACTAAGAACTATGCTGAATGGCTGAAGAATCGTTTGGCACAAGGATCCATCGATGACATTGCTACGTGGTTGGCACAAAAGCCATCACCTACGGTGTTGACGTACCAAGCATATGACATAAATGGATACACGTTCTACACTGAGGAACGTGATCAGAAGACCTCATATCAGAACAGCTGTGTTCAAATAGAATGCATGACTGTAAATGAAGCTGATAAAACACTAGTACAGTGAGCTGCTAAACAAACGGTTTCTATCCCCTTTCCGCGACGGCCTTCGGAACCGTCGCCAAGTGAGTGTGGGCGATAGGGGGGTCCTTCCCACACGACCCAGAAACTGTCGGGGATATGCCCTCCTGGCACACACGCTCGGCAGAATGAGGTCCTGTGCGACCGGCGAGCGCTCAAATACGGAAATACGTATAGTAGAGCTAAAAAATACAATTATACGGCGAAATTGTTTCCGGTCGCAAGTACATCCCACTATGTTAGTCCCTGCTAAACGTTTTTGTTCGTATGTACATCCCACATACTCGCTCCAAGGAAAATGTTTCCGTTCACAGGTACATCACACACAATTTGTCCCATTAAATCATTTCTGATAGCATTGCCGTTGCACACGATATTAATAATTTTATCGTTTGCGTTATTGAATGCATCACACACGGTTCGTAGAAGAAACTGTGTGGCAAAGGCTGTCCATCACACATAGTTTTTATGTGGTAAACGTTTGCACCAGGTGGCCTAACGCAAACAGTTTTCAAGAGGATGTCATGTGTGATTGTTCATTAATCTAACACGGTTTATTCCTAGAAACTGTGTGCATTATTGAATGCATCGCACACGGTGTTTTCTCAATAATCGTGTGCAATTGAAAAACCCAATTAGCAGGCTACTTATCCGATTATTCATAATCCATTTAGTAATCTAATTGACATTTCATATTAAGCACACAGTATATTTCATTTTCATAATTGAAATACATCAGAGTACAACATCATATAGCTTCAGCACTCAGCTACCCCATTACACAACTACACCAGGACCAAGTTTCACATGCAACATCTATAACCATTCAAAATTAGCATCATAGAGGGTACATAGACAGATGTATCTCATCTGGAAAACTGCTGAAGCAGAAGGCGAATATTGAGCCTTCATTGATGTTGAAGGTCTTTGTAACTTTAGGCCAGTGCCTGTGAATGATTGACCGTCCATCCTTCGTCCTCTTCAGGAACACTTCAATATTGAACCGTGGGTGTTGTATGAATACCTTCCTCGCCTCCTGACCATACAGGTGGTTTGAGAGGTAATCATCAATGAACTGCTTTGGAAAGGCCTGAAAACAAGGATGTGCATAAATATTCTTCTCTATATTGGAAATGGGGCAAAGGAATAAAAAAGGCAAGGTCTAATAGTTAGTACCATCCTGTAGTGAGCTGATGTCTTCTTCATTGTGAAGACAAAGATCTTGTTGTTTTTTGTCGCGAATTTCTTTATCCTAACAATCTTTCTGAGTTTCTTGACTTGACCGATATTCATGGACAACTCATTTCCCCATATGCAAAAAGGGTCGAACAGTGGGTCAAAACCTCTGACAGTAGGACCTACATGTGCAAGACCAAATTGTTAAAAACCTAAATATTAGAATGGTTCATGCAATTGCACAATAATGTGCTATTAGACAACGGACCTTGCACGTGCTAACCCGATTGTAAACCTCAGTGCTTACCATTGTTTCCCTGCAACACATATAAGGTAGTTAGTCATCTGGTTAAGTAAGGGTTCGCATGCTATCAGTAAAATATGTTGATGAAAAATAAGCACATTGCAGATTCATCAGATTAATTCAAGCCACATGGAAAACCCATTTATCCAAACCAAGCATGATTAAGAACTAGGAAATATAGCAATTGTATATGTTTCTCATGTATTAAGTGCAGCCAAATTCGATTTATTCCTCACATGCACAACAATACAAAATTCTACCCACAACAATTGGACATCGCAGTGTAGAATTGAAACAAGCAGTTAGCTAAACACCACAACAAATGAACCAAACATTAACTAAGCACCACATTGCACAATATAACATACTCCTAATAGAAGATCAGACATTTAACCAAACCAAGCATGCTTAACAACTTGGAAATATAGCAATTGTATTTGTTTCCCATGTATTTAGTACAGCCAAATTCAATTTATTTCTCACATGGTATACAATAACAGAATGGAGCCACAATAATTGAACATCGCATTGCAGAATTGAACCAAGCAGTTAACTAAACACCACAACAAATGAACCAAACGTTAACTAAGCACCACATTGCACAATATAACATACACGTAATAGAAGATCAGACAGTTAACCAAACCAAGCATGCTTAACAACTTGGAAATATTGCACCCTGAAGAATTGAACATCACATTTGCAGAATTGAACCAAGCAGTTAACAGAACACCACATTGCACGACATATAGAACAAACACACTATAGCAGAAGAATGCATGGTAAAAGTAGATAGCACAATTCACTGGAATTTGTTAAGGAAAGGCAATAGCTAGCAAATGATGGCCTCGAGAAAACGCCATGAACTATCGTTTAAAGCAGCCAACCGCGTCGCGGCATCGGCTCGCGAGGCGTCAACGGTGGCCTCGACGGCGAGGTGCTCCTCCAAGATCTGGGGGTCAGCACAAATGGCAGCCATCGCGACCTCATGCACGCGGCGGCCGCGATTTGCTTCTCCGCTGCCAAATGCTCCTTGAGATCCTGGCTATACTGCGTGCACCATGTCTTAGGCCGGTGCTTATTTGGTGGAGGGGTCAGTGATTTGGGTGGAAGGTGTCGCGCTCGCGCCGGCGGTCGGGGCATGTGGGATGTGGAAGGAGGAGGAGGATGGGGGTCGGGTGTGGATTACCTGCCTGGATAGGCGATGCCGAGCAGCGTGAAGGAGGGTCACCGACGAGGAGGCAGCGCTGCAAGCAAGGAGTGAAGGTTTCAACTTGGAAAGGAAGGCAGAAAGGGGAGAAATGTGGCTTTTGGTAAGAGGAGGGGGCGGGGAGGTAGATATTTCCGCGGAAGCCAAAAATTTGGAATCGCTTTAGCCAAAAAACTGGCGCGCAAAGTGTCATCAGACACGGTCCCTTATTCAGAACCGTGTACGATATGTGAACATCACAAATGATTCAGATAGATTAACCCGTGTGTGATGAGTTTGAACGTCAAAAATTTTGGTTCGAATTTCCATGCTTACAGTGGTCATCCACGTCATTACATAATTTGGGTACACAAAGGAGACTACAGCACACCCACACTTCTTAAGTGAGCAAGTTCAGCAATTAAACAGAGCTAGCTGACCTAAAAATTACTCTAACTAATTAAAGACCAACGCTCTTAATTAAGCAAAACAAAGAGTACTATTATGGCTGGTGCTCGTCGATCTCTGCTGCCGCCTCCATGTCCAGCTCGCGTCCGACGGTCTCTTGCGGAAGGGGCTCGATGTCATCAATCGCACCATACTCGGCAAGCATCTCGCCATCCGTGTCCGCCATATCTTTGGAATAGGCCGCCACGAGCAGGGCGTGGGCGGTCGTGATCTGGGCTTTGGCAGGCTCCGTTGTGGCAAGGTATGCCACGCAGGAACGGATGGCTGCTCAAACTCTCTCGGCGATTGCCAACTCTTCGGCCGTGGGTTGCCAACCGTTGTCGGAGAAGCTTCCTTCGATTTGTGTGGTGAGCACCACGAGCTGGGCGTGAACGGCCTCAACATGCTGGTGGGCGGCCTCCATCAGGGCTAAGGCCGCCGCTGTGGAACGGACAGCTGATGTGCCGCTCTCACCAGTTGCTATTCCCGAGGCAGATGCTGTTGCCGCTGCCTGATAAGCAATAGCAGCCGTTTGGGCTGCCTTGGCCGCCCGGACGCAGATTGCGGTCGCCCTCACGAAGCTTGCCAGCACGCGCCTGGCTGCTGCGGGCGCACTCTTGCCGGAGTGGGCCGCCGAAGTTGCCCTCACGACGCGGGTCTGTCGGATCACGGGTTCCGGCAAAACCCTCAAGGTTCGAACACTGGGGTGCGCGCGAAGATTTCGTCCCTACTGATCTACGCCCTAGCTCGCTAAGATCTCGCGGACGAACTCGACGAACTCGCAACACAAAGACACAAGAATTATACTGGTTCGGGCCACCGTTGCGGTGTAATACCCTACTCCAGTGTGGTGGTGGTGGATTGCCTCTTGGGCTCATGATGAACAGCACAAGGGGAAGAATAGCCTCCTGAGGTTGAGATGTTCTTGTGCTCCGTGTGTAGCTAAGGATTGGCTCAAGATCAGATGCCCCTACTGTGGTGGCTAGTTCTACTTATATAGGCCCTGGTCCTCTCCCCCAAATATTAAGCGGGAAGGGAGCCAACAACGGCCAATTTGAAAGGGGACAGCTAGTACAGCTTATCCTGACAAAAGCGGTCTTCGCCTGCAAAAGGCTCTGGTGATGACGCCGTCTTGGGCTCCATGGTGACCTCCGTCCTACCGTCCTGCTGGTCTTGGTCTCATTGAACCAATATGGAAACCTTTGTTTGATGCCCCGTTACTCCACGCCTGCGCTTGCCTCCTTAGCACCAAAGAGGAAACAAGGACGATGCGCGCGCTGACGCCCGCCTAGCGCCCGCCTGATCTTGATCGTCATGGCTCACGTCACGAGAGCCTCGCAAGGTTTGCCCTGCCTTGATATCTCTGCTCCACGCAAGGCAGCCCGGTGAAGCCGCTCCTGAGGAGGTCTTGCGTCGTCCGCCTTGTGAGGCTTGGCCCCTCGCGAGGGTCTTGAATGCCTCGCTGATGAAGATGGCCGTACATGTTGGGGAACGTAGTAATTTGAAAAAAAATCTACGCACACGCAAGATCATGGTGATGCACAGCAACGAGAGGGGAGAGTGTTGTCCACGTACCCTCGTAGACCGATAGCGGAAGCGTTTAACACAACGCGGTTGATGTAGTCGTACGTCTTCAGGATCCGACCGATCAAGTACCGAACGCATGGCACCTCCGAGTTCAGCACACGTTTAGCTCGATGACGTCCTTCGAACTCCGATCTAGCCGAGTGTTGAGGGAGAGTTTTGTCAGCACGACGGTGTGGTGACAATGTTGATGTTCTACCGACGCAGGGCTTCGCCTAAGCACCGCTACGATATTATCGAGGTTTAATATGGTGGAGGGGGGCACCGCACACGGCTAAGAGATCAATGATCAATTGTGTGTCTAGAGGTGCCCCCCTGCCCCCGTATATAAAGGAGCAAGGGGGGTTTGGCCGGCCTAAGGGAGAGGCGCGCCAGGAGGAGTCCTACTCCTACCGGGAGTAGGACTCCCCCCTTTTCCATGTTGGACTAGGAGAGAAAGGGGAAAAGGTGGAGGGGAGGAAGGAAGGGGGGCGCCGCCCCCCTCTCCTTGTCCTATTCGGACTGGGGGGAGGGGCGCGCGGCCCTGCTCTGGCCTCCTCTCCTCTCTTCCACCTAGGCCCAATAAGGCCCATTAAGTTACCGGGGGGTTCCGGTAACCTCCCAGTACTCCGAAAAATCCCGATTTCACCCGGAACACTTCCGATGTCCAAACATAGGCTTCCAATATATCAATCTTTATGTCTCGACCATTTTGAGACTCCTCGTCATGTCCGTGATCACATCCGGGAATCCGAACAACCTTCGGTACATCAAAACATATAAACTCATAATATAACTGTCATCGTAACGTTAAGCGTGTGGACCCTACGGGTTCGAGAACTATGTAGATATGACCGAGACACCTCTCCAGTCAATAACCAATAGCGGAACCTGGATGCTCATATTGGTTCCCACATGTTCTACGAAGATCTTTATCGGTCAGACCGCATAACAACATACGTTGTTCCCTTTGTCATCGGTATGTTACTTACCCGAGATTCGATCGTCGGTATCTCGATACCTAGTTCAATCTCGTTACCGGCAAGTCTCTTTACTCGTTCCGTAATACATCATCCCGCAACTAACTCATTAGTCACAATGCTTGCAAGGCTTATAGTGATGTGTATTACTGAGTGGGCCCAGAGATACCTCTCCGACAATCGGAGTGACAAATCCTAATCTCGAAATACGCCAACCCAACAAGTACCTTTGGTGACACCTGTAGAGCACCTTTATAATCACCCAGTTACGTTGTGACGTTTGGTAGCACACAAAGTGTTCCTCCGGTAAACGGGAGTTGCATAATCTCATAGTCATAGGAACATGTATAAGTCATGAAGAAAGCAATAGCAACATACTAAACGATCGAGTGCTAAGCTAACGGAATGGGTCAAGTCAATCACATCATTCTCCTAATGATGTGATCCCGTTAATCAAATGACAACTCATGTCTTTGGCTAGGAAACATAACCATCTTTGATCAACGAGCTAGTCAAGTAGAGGCATACTAGTGACACTCTGTTTGCCTATGTATTCACACATGTATTATGTTTCCGGTTAATACAATTCTAGCATGAATAATAAACATTTATCATGATATAAGGAAATAATAATAACTTTATTATTGCCTCTAGGGCATATTTCCTTCAGTCTCCCACTTGCACTAGAGTCAATAATCTAGATTAGACAGTAATGATTCTTACACCCATGGAGTCTTGGTGCTGATCATATTTTGCTCGTGGAAGAGGCTTAGTCAACGGGTCTGCAACATTCAGATCCGTATGTATCTTGCTAATTTCTATGTCTCCCACCTGGACTAAATCCCGGATGGAATTGAAGCGTCTTTTGATGTGCTTGGTTCTTTTGTGAAATCTGGATTCCTTTGCTAAGGCAATTGCACCAGTATTGTCAGAAAAGATTTTCATTGGACCCGATGCACTAGGTATGACACCTAGATCGGATATGAACTCCTTCATCCAGACTCCTTTATTTGCTGCTTCCGAAGCAGCTATGTACTCAGCTTCACACGTAGATCCCGCCACGACACTTTGCTTAGAACTGCACCAACTGACAGCTCCACCGTTCAATGTAAACACGTATCCGGTTTGCGATTTAGAATCGTCCGGATCAGTGTCAAAGCATGCATCAACGTAACCATTTACGATGAGCTCTTTGTCACCTCCATAAACGAGAAACATATCCTTAGTCCTTTTCAGGTATTTCAGGATGTTCTTGACCGCTATCCAGTGATCCACTCCTGGATTACTTTGGTACCTCCCTGCTAAACGTATAGCAAGGCACACATCAGGTCTGGTACACAGCATTGCATACATGATAGAGCCTATGGCTGAAGCATAGGGAACATCTTTCATCTTCTCTCTATCTTCTGCAGTGGTCGGGCATTGAGTCTTACTCAATCTCACACCTTGTAGTACAGGCAAGAACCCTTTCTTTGCTTGATCCATTTTGAACTTCTTCAAAACTTTGTCAAGATATGTGCTTTGTGAAAGTCCAATTAAGCGTCTTGATCTATCTCTATAGATCTTGATGCCTAATACATATGCAGCTTCACCGAGGTCTTTCATTGAAAAACTCTTATTCAAGTATCCCTTTATGCTATCCAGAAATTCTATATCATTTCCAATTAGCAATATGTCATCCACATATAATATCAGAAATGCTACTGAGCTCCCACTCACTTTCTTGTAAATACAGGCTTCTCCAAAAGTCTGTATAAAACCAAATTCTTTGATCACACTATCAAAGCGTTTATTCCAACTCCGAGAGGCTTGCACCAGTCCATAAATGGATCGCTGGAGCTTGCACACTTTGTTAGCTCCCTTTGGATCGACAAAACCTTCCGGTTGCATCATATACAACTCTTCTTCCAGAAATCCATTCAGGAATGCAGTTTTGACATCCATTTGCCAAATTTCATAATCAAAAAAATGCGGCAATTGCTAACATGATTCGGACAGACTTGAGCATCGCTACGGGTGAGAAAGTCTCGTCGTAGTCAATCCCTTGAACTTGTCGAAAACCTTTCACAACAAGTCGAGCTTTATAGACAGTAACATTACCGTCAGCGTCAGTCTTCTTCTTGAAGATCCATTTATTTTCAATGGCTTGCCGATCATCGGGCAAGTCAACCAAAGTCCATACTTTGTTCTCATACATGGATCCCATCTCGGATTTCATGGCTTCAAGCCATTTTGCGGAATCTGGGCTCACCATCGTTTCCTCATAGTTCGTAGGTTCGTCATGGTCTAGTAACATAACCTCTAGAACAGGATTACCGTACCACTCTGGTGCGGATCTTAATCTGGTTGACCTACGAGGTTCAGTAATAACTTGATCTGAAGTTTCATGATCATTATCATTAACTTCCTCACTAATTGGTGTAGGTGTCGCAGAAACTGGTTTATGTGATGATCTACTTTCTAATAAGGGAGCAGGTACAGTTACCTCATAAAGTTCTACTTTCCTCCCACTCACTTCTTTCGAGACAAACTCCTTCTCTAGAAAAGATCCATTCTTAGCAACGAATGTCTTGCCTTCGGATCTGAGATAGAAGGTGTACCCAACAGTCTCCTTTGGGTATCCTATGAAGACACATTTCTCCGATTTATGTTCGAGCTTATCAGGTTGAAGTTTCTTCACATAAGCATCGCAGCCCCAAACTTTAAGAAACGACAACTTTGTTTTCTTGCCAAACCATAGTTCATAAGGCGTTGTCTCAACGGATTTCGATGGTGCCCTATTTAGAGTGAATGCAGCCGTCTCTAAAGCATAACCCCAAAACGATAGCGGTAAATCAGTAAGAGACATCATAGATCGCACCATATCTAGTAAAGTACGATTACGATGTTCGGACACACCATTACGTTGTGGTGTTCCGGGTGGCGTGAGTTGCGAAGCTATTCCGCATTGTTTCACATGTAGGCCAAACTCGTAACTCAAATATTCTCCTCCACGATCTGATCGTAGAAACTTTATTTTCTTGTTACGATGATTTTCAACTTCGCTCTGAAATTCTTTGAACTTTTCAAATGTTTCAGACTTATGTTTCATTAAGTAGATATACCCATATCTGCTCAAATCATCTGTGAAGGTGAGAAAATAACGATATCCGCCACGAGCCTCAATATTCATCGGACCACATACATCTGTATGTATGATTTCCAACAAATTAGTTGCTCTCTACATAGTTCCGGAGAACGGTGTTTTAGTCATCTTGCCCATGAGACACGGTTCGCAAGTACCAAGTGATTCATAATCAAGTGATTCCAAAAGTCCATCATTATGGAGTTTCTTCATGCGCTTTACACCGATATGACCTAAACGGCAGTGCCACAAATAAGTTGCACTATCATTATCAACTCTGCATCTTTTGGCTTCGACATTATGAATATGTGTGTCACTACTACCGAGATTCATTAAAAATAGACCACTCTTCAAGGGTGCATGACCATAAAAGATATTACTCATATAAATAGAACAACCATTATTCTCTGATTTAAATGAATAACCGTCTCGCATCAAACAAGATCCAGATATAATGTTCATGCTCAACGCTGGCACCAAATAACAATTATTTAGGTCTAATAGTAATCCCGAAGGTAGATGTAGAGGTAGCGTGCCGACGGCGATCACATCGACTTTGGAACCGTTTCCACGCGCATCGTCACCTCGTCCTTGGCCAGTGTTCGCTTAATCCGTAGTCCCTGTTTCGAGTTGCAAATATTAGCAACAGAACCAGTATCAAATACCCAGGTGCTACTGCGAGCTCTGGTAAGGTACACATCAATAACATGTATACCACATATACCTTTGTTCACCTTGCCATCCTTCTTATCCGCCAAATACTTGGGGCAGTTCCGCTTCCAGTGACCAGTCTGCTTGCAGTAGAAGCACTCAGTCTCAGGCTTAGGTCCAGATTTGGGTTTCTTCTCCTGAACAGCAACTTGCTTGCTATTCTTCTTGAAGTTCCCCTTCTTCTTCCCTTTGCCCTTTTTCTTGAAACTAGTGGTCTTGTTGACCATCAACACTTGATGCTCCTTTTTGATTTCTACCTCCGCTGCCTTTAGCATTGCGAAGAGCTCGGGAATTGTCTTGTTCATCCCTTGCATGTTATAGTTTATCACGAAGCTCTTGTAGCTTGGTGGCAGTGATTGAAGAATTCTGTCAATGACGCTATCATCCGGAAGATTAACTCCTAGTTGAATCAAGTGATTATTATACCCAGACATTTCGAGTATATGCTCACTGACAGAACTATTCTCTTCCATCTTGCAGCTGTAGAACTTATTGGAGACTTCATATCTCTCAATCCGGGCATTTGCTTGAAATATTAACTTCAACTCCTGGAACATCTCATATGCTGCATGACATTCAAAACGTCGTTGAAGACCCGGTTTTAAGCCGTAAAGCATGGCACACTGAACTATCGAGTAGTCATCAGCTTTCCTCTGCCAGACGTTCATAACTTCTGGTGTTGCTCTTGCAGCAGGCCTGGCACCCAGCGGTGCTTCCAGGACGTAATTCTTCTGTGCAGCAATGAGGATAATCCTCAAGTTACGGACCCAGTCCGTGTAATTGCTACCATCATCTTTCAACTTTGCTTTCTCAAGGAACGCATTAAAATTCAACGGAACAACAGCACGGGCCATTTATCTACAATTAACATAGACAAGCAAGATACTATCAGGCACTACTGGAATCAGCTAATTTGCCATCTGCCAGCTCTTTGCCGTCTGCTAGCTGACGGCAAAGAAGCTCTTTGCCATCAGCTACCCAAAAGCAGACGGCAAAGAACAGGCAGACGGCAAAGAAGCTCTTTGCCATCTGCTAGCTCTTTGCCGTCTGCCAGCAGACGGCAAAGAATCTTTGCCGTCCGCTGGCAGACGGCAAAGAGTGTGGTGGCCCCCACCCCTCGCTCGTTTGAAAAAATCTGAACGGCCCACCTCTTTGCCGTCCGCTAGCAGACGGCAAAGAGGCAAAAAGGCGGACGGCAAAGGCTGGCGGACGGCAAAGAGGGCACTTGACTAACGGCAGGTACCCCCCCGCCCGTTACTCACTTCCTCCTCGCCCTTCTCCTCCCACCCGCCGCCGCCGCCGCCGCCGCGCGCCGCCGCCCCGTCGCCCCGCCGCCCCACCGCCCCGGCTCCCCGCCGCCCCACCGCCCCGCCGCCCCCCGCCCCGGCCCCCCGCCGCCCCGGCCCCCCGCCGCCCCACCGCCGCCCCGGCCCACAGCCGCCCCGGCCCCCCGCCGCCCGGCCCCCCCGCCGCCCCGGCCCCCCGCCTCCTCCACCGCCCCGCCCCGGCCCCCCGCCGCCCGGGCCCCCCGCCGCCCCGCCTCCTCCACCGCCCCGCCCCGGCCCCCCCGTCACCGGCCCCTCCCCGACCCGTCGCCGCCCCCCACAGTGAGCCCCTCCCATTTTTTTTCTGTTTTTTGTTTTTCTTTTCTGTTTAGATAAGGCTTTTTAGTTTAAGTTTTTTCAGTTTAGAATTAATTAGTTTAGGTTATTTCGTTTAATTAGTTTAGGTTTAATTAGTTTAAATAGTTTAGTTTTAATTAGTTTAGGTTTTTAGTTTAGGTTAAGGTTAAGTAGAAGGGGGAAGAAGAAGAAGAGGAGGAGAAAGAAGAAGAAGAAGAAGAAGAAGAAGAAGAAGAAGAAGAAGAAGAAGAAGAAGAAGAAGAAGAAGAAGAAGAAGAAGAAGAAGAAGAAGAAGAAGAAGAAGAAGAAGAAGAAGAAGAAGAAGAAGAAGAAGAAGAAGAAGAAGAAGAAGAAGAAGAAGAAGAAGAAGAAGAGGAGGAGGAGGAGGAGGAGGAGGAGGAGGAGGAGGAGAAAGAAGAAGAAGAAGAAGAAGAAGAAGAAGAAGAAGAAGAAGAAGAAGAAGAAGAAGAAGAAGAAGAAGAAGAAGAAGAAGAAGAAGAAGAAGAAGAAGAAGAAGAAGAGGAGGAGGAGGAGGAGGAGGAGGAGAAAGAAGAAGAAGAAGACGGGGGATGAGAAGAAGTAGAAGAATGAGAAGAAGTAGAAGTAGTAGAAGAATGAGAAGACCCCCTGACCCCCCAACCCCGACACCACCCCCCGACACCCGACCCCGACTCCACCCCGACACCCGACCCCCTAACCCCCTGACCCCGACACGACACCCCGACCCCCCGACCCCCTAACCCCCTGACCCCGACACGACACCCCGACCCCCCGACCCCGAAACAGCACCCCGACCCCGACACGGCACCCCGACACCGACACGGCACCCCGACACCGACACGACACCCCGACCCCCGACACGACACCCCCGACACCCCGACACCCCGACCCCGAGACCCCGACCACGACCACGACCCCGACCCCGACCCCGACACCCCGACCCCGAGCGGCACGACACCCCGACCCCCGACACCTCCCGAAAAGGTGTTCTTTGGCCTTCCAGAAGCCGACGGGGTCATATATTTGTGGATTATTAGTTAGGTCATATATCTTTCGATTTTGTTATGAAAAACATCATATATAATTGTGTTGATCGGGTAGTTTTAAATGTGCAGTTGTTTCATCGCTGCTAGGTTTGGTGTTCGACAACCTCGCCGTGCGTTTGACGAGCTCTGCCCCTTCGTTCGTGGGTGAGCACAAATGACATGTCCTCCTCCCCCATTAATTATTTGATCTATTCCGATGAAACTTGATAGCTAGATATATATGTGTCTTGAATCATCAGTATGCGTAACCAATATGTGTCTCCCGTTCGAAAGCGTCATAGTTATAAATATGCATGCATTTGCATATTTATAACCTTGATTCTTTCGAATTGTCCAACGCTATCCATGGACAGCCCGAGTATGTTTAGATTGGGTTCGTTTTCCCATATGCTTTGCTCCGGATCCGACGCATAAATTTCGTCAGTGCCTCCCATGTTGTTCTCCGGGTACACATCCTCTCTGTTTATTGCAGAGACGTGTATCAGGAAAACAGCGGGGAGGTGCTGCCGAAATTTTGCGTAGGATCCGGGGCATAGCATGGGAAAATGAACCCAATCTAAACATACTCGGGTGGGATTAGGACCTATCATTACCTATTAGAGTGTAGGTTGCATGGACGTAATAAAATTGACAAAGTAGATCAACTGATGAATACATACATGGTGAATTATATATATATATTTGTTGTGTGTCTAGTAGCTCTGAAAGTCAAGATGAGTGATCGTGCGTGGATGTACACCGGTCACACTGGTCAGAACAAATGGAGCACTGAATGGTTCACAAAAACCAAGGGGTTTGTGCGAGCCGCATTTGCAAATGGCCAGAGGAAAACCTGGTGCCCCTGTTTACGGTGCGGCAATTGGGAAAAGAGGACAGAGGCTAAAATGGGCAAACACCTGCAGAAGAGTGGTTTTACGCCCGATTATACGGTGTGGACATTTCATGGTGAGTCTGCCCAACGTGACCGAGCTGAGGTGGATCGTCGTCGCACCGACGAGCATGGTACCGGGATGGAAAACATGGTGCAAGACTTTGATGATGCTCGGGATTCGGACGAGGAGATGGAGGAATCTGCAAAGGCCTTCAATGAAATGTTGGAGTCTTCAAAACGTCCGCTCCATGAGCACACTGAGCTTTGTCAGTTGGATGCCATCTCACAAGTAATGGCTCTGAAGGCTCAGTTCAACTTGGGCAGAGAATGCTACGATGCAATGATGACAGTATTTGGACGCTTTCTACCCAAAGGCCATGTAATGCCTGCAAACCTTTACCAGTCGGACAAAATCCTCCGTGCACTGAAGATGCCCTATTATAAGATACATGCCTGTGAGAAAGGATGTGTCTTGTTTAGGCTTGACTATGCGGACTTGAACTATTGTCCCATTTGCAAGTCTTCCAGGTATGTTGTGGTAGACAACGATATGGGTGAGAAGACACAGACCAAAATCCCCGTTAGTGTTCTTCGGTATATGCCAATCGTACCAAGACTTCAACGTCTTTTCATGGTCGAAGAGATGGCCAGACAGATGACATGGCACAAAACGAGCAAAAGAACCGAACTAGATGCAGATGGGAATCTGATGATTGTACACACATCGGATGGTGTTGCGTGGAAAAAGTTTGATGAATTACATGGTGACAAAGCGGCAGATCCGAGGCATCCTCGAGTCGGCATCAGCATGGATGGGTTCAGTGTGTTTGGTATGACGGCAGCCCAATACAGTTGTTGGCCCGTATTTTTCTTTCCACTCAATCTCCCCCCCCCCCCCGACAGATTATGCAAAGAAAGAACATTTTCCTGACGTTGATAATTCCAGGGCCCAACTATCCGGGGAAAAATATGAATGTGTACATGCAACCGCTTAAGGACGAATTGCAAGAAGCCTGGGATAATGGGTTCAAGACATACGATGCCTATAGCAAACGGAACTTCATAATGCGTGTCTGGTACATGTACTCGACGCATGACTTGCCGGCGTATGCGCTATTCGTTGGCTGGTGTGTGCATGGAAGGTTCCCGTGCCCCACATGCAAGGGAGCTCTTGAGTTTCGTTGGCTTCAGGCCGGTCGCACGTGGTCGCGGGAGAGGAGGTAGGGTGACTGCTACGGCGCCTTCCTCGCCGCCACCCCCAGCTGTTTCACCCGAGCACGTGACTGCTAGGGTGGACTCGTCCGAGGAGGAGGCTACACGGACTCCGGTCCACGAGCCTCCGGTCCATGGGTCTTGGGCCCATGAGCCTCGGGTCGACTGGCCTTCGGCCCACGAGAGTTCGGCCCACGAGACCCCGGAGGAGCACACGTCCGGATGGGGTACCTGGCCGGAGCAGCCCGAGGAGCCGAGTGGCCATGCTGATGATGGCGGGGAGCCGACTGATCTTGAGGAGGAGGGTGGCACCGTCTACCAGCGTGGTGCTACACGGCTCCCGTCCGTGCCGGCGACCCGCGAGCAGAGGTGGTTGATCTTCCCTGATGGGGAGAGGTACGTAAGTGCATTTAATATTTTTGTACCTTCTGCATTCACGTTTCTTCAAATAACTAATGCCTTGGCCTTGTCATGCTGCAGGGGTTGGGACCACCATCATAGTGTCCGCCGGCCCAACTCCGTCCTTGGAGTTCTTTGCCGGCAAAACTTCCCGGGGTTTGTCATGTTGCCTGGTGAGGGTCGGCTTCCAGAGCTTGGGTTGAGCTGGGAGCACTACATGGCTGCCCCGGCCCCGCCGGATGTCATTATCGACGGTGTCGTGTGCGACACGAGGGCAGACATGGTGATCAGGACGTTCTGGGTAATTTCTCCTTTACACATTTCAAAATCTTCAACTAGCTAGTTATTAATTGTACTAATCAATATTGTCTCATTTGATTGCAGACATTCTACAGGTGTGAGGAGGGATACGAGGAGGACAGCGCAAATGTTATCCAGAACGTCTGCAAGCGCCTACTCCAGAACTTACGGCACGAGGCTCGGGTGCAGGCTGTTCGAGACTACTACGCCTTGCGTGGTATCAAGAAGACCAAGCCGGCGTGCCGCGATAAGTTCCTGAGTAAGGAGCAGTACATGAAGGTAATTCTTAAGGCCTTCTACTTAAGTTCCTTCATTTAGTAATTCTTAGCCGTAGCGCTCAAGTTTCTATTTGCTAACTTAGGCGCCTCCGAGATGGTGTGCGGATCGGATGGATTGTTGGGAGGTGTTGGTCGATGAGTGGTGCTCACAAGAATGGCTAGCCCTCCACAACCAGGCCAAGGACAAACGTGCCCAAATGGAAGGTGTGCCACACCATCAAGGCAGCTCCAACTTATATGAGTTCGGGCGCAACTGGGTATGTGGTTTGCTTCATGATTCATGCAATTCATTCATCATGCTAGCTTGAGCCCTTTAATTACTAATTTTCATTGTTTCTCTCTTTCAGGCACGCCACAATAAGGCGGATAAGGTGCCAGAGGTGTACGACCTGTATGCCATGGCCCACACTGGCTCTTTCAAGAAAGTCAAGGCTTTCTCTCAGTCTGACCTCGATGATGCAAACAACTTCACCAACATCTCCTCCCACAACAAGCTCGTGAGATATAGAGATGAGGGGAAGGCGAGGAAAGGGGAGGACTTTAACCCGAGCCAGGGTCCCATTGATCCAGAGCTGGTGATGATATCTGGTGGCGGGAGGTCCCATGGCTCCATAGCCATTGGAGATGGACTTATCCGTTGTCCTAGCACTCTCCCGGAGATCAAGGCGCGCCAGTCGAGCTCCGCTCCTGAGATAAGGCCTCGTGAACGGCCAGTGCAACTCGCCATCAAGGTTAGTGATACGTACTCAGTTATCTTTCTCCATTACATTGTGTGCGCTTCCATCAATGATTACAAATGGTCATGTGAGTGGTGTTGCAGGCTGCTATACAGACTGAGAGAGATAGAACGGAGAAACTTCTGGCGGAGGCGGCGGAGAGGCAGCGGGAGATGGAGGAGAGGACGAGAAAGATGATGGAGGAGGAGAGGGCACGGAATGACATGCAGGCAAGGGCCACGTACGAGCTCCTTGTGGTAAGTTTCTTCTGCAGATTACTTGCTAGTCTTAACATTTGAGTCTCATTACTAACTAGTATGACTCTGTTCTGAAAACCAAATGTGCATTCTGTGTGCGAGAAGTCCGGTCAGCCCGCTCCGCCGATGCCAGTGATTGCTCCTGGGAGCACGGTGAGTTTAGTTTGAATGGACATTACTTGGTAGTCTTAACATTTGAGTGTCGTAATGCTAACGAGACATTGGAAATGATCTTTGGTGCAGCTTAACTCCAGAAATGCATCGCACGATCCTTCTCCAGGTAGCGGCACTAGCCACCCCGCTCCTACACCTCCCTGATCACGGTAAGTTTCTCTAGTGTTTTGCTTAACAAATGCATAAAGACCTAGACTTAGCTTTATTTCCTCCAATATGCTTACCATAATGACCTAGAGTTAGCTTATTTTCCTCCAAAATGACCCATTTTACCAAGGTTAGCTTATAAATGATGCAGTTCATCCAAGTTAGCTCAAAAATGACCCATTTTACCTAGATTAGCTCCTAAATGATCCATTTTACCTACGTTAGCTTTAAAATGGCCCATTTCACCTAGGTTAACTCCAAAATGACCCATCTTACCTAGGTTATCTCATAAACGATCCATTTCAACTAATTTAGCTCATAAACGATCCATTTGACCTAAGTGAGCTAAAAAACGATCCATTTCACCTAAATTAGCTCTTAAATGATCCATTTCACCTAAGTTAGCTCAAAAAGATCCATTTCAACTAAATTAGCTCTAAAATGACCCATTTTACGTAGATTAGCTCCTAAATGATCCATTTTACCTACGTTAGCTTTAAAATGACCCATTTCACCTAGGTTAGCTCCAAAATGACCCATTTCACCTAGGTTAGCTCCAAAATGACCCATCTTACCTAGGTTAGCTTATAAATGATCCAGTTTATCCAAGTTAGCTCTAAAATGACCCAATTTACCTGAGTAGCTCCTAGGTTAGCTTATAAATGATCCAGTTTATACTTCTTGTTCTAGTCTTCTTCTTGTTCTAGTCACCTATTTCTAACTTTCTTATTTACCATTTTGCAGATTTCATTCACTTCATGGAAGCTAGCTTGCTATGATGGAGTGCTTGCTTTTCCTTTGATGAAACTTTGCATTGTATCTAGCTTGCTATGATGGAACTTGCTATCTTGCATTGTAATATATATATGGATGGAACAATGTGTATGGATGGAACTTGCTTATGCATGAACAATGTGTATGGATGAAACTGATGTGATATGTGATATGTGATATGAAACTTATGTGCTGGATACGTGATATGGAAATATATCTATATATGTCATATATATTTTCTGTGCAAATTGTGGGATTTAATAAAAAACAGAAAAAACAGCCAATATGCAGGCTCTTTGCCGTCTGCCACCGACGGCAAAGAGCTCTTTGTCGTCTGCCGCGGACGGCAACGAAGCCACGTGGCAGCCAACTGTGCTTCCTGGGAGCTGACCCATTTGGTCAGTTTGCCTACAGTGGCAGACGGCAAAGACTTTGCCATCTGTGGCAGACGGCAAAGAACCAGCACTTTGCCATCTGTGGCAGACGGCAAAGAACCTGCCATCCAGTGACGTGTAGATGACATCATACGGCAGACGGCAAAGACCAGAGAAATTTTGCCGTCAGCGGCGGACGGCAAAGGTCTGCCGTTGGCCACTTAACGGACTGACAGCGCAATTATTGTCGTCTGCCCTCTTTGTCGTCCGCCGCAGACGGCAAAGAGCCTTTGCCGTCCGCCGCGAGGAAGCAGACGGCAAAGCAGCTGTTTACCATAGCCTTCTTTGCCGGAGCCTTTTGCCGTCCGCGGCTGACGGCAAAGGTCTTTGCCGTCCGCCTTTCGAGCCTTTGCCGTCCGCCGTGGCAGACGGCAAAGTAGCTGTTTCCTGTAGTGAGGTACTAAGTTCATGATAAATTTAAGTTCTATTAATCATATTACTTAAGAACTCCCACTTAGATAGACATCCCTCTAATCATCTAAGTGATTACGTAATCCAAATCAACTAAACCATAACCGATCATCACGTGAAATGGAGTAGTTTTCAATGGTGAACATCACTATGTTGATCATATCTACTATATGATTCACGCTCGACCTTTCGGTCTCAGTGTTCCGAGGCCATATCTGCATATGCTAGGCTCGTCAAGTTTAACCTGAGTATTCTGCGTGTGCAAAACTGGCTTGCACCCGTTGTAGATGGACGTAGAGCTTATCACACCCGATCATCACGTGGTGTCTGGGCACGACGAAGTTTGGCAACGGTGCATACTCAGGGAGAACACTTTTATCTTGAAATTTTAGTGAGAGATCATCTTATAATGCTACCGTTAATCAAAGCAAGATAAGATGCATAAAAGATAAACATCACATGCAATCAATATAAGTGATATGATATGGCCATCATCATCTTGTGCTTGTGATCTCCATCTCCGAAGCACCGTCATGATCACCATCGTCACCGGCGCGACACCTTGATCTCCATCGTAGCATCGTTGTCGTCTCGCCAACTATTGCTTTACGACTATCGCTACCGCTTAGTGATAAAGTAAAACAATTACATGGCGATTGCATTGCATACAATAAAGCGACAACCATATGGCTCCTGCCAGTTGCCGATAACTCGGTTACAAAACATGATCATCTCATACAATAAAATATAGCATCACGTCTTGACCATATCACATCACAACATGCCCTGCAAAAACAAGTTAGACGTCCTCTACTTTGTTGTTGCAAGTTTTACGTGGCTGCTACGGGCTTAGCAAGAACCGTTCTTACCTACGCATCAAAACCACAATGATAGTTTGTCAAGTTGGTGCTGTTTTAACCTTCGCAAGGACCGGGCGTAGCCATACTCGGTTCAACTAAAGTGAGAGAGACAGACACCCGCCAGTCACCTTTAAGCAACGAGTGCTCGCAACGGTGAAACCAGTCTCGCGTAAGCGTACGCGTAATGTCGGTCCGGGCCGCTTCATCTCACAATACTGCTGAACCAAAATATGACATGCTGGTAAGCAGTATGACTTATATCGCCCACTACTCACTTGTGTTCTACTCGTGCATATAACATCAACGCATAAAACCAGGCTCGGATGCCACTGTTCGGGAACGTACTAATTTCAAAAAAATTCTACGCACACGCAAGATCATGGTGATGCACATCAACGAGAGGGGAGAGTGTTGTCCACATACCCTCGTAGACCGATAGTGGAAGCGTTTAACACAACGCGGTTGATGTAGTCGTACGTCTTCAGGATCCGACCGATCAAGTACCGAACGCACGGCATCTTCGAGTTCAGCACACGTTCAGATCGATGACGTCCCTCGAACTCCGATCCAGCCGAGTGTTGCGGGGAGTTTCGTCAGCACGATGGCGTGGTGACAATGTTGATGTTCTACCGATGCAGGGCTTCGCCTAAGCACCGCTACGATATTATCGAGGTGTAATATGGTGGAGGGGGCACCGCACACGGCTAAGAGATCAATGATCAATTGTGTGTCTAGAGGTGCCCCCTGCCCTGTATATAAAGGAGCAAGGAGGGGGGGTCGGCCGGCCTAAGGGAGAGGCGCGCCAGGAGGAGTCCTACTCCTACCGGGAGTAGGACTACCCCCCTTTTCCATGTTGGACTAGGAGAGAAAGGGGGAAAAGGTGGAGGGGAGGAAGGAAGGGGGGGCGCCGCCCCCCTCTCCTTGTCCTATTCGGACTGGGGGGGAGGGGCACGCGGCCCTGCTCTGGCCTCCTCTCCTCTCTTCCACCTAGGCCCAATAAGGCCCATTAAGTTACCGGGGGGTTCCGGTGACCTCCCGGTACTCCGAAAAAATCCCGATTTCACACGGAACACTTCCGATGTCCAAACATAGGCTTCCAATATATCAATCTTTACCGGCAAGTCTCTTTACTCGTTCCGTAATACATCATCCCGCAACTAACTCATTAGTCACAATGCTTGCAAGGCTTATAGTGATGTGTATTACTGAGTGGGCCCAGAGATACCTCTCCGACAATCGGAGTGACAAATCCTAATCTCGAAACATGCCAACCCAACAAGTACCTTTGGTGACACCTGTAGAGCACCTTTATAATCACCCAGTTACTTGTGATGTTTGGTAGCACACAAAGTGTTCCTCCGGTAAACGGGAGTTGCATAATCTCATAGTCATAGGAACATGTATAAGTCATGAAGAAAGCAATAGCAACATACTAAACGATCGAGTGCTAAGCTAACGGAATGGGTCAAGTCAATCACATCATTCTTCTAATGATGTGATCCCGTTAATCAAATGACAACTCATGTCTATGGCTAGGAAACATAACCATCTTTGATCAACGAGCTAGTCAAGTAGAGTCATACTAGTGACACTCTGTTTGTCTATGTATTCACACATGTATTATGTTTCCGGTTAATACAATTCTAGCATGAATAATAAACATTTATCATGATGTAAGGAAATAATAATAACTTTATTATTGCCTCTAGGGCATATTTCCTTCAGTACAGGCCTGCAGCACAGCCATGTCGTGGGACGGAGGGAGGCAAGTCTGGGGACCCCCGTTCCCAGAACACCGACAGTAGCCCCCGGGCCCAAGGCACGGTCGGGCTTGGCTTCAAGGCGAAGCCAAAGGCTAAGCACGGAGCGCCACAGGCCCCCAAAGCCTACGGCCTTGGTCGACGCGTGGCGGTTGATTGGACGTGGGCGTCTCCGCTTCCCCATGTTGCCTCGGCAACTGCTTGACTTGACAAGTCCCCGCGACATGCAAGGAAAACCATCATTACCTGTGATCGTGGGAGGCGCCGGTTGGCCTTCTTCCGCTATAAATGGGGAGGGGGGCAGAGCCCCCGTCGCCCATCTCTTCCTTGTTCGCTTGTTTCTTTCCTCCTCTGCTCCATTGCCAATAGCAGCTCCGATGGCGCCGTCGAAGAAGTTCTCCACCGCGGAGAAGGGCAAGGCCCCTCGGGAGGGGCCCGGCTCCCCGGCGCCCAAGCGTGCACGTGGTCGTCCCCGCAAACACGTTGCGACCCCCGCCGTTGTCCCCGGCTCCCGGGGTGGCGCCGCTATGCGTGGCAGGAGTCGCTCCGGTCACGGCAGCACCGTCGATGAAAGGAGCCGCGCCATGGTTGCGCGACCTCCCCGGCCGCGGTTCCATGCGTCAGAGGTGCTGCCGGAGTTCGTTGTCTGGTCGGAGGATCCGGCCGGCAGCTGGCTCCAGCTTCCCCGCTTCTTTGCCGACGAGCTGTCGGCCTCCGATCCAGGAGGGCTCTAGCTGCAGGCAGACGGTTGCTGCAGCCGGGCTTCTTGGGTTGCGGTCGAGGTCTCCGTCGCGGGCAACATAGCTCTGACCCGCGGTTGGCAGACGTTCGCCCGCGCACGCGGCCTGGGCAGGCGGTGCACCCTCCACTTCAAGTTTGACGGTGACGCGACCCTCTACGTGAGGGTGTTCGGTGAAGATGGTCGCCGTGCCGGGTGCTGCCCCGAGGTGAACGACGGCGAGGAGGTGCTCGGCGTTGGCGATGGTCGGGACGAGGAGGAGGGCGAACCTGCCGGTCTCGCCTCGTCCGGCTACGGTGGCTCTTCCCTTGGCGACAGTTCCAGCAGTGGCGGCTACGACCAGCCGCCACGCCGCCGCACCCGCTTCGAAGGTGGTAGCGGGTCGTCTCGTCACCGCGCATCCGTGTAGCGCGAGGAGGGGTCCGGCTGAGCCTGGGGCGTCGCCAAGGGCCTGCCCCCGTGACTGCTGCAAGGGCGAGCGCCGCTTTTGTTTTGTTCCTCTTTTCTTTCCTGCATCAAAATGAAACCAGTATGGGCCCGGAGGGGCGTGTATCAAACCATGACTTCTTAACCATTATGCTATGTTTGTTGTTCTCGCGTTGTGTCGTTATTCTGTGCAGAGATAACTTAGCTTGGCGCGTTTGGGGCAGCCTCCTCTTCATGAGGCACCTGCTTCCTCGTTCCCGTCTTGACTCAGAGGTCGCTCAGGAACTGCAAAAATTTCGTTAGGAAGCTAGCTAGGAGACTTATCGTTCGCCCAAGCCTTGACCCGGCGCTTCATATCGCGGTACCCGAGGGGCACGGATTAAGAGAGATGCACCAAATTATGGGCTCGAACGAGGGCGCCTCGCGAGAAAGCAAACGGAAGGCAGAGAGGAGGAAAAATGCTCACGAGGGCACCTGCCTAGCCCCCCTCGTGAGGTATGCGAGAGAGAGAGAACTCAAGCGAACCAGGGCCGGAAAAGGCGGCAAAAGGCGAAGGAACCGAATCAGCAAGGAACACCAGAAGCAAACATCAATTAAGAGAAGGCGAGCCAACTACAGAAAGAAGATGAAAAGCCGCGTCCGGCACCTAATCTAGTCTTCAGTCTTCTCACCAGCGCGGAGCTAAGTGCTGCCACTAGGCGTGGGAGGGAGCCCCCGAGGCCCGAGGGCGGCACTCCTGAGACTCTGGGGCGTGTACAGCCCCACTCATTATTACGTGAGAGTGTCACGGGCGGTGATTCTTCATAGGCACCGGGCCTTCTTCACAGGCACTGGGCGTTTCTTCACAGGCACTGGGCCTTGCTTCACAGGCACTGGGCCTTGCTTTATGGGTAGAACTTCCAGAGGTGCTGGATGTTACAGGCGTTCTGGATGGGTACCTCGTCCTGCGTCTCCAGGCGCGCGGCACCAGGCCTGGAGACGTGGACAACCCTGAACGGGCCCTCCCACATAGGTGAGAGCTTGTGCAGCCCTTCCCTGGAGAGGACCCGCCTCAGGACAAGGTCACCCGTCTCGAGCGTCCTGGAGCGGATGTTGCGGCAGTGATATCGCCGCAGCGCCTGCTGGTACCTTGCCGCCCTCAGTGCAGCTTCGCGACGACGTTCCTCCCCCATCACGAGGTCCATCCCCCGCGTGGCGTCCTGCTGCGTTTCATCAAACGCCAGGACCCGTGCGGAGCGATGCTTGACCTCGTGAGGAAGGACCGCTTCGGCTCCGTAGACAAGGAAGAACGGGGTCTCGCTCGTTGGCTTGGTGGCGATGGTGCGGATGGACCACAACACGGACTGGAGCTCGTTGTGCCAGCCCCTGCCGCAGGCCTCGAGCTTCTTCTTGAAGGTCCTGGTATTGAGGGCCCTCAGGACCTCTGCGTTGGCGCGTTCGGCCTGACCGTTGCTCCTGGGGTGTGCCACCGAAGCGTAGGAAATCTGCGTTCTAAGGTTAGCACAGTAGGTTTTGAAGAGGTTACTAGTGAATTGCGAGCTGTTATCTATGATGATGCGGTTGGGAACCCCGAAGCGGCTCACGAGGCCCTTGATGAACTTGACAGCGGAGCCGGCTGGGATGGTGCGGACAGCTTCCACTTCCGCCCACTTGGTGAACTTGTTGATGATGACGTAGAGGTAGCGGTAGCCCCCAGGCGCTCGAGGGAACGGGCCCAAGATGTCCAGCCCCCAGACTGCGAACGGCCATGTGAGCGGGATGGTCTGGAGGCCCTGAGCCGGCTGATGGATCTGCTTGGCGTGGAACTGGCAGGCTTCGTAGGACTTCACCAGCTCAGCTGCGTCGTTGAGCGTAGTGGGCCAGTAGAACCCACTTCGGAACACCTTGCCGACGAGGGTCCGTGATGACGAGTGGTTCCCGCAGTCCACGCCGTGTATGTCAATTAGCAACTCCTTCCCCTGGTCCCTGGAAATGCAGCGCAGAGTAATGTTATTTGGCCGCTTCGTGTACAACTCACCGTCATGGATGCAGTACACCGTGGCTTGCTGGGCCACGTGCTCTGCGTCCTCTTCCTTCCCCGGCAGTGCCCCTTGCATCAGATACTCCTTGAATTCCTTGGTCCAGCATCCCTCCTGGGGCTCGAGCGCCAAGAGCAGGCGAGCTCCTGAGGTCGGGCCACAGGCTGGGGCTCCTGTGGCAGGCGGCTGTGGGAGCTCCTCCCGAGGTTGAGCTACGCTTGAAAGTGGTGGTGTCGCCGATGGCTTGAAGAGCCGTTCCTCAAAGACGCCGGGCTCTTGTGGCTGCCGCTTGGATACCCTCTTGGCGATGTCGTCAGCTTCCTTGTTGGTGCCCCGGGGCACATGCTACGAATCTAGGCCCAAGAACTGCTTCTCCATCTTGCGCACCACCGCGAGGTATGCCTCCATATGCTCGTCCCTCGGCTCGTATACCTTGTTGGAGAAGTTGACGAGGAGCTGCGAGTCGCCCTTAACAGTAAGGCGCTTCACCCCTAGAGCTGTCGCGGCCTTCAGGCCAGCTATGAGGCCTTCATATTCCGCGATGTTGTTGGAGACCTTCTCGCCTTCCTGAAAGCAGAGCTGTACAGCGTAGTAGAGCTTGTCCTGAGTGGGCGAGATGAGTACTGCTCCAGCCCCCGCGCCCTGATGCATGAAGGCGCCATCGAAATACATGACCCAGCCGTCTGGCGCCTCGCTTCCTGGTGAGGTGGACCAGTCTTCGCCTACTTCAAGTGCCGGGGTGTCCGTCCATTTCGCCACAAAATCAGCGGGCGCGGCTCCCTTGATGACCCTGGTAGTGCTAAACTCCAACTGGAATGCTTGCAGCTCGATGTTCCCCTCAGCGACCCTTCCAGCTGAGTTCGGGCTCCTGAGCACCCTCTCCAATGGGTAGGCCGAGACAACCTTGATGGGGTGGCCCTGGAAGTAATGTCGCAGCTTGCACGTGGCCACCAAGAGCGCGAGTAGGAGCTTCTGAGGCATGGGATATCGGGCCCTTGCATCCCGCAGCACTGTGCTGACAAAGTACACCGGGTGTTCGGCGGGGGCTGGCGCGCTGTTGAGGCTCATGTCTTGCGGAAGTTGGGACGTCTCCTGAGGTGGTGGGACTCCTGACGCCTGATTGCTCGCGGGAATATCGGTGACGTTGTCCTGCCGAGCTTGGTCTCCTGCTAACGCTGCTAAGGCTCTTGCGGCGCCTTCCTGATCTTCTATTACTTTAGCTGTAGCTTGACGCAGCGCGCCCTTGGCTTGGTGCTCCTCCCGAATCGCCACCAGCGCTGCGCTGGCAGAGTACGGGGTGGCGGCAAGGTAGAGTACTAGGGGCTCGAGAGGTCGTGGTGCCACCATCACCGGAGGGCTGGTTAGGTATTTCTTCAGGTCTTGAAAGGCTCGGTCGGCCTCTTGGGTCCATTCGAATGGACGACCCTTCTTCATCAGCTTGAAGAAGGGTAGGGCGCGCTCTCCTAGCTTGGAGATGAAACGTCCCAACGCAGTTACCCGACCAGCCAGCTTCTGCATTTCCTTAAGGGTCTGCGGTGCGCTCATGTCCTCAATGGCCTTGATCTTCTCTGGGTTCGCCTCGATCCCTCTGTGGGACATGAGGAAGCCCAGCAGCTTGCCAGAAGGGACACCGGGCATGCATTTCTCCGGGTTAAGCCGCAAGTTCACCTGGCGCAGGCTCGCGAAGGTCTCCTCCAGGTCTTGAATCAAGGTCTCTGCCTTCCGAGATTTCACCACAATGTCGTCGACATAGGCCTCCCTGTTTCTCCGGAGCTGCCGCCCCAATGCGATGTGCATTAGCCGCTGAGAATTTGCACCCGCGTTGCGCAGTCCGAAGGGCATGCAGGTGTAGCAGTACACCCCACACGGGGTCAGGAAGGCTGTCTTCTCTACATCTTCTACCGCCATCCTGATCTGGTGATACCTTGAGAACGCATCCAGGAAGCATAGCAGGTCGCACTCGGTGGTGGAGTCGATGATCTGATCAATGCGTGGGAGCAGGAACGGATCTTCGGGGCAAGCCTTGTTGAGGTTGGTGAAGTCGACGCACATTCGCTCCTTCCCGCCTTTCTTCGGCACTACGACGGGGTTCGCCAGCCATTCGGGGTACTGAACCTCGCTAATGGCACCCACCACCTCCAGCTTGCGGGTCTCTTGGACGATAAGGCCTGCTTCTCCGTGGACTGCCGTCTCGCCCGCTGCTTCACATGGTGCACATTGCGTCATACCCTTAAATGATTCTGAATCACCTCTCTTGGGACCCCCACCAGCTGATTGGGCTCCCATGCGAATATACCCTTGTTTGCGTGCAAGAACTTCACCAGTGCTTCCTCTTGGCTCGAGTCGAGGCTGGCACCTATGGTAAAGGTAGCTCATGAGGACCCGTCCTCGTTGACTGGCACCTGCTTGGTTTCCGCCTTGTCTTGTGTGAACAACTGCTTCTTCTTGGTTGGTGCGGCTCCCTTGGGCTCGGAGGTGCCTGCGTCGGCAGGCTGCGCCGCCGCAGCGGCCTTGAGGGCGAGCTTGAGCGCTGCCAGGGCCTCCTTGGCGTCCCCCTTGATAGTGAGGACGCGTTTGCTTCCGGGCATCTTCATGAGGTTGTATGCCGGATGAGTCGCCGCCATGAACTGGGCCAAAGCTGGGTACCCGAGAATGGCGTTGTACAGTAGGCCGATGCGGGCGATGTCGAAGTCGACCAGCTCGGTGCGGTAGTTGTCACGCATGCTGAAGGTGACGGGGAGGCGGATCTGCCCCAGGGAGCGGTCAGTGCCACCGCCAACTCCTGAGAAAGGCTTGCTGAGGCTGAGCCGCTCGAGTGGCACGTGAAGAAGGCTGAAGGCCTCCACGAAGAGCAAGTTGAGGCCGGCGCCGCCGTTGATGAGGGTCTTGGTGACTGCCATGTTGCAGATGGTGGGCGTGCAGAGCATTGGGAGCATGCCCGAACCGGCGGTGGAGTCGGGGTGGTCTTCTGAGCCGAAGGTGAGATCGGCTTCGGGTGCAGCCCCGCCAGGCTGAGCCTGAGGGAGTACGGGATTAGGGGGTCCTCGGACTGCCGGACTGTTGGACTATGAAGATGCAAGATTGAAGACTTCGTCCCGTGTCCGGATGGGACTCTCCTTTGCGTGGAAGGCAAGCTTGGCAATTCGGATATGTAGATCTCCTCCCTTGTAACCGACTATGTGTAACCCTAGCCCCCTCCGGTGTCTATATAAACCGGAGGGTTTAGTCTGTAGGAAAACAACAATCAGAATCATAGGCTAGCTTCTATGGTTTAGCCTCTACGATCTCGTGGTAGATCAACTCTTGTAATACTCATATCATCAAGATCAATCAAGCAGGAAGTAGGGTATTACCTCCATCGAGAGGGCCCGAACCTGGGTAAACATTGTGTCCCCCGCCTCCTGTTACCATCCGCATTAGACGCACAGTTCGGGACCCCCTACCCGATCCGCCGGTTTTGACACTGACATTGGTGCTTTCATTGAGAGTTCCACTGTGCCGTCACGATAAAGGCTTGATGGCTCCTTCGATCATAGGCAACGATGCGATCCAGGGCGAGGTTTTCCTCCCCGGACAGTTCTTCGTATTCAGCGGCTTCGTACTGCGGGCCAACTCGCTTGGCCATCTGGAGCAGATCGAGAACTACGCCCCTGGCCATCAGGTCAGGTTCGGAAGCTTGAACTATACTGCCGACATCCGCGGAGACTTGAACTTTGATGGATTCGAACCCATGTCAGGTGCGCCGCACAGTCACGATCAGCATGACTTAGCTCTTTCGTCGGACGGTGTTCGGGAGATCACACCTGTAGCTACTTCGGCCCTCAATCCGGAGCAGATCACGCCGTCCGAGGATGGGTGGATGGACCCCTCCACGGAGGCCGCACACTCAGCGGTGATAGAGTTGAATACTGACTTCACCTCCTATGAGACCTGTGTTGCCGTACACTTGGATTCGTCCCCGGCCACGGGCTCCAAACCGCCTGCGTCCGTGCCTATCGAATCTGATTGGGCACCGATCATGGAGTTTCCTCCGCGGATATATTTCAGCACTCGCCCCTAGGCGACGTGCTAAATTCATTAAGGTCGGCTTGAGTGGGAAGCGGACGACGAAGAAATTCGTTCCCCACCCACCACCCACTTGATAGCCACTGTCGACGACTTAACCGACATGCTTGATTTCGGCTCCGAAGACATCGACGGTATGGACGACGATGCAGGAGACGACCAGGAACCACCGCCCACAGGGCGGTGGACTGCCACCTCATCATATGATATATATACATGGTGGACACCCCCAAGGAAAGCGATGGCAATAAGGCACCGGAGGATAATCCCCCTGAGAAGCAATCGAAGCACCGGCGTCATCGGAGCCGCTCTAAGCCCCACCATAGCAAAAGCAGCGATACCGGCACAAGAGATAATAACGCTTCAGATAGTGCCGAAGACGAAGAAATCCCCTCCAGCCAGGCTTCGAGCGGGAGGATGGGCAAGCTAGCCCTAAGGAACAGGCAGCAGACGGAGAATCACAGGATGAAAATTACATGCCCCTCTCCGAAGACGAGGTGAGCCTCGGCGACGAAGAACTTTTCATGCCTGAGGATCTCATCGAAAAGGAGCGCTTCAAGCGTCGGCTTATAGCCACAGCAAAAAGCCTGAAGAAAAAGCAACAACAGCTTCGAGCTGACCAAGATCTGCTAGCGGATAGATGGACTGAGGTCCTGACGGCCGAGGAATACGAACTCGAGCGCCCAACCAAGAGTTACCCAAAGCGCAGGTTGCTACCCTAACTCGAGGAGGAAGCATTAAAACCCACACTACCTGCGTATGATGCGGCTGACCGGCCACCGCGTGGCCGAGACAGAATGGCATATCAGCCCGAAGTCCAGCCCGCACCCTGTCGCCAGTCAAAGAAAAACACCAAGGCCTGGGGCAACACGCAGGATCTGCGAGACGTATTGGAAAACAAAGCAGGACATACAAGATCGATCTACGGATCACGGGGGCGCGCCCCAACACGTGATGATGATCATCACGCCGGATATACTAAAAGCAAATCCGGCCGGGCTGAATACAGCAGAGATGACTCATATGAACTGCGTCGTGACATAGCCCGGCACAGAGGCGCCGCACACCCCTTATGCTTCACTGATGAAGTGATGGATCATGAATTCCCAGAGGGATTTAAACCCGTGAACATTGAATCATATGATGGTACAATAGACCCCGCGGTATGGATTGAAGATTTCCTCCTCCACATCCACATGGCCCGCGGTGACGATCTACATGCCATCAAGTACCTCCCACTAAAACTGAAAGGACCGGCTCAGCATTGGCTGAATAGCTTGCCAGCAAACTCCATTGGCAGTTGGGAGAATTTGGAAGACGCATTCCTTGACAACTTCCAGGGCACTTATGTGCGACCACCGGATGCTGATGACTTGAGTCACATAACCCAACAGCCAGGAGAATCGAACAGGAAATTATGGACCCGGTTCCTAACAAAAAAGAAGCAAATTGTCGACTGTCCGGATGCCGAGGCCTTAGCAGCATTTAAGCATAACATCCGTGACGAGTGGCTCGCCCGACACCTCGGCCAAGAGAAGCCGAAGTCTATGGCAGCCCTCACGGCACTCATGACCCGCTTTTGCGCGGGCGAGGACAGCTGGCTGGCTCGCAGCAACAACACATCAAGAAACCCTAGCAATTCAGATGGCAAAGATAGCAACAGCAGACCACGTCGCAACAGACACAAGCTCCGCAACAACGGCGACAACGCCGAAGACACGACAGTCAATGCCGGATTCAGTGGCTCTAAATCTGGTCAGCGGAAAAAGCTGTTCAAAAGAAGCAATCCGGGCCCGTCCAGTTTGGACCGCATACTCAATCGCTCGTGTCAAATTCACGGCACCCCCGATAAGCCAGCCAACCACACCAACAGAGAATGTTGGGTGTTCAAACAGGCCGGCAAGTTGAATGCCGAAAACAAGGAAAAGGGGCTGCATAGCGACGACGAGGAGGAGCCCCGGCCGCCGAACACAGAAGGACAGAAGAAATTTCCTCCCCAAGTGAAAATGGTGAACATGATATACGCAACCCATATTCCCAAGCGGGAACGGAAGCGTGCACTAAGGGACGTCCATGCGATGGAGCCAGCCGCCCCAAAGTTCAACCCATGGTCTTCTTGTCCGATCACTTTCGATCACAGGGACCACCCCACTAGTATCCGTCATGGCAGTTCTGCCGCATTGGTACTTGATCCCATCATTGACGGATTTCACCTCACTTGAGTCCTTATGGATGGTGGCAGCAGCCTGAACCTGCTCTATCAAGATACAGTGCGCAAAATGGGTATAGACCCCTCAAGGATCAAACCCACAAAAACCACATTCAAAGGTGTCATACCAGGTGTAGAGGCCTGTTGCACGGGCTCAATCACACTGGAAGGGGTCTTAGGATCTCCGGACAACTTCCAAAGCGAGGAATTAATCTTCGATATCGTTCCCTTCCACAGTGGCTATCACACACTACTCGGACGAATCGCATTTTCTAGGTTCAATGCGGTACCGCATTATGCATACCTCAAGCTCAAAATGCCAGGACCTCGCGGGGTTATAACAGTTAATGGAAACACAGAACGCTCGCTCCGTACAGAGGAGCACACTGCGGCCCTCGCGGCAGAAGTGCAAAGCAACCTTTTGAGACAAGCCGCCAATTCGGCGACGAAACCCCCGGACACCTTCAAGCGAGTCCGGAGTACCCTGCAACAGGATCGCCCGGCACGTTCAGAGCTCGCCTAGCAATTCGGCCTCCGTCATAGTCCTAGTAAAGCGGCGAAATTTGTGCCGCGCGTACATAATTACGCACTCAAGATACCATGGGCGCAGGCGGAGGCACGACTATGGCACGGCCCACAATGCGGCTCAACCGCCTCAGGGCCTGTATATCTTTATTATTTTCTCTCTATCAGGACCCTACTCTCTGGAAGCTTTTTCCGACAGCCTGATTATTGGACCCATTACGGGAAGGAAATACCAAGGAAGCAAGAAGCTCTGACGTACAAGGGAATCCCCAGGTGGTCTCTGATAACGATCAATATACCTGTTTTACATACCCATACGCAGCTTGCCCTTGGATAGGACATGTCAAATAGTCCTATTTTTTGCTTATTGCACTACTTGTATACATACGCTTTGACGTATCATTTAAATAACAATGTATAGCATTAGCTTATTATTGCATTTCCTTTTTTCTTGTCTGCTTATTTACGACAAATTGCACCCGTACATTCTGGTACGTCGAGTGCGCCAGGGGCTTCAGTGTACCCCATAACACGGCATGAAAAGTCCGAACACTTTCGACAGTGCGGCACTCCGAACTTATAGCATTATATGCATCAACTCCGAATCATGTCTTGGGTCAATAGTTGGGTTTGCCCGGCTCCCATGTTTTGGTACCTTACGTTCCGCTTTATCGGCTAAGGTAGCACTGGGAGAACTATTGCGATTGTGTCCCAGTTCTTCTGGACGAGCACCTCAGTAGACAAAGCCGAAAACTAACTGTCATGATGAGGCGAGAGCTGGTCGCTGTTCGAGAGATCTCAAATCCTTAAAGATTTTTGTGCTTCGGGCGAGGAGTCGGCCTTGTCCGATTTCGGCATACATAGCACCCCAAGTTCGGCCTTCCGAATACTAGGGGCTTCGCCAAAATTTAAAATTGTAGACTTCTATGGCTAAGTGAGAGTGATAAAGCTTTATAGTCCGATTGCCTGGTTCGTTGTGCTGAACACCTCCTTTGAAGGACCCAAAACTGGGATAAAGAGTGATCAGGTTTATCCCGAACACCTCAGTACTAGTTACATGGGGGCAGAAGCCGACGACTGGCCAACTCTCAGATTTTATAAACGGCCGTACAGAAGGTAATATTTTAAATTAACAAGCGTTACATAGCGCACATGAACTCATTTTCATATTATAGGATAACATGAGTACACTCATTCAAATATTACATCCTTAGCATATTCCTCCGCCACAAGGCGAGCACCCTTCAGGACACTGTCATAATACTTTTCGGGGTGGTGATGCTCCTTGCCCTCCAGCGGCCCCTCCTTCACCAGCTTTTCGGCGTCCATCTTCGCCCAGTGCACTTTCGCCCGGGCAAAGGCCCTGCGCACACCCTCAATGCAGACGGACCGCTTTATGACTTCAAACCGTGGGCAGGCATTCACAAGCCGCCTTACCAGACCGAAGTAGCTACCAGGCAGGGGATCGCCATGCCACATCTGGACTATGAGACCCCTCATGGCCTGTTCGGCCGCCTTGTGAAGCTCGACCAGTTGCTTCAACTGGTCACTCAAGGGCATCGGATGTTCGGTCCCAGTATACTGAGACTAGAACAACTTCTCCATCGAGCTCCCTTCTCAGCCCGGTAGAACTCCGCGGCATCCGAAACATTGCTGGGTAGATCTACGAACGCTCCTGGAGAGCTCCGAACTCGGGTAAGTAAAAGGAAAGTTTCCTTCACATGCTTGCTTTGCATAAGGAATGCCTTACCCGCCGCTATCTGCTTGACCGCCTGAATCTCCTGGAGGGCCTTTTGGGCTTTGGCCTTGGCATTTTGTGCGTTCCCGAGGGCCTTCGCAAGCTCGGAACCTTGCATCTTAGATTCACGCTCCTGGGACTCGTATTTTTTGACGAAATCCTGGAGCTCTTGCTGAACCTCGCCGACTCGGGCCTCTTGCTTCTCGCGCTCGGCTCGCTCCTTGGCCGCTTTGTCTTTGGCCTCGGACAGCGCCTTCTTCAGGGCCGCCACTTCGGTCGTGGCCCCTATCAAAATTCATGACGATCCTATGAACAACCACCTTCTTTTTTCTTTATCAATATACAGACGGGGTATCACCTACCTTTGTTCTCTTCGAGTTGCCTCTTGGTAAGGCCGAGCTCTTCCTTGGACCACTCAAGGTCCCGCTTCAGTGTGGAGACCTCCGCAGTACGAGCGGCAGCGGCCAGCAGCGAAGCCTGCTTATTCACATAGAAATATTCTGATTAGACTCCTGTGATTATTCTTTGATCCTCTGTTCGGCCTTTCTTTGCGAACGCCCAACAGAGCATCAGGGGCTACTGTCTATGATGTAATATTTTCTTATAATTTGATTACTTACCTTAAAGCCTGTTAGGAGGCTGGCACAGGCTTCAGTCAGTCCGCTTTTTGCGGACCGAACCTTCTTGACCACCGCACTCATGACAGTGCGGTACTCTTCGTCAATGGAAGCGCCGCGAAGCGCTTCCAGCAAGTTGTCCGATGCCTCTGGATGGACAGAGGCCATCGGCACAGACGGCTTGCCCCCCTTAGCGAGGGGTCGCCTGATGGAGTCCGGAACCACTGGAGGTTCCGGCGCAGTATTTGGCGGGGGGCCAAACTTGCTGCCCCCAGCATTTGGGACGTCGCCTTGGGGCGCCTCCAGAACTACCTCCCCTTGGTTCGGTGCCCTTTGAGACAACACCTCGGCATCGTCCGTAGGGCGAGGGGAGGAGGCGGTCAGGAGTGAATCGATGTTCGTCTCCGACTGGCCCAAAGACTCATTCGAAGAGGATATGTCGATATGGGCTCTGGATGGACTGCATGATCATGTTTGGCATGATAAGAGGCAAGAAGACGAAATATACCAGAACTATTCTGGTGTCCGGATACTTACGACTTCGCCAAGGGCTTGTCCCTGCGTAGCCACTCCTCGTCACTGAAAGCGGCTGCTGTGGAGCAGTCCGGAAGGAGGGTCCTTCCCTTCTTGGACCGTTCGGCCTCCCCAGAGGGGGCGGCCTTCCTTTTCTTGTCTCCCCCGTCTGGGTGGGGAGAACATTCCTCTTCCTCCTCCTCGTTTTCGTTGGAGGAGGGCGCCCCGGTGTTATCGGACGATGAGTCCGATACAACCTTGCGCCGAAGACCTTTCCTAGTCCCCGCGGCCTTCTTCTTGGCCTTCTTCTCCGGCGCCTCATAGGGCATCTGAACCAGCATCTCCGTCAGGAGAGCCCTTGCTGGATCTTCGGGCAGTGGGGCCGGACAATCGATCCGCTCCGCTGCCGCTGCCCAGTCCTGTTAAAATGGCATGGAGGCCCAGATCCTTCACATGATTATACTGGGGAAAGGAACATCTTATAAGATATAAGGAGCTTACTGGATTGGCAGGGCGCTTGGCGCTGAGCCCGCGATCCTCGGTAAGGGGAGGAGGCACCTCGGCGGACTTGAACAGCACCTTCCAGATGTCTTGGTGCGTCGTGTCGAAAAGCTCTCGCAGCGTCTGGTGCTTGGCCGGGTTGAACTCCCACATATTGAATGCTCGTCTTTGACACGGGAGGATCCGGCAGAAGAGCATGACTTGGACCACGTTGACAAGCTTGATTTTCTTGCTTATCATGTTTTTAACACAGCTCTGGAGTCCGGTCAGCTCCACCGATGAGCCCCAGGATAGGCCCTTCTCTTTCCAGGAGGTGAGCCGCATGGGGATGCTGGATCGTAATTTGGGGGCCGCCACCCAGTTGGTGTCGCGCGGCTCGGTGATGTAGAACCACCCCGATTGCCACCCCTTCACGGTCTCCACATAGGAGCCTTCGAGCCAGGTGACGTTGGGCATTTTGCCCACCATAGCGCCTTTGCACTCCGCTTGCTGGCCGACCACCACCTTCGGTTTCATGTTGAAGGTCTTCAGCCACAGGCCAAAGTGAGGCTTGATGCGGAGGAAGGCCTGGCATACGACGATAAACGCCGAGATGTTGAGGATGAAATTGGGGGACAGATCATGGAAGTCTAGCCCGTAGTAGAACATGAGCCCACGGACAAATGGGTGGAGGGGAAATCCCAGCCCGCAGACGAAGTGGGTAAGGAATACAACCCTTTTGTGGGGTTCTGGGGTAGGGACGATCTTCCCCGCGTCTGGGAGCCGGTGCGCGATGTCTGCGGCCAGGTTTCCAGCTTCCCGGAGCTTCGTAATGTTCTCCTCCGTAACGGAGGAGACCATCCATTTGCCTCCCGCTCCGGACATGTTTGGAATGGTTTTTGCGGAGAAAATGAGAACTTGGGCGCTGGAGCTCAAGTGCGAAAGAATGGATGGGCAGGGAAGAAGAAGGCGTGGGTGAAAAGGAGGAGTCCTTGTCCCTTTATAAGGGCGGTAGAAACTGTGCGTCTCCCCCCTGCCCGGTAAACGCGCTTATTCCCCAAGCACCGTGATTGATGGCGCGGTTGGGTTACCCATACCCGTATTGATGAGAATCCCGTGATAAGGGGACACGATCTCTGCTTCGACAAGACGTGCCAAGAAAACCGCCTCGCAAAATGTGCAGTAGCTGGTTGAGAAAAATGGTTCGAATAATGACCGGGCCGTGGCGTGGTGTCACCCTATGAAAGTTGTCAGCAGATTAGATTTGTGGAATATTATACTCTCTATGGTGGTATGTGGAAATTGTTTTGCAGAGCCGGACACGATCCTTGTGTTCAAAATCTTCTATGGAGTATTCGGAGGAGGAACCCGCCTTGCAATGCTAAAGACAATCTGCGCGCCGGAATCATCGTCATTGAAGCCTGGTTCAGGGGCTACTGAGGGAGTCCTGGATTAGGGGGTCCTCGGACTGCCGGACTATATACTTTGGCCGGACTGTTGGACAATGAAGATGCAAGATTGAAGACTTCGTCCCGTGTCCGGATGGGACTCTCCTTTGCGTGGAAGGAAAGCTTAGCAATTCAGATATGTAGATCTCCTCCCTTCTAACCGACTCTGTGTAACCCTAGCCCCCTCCGGTGTCTATATAAACCGGAGGGTTTAGTCTGTAGGAAAACAACAATCAGAATCATAGGCTAGCTTCTAGGGTTTAGCCTCTACGATCTCGTGGTAGATCAACTCTTGTAATACTCATATCATCAAGATCAATCAAGCAGGAAGTAGGGTATTACCTCCATCGAGAGGGCCCGAACCTGGGTAAACATTGTGTCCCCCACCTCCTGTTACCATCTGCCTTAGACGCACAGTTCGGGACCCCCTACCCGAGATCCACCGGTTTTGACACCGACAGAGCCCCCGAGCATTTGGAGACGGCGCCGATCTGGCGGAGGAATGGCTTGACGTGGCGATCTGAAGGTGGTGCTTGAGAGCTGCCCAGCAGGGCCGCGACAGCGTGGTGCACCGGTACCGCGTAGCGCGCAGTGAAGAGGTCGCGGAGTTCCTCCCAGGATGCCACCGTGGATCCAGGGAGATTGGGCAGCCAGGCGCGTGGCTCGCCGGCGAAGGCCATGGGCAGCCAGTTGGCCATGACCTTGTCGTCGCCCCCGGCCTCGAGGACGGCCTCCTCGTATGCCAGCAGGAAAGCCGACGGGTCCGCCGCGCCGTCGTACCGCGGTGGCATCTCTGGCTTGAACTTGGGCGGCCATCGCACCCGCCGCAGGGCGGGGGCCAGGGCTCGGAGCCCCCCGTCCCCGTCGTCAGCGCCGCCCGTCGGAGCTGGCGGCGGGGCGCCTGCCATGAGGGCGAAGTGCGGTGGCGGCGGAGTGTAGATTGGCAGAGAGGAGCTACGCCGCACCCCTAACTGGTGCGCCAAATGTCGGATCACGGGTTCCGGCAAAACCCTCAAGGTTCGAACACTGGGGTGCGCGCGAAGATTTCCTCCCTACCGATCTATGCCCTAGCTCGCTAAGATCTCGCAGACGAACTCGACGAACTCGCAACACAAAGACACAAGATTTATACTGGTTCGGGCCACCGTTGTGGTTTAATACCCTACTCCAGTGTGGTGGTGGTGGATTGCCTCTTGGGCTGATGATGAACAGTACAAGGGGAAGAACAGCCTCCTGAGGTTGAGGTGTTCTTGTGCTCGGTGTGTAGCTAAGGATTGGCTCAAGATCAGATGCCCCTACTGTGGTGGCTAGTTCTACTTATATAGGCCCTGGTCCTCTCCCGCAAATATTGAGCAGGAAGGGAGCCAACAACGGCCAATTTCAAAGGGGACAGCTAGTATAGCTTATCCTGACAAAAGCGGTCTTCGCCTGCAAAAGGCTCTGGTGATGACGCCGTCTTGGGCTCCATGGTGACTTCCGTCCTGCCGTCCTGCTGGTCTTGGTCTCGTTGCACCGATATGGAAACCTTTGTTTGATGCCTCGGTACTCCGCGCCTGTGCTTGCCTCCTTAGCACCAAAGAGGAAACAAGGACGTTGCGCGCGCTGGCGCCCGCCTGATCTTGATCGTCATGGCTCACGTCACGAGAGCCTCGCGAGGTTTGCCCTGCCTTGATATCTCTGCTCCTTGCGAGCCAGCCTGGTGAAGCCGCTACTGAGGAGGTCTTGCGTCGTCCGCCTCGCGAGGGTCTTGAATGCCTCGCTGATGAAGATGGGCCGTACAGGCCTGCAGCAGAGCCACGCCGTGGGCCGCGGGCAGGCAAGTCTGGGGACCCCCGTTCCCAGAACACCGACTGGGTCCATGTCCCCATCTTTCACCGGCGACGATTGAACAGTGAAATGATATTTGGGGAGTGAGCTAGTGTGCTTAACATGCCGGCTGTGGACTGTAGCCGACGCACCTTCTCGGTAAGCCATAAGCGTACTATACGCCGACGGTGCTCCGAGATACTATGTGATGCATCTCACACGGTTGGTGATAATAAACTGTATGCGATCTACTTGATTTTTTGTCTTGATTTGAATTACGTAATAGGGTCACAGCTGCAAAGGATGGTGTTTGAATTGCTAGAACTTTTATCTGTAGTGAACATGCAACTATAGGTGTGTCGTCAAATAAATTGGAATTATTCAGGGTTCGTTTGGACGTTTTTATACATTAACTTGGTTTTGTAGGCATTTCAGGTGCATAATTCAAATTTGAACTACATGCACATGCTCAAGTGCATATAAATTGGTTGAAAAGTCAAATCTTTGTCCTTGGGTGCATGCTTAGGTCCCATGCAAGAAATGGGAATGAATATCGAAAACCCTGCCACCGTCACTCAGCTGCAAACAGTGAGATGCCTGGTTTTTAAATTCTAGTAAATCCAAAACTCGTCTGAAATTCATGAACCTTGGCATGCTATCATGGAGCAGCATCAACATGCCGTGGTAAAAAATTTGTCCCATTTTGGGCAGGTTTGTGTATAAGCTTCTCACAAACCAGAGCTTCTCACAACAAGCGTGATGGTTTCGGTAGGGAACGTGCCACATTTGGTGACGAAACGATATCCATTGCCTCTTATTGCTTTCAAAAAAATTCGAGTGTCAACATAGAACAACAGGAGTGTTGTGTTCAATTTTGGAATTTTTCGGGGTTCGTTTGGACATTTTTATACATTAACTTGGTTTTGTAGGCATTTCAGGTGCATAATTCAAATTTGAACTACATGCACATGCTCCAGTGCATATAAATTGGTTGAAAAATCAAATATGTGTCCTTGGTTGCATGCTTAGGTCCCATGCAAGAAATGGGAATGAATTTCAAACACCCTGCCACCGTCACTCGGCCGCAAACATTGAGATACATGCATGGCTTTTAAATTCTAGTAAATCCAAAACTCGTCTGAAATTCATGAAACTTGGCATGCTATCATGGAGCAGCATCAACATGCCGTGGTAAAACTTTTGTCCCATTTGGGGCAGGTTTGGGTATAAGGTTCTCACAAACCTTAGCTTCTCACAACAAGCGTGATTGTTTCGGTAGGGAACATGCCACCTTTGGGGAAGAAACGATATTTGTTGCCTCTTATTGCTTTCAAAAAATTTCTAGTGTCAACATAGAACAACAGGAGTGTTGTGTTTACTTTTGGATTTTTTTGGGGGCTCGTTTGGACAGTTTTATACATTAACTAGGTTTTCTAGGCATTTCATGTGCATAATTCAAATTTGAACTACATGCACAAGCTCCAGTGCATATAAATTGGTTGAAAATCAAATTTGTGTCCTTCGGGGCATGCTTAGGTCCCATGCAAGAAATGGGAATCAATTTCAAACACCAGGGCACTGTTGATTGCCGGCAAAACGTTGAGATACTTTGTTTTTAAATACCAGTAAATCCAAAGCTCGTCTGAAATTCATCGCAAACATTTTAGTTAGAACACCCGTATGCAAACCGACAGCTTCCCCAGGAAGCCAAGGGAAAATGTGCCGAGCAGGATTTCTGCAGCTCTTGATCGCAAACGTTTTAGATAGAACACCCGTATGCAAAGTGAGAGCTATGGCCTTCCCCCTTAAGTCGAGGGAAAATCCGCAGCGTAGGATTTGTGCATCCCTTCAATGCAAACGATTGTTTTGGATGACCCGTGTGCAACCACGTACAAACAATTTGGTAAGATTTGCATCTGTCATATTGGGTATGTTGCCATTTGTGAAACTGGAAAGATTTACATTTGTTGATCTAGTAACGTTGCCATTTGTCAATCGTTGTAACACTGTGAGTTGTTAAAATATGCAGCTAGAAATCACTAGCACTATCTAATTTTTGCAACTAAAATTTAGTAATTAAGCATAGATTTCATTCATAGATTAAGTAATCGTTCTTAATTTATACAAACAGTTCAACTCGACAGCTAAACCAACAAAATTCTCCCCAATTGTTGCCAACCACGTACTGAAATAGCTAGTTCAACTATATATACTAGCTAATTTTAAGTATGTTGTACAGTTCGACCACACATCTATAGTCAGATGAACTGAACAAAATAGCCCCTAAATGCTACTATTACCATGGAGGGGCTTTGTGCTACTTCCGGTAGCCTCTCCTCTGCCGAGCACGCTCAATAAGAGGCAGAGGAGGAGGAGCCTACCGACGAGCTGGACAAATGCAATACGGTGCCTACCGCTGCTGCACGTTCAGCGATGCTCGCCAGCTCGAACGCCCACTGCTGCTCCAGACGATCCCTCTCGAAGCGGCCGGACTGCTTGTAGATCTCCTAATTCCTCTCCTCTGTGTCGGCGTGTGATGTGGCCACGGCTGCGGTAAGGCTCTTTGCGTGCTCGACGAGGCGCTCCTCCTCCTCCCGTAGGAACTCGAGGTAGCACGCAAGGTCACTGACGCACGCGTGGGCCTCCACCTCCGCCTCCCGCCTTCGGGCCGCGGCGGCCAAGCAAGTGATAATCCCGGCGGTCGACGGTGGGTTGGAGGCCACGGCGGTCGATGATGGGGTGGCGGCCACGACCACCACCTCCCGCCTTCGGGCCGCGGTGGCGGAGCGGGTGATGGCCACGGTGGCCGGCAGTGGGTGGCGGCCACGAAGGCCACCTCCCGCCTTCGGGCCGTGGCGGCGGAGCGGGAGATGGCCCTGGCTTTCGACGGTGTGTGGCGGCAACGGCGGCCGGCAACAGCTGCCGACGGGCAGTGGCGGTGGAGCGCGTGGTGGGTGTTCCGCGCACACCTAACAGGGACGCCACGCGCACTACACTACATCGGGGACTGCGCCGCCGTCGCGGTGTAGCCTCCCAGCTGGAGCTGTCCTCTGGTGACGGCGGAGTGGCTGAGCGACGACGACGGACTGGTGCCATTTGCGATTGTGGGGAAGAAGACGAGATTAGCTACAGGGAGGGAGGGGAAAATGCGATGCAGGACTTGTCGGTCGTGAGGGTTTTTATAGCAGGCCGGTAAGCATTGGGATTTTGGGGGATTTCACCGAGTCGGACGGGAAGCTTGCGCGGGAACGGGCTCACCGATGATTCATTGGCGCCACCGTTTGGCCAAAAGAACGCCCCCGCGCGCTGCGCAAGCTTGCGTTGTAAGCCGTCTGCGGCAGCGGGGTGACAAGACGTGCAAGAGGAGGACGAAAGGACACGTACACATATGATTAATAAAAAAACGTTTGCGATTTAATTACCTACTGTACCCCCATCCTGGTTTATAAGTAGGATTTAACTAATAAAATACGAATGCATGTCGCCAAAGATTATATCATTGGACTCGTATTTGAACATAGTTTCCAGCTATACAATTTTTGTAACATGCATTAACACTTTTTTGGTTAAATTTAAGGTTATATACCAGCACGCGTTTGCCCGCAACACACATGGCTTATTCCATCACAAAAAGCTTGGATGGATCAACTGTATGCCATGTATCGCACACGCAACACTAATCTGATTCGTGCTTGATGTCTGCGACATCGCTCGCACAGTTCGTCTTATTTGCCACGTATCACTGTGCCGGCCTCTGCTCGCGTCCCTCGGCAAGCTCTGCTCGCCGTTAGGCGCCGCGGCGCGCTCTGTCGCGTCCGTTGGCGCGCTCTGCTCGCGTCCGTCGGCGCGCTCGGCTTGTGGACAGCTTTTCCTTGCGCGTTCAACTGCTATATGCATATATATATATATATGGTTGCTCTCCGTTGAGGCGACTGCGGAGCGCTCTGCTCGTGTCCCTCCGTGTGCGCTCTGCTAGCGGTTGGGCGTGCGCACGATCATGTCGGGGGCCCCATATGCATGCGGTTGCGCCGTGTGCGTTGCCATGCAATGCAGTTATGTGCGGCACGATGGAGTTACGCGCTGCAAATTAGAACTGCCATCAGGGTGTAACACCCTGGGAATCATGCTACAGTAACTCCCTGTGATTAAGCTAATCATGTTGCTAAACAGGGCTTGTTCACATTTGGATCACCTTCCTTTTCTAACTCCTAGTTCAAACTTCAAATATAATTAAAGTGAAAATTAAAAGTTTTCAAAAACTCAAACAAAAATGTTCTGTGGGTGCTAAATAATACACTGGCAATTATGGTGGAGAAAACTCCTTTTTATAAAATACCTAAATACTTTTAAATGAAATAAAACAGAAAAGAAAATAAACAAATGCAAAACAAAACAGAAAACAAAGAAAAAAGCAAAAGCCCCCCCCCTGGACCTGGCCCAACTGGGCCAACCCCAGGCCCAGCCGGCCAGCACCATTCCCCCCCCCCCCGGCCGAAAGGCCCAGCTCCACCCCGGCCCACCTCCCTATCCCCTTATCCACTCCCCAACCACCCCCCACCGACAGCCACCCCACTCGCCCCCCACTCACTCCTCCCTCTGCCCCCGATCTGGATCGGGAAAACGGCGCTCGACCCCGTCGCCGACCGCCCCGCCGGCCTGCCCTCGCCTCCTCGCTGGCCTGGATCCCGCCGCTCATCGGACCCGCCCCGACGCCGTGCTCGTCGCCTCCCCGACCCCGCCGCCACCGCCGCCCGGATCACCCGTCGCCTCCCCCGCGCCAGGACGCCGCCGCCTCGCCGGAGCGCTCTTCCCCACCGGCCTGCTCCCCAACGCCGCCATCCCCCTCGACCCCCACTGCCCCGTTCCCTACGAATCGCGGTGAGGACCGCGACCGCCCGTCTCCCTCACCCCGCGGTCACCGCGCTCCGCCCGCGCGCGCCCGCACTCCCCCGCGGCCACTGCCCCTCATGCCGTCCCTGTCCCCGCTTCGCCGTGACGCTCGCCGAGCGCCGTCACCGCGCCCGCCGTCCACCCCGCACGCGCTCGCCCCGCTGCTCGCCTGCCACTGCCGCGGCCACACCGCGCCCGCGCCGTCCGCGGCCCCGCTCCGTCCACCCCGCCGCTACCTCCACCCCCGCGCCGCCCGCGGCCCTCCGCCGCCCTCCTGGCCGGCGTCGTGGGCGCCGGCGGCCTCATCCACGGCCACGCCTCGGGCGTGTGCTCGCGGGCCCTCGCGGGTTCGTCCCGCGCCCGCGCCCGTAACCGCACCCGCATCGCCCCCCTCTGGGCCGCTGCCAGGTGGGCTTCGCCCCACCTGGGCCACTGGACAACGGGGCCCAGCCCACTGTAACGATTTATAAAAATTAAAATAATAAATAAAAAAATTAAAATAATAAATAAAATAAATTAGTAATAATAAAAATAATAATAAATTAATTAATAAAAATAAATAAATAAATAAAGAAAATAAAAATAAAAATAATTTTAATTAATTAATTAACTAAATTAATTAAGTTAATTAATCCTGCTTAATTTAATTAAATAATAATTATTTAATTAAACACTAATTAACCTAAACAGTGAATGACAGGTGGGTCCCACTGGACCCACATGTCAGTTGACTTAGTCAACCCCCGTTGATTGCTGATGTCAGCATGACATCATGCTGATGTCATAAATCCTAATTTCGAATTAAATTAAATAATTAATTAAATTCAGAAATTAATAAAATCTTTAGAAAATCATATCTTTTAATCCGTAACTCGGATTAAAATATTTTCAACATGAAAGTTGCTCAGAACGACGAGACGAATCCGAATACGCAGTCCGTTCATCCACCACACCTCCCTAACCTATCGAACTAGCAACTTTCCCCCTCCGGTCCGTCTGTCCGAAAACGCGAAACATCGGGAATACCTCCCGGATGTTCCCCCCCTTCACCGGTACCACCTACTGTCGCGTTAGGACACCCCTAGCACCGCTCATTGACATGTCACACATCGTCATGCTTATGTTTGCATTGTATTTACTGTTTCTTCCCCCTCTTCTCTCCGGTAGACTACGAGACCGACACTGCTGCTGCCCAGTTCGACTACGGAGTCGACGACCCCTCCTACTTGCCAGAGCAACCAGGCAAGCCCCCCCTTGATCACCAGATATCGCCTACTCTACTCTCTACTACTTGCATTAGAGTAGTGTAGCATGTTACTGCTTTCCGATATCCTATTCTGATGCATAGCCTATCCTTGTTACTATTGTTACTATCTTTACCTGCAATCCTACATGCTTAGTATAGGATGCTAGATTTCCATCAGTGGCCCTACATTCTTGTCCGTCTGCTGTGCTATACTATCGGGCCGTGATCACCTGGGCGGTGATCCCGGGTATATACTTATCTACTATATACATGACATATGTGATGATTAAAGTCGGGTCGGCTCGTAGGAGTACCCGCAAGTGGATATTTGTGGCGGAGCAACAGGGCAGGTTGAGACCGCCTAGGTGAGAGGTGGGCCTGGCCCTGGTCGACGTTCGCGGATACTTAACACGCTTAACGAGATCTTGGTATTTGATCTGAGTCTGGCCATTTGGTCTATACGCACTAACCATCTATGTGGGAGTAGTTATGGGTATCCCGACGTCGTGGTATCAGCCGAAGCTCTTTTGACGTCAGCGACTGAGTGGCGCGCGCCGGATTGGACTGGAACGCCACTAGGCTAGGTCTGCTTCCGGCCGCGTACGCAACGTGCAGGTGTGCATAGGGCGATGGGCCCAGACCCCTGCGCGCATAGGGTTAGACCGGCGTGCTGACCTCTCTGTTGTGCTTAGGTGGGGCTGCGACGTGTTGATCTTACGAGGCCGGGCATGACCCAGAAAAGTGTGTCCGGCCAAATGGGATCGAGCGTGTTGGGTTATGTGGTGCACCCCTGCAGGGAAGTTTATCTATTCGAATAGCCGTGTCCCTCGGTAAAAGGACGACCCGGAGTTGTACCTTGAGCTTATGACAACTAGAACTGGATACTGAATAAAATACACCCTTCCAAGTGCCAGATACAACCCGGTGATCGCTCTCTAACAGGGTGACGAGGAGGGGATCGCCGGGTAGGATTATGCTATGCGATGCTACTTGGAGGACTTCAAGCTACTCTCTTCTACATGCTGCAAGATGGAGATGTCCAGAAGCTTAGTCTTCGACAGGACTAGCTATCCCCCTCTTATTTCGGCATTCTGCAGTTCAGTCCACTGATATGCCTCTTTACACATATACCCATGCATATGTAGTGTAGCTCCTTGCTTGCGAGTACTTTGGATGAGTACTCACGGTTGCTTCTCTCCCTCTTTTTCCCCCTTTCCTTTCTATCTGGTTGTCGCAACCAGATGTTGGAGTCCAGGAGCCAGATGCCACCGTCGACGACGACACTTACGACACTGGAGGTGCCTACTACTACGTGCAGGCCGCTGACGACGACCAGGAGTAGTTAGGAGGTCCCAGGCAGGAGGCCTTGCCTTTTCGATCGTTGCTACTTTTGTGCTAGCCTTCTTAAGGCAAACTTGTTTAACTTATGTCTGTACTCAGATATTGTTGCTTCCGCTGACTCGTCTATGATCGAGCACTTGTATTCGAGCCCTCGAGGCCCCTGGCTTGTATTATGATGCTTGTATGACTTATTTATGTTTTAGAGTTGTGTTGTGATATCTTCCCGTGAGTCCCTGATCTTGGTCGTACACATTTGCGTGCATGATTAGTGTACGGTCAAATCGGGGGCGTCACAAGTTGGTATCAGAGCCGACTGCCTGTAGGAACCCCCCCCCCTTCCACACTCCTTGGCCGAAGTCGAGTCTAGTCATTGCAAAACTTTTACTAACATGGCTGTGCGGCTTACGGGCCCACGTCGCCATTGGGTGGTACTAGGATCTTTTACTCCTCGACCTTTACTCTGGGACTCTGAACTCTCTTCTACTCGGGTTAAACGACTTTACTAACTCTAACACTAGGATCCCGTGACCGCGTTCACCCCAAAGATGGATAAGCCATAGTTGTTTCTTAGAATAGTATTATGAACAATGCACACACTGTCATTTGACTCCTTTGAAACGTCTTTGCTTTCAGATGGAACCCACGAGGCAGGTCGTTCGCCACACGATGGCCATTGGTGCCTCGGGATCACCTGCGGTGCTAGCTGAGATGATGACCTATCTGGGTTATCGCTGGCACCCTGAGTTCACCGTCTACGAGGAGTTCCAGGACTTTAACCAGGAGCAGTACCGTGCCATCGTCCACCTCTACTCTCGGGAGTACGACTCCACTACTGTGCTGCACACCGCACATGGTGTTGGTGTGACCATCGATATGGCTATCCACGATGCAGCCTATGCTGCTCTGACACGTCTTCGTGGAGAGTATCAGGAGTTGGACACCTCCCCTTTCAGGCACATTGCTATCGCCTCTGATGTTGGTACGGAGGGATACTATACTGCTGCCTACTCCACTGTCACCCGGGAGCCCTTCTACCATCAGCACCTGGTTCTGCATGCTGATGGGCTGGATCGAGCTAACCGAGCTCTTCGCCACGAGATGTACACCACCCGTCAGCACCTTTACCGTGCTCTGACGCTGCTGCACCCCTTTGTCCGGTCTGGACAGGTACCGCGTGCTGCGATCTACCCAGCCAGGACCGTGATGCCCCACGGTGTCGGTTGGCCAGAGGTGGGAGGCTACTCTCCCGCACTTGGTCCTTTTCTGCCACCTGAGCACCGGGCTCTACACCTGAGTATCCGCGGCCCCCAGTCTGCTGACGTGGAGGATTATTCGTTACCTCACTACCAGCTGTCAGGCTACGATTACCTCCACAGTACCTCTTGGGACTGATGTAGGCTTGCTTGTAGTATTAGTTGCAGTCGCCGCGAGCCTGTGTGCCGCCTATGATGTTTTAGTCTATGTACTGAACTCTATGTACTGAACTCTATGCATGGCCCCTTTTGTAAGTTATGCCGACTACTATGTAGTAGCTATCGTGCTCCATTCATTGTGCATGTTTCATCATGAATGATTCTTGTCATTGCAAATTTTCTCAATGCTGAACTACCCCTGTTATATATTAGCAGGATGGTTAGACCAGGTGGTCGTGGTCGTGGTGGCGATGCCCCACCACCACCTGAGTACATGGCTGGTATGATCCAACAGTTTGAACTGAACCGCCAATTCATGGAAAATATGATGGCTCAGTTTCCTCGCCCCAATATGAACCAACAGCCAGCTCAAGTGACTCTTCAAGATTTCATACGCCTCAACCCAACCATCTACCGCAGCTCAACTCAGCCCCTGGATGCTGATGACTGGCTCCGTGACATCACCTATGAGTTGGAGTCTGCTGATGTAGCCCCTGCCAGCTATGTCAATTTTGCTTCCTTCTTCTTGAAGGGACCCGCAGCTCAATGGTGGGACAGCCACAGGCGTACTCTGCCAGCTGGAACAATCATCACCTGGCCAGACTTCCAAGCTGCTTTCCGTGCCCGCTTCATTCCTCAGGGAGTCATGGACCGGAAGAAGCGTGAGTTCCGCAACCTCACCCAAGGCAACAAAACTGTCGAAGCTTATCAGCGGAAGTTTCTGGACTTGTCCCGCTATGCTGAAGAAGACATTGCAACTGATGCACGCAGACAGGAGAAGTTCCGTGATGGCCTTCAAGCTGACATCAAGCTCGCACTTCTAGTGCATGACTTTGCTGATTTCGCCACCTTGGTGAACAAGGCCATCAATGTTGAAACTGGTCTGCACGAATACCAGAGCTCACACAGGCGCAACCGTGACACGGGCTCATCTTCGGGCCCGCCCTCACAGAAGCGTAAGATATGGATCCCGAACAGCATGTATCGTCCAAATGCTTCTGCCCCAAAGCAGACCTATGCTGCCCCTCGTCTGCCTACACCACCGTCCAGGCAGTCAAGACTTCCAGCTCCACCATCCCAAGCTCCTGTTCCCACTCCGAATAATGGCTTGTGCTTCAGGTGTGGTCAACCAGGGCACCGTGCTAAAGAATGCAACTAGAACCAGAATCAACTGGCCCTTCCAGCAAATGGCCGTGGTAACAATCAGCCCCGCAACAACAATGCTAAGTCTTATGGTCGTGCTCATGCCAACCACGTTGATCTCAACGAAGCTCAAGACCAGCCTGCTACTGTGATGGGTACACTCCTCGTAAATTCAGTACCAGCATCCGTTTTATTTGATACAGGTGCATCGCATTCATTCATGTCAGAAGATTTTGCATACAAGCACGACGTTAAATGCGAGGAGATGAACACCTCTGTATTGGTCAAAACCCCCGTGGGACAGTGTCAAACCTCCTTGGTTGGCATCGATGTCCCCGTGGAAATCGAAGGGCTGGAATTCTATGCCTCTCCCATTATCCTGAAGACGTCTAACATCGACCTCATCTTGGGTATGGATTGGTTGAAAGCGCATACTGCTTCTATAGTTTGCGCCACTAAAACCGTCCATCTGCTACACCCTTCAGATGAAATAGTTGCTTACCAAGCTAATCTGGTGCAAAATGCCGAGGCAAGGCTCTATGCATTGAATGCATTGAACGCTGCACCACTCGAGGGCATTGAAAATATTCCCGTCGTGCGTGAATTCCTCGACGTCTTCCCTGAAGAACTTCCAGGGATTCCCCCTGCTAGAGCTGTCGAATTCATCATCGACTTGAAACCAGGCACCACTCCTATAGCCAAGCGACCCTACAAAATGCCGCCGCATGAACTCCTTGAGCTTAAGGAGGAAATCGACAAGTCTCTTCGCAAAGGATTCATTCGCCCAAGTTGCTCTCCTTGGGGAGCACCTTCTCTCTTTGTCAAGAAGAAGGATGGGACAAACCGGTTAGTTCAAGACTACCGTCCTATAAACCAAGCTACCATTCAGAATAAATACCCTCTTCCTCGGATCAATGATCTGTATGATCAACTGGCAGGTTCGTCAGTGTTCTCTAAGCTCGACTTGAGGTTGGGCTACCACCAGATCCGTGTTCGCGAAGAGGATATCCCAAAGACTGCCTTCGTGACTCGCTATGGTTCATACGAGTACACCGTCATGTCTTTCGGTTTAACCAATGCTCCAGCCACCTTCTCTCGTCTGATGAACTACATATTCATGGATTACCTCGACAAGTTCGTCGTGGTTTACCTGGATGATATCCTGGTATTTTCCAAGAATGAAGAAGAACATGCTGAACATCTTCGACTTGTGCTGGAAAAGCTACGAGAGCATCAACTATATGCCAAGTTCTCCAAATGTGAATTCTGGCTACCCGAAGTAACCTATCTCGGGCATGTCATCTCTAAGGATGGTATTGCCGTCGACCCTGAACGAGTTCAGGCTATTCTTGATTGGACTCCTCCCAAGAACGTTAAGCAAGTCAGAAGTTTTCTCGGTCTCGCCAGCTATTGCCGTCGATTTGTCGAGAACTTCTCCAAGATCGCCAGGCCTCTGACTAACCTGTTACATAAGGGCGTCAAGTTCCAATGGACAGACAAATGTCAGGAAAGTTTCCAGGAACTCAAAGACAAGTTGACTTCTGCTCCAGTTCTAGCTCCACCTGATACTAAGAAGGACTTCGTCATTTACTGCGACGCTTCCCGTCAAGGGTTAGGCTGTGTCCTAATGCAAGACCGCAAAGTGATTGCTTATGCCTCTCGACAATTGCGCCCTCACGAAGAGAACTACCCAGTTCACGACCTCGAACTTGCTGCAGTCATTCATGCGCTGAAGCAGTGGCGACATTACCTTCTCGGTAATCGTTGCGAGATCTTCACTGACCACCAAAGTCTGAAGTATCTGTTTACTCAGCCAGATCTGAACCTCCGCCAGCAGAGATGGATGGAGCTTGTTGCAGACTTCGACTTGGGTATTTCCTATACGCCAGGCAAGGCTAATGTAATGGCTGATGCCTTGAGCCGCAAGTCTTACTGCAACCACCTCCAGGTTCATAAAGTTCAGCCCTCGCTTGTTGAAGAATTCAGGAAGCTGAACCTCCATATTGTTCCTCCGGGTGCACTCGCTCCCCCTCCTAAACAATTTGGCAAGGTGAACCTCCACGTTGTTACCCAGGGTTCCCTCAATACCCTAGTTGCTAAACCAGATCTCGAGGACAGCATCAAAAGGCTACAGGGGTATGACTCTGAAGCCCACAAGATTAAGCGCTACCTCGCAGAAGGAAAGCCCTCATTCTTCACCATTTCTGAAGATGGCACCCTATACTTCAAGGGGCGCCTAGTGGTGCCATGTGCAGAGAAAAACCTGGATATGACACAGGAAGTTATGAAAGAAGCTCATGATACGCCTCTTTGTATCCATCCTGGTAGTACAAAGATGTACCAAGATATCCGTCAGAGATTCTGGTGGACTAATATGAAGCAAGACATTGCTCGTTATGTTGCTGAGTGTGACGTTTGCCGTCGTATCAAAGCAGAACATCAAAGGCCTGCTGGAACTCTGCAACCTATCTCTATTCCTGAATGGAAATGGGACCATGTTGAGATGGACTTCGTCACTGGATTTCCCAAATCGCAAAAAGGTAATGATGCTATTCTTGTCGTCATTGACCGGCTTTCCAAAGTTGCACATTTCCTGGCAGTCAAAGAAACGATCACTGCTAGCCAGTTGGCAACGCTCTATATGTCCAGGATTGTTTCACTCCACGGTATTCCATTGGTTATCAGTTCAGACCGTGGCAGCTTATTCACTTCAAGATTCTGGGCAAGTTTCCAAGAAGCTATGGGAACTCATCTGTCATTCAGTACTGCGTTTCATCCTCAATCGCAAGGACAAGTTGAACGCGTCAATCAAGTTCTCGAAGACATGCTTCGAGCTTGCGTTATTTCCTTCGGCAAGAAATGGGAGGAATCTCTCCCGTATGCTGAGTTCTCTTATAATAATAGCTATCAAGCTAGTCTGAAGATGGCCCCCTTCGAAGTGTTATATGGACGAAAGTGCCGAACCCCTCTGAACTGGTCAGAAACTGGGGAACGTCCACTCTTCGGTCCGGATATTATCCAAGATGCCGATGAACAAGTCCGCATTATTCGCGAGAATCTCAAGACTGCTCAGTCACGTCAGAAGAGTCAGTATGACCGTCATCATAAAGACATGGTCTATCAACCTGGCGAAAAGGCTTATCTTCGAGTCACACCTATGAAGGGTGCTCACCGCTTCGGGATCAAGGGCAAACTAGCTCCTCGCTATATTGGCCCATTCACTATTCTCGAAAGGCGTGGAAAAGTGGCATACCAACTGGAGCTACCGCCGAACCTTTCTCAGGTTCACGATGTGTTCCATGTGTCACAGCTCCGCCGTTGCTTCAAGGATCCAATCCGAGCTGTGGATCATGAAGTGCTCAAATTACAGAAAGACCTCTCCTATAAGGAGCATCCGGTCCGCATTCTCGACCAAGCTGAACGCTGCACACGTCAGAAGGCGATCAAGTTTCTCAAAGTCCAGTGGTCGCACCATTCTGAAGATGAGGCCACTTGGGAACGAGAGGATCGTCTGCGCGAAGAATACCCCGCACTGTTTCCTTCTACCTCCTAAATCTCGGGACGAGATTTCTTGTAGTGGAGGAGATTTGTAACACCCTGGGAATCATGCTACAGTAACTCCCTGTGATTAAGCTAATCATGTTGCTAAACAGGGCTTGTTCACATTTGGATCACCTTCCTTTTCTAACTCCTAGTTCAAACTTCAAATATAATTAAAGTGAAAATTAAAAGTTTTCAAAAACTCAAACAAAAATGTTCTGTGGGTGCTAAATAATACACTGGCAATTATGGTGGAGAAAACTCCTTTTTATAAAATACCTAAATACTTTTAAATGAAATAAAACAGAAAAGAAAATAAACAAATGCAAAACAAAACAGAAAACAAAGAAAAAAGCAAAAGCCCCCCCCACTGGACCTGGCCCAACTGGGCCAACCCCAGGCCCAGCCGGCCAGCACCATTCCCCCCCCCCCCCCGGCCGAAAGGCCCAGCTCCACCCCGGCCCACCTCCCTATCCCCTTATCCACTCCCCAACCACCCCCCACCGACAGCCACCCCACTCGCCCCCCCACTCACTCCTCCCTCTGCCCCCGATCTGGATCGGGGAAACGGCGCTCGACCCCGTCGCCGACCGCCCCGCCGGCCTGCCCTCGCCTCCTCGCTGGCCTGGATCCCGCCGCTCATCGGACCCGCCCCGACGCCGTGCTCGTCGCCTCCCCGACCCCGCCGCCACCGCCGCCCGGATCACCCGTCGCCTCCCCCGCGCCAGGACGCCGCCGCCTCGCCGGAGCGCTCTTCCCCACCGGCCTGCTCCCCAACGCCGCCATCCCCCTCGACCCCCACTGCCCCGTTCCCTACGAATCGCGGTGAGGACCGCGACCGCCCGTCTCCCTCACCCCGCGGTCACCGCGCTCCGCCCGCGCGCGCCCGCACTCCCCCGCGGCCACTGCCCCTCATGCCGTCCCTGTCCCCGCTTCGCCGTGACGCTCGCCGAGCGCCGTCACCGCGCCCGCCGTCCACCCCGCACGCGCTCGCCCCGCTGCTCGCCTGCCACTGCCGCGGCCACACCGCGCCCGCGCCGTCCGCGGCCCCGCTCCGTCCACCCCGCCGCTACCTCCACCCCCGCGCCGCCCGCGGCCCTCCGCCGCCCTCCTGGCCGGCGTCGTGGGCGCCGGCGGCCTCGTCCACGGCCACGCCTCGGGCGTGTGCTCGCGGGCCCTCGCGGGTTCGTCCCGCGCCCGCGCCCGTAACCGCACCCGCATCGCCCCCCTCTGGGCCGCTGCCAGGTGGGCTTCGCCCCACCTGGGCCACTGGACAACGGGGCCCAGCCCACTGGAACGATTTATAAAAATTAAAATAATAAATAAAATTAAAAAAATTAAAATAATAAATAAAATAAATTAGTAATAATAAAAATAATAATAAATTAATTAATAAAAATAAATAAATAAATAAAGAAAATAAAAATAAAAATAATTTTAATTAATTAATTAACTAAATTAATTAAGTTAATTAATCCTACTTAATTTAATTAAATAATAATTATTTAATTAAACACTAATTAACCTAAAAAGTGAATGATAGGTGGGTCCCACTGGACCCACATGTCAGTTGACTTAGTCAACCCCTGTTGATTGCTGATGTCAGCATGACATCATGCTGATGTCATAAATCCTAATTTCGAATTAAATTAAATAATTAATTAAATTCAGAAATTAATAAAATCTTTAGAAAATCATATCTTTTAATCCGTAACTCGGATTAAAATATTTTCAACATGAAAGTTGCTCAGAACGACGAGACGAATCCGAATACGCAGTCCGTTCGTCCACCACACCTCCCTAACCTATCGAACTAGCAACTTTCCCCCTCCGGTCCGTCTGTCCGAAAACGCGAAACATCGGGAATACCTCCCGGATGTTCCCCCCCTTCACCGGTACCACCTACTGTCGCGTTAGGACACCCCTAGCACCGCTCATTGACATGGCACGCATCGTCATGCTTATGTTTGCATTGTATTTACTGTTTCTTCCCCCTCTTCTCTCCGGTAGACTACGAGACCGACACTGCTGCTGCCCAGTTCGACTACGGAGTCGACGACCCCTCCTACTTGCCAGAGCAACCAGGCAAGCCCCCCCCTTGATCACCAGATATCGCCTACTCTACTCTCTACTACTTGCATTAGAGTAGTGTAGCATGTTACTGCTTTCCGATATCCTATTCTGATGCATAGCCTATCCTTGTTACTATTGTTACTATCTTTACCTGCAATCCTACATGCTTAGTATAGGATGCTAGATTTCCATCAGTGGCCCTACATTCTTGTCCGTCTGCTGTGCTATACTATCGGGCCGTGATCACCTGGGCGGTGATCCCGGGTATATACTTATCTACTATATACATGACATATGTGATGATTAAAGTCGGGTCGGCTCGTAGGAGTACCCGCAAGTGGATATTTGTGGCGGAGCAACAGGGCAGGTTGAGACCGCCTAGGTGAGAGGTGGGCCTGGCCCTGGTCGACGTTCGCGGATACTTAACACGCTTAACGAGATCTTGGTATTTGATCTGAGTCTGGCCATTTGGTCTATACGCACTAACCATCTACGTGGGAGTAGTTATGGGTATCCCGACGTCGTGGTATCAGCCGAAGCTCTTTTGACGTCAGCGACTGAGTGGCGCGCGCCGGATTGGACTGGAACGCCACTAGGCTAGGTCTGCTTCCGGCCGCGTACGCAACGTGCAGGTGTGCATAGGGCGATGGGCCCAGACCCCTGCGCGCATAGGGTTAGACCGACGTGCTGACCTCTCTGTTGTGCTTAGGTGGGGCTGCGACGTGTTGATCTTACGAGGCCGGGCATGACCCAGAAAAGTGTGTCTGGCCAAATGGGATCGAGCGTGTTGGGTTATGTGGTGCACCCCTGCAGGGAAGTTTATCTATTCGAATAGCCGTGTCCCTCGGTAAAAGGACGACCCGGAGTTGTACCTTGAGCTTATGACAACTAGAACTGGATACTGAATAAAATACACCCTTCCAAGTGCCAGATACAACCCGGTGATCGCTCTCTAACAGGGTGACGAGGAGGGGATCGCCGGGTAGGATTATGCTATGCGATGCTACTTGGAGGACTTCAAGCTACTCTCTTCTACATGCTGCAAGATGGAGATGTCCAGAAGCTTAGTCTTCGACAGGACTAGCTATCCCCCTCTTATTCCGGCATTCTGCAGTTCAGTCCACTGATATGCCTCTTTACACATATACCCATGCATATGTAGTGTAGCTCCTTGCTTGCGAGTACTTTGGATGAGTACTCACGGTTGCTTCTCTCCCTCTTTTTCCCCCTTTCCTTTCTATCTGGTTGTCGCAACCAGATGTTGGAGTCCAGGAGCCAGACGCCACCGTCGACGACGACACTTACGACACTGGAGGTGCCTACTACTACGTGCAGGCCGCTGACGACGACCAGGAGTAGTTAGGAGGTCCCAGGCAGGAGGCCTTGCCTTTTCGATCGTTGCTACTTTTGTGCTAGCCTTCTTAAGGCAAACTTGTTTAACTTATGTCTGTACTCAGATATTGTTGCTTCCGCTGACTCGTCTATGATCGAGCACTTGTATTCGAGCCCTCGAGGCCCCTGGCTTGTATTATGATGCTTGTATGACTTATTTATGTTTTAGAGTTGTGTTGTGATATCTTCCCGTGAGTCCCTGATCTTGGTCGTACACATTTGCGTGCATGATTAGTGTACGGTCAAATCGGGGGCGTCACACAGGGCCTGCCAATATTCCTGGCCGTCCGGTTTCCCCTTTAATTCCCGCGACCATTATAACCTTAGTCTCTTCAACCTTTCGATCGTGCCCCACAACATAACAAGCACAGCCACGACGACACATAGAGAGGGGATGTCCAGTGGCACTCGAATGGAGTTCGGCGAGCATAGAGTGGAGACCCACGCGAGGGAGACGGATCTCTCGGTGGTGTACACCATCGACCCGGCCATGGTGGACGACTACATCAACAGCGTTGAGCAGTTTCTTGCTCGAGACAAGTACAAGGTGGTCGGCATCGACCTCCAGTACACCGCCGGTCGTCCCGGCATAGATCAGAAGGTTGCCGTTGCCCAGTTGTGCATGCGCCATCATGTCCTCATCTACCACTATTGCATGGCCACGGAGCCTTGCGACCGTTTCAACAGGTTTTTCAACAGCACCGACTACAAGTTCGCCACGATGGAAACCATGGACGATGTAAAAGCGCTCAGTGTTACGGGCTTGGCCTGCAAGAACCTTGTCGAAATCCGTTACCACTACAGGGTCTGGGCAGCACGAAGGACTCCCTGGTCGAACTCGCCTCGGCCATCATCCACCCCTACTACGAAAAGATGAAGCAGGATGCCCAGAGAACAAGTCCCCTATCCTGGCATAGGGCCTGGATGTGGCAACTGGATGAACCTCACCTCAGGTTCGCGGCCGAGAGCGTGTACACATGCTACGAGATGCACAGGCGGATCATTGACATGAGGAACTGCCTTGTTACCCAAATCGACGAGCCCGGATCGAGCCACAAGCAGAGTAAGCGTCACAGGAAGTAGATGATGATTAGATGATTGTTTATGCTAGTTAATCATGCATCTAATATATAGTTTACTTTATTGGTGTGTGGAAATGGCATGTGTGTAGTAGCCACCTATGTAATTATGCATGTAATAGTTTACTTTGGTGTGTGCAAATGCCATGGTTGTAGTAGCCACCTATGTAAGTGGATGTTTAATTTGGTTATGCAAGCATGTCCTTATAAGTGTGTGTGTGTGTCTATATATATATATATGTTGTTCTGTATGCAATCCTATCGCACAACACACACGTCTTATTAGCAGCAACCGTCTGTGTTATTATCGGTCTTCACACACATTTCTGATTACAGAGTTGTTTGCCGCGTATCACACACATCTTGTTAAGTTGAACCGTTTATGTTCTCATGTCTCAACGCAAATAGTTCATCCGAGTGAACCGCATGCCGTATATCGCACACACCTTGATCTGGCTGACCGTTTCTTTTGTGTTGCGTAATCACAAACAGTTCATCCGAGTGAACTGTATCTTGTATATCGCACACACCTCCATTTGGCTGCCCGCTTCTTTTGTTCCTCCTCATCGCAAACGGTTAATTGAACTGAACCATATGCCCTGCATCGCACATGCAACTAAAATCTGAACCGTGTTTGATGCATCCTCCATCGCAAACGTTTTGCACCTTTTTTGACGGGTTTTTTACACCACCGTCTGTGATTATGGCATCGCACATAGTTTCATCGAAGGGTCTCTGATCATAGTGTCGCGTAACAGCATCATGCAATAGTGAAAGGGTATACTGTGGAACCATCAAAGTGATTTGGGAGCTTGACTATGTGAAAGTTAAGGTGGCATTATTTAGGTGCGCATGGATCCCTCTTGGTCAGGTAAGGATTGATGAGTACAGGAAGACCTGTGTTAACAGGTCAACGATGGCATATCACGCGGACCCATTCATTCTTGCCAGCAATGCTACCCAGATTTTCTTTGTGGAAGACCCCTTGCATAAGAACTGTCATATAGTGATGCATGGGAAGAGAAGGGTTCTGGGTGTCGACGATGTTTCCGATAAGGACGAGTACGATGAATTTGATGAGTTTCCAGCCAAAGGATCACGCACCCGTGTAACAGAGAAGCGTAAAATCATCAAAAAACCCAAGTTCATTCAGGGTCAACGTAATGATCCTAGTTCCCCCATGTACATGGGAATTGAGCCGTAAGACTAGTCTTTATGCCTACCCTGCAACTTAATTCGCTCAATTTAGAACTGTCACGTGTACTGAATTTGTGACTTATGCCCAGCTTTCTGTTGATGTAAGCACCGTTAATATGTTGACCTTGATATGTTGTTAGCTCAGGCAATAATATGAACTGTTTTATTATCATTATTATATCATAGAGGTAGCACCTCAATTGATCTCACTACAGTATGTGTGAACAAAAATATGCAATCTGGTTTGTGAATAGCACACGGTTCGTTGATGAAAGCCGTGTGCCGACCAAACCCAGCCCATGATCTGAGTCGTGCTTTCTGATTGGCCAGAACCCAAACCCCACGGATCGTACATCTGCACCGTTGGATGCTCCTAGATTAAACGGTGATCCTCATCCCTTTCGACAGCACATGCAGTTCCGGTTGTAATTTTATTTTTATGCACAAAATGCCTATTAATCTCAAAAAATGTCTTAAATATAGCTAACGATACCAGAAATGCACCAGAAAATCAAACCCGTGGTATAATGGTGATTGCGTACCGTGGAAATTTTTATGAGGCCAAACGATGAAGTCACTGGCCACAGGAGTTTGAATTGACACGACTCCTTTTGGAAACCATGATCCTTCACGTGAGATGCTCCGGTTTGGAAGGAGCGGTCGTCAAAACTTGTGCCAAACTTTACCAATTTTTTTTCCACGGGGTCATGAGAGCACACCACGGGCACACATTGATTTTGATGATGTCCGAACTCCATCTGAATTTCCTATAATTAAAATACCAACTAGGCCTACGCCAGCGGCCGCACCTCGCGGCCGAAATGTTTGAAACTTCTCCCCGCTTCTCGAACAAACGGATGAAAACTCACAAAGCAACGCACAAATGATTTGTACACCTTCATTGCTAGGTTGATAGTAAGGGGGTATCATAGCTAGTATCATGCATGCCAACTAGGCAATTTTGATGAGATGTCATAGAATTAAATGAAGAGAGGGCTAAGTATCATATCATGAAACCGTATCATAATAAATGCTATGCTACTATGTGTCATGCATGACAATAAATAAAGTACTACATATGATACTACTCTATGATACTATGCATTGGACTAGCCACAGTGAGAGTAACTTCAGCAGTAACATCGATTCCACCTCGACAAATTTGCTTATGTGGCAATGAGTTAATGAGGAGGTAGTTTGAGTAACTTTGCTAGTTACTGTATAACATCACATGTACCAATGCAATATGAGTCTATAACCTAATAAATGAGGCTTTGCAAGTTACCAAACTTATGTTACTACCCACTATGAAAGGTAGTAACATAGTCTAGGGATATGTGTATGTTACTAGTGTATGTTACTCTCCATTGTGGCTAGTCTTAGAGCAAGTACAATAGAGTGACATAAGCAGGCTATAAGGAATAGAATAATATATATGTGCTTATTAGTTGGAGGAAATTAAGAGAAGAGGAGAGAGAAGAGAAGCGGGCTCTTGGTTAGTAGAGTCAGCTGCAACACGAGACCCAAGACACTTTGTGAGGATGTAAGGTGGGCCAACTATTGATAAACTAGTACGTATTTAAAACTTATTATTGTACATCCTGGCTAAGAGGTTGGCTGTATATGACATGGCAACTTCTTATAGCCGACCGTTGGCTGTATTATTAACCATGCTCTTAGTGAGGTAGCTAGTATATCATAGACTAGCTAGTATCATACTCCCTCCTTTCCGGTTTATAGGGCTCAAGTCAAAAATCTCACCAACCAAGGTAGATGGTGAGTTGTGGAATACTTTTTGTAGTTTGCAAAAACACCCAATTAATGCTTTTGTTTTCCTCAAAAAATTATGTTTACCAATGTATTAATTGCAATACATGCATGCATAGTACATGCAGTGGTTAATTTTCTCTTAATACTTGCATGCAATGATTTAATGCACCTTGGAATCTGAACATGTGATGGGGAACAACCAAACTGAGCCTTATAAAATGGAAAAACTGAAATTTTGAGATAAGCCTATAAACCGGAAAGGAGGGACTATATATGCATGATACTAGTATATGATCGGTAATACCTCTGTAATGCGCGCATGCATAGTATCATAAGTTAGTATCTTAGGTTGCCTTATTAATTGACATGCATGACACAAAGTAGTACAACATTTAATATGACACGGTATCATGATATGATACCACACCCTCTATTTCCTCATTTAACTGTGTGCCACATCATCCAAAAAGTCTAGTTGGCATGCATGATACCGCTTGATACTCCCATATTACGACCAGACTTAGGGTGGCCATAGTGGGGGTATCATAGCCGGTATCATGCACTCGGGAATAGCAAATATGATGATGTGGCAAAGAAGCAGTAACATAGGTAGGTACCGTAACATATATATATAATAAATGCTATACTACTTTGTGTCATGCATGGCCATAAATACTGTCATTTATGATATATACTACTCTATGATACTATATATGCACTATGAAGGTACGTACGTAGTATCATACACTAGTATCATATGCATGATACTATATATAGTATATGATTGTCCCCACTATATAAGGCTGGCCATAGTGGTGGTATCATAGCCGACGATGTCATGCACTCGGAAATAGCAAGTATGCTGATGTGGCAAAGAATTAAATATATAGAGAGAGGGTTAGAGTAACATAAAGGTAGATACCGTATCATGTTAAATGCGATGCTAATTTTTGTGTCATGCATGGCAATAAATATGATCTATGCTACTATACTCTATGTATTATACTATGCGCTATAATTAATTAAAGGTAGTATCATACACTAGTATCATATTTATATATATATATATGCATGATACTAGTATATGACACTCTCCACTATGAGTAGCCTAAGTATATATAGCCTAACTAAAACACCCACATGTAGTTGTAGTAGGGTTTTTTACTTTAATTAATTATATGCACTAAAATACAATGCAAGGTAAGTGCAAAGAATGACTTAAACATAGCAGACGACCTGAAATGGGCCGGAACGATGTAGCTAGTAATTGACGATTTGTAAGCTGAAGTGCCGCATCTCCTTTTGGAAACTATGATCCTTCTTGTGAGATGCTCCGGTATGGAAGGTGCGAGCACCAAAACTTGTGCCAAACTTTACCAAATTTTTTCCATGCGATCGTGAGATCACGCGACAGTGACACAATGATTTTCGTTAGTTTCCGGACTCTATATGCATTTCCTGAAACTAAAATACCAACGAGGCCTACGCCTCAGGCCGCACCCTACGGCCGAACTGTTTGAAGTTTTTTCCCGTTTCTCGCACAATGAATGAAAACTCTCAAAGCGACACACAAATGATCTTGCTAACACGCACGTGTAGTTGCGACTATATATATATATACACACACACACACACATACAAACGAGATCTCTCTTTTTTTGCATATTCAAAGTTTGAGATTGCTAGCGAGGCCTGCCGCCTGGTAAAATGTACCAGAAAATCAAACCATAGGGTACAATCATGATTTCTTACCGTGGAAAAAAATTGGAGGCGAAATGATGAACTCATGTTTTCATTCGAACAAAAATATGATGTTAGGTAATGTTAATGTTTTCAAATAGCACACGGTTCACTCACGAAAGCCGTGTGTCCACTAAACCATGGCCGACGCCCCCCCTGCCACGCGCGCGATCTGAGTCGTGCGTTCTGATTGGCCAGAACCCAACCCCACGGATTGTACGTCTGCACCGTTGGATTCTCCTTGATCGAATGGCGATCCTCATCCCTTTCGACAGCACATGTAAATGTTTTCAAATAGCCCCTCCAAAAAAAATGTTTTCAAATATCACACGGTTCACTCATGAAAGCCGTGTGCCTACCAAACCGTGGCCGATGCCCCCCACCTTTGCCGCGCGCGCGATCTGAGTCGTGCGTTCTGATTGGCCAGAACTCAAACCCCACGGATCATACGTCTGCACCGTTGGATGCTCCGAGATCGAACGGCAATCCTCATCCCTTTCGACAGGAAATGCAGTCCGGCTAGGAATTGATTTATATGCCAAAATGCACGGTAAATGCCAAAAAAATTCTTACACATAGCACACGAGACCTGAAATGCGCCAGCAAATCAAACCCGTGGTATAATTGTGATTGCTTTATGAGGGAAAAATTTAGAGGCGAAACGATGAACTCACGTCTTCATTTCAAAATTAGTACGTCTTCATTTCAAACAAAATTATTCTGTTTGTGCACACGAGCGCTTAGAGGCAACCGTTTGCATAGGCCTTTCCACGCGTGCGACGACCGGGGATATTTTTCACCCTTTTCACCTAGGCCGCCAACACCCCGCACCTTCCGCCCGCGTTTCACTCAACTAGTTCACCCAATCTCCATCGCGAGCTCCCCCTCCCCCAGATCCATAGCAGAACCCTCTCCGGCGCTGCCGTGCTCAACCCGGCCGTGTGCCCGCTCTTCGGCGTCAAGCCTACCACCACTGTCGTTCCCAACACGCGGCGGCCCGCGTCTCGCCGTCTTCGTTTGCTCGCCAGCCACCCTCAAGCATATTGATGCAGTAACCCTCGCCTCTCATGTGGTCCGGCCGGGTTTGCATTAAGAAGCCTGCTTGTTACTGCTCTCCATCGCGGTGAGGCATATTTCCTCACAATCCCTCTTCCAATTTCGTTTCGTATGTTCCCAAATTGGCTATAAATAATGGAGAGCATATATATGTTCATTATCTACCTTCCTTACTACATATAAAATGTATTTGTTCCAACAAGTTACTGCCTATTAACAGATCGGGGGCGCCCGAGTCACACAAACTGAACAAATTAGCCGTACATTTTCTAAATTATTGCATGTCATGTTTAGAAAGCTTGATACCATGTTGTTAGTTTTATGCTTATCCTCCTTTCCTGAGTTTCGCATGTGTTCTCTGTAGATGCCGAGTAGAAGCGATAGCACTCATGCTTCAGGCGATGTATCTTCATATGATTTGGACAACCCTAGGTCTTCAGCAGATTGTGAGGGATCAAGTAATATTGAACGAGATAGAGCTGCAGCAATTACCCTTCTGGTCAGGACACGGAGGAACGCTCCAAGGAAGCCCACACACCAGCCTAGAGTTGTATATGAAGTAATCGAGATTGGCTTAAAATCTTGGGCTCCAACTAAACCAGATAAAGCACGCACGAGGTTTAGGAGTGTGTGTGGATTTGTTGGCAGGGCAAGGCTCAACATTCATCTGCGGGGTTTCGGAAGGCTGACACAGAAACACGGCGAAGGATAGTCCGGGAGATCATGGATCACTTCAATGTTCCAGAGCAGTGGAGAATGCAGGTGGAACATGCTGCACTGAAGAAGGCTAGGGATGCTTGGAGAAACTAGAAGCACGTGTTGTACAAGAAGTACTTGAGTGAAGGCAAGGACCCAATCCCCGCATACCCCCAAATTTCAAAGGCAGATTGGGTAGAATTCAAAAGGGTCAGGGCAACTAAAGAGTTTGCTGAGAAGAGTTTCAAGCAATAGGAACTTCAGAAGAAGAACATACACCCCCACCGTATGGGTGTGGCAGGATACTACGGCATGAAATTGATATGGGACCAGGAGGACAAAGAAGCAGTAGCGGCGGGTGGGAATCCAGCCTTTAGTGAAATCAGGGGCGAACGCACCAAAGACTACTTACGGGCACGTGCAAAGAGGCGTGATGATGCAACTTATTACTTTGAAAACTCACGTGACGCCGAACTGTATCAAGTGATGTTAGAGGCTTCCAAGATCCCTGAAAGGTTCTACAGGAACTCAGGGCCATGTGACATTCTGTCCGTTGCTCTGGAAACAAAAGAGCCCCTGGCCGTGCAAGGGGTATAGGTGTTAATGTCCCGCACAAGAGGGCTTTCACACTCAGCAAAGAAGAGAGGCTCAGCATGAAAAAAATGAGGAGTGAAATGAAGCAGAATGCATTGTACGAAAGGTTGAGGAAGGAGATTTATTCGGCTGTTCAAAAGGATGTTGAGGAGTCAATGATGATGTAGAAGACTCTAACACTGACAGATAGCCAGCAGATGGGAGGGGAGGCAGGCATGGAGGATGCTGCTTATTGCGCGACAACACTGCACAAGAGTAGTTGTGCATCAGCTGACCCCAGCGACACTAAGACTGCAGCTGCTCGTGATGATGATATATCTGATATATCTGGAATGAAAGACAGACTGAAGGGCGTGCTTACACATTATGAAGGTACATTAAAATGTGCAACAGCCTGGGTTTGCCCACCCTTCTTGGAAGATGGCCTCTTGTTGGACAATGTGCCATTGAAGCCGGGCTATGTGAAGTGCTACGTGACTGAAGTAAAGCCTGGATTCAATGAATTTGCCCTGAAGAATGTCCTAGGAAACTTCGATGAGCAAACGACCTTGGGAGTAGGGGTGGGCATAAAAACCGATGAACCGAAGACAGAACCGATGCCAAAGCTGAATAAACCAAAATTTCGGTTTTTTGGTTAGTACGGAAAATTTCGGTTTTCACACTTGCTAACCGGACTAAATTTTCTCGGTTCGGTAGTACCCAGGTTAACCGAATAAAAAACTAAGTGTATGTGAAGGTGCTGAACGAATAGTCAAATCACCTTGCTCTCCCGCGCCAGAATAAAATATCACGCGCCAGATCCGTGCGTGCAACAGAAATGCATGCAGCTTTTACTTATCGAGACAAGGAGCGCATGCAGCTGGTTGGATCAGTCCACGGGGATGATATTTTATTGCGGAAAAAATAGTGCATGCAAGGCCCGAGGAGACAAGTCGTTGTGGGCTTCTTTTTCTTGTGTGATGAGGCCGCTGTATGGCCGTTGTGCTTGTACGTGCGTACCTACAGAACCATGAGGCGCTGCCCGTTGTTGTTTAGTCCCACCTCGGCTGGCCACGCACAAGCAGTTGGAAAGATTGGCTATATAAGAGTGCACGAGGATGGGTGCCAAGCACACGGCTCAAATTCTTTTAGCATATTCGGTAAATATGGTATAAACCGAATACCAAACCGTAAACTCGGTTAACTGAATTTTCGGTTAGCTATTTTAAGATGTATTTTTCGGTTTTTAACTTTGGAAACCGAATTTACGAAAACACCAAACAGTAGAAACCGATATTTCGGTTTATACCGAATGCCCAGGCCTACTTGGGAGTAACACTGTTACATCACATCCAGTAACCACGAAAGGAAATAGAGTTCAGTGATGAGATCCCTGAAGCCCCGCCAAGAGCAACCACTGTCGCCCCTCAACCGGTGACGCTCTCCTTGCCACAGCAGCTCTCGCGGGCTGATGCATATCAACCTGTGATCAGCCGGCCCGACTTTGTGGCGTACAAGCCATGTCATCCTCTGCCCCAAAGCAGCCAATGGCAAGGCCTACAACTACTGAAGACACACCACCGGTTCAGATGTCGACCGCTGAAGCAGCGGGGGGGAGACCAGCTGCAGCACATGCTCAACAGACCAACCTGGTGGAACGGACTGCTAAGCAGTCTGATGCTTCGGAACCGCCCGCTAAGCAGTCTGTAGGTCCAGAACCGACTGCTCATCAGTTCGTCAGTCCGCAGTCGCGTGATCAGCATACCAATGCGTCAGTACTTCCTGCTCAGCAAACAAACGCGTTGGCACGGCCTCCTCAGCACACCGACAAGTTGGCATCACCTGCGCTAAAACTCGACATAGCTTCAACGCATGGTCAGTGGTCCGATGCCTCTGCTCCTATAGCCCAGCAGTCCGATGCCTCTGCTCCTATAGCCCAGCAGTCCGTCACAGCAGCATCGCCAGCTCAGCGGTCCGGCATAGATAAACCGTCTGCTAAGCAATCCGTCCAAGCTTCACTGTCTACTCGGCAGTCTACCTTGCAGGAAACCAGATGTTCTGCCAGAAATGCTTCAAGTACCAAGAAGGAAGTAGCCAAGAGGCTATAGCCCTGAGGAAGCGCGGCGGGGAAGTGAAGAGGAAAGAGAACGATTGCCTCTTACTTAATGCACTCATCGCCCAGAACCAAATTAACAGCAGCATGTTCGAATCGGGGAGTAATATTATTTCTAACGCCATGGATGATGAAGAAGTACGTTTGTTGCTTGCTAAAAGTAAAGCAGACGTACTTGAAGCACGCAATTACGTCCATGGCCAGCCATTTCTTGTTGGCGAATACTTTGATGAGTGCAGCTCTAGTTGTCGTGAGTTACATGAATATTGCATGGATCTAATGTCAGCAGGTCAGCATGGTTTGCTAGTCCACTACAACAGAGATCATTCCCGACATGATGCTAGTTCCATCGATGTGAGTTTCGAGGACTTACATCTCTTCTTCAGCTTCAACGTGCTCGATGCCACTCTTGTTAGATGCCTGATTTTGTAAGTACTTAACAAACTCTGATCAACTTCTCCATACAAGGCTGTAAATGATAAACAGTTAACTGCATTTTATTCCTCTCAGGAGATTGAACGCGTAGAGAAGAAAAAGGGAGAGTGTGTATTTCATAGATCCTGAATTAGCAAATGGCACAACAATACATGGTAAGGACCTACGGGACTGGGCCGTTAACACGGTCGTCTGTCTCTTTGAAAACACGTCCCATGCAGAATCATTTCTCTAGCCATATCATGAACGGTAAGTCAAGTGAACAACCACGCATACACTGATTGTCTTTCAGATTTCGACATAATTCATAAGTTCATGGCTTTCTTAATATGTAGCGATCACTGGATATTGGTATTTGATAACCCACAAGAATAGGGGGTCAATTGTAGCCTCTTTTGATAAGTAAGAGTGTCGAACCCAACGAGGAGCTAAAGGTAGAACAAATATTCCCTCAAGTTCTATCGACCACCGATGCAACTCTACGCACGCTTGACATTCGCTTTACCTAGAACAAGTATGAAACTAGAAGTACTTTGTAGGTATTTTTGGTTAGGTTTGCAAGATAATAAAGGGCGCGTAAATAAAAAGTAGGGGATGTTTAGATAAAGAAGCAAAAAAGTTAGTATAGCGAGTGTGGCAAAGTGGTGGTAGGAGTTGTGAAATTTTCCCTAAGCAATTAACTACTTTACTAGACTGATAGCAACTTTTATGTGGGAGAGGCCACTGCTAGCATGTCATCCCTGACATGGAATTCTATGCACTTATGATTTGAACTATTAGCAAGCATCCGCAACTACTAGCGTTCATTAAGGTAAAACCCAACCATAGCATTAAGATATATTGGTCCCCCTTCAATCTCGTATGCCTCAATTTCTATGCTAGGTTGAAGCTTCTGTCACTCTTTCCCTCCAATACATAGTCCAATCAACATACAACTAACCCTATGGTGTGATCCACATGCGCGCTCATATGATGGGCACCAAAGGACAGCAACATAACCACAAGCAAATTAAACCAATCATAGCAATTCACCAATTACCGATAGGATAACGAAAATCTACTCAAACATCATAGGATGGCAACACATCATTGGATAATAATATGAAGCATAAAGCACCATGTTCAAGTAGAGGGTACATCGGGTTGCGGGAGAGTGGACCGCTGTAGATAGATGGGGGAAGGTGATGAAGATGTTGGTATAGATTGCGGTGACGATGATGGCCCCGGCGGCGTTCCAGCGCCACCGGAAGAGAGGGGGGAGAGCCCCCCTTCTTCTTCTTCTTCCTTGACCTTCTTCCTAGATGGGAGAAGGGTTTCCCCTCTGGTCCATGGCCTCCATGGCAGCGGAGGGGCGAGAGCCCCTCCGAGGTTGGATCTGTCTCTCTCTGTTTCTGCATTCCTAATTCTGCCCTTTCACTATTTCTTATATTCCCGGAGATCCGTAACTCCGATTGGGCTGAAATTTGGACATGACTTTTATCCGGATATTAGCTTTCTTGCGGCGAATGAAGGGCACCAACCGCCTTACGGGGTGGCCACGAGGGTCAGGGGAGCGCCCACCCCCTGGGGCATGCCCCCTGCCTCGTGGCCCCCTCGGGCATCGTCTCGCGTTGATTCTTCTTCCCAAGAATCACATATATTCCAAAAAAATCTCCGTCAGTTTTTATCCTGTTTGGACTCCGTTTGATATGGATTTTCTGTGAAACAAAAAACATGCAACAAACAGGAACTAGCATTGGGCACTGGATCAATATGTTAGTCCCAAAAATAGTATAAAAAGTTGCCAAAAGTATGTAAAATTGTAGAATATTGGCATGGAGCTATCAAAAATTATAGATACGACGGAGACATATCAGTATTCATTGTTCCAAACAAGAACATAGTTTACTACATCGATTCTCTCAGAGAGTCAACAAACGCTCAGGATCTGATGCATCTTCAGCAATTCATGGATAGGTATTGAATTCTATGATGTTGAAATTAATTTGCATTCATATCTGGTTCAATAATTGATGTTATCAAAATTCATCATCATTTGCAGTGTGCTTGCATTGTGGAAAACTAAACCAGGGAACCTATTCAAGAGGGGACTACCTCTGCGGCACGTGATCGTTTCGCCGGTAACACACCGAAATCCGTTATTTTCGGAAAATTTATCCAACAGTCTGCAAATACCTTTCCTTGCGCTAGTCAAATGTTCAAGCTTCTAAATAAACCTCTTTCTATTTTTCCAAAGAAAAAATAGTACATCTAACACCGGTTAGGTTGTTCCTAATAGGACAAATACATGACTAATTCTTTACAAAAAAAATCAGTGTCCTCAGCAAGAAGAAGGGACCAACCCTTGTGGATACTATGTTTGCAGACACATGATCTCCATCTGCAAATCTGCTAATAGTTGTGACAATCCTCGCGAATTAGTACCAGTAAATCTATCTTAATTAATATCTTCTACTCCACTCATATGGCACATTCTGATCTTACAAATACTGCAGCTCATCTTAAAACCGAGGACACCTGAACCGCTCCCGGCTGGTGAAATGCTGATGGTTCGGAGATTTATCAGGACTTCTTCCTGGATCACTATATCAATCCCACTGGTGATAATGAAGATTTCAGCATGCCTTCTCCTGTAACATTGAGTAAGAGTTAGCCACTAAATATATACGCATGGATCCATTGTTTTCCATCTGATGAGGTCTTCGTATTTCATACACTATGATTAATTATGTAATGCATATATGTGTGGACAAATCATTGGAATTTAGCTACCTGTTAGTGTACAAAAGTAGGGGCCTTTCTGTAACCCTTTACTTGTGCACGGGCAGTCGTAGCCACGCCTGCGTCCATACTTGACGCGGCAGAGGAAGGAAAGGTACAAGACTGCCAAGGCAGTACTCAAGCCAGAGGCGCGAAGAGCGAAGGGGCAAGATGGACTTCCCCCGGCAACGCTCTTGCCAGGGCGGCCTACATAGCCCAGGCAAGAGCCTTGCCGGGGAGACTTTCCCAACACCAGCCAGGCCGCCACCCTTGAGCCTAAGAGTTCTGACACCATCGACAACGTCGAGACCAAGACTCAGGGGCGCCTCCGTGGTGGCATGCAGATCTTTGTGAAGACCAAAGACCAGCGAGTCTAGATAAGTACCAGAAGACGAAGACCCCCGGCAAGATCCTTGCCGGGGACGCCCACGAGGCCCCGGCAAGATCCTTGCCAGGGACGCCCACGAGGCCCCGGCAAGATCCTTGCCGGGGACGTCGGCAAGACCATGGCCATATTCGGCTGCCCAGTCACCACCCCAGCCCGCTGACTAGGCGAGCGCCTGCATGGTAGCATGTAGCTTCTAGGCCAACTAGTCAAGCACCTGCGTGGTGGCGTGCGGATCTTCGTGAAGGCCCTGTCACCGCACTGCTACCTCTTGAGCTTGCGTTGGTTTTTCTCTTGAAGAGGAAAGGGTGATGCAGCAAAGTAGCCTAAGTATTTCCCTCATTTTTTGAGAACCAAGGTATCAATCTAGTAGGAGACTACACGCAAGTCGCCTCGTACCTACACAAACAAATAAGAACTTTGCAACCAACGCGATAAAGGGGTTGTCAATCCCTTCACGGCCACTTACAGAAGTGAGATCTGATAGAGATAATAAGATAAATATTTTTGGTATTTTTGTGATAAAGATTGAAAGTAAAGATTGCAAAGTAAAAATAGATTGGAAACTTATATGATAGAGAATAGACCCTGGGGCCATATGTTTCACTAGTGGCTTCTCTCAAGATAGCATAAGTATTACGATGGGTGAACAAATTACTGTCGAGCAATTGATAGAAAAGTGCATAGTTATGAGAATATCTAGGCATGATCATGTATATAGGCATCACGTCCGCGACAAGTAGACCGAAATGATTCTGCATCTACTACTATTACTCCACACATCGACCGCTATCCGGCATGCATCTAGAGTATTAAGTTCATAAGAACAGAGTAACGCATTACGCAAGATGACATGATGTAGAGGGATAAACTCAAGCAATATGATATAAACCCATCTTTTTATCCTCGATGGCAACAATACAATACGTGTCGTTTCCCTTTCTGTCACTGGGATCGAGCAACGCAAGATTGAACCCAAAGCAAAGCACTTCTCCCATTGCAAGAAAGATCAATCTAGTAGGCCAAACCAAATTTATAATTCGAAGAGACTTGCAAAGATAACAAATCATACATAAAAGAATTCAAAGGAGATTCAAATATTGTTCATAGATAATCTTGATCATAAACCCACAATTCATCGGATCTCGACAAACACACCGCAAAAAGAGTTACATCGAATAGATCTCCTAGAAGATCAAGGAGAACTTTGTATTGAGATCCAAAGAGAGAGAAGAAGCCATCTAGCTAATAACTATGGACCCGAAGGTCTGTGGTAAACTACTCACACATCATCGGAGAGGCCATGGTGTTGATGTAGAAGCCCTCCGTGATCGATTCCCCCTCCGGCGGAGCACCGAAAAAGGCCCCAAGATGGGATTTCATGGGTACAGAAGGTTGCGGCAGTGGAAATAGGGTTTCGTGGTGCTCCTGGATGTTTTGGGGTATATGGGTATATATAGGAGGAAGAAGTAGGTCGATGGAGCTGCGAGGGGCCCACGCGGGTGGGGGCGCACCCAGGGGGCAGGCGCGCCTCCCTGCCTCGTGGCCTCCTCGCTTCTTTCTTGACGTCCACTCCAAGTCCCCTGGATCACGTTTGTTCCAAAAATAACTCTCCCGAAGGTTTCATTCCGTTTGGACTCCGTTTGATATTCCTTCTCTGCGAAACACTGAAATAGGCAAAAAAACAGCAATTTGCACTGGGCCTTTGGTTAATAGGTTAGTCCCAAAAGTAATATAAAAGTATATAATAAAGCCCATTAAACATCCAAAACAGATAATGTAATAGCATGGAACAATCAAAAATTATAGATACGTTGGAGACGAATCAAGCATCCCTAAGCTTAATTCCTGCTCGTCCTCGAGTAGGTAAATGATAAAAACAGAATTTTTGATGTGGATTGCTACCCAACATAATTTTCAATGTAATTTTATTTATTGTGGCATGAATGTTCAGATCCGAAAGATACAAGACAAAAGTTTAATATTGACATCAAAATAATAATACTTCAAGCATACTAACTAAGCAATTATGTCTTCTCAAAATAACATGGCCAAAGAAAGTTCATCCCTACAAAATCATATAGTTTGATCATGCTCCATTTTTGTCCACAAGAATGCTCTCATCATGCACAACCCCGATGACAAGCCAAGCAATTGTTTCATACTTTAGTAATCTCAAACTTTTTCAACTTTCACGCAATAAATGAGCGTGAGCCATCGACATAGCACTATGGGTGGAATAGAATATAATGATGGGGGTTATGTGGAGAAGACAAAAAAGGAGAAAGTCTCACATTGACACAGCTAATCAACAGGCTAGGGAGATGCCCATCAATTGATGTCAATGCAAGGAGTAGGGATTGCCATGCAACGGATGCACTAGAGTTATAAATGTATGAAAGCTCAACAAAAGAAACTAAGTGGGTGTGCATCCAACTTGCTTGCTCACGAAGACCTAGGGCATTTGAGGAAGCCCATTGTTGGAATATACAAGCCAAGTTCTATAATGAAAAATTCCCACTAGTATATAACAGTGACAAAACATGAGACTCTCTATCATAAAGATCATGGTGCTACTTTGAAGCACAAGTGTGGAAAAAGGATAGTAGCATTGTCCCTTTTATTTTTTTTATTTTTTTTGGGCCTTCCTTTTTTTGGCCTTTCTCTTTCTTGGGACAATGCTCTATTTATGATGATCATCACGCTTCTATTTATTTACAACTCAATGTTTACAACTCGATACTAGAACAAAATATGACTCTATATGAATGCCTCCGGCGGTGTACCGGGATGGGCAATGAATCAAGAGTGACATGTATGATAATTATGCATGGTGGCTTTGCCACAAATACGATGTCAACTACATGATCATGCAAGGAAAATATGGCAATGATGAAGCATGTCATAATAAACGAAACGGTGGAAAGTTGCATGGCAATATATCTCGGAATGGCTATGGAAATGCCATAATAGGTAGGTATGGTGGCTTTTTTGAGGAAGATATAAGGAGGCTTATGTGTGATAGAGTGTATCATATCACGGGGGTTGGATGCACCGGCAAAGTTTGCACCAACTCTCAAGGTGAGAAAGGGTAATGCATGGTACCGAAGAGGCTAGCAATGATGGAAGGGTGAGAGTGCGTATAATCCATGGACTCGACATTAGTCATAAAGAACTCACATACTTATTGCAAAAATCTACAAGTCATCAAAAACCAAGCATTACGCGCATGCTCCTAGGGGGATAGATTGGTAGGAAAAGACCATCGCTCGTCCCCGACCGCCACTCATAAGGATGACAATCAAAGAACACCTCATGCTTCATATTTGTTACACAACATTTATGTCACGACCGGTTTTTCAATAAAATAATTATTGAGAGACCAATCCCTTTTACGGACCAGTAAGGAAGAATTCCTTCTCACTGGTAGACAATATCTCGGTCACAGAAGAGAAATACCAGGAGTACTAAATATAATACAAGGTTGAGCGGAGACTGCCCAACAATTTATTACATGAACGCCGATAAAGCAAGACGGCGGATAGGGTGGCATACTACTAACTCATGATAATAACGGTGGTGGAAATATCACTGCGAAGCGAGTGATATGACTCCTGAAGACTACAGCTCTTCGAGCGTCGGAGTGAGGCTCGAGTAGACTTATTGCGGGTGGCGGAAGCGTGTATAATACAAGTGACCAAAATCCGGGATCACGCAGGACTGACTGGGACTCCTCTAGGCGTCGGACGCGCTATCAAACTCTTCATCCAAGAGATCGCCTTCGTCAACATCTGGCCAAATCAACAAGCCAAGTGAGTACTATGAAAGTACTCGCAAGACAGTTCGGACATAAGATATAACAAATGCAAACATGAAGCATATGAACAATTTATCCAGTGCGTTCAGACATAGAGATAATAAATACTGGGTGCCAAGCGAGGGTCTGAATGACGCCTCGAGCGGAAACTGCAAGAATAGTAATACTGGTGCCAAACGAGTGTCTGAATCACTCCTCGAGCGGAAAATGCAAGAATAGTAATACTGGTGCCAAACGAGTGTCTGAATGACTCCTCGAGAGGAAACTGCAAGAATAGTAATACTGGTGCCAAACGAGGGTCTGAATGACTCCTCGAGAGGAAAATGCAATAATAATAATAATGCCACAGTCGGACGTCTGAGCGACATCACACAAAGGGCTTATAACAGAAAATAAAAGACGAACATGCCACAGTCGGACGTCTGAGCGACATCACCTAAAGGGCTTATCATTAATGTAAGGAACAAAAACACGCCACAGTCGGACGTCTGCGCGACGTCACATAAAGGGCTTATATTGTAGCTCAATAATACAATAGTTCGGGAACATAAATTATCACAAGTACGAGATAAATATAAAGTTAGTCCATCCACAGGAATAATAATGTAACTGGATTTACCACTTGAGCTTGTTCACCGGGGACAAGTTTTTCACGCGGATAGATATGGATATACTGATTTCACTACTTGATCATGGATACGATGACTTGGAAGGAATTGACTCTGCAGAGTTTGTACTTAACCACAGCCAACGGATTTCAGTAGTCACAGGGACTAGTTCCGTCTACGGTGTTTTGGAAGAAACACGTCTAACTAGTACACACCCAATTCAACCTTCCGAAGCCAGGGATCACCCTCGGCAACGTTCAGTAAAAACCTTGAGACGGGGAGGCTACAACCTCGCGTAGCATGGGATCAAATTTTTATACGAGCGCTCTAAGGGGGTGCCCCCCCTCTCGGTCCCAACCGGAAACACCCATGCCCCCTGACCGGATGACTGGCTTTAATCCTGGGCCAAGGTACCCTCATCCCGGCCTCTCTGTTTGGTGTGTACACGGAAAGAGGTTACCAACTTACTAAACCGCATCCTGGCAAATGAAACATGTGGTAGCACGGAAGGGGGAAAGAACGATAACGTGACTCCATCCACGTTAACGTCGGAGAAAGTCGGATGACGCAAGGCTGGTATGCTACAACAGTACCACCTCGCTGCCCTTCATGTCACCACATGATTAGGCCATCTCTCATCAGAGATCATCGCAACTTTGGAACATGCGGGAAAAGAACGATAACGTGACTCCGTCCACGTTAACGTCGGAGAAAGTCGGATGACGCAAGGCTGGTATGCTACAACAGTACCACCTTGCTGCCCTTCATGTCACCACATGATTAGGCCATCTCTCATCAGAGATCATCGCAACTTTGGAACATGCGGGAAAAGAACGATAACGTGACTCCGTCCACGTTAACGTCGGAGAAAGTCGGATGACGCAAGGCTGGTATGCTACAACAGTACCACCTTGCTGCCCTTCATGTCACCACATGATTAGGCCATCTCTCATCAGAGATCATCGCAACTTTGGAACATGCGGGTAGTTGCCTTACAAGCAACGAGGTATTTACCGACACTCATATGCCACGCACAAACTTTCAAGCAAACATGCAAAACACCTATCATATCAAATGTTCAAACATGCTTGCCTGGTTCGGAGAAGTCAGAGTCTAGCTCGGCGAAGTTCGCGGCTCCGTCACCTCTTCCGGAACCTACCGCAATCACGCAGAACGGGTACTAACGTGAAAACCAATGGGTGCACAGAAACTTCTCCAAATATTTTTCAAATAAATCCCATAAAAAACTAGACAGAATTTGAAGATTATCAGAAAAAGAATCACTCAAAAATCCCTTTTTATTAAAAAGTTATAAAGGTTTCTGTCTAGGGACTTATATGTAATGAAACAGAAAAGTTCCAGGGTTTTAACTGAGAAAATAGAAAATGGTTTGATTGGAAATGCGCAAGCTCAAGAGAGAAAACGTATTTTGCCCGAAGGTGCCAACAGAAAACGGTTCGCGAAAGAATAGAATAGAGGCTGACAAGCGGGGTCCACATGTCAGGTTTGAAAAGCTCGCCGGCGCCCGAAGACTGCGGTGGATGCCGGCGTCGAACCACGGCGAGTTAGGAGGATCGGAGGGTACCAAGAGCTTCAGCGTGTTCTTCCGCGTCGGTGGGTGGTGGACTCGACCAACGGGGAGCACCACGTCGACGGCGACACTATCTCCGGCGGACGGCTGCTCGGGTGATGGTGGGGAACTCCGGTGGATGGCTGCAAACTTCGAATTGAAGCGCGGGTCAGAAGGAGAGATGCATGGTGAAGCTACTGGCAAGAGATGGGAGGCGGAGGTGCACACACGAGGGCGAATCGAGCTGGATCCCGTGGCGGGTCGCGGCGGCCAGAGTCGAGGAAGGAGACCTCCTCGGGGCTCTTCCAGTGGCTAGGCGCGCTCTAGGTGGAGTGCAGGGATGGTGGGTGCTCAAGTTGAAGCTCGGGGCCCCTATTTATAGGCGGATCGACGGGGTGGCCGTGAACGGAGAATCTCCGGCGAGCGATTACGGCGATGCAGTGGATTGGCAGGAGGTTTGAGTGGCCAGGCAGCATCAGTGGAGGTTACTGGTGTCATTCCACAGCTAAACGGAGTTGGTCTTGGCGTAATGGTGTCGGTCCACGGTGAGATGGCCGCACGGGCTCGACGGCGGCGGAGAGCGCGCTCCGCGCCCTGCGGTTCACGACGAGAGCGGCAGCGCATTCGGGGGAGTGGAAGACCACGCGGCGAGCTCCGGTGGCTTGGGCGGCGCTGGGTGGCGCCGTCAGCGCCGTACCTCCCGCTGGCGGCCGCAAAGCCGCCGCTGGCGTCGGTCACGGGGCGGCGCACCTTCTGCTGCTCGTCGCCGACGTCCGCAAGGTGCCAGGCGTTCGTGCGGTGCAGGAACAAGGGGGAGGGGACGAGGAGCAAGGCGACACAGTGGCACTGGCGAGATCGACAACCATCTCTGAAGAAAACGACAGTAAGCCACTGAACTGTTCTCTGAATTTTCTGAACTTGACAATGACCATGCACTGCAGGTGCTCGACATAATGATCTGGCTATGAGATAAATTTTACTGGGGCTGTAACTTGGTGAGGTGACCACTCAATGCACCCAGAGGCTGCCTGATTTTACTTGGAATTTTTGGAGAAGGATTTGAATGAATTTCACCAAATTTGACAAATCTGGTCCAAACTTGCAGCAAGTGTAGTTTGAAAATTTTGAACTGAAGACCAGTGGATCTTCATGGATCTTGGTTGAGGGTTCAAAGGACTAGGGAGGAGAGTTGGTTTGGGGGCAAAAATCAAAACAGAAAGTAGAGTTCCTTTGTAAATCACCAATGGATAGAATAGAGGACAGAAATTTATTTGAATAAGATTTAAATGGAAAATAGACATAGGGGAGGTTCAACTTGCTGGATTAGATGCCAAACATGATCCAAAGATGAGGGAAGGGTTAGGAGAGAGGATTTGCACTAAGGCCATGGCAAGAAGGAATTGTTGAAAGTGGTAAGGGATTATTCCAAAAGCCATAGTGCAAATTTCAAAGAGATTTTCAAAAGGCATTTTCCCCAAATGAAAAACATTTTGCCTTGAGTCCAAATAGAGGCAAGGGTCTCCAAGACCAAAGACAGATCTTGGGTGAATCCAAATAAAACTTTTGCCATAAAAATAATATTTGAAAGGGAGAGTTCTTTTGAAGGAAAATTTAAATCACCTCCCTCAAGTCAAATAAAATCTTTTGAAAAATCCAAATAAAAACTTGGGTGTCACAACACCTACCCCCTTAGGAAAAATCTCGTCCTCGAGATTTCTGCTGATCCTCAAATAGATATGGATACTCTGCCCGGAGAAAATCTTCCCTTTCCCATGTAGCTTCATCCTCAGTGTGGTTGCTCCACTGAACCCTGAAAAATTTCGTTGTTTTCTGACGGGTCCTCCGTTCAGACTCTTCCAATACTTTTACTGGCCTCTCTCTGTAGGTGAGATCTGGTTGCATATCAATGTTCTCATGAGGTACATGCTTATCCGGGTTACTCACACATTTCCTCAACTGTGAGACGTGGAATACGTCATGGACGTCTGACAGTTCCTTGGGTAGGTCTAGTTGGTAGGCTACCGTGCCTCTTCGTGCCTTTACACAAAATGGCCCAATAAATCTTGGGGCTAGCTTCCCCTTAATTTTGAACCGTTGTAGACCCCTCATAGGAGATACTCGGAGGTATACGGAATCACCGGGTTCAAAGCTGACCTCACGATGCTTCTGATCATAGTAGCTCTTTTGTCGGCTCTGTGCTGTCTTGAGTCTGTCCCCGATTTGTTTAACTTTCTCCTCGGCCTCTTTAAGCATGTTCGGGCCGAAGATACGGCTGTCACCTGTTTCTGACCAATTCAGTGGGGTACGACACCTCCGTCCGTACAATGCTTCAAAGGGTGCCATTTGTAAGCTAGCTTGGTAACTGTTGTTGTAAGCGAATTCGGCATACGGCAAACTCTCTTCCCAACTGGATCCATAGGTGAGCACATAGGCTCTTAGCGTATCCTCTAGGATTTGGTTTACACGTTCCGTTTGTCCATCAGTCTGAGGGTGGTACGCTGTACTGAAAGCTAGTTGCGTGCCCAGAGCTTGTTGTAGGTGATCCCAAAATTTGGAGACGAATTGGGTGCCTCGGTCTGATATTATAGTCTTTGGGACTCCGTGCAAGCAAACTATACGGGAGAGATAAAGTTTGGCCAGCCTTTGTGTGGAGTAGGTAGTCTTCACGGGAATGAAATGAGCAACCTTGGTTAGTCGGTCTGTGATGACCCATATGGCGTCATTCCCACGTTGTAATCGGGGTAGTCCGACGATGAAATCCATTCCTATTTCATCTCATTTCCACTCCGGTATCCTGTTTGGCTGGAGTAGCCCTGCTGGCTTTTGATGCTCGGCCTTGATGTGCTGACATGAATCGCAACAAGCAATAAATGTGGCTATATCTCTTTTCATACCGTGCCACCAAAATCTTTCCTGAATGTCCTTGTACATTTTGGTTCCTCCAGGATGGATCGAGTATGGAGCGGTGTGGCTTTCGGTTAAGATTTGTTGCTTGAGTTCCTCAATGTTAGGTACGCAAAGTCTGTCTCCGTACCATAGTGTTCCTTCACTGTCCGTGACGAACTCTGAAGCCTTACCAAGGTTCATTTTCTTCTTTATGCCTTCGATGCTGGGATGTCCCTGTTGAGCCTTCTTAATTTGTTCCACCAGGGTGGGTTGTATCTCTAGATTTGATACGGTGCCCTCGGAGACTAATATCATGTTGAGCCTAGTGAACTCTCGCTGAAACTCAGGCCTCAAGTTTTGCGGACCGTCATTGTCCGGGCTGGGGTTTCGACTAAGGGCATTTGCCACTACATTTGCTTTCCCTGGATGGTAGTGAATGCCGACATCATAGTCCTTGACCAATTCCAACCAGCGTCGTTGGCGTAAATTTAGCTCTGCCTGTGTGAAGATATATTTGAGGCTCTTATGGTCCGTGTATATTTCACAGCGATTTCCCAACAGAAAGTGCCTCCACTCCTTGAGTGCATGTATAACTGCTGCTAGCTCCAAGTCATGCGTTGGGTAATTTTCCTCATGTTTTCGCAGTTGCCTGGAGGCATATGCGACAACTTTGCCATCCTGCATTAGTACACATCCGAGACCTTTTCGGGATGCGTCACTTCAAAACTCTTGTGAATGTCTGGCACAGTTAATACCGGTGCGGTTGTCAGCTTCTTCTTGAGTTCTTGGAAGCTTTTTTTCGCATGCTTCCGTCCATTCAAATTTCTTGTCCTTCTTGAGCAACTGTGTCATAGGTTTTGCCACAGTGGAGAATCCTTCAATAAATCTTCTGTAATATCCGGCCATTCCTAGGAAACTCCGCACATCAGTAACGTTGGCGGGTGGCTTCCAGTCAAGTATGGCCTTGACTTTTTCTGGGTCTACGGCCACGCCTTCTTGGTTCAGTATATGTCCTAAGAAACCAACTTGTCTTAGCCAAAATTCGCACTTGCTAAATTTGGCGTACAACTGATGTTTCCTCAATTCTCCCAAAACAATTCTGAGGTGCTCAGCATGCTCTTCTGGTGTCCTTGAGTAAACCAAAATATCGTCAATGAATACCACAACAAATTTGTCCATGAATTTCATAAACACTTTGTTCATGAGGTGGACGAAATATGCGGGGGCGTTCGTTAGTCCAAAAGGCATTACTGTAAACTCGTATAACCCATATCTGGAAGTGAATGTTGTCTTGGGGATATCCTCTGTCCGTACTTTCAATTGGTGATATCCCGATCTCAAATCAATCTTTGAGAATACCTTGGCTTGTGTGAGCTGGTCAAACAAATCATTTATCCGTGGCATCGGATATTTGTTTTTGATGGTGACCATATTGAGGGCTCGATAGTCTATACACAGCCTCAGTGTCCCATCCTTTTTCTTTGCGAACAACACAGGCGAACCCCAATGTGAGGAGCTGGCTCGAATAAATCCTTTGTCCAATAGTTCCTTTATCTGCTTCTTCAACTCCACCAATTCTGAGGGTGCCATTCTGTATGGCTTCTTATAGATGGGAGCGGTGCCAGGTGCTAGTTCGATGCTGAATTCTATCTCTCGGTCTGGTGGCATGCCTGGTAGTTCTTCAGGGAACACATCAGGAAATTCGCATACCACTGGAACTTTTCTCAGTTCTGCAATGTCCATTTTGTTCAGTTTTGGTTGCTGTGATCGTGGCCTTTCTTGAGCGGAAACTCTTATTGTCTTGCCGTGATGGGGAGTGAGAATCACTGTCCGATTGAAACAGTCGATGAATCCTTTGTTGGTGATCAACCAGTCCATCCCTAAAATGACATCCAGTCCCTTACTCTCCAACACGATGAGATTCGCGTGAAATTGTAGTCCTTCGAACTCAATGACCACTCCTCGGCAGTAACCCTGAGCGATTTGCTTATTTCCGGGGGACTTGATGATCATAGATTTTTCCAAGGGAAGTATCGGAAAACCATGTTGCAAAACAAAACTCTTCGAAACGAACGAATGGGAAGCTCCAGAATCAAACAAAACCGTGGCAGGTACTGTGTTGACAGGGAACGTACCGAGCACGATGTCTAGGGCATTCTGCGCCTCTTCCCTGGTCACATGGTTCAGGTGACCCTTCCTGTGGTTGTTGTTGGGGTTGAAATTGTTGCGCTTGGGGGCTGGATTGTTCCCACCATTGTTTGGCTTGGGTGCCGGGTTCTTTGGCTTTGGGCACTGTTTAGCATAATGCCCTTCTTGACCACAAGCATAGCAGGTGACCCCTGGACGGTATGTGTACTCCTTATCCCTAGCATGGAACTGCCCGACGGGCCTTGGTTCAGTGGCCGTGGATCTCCTTGTGTCTGTCCGTGGAACCTCAGTCTTGCTTCGGTTGTGGCGAACAAGAGTTGTCTTGTCCCTCTTTCGCTTACGGATATCTTCCAGACTATGGCGCTCATTCTCCAAGGTAATGGCCTTGTCCACCAGAGTCTTAAAGTCCGGAAAGGTGTGTACAATCAGTTGGCATCTTAGTGCTGGTGCTAGGCCGTCCAGGAATTTTTCCATCTTCTTCCTTTCTGTCATGTGCTCGTCGTAGGCATAACGAGACAGCTGGGTAAACTGACCATTATATTCTGTTACTGACATGCCTCTCTGCTTCAGGTCATCAAACTCCCTCTTCTTGATCTTTAGGATGCTCCCGGGGATGTGTGCCCCACGGAAGCCTTCCTTGAACTCTTCCCAGGTGATGTTGTGTTCACTGGGATGCATGTGTAGGAAATTTTCCCACCATGCTGCAGCTGCTCCAGTAAGGTAGTGTGGTGCATAAAGCACCTTCTCATGATCTGAGCATTGAGCAATAATCAGTTTCCTTTCAATGTCACGAAGCCAATCATCGGCTTCCAGCGGCCTATCGGTGTGAGCAAAAGTTGAGGGGCGAGTCTTCTGTAACTCAGATAACTTGGAATGCTGTTGATAGGGCTCACGGTGGTTTCCCATATTGATGACATGATTCATCATCTCTCGGTGCTGTTGCTGGCTTTGCTCGAAGAGACGGCATACTTGAGACAGGGCTGCTTCGCTGTCGTGTTGACTGGACTGACCCTGAGTGAAATTGTTGCTAGTCTGTGTCCCGTAAACCTCTTCTGGCTGATTGGGCATGGAGCGTGTCCACGGGCGAGGCATTTTTCCAGTCTGGGGTATTATTGTGCAAAACCCATGAGAAAAACTGTGCAGCACAAGGAAAATCTTGCAAAGGCAACAAATTTAAAAGATCTCAATGTTTTCAAGAAAACATAAGCGATTTTGCAAGGAGAAGAACTGCTTAGCACTATCCTACATGCGAAAAGCAAACACACGATACAGCACTCAGGATGCGCGTACACATCCTGACATGTTATTTAGACTAGCGTACTACTCCGGAAGGCAGCAAACACACCAATACAAACTAGCGTACAGATAAAGCAATACACCATACAAGCAGATATAACACGCGGCTACTCGGCGCTCTCAGTCGGAGATGGTGAAGATTTCCTTTCCCTTGCCGATGGCAAGACTCAGCGGTCCAGGAGAATCCACCTCCACCTCCTCTCTAGCTGGCTCCTGGCGCGCAACGCTGCGCTGCGGTGACGGTGCGGGGGCGACTGGCGGTAGAGCGGGTGCGGCAGGTGGTGCGGCTCTGACTGGAGTAGGAGCGATGACTCGGTCGAACTCCTCAGTGGTAGGCAGATGGCGAGCAGTGGCCAAAATGGCCGGTGCATACGAGGCTGAAGATGAGACGAATGTCAGAGGCGGTGCCGTGTGGAGAAGCTCCTTCCTGCTGGCAGGACTGCCCCGGACTAAGTCCATGCGGGCAGCCACAAGATCGTCTACGAGGTTGTCGAAAGACTCCTCCAGAGCCTTGAGATACTCCACAACCATCTCGATGGCTTCATCTCGCTCTCCCCGATGGCAGGCAAACGCATAGTGGCTGGTGTACGGCACATGGCATGGGAGGTAGCGGTAGCGACGAGTCTTCATCGTAGGAAGGATGTCCCGAAGGCGAGCTATCGCCTCACGGGCAGCCATCTGCATGGCATGCCTCTCCGTAGGCATGGCCCTTCCCACAAAACGGAAGTGGCGAGCTGCAGAACGTCCTCCCTTGAATTGCACCACAGCTTGGTGCATGGACACGTCGTCACTGAGCTTGTGCTGGTAGAGCGTAAACTCCGGGCGAGCTGCTGGCCCGATCGCGAGCTTGGTGATGGAGACGAGGAGCTTGACAAACCCCTCGGGCACGTTCGTGAACACTCAATTCTCACAGCTGCTGCCAGCCATCTACAAAAGTAGGCACAAATTCTGAGTAGTCATGTCATAAATTTATGATGACCAACAGAAAATAGCTACAATTGCAAAAGGCTGAAAAAGCACACAAAAAATGCTAATAACCGATTAGCGATCGCACCTAGTGGCTTCCTACAGTCAGCCTGGCTCTGGTACCAAGCTTGTCACGACCGGTTTTTCAATAAAATAATTATTGAGAGACCAATCCCTTTTACGGACCAGTAAGGAAGAATTCCTTCTCACTGGTAGACAATATCTCGGTCACAGAAGAGAAATACCAGGAGTACTAAATATAATACAAGGTTGAGCGGAGACTGCCCAACAATTTATTGCATGCACGCCGATAAAGCAAGACGGCGGATAGGGTGGCATACTACTAACTCACGATAATAACGGTGGTGGAAATATCACTGCGAAGCGAGTGATATGACTCCTGAAGACTACAGCTCTTCGAGCGTCGGAGTGAGGCTCGAGGAGACTTATTACGGGTGGCGGAAGCATGTATAATACAAGTGACCAAAATCCGGGATCGCGCAGGACTGACTGGGACTCCTCTAGGCGTCGGACGCGCTATCAAACTCTTCATCCAAGAGATTGCCTTCGTCAACATCTGGCCAAATCAACAAGCCAGGTGAGTACTATGAAAGTACTCGCAAGACAGTTCGGACATAAGATATAACAAATGCAAACATGAAGCATATGAACAATTTATCCAGTGCGTTCAGACATAGAGATAATAAATACTGGGTGCCAAGCGAGGGTCTGAATGACGCCTCGAGCGGAAGCTGCAGAATAGTAATACTGGTGCCAAACGAGTGTCTGAATGACTCCTCGAGCGGAAAATGCAAGAATAGTAATACTGGTGCCAAACGAGTGTCTGAATGACTCCTCGAGAGGAAACTGCAAGAATAGTAATACTGGTGCCAAACGAGGGTCTGAATGACTCCTCGAGAGGAAAATGCAAGAATAATAATAATGCCACAGTCGGACGTCTGAGCGACATCACACAAAGGGCTTATAACAGAAAATAAAAGACGAACATGCCACAGTCGGACGTCTGAGCGACATCACCTAAAGGGCTTATCATTAATGTAAGGAACAAAAACACGCCACAGTCGGACGTCTGCGCGACGTCACATAAAGGGCTTATATTGTAGCTCAATAATACAATAGTTCGGGAACATAAATTATCACAAGTACGAGACAAATATAAAGTTAGTCCATCCACAGGAATAATAATGTAACTGGATTTACCACTTGAGCTTGTTCACCGGGGACAAGTTTTTCACGCGGATAGATATGTATATACTGATTTCACTACTTGATCATGGATACGATGACTTGGAAGGAATTGACTCTGCAGAGTTTGTACTTAACCACAGCCAACGGATTTCAGTAGTCACAGGGACTAGTTCCGTCTACGGTGTTTCGAAAGAAACACGTCTAACCAGTACACACCCAATTCAACCTTCCGAAGCCAGGGATCACCCTCGGCAACGTTCAAGAAAAACCTTGAGACGGGGAGGCTACAACCTCGCATAGCATGGGATCAAATTTCTATACGCGCGCTCTAAGGGGGTGCCCCCCTCTCGGTCCCAACCGGAAACACCCATGCCCCCTGACCGGATGACTGGCTTTAATCCTGGGCCAAGGTACCATCATCCCGTCCTCTCTGTTTGGTGTGTACACGGAAAGAGGTTACCAACTTACTAAACCGCATCCTGGCAAATGAAACATGTGGTAGCACGGAAGGGGGAAAGAACGATAACGTGACTCCGTCCACGTTAACGTCGGAGAAAGTCGGATGACGCAAGGCTGGTATGCTACAACAGTACCACCTCGCTGCCCTTCATGTCACCACATGATTAGGCCATCTCTCATCAGAGATCATCGCAACTTTGGAACATGCGGGAAAAGAACGATAACGTGACTCCGTCCACGTTAACGTCGGAGAAAGTCGGATGACACAAGGCTGGTATGCTACAACAGTACCACCTTGCTGCCCTTCATGTCACCACATGATTAGGCCATCTCTCATCAGAGATCATCGCAACTTTGGAACATGCGGGAAAAGAACGATAACGTGACTCCGTCCACGTTAACGTCGGAGAAAGTCGGATGACGCAAGGCTGGTATGCTACAACAGTACCACCTTGCTGCCCTTCATGTCACCACATGATTAGGCCATCTCTCATCAGAGATCATCGCAACTTTGGAACATGCGGGTAGTTGCCTTACAAGCAACGAGGTATTTACCGACACTCATATGCCATGCACAAACTTTCAAGCAAACATGCAAAACACCTATCATATCAAATGTTCAAACATGCTTGCCTGGTTCGGAGAAGTCGGAGTCTAGCTCGGCGAAGTTCGCGGCTCCGTCACCTCTTCCGGAACCTACGGAAATCACGCAAAACGGGTACTAACGTGAAAACCAATGGGTGCACAGAAACTTCTCCAAATATTTTTCAAATAAATCCCATAAAAAACTAGACAGAATTTGAAGATTATCAGAAAAAGAATCACTCAAAATCCCTTTTTATTGAGAAGTTATAAAGGTTTCTGTCCAGGGACTTATCTGTAATGAAACAGAAAAGTTCCAGGGTTTTAACTCAGAAAACAGAAAACGGTTCGATTGGAAATGCGCAAGCTCAAGAGAGAAAACGTATTTTGCCCGAAGGCGCCAACAGAAAACGGTTCGCGAAAGAATAGAATAGAGGCTGACAAGCGGGGTCCACATGTCAGGTTTGAAAAGCTCGCCGGCGCCCGAAGACTGCGGTGGATGCCGGCGTCGAACCACGGCGAGTTAGGAGGATCGGAGGGTACCAAGAGCTTCAGCGTGTTCTTCCGCGTCGGTGGGTGGTGGACTCGACCAACGGGGAGCACCACGTCGACGGCGACACTATCTCCGGCGGACGGCTGCTCGGGTGATGGTGGGGAACTCCGGTGGATGGCTGCAAACTTCGAATTGAAGCGCGGGTCAGAAGGAGAGATGCATGGTGAAGCTACTGGCAAGAGATGGGAGGCGGAGGTGCACACACGAGGGCGAATCGAGCTGGATCCCGTGGCGGGTCGCGGCGGCCAGAGTCGAGGAAGGAGACCTCCTCGGGGCTCTTCCAGTGGCTAGGCGCGCTCTAGGTGGAGTGCAGGGATGGTGGGTGCTCAAGTTGAAGCTCGGGGCCCCTATTTATAGGCGGATCGACGGGGTGGCCGTGAACGGAGAATCTCCGGCGAGCGATTACGGCGATGCAGTGGATTGGCAGGAGGTTTGAGTGGCCAGGCAGCATCAGTGGAGGTTACTGGTGTCATTCCACAGCTAAACGGAGTTGGTCTTGGCGTAATGGTGTCGGTCCACGGTGAGATGGCCGCACGGGCTCGACGGCGGCGGAGAGCGCGCTCCGCGCCCTGCGGTTCACGACGAGAGCGGCAGCGCATTCGGGGGAGTGGAAGACCACGCGGCGAGCTCCGGTGGCTTGGGCGGCGCTGGGTGGCGCCGTCAGCGCCGTACCTCCCGCTGGCGGCCGCAAAGCCGCCGCTGGCGTCGGTCACGGGGCGGCGCACCTTCTGCTGCTCGTCGCCGACGTCCGCAAGGTGCCAGGCGTTCGTGCGGTGCAGGAACAAGGGGGAGGGGACGAGGAGCAAGGCGACACAGTGGCACTGGCGAGATCGACAACCATCTCTGAAGAAAACGACAGTAAGCCACTGAACTGTTCTCTGAATTTTTTGAACTTGACAATGACCATGCACTGCAGGTGCTCGACATAATGATCTGGCTATGAGATAAATTTTACTGGGGCTGTAACTTGGTGAGGTGACCACTCAATGCACCCAGAGGCTGCCTGATTTTACTTGGAATTTTTGGAGAAGGATTTGAATGAATTTCACCAAATTTGACAAATCTGGTCCAAACTTGCAGCAAGTGTAGTTTGAAAATTTTGAACTGAAGACCAGTGGATCTTCATGGATCTTGGTTGAGGGTTCAAAGGACTAGGGAGGAGAGTTGGTTTGGGGGCAAAAATCAAAACAGAAAGTAGAGTTCCTTTGTAAATCACCAATGGATAGAATAGAGGACAGAAATTTATTTGAATAAGATTTAAATGGAAAATAGACATAGGGGAGGTTCAACTTGCTGGATTAGATGCCAAACATGATCCAAAGATGAGGGAAGGGTTAGGAGAGAGGATTTGCACTAAGGCCATGGCAAGAAGGAATTGTTGAAAGTGGTAAGGGATTATTCCAAAAGCCATAGTGCAAATTTCAAAGAGATTTTCAAAAGGCATTTTCCCCAAATGAAAAACATTTTGCCTTGAGTCCAAATAGAGGCAAGGGTCTCCAAGACCAAAGACAGATCTTGGGTGAATCCAAATAAAACTTTTGCCATAAAAATAATATTTGAAAGGGAGAGTTCTTTTGAAGGAAAATTTAAATCACCTCCCTCAAGTCAAATAAAATCTTTTGAAAAATCCAAATAAAAACTTGGGTGTCACAATTTACCATACGTGCATGCTACGGGACTTGCAAACTCCAACACAAGTATTTCTCAAATTCACAACTACTCAACTAGCACAACTCTAATATTACCATCTCCATATCTCAAAACAATCATCAAGTATCAAACTTCTCATAGTATTCAATGCACTTTATATGAAAGTTTTTATTATATCCAACTTGGATGCCTATCATATTAGGACTAATTTTATAGCCAAAGCAAATTACCATGCTGTTCTAAAGGACTCTCAAAATAATATAAGTGAAGCATGAGAGATCAACAATTTCTATAAAATAAAACCACCACCGTGCTCTAAAAGATATATGCGAAGCACTAGAGCAAAATTATCTCGCTCAAAAGATATAAGTGAAGCACATAGAGTATTCTAATAAATTCCGATTCATGTGTGCCTCTACCTAAAGGTGTGTACAGCAAGGTTGATTGTGGTAACCTAAAAAGAAAAGACTCAAATCATACAAGACACTCCAAGCAAAACACATATCATGTGGTGAATAAAAATATAGCATCAAGTAAAGTTACCGATGGACAAAGACGAAAGAGGGGATGCCTTCCGGGGCATCCCCAAGCTTAGGATTTTGGTTGTCCTTGAATTTTACCTTGAGGTGCCTTGAGAATCCCCAAGCTTATGCTCTTTCCACTCCTTGTTCCATAATCCATCAAATCTTTACCCAAAAACTTGAAAACTTCACAACACAAAACTCAACAGAAAATCTCATGAGCTCCGTTAGTGAAATAAAACAAACCACCACTTTAAGGTACTGTAATGAACTCATTATTTATTTATATTGGTGTTAAACCTACTGTATTCCAACTTCTCTATGGTTCATAACCTCCGATACTAGCCATAGATACATCAAAATAAGCAAACAACACACGAAAAACAGAATCTGTCAAAAACAGAACAGTCTGTGGTAATCTGTACCTAACGCAAACTTCTGCAGCTCTGAAAAATCTACCAAAATATGAAGACCTAGATAACTTGTTTTCTCATCTACTGCAATTTGAATCAGTATTTTATCACATTATGGTGATTTTTAACAATTGTTTTCATGAGCAGAAAGTTTCTGACTTTTTCAGCAAGATCAAATAACTATCATCCAAGAAGATCCTATAGGTTTTACTTGGCACAAACACTAATTAAAACATAAAACCACATCTAACCAGAGGCTAGATCAAATATTTATTACTAAACATAACCAAAAAGCATCAACGATATGTTTGGTAAAAGCTTTATTTTGACTATAAGCATGAGGAGAATTTAGCACGGATTGCAACAAGGAAATACAATCTATCAAAGAACAATTATCATAATTAAATTCCTTGAAATCCAAAATAGTGGGTTCATTGCTATGTAAAGTTTTGACCTCTTCAATCCCACTTTTACCCATTTTTGCGTCAAGATCTAAAAACTTCGAATCATTGGGACGCCTTTTAACTAAAGTTGACTCATATCCAGTCCCATCATTATTAGATTCATATTGCAAAACAAGGATTTAATAGGAGACACATCAATCACTTTTAGATCTTCATCCTTATTACCTTCTAGATCTTCCGGTTTGGCGGCCATCTTATTGACTAAGGTGACCTGCTTATCCGAAATTTGGGCTATCAATTTTTCAAGATGAGCAAACTGAGATTTCAAACCATAAAATTCCTTAGACATATCATCAAGCTCTTTATTCATGTACTCCATAAAGCCATTTTGTTCTTTAAGCTCGTTTCTAAAGAAATTATTATGCTCAAATTGCAAAGTCATAAAGCTTCTGACGTTGTTTTCAATTTCTTCCAACCATTTAAGGTGAGGGTAAACATTTTTAGGCAGGGCCATTAGGGCAAACAGGCAACAAGAAGCAAGCAAAAAGAGGCGAACGAAAAAGAGGGCGAATAAAACGGCAAGGGTGAAGTGGGGAAGAGGAAAACGAGGCAAATGGCAAATAATGTAATGCGAGGGATAAGAGTTTGTGATGGGTACTTGGTATGTCTTGACTTGACTTGACTTGACTTGGCGTAGATCTCCCCGACAACGGTGCCAGAAATCCTTCTTGCTACCTCTTGAGCTTGCGTTGGTTTTTCCCTTGAAGAGGAAAGGGTGATGCAGCAAAGTAGCATAAGTATTTCCCTCAGTTTTTGAGAACCAATGTATCAATCCAGTAGGAGACTACATGCAAGTCGGCTCGTACCTACATGAACAAAAAAGAACCTTGCAACCAACGCGATAAAGGGGTTGTCAATACCTTCACGGCCCCTTGCAAAAGTGAGATCTGATAGAGATAATAAGATAAATATTTTTGGTATTTTTGTGATAAACATTGCAAAGTAAAAATAGATTGGAAACTTATATGATAGAGAATAGACCTGGGGGCCATAGGTTTCACTAGTGGCTTCTCTCAAGATAGCATAAGTATTACGGTGGGTGAACAAATTACTGTTGAGCAATTGATAGAAAAGTGCATAGTTATGAGAATATCTAGGCATGATCATGTATATAGGAATCACGTCCACGACAAGTAGACCAAAATGATTCTGCATCTACTACTATTACTCCACACATCGACCGCTATCCAACATGCATCTAGAGTATTAAGTTCATAAGAACAGAGTAACGCATTAGGCAGGGTGACATGATGTAGAGGGATAAACTCAAGCAATATGATATAAACCCCATCTTTTTATCCTCGATGGCAACAATACAATATGTGTCGTTTCCCTTTCTGTCACTGGGATCGAGCAACGCAAAATTGAACCCAAAGCTAAGCACTTCTCCCATTGCAAGACAGATCAATCTAGTAGGCCAAACCAAACTGATAATTCGAAGAGACTTGCAAAGTTAACAAATCATACATAAAAGAATTCAGAGGAGATTCAACTATTGTTCATAGATAATCTTGATCATAAACCCACAATTCATCGGATCTCGACAAACACACCGCAAAAAGAGGTACATCAAATAAATCTCCAAGAAGATCGAGGAGAACTTTGTATTGAGATCCAAAGAGAGAGAAGAAGCCATCTAGCTAATAACTATGGACCCGAAGGTCTGTGGTAAACTACTCACACATCATCGGAGAGGCCATGGTGTTGATGTAGAAGCCCTCCGTGATCGATTCCCCCTCTGGTGGAGCGCTGGAAAAGGCCCCCAGATGGGATCTCACGGGTACAGAAGGTTGCGGCGGTGGAAATAGGTTTTCGTGGTGCTCCTGGATGTTTTCGGGGTATATGGGTATATATAGGAGGAAGAAGTAGGTCGCTGGAGCTGCGAGGGGCCCACGAGGGTGGGGGCGCGCCCAGGGGGCAAGCGCGCCTCCCTGCCTCGTGGCCTCCTCGCTTCTTTCTTGACGTCCACTCCAAGTCCCCTGGATCACGTTTGTTCCAAAAATAACTCTCCTGAAGGTTTCATTCCGTTTTGACTCCGTTTGATATTCCTTTTCTGCGAAACACTGAAATAGGCAAAAAAACAGCAATTTGCACTGGGCCTTCGATTAATAAGTTAGTCCCAAAAATAATATAGAAGTGTATAATAAAGCCCATTAAACATCCAAAACAGATAATATAATAGCATGGAACAATCAAAAATTATAGATACGTTGAAGACGTATCATGCACCAGCACAGCAGCCAGCCAGCCAGCATGGCGCTGCATGCCTCGTCAGCTTGGACGCGTGTCAAAGCAAGGCGAGGCGGCAACGGACGGGATGAGCTCTATCCCCACCCCTGATGAAGCAAGAGGGCATGTAGGCAGCGCATTAAATGTGTTTGTCCTACGGTGTCGGGCGATAAACTTGTACACTGTAGATACTTTCCACCTCCTGTGTGCCACTGTGGCGACCCCTTTGACATATAAAAGGAGGCCCGAGGCGTACTGTGGAAGGATTCGGACTTTCTGGACTAGGCATGCACCGCAGCTAGAGCTCAAGAACACCAAATAAACACAGACAAGCAGGACTAGGGTTTTACGTACCTCTGCGGCCCGAACCTGGGTAAAAATCCCCTCGCGCTGATCTCTAGACGTGCTCTTTGCATAGCTCCGCGCCCCCGCCAACCGTAGAAGGGATTGCCCGGGATCCCATAGGTGTCGTTCCCCGACATCTTTGGCACGCCAGGTAGGGGGCGCTAGGCTGTGAAAATCTGGTCTAGAAGTTAGCGCATCGACTCCTTCATTGCGATGGCTCCGAAGAAGAAGGCGGCCCAAGTGGTCGGCTCGTCTAGAGCCGGTCCGTCCGTGCTAGTGCGGGCAAGCGACAGGGCAGACGCTGGCAGCAGAGGAGGCCAAAATCATCCCCATCGCTCTGGTGCCATCAGCCAGGCGAGCGGCGTCGTCTACAGCCGCAACAACCATCCGCGTGGCGACGAAAAGCTATGTCACGCAAAACCTTGACCAATTTCCTTTTTATAGGGTCATTTTCCTCGAAAGATCTTGCTCCTTGTATGGACAACCTGCACGCAAAGGAACCCTCCGCTATTGGCAACGCCCTTGTTCTTTTTTGAGTCTGCTCAACAGTTGAAGCGGCTGCGTCGAGAATGGTAAGGTGGCTTGCCCGGCAGCAAGCGCCCCCGGCAGGCTGCTAAGGACCCGTTCCTCAAAGCGCCATAGCACGGGTTTACGCGCCGGCAAACCTATCCAACTAAGCGTAGGGTGTATACATACAAAGAAAGATCAAACAAGAAGATAACACGCACTATTTCAGAATATTGCAAAGTTATATTACATCAATGGTTGCTGCAGTTCTAACTTAAGATAAAATTGTCTTGGGCATGAACTTGCAGCGGCAATGAGAAATGGGGCGGCTAGTCCCGGCGCTGGCCCTCCAACCTCTTGACTCCGTCGCCGCAGCTAATGATGGGCTCGGTACACTCTTCGAGCGCCGTGAGGTCCGCATCCTCTGGCAAGCTCTCAAGCGCATTGGCGAAGTCGACGCTGGGGTTCCAGAACGCCACCTTGGTGAGCACCTTGGTCAGGGCGCCCCAGCAGAGCTTCCGAGCCTCGTTGGCCTGATAAGTTGCTCGACTGGAGCAGAGCTGTTCCAGGGCGTCGAGGACGCCTTCTAAGAACAAGGTCAGCCTGGCATTGGGGCTTATGCCCGCCTCCTGGGAGTACCTGAAGTTCGGCATGCCCATGACGCCTAGCTGCGTGGTGAGCCTCTCGGCAATGTCAATGAGGCGGCTGATCCAGAGCTCTACGCTATCCACATAGTCCTTGTGGGCAGCGGCGTCATCCTTCTTCAGCTGCCTCTCATCCTCAAGGGCCTTGTTGAGGGTCTCCTCATGGGCCTTGCCCTCCGAAAGCGCCCCTTCCAAGGTGTCTAGCTTCAGCTTCAGATCACCGATGGAGTTGTTGGCCTCGGAGAGCAGCTTGGTCTTGTCGGAGATGGCGACCTACAAATCCACCAGAGTGTGGTTAGCCGTGTCCCTGTCCTTCGTCAGCTTTGAGACCTTCTTCTTCAGCGCCTCCCTCTCCAACTCCAGCTTCTCCACCCTACACGTGTGTACCAGGGCTAGTGCATCTTTGTGCTTTTGCTCCAGCTCCTGGGTCCGCTGCACGACGAGCTTCTCGATCTCCTCGTCCTTTCCACGGAGCGTGGAGGCAAGCGTGTGTTCACGAGCAATGAGGTCTTCCTCTTGGGAGTCCAGCAGAGCTTGCCGCTGCCTCTGGTCAGCTTCGTTCTTGGTGGCCTGTCCCTTCGCCGCCTCTTGGGCCTTCTCGATCTCAGCCTGCTTCGGCAGGAGCTCTCGCTTGCGCTTGTCCAGTTGATCCTGGATGGCCCTCAAGTCCTGCCAGCCTCAGTGAACCAGACTTGCATCTGAGCGACGCGCTCCTGAAAGTCTGATTCTGCCTTGTCCACGGCCGCCAACCTGGAGTTCACCTTATCCTGGCGGGCACGATGGAGCGCCTAAAGTTTCTGGAAATTGGCGCTCATGGCCCGGAGGAGCTGCTCCTCTTGGGAACCACCGCCGCTGGCACTCGGTTCGTCGACAACCTGGAGCCCGGCGGTGGCGAGGGCCTCGTCGTCAAAGACCTCCCCTTCGGCTGGCGCTCTGGTGCTTGCCGTCCCTGGGAGGTGGATGAACAGATCATCGCCCACCTTCAAGTACGGGGCGGGGGCTGTCGGGGAGGAAGGATGGTCATCGGCCACCTCCTCCCTGGTGTGCTCCTTGGCGGCTTCCTCGGCAGCGGCCTTGTCGGCCTCCCCGGCAGACCCCTTGGCGGCCTCCTCGGCGGCAGGCTTGTCGGCCTCCCCGGCATGCCCCTTGGCGGCCCCCTCACCGGCGGACTTGCCGGCCTCCCTGGCAGGGATTTTGGTGGCCTCAGCTTCGGCATCCTTGGCGACCTCCTCGATGACGATGTTGACGTCCACCTGGTCCGTCGAGGGAGCGTCTGGAAACCAGAAAGGAGAATGAAGCGAGGCCAAAACCAAAGTTCAGAACAAAGAAAAGAAAGAACATCGCGTGGCAGAGATGGCAGGGGACGGGAGGCAGGCAGCTTACCCGTGCCGAGCTGAGGAGAAGTGCTTCCCTCCCCGCCAATGTTCGTTGCCGGGACGGAGCCACCAGCGCCCATGCTCGCTCCCTCTTCCTCCATGCGCGTGGGCTTGGTGGTGGGTGCCCTTGCCGGTGATGCCCCTCCGGGTGGCGTGGTCGACGGAGACGGTGTGTCAGGGGCGGCCCTCAGTGGCTCCTCCTGTTACCGCTCTCCTCCTGCGAACCCGGCAAGGTCAGCGCCAAGGATACACACCCCAACGCCCGTCGATGAGGAGTGAATAACGGACTCACGCTGGGGGCTGGAGCGAGGGCTGGGCTGAGGGCTGTTGTCCGGGCTGATCACCACCAACACCAGCGTGCGCGGAACGCTCGCTATGGGCTCGTCGCCCATCGAAGCCTTGGCTCTCTTCGCCGCCCTCTCGGCCAGTGTCTCTGTGTCACTGTGAAAATAAGATCGAGTCAGGGAAAGATAGCACAGGCGGAGGATCTGGAGATGAAGAGGGGCAAGATGCTTACTCATCGTCCTCCTCCTCTGGCCTCCTCTTCCTCTTCGGGCTAAAGGACCCAAGGTCAAAGTCAGCCTTTGGGGCGGCGTCCGCAAGGGGAGGAGAAGGGGATGGGTTCCTGGGCCGCTTGAACAAAGAGGAGGCGGCAACCGCAGTCTTCTTCACTGCTGCACCCCCTCGTCGCCGCAGCCCTCGTTTGGCGCAGGGTCTGCGCCTGGGCCTATTGCCGCTGCGCGGTCCTGCCGGGCCAGACCGGCTCGCCGGAGCCAGCCCGTCGTAGGACGCGTTTCCTTCCTAGGGCTGAGGAGTCGTCTACATTGGTCTCCTCTTCGGCCGACTCCTCGGCCACTTCTTCGACAAGGGGAACCCCAACGCTGGCGCCACTGGCTTCCCCGGTAGACCCCGTCCATTCGGCGAACTCCTTCTCCTCTGTGGCCGGGTCGGCCTCGTCCTCCATTGTACTGAGGCTGTCGGCCTCCTCGGCAAGTGCTGCCTCCTCCGCCCTGGCGGCGATGTACGCCAACTCTTCTGCAGTAGTGGCACGGATGAGCTGTGGCTCGTCACAAACATACCTCTCCGACAAGTTGTCAAAGAATGCCTGCACCAGCTCCATTTTTGGCTCGGCCCAGGTCGGATCGAGGCCGTGCGCATTGAAAACTAGCATCATGGTGATGATGGCGGTCTGGCAAGTGTTGTTTCTCAACGGGACCACCCCCACTGGCAACCCGAACAGAGACTTGCCGACCTTGGCAGCCTTGCCGGTCTTCTCGGCCTTGCCGGTCCTCTCGACCCTGCCGAGCTCGTCAACCTTGAGCTGGAAAAGCCTCTAGCAAAGATGGGCATGCTGCAGCACCGTGAAGTTGTGGTTTAGGCCGGGATGGAGCCTCATGATGTTGGCCGCGTTCCTAAAATCCCAGGCCGGCCTCCCCTTATTATGCAGCGGGGCAATCCGGCGGTGGATGAAGTCAGCCCCGATCATCTCGAGAGTAATCCCGGCCGAGGTGAGGCGATGGATCCTGGTGGTGGCAACCGTGAGCTTCTCGTCGTCGGTGTCAAGCTCGCCCCAGTCCTTGCTGCGGACCGACGGCCTCCGACGGACCCGGCAGAACTCCTGCGAATTTGTCTCCTTGATCCAGCACCACTGGCCCCGCCACTCATCCCACCTCTCCTTCTAGGCACCCTCCAGGTACGTACCCTTGCTCTGAGCCCTCGGGATCCAAGTAATGCAGCCAGAGATGGCACCCCCTGGCTAGATGCGAGGGGTGAAGTAATGGCGGAAGAGCGTCGTGCTGGGGTGCACTCTGGCGAAGCCCTCACAAAGGTGAGCAAAGAAGGCCATGCACGCCACTGCATTTGGCGTGAAATACAAAAGATGGAAGCCATAGGTGTGCATGATATCATTGAAGAAATCTGAGAAAGGGGGGCAGAGCCCACAGGAGAAGTAGTCGACAAAGAAAGGATGCTGATTTGGACCGGGCTTGGCGAAGGAGGCAGGGACGATGCACGTGGTGGGATGCCCCGACGTCTCCCTCCCCCACAGGGGCCTAAACTTCTCCTTGAGGGTGAGCGCATCGACCGTCGAGGTGAAGAGGGTGTACTGCGTCCGTACCTCCACCAACTCACTCTCCGGCGCCTCCTTCCCTCCGGCGTCCTTGGCCGCTCCCTTGCCCTTGCTTGTCTTGGGCGCCATGGTGGCTGAGAGGGGGCGAGGGATCAAGGGCAATGGGGGCGCGGCGGGGGGCGAGCAGAGGCGGGAGCTCCGATTTTCGCTTGAAGAGGAAGAGGGGAACGGCGGTTCCAAGATTGGAAAAGGCGTGAAGGGTAAATGAGCAGTGCCCCTGCAGTTTCCTCTTTTTTATGGGGAAGACGAGGGTCGCCTCTTTACTATTCACCACAGGGTGACGCGAGCGTGATGCGACCGTTCCACGCACAACCCCCACGTCACGCACTCAATGCGGGTCGTGGGGAAGCGCAACTGGCAATTAAGGCGGATAAACTCTGCCACGCATGGCCGCGCACCGTTCTGGGCCTGGCCCAACAATGCTTCACGCTTATGTGTGGCCCAGGCCCGGGGGCTCCTATCGGTGGACAAAAGTAGGGGCCTTTATGTACCCATTTACTTGTGCACGGGCAGTCGTAGCCACACCTGTGGCCATACTTGACGCGGCAGAGGAAGGAGAGGTACAAGACTGCCAAGGCAGTACTCAAGCCAGAGGCGCGAAGAGCAAAGGGGAAAGATGGACTTCGCCCGGCAACGCTCTTGCCGGGGCGGCCTACATAGCCCCGGCAAGAGCCTTGTCGGGGCGACTTTCCCAACACCAGCCAAGCCGCCACCCTTGAGCCTGAGAGTACTGACGCCATCGACAACGTCGAGACCAAGACTAGGGGGCGCCTGCGTGGTGGCATGCAGATCTTTTTGAAGACCAAAGACCAGCGAGTCCAGATAAGGACCAGAGTACGAAGACCCCCGGCAAGATCCTTGCCGGGGACGCCCACGTGGCCCCGGCAAGATCCTTGCCGGGGACGTCGGCAAGACCATGGCCAGATTCGGCTGCCCAGTCACTACTCCAGCCCGCCGACTAGGCGAGCGCCTGCGTGGTAGCATGCAGCTTCTAGGCCAACTAGTCAAGCACCTGCGTGGTGGCGTGCGTATCTTCTTTAAGGCCCTGTCACCGCACCAGCACAGCAGCCAGCCAACCAGCATGGCGCTGCTTGCCTCGTCAGCTTGGACGCGCGTCAAAGCAAGGCGAGGCGGCGACGGATGGGACGAGCTCTGTTGCCACCGCCGATAAAGCAAGAGGGCACGTAGGCAGCACATTAAATGCGTTTGTCTTACGGTGTCAGGCGATAAACTTGTACACTGTAGATACTTTCCACCTCCTGTGTGCCACTGTGGCGACCCCTTTGACATATAAAAGGAGGCCTGAGGCGTACTATGGAAGGATTCGAACTTTTTGGACTGGGCATGAACCGCAGCTAGTTCAGGAGCTCAAGAACACCAAATAAACGCAGACAAGCAGGTCTAGGGTTTTACGCATCTCTGTGGCCCGAACCTGGGTAAAAATCTCCTCGCGCTAATCTCTAGACCTGCTCTTTGCGCAGCTCCACGCCCCCGCCAACCATAGAAGGGATTCCCCGGGATCCCATAGGTGTTGTTCCCCGACACTACCATATGTTCAATTGCAATTGTTGCGAAATCTGATGAATGTTCTTCCTGTGGACACTATTTGTTCACTTGAATATTGTGGCGAATTTACTTTTTGCATGCCGATTCAAAATGGGATATTTTTGTTTATTTGTTCAATTGAATATTGTGGCCAATTTGCTTTTTGCGTGCCGATTCAAAATGTGATATTTTTGTTTATTTGTTCAATTGAATATTGTAGCGAACTTGCTTTTTGCATACCGATTCAAAATGGGATATTTTTGTTTTAACCTCGCAATTGCTCCACACACGGTTCAACTAAATGAGTGTGTGCGATCGACATCGGAAAGCATACGTCAATCATAGCGGAACCGTCGGTGATACACAACAGATCACAAACAATTTGCAGCACTACTACATGTGCATAGGGTCTCCGGAACCGTTTGTGATATCGCGTTATCGCACACGAGAACTCGGAGTAAACCGTGCCCAATGTAAAATACAATCACAATCGTAATTTTTCCAGGAAACGTGTGGGATCCCAAACGAAAAGCACATGTCACTCTTGCGGCAACCGTCAGTGATACCCAACAAATCACAAACGGTCTGCAGCACTTGTATGTGTGCGAAGGGGCTCCTGAACCGTTTGTGATAGAACATTATCGCAGACGGTAATTGTTGGGAAACGTGTGTGATGGAGTCTTGCATGGCAGACGGGTTATGTAGAAAACTCGTGTGCAATGGGGCACAAATCGCACACAGTTCATATGTTGGCCCGTGTACCTTACATACTGTTTCCCAAACGGTTCATTACGACAGACCGTATGGTTTCACTGCGTCATTAGAAACGTTTAACCACTGATACCACACATGCGAAAGAATTTAGTGTGTGTTGCATCGCACACGATTACATTTTGGAAGGCCTCTGGATCACTCCTCCATATCCCCGACAGTTTCTGGGTTGTGTGGGAAGGACACCCTATCGCCCACACTCACTTGGCGACGGTCCCAAATGTCGTCGCGGAAAGGGGTTAAAAACTGTTTGTATAGCACCGGCGCGCACCAGTGTTTACTCTCCCTCGCATCTACAATGATTTTTTCCGTCATGGACGGCCCAAAGAATGTCATGCAGCTGCGTATCTGGCCCGCCCAGGACAAAAAGCCCATTTTATGTCATGATTTTTTGTCATAGAAGTAGGAGCCCACCACATCTATGATGATACCGGGTTTTGTCACAATTATCGTCATAGAAGTGTCATAAGCATGACAGGAAAAAAAATTGTTCGGCCCAAAATGTCACGGATGTGTCTTTTTTTTTGTAGTGTATCTTCATACCTAGTTCAATCTCGTTACTGGAAAGTCTCTTTACTCGTTCCGTAATACATCATCCCGCAACTAACTCATTAGTCACTTTGCTTGCAAGGCTTCTTATTATGTTCATTACTGAGAGGGCCCAGAGATACCTCTCTGATACTCAGAGTGACAAATCCTAATCTCGATCTATGCCAACCCAACAAACACCTTCGGAGATACCTCTAGAGCATCTTTATAATCACCCAGTTACGTTGTGATGTTTGAAGCACACAAGGTATTCCTCCGGTATCCGGGAGTTGCATAATCTCATAGTCAAAGGAATATGTATATGACATGAAGAAATCTATAGCAATAAAACTGAACGATCAATATGCTAAGCTAACGGATGGGTCATGTCCATCACATCATTCTCCTAATGATGTGATCCCGTTCATCAAATGACAACACATGTCTATGGTTAGGAAACTTAACCATCTTAGATTAAGGAGCTAGTCTAGTAGAGGCTTACTAGGGACATGGTGTTTTGTCTATGTATCCACCTATGTATCAAGTTTCCGGTTAATACAATTCTAGCATGAATAATAAACATTTATCATGATATAAGGAAATATAAAATAACAACTTTATTATTACCTCTAGGGCATATTTCCTTCAGTCTCCCACTTGCACTAGAGTCAATAATCTAGTTCACATCGCCATGTGATTTAACACCAATAGTTCACATCGCCATGTGGCCAACACCCAAAAGGTTTACTAGAGTCAATAATCTAGTTCACATTGCTATGTGATTAACACCCAAAGAGTACTAAGGTGTGATCATGTTTTGCTTGTGAGAGAAGTTTAGTCAACGGGTCTGCCACATTCAGATCCGTATGTATTTTTGCAAATTTATGTGTCTACAATGCTCTGCATGGAGCTAATCTAGCTAATTGCTCCCACCTTCAATATGTATCCATATTGAGACTCAGATTCATCCGGATCAGTGTCAAAGCTTGCATCGACGTAACCTTTTACGACGAACTCTTTTTCACCTCCATAACCTAGAAACATTTCCTTAGTCCTGTTTAGGTACCTAAGGATAATTTTGACTGCTGTCCAGTGATCTACTCCTGGATCACTATTGTACCCACTTGCGAAACTCATGGCAAGGTACACAACATGTTTGGTATATAGCATGGCATACTTTATAGAACCTATGGCTGAGGCATAGGGAATGACTTTCATTCTCCGTCTATCTTCTGCCATGGTCGGGCATTGAGTCTGACTCAACTTCACACCTTGTAACATAGGCAAGAACCCTTTCTTTGACTGATCCATTTTGAACTTCTTCAAAACTTTATCAAGGTATATACTCATCGAAAGTCTTATCAAGCATCTTGATCTATCTCTATAGATCTTGATGCCCAATTTGTAAGCATCTTCACTGAGGTCTTTCTTTGAAAAACTCCTTTCAAACACTCATTTATGCTTTCCAGAAAATTCTACATCATTTCCGATCAACAATACGCCATTCACATATACTTATCAGAAAAGGCTGTAGTGCTCCCACTCACTTTCTTGTAAATACAGGCTTCACCGCAAGTCTGTATAAAACTATATACTTTGATCAACTCATCAAAGCGTATATTCCACCTCTAAGATACTTGCACCAGTCCATAGATGGATCGCTCGAGCTTGCACGATTTGTTAGCACCTTTAGGATTGACAAAACCTTCTGGTTGCATCATATACAACTCTTCTTTAATAAATCCATTAAGGAATGCGGTTTTGATATCCATTTGCCAGATTTCAAAAATACGGCAATTGCTAACATGATTCGAACAGACTTAAGCATCGATACGAGTGAGAAAATCTCATCGTAGTTAACACCTTGAACTTGTCGAAAACCTTTTGCGACAATTCGAGCTTTGTAGATAGGAACACTACCATCAGCTTCCGTCTTCCTCTTGAAGATCCATTTAATTCACAACGGCTTGCCGATCATTGGGCAAGTCAACCAAAGTCCACACTTTGTTCTCATACATGGATCATATCTCACATTTCATGGCCTCAAGCCATTTATCGGAATCTGGCTTATGATAGCTTCTTCATAGTTCGTAGGTTCGCCATGGTCTAGTAACATGACTTATAGAAAAGGATTACCGTACCACTCTGGTGCGGATCGTACTCTGGTTGACCTACGAGGTTCAGTGGTAACTCAATCTGAAGGTTCATGATCATCATCATTATGCGAAAACTGCTTTGTGTGATTTGGGAGCTGGTGTTAGTGTTATGCCTTTCTATTTATATAAAAGACTTGATTCGAATAAACTCACACCTATTGAAATATCTATGCAGATGGCTGATAAATCAACTGCCATACCTATCGGTATTTGTGAGGATGTGCCCGTTGTTGTTCCTAATGTTACTATTTTGACTGACTTTGTTATACTTGAGATGCCCGAGGACGACAACATGTCGATTATCCTTGGTAGACCCTTCTTGAATACTGCAGGGGCTGTTGTTGATTGCAATAAAAGCAAGGTCACTTTTCATATCAATGGTAATGTGCATACGGTGCACTTTCTGAAGAAACAATTCCAAGTGAATGGTATTAATGTTATTGAAAAATCTCAGACAATCACTATTGGAAGTTTTCAACTACCTCTACCTACTATCAAAAAGAAATACGAAATGCTTATTGTTGGGGACATTCATATCCCCGTTGAGGTAACTTAGTGATTTACGAAAGTTCTTCGGTTTCATGCTAATCGAAAGTGGTTGTTAATAAGACTTGATCAACCTTATTAATGAATCATTTTTGAGAGGTACGAAGTTGATCAATTTAGTGAGCACTACCTTCTGTCCCTACCTTTTGTTTTCTGTTATTATTATTTAAATAAAATAAAATGCCATGTTTTGCCTATTTTTTGAATTTCCCGTGCAATAAAAAAAGATCCAAAAATAAAAGTTCTCAGAATGCTCTGAAAATTTAATATGATTTTTTCTGAATATTTAAGAATTTTTGGTGCAAATAATATCAGAGAGAGGTGCACCAGGTGGGCACAACCCACCTAGGCGCGCCAGGACCCCCAGGCGTGCCCTGGTGGGTTGTGGTCCCCACATGGGCCCCCTCACTTATCTCTTCATCCCACATCACCACCTACCTCCAGAAAAAATTCACATTGCTCTCTCTCTCTCTCTCTCTCGTGTTCTTGCTCTCAAACCCACGGATTTTGATCCCTTTGCTCGAAGCTCTGTTTCCAAAACTGTTTCGGGTGATTGTTGCTTGGTATGTGACTCCTCCATTTGCCCAATTAGTTTTTGCTTTAGTAGGTTATATTTTGAATAATTAGCTACTCTAGTGAAGCACTAGAGCAAGTCCATAGCTCATAAAAGATTTAAGTGAAGCAGAGAGCAATTCTAACAAGTTATGACATAATTTTGGCTCTATCAAATACGTGTGTCTAGCAAGGGATCAAGACTTAAAACACAAAATAAAACAAGCAAAGACTCATATCATACAAGACGCTCCAAGCAAAACACATAGTATGTGACGAATAAAAATATAGCTTCGAGTAAAATACCGATGGTCGTTAGAAGAAAGAGGGGATGCCACTCGGGGGCATCCCCAAGCTTAGTTGGTTGCTCATTTTTGGATAATAGCTTGGGATGTCGGGGCATCCCCAAGGTTAGGCTCTTCTATACTTCCCTCATCCATCGTAAGATAACCCAAAACTTGAAAACTTCAATCACACAAAACTCAACAAAACCTTCGTGAGATCCGTTAGTATAAGAAAGCAAACCACTACTATAAGTACTGTAACAAACCAATTCATATTTTGCTTTTGTATTATATCTACTGTATTCCAACTTTTCTATGGCAAAAACTGATCAAAGAAAACTATAGAGCCATCAAAATAAGCACTCAACACAAAGAAAACAGAATCTGTCAAAACAGAACAGTCTGTAGCAATCTGACTATTTTGAATACTTCTGTAACTCCAAAAATTCTGAAAAATTAGGACGACCAGTGTAATTTGTATATTAATATTATGCAAAAATAATTGGCATTTTATCACGTTCTGGTGATTTTTAACAATTGTTTTCGTGAGTGCATAAGTTTCTATTTTTCAGCAAGATCAAACAACTATCACCCAAGAAGATCCTAAAGGCTTGACTTGGCACAAACACTAACTAAAACACAAAAAACACAATCATAACAGTAGAGTAATTGTGCAAACACACAAGAACAGAAAACAAAAAGCAAAAATAAATTTTATTCATTGGGTTGCCTCCCAACAAGCACTATAGTTTTACGCTCTTAGCTAGGCATAAAGCAAGGATCTAACTTTTATCATCTTTGGTTTGAGATCCATATGATGCCCTAATGATTGATTCATATGGTGGCTTAATTCTTGTTCTAGGAAAGTGTTCCATACCCTTCCTCAAAGTAAATTGGAACTTAATATTGCCTTCTTTCATACCAACCACGGCACCGATAGTGCGTAAAAACGGTCTACCAAGAATAATTGGACAAGACGGATTGCAATCAATATCAAGAACAATAAAATCTATGGGCACATAATTCCTATTTGCAAGAATAAGAACATCATTAATTCTTCCCATAGGCTTTTTAATAGTAGAATTCGCCAAGTGCAAATTCAAAGAACACGATTCAATATTGGTAAGACCAAGCACATCACATAAAGATTTCGAAATTGTTGAAACACTAGCACCCAAGTCACACAAAGCAAAACACTCATAATTTTTAATCTTGAATTTGATAGTAGGTTCGCATTCATCATGCAATTTTCTAGGAATTGAAACTTCCAATTCCATTTTTTCTTCAAAAGCTTTCATCATAGCATCAACAATATGTTTAGTAAAAGCTTTATTTTGTTCATAGGCATGAGGTGAATTTATGGATTGCAACAAAGAAATACAATCAATCAAAGAGCAACTATCATAATTAAATTCTTTGTAATCCAAAATAGTGGGCACATCACTAGTTAAAATTTTGACCTCTCCAAACCCACTTTTATCAATTTTCTCAACAAGATTTTCACCCTCCGAAATATTGGGACGCCTTCTACATAAAGTTGACTCTTCTCCAGTCCCTTTATCATCAATATTAACTTTACTAAACTAGGAATCAATAGAAGAAACACCAATCATTTTAAGATCTTCAGCACTTTTGCGAAAGTAATCACTAGAAAACGCTTTTTCTAAAAAAATTCTTTTAGCTCTAAGCATAGCGGTTCTTTTCTTACTTTCATCCATAGAAACATAAAGAGCTTTAATTGATTTATCAACCTTAGGCACAAAAAATTTCATCTTGACATTTTCCACATCATGAGCAATTCTATCAACACTTATAGACAAATCATCAATCTTACTCAACTTTTCTTCTATGGAAGTGTTGAAAACTTTTTGCGTGTTGATAAATTCTTTAATATTATTCTCAAGATCAGAGGTGTTCCTATTATTATTATGAGATTGATTTCCATAGGAATTACCATAATTATTAGAGGAATTACTAGGAAAAGGCTTAGGATTAAAATTACCTCTATAATCATTGTTATTGAAATTATTTCAAGAGATAAAATTCACATATATGGCATCCCTATTTTGCTCAATCAAAGTGGACAAAGGTATATCGTTGAAATCAATAGGAGCACTTTTAATAGCAACAATTTCATAAGAGCATCAACTTTTTCACTCAAAGAAGAAATTTCTTCAACCGAATTAACCTTTTACTAGTAGGAGCTCTTTCGGTATGCCATTGCGAATAACTTGCCATGATATTATCAAGAAATTTGGTGGCTTCACCCAAAGTAATTTCCATAAAAGTACCACCCGCAGCGGAATCTAAAAGATTACGAGAAACAAAATTCAACCCCGCATAAAAAATTTGTATGATCATCCAAAGATTTAACCCATGAGTTGGGCAATTCCTTAGCATCATTTTCATCCTTTCCCAAGATTGTGCAACATGCTCATGTTCAAGTTGCTTGAAATTCATGATTTGGGTTCTAAGGGAAATAATTTTTGCGAGCGGAAAATACTTAGTGATAAAAGCATCTTTGCACTTATTCCAAGAATCGATACTATTGCGAGGCAAAGAAGAGAACCAAATTTTTGCAGAATCATGTAAAGAAAACGGAAATAATTTGATCTTCACCACATCATTGTCCACATCTTTTTTATTTTGCATATCACATAATTCCACGAAGGTATTAAGATGGGACGCGGCATCCTCATTAGGAGTACCGGAAAATTGATCTTTCATAACAAGATTCAGCAAAGCAGTATTAATATCACAAGACTCCGCACTAGTGGAGGGAGGAGCAATCGGAGTGCCAATAAAATCTTTGTTGTTGGTATTTGAGAAATCACATAACTTGGTGTTATCTTGAGTCATGAGAACTACACAACAAGATTGCACTCAAAAACAGATCCATCAAAAAACGGCGAACGGAAATAGAGGGGCGAATAAAACAGCAATTTTTTGTGAAGTGGGGGAGAGGAAAACGAGAGGAAAATGGCAAATAATGTAAATTGCGAGGAGATGAGATTTGTGATTAGGAACCTGGTATATGTTGAAGATCCTCCCCGGCAACGGCGCCTGAAATGGCTAGTTGACGGGGGACTATCTTGACTTGATTCTCCCCGGCAACGGCGCCAGAAATTTTTTTTGATGTCGTTTGAAGCTACGTCGGTATTTCCCCCAAGAGGAAGGGATCATGCAGCATAGCGGCAGTAGGTATTTCCCTCAGAAATGAAACCAAGGTTATCGAACCAGTAGGAGAACCAAGCAACACAACGTAAACAGCCCCTGCACACAAATAACAACACCTCGCAACCCGACGTGTTAAAGGGGTTGTCAATCCCTTTCGGGTAACAGCGCCAGAAACGGTGCGTGGATGGGAGAAAGTTGTAATAGATTGAATAAGTAGATCGCAAATAAAATAAAGTGCAGCAAAGTATTTTTGTATTTTTGGTTTAATAGATCTGAAAATAAATGCAAGGGAAAAGTAGATCGCAAAGGCAAATATATGAGAAAGAGACCCGGGGGCCGTAGGTTTCACTAGTGGCTTCTCTCAAGAAAAATAGCAAACGGTGGGTAAACAAATTACTGTTGGGCAATTGATAGAACTTCAAATAATCATGATGATATCCAGGCAATGATCATTATATAGGCATCACGTCCAACATTAGTAGACCGACTCCTGCCTGCATCTACTACTATTACTCCACACATCGACCGCTATCCAGCATGCATCTAGTGTATTAAGTTCATGGAAAAACGGAGTACTGCAATAAGAACAATGACATGATGTAGACAAGATCTATCTATGTAGAGATAGACCCCATCGTTTTATCCTTAGTAGCAATGATACATACGTGTCGGTTCCCCTTCTGTCACTGGGATCAAGCACCGTAAGATCGAACCCACTACAAAGCACCTCTTCCCATTGCAAGATAAATAGATCAAGTTGGCCAAACAAAACCCAAATATCGGAGAATAAATACGAGGCTATAAGCAATCATGCATATAAGAGATCAAAGAAACTCAAATACTTCCATGGATATAAAAAGATATAACTGATCATAAACTCAAAGTTCATCAGATCCCAACTAACACACTGCAAAAGAGTTACATCATATGTATCTCCAAGAGACCATTGTATTGAGAATTCAACGAGAGAGAGGAAGCCATCTAGCCACTAACTACGGACCCGAAGGTCTACAAAGAACTACTCACGCATCATCGGAGAGGCACCAATGGAGGTGGTGAACCCCATCCGAGATGGTGTCTAGATTGGATCTGGTGGTTCTGGACTCTGCGGCGGCTGGATCAATATTTCGTCGACTCCCCTAGGGTTTTGGGAATATTGGGGTATTTATAGAGCAAAGAGGCGGTCCGGGGGCACCCGAGGTGGGCACAGCCCACCAGGGCGCGCCTGGGCCTCCTGGCACGCCCTAGTAGGTTGTGCCCTCCTCGGGGCACCCCCCAAGCACAGCCAGGGCCCATTATGTTCCTTCTGGTCCAAAAAAATCTCCGTGAAGTTTCGTTGCATTTGGACTTTGTCTGATATTGATTTCCTGTGATGTAAAAAAACATGCAGAAAACAGCAACTGGCACTTGGCACTATGTCAATATAAAATGACTATAAAATGATTATAAAACATCCAAGATTAATAATATAACATCATGGAACAATCAAAAATTATAGATACATTCGAGACGTATCAATCACTTTGCTGCAGATAATTAATCTCCAGGTGTGGTTGAGTTGACAACTCAGCTGCTAATACTTACAAATATTCTTTGGCTCCCCTTGTGTCAAATCTATAAATTTGGGTTGAATACTCCACCCTCGAAAACTGTTGCGATCCCATATACTTGTGGGTTATCATTAACCATCAACACTTTATGCTATTTCTTGATTTCTACCTTCGCTGATTTTAGCATCCCGAAGAGCTTGGGAATCATTTTCGTCATTCCTTGCATATTATAGTTCATCACGAAGTTCTAGTAACTTGGTGATAGTGACTAGAGAACTTTGTCAATCACTATCTTATCTGGAAGATTAACTCCCACTTGATTCAAGCGATTGTAGTACCTAGACATTCTGAGCACATGCTCACTAGCTGAGCTATTCTCCTCCATATTCTCACTTGTCAGAGGTCTCGTACCTCTTAACATAGACATGGCATTCAAAACATTTTTGAAGTCCCGGTTCTAAGCCGTAAAGCATGGTGCACTAAACTATCAAGTAGTCATCATACCGAGCTTGCAAAACGTTCATAACGTCTGCATCTGCTCCTGCAATAGATTCGTCACCTAGTGGTGCATCAAGGACATAATTCTTCTCTGCCGCAATGAGGATAATCCTCAGAACACGGACCCAGTCCGCATCATTGCTACTATCATCTTTCAATTTAGTTTTCTCTAGGAACATATAACATGGGAGCTATACGCGAGCTATTGATCTACAACATAGATATCAGGACTAAGTTCATGATAAATTAAGTTCAATTAATCATATTACGTAAGAACTCCCACTTAGATAGACATCCCTCGAGTCATCTAAAAGATCACGTGATCCAAATCAACTAAACCATGTCCGATCATCACGTGAGATGGAGTAGTCTTCAATGGTGAACATCTCTATGTTGATCATACCTACAATATGATTCATGTTCGACCTTTCGGTCTCCAGTGTTCTGAGGCCATGTGTGTACATGCTAGGCTCGTCAAGTTTAACCTGAGTATTCCGCGTGTGCAAAACTGTCTTGCACCCGTTGTATGTGAACGTAGAGCCTATCCCGCCCGATCATCACGTGGTGTCTCAGCACGACGAACTATCGCAACGGTGCATACTCAGGGAGAACACTTATACCTTGAAATTTAATTAAGGGGTCATCTTATAATGCTACCGCCGTACTAAGCAAAATAAGATACATAATAGATAAAAATCACATGCAATCAAAATATGTGACATGATATGGCCATCATCATCTTGTGCCTTTGATATCCATCTCCAAAACACCGTCATGATCTCCATCATCACCGGCTTAACACCTTGATCTCCATCGTAGAGTTGCGGTCGTCTTGCCAACTATTGCTTCTACGACTATCGCTAATGCATAGTGATAAAGTAAAGCAATTACATGGTGTTTGCATTTCATACAATAAAGCGACAACCATAAGGCTCCTGCCAGTTGCCGATAACTTTCACAAAACATGATCATCTCATACAATAACGTATATCACATCACAACATGCCCTGCAAAAACAAGTTAGACGTCCTCTACTTTGTTGTTGCAAGTTTTACGTGGCTGCTACGAGCTTCTAGTAAGAACCGTTCTTACCTACGCATCAAAACCACAACGGTGATTTATCAAGTTTGCTGTTTTAACCTTCAACAAGGATCTGCCGCAGTCAAATTCGATTCAACTAAAGTTGGAGAAACAGACACCCGCCAGCCACCTTTATGCAAAACTAGTTGCATGTCTGTCGGTGGAACCGGTCTCATGAACGTGGTCATGTAAGGTTAGTCCGGGCCGCTTCATCCAACAATACCGCCGAATCAAAATACGACATTGGTGGTAAGCAGTATGACGATCACCGCCCACAACTCTTTGTGTTCTACTTGTTCATATCATCTACGCATAGACCTGGCTCGGATGCCACTATTGAGAAACGTAGCATGCAATTTCAAAAAAAAATCCTACGCTCACGCAAGATCTATCTAGGAGATGCATAGCAATGAGAGGGGGAGAGTGTGTCCATGTACCCTCGTAGACCGAACGCGGAAGCGTTTTGTTCACGATGTTGATGTAGTCGAACTTCTTCTCGTTCTGACCGGTCAAGCACCGAACGTACGGCACCTTCGAGTTCTGCACACGTTCAGCTCAATGACGTCCCTCGAACTCTTGATCCAGAAAAGTTTCGAGGGAGAGTTCCCTCAGCACAACGGCATGGTGATGGTGATGGTGAAGTGATCCACGCAGGGCTTCGCCTAAGCACTACATGAATATGACCGGAGTCGTAAACTATGGAGGGGGGCGCCGCACACGGCTAAGAATTGTTAGTGTGCCTTCTAGCGGAGCCCCCCCCCCCACATATATATATATATATAGGAGGGAGAGGGAGGGGAGAAGCAAGGGGCGCCCTAGTAGGAGGGATCCTACTTGGGCGCCTCCTCCAAGTCGGCCTCCCCCTTCCATAACTATCGGAGGGGGAAGGAAAGGGGGAGGCCGAATCCTCCCCTTTCCTTCTCCCTTCCCTCCTTTCCTTCTCCTCCTATTTCGGCCTATAGGGGGGCACACCAGCCCCTTAGGGGCTGACCAGCCCCTTAGGGGCTGGTCTGTCCCACTCTTGGCCCATTAGGCCCATATAGCTTGCCGGGGGATGCCTGGAACCCCTTCCAGTGACCCAATATGTACCTGGTACCCCCGGAACACATCCGGTGTCCGAATACTAACGTCCTATATATGAATCTTTACCTCTCGACCATTTCGAGACTCCTCGCCATGTCCGTGATCTCATCTGGGACTCCGAACAACATTTGGTCACCAAATCACATAACTCATACATCAAACGTTAAGCGTGCGGACCCTACGGATTCGAGAACTATGTAGACATGACCGAGACACTTCTCTAGTCAATAACCAACAACGGAAACGGGATGCTCATATTGGTTCCCACATATTCTACGAAGATCTTTGTCGGTTGTACCGTAATGACAACATACGTTATTCCCTTTGTCATCGGTATGTTACTTGCCCAAGATTCGATCGTTGGTATCTTCATACCTAGTTGAATCTCGTTATCGGCAAGTCTCTTTACTCGTTCCATAATAAATCATCCCGCAACTAACTCATTAGTAACATTGCTTGCAAGGCTTATTATGATGTGCATTACCGAGAGGGCCCAGAGATACCTCTCCGATACTCGGAATGACAAATCCTAATCTCGATCTATGCCAACCCAACAAACACCTTCGAAGATACCTGTAGAGCATCTTTATAATCACCCAGTTACATTTTGATGTTTGATAGCACACAGGGTATTCCTCCGGTATCCGGGAGTTGCATAATCTCATAGTCAAAGGAATATGTATATGACATGAAGAAAGCTATAGCAATAAAACTGAAGGATCAATATGCTAAGCTAACGGATGGGTCATGTCCATCACATCATTCTTCTAATGATGTGATCCCGCTCATCAAATGACAACACATGTCTATGGTTTGGAAAGTTAACCATCTTTGATTAACGAGTTAGTGTAGTAGAGGCTTACTAGGGACACGGTGTTTTGTCTATGTATCCACACATGTATCAAGTTTCCGGTTAATACAATTCTAGCATGAATAATAAACATTTATCATGATAGAAGGAAATATAAAATAAAAACTTTATTATTGCGTCTAGGGCATATTTCCTTCAGGAAATTCATGGCTAAGTTAGCATATTGTCCTGGTTAAATAAAAAAGTTAGCATACTGTCTGAACTGGGCAAAAAGGCTTCAAATGGTCGGCGACATCTTCACGCGTCTTAGACTCTCGTGTCTTGACGCTCATATCCACTCATCCGCCCATTATCAGCCAACCGATCTCAATCCTATGCACCAAATAGAAACGATGGTAGTTTTCCCCTAACACTTTCTTTTTGCGGGAAAGTTTTTCTCGAAATAGGCTCTCACCCCGCTTTATATATAAGAAACATTTATATTTGTACCCTTAACTCGAATCCACTACTCAAATTAACCCCTAATTTTAAAGCATGCTCAAATTTTCCCCTTTGTCGTTAGGTGCCCTTATAGAAATGCCCTTCCATGCCATTACCGTCTAGTCAAAGGGCGTTGACCGTTTTCTGGGCATTTGCTGGACGGTCAAAGGCCTTTCACCTATAAGGGCACCTAACGGTAGAGGCGCAAATTTGAACACCCTTTGAAATTAGGGGTAAATCTGAGTAGTGGGTTCGAGTTAAGGGCCCAATGTAAATGTCCCTAGATATAAAGCAATGACCACCAACAACCATCCACATACAAAGACAACACCACACACACCTGGGCTGGATTCTGCAGGAATGTTTTTGGCTAACACGTCAGGGCCCAATCCACCGTCGCTCCCAACTCCATTTGTCCATCATCTTTTTTCGCATATGATTCAAACTTTCAATTCGAAATTGGCCTTTTGCGGAGAATTCAAAATTATTGATTCAATATCCTCACTTTTTTGGCTATGCAAATTGCAGTATCTTTTCTAAAACCGCAACTCGGCGTCCACAACCTTTTAGGCTCAACTGTTTTTCTGCAAAAAAAATTAGGCTCAACTCTAATATAAACTATTACTAGCAAAAATCTGCTGTCACACACTCTAGTGAGCACCGACCTAAAACAACACTCCAAAAAGGAAATGAAACTAAAACACCGTTGTCACCCGAGCCAATGGTGGAGGGGCAGCACAACCCATGATGATGCCTCCAAGGAGGGGAACGACACTCGAGAACGACCCATCACTGGCATCGACACTGTCGAGATATTGCTGATGGTGGTATATATTGTCGGAATCACCCTCTACTTTTGGATCTCTCGAAGAGAAAACATTTTTTCCAATTTTCTTCCCTCTCAATTGTGAAGCGAACAAAGCGGGTTTTGTTGCAGCTACCGCTATCCTAGGGAAACCTAAAGGACTAACAGAGGAACGTGATGCAGTCTCTCCCTAGGACAAGGGAGAGGACACTCACATAACCTTTGCACAAGTTTATTCGCCTCCTAACACTAGTAGAAAACCGGGCTTTGGTCCAGGCTAGAAAGGCGCATTCATCACGGTTCACTCACAAACCGGGACCAATGGGGGCATCAGTCCCGGTTCGTGAGGCCAGGGCGCCGGCCGGGCCTCGGGGGCCATTGGTCCCGGTTCGTCTGGCCCCTTTGGTCCCGGTTCTGGACACGAACCGGGACCAATAGGCCTCGCTCCTGGCCCACACCCTTTGGTCCCAGTTGGTGGCTGGAACTAGGACCAAATGTGGTCCTTTAGTCCCGGTTCTAGCCACAAACCTGCACCAAAGGGAAGCCTATATATACCCCCTGCCCGCGAGTAGAGTAGTGCACTGCTCTGTTTTTTGGCCGGTCATGGGAGATCTTTGTGGTGCTCTAGCTCACCTCCTATGCACATTAGTTGTTTGATGAAATGCCCGAGCCACACTTAAGCTTTCTCCTCTCAAAGCTCCTTGCCCAAGCTCCATTTTCATCAACATTTGTCTAGGTTTGGCAGTCCGTCCTGTCCCGTCCCCGTCCTCACCGCCGTCGATCGCCCCCGCCAATCTCGTCGCCGGCACCACCGTGGTGAGCCTCTTGTTCTTATACTCTTTCTAAAAGAACAAAGTTCTTACTTGCATGATTTAGATAGATACTTGTTTAATTTTGTTACTTTTATTATTGTTTGTTATTATATAGTGCGATGGTTTTGGTATCCGCCTCCGTCGGCCCTCGTCCTATCTATGATTCGGATGTGGTATATATTATCTTTTATAACTATTTGGTTCATTTAGTGTTTATGAAAATTATGCCGACCAACATGACATAGATGTTTTTTATCTAGGAGGTATGTGAACCGGAAATTCCAACCGACCCAATTGTCGAGAGGTTAAATTTAGTTGAAGAAGAAAACAATTACCTGAAGAAAAAATTGAAAATAATTGAGGAGGAGAAGATGAGATTGGAGTTGCATGTTGCGGATGTCACCGATGATCACAAGATCAAGATGGATACAATGCGCTTGAAGATTAGAAAGATTAGAAAATATGCCATTCATACCGAGGCTTGGTATCATTATGCCGTTGGATCAATTGTTACCTTAGTTGCGATTATGATCGCATTTGTTGTTGCATTGAAATGTTTTACATAGTTTCAATGTATGGTTTAATTAGATGCTCTAGAGAGCTATATATATGTTGTTCAATGAGAACTATATATGTATGAACTTTATGTATTTATTTTTTCAGTAATAACATTTGATCACTACTATACTTTGGTTTTAATGTGATGATGAACTTCTATTAATTTGTTCACTTCTGTATTCATGATGTTCTGTAATGGTTTTTGACACACTTAATTATATATAATGCACGCAGATGAACCGGCAATGGATGTACGATAACAGACGCACCTCTGAGTACATTAAGGGCGTGCATAATTTTCTCGAAGTGGCTGAGGCAAACAAGCAGAATGGTTTTATGTGTTGTCCATGCCCTATATGTGGGAATACGAAGGCTTACTCTGACCGGAAAATCCTTCACACCCACCTGCTTTATAAGGGTTTCATGCCACACTATAATGTTTGGACCAAGCATGGAGAAAGAGGGGTTATGATGGAAGACAATGAAGAAGAAGAGGATGATGGCAACTATGTGCCCCCTGAATACGGTGATGTTGCAACAGGGGAAGCTGAAGATCAAGAGGAACCAGATGATGTGCCCGATGATGATCTTCGCCGGGTCATTGTTGATTCAGAGAGACAATGCGAAAGTGAAAAGGAGAAGTTGAAGTTCGATCGCATGTTAGAGGATCACAAAAAAGGGTTGTACCCAAATTGCGAAGATGGCAACACAAAGCTCGATACCACACTGGAATTGCTGCAGTGGAAGGCAGGCAATGGTGTATCTGACAACGGATTTGAGAAGCTACTGAAAATATTGAAGAAGAAGCTTCCAAATGATAACGAATTGCCCGACAGTACGTACGGAGCAAAGAAGGTTATATGCCCTCTAGGATTGGAGGTGCGGAAGATATATGCATGCCCTAATGACTGCATCCTCTACCGCGGTGCGTATGAGGATTTGAACGCATTCCCGGTATGTGGTGCATTGCGGTATAAGATCAGATGAGATGACCCTGGTGATGTTGAGGGCAAGCGGCCCAGGAAGAGGGTTCCTGCCAAGGTGATGTGGTATGCTCCTATAATACCACGGTTGAAATGTCTATTCAAAAACAAAGAGCATGCCAAGTTGATGCGATGGCACAAAGAGGACCGTAAGAAAGACGGGAAGTTGAGAGCACCCGCTGATGGGTCGCAGTGGAGAAAAATCAAGAGAAAGTGGGGGGACTTTGCAGGTGACGCAGGGAACGTATGGTTTGGTTTAAGCGCGGATGGCATTAATCCTTTTGGGGAGCAGAGCAGCAATCATAGCACCTGGCCCGTGACTCTATGTATCTATAACCTTCCTCCTTGGTTGTGCATGAAGCGGAAGTTCATTATGATGCCAGTTCTCATCCAAGGCCCTAAGCAACCCGGCAAAGACATTGATGTGTACCTAAGGCCATTAGTTAAAGAACTTTTACAGCTATGGAATGGAAAAGGTTTACGTGTGTGGGATGAGCAAGACCAGTAGGAATTTGACCTACATGCGTTGCTGTTTGTAACCATCAATGATTGGTCTGCTCTCAGTAACCTTTCAGGACAGACAAACAAGGGATACCACGCACGCACACACTGTTTAGATCACACCGACAGTATATATCTGGACAAATGCAGGAAGAATGTGTACCTGGGGCATCGTCGGTTTCTTCCGAGCAACCATCAATGTCGAAAGAAAGGCAAGCATTTCAAAGGCGAGGCAGATCACCGGAAGAAGCCCGCAGTCCGTACTGGTGATCACATACTTGCTATGGTCAATGATTTACAACTAATCTTTGGAAAGGATCCCAGAGGACTATCTGTTCCGAACGACGCTGAGGGACGCGCACCCATGTGGAAGAAGAAATCTATATTTTGGGACCTACCCTATTGGAAAGACCTAGAGGTCCGCTCTGCAATTGACGTAATGCACGTGACGAAGAATCTTTGCATGAACCTGCTAGGCTTCTTGGCGTGTATGGGAAGACAAAAGATACACCGGAGGCACGGGAGGACCAGCAACGTGTGCACGAAAAAGACGGCATGCCTCCAAAGCAGTATGATGGTCCTGCCAGCTATGCTCTTTCCAAAGAAGAGAAGGAAATCTTGTTTGAATGCCTGCTCACTATGAAGGTCCTGTCTGGCTTCTCGTCGAATATAAAGGGAATAATAAATATGTGTGGCACCCCAGCTCAGAGCGACCGGTTTACCCTGCATTGCCAGCCCAGAGATCATGTCTTCTGGCAACACACAACATATTGGTACAGAAAACAACTGCTTTATTGATGCTAGCGGAACAGAGTTCATATTACAACAGTGGTCGAGGCCAAGCGGCACACTCGGTGCGGCTGAACAATATGTACATTATTTAGTGAACATAAAAGGGCCTCGACTCGAACAACTACGTGGCAGCGGAATAACGTCGTAGCGGAAGCTCCATATCACAGGGACACTGATGTGGACACGATCTAGACTCGAACAGCGCTCCTTTCCAACGAGACTTTCCTGAAATCTGGCATGACACGCCAGGTCAGTACATTGAATGTACTTGCAAGCTCACAACAAGCATAATCATAATCACAAACAATATCATGATATTTAACCAATATTTAATAATGCAACATTTTATGTCAACATGCTGTGATCAAGCCCGAACGTCCCTCAGGACAGCTTACCAACTGTGATCATCTCTGGACCACAAACACACCACCATAGTGGTCTTTCTCAAGAACAACTCGTGATCCTTATGGCGATCACAACCACGACCATCATTTGGTCCCAAATACCTCGATGGCCTTTCTGCCATCCATTGACAATGCAAAGTTCATAGCTTAGTGTGCAATTTTTATTAAACATTGACTCATGGTGGGACCTAGTACGAGGTGTCCGTGACCGTGGACTCGGCTATCGATAGATTATACACTCTGCAGAGGTAGCACACTGTACCCACACCACGGAACCCATGGCCTCGCATTTCCATTCGGGTGGACCAACGGCATTCCGACAAAACCCCTCCATTGCCACAGCACTCTCCCGGCCACTCCGACCCAAATCCCCAACGGGCTGGTCCTAGGTGGCCCTGTGTCTACCAAAGACACCCCGACCACCGTTGTGGTCAAAACACTCCCACTCGGGGACTCGGTACCATAATCTCATCAACGAGCACACAAGATTATGTGTGCTTACCGGGCCAGGGCAAGCACGACATAATCTTCCCTAGATGGAGGCACCGACCAGAGGCCGTGTCAATGGACCGAATCAAGGCCTCCCACAAGGCAAATGTGGTTGCACTGGAAAGAAACTCGATTCAGCGGCACCATGACCCAGTCAACGGTATATTCAAGTTGAATTATACTCAGGATTAATCTTTAAACTAAAAATGACCGGTGTCATAGCATGCCATGAAATGCAAAACAACACATGCATCACATATTGATAAAAATGACCGACGTCATCCATATGCACACCAAGCATAAACGTCAACAACTCAATTACTCTACTTGCTCAAAATTACTCACAACTTAACCAAAATATTTTTGCAACAAGTTCTATTAATTTCCTACGCAAGAAAGTAACTCCGATAAATCTTTCATATGCTTGACCAAAAGATATCAATATCACCACTCTTAATTTCTTTATCACTAAGTTGGGTTCAAACATTCTGTAAGACAAATAATATGATTAAACAAGTATTTAACAGAATATTTTCTAACAAATTTTCATAAATTTAAGAATGCAAACACAAAGCTTTACATAATTACTAACATGCATACCAAAATTATTTCTAACATCACCTCAAATAAATTTTAACTTGCTTTACCCACTTAAACTAGTTTCAACTATTATGTAAATCAAGCATAACAACTGACCAATACTTAATAGAATACAAATAATTCAATAATTATTTAAATGCATGGGTTAATCATTTCATTTAAGTGAGAAAATCACAAATATTGAAATAGCATCATAAAAATGTTGTTGTGGCTTGCCTTAGTACAGATGAGGTTCACAAGCCTCCTGGTGATCCTCAAGACAAGCCTCACCTTCTGAAAATAATTTTAATCACAAAAAGAGAATATCAAGAACACTTCTGAAATTCACCAGAAATTCTAAACAGCTCAGAAAAATCTCATCTTTGGTGAGATGTTAGATTACCTTTCAAAGAACACAATGCAACAAGAATCATCTCATTTGGACTTATGGTTAAAAAGTTAAAATTGTTTGAAGCTCTCTGGAATATAAATGAATTAGAATAAAAGAAACAGCTGGGGGGATGACGTCGAAGGCGTAAAGCCCAGGGGCGCCACCACTCGTACCGCTTCGCGCGTGTACTGAGTGGCTGACTAGCGGGCCCCGCTAGTCAGGTGGGGGAAGAGGGAGAGAGAAACAGAGAGGGCCATGGCTTCGCCGGAGCTCTCGCCGGCGACAAGGGCTCCTTGGCCCAAACGAGAGGGAGGGATGGCAAGAGGAGGTCGAGGCGCACCTGCCCGTACCCGTAGCGTGGCTAGGGGTGGTCGGACGGTGTCGGAATCTAGCTCGCGAGCGGAGGCAGAACGAGGAGGTCGTCGGAGTTGAGGAAGACGGCGAGCAGAGGCCGCTCCAGAGGCTCCAAGTGGGCGAGATGGCCACACCGGAGAGAGGCGGAGACCTTGGAGGGGTCGCCCAGGCCTGGGAGGGGCTGGAGCTACCGCGGCGACCAGAGGGGATCGCCGGTGTGCTCGAGCTCGGGGACGGCGGCCCGAGGCCTGCCCGGCCGGGCTACGGCTTCCTACTCGATCGTGGGGTGTGTGTGAGTACTGGATGGTGATCGAGGAGGCTGGGGATGGCTCTATTTATAGGCGAGCAGCGAGGGTGCTTCGGGCTTCGCCGGTGGACACCTGTCCACGGCGCCCGGCGACGAGCGGCGTCAGTGAGAGGGGGAGAAGGCGACGGAGGTCACGCGGCTACTGTGGGCGAGCGGAGACGAGCACAGGATCAAGGGGGTGACGACGAGCACAGTGCGCCCGCACTGTTGGACCTTGCCCGTGCTCGCTGCGGCGAGCTCCGGCATCGATGAGTGCCAGGGTGGAGTTAAGGACATCGAGACGATGATGGTGGCGAGGTTTGGCATGGTTGGGCAGGCGGGGGAAGCAAGCACGCGCGAACAGAGCGTTCGGTGGCACCCAGAGCGCGTCGACACGCATGCCTGGCATCGTGGACACGCGTGGTCACCGCGCAGAATCTCTCCTCAAGCCAGCCTCCGTCCAAAATTCATGTCTGGCATGTTGTTCGTGGTAGTTTTGAAGTTCACCATGGTTTGGTTTGGATCCAGGTGCAGTAGAGAAGATTTTACAAGCCAGGTAAGTTTCTGGTCAGTAACTTTGTGATGTTACTGTGGTCAAATGGCCAGGAGTTTGGGGTTGTGCTTTGGAGGCTAGTAATAAGTTACTAAGGTAAAGATGCACAAGAAAGTTCAGGTCAAATGGAGCAAGTAAAATGGTAGTTGCTGTAAAACCACCATTTCTGTCCAGAACAGAAAAGATTTTCTGTAGCAAAAATATTCCAAAAAGTGATGAAATATTTTTGCTCAGGGAGGTGCCCTAGGGTCCCTAGAATATTTGTGAATTATCTTAGAATTTTCTGAGCCATAAAAATTAGGGTTGCCTTGAAGCAAACAGATCTGGCTTAGGGTTTTTGAGAGAAAATGAATATTTTTCATTTAAGAAAAATATTCCAAAGGTTATTTTGTGGTGGATCAGAAGTGAAGTGATGGTTTGGGAGAGAAGTGAACACTTGGGTGAAAGCCAAGGATGCCCAAGTGTTTAAGTCCAAATGAAAAGATTCAGAAACTCCAAGTTTCAAAAACTTTCAAATGAAATATCAAGCAAATAAGAAAGGGCAAAAACCAGGCTGTCACAAACCTCCCCCACTTAGAATGAATCTCGTCCTCGAGATTCGGTTGCTTTGGAAAACCACTCTGGATATTGACTCTTAAGGAACTCTTCCTGCTCCCAAGTTGCTTCTGACTCGGTGTGATGCTCCCACTGAACTTTGAAAAAATTTCTGACTTTGCTGCGAGTGACCCTTTCCACTTGATCCAAAATTTTGGACGGTCTTTCTTCATAAGTTAAATCCTTTGCCAATTCTATCTCAACCATTGCAGTCCTTTTCTCAGGCGGGGATATGCATCGTCTCAATTGCGAAACATGGAACACATTGTGTATTTCTGACAACTCCGGGGGTAGTTCCAGTTGGTATGCAACCGTACCCACTCGAGACATAATTGGGAATGGACCAATGAATCTGGGTGCCAGCTTTCCACGAGTCTGAAATCGCTTAAGTCCTTTCATAGGAGTGACTCGGGGGTACACATGTTCTCCAGGTTCAAAACTGACCTGCCGGTGCTTTGCATCATAATAACTCTTCTGACGGGATTTGGCCAATTGCAGTCTGTCTCTGATTTCTCTGACTTGTTTCTCGGCTTCCATCATGAGATTGGTTCCGAAGATATGGCTATCTCCAGCTTGAGACCAATTTAGAGGAGTGCGGCACTTACGACCATATAGAGCTTCATAGGGTGACATCTTTACACTGGTCTGGAAACTGTTGTTATACGAGAATTTGGCGTATGGCAAGCAATCTTCCCAGTTCGCCCCATTGGCTAGCACACAGTCTCGCAACATATCTTCGAGTATTTGATTTACTCGCTCTGCTGACCGTCCGTCTGGGGGTGATAAGCAGTACTATATTTTAGTGCTGTCCCCAAGGCTTGATGGAGGCGGGACCAGAAAGCGGAGGTAAACAAAGAACCTCGGTCGGAAGTGATAGTCCGGGGTACCCCATGCAGACTGACGATTCTGGATACATACAGTTGCGCTAGTTCATTTGCTCTGTATCTGGTGCTGACCGGGATGAAATGAGCAACCTTGGTTAGGGTGTCCACTATAACCCAGATTGCGTCTTTGCCTCGCTGTGTCCTAGGCAATCCGGTGATGAAGTCCATGCAAACATCATCCCATTTCCATTGTGAAACTGGCAGTGGTTGGAGAAGTTCGGCTGGCTTCTGATGCTCTGCTTTCACCTTGTTGCATATGTCGCAACAGGCTACAAAATAGGCAATGTCTCTCTTCATCCCATTCCACCAGAATATTTGTTTAAGGTCTTCATACATTTTCGTACTTCTCGGATGAATGGAATATGAGGATTCGTGTGCTTCTGACAAGATTTTCCTCTTCAAGTCCGGTTGATTTGGTACACAAATTCGTCCACGGAATCGGAGGGTACCGAAGTTGTCCTTGAAGAAATCTGGGGGCTGCCTTGCATGTTTTTGTAGCTTGGCGTCATCTGGCTAGGCCTTGCGGATTTCCATCTCAAGTGTGGGGGTAACTCCCAAAATATTAGTGAGGCCAGCATCCACGATGACCAAGCTGGGCTGAGCGATCTCCTCCTGAAGTTCGGTAGGCAATGATTTTAACATGACATTTAAGCTGACGGGCTTTCGACTGAGCGCATCGGCAACGACGTTGGCCTTGCCTGGATGGTAATTTATTCCAAGGTCATAATCCTTGACCAACTCTAACCATCTTCGCTGACGGAGATTTAAATCTGGCTGAGTGAAGATGTACTTGAGGCTTTTGTGGTCGGTAAAAATTTGGCACCTTTTTCCAATGAGATAGTGTCTCCAAATCTTTAATGCATGAACCACTGCAGCCAATTCCAAATCATGAGTAGGATAATTTCCCTCATGTGGTCGTAGTTGTCGTGATGCATAGGCTACTACCTTGCCGTCTTGCATCAATACACAACCAATACCTTGTCTGGAGGCATCGCAATACACGTCAAAGCTGCGATAAATGTCTGGAAGAGTCAATACGGGTGCGGTTGTCAGACGCGTCTTTAGCTCATAAAAACTCTTCTCACAATCCTTGGTCCACTCAAACTTTGTATCCTTTTTGAGCAGTTCCGTCATAGGTTTAGCAATTTTGGAAAACCCTTCAATGAAACGACGATAGTATCCAGCTAATCCAAGGAAACTCCGGATCTGTGTTACAGTCGTGGGCGGTACCCAATCGAGCACATCCTTTACTTTGCTTGGGTCCACGGTTATGCCTTCGGCGGATAGTACATGCCCGAGAAACCCAACTTGCTTGAGCCAAAATTCGCACTTACTGAACTTGGCGTATAGCTGATGGTTGCGGAGTCGTTGTAGCACTGCCCGGAGGTGATCCTTATGCTCTTCTTCACTCTTGGAGTAAATGAGGATGTCGTTGATAAAGACTACCACAAATTTGTCGAGGAAGTCCATGAACACCTTGTTCATCATATGCATGAAGAAGGTAGGGGCATTGGTGAGACCAAAGGACATCACAGTATATTCATAAAGACCGTATCGTGTAGTGAATGCGGTCTTAGGAATATCTTCCCTTTTAATCTTGAGCTGATGATACCCGGTCCGTAAATAGATTTTTGAGAATACTTTAGCCCCACTGAGCTGATCGAACAGATCATCAATCCTTGGCAGTGGGTATTTATTTTTGATGGTGACCTCATTCAGCTGGCAATAATCTATGCACCTCCGGAGACTGCCATCCTTTTTACTCACGAAGATTGCAGGTGACCCCCACGGTGAAGAGCTGGGACAAATATAACCTTTCCGGAGTAATTCGTCAAGCTGTTTCTTTAGTTCCACTAATTCTGATGAGGGCATCCGGTAATACTTCTTGTATAATGGTGCGGTTCCGGGCACAAGATCTATGGCAAATTCCAGTTCCCGATCTGGTGGCATGCCTGGCAGTTCTTCTGGAAACACATCAGGGTACTCACTGACCACAGGAATAAATTCCAATTTGACCACAGCAGTGCACACTAGTTCTGGCTTGGGTATATGCTTGCGAGCATAGAATTTGGTGAGCTGCCCATTCAGACTGGTTAAATTGACTTCTCGGGTTGCGCAGTTTATACAAACTTGATATTTGGTCAGCCAATTCATTCCCAATATAATATCCAACTGTTCAGACTCAATGATTATCAGAGATGTTGGAAAGTGGACCCCGTTGATATTGATCTCCAGATCGCGGCAGACTAGATTGCTCTTGATTATAGATCCCGGGGTTTGTACCAGCATATTTTTGCCCAAAATTGTGCAAGGAAAATTGTTTTGGGCGGCAAAACTCCGAGAAATAAAAGAATGGGAAGCCCCAGAGTCAAATAAAATTACTGCAGGTATGTCATTAACAGAAAACATACCAATGACGACTTTTGGCTTCTCTTGGGATTCATCGGCGGAGATATGATTCACGTGCCCAGTGAAGTTTTGCTGGGTTGGCCCTGACTCCATAAAGTTGACTTGTGGCCTGCTCAGCGCATTCACTCTGTGGTTCTTGGGGCACTGTTTGGCATAATGTCCGGGCTTCCCGCAAGTGAAACAAGAATTATTGCGCTGCCGCTCCTCATGCATTGGATTGGCCACAACATTCTTGACTTGAGTGGTGGTCTTGTTAACATTCTGCTGCCAATTTGGCCGGTATTCCACCTGAGTCTGCTGCCAGGTATGAGCCTTTTGCATAGGTTGCCCATCCTTCTTTGGCTCAACCTTGCACTTGTTGTCGTTAACAGGCCTATTATCTGATATAAGCTTGTGTTCCCGTTCAGCAATGAATGCCTTGTCTACCAGAGTTTGGAAATCCGTGAAATCAAACATACTGAGAGCACACTGAAGTTGCGGATTTAAACCCCCAAGAAATCTGTCCATCTTCCTTTCTTCGGTGGCTACGTCATACATAGAGTAACGGGCCAGATGATTGAATTTTTGCAGATACTCAGCCACAGATTGATTTCCTTGGACAAGCGCGAGAAATTCACGCTGCTTGGCCTTCATAACTCCAGTAGGGATGTGATATTTGCGGAACTTATCCTTGAATTTTTCCCAGGTGACTTCCTCATCAATCGGCCACATGGCTTTTGTATTTTCCCACCATATGGCAGCTGCGCCTTCAAGGTAATGGGTTGCAAATGGGACTTTATCATTTCCTTCAGTACGGGCGATCTCAAGCTTTTTCTCCATGGTGCGCAACCAATCGTCTGCATCCAATGGGTCAACAACCTGACTGAAATTGGGTGGATTGGTCCTCTGAAAATCTGACAGCTTTGAGTGATGACCATTCTAATTTCCATTTTGTCCAACTATAGCTTGCACACTTCTCAATATTTCAATCAGATCATTGTTCCTTTTTTCTTCAAACATACGCAGAACTTGCTCGGTGGAGGGAGGATCAGGCGGAGGAGGTGGTGGCTGAACGTACGGCTCGGGAGAATATCCTGCCTGTCGTGCGTAACGACGAACAGGAGTTCCCTCACGAACGTTGCTACTGCCGCCTCCCCGCGTCATCCTATTGAGTATTTTTCCCAAGGCAACGAAATCGAGATGAGGGACATCCAAGAATAAAATTGGGGTAAAGCCAGCAACAATTCTCGAAAAAAAACAAAAGAGCGAAGAGAATACGGCGATTAAAGTCCCATCATAATTATACATAGACTCATACATGAAAATTTAACATCCTGATTGGTTCCACTACTCTCATACATGAAGCATCATGACTCGTACAACTACATCCGTACACCATCTAGACGACTGCGAATACTCAAAGACACTACTGCTCTGCTGGTGCTGCGGTGTCCTCCCCTGAAGCGGTCTCAGATCCCGAACTGACGTGGTTAACGGAAACCTCCGGGTTAAAGGTAACACGACGACACTGCCTCGAGGGCTCTCCCTCAGGGACAGGGGTAGGATGAAGCATCGGGACTGCAGGAGTAGCAAGAGGTGAGACCCACTCGGCAGGAGTACTGAGAGGGTTCACGGCCGGAACGCCTGTGCTACTCGGGGGAGTAACTGGCAAAATAGGGGAGCTAGAGATAACTGGGACATAAGGGGTAAATCCCAGTGAGGATGGAGTAATGGTGGATCTAGTAGTGATCAAGGTAGCGGCTAAAGCAGTACGGGCACGAGTCAGCTCTCGAGCTAGCTCGTGGATCATCAGATAGCTAGCAATGATATAGCGAGCAAGATGGCTAGCAACACTATCAGACTCCGGGTTAACGAGAGGAAACGGACACGACCGTTGTCGTGCAGAGATGGGTAGTAGTAGAATCCTGGGTGATGCTGCATTTGAACCTCGGTATAACGAAGCTCGACAAGGATCTCAAATGCGGCAAACTGGATAGCCTGAGAAGCGGTGGAGGCGTAATCGCTCCGAGAAGTGCGAGTGTAAGAGCCGGAATCGGAACTGGTGCGCAGAGTAACCACTGCGTGATACTCATACACTGAGTCTGCTAGACGCTCCCGGTACACACGGTAGACTGGTTCGTCTCCGTGAGGGTACAGCCGACGCCACACGTTGCGGAGAAGGTGCGGTGACGTGTACGGCATCAACTGCAACTGGCACGGATACGGCACCGGAGCCATCTACACTCACAACCATTAACAGGTTAGCATAAAAATAATAATCAAATGACTACAATGCAACAACCAGCTATAACTGCTATCGACACTCACATTTACTTGTGTCTAGCGTCCAGTTAACACGTCAAAGTCTAGCGTGGCCTACAGTTAGCGCGGCTCTGGTACCAACCGTTGTGGCACCCCGGCTCAGAACAACCGGTTTACCCTGCATTGTCAGCCCAGAGATCATGTCATCTGGCAACACACAACACAGAAAACAACCGCTTTATTGATGCTAGCGGAACAGAGTTCATATTACAACAGTAGTCGAGGCCAAGTGGCACACTCGGTGCGGCGGAACAATATGTACATTATTTAGTGAACATAAAAGGGCCTCGACTCGAACAACTATGTGGCAGCGGAATAATGTTGTAGTGGAAGCTCCATATCACAGGGACACTAATGTGGACACGATCTAGACTCGAACAGCGCTCCTTTCCAACGAGACTTTCCTGAAATCTGGCATGACACGCCAGGTCAGTACATTGAATGTACTTGCAAGCTCACAACAAGCATAATCATAATCACAAACAATATCATGATATTTAACCAATATTTAATAATGCAACATTTTATGTCAACATGCTGTGATCAAGCCCAAACGTCCCTCGGGACAGCTTACCAACTGTGATCATCTCTGGACCACAAACACACCACCATAGTGGTCTTTCTCAAGAACAACTCGTGATCCTTACGGCGATCACAACCACGACCATCATTTGGTCCCAAATACCTCGATGGCCTTTCTGCCATCCATTGACAATGCAAAGTTCATAGCTTAGTGTGCAATTTTTATTAAACGTTGACTCATGGTGGGACCTAGTACGAGGTGTCCGTGACCGTGGACTCGGCTATCGATAGATTATACACTCTGCAGAGGTAGCACACTGTACCCACACCACGGAACCCATGGCCTCGCATTCCCATTTGGGTGGACCAACGGCATTCCGACAAAACCCCTCCATTGCGACAGCACTCTCCCGGCCACTCCGACCCAAATCCCCAACGGGCTGGTCCTGGGTGGCCCCGTGTCTACCAAAGACACCCCGACCACCGTCGTGGTCAAAACACTCCCACTACGGGACTCGTTACCATAATCTCATCAACGAGCACACAAGATTATGTGTGCTTACCGGGCCAGGGCAAGCACGACATAATCTTCCCTAGATGGAGGCACCGACCAGAGGCCGTGTCAATGGACCGAATCAAGGCCTCCCACAAGGCAAATGTGGTTGCACTGGAAAGAAACTCGATTCAGCGGCACCATGACCCAGTCAACGGTATATTCAAGTTGAATTATATTCAGGATTAATCTTTAAACTAAAAATGACCGGTGTCATAGCGTGCCATGAAATGCAAAACAACACATGCATCACATATTGATAAAAATGACCGACGTCATCCATATGCACACCAAGCATAAACATCAACAACTCATATTACTCTACTTGCTCAAAATGACTCACAACTTAACCAAAATATTTTTGCAACAAGTTCTATTAATTTCCTACGCAAGAAAGTAACTCCGATAAATCTTTCATATGCTTGACCAAAAGATAACAATATCACCACTCTTAATTTCTTTATCACTAAGTTGGGTTCAAACATTCTGTAAGACAAATAATATGATTAAACAAGTATTTAACAGAATATTTTCTAACAAATTTTTATCAATTTATGAATGCAAACACAAAGCTTTACATAATTACTAACAGGCATACCAAAATTATTTCTAACATCACCTCAAATAAATTTTAACTTGCTTTACCCACTTAAACTAGTTTCAACTATTCTGTAAATCAAGCATAACAACTGACCAATACTTAACAGAATACAAATAATTCAATAATTATTTAAATGCATGGGTTAATCATTTCATTTAAGTGAGAAAATCACAAATATTGAAATGGCATCATAAAAATGTTGTTGTGGCTTGCCTTAGTACAGATGAGGTTCACAAGCCTCCTGGTGATCCTCAAGACAAGCCTCACCTTCTGAAAATTATTTTAATCACAAAAAGAGAATATCAAGAACACTTCTGAAATTCACCAGAAATTCTAAACAGCTCAGAAAAATCTCATCTTTGGTGAGCTGTTAGATTTCCTTTCAAAGAACACAATGCAACAACAATCATCTCATTTGGACTTATGGTTAAAAAGTTAAAATTGTTTGAAGCTCTCTGGAATATAAATGAATTAGAATAAAAGAAACAACTGGGGGGATGACGTCGAAGGCGTAAAGCCCAGGGGCGCCACCACTCGAACCGCTTCGCGCGTGTACTGAGTGGCTGACTAGCGGGCCCTGCTAGTCAGGTAGGGGAAGAGGGAGAGAGAAACAGAGAGGGTCGTGGCTTCGCCGGAGCTCTCGCCGGCGACGAGGGCTCCTTGGCCCAAACGAGAGGGAGGGATGGCAAGAGGAGGTCGAGGCGCACCTGCCCGTACCCGTAGCGTGGCTAGGGGTGGTCGGACGGCGTCGGAATCTAGCTCGCGAGCGGAGGCAGAACGAGGAGGTCGTCGGAGTTGAGGAAGACGGCGAGCAGAGGCCGCTCCAGAGGCTCCAAGCGGGCGAGATGGCCTCACCGGAGAGAGGCGGAGGCCTTGGAGGGGTCGCCCAGGCCTGGGAGGGGCTGGAGCTACCGCGGCGACCAGAGGGGATCGCCGGCGTGCTCGAGCTCGGGGACGGCGGCCCGAGGCCTGCCCGGCCAGGCTACGGCTTCCTACTCGATCGTGGGGTGTGTGTGAGTGTTGGATGGTGCTCGAGGAGGCTGGGGTGGCTCTATTTATAGGCGAGCGGCGAGGGTGCTTCGGGCTTCGCCGGTACACAGAAAATCTTCGCCGGATGCCCAAGTGTTTAAGTCCAAATGAAAAGATTTAGAAACTCCAAGTTTCAAAAACTTTCAAATGAAATATCAAGCAAATAAGAAAGGGCAAAAACCAGGCTGTCACAATATGGCAGAGAAAAAGTTCTAGAACCTGAAGTCTCATGACTGCCACATGATTATGACGCAACTGCTTCCGGTTGCATTGAGGGGGCTTCAAACGGAAAACGTTCGATTAGCCATTGTGAAGCTATGTGCATTCCTCAATGCAATCTCTCAGAAGGTGATCGATCTAGAAATCCTACCAAGGTTAAGGAGTGACCTGGCGCAATGTCTTGTCAGTTTCGAGCTGGTGTTCCCACCATCCTTCTTCAATACCATGACGCTCGTCCTAGTTCATCTAGTCGACGAGATTCTCGTTTTGGGCCCTGTATTTCTACACAATATATTCCCCTTTGAGAGGTTCATGGGAGTCTTAAAGAAATATGTTTGTAACCGTGCTAGGCCAGAAGGAAGCATCTCCACAGGCCATCAAACAGAGGAGGTCATCGGGTTTTGTGTTGACTTCATTCCTGACCTTAAGAAGATTGGTCTCCCTCAATCGCAGTATGAGGGGAGACTGACTGGAAAAGGCACGCTAGGAGCGGACTCAATAATATGTAGGGACGGGCATTCTTGGCCTCAAGCACACTACACAGTTTTACAAAATTCTACCTTGTTGACCCCGTATGTCAATGAACACAAGAATATTCTGCGCTCCAAACACTCGGAGCAGTGTGACGACTGGATTACATGTGAACACATCAGGACTTTCGACAGTTGGTTGCAAACACGTCTCATGGGTGACAACACTGTTTCTGATGAGCTGTACTTGTTGGCCAGGGGACCATCTTCGACTGTATTGACTTACAAAGGGTACGAGATAAATGGGAATACGTTTTACACGATCACCCAAGATCAAAAGAGCACCAACCAAAACAGTGGTGTCTGCTTTGATGCAGCAACCAAGAGGGGAAAGGACACATATTATGGTTACATAGTGGACATATGGGAACTTGACTATGGACATGATTTTACGGTCCCTTTGTTTCAGTGCAAATGGGTCAATCTGTCAGGAGGCGGGGTACAGGTAGACCCATAGTACGGAATGGCAACAGTGGATCTGAACAATCTTGGGTACATAGACGAACCATTCGTCCTAGCCAATGATGTGGCACATGTTTTCTATGTGAAGGACATGTCTACCAAACCGAGAAAAAGAAAAGATAAGGAAGCGAATACATCATACGATGAGCCAAATCACCACATAGTTCTTTCAGGAAAAAGAGACATCGTGGGAGTGGAGGGCAAGACAGCCATGTGTGAAGATTATGAAAAGTTTCATGAAATTCCTCCCTTCAAAGTCAAGGCTGACCCAAGCAACCTGTTAAAAGGTGAAGATTATCCATGGTTACAGCGCAATAAGCAAAGGACACAAGCGAAGAAAAAGTGAAGACTATCACTGGAGTTACATGTGAAGAAATGAAATGCCTTTTGTAACAGATGAGTTTCCGTATGAAACATTGATACTTCGAAAGAGATTGTCCATTTTGTACACGAAGTGCATCCAGTTTTTGCCGTAACACTCTCAACTTTTTAAAACAAGCTATGTGGGTGAAATGATGATACCATGCCAACTTTCAACCTTTTAAGGGTTCATTTGAAGTGCTTTTCAATTTCAGGGTCATTTAGCTCAAAACAATCAGTAAATGCATAAAAATACCAAATTAAGTCAGAAAGGGTTGAAAATTGATGATGTGGCTTTGAATGGTGCATTTTGAACACACGAAAACTCTGTAGTTCAAATAAGTTCAAAAAATGAAATCCCTTTGTAACAGGTGAGTTTTCGTCCGAAAGCCTGATACTTCGAAAGAGATTGTCCATTTTGTACACGAAGTGCATCCAGTTTTTGCCGTAACCCTCTCAACTTTTTAGAACATGCTATGTGGGTGAAACGATGATACCATGCCAACTTTCAACCTTTTAAGAGTTCATTTGAAGTGCTTTTCAATTTCAGGGTCATTTAGCTCAAAAAACAGTAAATGCATGAAAAATACCAAATGAAGTCGGAAAGGGTTGAAAATTGATGATGTGGTTTTAATGGTGCATTTTGAACACACAAAAAGTCTGGAGTTCAAATAAGTTCAATAAAAATGAAATCCCTTTGTAACAGATGAGTTATCGTCCGAAACCCTGATACTTCGAAAGAGATTGTCCATTTTGTACACGAAGTGCATACTGTTTTTGCCGTAACCCTCTCAACTTTTTAGAACATGCTATGTGGGTGAAATGATGATACCATGCCAACTTTCAACATTTTCAAAGTTCATTTGAAGGGCTTTTCAATTTCAGGGTCATTTAGCTCAAAGAATTTGCTGCAGTCCAGCTCGCTCCGACCTTCAGCGATCCTCATCTTCAGGGAATTCGCTGGATCCCAAGGTGATGGACAGTGGGTCCCTTCCGGCGGCCTCTTCTCCCAAGGCCATGGACGACGCGGAAGTGCTATCCCGAAGGACCTCCCCAGGCCAGGGAGAGAAGCAGGAGGTCGTCGGGATGGCGCCAGAGGGTGATACCTCGGGGGCCGAACACGTGGGGGAGCAAATCCCCATGGAGACTGGCGATGGGGGCCATATCCAATTCGGCCCCCAGCCGAATACAATTTCGGAGGCCTATATGGCTCCAGAATCAGACGAGCAGCCTCCTTCGAAAGAAGGAGGTGCACCGATTCCACCGGCGACCTCTGTCCATCCAGAGGCACCGGATACTCTACTGGAAGCGCTGTGAAGCGCTTCCATTGTGGAGGAACACCGTACCCTCATGGGCACGGTGGTTGAGAGGATTCAGTCCGTGGAAAGCGGACTGATCGAAGCCTGCACCAGCCTTCTAACAGGCTTTGAGGTATGAAACGCAATTTATGTAAAAGGAATGTCATAGTATAGACAGTAGCCCCTGATACACTGTCCGGTGATCGAAAAGAAAAGCCGGACAGAGGATCAAATAATATTCGCAGGAGACAAACCATACATGTCTATGTGAACAAGCAGGCGTCTTTGCTGGGTGCGACCTCTCATTCTGCCGAAGTCTCCAGACTGAAGCAGAGTCTGGAGCGGACCAAGAAAGAGCCCGGCAGTGTGAAAAAACAGTTGGAGGACCATCAAGGTATGCAATGACCTTGCGTAGATTCAGAAAGGATGAATTGTTTGTATTGACCATAGTGCCATGATATTTTATAGGAGCGGCGACCGAGGTGGAGACCCTCAAGAAGGCGCTGGCCGAAGCCCAGGAGAGAGCAACAAAGGAACAAGCCGCTCGTGAGAAACACGAGGCCAGGGTTGGTGAGGTTCAGCAGGAGCTCCAGGACGCCGTGAAGAAATGCGGGTCCTTGGAGTGCAATATTGCGGATCAAGAGATCGAACTTGCCAAGGCCCGACAAAGCACACACAATGCCGGGGTTGAAGCCCAGGGCGCCTTCCAGGAGATCTAGGAGGCCAGAAAAATTGCGGCGGGTAAGGCCTTTATTATGTAGAGCAAGTATGTGAAGAAAGGTTCCTCTTACTGACCGGATTTGGAGTTCTCCAGGGGCATTTGCGGATCTGCCGCGCAGTGTTGCCGACGCTGCGGAATTCTTCCGAGCCGAAGAGGGGAGCTCAACGGAGAAGTTATTCTGGTCGCAATACCTTGCACCAGAGCATCTGGTGCCCTTTAGCGATCAGCTGAAATAGCTGACCAAACTGCACAGGGTAGCCGAACTGGCCATGAAGGATTTAATAATCCGTTTGTGGCCTGCCGAAGCCATACCCATCAGCTACTTCGGGCTCATGAAGCGGCTAGTCAATGCCTGCCCTCGGCTTGATGCCATTAAGCGGTCCGTCTGCATCGAAGGTGCGTGGATGGCCTTCGCCCGTGTCAAGATGCAGTGGGCGAAGATGGACGCCGTCAAGCTCGCGACCGAGGGACTGCCCGCGGGCAAGGAGCACCGCACGCCCGAGCGGTATTTTGATTATGTCCTCAAGGGATCCCGCATTGTAGAGGGCTAGTGCTCCAAAGACATTATCTTTGAATGAAGTCATTCATGTTATCCCTTCCTGTATTATGGAACAAAGCCGTTGTGTAATATAATGTTTGTTGTTTGAAAAGTTTACCTCCTGTGCGGCCGCTTTATTAAATCTGAGAGTTGGCCAGTCGTCGGCTTCAGCCCCCACGTAGGTAGTACGGGGGTGTTTGGGATGAATCTAAACACTCTTGATCCAAGAGTTTGGTCCTTGAAGGAGGTGTTTAGCGCAACGAACCAGGCAATCGGACTATGTGGCTTTATCACCCTCACTTAGCCATAGGAGTTTGACAATAGAAATGTAGGCGCGGCCCCTAGTTAGTTTTTAATCCGGACTAGGGCGCTGTAGACACCTGATCGGGTAGAGACCGATTCATCGCATAATGCAGAAAAAATCGCAAAAGATTTGTAACCTCCGAACAGCTGACCGGCTCACGCCGCGTCATGACAGTCAGTTTTCTGCTTTATCTACTGAGGTGCTCATCCGGATAAACCAGGACACAATCACAGTAGTTCTCCCTTTACTACCCTAGCCGATATAGTGGAACATAAGGTAGTAAGCACAGGAGCCGGGCAACCCAACTATTGACCAAAGACATGATTCGGAGCCGATGCATATAATGCTAAAATTGACGGAGGCCGAATTGCTAGTCTGACTCCTGACGAGCTGGACTGTCCCGCTGCAGAGTAGTCCGGACTCGTTTGACAGTGTCCGGGAGCTTGGCCGCCGAATTAAAGTTCTGCTTGATAAGGCCGCTCTATACTTCTGCTGCTAGGGCCGCGGTGTGCTCCTCAGTACAGAGAGAGCGTTCCATGTTTCCATTGACTGTTATAACACCGCATGGTCTGGGCATCTTGAGTTTGAGATAAGCATAGTGTGGTACCGCATTGAATCGAGCAAATGTGGTTCGTCCGAGCAGTGCATGATAATCGTTGCGGAAGGGGACGATATCGAAGATCAAGTCCTCACTTCGGAAGTTGTCCGGAGATCCGAAGACGACTTCCAATGTGATTGAGCCCGTGCAGCGGGCTTCTACACCTGGTATTACTCTTTTAAAGGTAGTTTTTGTGGGCTTGATCCTTGATGGAACAATGCCCATTTTGCGCACTGTATCCTGATAGAGCAGGTTGAGGCTGCTGCCACCGTCCATGAGGACTCGCGTGAGGTGGAATCCATCAATGATTGGGTCAAGGACTAGTGCGGCTGAACCGCCATGACGGATACTGGTCGGATGGTCCCTGCGATCAAAGGTGATCGGGCAGGACGACCATGGGTTGAATTTTGGGGCGACTGGCTCTATCGCATAGACGTCCCTGAGCGCATGTTTGCGCTCCCTCTTGGGGATATGGGTGACGTATATCATGTTCACCGTTTTAACCTGGGGGGAAACTGCTTCTGTCCCCCTGTGTTTGGTGAACGGGGCTCCTCTTCATCGTCCTCACTTTGCGACCCCTTCTCCTTGTTCTCGGCATTTAACTTGCCGGCATGTTTAAAGACCCAAAAACTCCGGTGGGTATGATTGGCTGGTTTATCAGGGGTGCCGTGGATCTGACATGGACGATCGAGTATGCGGTCCAAGCTGGAAGAGCCCGGATTGTTCCTTTTGTATGGCTTCTTCCGCTGACCGGACTTGGAGCCACTGAATCCGGCGTTAACCGCCGTGTCATCTGTATTGTCACCATTGTTTTCGACGCTTATGCCTGTTGCGCCGGGGCTTGCCGTTGCTATTCTTGGCTTCATAGGTGCCAGGTTCACTTGCATTATTATTGCTACAGGCTAGCCAACTATCTTGAGTGCCGTGAGGGCTGCCATGGACTTCGGCTTTTCCTGGCCGAGGTGTCGGGCTAGCCATTCGTCGCGGATGTTGTGCTTAAAGGCCGCTAGGGCTTCGGCATCCAGACAGTCGACGATCTGGTTCTTTTTAGTTAAGAACCGAGTCCAGAATTTCTTGGCTGACTCTCCGGGCTGTTGGACTATGTGACTTAAGTCATCGGCATCCGGAGGTCAGACGTATGTACCTTGGAAGTTGTCACGGAAGGCGTCTTCCAGGTCCTCCCAGCTGCCAATGGAGTTTTCAGGCAGGCTGTTCAACCAGTGTCGAGCTGGTCCCTTGAGTTTTAGTGGGAGGTATTTGATGGCATGAAGATCATCACCGCGGGCCATATGAATATGGAGAAGAAAATCCTCAATCCATACCGCAGGGTCTGTTGTCCCATCATATGATTCGATGTTCACGGGTTTAAACCCTTCTGGGAATTCGTGCTCCATTACTTCATTAGTGAAGCAAAGGGGGTGTGCGGAGCCTCTATATCGGGCCAAGTCGCGACGTAGCTCGGATGGAGTCCGTCTGCGGTTTTCAGCCCGGGCGTGATTATGCTTGTCTCGTCTGGCTAGATACCCGTCGTCGTGCGTCGGGGCACGCCCCCGCGATCCGTAGATCAATCTGGTCTGACCTGCTCTATTGTCCAGGTCCTGCCGCAGATCATATGTATATCCCCGAGATGATACATCTCTACCTTTACAGCGAGGTAGTATGGGCTGGTTTTCGGCTTGAGTTGTCGTTTTTTCCCGGCCACGAGGTGGTCGGTCAGCCACATTACATGCTGATGGTACGGGCTTGATGGCCTCGTCGTCAAATTGGGGCAGCAGTTTGCGCTTCGGGTAACTTTTGGTTGGGCGCTCGAGGCCATATTCCTCGGCTGCCAGGACATTAGTCCACCTATCGGTGAGCAGATCTTGATCAACTTGAAGTTGCTGCTGTTTCTTTTTCAGGCTCCTTTGCAGTGGCAACTAGCCGGCGCTTAAAGCGCTCCTACTCGAGAGGTTCCTCAGGCACGATAAAATCCTCATTGCCGAGGCTCACCTCATCCTCGGAGAGAGGAAGATAATTGCTGTCCTCCGAGTCTTCGTTTTCAGCCTGTTCATCGGGGCTAACTTGCCCATCTTCCCGGTCGTCCTGTTCAGAGGTCGGCTCGACGGGTTCTTCTTTGTCTTCGGCACCGTCCGGAGTGTTGTTGCCTCCTGTGCCGGTATTGCTGTCTTTTCCACGGCGTGATTTAGAGCGGCGCCGCTGGCGTCGGCGCTTTGGCTGTGTCTCAGGAGGTTTATCCTCGACTGGATCTTCTTTATCATCGCCGCTACCCTCTTTGGGTGCGTCCACCATGTACATGTCATACGAAGAGGTGGCTGTCCAGCGTCCGGTGAACGGCGGGTTTTCGGCCTGCTCCTCCCCGGCATTGTGGTCCATACCGTCGATGTCTTCGGAGCCGTAGTTGAGCATGTCAGTTAAGTCCTCGACGGTGGCTATGGAGTGGGTGGTGGGTGGGACGTAAAATTCCCTGCTCCCAGCCCCTAGTCCGGGCTGGGCGTAGTTCGGATGTTGCTCCTCTATAATGACGAGAGATCGCATCAAGTCCAGAGCCATTCTTAAAGGCAAGGTTTGGCCCGGGAGAAGAAAATCCGTGGAGCACGGCGGGAAGGAAACTCCTTGGCTGAGCTCACACGATGCTGACTCCGAGAGTTCGGAGACAGTGTCCAGAGGAGAGTCCGGCTTCATGATGGTTGCCAGCGACACTACTTCCTCCGGCCCTCCCGTACTGGGTTTAGTGGCCGCAGATAGTCCGGCGGGCTTAGTAATCTCGTCTTTGGACATGGCGACGCACTCCGGATCTAAAGCCAGAGCGGAGGTTGGGGTCGTGAACCCTTGGAAGATCAAGTCTCCTAGGATATCAGCGACATGATCCAGATTTCCAAGACTAATCTGGTGACCTGGGGCGAAGCTGTCGATCTGCTCTAGATGGCCAAGCGAGTTGTCCCGCAGTGCGAAGCCGCTGAATATGAAGAGCTGGCCGGGGAGAAATCCTCCCGCAGGACAGCGTTGCTGTAGATGACTGATGAAGCCATCGAACCTTCTGATGATGACGCAGCGGAACTCTCAATGGAAGCACCAATGTCAGTGTCAAAACCGGCGAGTCTCGGGTAGGGGGTCCCGAACTGTGCGTCTAAGGTCGATGGTAACAGGAGACGGGGGACACGATCTTTACCCAGGTTCGGGCCCTCTTGATGGAGGTAATACCCTACTTCCTGCTTGATTGATCTTGATGAATATGAGAATTACAAGAGTTGATCTACCATGAGATCGTAATGGCTAAACCCTAGATCTCTAGCCGGTATGATTATGATTGCCTCTACGGACTAAACCCTCCGGTTTATATAGACACCGGAGGGGGCTAGGGTTGTACAAAGTCGGTTTACAAAGGAAGGAATCTACATATCCGAACGACAAGCTTGCCATCCACGCAAAGGAGAGTCCCATCTGGACACGGGAAGAAGTCTTCTGTCTTGTATCTTCATAGCCCATTAGTCTGTCCCATGTTACACAGCCCGGACGTCCAAGGACCCCTTAATCCAGGACTCCCTCAGCTACCTCAAAGCCCGGCCGTTGTGGGACAAAGCTGAGAATGACCTGCTTGCTAAAGGGGTCGAACCAGCATCATTGAACTGGCCAGACCGTTCAATGACTTGGTTCTTCGGGGTTGGGGGAACTTTGGACCCTAAAACAGGGGAGTGCCGTTGGACGGACGAGCAACTTGCAATACCCATCAAGAAGCTTCAGAAGTATATCACCGCAGCGCAGGAAGGGACGTTCATTCCTGACAAAGAGAAGGACGAGCTGACTGAGGCCCTCGGGAATCCTGAGCACCCTGGGCGAACACGAGGCACACCAGGCTCCATTCCATGGGTGGTTGGGTTTCCCGGCGCAGGCGGTTACAGAAGCCGGGAGAGGAAGAGGAAAGCGGAGCTGAGCAAAATGCAGAAGCTTAATGCAAGACTACTAAAGCTAGAGGAACTTGAGAGCCAACGAGCTGCCGGCCAACCATCTCAGCGGCACGAAGCTACCGCAGAAGCTACCCCGCCATCTCAGCGGAGAAGCAGCGTGGCTTCCAGGGAGCTCGTTCAGCCTGACTTCGCGGCTCCTAGCTACCCCGTGGATACTATCACGGAGGCTCAACATTGCCAGCTTATAATGAAATGGCAGAACCTCACTTTGAAGGCGGCTGTCGGCTTTGTTGCACCTCCTCAACCTGACAGAACTTTTCACTGTCGTCCGATTCCACATGGCTATGCTGTTGTGACGGTGGATGAAGTAATGGAGGGATTTGAGGAGCTCGAGCTTGACCACCCTACAGGTGAAGGGGATAATCAGCTGGTTTATGCTTTGAGGAGTACATGTCTATGGCGGAAGGAGTACATCAAGCTTCCAAACTAGACGCTTCCTCCTCCGGTGAGTCAAGGCACTCCGCCTCCTCCTCCGGCGAGTGATCAGGGCACTCCGCCTCCTTCTCCGGCTCCTCCGACGCGTGAGGGCACTCCGCCTCCTCCGGCTCGTTGGAGCAGTCCGCCTCCTCCTCTGCCTCGTCAGCAACGGCAGAAGGCAGACGCCGCCACTCCGCCGCGTCGGAGCACTCCGCCTCCTTCTCCGCCTCGTCAACAACGATGGAAGAGAGACGCAGCCGTTCTGGTGGCTAGCAGTACAAGGAGAGGCGGGAGGCAATTCAGATATGGTCCATCTCTCAAGCATCTGGAAAAGTTGCCATACGAGAGGACCGGGAAGGAAAACATGGAGATCTGTAAAGCCCAAGTGAGGGACTTTTTTGCAAAGAAACCTCCACCTCCGAAGGAGATGATAGATCCGGTGAAAGCGAAGCGCACTATCGATGCCCTGAAGTGACCACCATCGCCTCAGCCGGATTCCAACTATGTCCGCTATCTTAAAAAGACATATGAAGATGCGCGGCGGTCGGTAAGTACTTCCAGTGATGCAAGGTTAGCACAATGAAGAAGTGGGAAAAAATTCCCCAGCTCGGCGAACAGGCGAACCAATCGTGCCCCCCACTCAAGGTGTCTAGCGATATCATCGCTAATCAGCAGGGGATGGTGCCCGATACCAATCCTGCTGATTACCTGAGCGATGGTATAGAGTTAGAAACAATGGAGGTGGACGAATTCAGATACCAGTACGGGCAGCCTCTCGTCAAACCTGATCATCCTCCTCTAACAACGATGATGCGAAGATTCCATGAATGGTACATGAAAACCTGCAACGAGTCTGGGAAGGATACTTTGACGATGAGAATTAAAGTGGAGCACGACCTCGTTGGAATGGATCTGTTGTCTGTTGAATTTGATGAGTTATTTCAGTTATACAATCAAAAGGCCCTCGACAAAACACTCGTGACTTGCTACTGTCTGTAAGTACTACTTCTGTAATTAAGTCTCTATATATAGCTCAACTCTTTCATGCCATGTGTATATATAATTATCCTCGCTATATTATGCAGATTGAAGATCGTCGAATGCAGAAAAGCACAAATCTAAGACATTGGGTTCATTAACCCAAATATCATGCATGAATGGACGATTCAAAAGAGTGTCACAGAAACCGAGGACAACTTGCTACAATCGTTGCACAAAAATCAAAAGAAAGATAAAATACTCTTTCCTTACAACTTCAAGTGAGTGTTACTGTCTTGTGCATATTCAGCTTCCCTTATTACTCGAGGTTATAGTAATGTAATTGATGAGTTATGCATGCGTGCGCAGCTTCCACTTTATTCTGCTAGAGATTAAGCTTGACCGGGGAGTAGTAACCGTCTTAGACTCGAGACGAAAAGATCCCTAGGACTATGCGGACATGACTGAAATGCTCCAGAAGTAAGTTCAATCGATCATTATCGCACCATATCAGCAACTTTGTTCATTTCCTGATATCAAGTAATTATTTTCTTTGTCTGGCAGGGTTTGGAAAGAGTTCACCGCAATTTTTCCGGGACTACCGAGGGAGCTGCGATTTACACACCTGAAAGTAAGTACTACTACCTAGTTCCGCGCATCTCCCATTGATTCTAGCTAGTTTCATCAATACCATTTACCATGCTTGCTTATCAGTTTGATTGACCTCTATTTCTCATAAAGTGCTTGTGGTAGGAAGCTGGGAATGATTTTTGTGGATACTACGTTTGCGAGTTCATCTACAATGCGACGGCATCTAAGCGGGGCTACTGTGAAAAACAATATGAAGTGCGTAAGAAAAAATATTCACAATTTTATTTTATTACCATCATTTGTGTTGAGTTTCATTCATATACATGTATTGACCCCCTTCTTCAAATTAGATCTGGCAGATGCGGGATGAACTCCTACCACATGATCGCATACGAGCAATTCAAGAGGAATTGGCGGGATTCTTTCTTGACCACGTCATCAATAAAGCCGGAGAATACCATGTGGAAATTGATATAGACATGAGATGTTAGGGATTGTAAGAGATCTTATATTGTATATATGTAGCTAGTAGCGTCAGACAGATATACGAAAACTTGTTGTTCGACAAATCTCTCGGAGAAAGAGAGGTCACTCCTCTCTGTATATGTTCATGACGATCTTTTGTAATTAATGGTTCCTTCATTTGCTTACTAACTAGCGTGTCGGGTTCTCTCTATACATATAGTAGCTAGCGTCGACCAAGCACGGAGATAAGAGATGTCACTTCTCTCTATTAGCTAGCTAACACAATATATGAAACCCCTAAATTAACCCTCCAAAAACCCCTAAACCCCCTAACCCCCCCCCCCTTCAAAAAAACAAAAACCCCTGCTCCTGCCAGCTGCTGACGCGTGGATGCCTTTTGGTCTCGGTTGGTGTTACCAACCGGGACTAAAGGTCCTCCTGCCTAGGGGCCCCGCAGCGGCCACGTGGAGCCCCTTCTGTCCCGGTTCGTAAGCGAATCGGGACTAAAGGTTTTGGGCTTTAGTCCCGGTTCTAGAACCAGGGCTAAAGGACCCCTGGAACCGGGACAAATGGGTCATTTTCTACTAGTGTAAATAGGCTTGGCTCTTCGACCAAGGAGGCGTGAAGGTGGAGGGGACTCGCACGTAAGAGATGAGACAATCTACACGGACTGCCTTCCACAAATCGAATATAAGCACTGCACTGGCCGACCCATCCCACAACACCTGATCTGATTTCTTCGAGTTTTCAACTGTATTTCAGTTTTTTTCTTTCCTTTTTTGTCATTTTATTGTTTTGATGTTTCTTCAAGGATTGTTTTTGGTTTACTACTTTTATTTTTATTTATTTCTTATTCATTTCTATTATTTATGTTCCTTTTTGTTTTAAATTTTATTTTTCCTATATATAAACATATTTTCATAAATACACTAATATAACACAAAAACCATTTTCCAAAACTAAATGAACATACATTGAATAGTTTTTAAACAATATTTAGTTTCTTTGACTTATACATGGACATTTTTCCTTGAGAACACATGTTTTTCAAAAATAATGCAAGAACACTTTTTTATATATCATGAATATTATTTTGAAAAAAAGTTCCAACACGTGAACCCTTTTTAATTGTGTGTTTTTTTAAATCCATGAACACATTTTTAAAATACATGAACACTGTTTAGGTACATAATTTTTTTAAATATGTGAACTCTTTTTAAAAATCATGATCAATTTTCGAAATTCACACATTTCTAAGTTATGAGAATTTTTCAAAATATGCTGACATTTTCTAAAAACATAAACACTTTTCAAATTCTATGAGCATTATTTAAAATACATAAATACTTTTAAATTTATACAAACATTTATTTAATCATGAAAGTGAAATTAAAAAATTCATATGCAAAAATGGAAAAAGTGAAACAAAGGAAAATAAAAATGTGAAACAAAAGGTTAAAGAAGAAAATATGCTATACAAGAAATAAACAATGCGGGTTGCTTTGGTGACGTACAAACACTAGCTTACAGAATGCTGGCCTAGCTTTTTACGCTAGACAAGATGGTAGCCTAGTTTTTCGCCTTCTTTATATATAAAAGATGATATATCGGTTAAAAATACAAGGAGACAAGAGGTGAAAACGAGCCGGTCCAATAACGAAGCGCCCTTCTTTCCGTGATGAGGTGTGTCACATCAGTTTCCTTTTTTTTTGTCATTTTTAATGGAGGGAAGCAAGAGGAATTCAGACCCTCCCGCGGTCTCAGGCAGGGCGATCCTATATCTCCGTACCTATTCTTATTCACTGCGAAAGGTCTCTCATGTCTGCTGAGATCCACAAGTCCAACTGAACGTGTACAGGGCATTACGGTGGTAGTCAGTGCTCCCCAGGTAAATCACCTATTTTTTGCTGATGACAGCCTCTTGTTCTTTAATGCTACACCTGAGATGGCGAATAGAGTGGACTTTCTTTTGCAAAGATATTGTGCTGCTTCAGGGCAGCGTATTAACAGGGAGAAGTCTTCAATACTCTTCAGCAAGGGTTGCTCTGAAACTGAGGCAGAAGGTAAAACAGATTCTTGAAGTCCAAAATGAGAAATTGACCGAAAAATACCTTGGCCTCCCATCTAATGTGGGAAGAGCCAAGGAAGGGTCTTTCAAGTACCTCAAAGATAGAATTTGGAAGCAAGTGCAAGGCTAGATGGAGAAGGCTTTGTCAGTTGGAGGAAAGGAGGTGCTCATTAAGTCGGTTGCTCAAGCAATCCCTACGTACTCTATGGCTTGCTCCAGACTGCCAAGGGGTTTATGTCAGCACATCAGTGATCTTTTGAGGAAGTTTTGGTGGGGATCCAAGAAAGGAGAGAGGAAGACCGGCTGGGTCTCTTGGAAAGTTATGTCACATCCAAAATTTATGGGAGGCGGGGGTTTCTGCGACATCGCACTCTTTAACCTGGCTTTGCTTGCGCGACAAGCCTGGCGTCTCCTCCATGAACCCAACTCCCTCGACACCCAGATATTAAAGGTTGTGTACTACCCTTTCATCTTCGATTCTTGAAGCAGAGGTGGGGAAGAACCCATCACAAGTTTGGCACTCTATAGTTGAAGGAAGGGACATGTTAAAACTTGGTCTAGTGAAGCGGATTCGTTTGGGTGAGGATACCAACATCTTGCTCGACAATTGGATTTTAAACTCCGACCCATGTGCCCAAAATCTTCAAGTCCTCCGCACAAGGTCTCGGAGCTCATCGACTCTGCCACCGCAGCATGGGACTGTGACGCCCTTGACGAGCACTTTTATGCGATGGATAAGGAAGCGATGTTAAACATTCCTCTAAGCTCCAAGGTCCGAGAGGATTTCTGGTCATGGCATTATGAACGGAAAGCCATCTTCACGATGCGTTCCGCGTACAGGCTTTTATCATCCACCAAGCAGTAACACACAGATTGGCTAGAACACAATGAAGGACACTCAAATGGTGAAGCACATCGTCGGTCATGGTCTAAGCTTTGGGGAGCTGTTGTTCCCTCGAAAGTCAGAGTTTTTTTCTAAAGATTAGCCAAAACTTTGATCCCTACAGGAGATGTTCGTAAGCACAGAAGCATAGCTGATTCCGTTGTGTGTTCATTATGTCACATAGTAGTAGATACATGGCGCCACTCTCTCTTTGACTGCCGTATGGCGCAGTGCAATTGGGCCCTTGCCGATGAAGATCTTACCGAGACTATCATCTCAAACCGGACGGAGGACGCCAAGCTTTGGATGTTATGGCTTGTTGACACGCTACCCTCGGCACGCGTGTTTGTGACGATGTGGGAAATTTGGTGGGCGAGGCGTCGAGCCATCCATGATAATCAGTTTCAAAGTCCGCTGAGTACTCATATTTTCGTCAACAAATTCATGGTTGAGCTCGAGTTGATCCCTGAGAAGAAGCCACATTGTAAGGACCTGCATGTAAATGCGAGAGGCCTGCATGTCATTTCAGGAAATAACAACGAGCAACCGCCACTGACTGGGTGGGTCCCGTCCGATAGCCACGATGTGAAGATGAATGTGGATGGCGGCTTTTCCAAGATCGGGGACTGTGGAGCTTTAGCAGTGATCTGTAGGGATAAGAGAGGTAATTATTTTAGTGACTCGGCTATTATCTTTGAGGGTCTTCTGGATCCAACAGTACTCGAAGCATAGGCATGCAATGAGGCTCTCTCACTTGCCACTGATTTACATGTCCACTTAGTGTGCGCGGCATCGGATTGTCTAGAAGTAGTGACGAATATACAAGCTGAAGTTTCCTGCCGGTATTTTGCTATCTTGCAAGACATCAAGCACCAGAGAAGTTTATTTCAAGATATCAAGTTTATTCATGAAAATTGGAAACATAACAGAGAGACCCATGCCTTATCAAAGACAGATGCTTCTCTTACTCCCGGGTGCCACGTGTGGCTTACTTGTTTGCCCGACATCATCTGTATCCCTATGTGTTTGAACGTTTAATAAAAGATGCAGTTTGGTAAAAAAACGCATTTCAATATTTGTCAAAGTTACTCTGTCTACATTTGCATAAAACACCCTGAGATGAGATAAATTACAATCGTAGCCTTTTTTGGAATTATGGGGCGTTTTCGCTCCAAGATTTACCCACATGTATGAAAATGACCTATGGGTAAGTTTGAACATGGCACGTGTATTTTTTGGTACGCTGTGGGGTAGAAATCGCGTGGTGGCTCTAGGCTTATGGTCAAAATTTTGTGAACGTGTGTGCTGAATTCGTGGGTGTGGTTAGCGATTTTGGGTGCGTGTGGGCCATGTGGCTCCTTCATGTTGCCTTGCGTGTTTCGATCGGTGCGATCCACGCGTTGTTGTGTGTCGTACCGTGGTAGGTTTGGCTTGCCAATCGGTGTTGTTCTACCCTGTTAATCGGCGCTGCTTTGGTCAGTTAGCTTTAGATGCTTAATCGGTGCTGCTTTCATTGACTGATCTAGAGACGACGCTACTAGTAGGCCTTTGGTGTTCGTTTCAGTTTTCCCTTCTCATCTTCTCGCGGGCTATAAATAGGTATTCCTCCAAGAACGGCGATGGTGTGCTCGGGCTCGCGCGCTCTCGATGCGTGGACGAACGAGTCAATGACGCGTGCACGATTGGATTTAATGCTATCATGTGCGTACACGACAGTGCAGTTACCCCGCCGTCCGAGTTAACCCGGTTTTAACAGCCCATCTTCGAGGTGTTCCGTCAGTACAGAAGTGTGGTAGCGGCCCATAACCTATCGCCGCCGCCGTCCGTTACGGAGACGCCGTTGCATGAATGGGTAGTTGGGTGCCCAGCCGTGGAAAGTAAATGGGTACCCAACTTTCGGCCCACGGTCGTCTAGTCGTAGGTAAACAGTAACACAAATATATCCTCTTTCTCTCCTTGCCGCCTAGACCAGGAGCTCATGGCTATGCAGATGGCGACCGCCGGAGATGATGAAGCCGACTTCCTGTCAGATCCCGTCGACAGGTATTTTTTTTCAGCTCCTATCAACTAACCCGTGCGGTATTAGCTGGTTTTAAGACCTGATCTGTTCTATCCTTCTGGCACAAGATTTCCGCTCTCAGATCTTGCTGCGGGACAGCCCTTGTTTGATAATGAGAAGTACAAATCCATGGAGTGTGAGCCTGCTGAATCAAGCATTGGTGATGTAGGAGATGCTCCGGTCAACAGCAATTGCGGTGCAATTGCCTTGTACGCACAAGTACCTGAGGAATCTACCACGCCTGAAGCCCTAGGCTGGACAAAGAGGTGCAACACTGTGCCCAATCTTCAGTTACCATTACATGCGTATATAACATTTTGTCATTGTATCTTATTACGCACTGGTTAACTATCCGATTCCATGGATTACATATATAACCAAAAGTGTCCAAACGTCATGCTTCATATGCGTTCTTTTAACTAATGCAGAATCCGTGTCGGGGCAGCATCTAGTGAGCGCCACCCTTGTGCTGACAGGGTGAGTGCTTTGGAAGAAACCTTACGAAGATATGCCGAAAAGAAAACTGACACTGTCGTAGTTCCTGCTATGGGTACCAAATTTGATTCACTTGGAGATGCCTACGATTTCTACAATCTCTACTCATGGGAGATTGGTTTTGGAGTTAGATACGGGAAAAGGCGGCTAAATGTGGGAAGAACAAAATGTATGCAGGAGATAGTTTGTGGATGCTCTGTAAGTGCACTTTCTGAAAATCATTGGCATATATATTTGGCCTGCCTTGATGTTACAGAATAATAAGAATATCGCCACACGGGCAATTGTTGTGTTTGCTGCAGGGGATACCAAAGAAGAGTAATATAAGAACTTGCCGATGCAGATGCCCTGCAATGATAAGACTGCTTCGATCAAGCGGCAATGGCTGGTACATAACTGAGTACAGGGCAGATCACAACCACGCGCTGACTGAAAAATATGGTGAGAAAATATACTGGCCTTCACACAAGCATATTGACATATACACGCGAGATGTTATCAAGCAACTCCGCGAAAATAATATTAGCATTGGAAAGGTGTATAATATTATTGGTAGCTTCTTTGGTTCAATGAGCAATGTACCATTCAGCAAGAGAGCGTTGCGAGGGCTGTGTGGCAAGATCAGCAGAGAGCAAGCTGACAATGATGTGAAGAAGACCGTCGATGTCTTTGCTGAGCTGGGAGCAACAGATTCTGGGTTGTACTATAGAGTACAACTTGATCAAGACAGCCGCATAAGAAATTTGTTATGGTCAACCGGAGCTAGCAGAGCACAATACCACTATTTTGGAGATGCCATTACATTCGATACAACATACCGCACAAACATGTATGACATGCCATTTGGATTATTTGCAGGAGTCAATAATCACTTTCAGAGTATCATTTTTGACGGGGTGCTAGTCAGAGATGAAACAGAGGAGAGGTTTGAATGGGTCTTCACTGAGTTCATCCGCATGATGGGGGGAAGAAGCCACAAACAATACTCACTGGTAAGTAGGAGGAATCCATAACTTGCTGCCAATCAACATGTTCATGTTCAGTTACTGCACATCGTCGATATACTAATATTACTATGTGTCTTTGTGCATGTCTGTAGATCAATCCCGAGCAATGGAGTTAGCTATAAAGAAAGTGATGCCAGATACTACTCACCGTTGGTACAAGTGGCATGTGCTCAAGTGGGCAAAAGAATTTCTTGGGCAACATTACACAAAGCGAAGCAAATTCATGTCAGAATTTCACAAGATAATACATCACATGCTCACAGTTGACGAATTTGAGACTGCATGGAAACAACTCATTGAAACATATGGTTTACAAAAACACCACTATCTGACCCAAATATATGAAACAAGGAAAAAGTGGGCAAAGCCATATTTCCATGGCAAATTTTGTGCAAAGATGACAAGCACACAACGCAGCGAGAGTGCAAACCATATGTTGAAAACTTATGTCCAAGCTAGTTTCCCAATGCATCTGTTTGTTCGCCAGTTCATGAGGCTTCTTTTTGATAGAGAAGCAAATGAGAACTATGAAGAAAGAAGAACAAAGATAGTAAGTTTGATAGAAATGTGTCCAAAAGTTTGTATTACTGAACATTTCTGTCAAGTTTGCTATCTAATGGTCGAACATGTGCAGGTAGCCCCGGTGCTGAAGCTGAAGACACCAATCGAGTTGCATGCCAGCAAAATCTACACACGGGCCATTTTTGAGAAATTTGTAGAAATCATATGTGAAGCAGGACAATACAAGGTAGAAGAAGTTAGTAAAGGGAAAACATATTTTGTGAACCGGTACCATCCAGAGAGACATGAGCAGTGGTGCAGGATACTATACAAAGTTGAAGTTGTCAATGAAGGAGAAAAAATCATATGTGAGTGTGGAAATTTTGAACACACTGGACTGCTCTGCTGCCATGCTATCAAGGTGAGTTCGCTTTTTAGTTCATCATTCTGCTGCAGCAACATACCCTTCTGGCTTAGAGAAATAAAAACTGATGTTGCAACGGTGTGCGTGTGACAGGTGCTTGATTTCATTGGCATAGACCATATACACGCGAATCATATTCTGAAGCGTTGGACAAAGGATGCAAGGGATATTCTGCCAGCTCACCTCTCGTACCTTCAGAAGGATAGCATTTCTGTAAATTCAGTAACGTTCAGGCATGCAAATGTGTACACACATGCACTTGAAGTGGTTAGACTATCGGATGCAAATCTAGAAGCATATGAGTGCGCGATGGAGATGCTTAAGATAACAATGGATAAACTGACACCCATTGCTGCTGTGCGTGATGGATGGGGATTGGAAGACAGAATTCAACAACTGACGGATAAAGGTAAGGAAGCAGCAGCAGAAATAGCACCACTAGTTAGTAATACAAGTGATGTTGAATGCAGCGCAATTGGGGATTTCATTGGCCTAAAAGCTCCAGAATGGAAGAGAAAGGCTGGCCGACCAACGACAAGCAGAGACAAACCTCCGTACGATGATCGGGGCTGGAAAAGCAAGAAGTTCAAGAAGGCAGCGGGTGGAGATGATGCTGACAAATGTGGAACAAGCAAGCGAACTCGTTTTTGCAGTATATGCCGAGAACCTGGGCACAAGAGCACCACCTGCCCCCAAAGAGGAGATCTGCCTCCAAAACAAAGGAAAGAGGCAAAGTGTTCAATTTGTGGCGTCGGTGGGCACAGAAGAAACACATGCAACAATCCAAAGGTTGTTCTGCATGTTGTTGACAACACTAATCTGCATGAAAACGCAATTATATCATCTTCGTAAGCACAAGGCATGCTATTATCTCCATGTAAAATTTGAGCTTATCTGTACCATGCATGTATAACTATTCTGTGTGACATGTCGGTATGGCTGTCAAGTCTGTAGACTGGGACAAATTACTGTCATAATAAAAACAAGTTCCTACTGCCACCATGTACATGGTAGACTCACTTGTCGTGGAGGCCTCATTTTGACCGAGTACAAGTAAGCATTCATTATGCATCGCAGCAAAACAGGCGTTTACGTGTCAACTGAACCCTGGTGTATGCTGTGAGCGGGAATCCCCCAAGTTTGAATTTCAAACTACATGGGCGCGCTCAGCGCAATGAGCTCTACTTAAAGCTTGCCACTCCTACGCTGTCCAAGAGCCTGTAGTGTTCTAATCTTCCATCCTTCTCATCCTCGCCGTGCTATCTCACATCAGAAAAGGAGAAGAGGGAGAACTATTTGTGCTACGGCATAGATGTCTGCAAGGGTGTCGAGCGGATGCTCTCTTACGCATGTTTCTTCAAGCTCTCCTTGCGATGCACTAGCCGCCACAAGCAAGCTTGATCAACAGTCAGTCGGGTCTGCGGATGATGGAGGGTTCTCCCACAATACAGCGTCGATTGAGGTACGACTGCGCCTAATCAGTTTGCAGATTCTGATCTTGCCCCCTTCCGAGCTCCAGACATGAATATTTCATGTGGGGCTTTTGCATTCGTGTTACGACTGCAGATCTAACTACGTTGACTTATGCGTGCAGGCTTCAGTTCACGCCAGAGCTGAAGGTGAACGAGTGGAAAATGGAGATGCCGAAGAAGAACCTGAAGTGCATTCCCGGCTTGCGGTCCTGGAAGAGGTGGCCACTCATGATCCAGAAGAGCAGATCTTGTCTGACGGAGACAAATGCACTTACACGGGCAGCTGCTGCGGATCAACCACCAACTGCGTTCGTCAATCAAGCACGGACATCAACGACTACGCCAACCCATCCAAGCGCGCAAGGCTTGCTGAATAAGAAAACTTCATGCAGTCGTTAGAGCCGTCATTAGTGTTAGTAAGCAGAAGTTAGTGCCGCGTCATCGAGAAATGCAGCCTCCCTAGTATGCTCAAGTACTAGTGGATTTATCTTTGGTTTAGCAAGGAAAAAAAACTCCGCCCGGTGGACAAGTGTTTGGGTTGATGCAGGTGTTGCGTTAGGTGCAAAAATAAAGTTAGGTTCCGCTTTGGACAAAATGAATTAAATGACTTGCTTCGGCTTCGATAGTGATTTCTCTTTTCTTCATCTGTATTTGTCTGTCAGGACACACGTTTGACTTTATACTTGCCTCTAAATGACATTGTGTTACGGTCTACGTGGATACTATTTACACACTGATTTTTTTAAGTGTATGATGTAGTATTGTCAATGAGATCAAAATTGAGAGAAATGATTTTTTTGGGGGGGGGGGGGGGGGGGGGGGGGGGGTTCAATGCTCAAACTACATGTAGTTGGCTACCTGGTAAAGTTGATCATATTTCTCCGGCGTGCATCATAAACAAAAAATTGTAATTAAGCCCCGAGTTCATTCCATTTTCGTCACCGCTTAAAACCTAATTTCGTACATATGCCTTCAAATTTATCCGTTGCAACCAACTCGAACACCAAAATGAAGTATAATAACTATGACGAGTGCGTGCGCGACCGTCGTTCGATTGTATATGAACCGCAAACGATGCCGTTTGACTGAAAATTGCTTCGAGAGATCAGAACTTGTGGATGAGGGGTAATCTTGAGTCAACCTCACACCTCGGAAGTCAGTTCGGCATGGGAAATTCTGGTGTCTCTTCCCGGCTCATGATTGTCTATGTACATATCGTCCACTCTGCCCTATCAAATGTTAACCCCATTCCCGCCCTCTGACCAACCTCCCGCCACATCTCCTCTCCCCAAACTACACATATTAGTAGTTACACGGCACATTTTATCGATGGGTGACTTGGATCCCCGTCGGATTACTTTGCATGCGATACTTCGAGTGTGTCAAGCATTAGATATATGTAGACTGCGGGGCATATTTCATCACTGCGGGGCATGCTACAAAATTTTAACTGGCTGAAAAAATAACTACAGCCCTCTTGGCATTGCTTCACTATGCCGATTATAGACACACACCTGCACGTAAAACAAACTGCTAGAGGCACAGAATACTCCTTCATGGAATAATATATGATGAAAATCAATTGTTTCAGAGCGGCTACAAAAAAACTATCTCTGAGATTAGCACATTTTACCCCCTTTGACACGGAGAGTGATTCGGCAAATCAACTGAAATATTTTGAATGTTGTCCACATTGATATCAAGTATGCCACTTAACATAATGTTGGGCAATAATTGTGAACAACAAATCAACCGTTTTTCATACAAATGATATCAACTAGTGTCATTCTCGAATTATTGTTAGACATGGTCCTCAGGGTCCAACAAGGCATATGCATGTCATTCTGTATAGAGGTTCACGATGCATGTGTATTAACCTATGCTCGTATCTATTATGGATAACAAAAGTGATTGAAACAAAAAAAATTATGTTTCCAATGATAAAGCAACGTATGTTGTACTACATACAATATTGATCAAATTTTGCAGCATTCAATTTTTTTCCCGTACATAAGCCCGAAGTTCAATGGATTTCGATCGATCCTTAAACCCTAAACTTATGCACCTACCATCCAATTTATGCATTATAACCAACTAGGACTAAAGGGCTGACATCCGACCGTATATGAACACCAAACGATGGCGTCTGCTTGAACATTTCTTCAAGCGAAGCGAAATTTGGCATGAGGGGTAATGTCGACTCAACCTGACACCTCGAATGTCAATGCAGCCTGTTAAATGGCATTGCTTCTTCTTAACTAATGGTTGTCTATGAGCATGCCGTCCACTCCGGCCTACCAAAGCGTCACCCAACCTCCCTCTCCAGCCCCCCACCCCCCTCCCCGGCACTGCCAACCTCCACACCACAAACTAAATAGAGTAGTACTTACACACTAGCTTCTACCAATGGGTGCATTGGTATCAACTATCCCACTTATCATAATGTTGGGTAGTAATTGCGAAAAACAAATCAACCATTTTGATACACTGACATCAACTAGTTACATTCTCGAAATATTGTTAGTCATGCTCCTCATACTCCAAAAATACATATGCATGACATTCCGTATAGAGGTGCACGGTGCATCGGTGTCAACCTATGATCGTACCTATTAAGGATAAGAAAGGTGACAATAATCGATTTTTTCGGTTTTCAATGCTAAGGCTACGTATGCTGGACTACATAGATAAATTGATCATATTTTTTCAAGCGTTCAATCTTTTTTTCCTTGTACTTAAGCCCCAACTTCAATGCAGTTCGATCGATACTTAAACCCTAAACCTATGCACATACCATCCAAAATATGCATTACAACCAACTCGAATACCAAGATGAACTGAACTAACTGTGACGGTTCTATACATGGGTGACATCCGATCGTATATAAACACCAAACAATGGCGTTTTATTGAACATTGCTTCAAGCTAACCAAAATTAGGCATGACGGGTAATCCCGACTAAACCTCACACCTCGACTGTCAACGTGCCCTGTTAAATGCCACTACCGGTTCCCATCTAATGATTTTCTGTGAGAATGACGTCCACTCCGGCAATACAAGCGTCACCCGACCTCCCTCCCATTCCGCCCAACCAACCACCCCCCCCCCCCCCTCCCCCGTCCGCCCACCTCCACTCCAAAAACTGAATAGAGTCTTATTTACACAATTCCACTGACTTCATGGATGGCAAAATACACCATTAACTCCGCAAACATTTGTACTCCTGAAATAAAATATTAGCCTTTTGCTGTGCCCTAATGCATTTAGCGATGAACAAGTTTCAATGATTTTAAATAAAATCGGGAAAATCATCATTAACGGCTTGCGCGGCCAATTTAACCAGACACTGCCGCGGCACCCATCCCGTATTAATACAAAAAACCCAGGTGGATTATGACATGATGTTGCCAAAACTGGAAGCACACTAACAACCCCGATTACTTTTAAGCGCGCCGTGCCATGGGCGTCGTGTTTTAATCGCGTGTCCTAATGGCACCCCCTGCCGTAGAAAAGTCTATGCATGTGTGCATGCAGCATACAGGCACGAAGGGGACCGAGAAATCCAAGAGAACCGGTGGCTGACAAATCCGACCAAACCCACCATGTTGCACTGCTGCTACAGTACCTGGAGCAATCCTCTCCCGAGGAGCGATTGGCATTATTGAAGCTGACCAACCCACAACTGGAATCCGGCTGTGCGGCGTTCGCTCGCAACTCGTGTCCAGCACACCAGCTTCTGCTCAGGGATGCCTCGCCACGTGCCAATCTTTCCCCTTTCTACCCCTGGCTGCACCGCGCACCGTCGATACAAATTAGGAAACGTGCGTTGAAAGTCATCACACCCCGTGGGAACGCGCAAACGATAGCTCACTGTGACTGGGCCCAAACAACTCTGAGCCGTGGTACAGCAACTCGTGCCTCCACTGCCGAAGCCCTCTCCAACCTTATCTACTGCATCCGAACAGAGTTGCTCTGCTCCAGTCCACTTGTTGTTCCTTCTTCCCCAAGCGCTCCTAAGAGCTCCTCGGTCTTTCCTCTGCGCTCCTCTTTCCTCCGCCGAGACTGAGATCGACTCTGCGCTGACATCCGATTCGGAAAACTGCACCCTCGTGCGGGCGAAGAGGTAGCTGGCTGCCTTTCCATTGTTCTCATCTATGTCTTGCACACTTTTCACTGTTGCATGCTCATCCAAAATCTGCATCTGAGCTACCTTCTCATCCGATCTGTGGCTCCATGTTTTAATGCAGCGCTTAGCTCGTCCACCGTGCGCACATACCATGGCTCCCCTCGAGGAAGCGAACAACTTCGAAGCAGATCCAGATGGGCTGGCTGAAGACGTCGAGCTAGCGCCGAGGAGGAAGGGTAGCGGCCCTCACAAACCAACTGGGTTGGAAGGATCCGATCCCAACGACATTCCGTCGGTACGATGCGGCTTCACTGCTTCTTACCTGAGCTCCCTGTCGCCGATGCTTTACCCTCAGGTGACAAAAACCGAGTTGGGATCCCTGTTGACAGTCCGCAGTGCCTGTGGTGAGGATAATAAAATGTACTGGACTCTCCTCATGTGCGTCGACACGGAAAAAAGAGCCCTCAAGTTTCCAGATGGGGAGTTTAGGGTCCTAGATGACCCAACAATAGAGTATATTACGGGGATTAAGTCAGGGTCTACAACCATCCTCGTAGGTGTAGAGAACCTGGATTTTAGATCAGAACGACAGGCCGTGCGGAAGCTGCTGGGTTTAGATAGTTCACTTAGGGGGAAATCAAGGTTTCCGAGGTTTTTTCGGTGGTTAGAGGCATAGATCCGCGTTCCGAAGATAAAAAAGACTTGGATCCAGCCAACGTGGGCTACACACTGCTGGTATGTGCCACGATGGTTGCACCACAGGCCAACTCTACGTATGTCCCAGATGAAATACTACATTGCGTCACAAATCCAGATATTATCGGATCATTCAACTGGGGGAAGTACATAGTTGACAACATCATGCTAAACGCAAAACGTGTGCAGCATCACCACAAGGACAAAATAGGTGTCTGCCTCATGGGAGGATTCCAACTGGTGCTTCAGGTATGGAATCGCTCTACGTGCGTGCATGGCTAATGCAAAAAGCGTTTGTCCTTTTTCATCCTTGTCTATGATTGCCAAAAAGCTGATGCTCTGTTTCTTGTCCTCATTCTTTCAGGCGTTCTTCGCTGAGTGGATGGATTTTCAAACTAGCATGACGCCAAATGTTTGGCCGCGTATATCTGCATACTCAACGGAAATCCTAAGAGAAATATTTATTCTCGCAAGGGATCCAAAACACAGATTCAAGGTGACACTTTTTGCTCTCTTTTTTCACGAGTTTGTTTCATTGTCATGCAAATTATACATGACTACAATTATAATTGTTAACAAAATATGCAGACAAAAGCTGAAGGGGCACTGTCAGAGACTAGATGGTATATACATCCGATCCTACTACGGGCGAGCATGATTTCAATGCACACTGTCCAGGCTACTGCTAATCAGTTCATCAGCTCTGTGGTCTGCAATTAGATCAGAAAAACCGCAATTCATTTCGCTAGAAATCACACACCTCCAGGGCAAATCCTGTCAGCACAACACCAAGAACGTTGCAGCAGCATTGTTAACCATATTTCCAGCGACCTATCTTCAGTCGCCTCTGCCATGTACAAAGAGTTCATGAACCGACTTGCTGCTGCAGAAAAAGCTCGCCTTAACACACATGCTATGCATCTAAACCCCAGCCCTCTGGATTGCACAGCTACAGCACTAGTAGTTACCCAGGGTACGTATGTTCTCATACCAAACTAATCTGCACTTTATCATGTACGGCTCTTCTTCTGACGCCAAACCTTGAATTTTCGTAGGTGTACCAGGACGACAAGATGTGCCATCACCGAGTCTTCCTCAAGAACAAGCCTTAGCAGAAGCACGCAGAGGGGAGCGATCCTTCACTGGGAATGTTGCCCATCTTTCTAGTCCAACATTCATAACCCGTACGTCTTGTCTTGCTCCTGTTGGTGAAAGTCGGCTATCCTGTGTACAATCTCTAACTTATATATTGGTTTCCTAATACAGCCTTGCAGACACAGCACCCTATGGAACATGCAAATGCATGCGCTGAAACACTTCTTCAGCTGGCCAGTAAAGTCTCAATACCTTATGAAAAATTTATCCACCGTTTCTGTTTCTCTCCAACAAGAAAGGTGCATCAATCAAGACAATTAGACTAAATCTCGTTCCATCAACAGATCACACAGAAAACTATCTTGAGAGGACTCCTGAAGCTCGCCTACCTGAACCACGTATTGTTGGAGCATCACAGAATCTTATCATAAGAGACGCCTCCTGCCTCCTTGCACCCCGTGCTCTTCGTTTTAATGACATCTCTGTAAAAAAGATTCAGCCGTGAGACATAAGTAAAACAACATTGTAAATGCAAAACATACATTCCATGATCTTCAGTGCAAAAAAAGGTTTTCAAAACTACCTGATCGTTCTGCTCACATCTCTAATCTCTGTGCTTCTGCAGGTGTGCTCTTATCACCACATTGCCCAGAACCACCTTACCATCTGCGGAGACGGAAATATGTGACGGAAGTCGCAAAAAAACCAGCATGGCTAGTAAAACGTCAAAGGTCAGGCGCTGAAAATATAACAGGGTATAAGAAATACAAAATGTCTACTGCTGTCCAACCACCTCACAGTGAGGGACCTAAAACAGCGAGATCAGCCCCTGATCCAACTACGCAGACTAGTAATAATCGCCAAACTGCTCGTCACAGACATCTTTCAGGTTAGCCAAGCTTATATCGTTGCATGCTTTCCTGTTGTCATATTCTAAGTTTCATCATCATTAACTCTAGCTCTTACTCTGTTCTGAACCAGGTCCTTCAAGGATTACTAAATACAAAGATCGTGTAGTTGCATACAAGCGTCGAGAACGCTCACAGAGTGCCATTTGTGCTATACTTGATCAGCAGCTTGCAGGTTGACTTTCCTTCTAGTGAAAGTACTCTGAGCAGCTTTGTTTAATTGCTGCAACTATACTGCAACTGTAAACTCAGATTAACCGAGCTTGAACTAACAAAAAATGCAGGCACCCCATCAATTCCATCCATCGCTGCAGTGACCACAAGACCATCATGCCAACAAATTCCTGCAAATTCTCCATCACTGACCCTAGCCATGCAAGATGCAGCAACGACACAAACGCCCATGGCTTTAGGTGCATCATCACCTTGACTATTTACAATGCACTTCTCGAAAGTGATACACTATCTAATTTTCATCTTCATGCTCATTTACCATGTATTGACTTTGCATCTGATGCCATGGCAGGAAATCCACCACTTTGGGATTCAAGTCCAGCAACAGCTATGTGCAATTCAAGTCACCATGATGACCTGCTTGCAGAAGGTAACACTTTAAACCCATCTATGATCTGCCAAATAAAAATAAATCCATTGTGCCAATAGCAACAAAACTAACTGGCTTCCTTAGCAGTTGCCGGTTGTGCAAGTTTCTGTGCTACCACTGTGGTTCCAACTACTGGAGATGGTGCTACCGTTCAAGCAGAAAATGTTCATACACTGATCCACAACAGAGGTACTTCCCTCACCGTCAATGCGCAATACTGATTGATGAAAGCATAATTTCTTGATTGCCTCATCCAGTGCAATGATTTAATGCTTCGGTAATATTGTGACTCACTTCCATACAACTCCAACCGATGCAGATGTTGATGGGCATACGGGTCCACGGAATACAAATAATGGCAATGCTGTGTCTGCCTCTGCTACTGATGAAATCCCTGCCAAAGGTACAGCCATCTTCTAATGCTTCATCATAGCTTATAACCTTTCTGTTCCTTTCCACTTGTGGTGATCAGCCAAATTGGTCGAAAATATGACTCCTCTTTCTAAACTCTACTCACTACTCAGCAGATACCACGCAGGCGAGCTTCCCAAACAGCACACCTCTCCCAGCAAATGCAGCTGACACTACTGGGATGCAAAAAGAATACCCAGATGAAGGTACCATTCTCCTGTCTTTACACCTTTGTGCAAAACATCATCAGGACTGCAGAGAAAAAATAAACAAATTTCCAGTTGCAGATCGCAGAAGCACATCTCCTTCTCCAAACACAGACTCACATGAAAATATATGCGCTCATCCTACAAATACATCTCTGACTCCGTACCTGATCGGCGATGGTAAGTTCAATCAAACTCACATCCAGTTGGCTACGATAACTTCATCTGCAACAACCAACATACCTCTAACAACAGAAACCTGTTGACTTCTAATTCAGATGTTCCTAGCAACTGCCAAGCGACCGGCGATGACCTGCCCATTTCAGCAACACCAAAGATCGAGCCAGACGTTGAGGTTGCAAGATTTCTGAGGATAATAGCAGACCAGCCCTCTTACTTCAATGTCTATGACTCCTACCAGAATATGGAAAATACAAAAGATACTGATCGTGAGAGGTCATGCACTGCTCCTTATTATATCACAATTGTCTTTTCATTCAAACTAGTTCCCTATCTTGAGCAACATATATCAAAATTTACCAACTGCATCATAAATTTATTAATGCCTATATTCGTTGTCACAGCTTGTGGCACCAAAAAACTATACTATATACCTGACCAAAACGTTTCCATGCTATCAACAGGAAATGGATTTCGTTGAAAACCCCCTTATGCCTGGATATGACGGGCCATGCTATCTACCGGAGTTATGGAGCAGGAAAAATAATGAAGAACAACGGCATGAAAGTAGCTGTTCATGTTCTAACCACAAAGGACAACAAATTGTACCCAAACAGAAAACCTCGCTGGAGAAGCATAATTGGCCCATGTTTTGCGGTTAGTCTCATAAAACACTTTTCATAAAATAAAAAAAGCTTTCACTCTTGCTAAAATGACTTACTTCTGCTGCTGCTTGCAGGAGGAATTCGCCAACAACCCAGAGAATCCCAACATAGACAGATTCTTCTCAATGTTCGATGCAACCAAACTCCCCTACAAACTGGAAGAAACAAAAAAGGTAAGCACCAGCAAAATCCACACACTCGTAACTATGAAGAAAGGAGCAAGCACATGATGAGGAGGGCTTCAAGTTAAACGCCCAATAACAAGAACTAACATCTCCCTTATTGTTTTACAGTTCATGATAGTACTCGTTGTCGACGGGGGCTGGTGCGTTTATGAGGTTGACATAAATGAGAGAACACTGCATGTCATGGATCCAATGATGGCCTCATCTAGGAGGGATGATGTGGAGAGGAAACACAGGGAGAACGCTGGATTTATGCTCCACTGCCTTTGCAAGTGCCTCCGTGAATGGTATCCTAATTGGCATTTCACAACTTATCCATGGACTTACAAATACAACAGCGGCATTCACCACCGCAACTCCGACAGGTCAAGCCATATCCCATAAAACCCTGAACTAAACTCCTGGATGCCTATTTATTTAGATTATTGCCCTAACTTTCGCCAAAAACAATTCAGAGCCGATAGCGGGTTCTACGTCATACACTACATTCGGGAGTTCGATGGAGTTATGTTGCACACGGCTCCTACAGATGTATGCTGCCACTCATTGTCAAACTGCTTCTGAACTTGAGTTACCTATTGGGCATAACTAACCATACTATGCTTCTCAGGACCTGATTAAACATCTGCGCAAGGAGATGGCGTATGAAGCACTGAGACTGAAGGGCAACAGTGGTGACTTCCCGAACAACCTCTATGCTCGGATCCTAGAGTAAAAGTTGATCCAAGACAGGTAGATGTGAGCCATCGAGCATTTCATCAACCTATCTATTTCACCTCATCAATTATCGAACCTATGGTTCAGGTAGCAGATAATAGTGTCACCACAACTATTTCTGCTTATGTATCCAACTTTGGTTTACAAGACTTCTATCTGTAATATGGGCTAAGACTATGGCTGCTAAGCTTAATTAGCTCCTCTTTCATTCCAAATACTTATGTCTGTAATATGGGCCAAGACTACGGCTGTTACTATGCTCATTTGGCCCTATCAGCATCTAATGAACTAGTATGCTTATCTTACATATGTTGCCCACGGTAAAAAGTTTGCTTGTCTACACTTCAAGTATGTTGGCATGTTTTTTTCATTTAAAAATAGTAGAACAACTTTTGGCAACATGTAAAAGCACATTATCATACTTGCACCCACCTCGTGCACGACGGCTGGCAAACGCCCCGCATGTCAGATATCTTCAAGCTGTGGGTGCCGCCAAAAAATACAAAGATCCAATCCAAGATTGCCTCTTTCTCAAGGAATTGCAAATTTCAAGATAATTTTTCCTACAAAACATGGATGCGTGTGTGTGAACAAATCTATAAAATTCAAAGTATATCGAAGCAGATGTGCCACATTCAGAATAAACACTTCTTTCCACAACACACTCGAGATGATGTAAAAAGATAATTCCATTAAAAACTTTTAAAAAAAATAACTGAAAAAATTGTTAATAACTTGGACTGCCTTTCCTATAAACCACACTACGTATGAAGCAAACAACATTCACATGCTGGCATCGCAAACGTAATAGTAAGTATCTCTGACTAAGGCCCAGTTGTTTTACCAGAATCCGACCCCCTACCCAGCTTTTGCCAGAATCTTTGAGCCCTGTTTGTTTTACAATCCTATCTAGTTAGGTTCTAATTAGACAAGATTGAAAAACAAATGGGGCTCAAAGATTCTGGGAGAAGCTGGGTAAAGGTCGGATTCTGGGAGAATCCCCAGATTCTGGCAAAACAAATGGGCCTAAACCTACTTGGAAAGAATTATATACGGCTCGATTATTTTCTCTCTAGAAAGTGCACCAAACACATTCCAACCATTTACTAGTTCATAAAAAAACCCAAAATACACTTGTGCGAAAATAAATGATTTATATTTCCCCAAGAGCGAAATACATATGAAGCAAAAAACTTGACAAGCCAACATAAACCATAAAAAAAAGACTGCCATCAGTCTGCAACATATGCTACTACAAAAAAAAAATTGTCGCTGACCTACTTTTGACATTGGAAGTTGTAACCGCACATCTTAAAAAAATTGGATAGCAATCCTAATTACGCATCACTTGTAAACGAAATCTTAACTACAAATCTTTTAAAATGCATTTCTTCACGCCCATCCAGTACTCACTCGACATTCGCACTTACACATAAAATAAAACTCCCCTATGCCGACATCATGAAACGATATGAAAAAATTCTCGTTCGTCTCTAGATATGTAAATCACTCATTCCGAAGATTCCTTTGTATGACAGAAAATGTACTACAATCTAGTTACGAAAAAACTTAAAATCATATCAGTTCAACCACAAATAACACAAGATCCATACATAACATACGTCCACATACTTAAAAAGGTTGCCACGTCATCAACAATCCTAATTTAGAAAACTACATGCTTCCATGCAAGAGTCATGCAACACATCACACATATCATCCTTCGTCCTCAAATCCTAAGTCCACACAAGACACAATCAAACAGATGAGATCATTCCTCATCTTCTTCAAGAGCAGCCCGTAAGACATGATCAGCAACAAAATTCCCTTGCTCATCCTGCAGACGAAATACCTCGAAAACAGTTGTTTGTCGGAAAGTATCCAAATTCCTCTGCACATTTTCATCAAAACCATGCATATAACATACATCTACACTGACAAAACAAATAAACTGCAACAAAGATTACAACATAGTGTTCTAATGGGAAATGCACTTACCTTCGTCAGTGGCCACGTCATCTTTTCCCCATCATAGTGCCTAATTGCATGCAACATGCACATTCCAGACTCATCCCTGAATTGAGACATGCAAACAAAAAACACCCCCACAACTTACATCCATCCTTCAAGTCAAAAATAAGGAGAAATGTGCTTCCATGTTTACCTTGTGAAAACCTCACGTGTTATCTTTGGGGACTTGCGCTTCCATCTATCTGATGTACAATGCCATCTTGCAAAGAACTCATTGAGACAACTGAACAATGCTTCATGTATCTGAGACACAGCCTCCTGGTGCGTCGCATGCCGCTTTTCTGCTCCCACAGGCTGAGCACACAACGGATCAAGAATGTGAATCTCCTTCCTGATCATGTCCCACATATATGCTGCCCATCCATGATCAAGAATGACTGGGGTATAGAACTGCAGGCAACACACCCTACGTAAGACATGGATGCATGCAAAACTGCCACCTATTAGGCAAAACATGACCAGGTAATTACCGTCTGGCATGCAGTTATGTCATGGTGCGCATGTGCAATTTGCAACTGCACCGCCTTGATATGTGCAACCTTTTCCCCGGCAAGAGCATGTGTCTGTTTGGCCAAAAAAATAACAAAATTAGAAAACAAAATACTGACCAAGAAGTGCTGACCGAAACAAAAAGCATCTATGTGCAAAACAAATACTGACCGAGAAATCCGGTTCAAGAACTTCCCTCCACAAAAGATACTTGGACACAGCTTGGGCTTCGACATCAAGCTGATTAAACCTCCTTAGTGCAAGCACAGCTACCTCGTGGTCAAGTGGATGAGCCCCGAAAAATTGCTGCTTCACACATACGGCATTTACACGTAGCATCCGCGGGAATTTGTGCTCAAACCAGAGACTGAATACAACATACAAAAATTAGCCACCTTATTCTGCTGTGCAACACCGATATGAGAAACCGTGAAAAAAACTATTCTTACCTGTCGAGGTCAGAATCATTGTCCCTGGAAATCCACGTGCTAAACTTGTTCACCAAAGAGATTGGCGGAGGCTGTGGTAGACACCCACTTAGCCATGGGCTGCGTGCAAAACTTGCAGACATCGCATACTTCCTTTTGGGCAACGTGGCTTCCATATTCCCAAAGTAGACTACATTCGGCTCTTCTTCAGCAGTGTCATACAGACTACGAACCGTATCAACAATTACCTGCGCATAAAGTCCAATTATATCTAGTGTTGGGTTCCTTTCTTCCATGACTTGGTTGTCAACCACTGGATTATCATACACAGGTGCCGCGTCTAGGTGCTCTGGTGAGCCCATCTTCAGATCTATCGCAAGCATGACACCCCCATGTGAGCAAATGTCAGACCCAACTTCAAAACAGGACAAACTACACATAGCATTATGTACATACAGACGCACACAGAAAATAACATGCTCTGCTCACCTCCCGCTTCTTCAGTACTAAGGATGGCAATTTTACCCATGGGTACGGGTACCCGCGGGTACCGTACCCGCATGGGCAGGGTATGGGCACACTTTTATACCCATGGGTAGTACCCATACCCTACCCGTTAAGTCATGGGTAGGGTACGGGTACAACCTTCTACCCGTGGGTATACCCATACCCTGCCCGTATGTGAACTAATTTAAGTTTTCATCAATTAATCATTAATTTGTCACGTGACTCGTCTACTCCTATTGAATTATGAGTATGTTGTGATTTCTAAATTTTGATAGTGGCCATTTACTCATCTTCCAGTTACTGAGCTGAGATAATTGATTTCTTTGTCAAATGTGCTATGAATGAGTGTAAAATTGTGAACAACTTATGTACTATTTGTTCTACCCACTAGGTACCCAATGGGTACGGTACCCGTCGGGTATGGGTATGGGTAAAATTTCATACCCGCGGGTACGGGTATGGGTAGAATTTTGTACCCACCTACTATACAGGTATGGATATGGTATTGCTCTACCCTGCCCAGACCCTACCCATTGCCATCCTTATTCAGTACCAACCCGTATCTTCTTTCTAACTTTTTGTTGACAACCATCCTTGCTTCCACTACCACCTACAACACCAAAATTGAATTACCATATATCCAATCTAGTGTTAGCTCCATGATATTAACACAGCTACAGTACCTTCCTCATCAGACATCTCGAGACGACGAGCAACCGTCCATAACGCCTTCTGCTCTATACCCTGCGCATCTGCACCATCCAAAAGGCAAAACAACGCAAATGGTGACACTACCTCATCATAAAAACGAGCAGCGTGCGCCCTGGTAATTTTCAACAAGCTTGAATCAAATTCATTAAAAAAAGTATACCTTCGGATGACTTGTCAGACCAATTCAAAGAAATACACTTTGACCTGCCGCGCTTCTCACAACATCTGCATCGATCCCGAACAAGTGATACAATTCTATCAGCAAAACTAAGCATGTCGGCCTGCATCCTACTCCGCAGCAGCGACATGCTCAGCGTGCACTTTGCATTCTGTTGTTTCAGCATCAGGCTCAGCTCCTCGAGAACCTGAAAATTGCACGCTGCTTCAGAAACATAGCAAGCATACACTCATCCACTCAGCAGTCCTCCACACAAAGATCATCAATAAAATAGAAAGGCCACAGCAACAACCACCACACCCCCCAACCCCCCAAACCCCCCTCCCAACCATCATTTTGGCAATTCTCCACACAAAACAAAACATACCGGATCACCGTGGCAAGACCGTCGAAGATGATTTGCAAAATCCCTCGGACCAAGAGAATGATACGCCGACCTCGCATCACCTAGTGAGTCTGCTCGTGTCGTTGTTGCAGGTACAACCAATTCCGGAGTCCGCTGTTTCATCCTGACAGACACCTCAACATTTGGGTATCTCCCTGAGGCTGACGTTACATCGGCATCAATGAAGCCTTGGCTCCTCACATCCGGCCGCGTATAGCAAACTTGGTCCGCCGGGCGCAACTGCTTAGAAAAAAAGGTGAAAATAAAGAAAACCATGAGTCAAATAGTCACGGCTTTTCCAGGAATAACTTCCCCTGAGTAAATCTTGGCCCATAAAAATAAAAACCGTACCCCTGCAGGGACATAAGACTGAGTGTTTTCTGTTCAAATCGTTGCACGCGCGGGAATACAGTGTGTGGCATGTTGAACAACCCAAGCTCAATGTTATCGAGCAAGAATATCTGTCCAAAACGAAAATTGCAAAAAAATTCACTAACAAACATTACCACCTAAAAAAATATCAAGGCAATATGTAATGACTATAAACACCTTGCACACCTGGAAGAAGAAGTGGCAGGCAAACAGATGGACCGTGGCTGCTTTGCTTTGATAATCACTCTGCACCTTCGATACAGCTGCCAGAAGCTTCTGGATACCATACTCACACCAATTGAATTGTGCAATCAACTCCGGGTTAGCTAGAGCACCCCAGAAATCAATTGTCATTGAGTCATACTTCGTGCACGGTGCTATCAGGTAACCCATCACAAAAATTACAAATGCAATCTGAAAGCAATCCTTCTCCATCTTACTAGAGTCCTCAGAAAGCTCTCTGTTTATAAAGCTTTCAACCGCTTTCAAATTCTAAGCAACTGAACCATCCATACCAATTGTACGCTTTATGAACTGGATTGCCGGAGCAGCAATTTGTGCATCCCTTCCACTCACGTCTCGGTTCCCACACGGGATGTCGAATACCTTGTGGAAATCTTCGACTGTGAAAGCAATCTTCTTGTCATCATCTATTTCAATTACACGACACCGAGCATTTACCTTCCTCATGACCCAAACACTCATTTTCAGATCCATCCTTGTAATCATCGGCAACTTCAGGATTCCACCAAATCCAATCTCAGATACGAGCCATCTCTTGTATTCATCGAATTTGCTAACTGCATCTACAACACGCTTGACTGACTGACGAGATGTAATGACCGGCTGATCTTCTGGCAAAACACGTAGATCCCCCGCCTCCGGCAAGCTCTCTTCCATCTCCTCCTCACACTCCATGCCATCAGACAAACCCTCTTTCTCCTCTTCTTCGTCCATCTACAACAGTGCATAGGCAGTGGATGCTCACCAGATCTCGCTACTAAAAGATATGGAAAACTGTATCCAAACATACTTGGTTCTCCTAAATGAGAAAACTTACCATCGAATACAGCCACGACGACGCGCGTAGCCCTGCACCTAAGAAGCTTCAAGACTTCCACCACCGCCGGCGACAGCAGCTGCCTGACGGCCACCAGATCTGGTCACCTTGTTTTCAACTGCAGCTCCTCCTCTGAAGACCGCAAATGGAAAACCATTCGCAGAGGTAGGTGAGCCACACAAAAGTAGGGCTGGGACGCGGATAAGAGGCCAGTGGACCCATGGGCCGGCCCACGAGATGACTGGCCATGGGATAGAAGACAAACTCAGTTGCAGTACGCTAGGGCCGACACCTTTCAGACATGCGCAGCCTCTACAAGACAGCCCGCTTCGCTTCTTCACCATACACAAAGGCTCCGAGAAAATGCCCACATCTGCACTTTCTCGCACATAAACCAATCAACATAAGCTTAACCTATAAGCAAGATAATACTTGATAAATGTTTTGCTGGAGTTAAACATGATACTATTTAGTAATATTTGGATGATGCTAGTACACCATAAGCAGTACACCTCCAAAAGTACACCGTCACTGTGCGCTTCATGGGTACAGCATCGCTCGGTGCTCACCAACACACTTTGACCACCTAACACATGTACTTAGTAGCTTAATTTACATAGCACTTAGCACTAATGCCAGCGAGTCTCTCTCGCATCTTCACCACGACACCTAGTTCAGCACGCGCAAGACAACATCCGCAACCAGCAGCATCAGAATGGCCACGCCAATCACTAGATTTGCTACCGACACCACCAGATTTATGGATGCAGCATCGGCGACGATGCCACCCTGACGACCGGCGACTGGAGCCGCCGCCAGCATGTATCCTGCCACCGTACTTGCCAAGGATGTGTTAGGTTGATCTCTCTCCCGTTCAAGCCCAACGGGTCGAACGGGCCCCTGACTCGCGCCCTGATCGGGGGCGCCCAACCAAACCATGGTTGGTGGGCCCCTGTGACCCGCGGTATATAAACAAAGGTGGGGCCGGGGCGCTATTCACGAGGTTAATCGCTGCCACAAACCCCACCAACAATCCCTACCAATCTAGGGTTAGCGCGGTGCTCAGGGGAAGCTCCACCACCTCGCCCACTCTCCGCCATCGCTGTGCGCCCCAGCACCACGATGGCCTCCGGCTCGAGTTCATCCGCTATTGGACAAGGTAGGTTCACCGGATCTACTAGCCTACTCCGATCCAAAGGTCTATCAATGGTATCAGCCAGATTGGGCTAGTTGATTTCGGTACAAAGAAACAAAAACAGAAAAAGAAAAAGAGATCCCCTTCCTCAAGAACCCTAACAGCAAAAAGAGGGCAAAGACATCTCAAAGAAAAGTTGCGCCACCGCTCCAGCCGCGCCGTTCCTCTCGATCCCGGATCGCATCGGCAAGCCGAGGATCCGGGAAGAAGAACCACCCCACACGGGGCAAAGGGCATCGCGGACAAACCGCTCGACGGCGGCGCGCTCACCGCAAGGTGGACGTGCAGCCGGCGAGGGGGATGACCACGACGCCGCCGTAGAGTGCTCTGCCGTCGTCGAAAACGAAGGGGAGCAGAAGGGCAAAGTAGCCTCGTCCTCTCTGCCACAGAAGGTGGAAAATGGAGCGGGGAAAGGGAAGGGGGCTCGTGCGCGGCTTGCGTGGCGCGGTGGCTTCACATCGTCGCCGGCGGCCAGCGGAGCCCCAACTCCGTTGCAACACAGAGAGAGACAGAGGCGGGCGCGAAGTGGAGCAGAGGTGGATGCAAGCTCGACCCTCTCTCTCTCTGCCACAGGAAAGGAAGGGAGGCGTGGCACGGCGTGGTGGCTTTTCGCCGCCGTCATCGGCGACCGGCGCGACGCGGTGGCCAGGTGGCCAGAGAGGTGGCGCTGTGGGCGAGAGGCAGAGGAGAAACGGAATGAACGAGATACGCTAGGGTTTCCATCAGCGCGACCGGGCGCTGGTTTTGATCCAGCGAGATCCGCGCTGGACCGTCGGATCGTCACGGACGGCCGTGATCCAAACCCTAAGTCGCGGCTGGGCCGAAAGTGGAGAGCGGCGCGCTGGGCCATGGCCAGCCGCCGCGGGCGCGCTGGGTCCAGGCCGGCTGGGCCGCGCGCTGGGCCGAGGCCTTAGCCGCACGCCGTTGCTGCTGTAGATTTTGTCCAGTTTCTGGGCAGATTTTAAATAGCTTTCCTATGCAATTTTTTTCAACGAAAATTTTGTCTAGAAAATAGAAAAGTGACAGAAAAAGTTTCTGAAAATGCAAAAAGAAAATTTTCAGAAAATAAATGTTCATGAATTTTATAAAGAAAATTAAAAAAGTTCATGATTTCTTATTCGGTCAAAGAAAAGTTTATGTAAAGCTTAAAAAGTTCGTGAATTTTTATTCATATTTTTACGCTGCGTAAATAAATATTAGTGTTCTCTTACAAAGAAAATAAGAGTTTAGAAAGAATTATGTTTTTAAGAGCATGTTAAAGTGATTATTAAAGTGAATATGATTATGTTATTTTTATGACCAACGTTGTTAATAACATGATCATGTTTTATTATTTAAAATAAAAGTGCTCTTTTAAAAGTGAATAGAACTAAAGTAAAAGATTAAATTGTTGCTTCTCTAATGCATTTTTGAACCAACCGGTAAAAATTGCTTAGAGAGAGTAAAAGAGTACAGATTGTTTTTGAATAGAATATTGTAAAGTTTCCGCTGCAAAGTAAAAGTTTTATCCTCCAATTAAATTGGAACCAACGGGAAAGTTTAATTGGAAGAAATGCTCTAAACAATGTTTTTCCCCTGTGGGTGAAATAAGATGCAGATAGTTTCCGCTATGACAAAAGAAAATATGGTATTGTTATTTTCTAACCAACGTTGATGATAACAGTGCTATAATTCTATGAGTCTTATGTTCAAAGTTTAAATCTCTGATAAGTTTTGTATCAACGTGGTCAATTTTCAGAGAACGGATAAAGATCAAGAAATGCTCTTGAACTAGAGAAATGTATATTTCTTGTTCCCGCTGCAATAAAGTTGATGGTGAAGATTAATTCTTAGCAAAGTTGTTTAATAGAAATACTATCATCACATTGTTTATAAGTTATATGCATTATTTCCATTTCCGCCCAACGGTGATATGAAATTAATGTATAAGGATGATGTTTATTCTAATTCTGCCACAATGGTGATTTAGAATATAAAAGAAAGTTTCAAAAGTTTAATGTGCATTTCTTTTAACCAGACCAACGTAGGGTTATTTTTTATGCCCATCATTGTTGATTATTGGCTAAGTTTTCTCAGACTAAAAGTTTTGCATGCTTTCATTCGTGAAAGCGAATGGCTGGGTACTTGTGACCCAAAAGATGACCAAGAAAAGTCATAACGTGAGGGAGTATGTTCTCTCTAAAGAATGGCATAAAAAGAAAAGAGATAGATCATTCAGAGTCTTGGTTGATGAATGTCTTTCATGTACTCTCTAGGAAGAAGTTTTTTCAGTCAACATGATTTGAGATGAAAAAAGTAACATGCGTGTTTAATTTGACCAACGTCGGATCAAGCATGTGTGTCAAAGAGCATTCAGATTTATTCCTAAATTTGATGATTGAATATGCAGTCAAAAGAGCCAATTCTGGCATTTATGTTCTCTTACAGGGAATTACCCGCATGGCGGGAAAAGATGATTATGATAAAACCTGCATGGCGGAAAAAGTCTGGGAAAATACCTGCGTAACGGGGTAAAGCTGACATAATATTATGTCAAAAAATCCCATATGGCGGGAGAAATTCTGGCAAGAGAAAAATATGATAACTCATGTGATTTTAATGTATCCCACTCTGAGAGAAAAGAATGGATTAGCTGAAAGGCGCAACCGTACACTTATGGATATGGTGCGCAGCATGATGAGTTATTCCAACTTGCCATTGGGATTATGGATGGAGGCGCTTAAAACCACCATTCACATTCTCGATAGAGTACCAAGCAAGTCGGTGCCCAAAACACTGTACGAGCTATGGACAGGACGGGTGCCCTCCCTACAACACTTCAAGGTGTGGGGGTGCCCTGCTGAGGCCAAAATGTTTAATCCAAAGATTGCAAAGTTAGATCCCAAAACAGTAAGTTGCCACTTTATTGGCTATCCAGACAGATCAAAAGGTTTTCGTTTCTACTGCCCTGACAGATATACAAAATTTGTAGAAACGAGACATGCAGTCTTCTTAGAGGACGAAATGATGAGGGGGAGCTTGGTAGCTCGGAAAATTGATCTTGAGGAGAAGAGGGTGCATGCACCTAATCCGATGATTCAGGAGCCATTTTTCTCACTACCAGTTGCAACTCCACCCATGACAGCTAGGGGGAAGACCCGGAACCTGTCCGTCAGGAGCCGACTGAACCCGATGTTGAGCATGAAAGGGAGGTGCAACAGCAAATTTTAGAAGAAGTGCCAGAAACTGAGGCCCTTAGAAGGTCTACAAGACCAAGAAAGTCAGCTATTTCTACTGACTTTAAAGTTTATAACACAGAAATAGTTCATATGGAAAAAGATCCCACCTCATATGAAGAAGCCATGAGAAGCCCTCATTCATCGAACTGGATGAAGGCAATGGAAGACGAGATGAAATCGATGAGTTCCAAAGATGTTTGGGACTTAGAGGAAATTCCCAGAGGAGCCAAAATAGTAGGTTGTAAATGGGTCTACAAAATTAAGTATGACTCTAAAGGGAATATAGAAAAGTATAAAGCACGACTCGTGGCAAAGGGATTTACACAAAGAGAAGGGATAGATTACAATGAGACATTTTCTCCAGTCTCATGTAAGGATTCCTTCAGAATCATAATGGCATTAGTTGCTCATTTTGATTTAGAGTTACATCAAATGGATGTTAAGACGGCATTTCTGAATGGTGATTTAAAAGAAAAGGTCTTCATGAAACAACCCAAGGGTTTTATCATGGAAGGCAAGGAAAATATGGGATGCCACCTGAAGAAATCCATTTATGGATTAAGACAAGCCTCTCGGCAGTGGTATCTAAAGTTTAATCAAACGATTAAAAGTTTTGGATTTAAAGAAAATATTGAGGATAATTGCATTTATGCAATGTTTAAAAATGGGAAATATATTTTCCTAATCTTGTACGTGGATGATATCCTGCTTGCTAGTAGTGATGTTAGTCTACTACAAGAAACAAAGAAATACTTATCCTCAAATTTTGACATAACAGATCTTGGTGAAGCATCATATGTTTTGGGCATAGAAATTCACCGAGATAGGAACAATGGAGTCTTAGGACTATCTCAGAAGGCATATTTAGAAAAGGTTCTTAAAAAGTATAATATGCATGCGAGTAAAGCCACACCTGCTCCAATAGTCAAGGGCGATAGCTTTGGGAAATTCCAATGTCCCAAGAACCAGTATGAGATCGATCAAATGAAAGCAGTACCATATGCTTCGGCAGTTGGCAGCTTACAGTATGCACAAGTGTGCACTCGCCCTGACTTAGCTTTTATCACCGGGGTACTCGGTAGATATCAAGAGAATCCAGGCCTAGAGCACTGGAAGATGGTAAAGAAAGTATTGCGTTATGCGCAAGGCACGAAGGACTACATGCTAATATACAGGAGAAGTGATTCCCTAGAGATAAAAGGGTATTCAGACGCAGATTTTGCGGGGGACAGAGATGATAGAAAATCCACGTCAGGATACATATTCACCCTCGCTGGGGGAGCTATTTCGTGGAAAAGCTCCAAATAGTCGATAGTTGCATCATCCACGATGTATGCAGAATTCATAGCATGCTTCGAAGCCACAGGGCAGGCGATATGGCTAAAGAAATTTGTACCCGACTTGAAAGTGGTAGATTGTATTCACAAACCACTAAATATGTACTGCGACAACCAGCCCGCGGTATTTTACGCTCACAACAACAAGTCGAGTAATGCTGCCAAAACAATAGAGATAAGGTATTATGTTGTGGAAGATAAAATCCAAGATCAAACTATAAGTCTCGAGCATATAAGGACAAAAGATATGCTTGCGGATCCGCTAACGAAAGGCTTACCACCCAGTGTGTTCAAGGAACACTTAGCCGGCATGGGTTTAAAGGAAAGCCTTATGATTCCTGGATAGGCCCAAAAGGAACAGAATTTGTTTCTGAACATAACGTATGTTGTAGCTGTATGATTCTAACGGCAATTAAGCCGTGACGATGAAACATGCTCTATGTACCAATATGTGATGAAACAGATAAACTAGAAAGTATAAAGTTAAAAGTAAAGTTGAGATCAAGGGGGAGAATGTTAGGTTGATCTCTCTCCCGTTCGAGCCCAACGGGTCGAACGGGCCCCTGACTCGCGCCCTGATCGGGGGCGCCCAACCAAACCATGGTTGGTGGGCCCCTATGACCCGCGCTATATAAACAGAGGTGGGGGTCGGGGCGCTATTGTTAATCGCTGCCACAAACCCCACCAACAATCCCTACCGATCTAGGGTTAGCGCGGTGCTCACGGGAAGCTCCACCACCTCGCCCACTCTCCGCCATCGCTGTGCGCCCCAGCACCACGATGGCCTCCGGCTCGAGTTCATCCGCTGCTGGACAAGGTAGGTTCACCGGATCTACTAGCCTACTCCGATCCAAAGGTCTATCAGGATGCAGCCTGCGACACCTCCGGTGCTCCGTTCTGCTGCACGTGATGAACCTGCGCCGCCTGCACAGCTTGAGCTCCAGCCGCCTGCCCGCCCTGCATCTGACCAGCACCGATTTGCCCCCACTGGATGTGCTGTGGCAAGATGGGCCGCGTAGGCTTCCTCCCATCTGTAAAAATCGCATCCACCCCCCGATGGCTGCCAGAGATTCACGAGAAAAAACATACGTTCGTGACAACCTAAGCAAGAAGAAACATCGGAAAAAAAACTGCGAAAACCAAATCCAATAGACTGAACTTACGTTGTGATTCCGGCACTTGTAGAATCGCAGGCCGGCGTTCTGCCCGCGCCGCGCTACGTAGGTGACCACGTTCCTGCCACAGTCCGGGCAAGGCACGATCTGCAAAACAGCTGGATCAGCACCTGGATCTGCCATCTATCCGACCTAACTGTTCTCTTTGCTGCAATTTGTGGCGAACTAAAAGAAACACTGCGGCGGCGGATCGGCTAGGGTTCCTCCTTCTCTCGATTTGGGGATAGAATGTGGGACAAACAAACAAGTACCCGTGACATAGGTTAGAATCATAAGGTGGGCTGGGTTAAGTACATCGGTTGGGCCGGAGATGGGCCGCCCATCGCGACCACTTCCCGTGGTACGGTACATACATGTACAGAACAGGAAACAAACAACCCGTCACGAAATCACCGTCAACAGCATTCTAACGTCGGATCCAACACCGTCTACCACTCCGTCCCGTGACCGTCGGGTACACACATTAACTCGCCTTACCAACAGACGGTCCCACCACGAAAACCACGCATCTCAGGGGAAACGAACGCCTCCAGACACCGATAGCGCGCGAGCTCGTCCGCGTCGATCAATTTTCGTATTCCTCCCTGTTATATCTCAACTGTTCTGTGGATTTCTTTATCTGCTTCCGTTTACGTTGATTACGTGGTTGGTTCTTCGTGTAGCGATAATGGTCCGCAGTGGCCGACCCAGCCTCCTCGGCGTCATGCGGTTGTCATTGGCCTTCAGGTCGTTGGCACGTGCCTATGGCGCTGCTCCAGGTGCGAGATAGGAAGGTCGCGGGGGGAGCAGTCGCTGCTGATGGCGTTGTCGTCGTCCGAGAGGACCATCCTCGAGCGCCTCCCGTCGAAGGATCTAGCGTTCCTGCTCGGCGTCGGTTCTCCTGCGAGCACCTTGCCAGTGGTAATCGGCGGGTGGAACGACGAGGCACACCTCCGGGAGCTCCAGCGGGAGAGCATGTCCCCATTGGATACGTATCGACGGTTTTCCTAGCGGCGCTTTGGTCCGCTCGCTCCTTACCCCTGTCTCGAGTCTGGGCTCTCAACTACAAGGCGGCGACCACGGCGGGCTTGCCCGAGTTGGCATTCAACTGATGCGTGCGAGATGTGGTCACCGTCCGCTTCTACTCCCCGGTTGTCCGCCCTGTCCAAGCGACCTCTCTTACTCCAGTCATCTACCCGGTGGGAGCACCATGCGACCAGCACGCGCGACGGTTCAGCCCTAGGCAGGCGGATGTGTACGACCTCAGGCAGCCTCATCGCTGCCTCAGTTCGTCGGATGTGTGCGACATCATGGGCGTCCATCGCATCATCTCCCGCCCCGCTTGCGTACATCTCGTGGGCATACGCGCCGGAGCAGTGGCTTCACTACATCGACACCATTACTACCCCAACATGTAAGCGTCTTCTCCTCCTCCTCCTTCGGCAGTGGTTGCGTCTTTTTTTTTTTTTTGAGGAACTGGCAGGTCACTGCCTATATATTAAGCCGGAGAAAAGTAAAACAAATAGTTCTTACAACACAACGTTACAAAAAGGTAGAAAGTCTAGTCTGGCTCAGGTTCTGGCTGGTTCTCAACATCACTAAGCCAGTGAGATGAAAGCATAGGTTGAAGAATTTCCTGGTTGATGAGGAGAAGCACACCCTGCTCAGCAAGAGTCTTATGCTCGAATACGCGTCTGTTTCGTTCCTTCCAGATATTCCAGCAGGTGTAAATGGCCGTGGTGGTGGTCTTCTTGCCAAGGGGGCAGATTACATCATTCCACCAGGAGATGATAGAGGTGTCATGCATGGCAGCCGTGGCCAGTCCAGGAGCAGAATGGAAGTTCTCCACCAGGTGCCACACAGAGCGTGCAAAGGGGCATTGCAGGATAAGATGGAAGGCAGATTCTTCTTCCTGATCGCAGAGATTGCACCTCGGATTGTGCGGGAGTGCACGCCTTGCCAAGTTGTCGTTGGTCAGAATTTTGCCCTTGAGGAAAAGCCAGAAGAAGAACCTGCATTTGCCCTCGACCTTGGCCTTCCACAACTTGTCGTAATTAGCAACCGGTGCAGAACCAAGAAATTGAGCGTGATATGCCGATCTGGCAGTGTATGTCGTCGAGACAGTGCGGTTCCAAGAGATACTATCTTCCCTGTTCGGGTCCAGAACAAAGTGCCGCAGCTTTGTCCAAAGAAAGGTGAATTGACGAAGCTCAGGCTCAGTGGATATGCGATGCAAACCCGACAACCAGCGCTGGTCTGCGAGTCCCTGTGCCACTGAGAAATTCTTCCTGTAGCAGAGACGGAAGACGTCAGGTGCTAGTTGACAAGGCGCCTCACCATGAAGCCATCGGTCTTGCCAGAAGCGAGCCCGCGAACCATTGCCCACAGTGATATTTGTAGCAGCAGCAAACAGAGCCTCGTCATCTCGGTCACAGGGAGTGGGAGAGCCAACCCAAGGCCTATTCTGGTCCCGCCACTCGAGCCACTTCCACCTAAGCCGCAGCGCCCTTCCAAACCGCTTCAGATCAATCACACCAAGACCCCCAAGGTATTTCGGGCGGCATACCGTGGACCAGTTGACCAGAGCAATGCCCTTGTCTGCCTCCGGCCGGGAGCGCCACAGGAAGTTCCGCCGTAGCTTGTCGATTTGCTTGATGGCCCAAGCACCAAGCTTAAAGATGGTGATTAAGTACACCGGAATGGCGGAGAGCGCGGAGTTAATAAGCCGCAGACGAGCGTCCCCAGACATGAGCTTGCCGCGCCAACGTTGAAGTTTGGAAGCCAACTTGTCCAGAATAGGTTGGATGTCAGCCCTGGTGATGTTCTTATAGTGGAGAGGGAGACCAAGGTATCGACAGGGGAATTGAAGCACAGGCACGGGGAAGTGCTGTAGAAGTGATTCTAGGTTTACGTGTTCACAGGAGATGGGGTAGATGCCACTCTTACTAATGTTACAGACAAGGCCTGAAGCAATGCCAAAGCTGGAGAGGATGTGTTTTGTGAGGAGGATGTCCGCCTCGTTGGGGGCGATGAACAGAGCCGCGTCATCGGCATAAAGACTAACCCGAAGTTGGGAGGGGGGTAACTTGATCGGGGACAAGGCTCCAGAAGAGGCAGCACGCGCAAAAAGCCAATGTAGTGGAGCGATGGCGAGAGTAAAGAGCATGGGTGAGAGAGGGTCACCTTGGCGTAGACCACACCGGTGGGAGAAGGGCTGGCCAAGCTCGCCATTCGCCATAACACGGGAAGACGAGGAGCTCCAAAGCAGTGAGACCATGTCGCACCACCTACTCCCAAAGCCTAGTCGTGGCATAAGCTCGAGCATGTAGGACCAGGAAACGTTGTCGAAGGCACCAGCGATGTCAAGCTTCAGAAGTAGAGCAGGATCGTTGACAGAGTGTAATTTCCGGACGGCATTCTTGACAAACAAGAAGTTGTCATGGATGCTGCGAGTCTTGATGAAAGCGCTCTGGGAGGGAGGGATCAACACTGATAGGAACGGAGCCAGGCGGATGGACAACATCTTGCAAACAATCTTTCCGACAGAGTGCATGAGACTGATGGGGCGGAACTCCTTGATGCGAGAAGCCTCATTGGATTTGGGCAGAAGAGTAATGTGAGCAGAATTCAACATGTGCCAATGATTACCGCGAAGGTTGAAGAACTGACATATGGCCGCAGTAAGATCATGCTTAATCACCTCCCAGCAGTGCTTGAAAAAATCAGCGGTGAAACCGTCCGGCCCAGGCGCCTTACCGGAAGGTAGACCAAAAATTGCCGCTTTAATTTCCTCCTCTGTGAACGGGGCATCCAGGGAGGAAAGGTCAAGTCTGGGAAGGTCCAAGGCATCCCAATTAAGCGATTGGTTCCTTGCTTTAACTGAGCCAATGGTGACAGAGAAGTGCTTGTGAAGCTCAGCATGCTTGTCAGCTTGGGTGGTGAATTGGCCATGATCGGACTGCAAAAGGGGAATATAATTGCGGCGGCGTCTCCCGTTGGCCTTGATGTGAAACAGCCGAGAATTAGCATCACCCGCACGAAGCCATAAGACCCTTGATCTTTGTCTGATCCTGATGCGTTGGATTGCGGCAAGGCCAAGCAATTTGCGCTTTAGATAGTGCCTTAGACCGATTTCAGCAATAGTAAGGTCTCTGTGGTCTTGAGCATGGTCCAAGCCAAGGATAATCTGTTCCGCAGCGGCTGAGAGTAGCGTAATATTACCAACTGTTTTCCTACTCCAGCAACGCAAGGAGCGCCCAAGACGCGACAATTTGTCGTGTAGGATCATCATGGTGTCCGTGTGAGTGCAAGGTTCACTCCAGGAGTTGCTCACCGCATCATCAAAACCTCTCATCTTTAACCAATAATTTTCAAAACGGAAGCCGCGGAAGCGCCGGTGGTTGATCTGTCCAGTGAGAACCATGGCACAGTGGTCAGAGACCGAGGAGGATAAGGCCCTCAGGTAGCATTGGGGGAAAAGCAGTCCCCAGTCCAAGGTGCAGAAAACATGATCAATTTTGGTCTTTGTCTGCAGCTGGCAAGAGCTCACCCAAGTGAAGCGTCGACCGTGAAGTCGCAGCTCAGAGAGTTCCATGGAGTTCAGAGCAGAAGTGAAAGCATTGATCAGTCCGCGGCTGATGGTGGCGTTGCTCTTGTCCGCAGCCTTGCAAAGGAGGTTGAAATCTCCTAGGAGAAGCTAGGCCGGCAGCATGGTGGGGCGGATAGCCTTGATCTCATTGATGAATGCCATCTTCTCTGTGTCCCCCTGCGGCCCATAGACGGCAGTGACACTCCAAGAAGCGATAGAGGCGCGCATGACAATAGTAGCAGAGACCGTGTTGGCGGTGGTGGAGGAGCTCTGGATGTTGAAGAGGTCAGAACTGAAAGCCAAGATAATTCCTCCCCTGGTTCCGTCCGCGGGGAGGAAGCAGAAGGCATCAGTGAACAAGGGGCCAAGGAGCTCCAAAATTAGCCTTTTATCCACGGAGTCCAGTTTGGTCTCTTGGAGACAGACAATGGAGGCGCGGTTGCGAACAACCAAATCACGAACAACTTGGCGACGTGCGGGGTTATTCAGTCCCCTCACATTCCAATTGAACACAACACAATTATGATCACTCATCGGGAAACAAAGGAGCTCTGTTGAATTGAAGAGGAGCAGCTAGAAGCCTGACGAAACTGACGAAAATGGAAAATGGCAGTAGAGAAGGAGCCACCAGTAGGACGGGTTCAGAAAAAGAAGATACAGATACATAAACTGCAGCGGCAGCGATGGGGACGCTCCGCGGATGTCTGCGAGGGGCGATCATGGGGAGGGGGGCATCTCGCGGTGGGCGCGCGTGGTGAGCGAGCTCACTTGGCAGCAGCACGTTTGGCGCGCACCCTGCGGCCGGAGGAGGGTCTGCTCAGCAGAGCAGGCTTGGCCTTGGAGAGCTGGCAGGAACCGAAGAGGGCCTTGACGGCGTCGATCTCATCAGGAGAGAGCGGCTCATCAGGAGAGAGCGACCTCATCGGCGATTCCCCATTTCCTGCGAAGGACGCAGCGAGCCCTTTCGATGGTGCCAAGAGCGGACGCGGGCTTGCCGGCCAAGCGTCGGCTGGCGCGGCGAGGAGGGGCCGCAGGGGTGGCCGGGGTGGCGGTGGTCGGAGCCGTGGCGATGAGTGGCGGTGGGATCTCGACGAGGATAGAAGCTGCAACAGGTTGCGTCTTCTCATGCTCGACGATCCTCGCAAGAACTGAGTTGTGCCACTCACGGTCACCTGTGATGTTTGCTGAATGTTGTGATGTCCTCTTAATCTCAGGCACTGGCGGTAGCCATTCCGGCGGTGACCATGGCGCGGGTACCACACACATCCTCAGATCCAATCCCATCTCCTCCTTCTCTCATGCCTCCCTTCAATCTCGGACTACCGTGAAACAGAGCCAACGTCGCCCGCTCTTTTGTCTACAAAGCTCAACTCACTGGACATGATGCGATACTACTCTCCGTGCTCTGTTATTGAGGCATTCGGCATTGCAAAAACAGTTGAAAATAATAATTCAAGGTACTGAACCTAAATGCGATGCATCCTCCTTTACTTCTTGGATGGCTATTAATTCAGTTACGCAACTTCAGTGTGTTTATTATCTTCACAAGACTTGCTTTACATCTTAACTTTCTTGATTCTGTAGTTATTTTGGCAAATTTGTTGAGATTCAGTTTGACTAGAATGGGAAGATTCCAGGAGATGCCACAAGGACTTATCTTCTGGGAAGGTCACGTGTTCGTCAACTATCTGACCCAGAAAGGAAGTATCACTGCTTTTACATGATATGTGTTGCACCACCAGAAGTAAGATGAAGTCATGAAGATCCTGTTATATATGGTCTTCTTCTCAAAAAATTTGGAACCACATTATTTGTGAACTACTACATTTTGTTCGCAAATGCTGTACAAGAATAGTCTACAATACTCACTAAGTCTGAAACATATCCTATTCCGCATTGTAAAAAACTGAAGATATCGCAAAAACCTCGGGGCATTCACACATTCTAAATATACTAAACCTAGGTAGGATCCTTCTAAACCTAGCTAGGATTTATTTTTTTGAGTTTTTTCACAGCCAAAATCGGACCAAAGGGATGCTGCCTAAGGATGGCAATGGGTAGGGTATGGGCAGGGTAGAGCAATACCATATCCATACCCGTATAGTAGGTGGGTACAAAATTCTACCCATACCCGTACCCGCGGGTATGAAATTTTACCCATACCCATACCCGACGGGTATCCATACCCATTGGGTACCTAGCGGGTAGAACAAATAGTACATAAGTTGTTCATAATTTTACACTCATTCATAGCATATTTGACAAAGAAATCAATTATCTCAGCTCAGTAACAGGAAGATGAGTAAATGGCCACTATCAAAATTTAGAAATCACAACATACTCATAATTCAATAGGAGTAGACGAGTCACGTAAATTAATGATTAATTGATGAAAACTTAAATTAGTTCACATACGGGCAGGGTATGGGTATACCCACGGGTAGAAGGTTGTACCCGTACCCTATCAATGACTTAACGAGTAGGGTATGAGTACTATCCATGGATATAAAAGTGTGCCCATACCCTGCCCATGCGGGTACGGGTACCCGCGGGTAAAATTGCCATCCTTAATGCTGCCACGATAAAATAGTGGGCAATATGACCGGGTGCACTCCAGGGTGGACCTAACTATTTCACATCGGATTTGAGACATTCCCTCTGCCTGCACATGGGCTGCATGGTTGCAATCTGATTTGATTGCGTCTATTTTGGTTGTTTCCTGTTTGGACTGACCAATGCATGGCATTGGTCATGTGTTTTATCTGCATGTGACCTGAATTAGTTCCTTTCTTTGAGTTCAAAATAGCCAACATTGAATGTGGAGTTTGTCTAAGTTCCGAAAACTATGTTGCTTTTAATATCGAATTAATATGGTCACTGAATTATGTTCAGGTTCATGAACTGCAATATTAATTTCTCCCAAATAGTCTGATTATTTTCCTTTTAACATTCATGCTACGTGACTACCTTTGTTACAAATTAGCTACAAATAGCTAAGTTGCCATTTAGATATTTTAAACATGTACTGCGACCATTGTTCTGGCAATATTTCAACTGTCAATATTCTAATGTCTGCTATTGTAGTCACTCTATTCTACTGTTACTTTGCTATCATACTTGAAGTTAGTTGCAACTTTATGGAAGTGAATATAGTAGCATATAATTCTCAGGTGATGCAGTCTCCACTTCACAGCATATGCGAATGCACCAACTTCTTTGAAAAATTTCTACAGGTTTTCCTCCCTGTAACATAACATAGTCATACAGGCAGGTGCAAGAGATCACTCTGAATCAACTAGCGTCGAAATGGAGCGAGCAGCCCACTGAGAGCTCGCAGGGAAGAGGGGGGTGGGGGACAAAGGAGACACTGCTATCTGAATTTTTCAGATAGTAATGTTTATGTTTGAATACATGAAAAAATTATCAAATATCAGTTGTCGGCCTTCATGGCAGTACTGAACAAATTAATTAAAATGCCGCCGTTGCTTGGCAATTTGCTTCGTGGAAACAAATGCTAGAGGATATGTAAGCATTGGCATGAGTATGCCATACATTTCACTATTAGGACTAACAAAGGCCGTTTCACCTAAGAGGACCCATGTGTTGGTACTTAGTTTTGATGTCTACTTTTGTTTGCTTGCCATTACAAAGCCAATTAAGATATATCTTTTTCATACAATTTTTAATATGTCCAGATGTTTATTCCACACATTGCTATTTATATTTATAAATGTTGAAAAAATGCTTATAGGAGTATTAGTTCTGCCATAATTCATTCCTAGTAAGCATTGATGTTTGGAAATTCATTTATATTTGGGAAGGAAGGAGATAGCTCTGGCTATACGTTGATGTATTTGTTTCTGGAAAGAAAATGCATCGACTCCGCAACATAATAAACCGAAGTTTGTGAATCACATATACACATCTTCCACTACAGATTATGATGGATTCATAATAAAAAAGGCGACTCGGAAGTACCGACTCAATATGTTGCGACTCCTTCGACTTGTCTGAGCTCGAAACGCCGTTTTCACCCGATGAGATTTGGGAGGCCATTAAGAAACTTCCCTCTGGCAAGGCACCGGGTCCCGATGGGTTCACCGCCGAATTCCTTTGCTCCTGCTGGGATGTCCTCAAGCACGATCTCTGTGCCGTCTTCGACAAGCTATACGCCCTGAACGGACGTGCATTCCAGAGGCTAAACGAGGCTCTCATTACCTTGATCCCCAAGAAACCAAATGCGGCTTCCCTGACCGACTACCGGCCCATTAGCCTCATTCACCTTGTCGCCAAGCTCTTCGCCAAGGTTCTTTCTCTCAGACTGGCTCCTCGGCTGGGCGAGATGGTTTCGTCCAATCAGAGCGCCTTCATCGCGGGAAGGAGTATGCATGATAACTTCATCCTAGTCCAGCAAACGGCGAGGCAGCTACACAGGCTCCGGCTCCCTCGTGTCCTTCTCAAGCTGGACATCGCTCGCGCCTTTGATTCGGTCTCCTGGCCCTTCCTTCTTCAGGTTCTGGAACACCTGGGCTTTGGTCCTCGTTGGAGAGAGTGGATCTCCATCCTCATTTCCACGGCCTCCACGAGAGTCATGATCAATGGCACCCCAGGTCCCCCCCCCCATCGCTCACCATCAAGGCCTCCGGCAGGGTGATCCGGTCTCCCTGATGCTATTCACTCTTGCCATCGACGTCCTCAATTCTCTGCTCCAACACGCGGTCACCACCGGCACCATCCGACGCCTCACAGAGCGTCAGGCTGCCTCGAGCGTTTCTCTCTTCGCGGACGACGTGGTCATCTTTTGCCACCCCGATCCTTCTGAGCTCTCCGCGGTCAGTGGCATCTTGGACTTCTTCGGGTCTGTTTCTGGCCTACGCACCAACTTCGCCAAGTGCTTGGCTGTGCCGATTCAGTGCCCTGACGAGCTGTCTGGCGCAGTCGGAGCCGCCCTGGCTTGCCCAGTTGTGGCTTTCCCGATTCAGTATCTTGGTCTCCCCCTCTCTCTATGTAAGGTGCCGGCTTCTCAGCTCCAGCCCATCCACGACAAGATGCTCCTCAAGCTGGCAACTTGGAAGGCCGCGCTGCTTTCACGAGGAGAGCACCTGGCCCTGGTTCGGCAGGTTTTAACAGCCATGCCTGTGCACATTCTTCTTGCCATGTCGCTCTCCCCTCCTATTCTCAAGAAGGTGAACAGGATCATTCGGGATTTTCTTTGGCATGGCCGCAAAGACGCTCGTGCGGGTTCTTGTCTCGTCAGTTGGGCGCGTGTCTGCCGTCCAATCGAGCTCGGTGGCCTTGGGATCCGCGATCTTCACCGCACGGGCATCTCTTTGCGCATCAGATGGCTCTGGTTGTCTGCTTCTGAAAGTTCGCGCCCTTGGTCCCATCTTCAACCGCCAACGGACCCCGAGGCACTTCAATTCTTCCGGGCCTCGACCTCTTGGATCCTCGGCAATGGTTGTGACGCCCCCGATTTGACCGTACACTAATCATGCACGCAAATGTGTACGATCAAGATCAGGGACTCACGGGAAGATATCACAACACAACTCTAAAACAAAAATAAGTCATACAAGCATTATAATACAAGCCAGGGGCCTCGAGGGCTCGAATACAAGTGCTCGATCACAGACGAGTCAGCGGAAGCAACAATATCTGAGTACAGACATAAGTTAAACAAGTTTGCCTTAAGAAGGCTGGCACAAAGTAGCAACGATCGAAAAGGCAAGGCCTCCTGCCTGGGACCTCCTAACTACTCCTCGAAGCCGAACTCCATGTAGAATCATCCTCGGGATCTCTAGCTCCTGGACTCCAGCATCTGGTTGCGACAATCAGGTATAGAAAGGGGAAAAGAGGGAGAAAAGCAACCGTGAGTACTCATCCAAAGTACTCGCAAGCAAGGACCTACACTACATATGCATGTGTATATGTGTAAAGGGCCATATAAGTGGACTGAACTGCAGAATGCCAGAATAAGAGGGGGATAGCTAATCATGTCAAAGACTACGCTTCTGGCAGCCTCCATCTTGCAGCATGTAGAAGAGAGAAGATTGAAGTCCTCCAAGTAGCATCGCATAGCATAATCCTACCCGGCGATCCCCTCCTCGTCGCCCTGTTAGAGAGCGATCACCGGGTTGTATCTGGCACTTGGAAGGGTGTATTTTATTCAGTATCCAGTTCTAGTTGTCATAAGGTCAAGGTACAACTCCGGGTCGTCCTTTTACCGAGGGACACGGCTATTCGAATAGATAAACTTCCCTGCAGGGGTGCACCACATAACCCAACACGCTCGATCCCATTTGGCCGGACACACTTTTCTGGGTCATGCCCGGCCTCGTAAGATCAACACGTCGCAGCCCCACCTAGGCTCAACAGAGAGGTCAGCACGCCGGTCTAAACCTATGCGCGCAGGGGTCTGGGCCCATCGCCCTATGCACACCTGCACGTTGCGTACGCGGCCGGAAGCAGACCTAGCCCCCTTAATACAAGCGCGAGCTTACGGTCCAATGCGGCGCGCGCCACTCAGTCGCTGACGTCAAAAGAGCTTCGGCTGATACCACGACGCCGGGATACCCATAACTACTCCCACGTAGATGGTTAGTGCGTATAGACCAAATGGCCAGACTCAGATCAAATACCAAGAACTCGTTAAGCGTGTTAAGTATCCGCGAACGCCGACCAGGGCCAGGCCCACCTCTCTCCTAGGTGGTCTCAACCTGCCCTGTCGCTCCGCCACAAAGTAACAGTCGGGGGCCGTCAGGAACCCAGGCCCACCTCTACCGGGATGGAGCCACCTGTCCTTTCATCCCCCTCATCAGAGTCACTTGCGGCTACTCAACGAGCTGACCCGACTTTAGTCACCACATGTGTCATGTATATAATGTATATAGTATATACCCGTGATCACCTCCCGAAGTGATCACGGCCCAGTAGTATAGCATGGCAGACGGACAAGAGTGTAGGGCCACTGATGGAACTCTAGCATCCTATACTAAGCAGTAGGATAGCAGGTAAGGGTAACAATTGTAGTAACAAAGACAGGCTATGCATCAGGATAGGATTAACGGAAAGCAGTAACATGCTACACTACTCTAATGCAAGCAGTATAGAGAAGAATAGGCGATATCTGGTGATCAAGGGGGGGGGCTTGCCTGATTGCTCTGGCAAGTAGGAGGGATCGTCAACTCCGTAGTCGAACTGGGCAGCAGCAGCGTCGGTCTCGTAGTCTACCGGAGAGAAGAGGGGGGAAGAAACAGTAAATACAATGCAAACATAAGCATGACGATGCGTGACATGACAATGAACAGTGCGAGGTGTGACCTAACGCGACAGTAGGTGGTACCGGCGAAGGGGGGGAACATCCGGGAAGTATCCCCGATGTTTTGCGTTTTCGGACAAACGGACCGAAGGGGGAAAGTTGCTAGTTCGATAGGTTAGGGAGGTGTGGTGGACAAACGGACTGCGTATTCGGATTCGTCTCGTCGTTCTGAGCAACTTTCATGTTGAAAATATTTTAATCCGAGTTACGGATTAAAAGATATGATTTTCTAAAGATTTTATTAATTTCTGGAATTTAATTAATTATTTAATTTAATTCGAAATTTGGATTTATGACATCAGCATGATGTCATGATGACATCAGCAGTCAACAGGGGTTGACAAAGTCAAACTGACATGTGGGTCCAGTGGGACCCACCTGTCATTCACTGTTTAGGTTAATTAGGGTTTAGCTAATTAATTACTGCTTAATTATTTTAAACAGGATTAATTAACTTAATTACTTTAGTTAATTAATTAATTAATAAAAATTATTTTTATTTCTATTATTTTTATTTATTTATTTATTTATTTTTATTAATTAAATTATTATTATTATTATTATTTTATTTTATTTTATTTTATTTTTATTTTCTTTATCTATTTATTTATTAATTTTTTTAATTAATTTATTATTATCATTAGTATTTTTATTACTTATTATTATTATTTTATTTATTATTTATTTTATTATATGTTTTTGTTTTTTTAAACGTTCCAGTGGGCTGGGCCCCGTTGTCCAGTGGCCCAGGTGGGGCGAGGCCCACCTGGCAGCGGCCCAGAGGGGGCGATGCGGGTGCGGTTACGGGCGCGGGCGCGGGCGCCCGTTAGTGTGCGCCACGGCACCCAGAGGGGCGCCGGCGGGCAGGGCGCCGGCCGGGGTAGGGCGAGGCCGGGCCGAGGTGACCGGGGCAGGGGGCGCGGTGGCCCGGCGGGACGGACCCGAGCGGCGGCCAGCGAGGGGGGGCGCGGGCGATCGATGACAAGGCCGCCGGCGAGGCGTTGCCTCGACGCGAGGTGCGCGCGGCCAGGAGCAGGGGCGCGGATGGCGCGGGCGCGGTGTGGCCGCGGCAGTGGCAGGCGAGCAGCGGGGCGAGCGCGTGCGGGGTGGACGGCGGGCGCGGTGACGGCGCTCGGCACGCGTCACGGCGAAGCGGGGACAGGGACGGCAAAAGGGGCAGTGGTCGCGGCCAAGTGCGGGCGCGCGCGGCGGAGCGCGGTGACCGCGGGGTGAGGGAGAGGGGCGGTCGCGGTCCTCACCGCGATTCGTAGGGAACGGGGCAGTGGGGGTCGAGGGGGATGGCGGGGACGGCGGCGTTGGGGAGCAGGCCGTTGGGGAAGCTCCGGCGAGGCGAGGGCGAGGCCGGCGGGGGCGGTCGGCGGCGGCGGCCTCCAGTGGCGGCGGGGTCGAGCGCCTCGTCGATCCAGATCGGGGGAGGCAGAGGAGGGGGGATATTTCGGGGGTGGGGGTGTCGGTGGGGGTGGGGGGCAGATAAGGGGAGAGGGGTGGGCCGGCCCATTCGGGCGGCTGGGGGTTGGCCCAGTTGGGCCAGGTCCAGTGGGGGGGGGCTTTTGTTTTTCTTTTTCTTTTTTTTGTTTTTCTCTTTTTTTTCTTTTTTTTTTAGTTTCCTTTTATTTTAGTTTTAGTAAATTACCAAGGTGGCACCTAAATAGATTTTACAAATTATGCCACTGCTACAATAGTTTAATACTTATAACAATTTAGTTTTGAAAATGTTTATTATTTTTAAAGCATTTAAATAATTGTATTTGCTACTGTTTTATTCATTTTAGAGTATTTTATACATTTTATAAAAGTGTGGTTTCTCCACCATAATTACCTATGCAATATTTGGTTCACTCCGAACATTTTAGTTTTAATATTTGAAAACTTTTATTGTTTGCTTTTATTTAAATTTTGAATTTGTTTCAGTTCTGAACTATCGAGAGTTTATCAACAATAACCGCGGTGACATGGCATCATTAGCGGGGGATCACTGTAGCTTAATTATCCGGGCGTCACAATTCTCCTCCACTACAAGAAATCTCGTCCCGAGATTTAAGAGGGGAGTAAGGGGGGAAGGTTTGGTAACAAATCTAGCGGGTCTTCTCATCCTGGCTTGCACTTCTGGAAGAGGCTGGTCCAATACATTGATGTCTTCATTTCTCTGCTTCGGTCATCATGATGAAGTCGGCGTCCTTTCTTCAGGAACTCCATCGTACTTACGAAAGAATAAGGGGTGGGCATTCTGGGAGAACGGGCCTCGACAAGGTTGTCTATCGGGTCGACAACATCGAGGAAGGTGGCGAAAAGTAACCCTCGAATCGAAACTTAAGAAAATATGAGAGCAAAGTAAGGAGGTAACCTGGGAAGTTTCGAGCGGGCAGGCAATCGTTCGATGCCTGTTATAGGGCGTGAAAGGGTCAAAGCAACGGGAATAAGTATTGTGTCCGATATCAGACCTGAAGGTGGCTCGTGAATTACATACGAGGCCAGGTGCGAGGAACAACCTTGGAAACAGGGGGTGTACATAAGAGTCAGGTTTCGATCCTGTGGAACTGTGGGTTATGGGCCCACCATGTGGGTTAAAAGTAGGAAGGGCGGTGACATCTTGCACGATCATGATAGCAAGGCATGGCAGAGGGTAGCCTGTCAGTTATATGTCAGCAACATCGTCGGTACCAAGGGCGAGGGACGAAGAGAACCATTTTCCTGCTCGTTGAAACGAGGCGGACCATTAGGCAAAGTTCTCATCCATCGGTGGTTACCGAAATGTCACCAACAATAATAACAGGGTCTTACTGACAGAGTTGTACACCGAGGTGTTTACATAAGCAGGAGAATATTACTGCTTAGATCATATAGTTCACCAGAAAGGTTAAACCACACGATGGAAAGGAAAATATGATTATCAGATTAAACAGAAGAATGGAAAGGAAAATGTGTTTAAACACATATTTCAAGGTTATATCCTTCCCAAGGACAAGCTGAGCATGATATTCATGACAGGATATAATGTAGAAAACTCTTTAGGTAGGGGAGAGAAATTTCATGACATTACCCATACAACGGTGTTTGGATAATTGAGCAGGAAACATTTAGCATTGGGCTTCAAATGTTCCTGTTGAAAATCGGAGTACCATAGACATGCTTCGAGATAGCATTGACATGGTCTTCAAGCAAAGGTCAGACTTTGGATACAAAGGATCCATCGGAAACAACTTATAGAATAAGTCTTACAATTTCCTTACGGAAGAATGACTAACCTTGCCAAAAAGAAAACTATAACAATAGGTCCTCCGGCCAGGTGTGTTAGGAATGACATCACCTTACCGGGTCATAAATAGGCCAATGTTATAACTCTTGGAAATATGTTCCAACCATCATATCTGACCGAGATTCAGATCTGGTTGGTGTCAGGATAACTCAGACTCAGGATGCCTAAGAAGAAAAGGTGCAACACAAATTGTCGAAACGACATCGAAGATTCTTGGGAGATGAACTATGGAAGCGAGTCCCGAACAAGGGTTCATCATTAAATCAAGGGGAGGTGAGGAGGTGACTGATTGACGCAGCGACAATCCATTGAGATTTCCAAAAGATGGATTTCCACCACTATGTGAACAAGGAGATAACATTAGCTAGATCGAATGACTTAATGATGTATGCTCGAGGAAAACATACACAGTTAAACATTGGTTGTTAGGTGCACCCGAATATGGGCTTAGGTAGAATGATCAATGTTAGAACGGTGATTCGATAACCAATGGTCTAAGAATGAAATATCGACCATTAACTTCAAAGCAATAGGGTTGCTAGAAGTTTTGAAGTCGCACAATATAGTTCAATTGTCGGTATTCAGGTTAGAAACAACACGGGGATCATAAATCAAATGGAGATGGCGAGAAGTATTACTATATCAAGAATTCTCAAGAGGTGGAGAAATTCTCACAATATCCTTGACATGAAGGACAGTAATACTTCAATGTAGAACATAACATAAGCTAGATAGGAAAAAGCTCCATATCATGATCAAGTCTGAATTGGAGTGGGGGGGGGGCAATAACGTTGCCGATGATAACACAAATCATCGAGGGGAAAGGATGGTATTTCTCATCCTAAATTTCGACTGATATCCTGGAAGAGCTCAAAATGTTGGTGCTGATCACGACACATTTGTCGAGAGATTTCATGAAGATGTAATCTATCGGCGATGACATCAAGTCAGAGGAATGATGAAAGCGATAGGTTAATGGAACCAAGGGTACGGCACAAACTTGAAATCAAGCTTGTTGTTCAAGGCGAACTAATATGACGAGGAAGATCGACGTAAGCTTAGCTCATCATCGAAAGTTGTGTTCCAGGAAGGACCGGGTAGCACAGTTAAAAAGTTTTCACGATAAGGATATAGCCGATAAGGCTAGTAATGACTTGAAGGATTATTAAACTCGTAAGCAACAAGAATTACTTAGAGTTATTGAATCGGAGTGCGGAATCGATTCACTTGTCGGTGTTCTCGAGTGACTAATAACTCAGAGCCCGTGGAAAATTGGAATCAGTGAGAATGTAGCACTTGATGAAGAACTCATAAGAAGTTATGCAGTTCCATGATAATCTCGAGATACCAGGGGGTAATACTCGACGACAAACCAAAATTAGAGGTTGGACTGGGGTATTGCTCTGCAGAAGACAAGTGCCTAACTTGTACGAGAAATGGTGTTTAAAGGAGAACATGGTCGGAACCACGATTGCAAAAGGCCAGATCCCAGATATAAGATGAACTTATCCCAAGGGAATAATTAATTTAAGAAAAGCTTTAGTGATAAGATCTACATCGTGTCCATGGGCATGAACGCAAAGTTCAAGGTCGACTCCCACTTCTTCAATGCATAACCTTTCATTCACTTCTCGCGTTTGATGAAGTTGAAGTGTTGAAAATTTTTATCTGGTAAAATACCAGAAGAGTATGACTCATGAAAACTTTCGAGTTCACAGATATTAAGGAAGGCATAGGTTCAAGCCATCGGGGTTTCTTAGAACATATACCATGAACTTCGGGGTAAATAATACAAGCTCGAAAGTAGAGTATGGTTCACAAAGCAGAGGATACAATTTACCAAAGGCATCATGTATCCGAGGAAAAGCTCACCAGCTTATTTAATATGGAGGACATTGTCGGATAAAATCCGACAAAAGGGTCTGGTGGTCCCCAAGGGATCTGATGTGAGCATCAGTACTCAACCAGAGGATGAAAGAATGCAAGGAGATCAGACTATAGAAATAACTGACTAACTCAAAAGCTCAAATGCAAAGGAATTATGAATTCCAAGACAAGGGATCAGAAGCAATGCTCTGATTAGGGATGGATAAGTTGAATAGCCTCAGGGGTACAATCGATGACGATTTGATTGGTCGAGATCCAGCTCACGTTAAAAATGGCGTCTGAGCCGGAAGAATGAATTCTAGGATATGATTGAGGATTGCGAGCATTCGCAACAAATTGAATCAACGGACTCAAAATGATAATGACAAGAGATGCCAATAAGATTACGAGACTTATGGGATTAACCATAATGCAAGCAAACAAGAATTTCGAGAGCAATAGGCTCCTGAGGATTTTCGGAAGTTCGAATAGTATTTTGAACACTTTTGTGAAATACTTGAATCAACTGGGGATGACCGGATACTCGGTAAGTGCTAGAAATTATCCGTAGTGGTATTCATGTGGCAAAGAACAGCAAGGCAGTAAGCTCAAAAGATTCTCGGAGCAGCAAAGAGAATTTCGGGGTATCTTGTAATAACAAGATCAACTGGGAAACATTGTATGAGTGGCGAGTATACGTGGTTATCCATAGGAGTTTACCGATGAAAGGGAATTGCAAAAGCGATAAGCACAAGTTCTCGGGTTATCAGCGGAGAGTATCTTCAGGGTCTTCTCGTGCAACAGACGATCATCAGTAATAAGGGGCTCTCCGGGTGAAAGTGATAACGAGATCCTAATGTTAGATTTAGCAAAATTCACTTAACCCGAATAGAAGAGAGATCAGAGTCCCAGAGTATAGACAAGGAGTAAAAGATCCTAATACCACCCAATGACGACGTGGGCCCGTAAGCCACACAGCCATGTTAGTAAAAGTTTTTCTACGACTAGACTCGACTTCGGCCAAGGAGTTGGAAAGGGGGATTCCTACAGGCAGTTGGCTCTGATACCAACTTGTGACGCCCCCGATTTGACCGTACACTAATCATGCACGCAAATGTGTACGATCAAGATCAGGGACTCACGGGAAGATATCACAACACAACTCTAAAACAAAAATAAGTCATACAAGCATTATAATACAAGCCAGGGGCCTCGAGGGCTCGAATACAAGTGCTCGATCACAGACGAGTCAGCTGAAGCAACAATATCTGAGTACAGACATAAGTTAAACAAGTTTGCCTTAAGAAGGCTGGCACAAAGTAGCAACGATCGAAAAGGCAAGGCCTCCTGCCTGGGACCTCCTAACTACTCCTTGAAGCCGAACTCCATGTAGAATCATCCTCGGGATCTCTAGCTCCTGGACTCCAGCATCTGGTTGCGACAATCAGGTATAGAAAGGGGAAAAGAGGGAGAAAAGCAACCGTGAGTACTCATCCAAAGTACTCGCAAGCAAGGAGCTACACTACATATGCATGTGTATATGTGTAAAGGGCCATATCAGTGGACTGAACTGCAGAATGCCAGAATAAGAGGGGGATAGCTAATCCTGTCAAAGACTACGCTTCTGGCAGCCTCCATCTTGCAGCATGTAGAAGAGAGAAGATTGAAGTCCTCCAAGTAGCATCGCATAGCATAATCCTACCCGGCGATCCCCTCCTCGTCGCCCTGTTAGAGAGCGATCACCGGGTTGTATCTGGCACTTGGAAGGGTGTATTTTATTCAGTATCCAGTTCTAGTTGTCATAAGGTCAAGGTACAACTCCGGGTCGTCCTTTTAACGAGGGACACGGCTATTCGAATAGATAAACTTCCCTGCAGGGGTGCACCACATAACCCAACACGCTCGATCCCATTTGGCCGGACACAATTTTCTGGGTCATGCCCGGCCTCGTAAGATCAACACGTCGCAGCCCCACCTAGGCTCAACAGAGAGGTCAGCACGCCGGTCTAAACCTATGCGCGCAGGGGTCTGGGCCCATCGCCCTATGCACACCTGCACGTTGCGTACGCGGCCGGAAGCAGACCTAGCCCCCTTAATACAAGCGCGAGCTTACGGTCCAATGCGGCGCGCGCCACTCAGTCGCTGACGTCAAAAGAGCTTCGGCTGATACCACGACGCCGGGATACCCATAACTACTCCCACGTAGATGGTTAGTGCGTATAGACCAAATGGCCAGACTCAGATCAAATACCAAGAACTCGTTAAGCGTGTTAAGTATTCGCGAACGCCGACCAGGGCCAGGCCCACCTCTCTCCTAGGTGGTCTCAACCTGCCCTGTTGCTCCGCCACAAAGTAACAGTCGGGGGCCGTCAGGAACCCAGGCCCACCTCTACCGGGATGGAGCCACCTGTCCTTTCAGCCCCCTCATCAGAGTCACTTGCGGGTACTCAACGAGCTGACCCGACTTTAGTCACCACATGTGTCATGTATATAATGTATATAGTATATACCCGTGATCACCTCCCGAAGTGATCACGGCCCAGTAGTATAGCATGGAAGACGGACAAGAGTGTAGGGCCACTGATGGAACTCTAGCATCCTATACTAAGCAGTAGGATAGCAGGTAAGGGTAACAATTGTAGTAACAAAGACAGGCTATGCATCAGGATAGGATTAACGGAAAGCAGTAACATGCTACACTACTCTAATGCAAGCAGTATAGAGAAGAATAGGCGATATCTGGTGATCAAGGGGGGGGGCTTGCCTGATTGCTCTGGCAAGTAGGAGGGATCGTCAACTCCGTAGTCGAACTGGGCAGCAGCAGTGTCGGTCTCGTAGTCTACCGGAGAGAAGAGGGGGGAAGAAACAGTAAATACAATGCAAACATAAGCATGACGATGCGTGACATGACAATGAACAGTGCGAGGTGTGACCTAACGCGACAGTAGGTGGTACCGGCGAAGGGGGGGAACATCCGGGAAGTATCCCCGATGTTTTGCGTTTTCGGACAGACGGACCGAAGGGGGAAAGTTGCTAGTTCGATAGGTTAGGGAGGTGTGGTGGACGAACGGACTGCGTATTCGGATTCGTCTCGTCGTTCTGAGCAACTTTCATGTTGAAAATATTTTAATCCGAGTTACGGATTAAAAGATATGATTTTCTAAAGATTTTATTAATTTCTGGAATTTAATTAATTATTTAATTTAATTCGAAATTTGGATTTATGACATCAGCATGATATCATGATGACATCAGCAGTCAACAGGGGTTGACAAAGTCAAACTGACATGTGGGTCCAGTGGGACCCACCTGTCATTCACTGTTTAGGTTAATTAGGGTTTAGCTAATTAATTACTGCTTAATTATTTTAAACAGGATTAATTAACTTAATTAGTTTAGTTAATTAATTAATTAATTAATTAATAAAAATTATTTTTATTTCTATTATTTTTATTTATTTATTTATTTATTTATATTAATTTATTATTATTATTATTATTATTATTTATTATTATTTTCTTTATCTATTTATTTATTAATTTTTTTAATTAATTTATTATTATCATTAGTATTATTATTACTTATTATTATTATTATTTTATTTATTATTTATTTTATTATATGTTTTTGTTTTTTTAAACGTTCCAGTGGGCTGGGCCCCGTTGTCCAGTGGCCCAGGTGGGGCGAGGCCCACCTGGCAGCGGCCCAGAGGGGGCGATGCGGGTGCGGTTACGGGCGCGGGCGCGGGCGCCCGTTAGTGTGCGCCACGGCACCCAGAGGGGCGCCGGCGGGCAGGGCGCCGGCCGGGGTAGGGCGAGGCCGGGCCGGGGTAGGGCGAGGCCGGGCCGAGGTGACCGGGGCAGGGGGGCGCGGTGGCCCGGCGGGACGGACCCGAGCGGCGGCCAGCGAGGGGGGGCGCGGGCGATCGATGACAAGGCCGCCGGCGAGGCGTTGCCTCGACGCGAGGTGCACGCGGCCAGGAGCAGGGGCGCGGATGGCGCGGGCGCGGTGTGGCCGCGGCAGTGGCAGGCGAGCAGCGGGGCGAGCGCGTGCGGGGTGGACGGCGGGCGCGGTGACGGCGCTCGGCACGCGTCACGGCGAAGCGGGGACAGGGACGGCAAAAGGGGCAGTGGCCGCGACCAAGTGCGGGCGCGCGCGGCGGAGCGCGGTGACCGCGGGGTGAGGGAGAGGGGCGGTCGCGGTCCTCACCGCGATTCGTAGGGAACGGGGCAGTGGGGGTCGAGGGGGATGGCGGGGACGGCGGTGTTGGGGAAGCTCCGGCGAGGCGAGGGCGAGGCCGGCGGGGGCGGTCGGCGGCGGTGGCCTCAAGTGGCGGCGGGGTCGAGCGCCTCCTCGATCCAGATCGGGGGAGGCAGAGGAGGGGGGGATATTTCGGGGGTGGGGGGTGTCGGTGGGGGTGGGGGGCAGATAAGGGGAGAGGGGTGGGCCGGCCCATTCGGGCGGCTAGGGGTTGGCCCAGTTGGGCCAGGTCCAGTGGGGGGGGGGGGGCTTTTGTTTTTTTTTTTTTTTTTTTGTTTTTCTCTTTTTTTTTAGTTTCCTTTTATTTTAGTTTTAGTAAATTACCAAGGTGGCACCTAAATAGATTTTACAAATTATGCCACTGCTACAATAGTTTAATACTTATAACAATTTAGTTTTGAAAATGTTTATTATTTTTAAAGCATTTAAATAATTGTATTTGCTACTGTTTTATTCATTTTAGAGTATTTTATACATTTTATAAAAGTGTGGTTTCTCCATCATAATTACCTATGCAATATTTGGTTCACTCCGAACATTTTAGTTTTAATATTTGAAAACTTTTATTGTTTGCTTTTATTTAAATTTTGAATTTGTTTCAGTTCTGAACTATCGAGAGTTTATCAACAGTAACCGCGGTGACATGGCATCATTAGCGGGGGATCACTGTAGCTTAATTATCCGGGCGTCACAATGGCACTTCCTGTCGCTTCTGGACTGATAAATGGATGCAAGGCCGCTCCATCCAGGAGCTTGCCCCGGGCCTGGTGGCCTTGGTGCCGAACCGATCGCGCCGCTCCCGCACAGTTGCGGCCGCCCTCCACGATCGCGCCTGGATCAGGGACATCCGTGGCTCCTCGGGCCCCGAGGCCATGCTCCAGTATGTGGATTTATGGCGCAGGCTCCAGTCCATCGATCTTACCACGGAGCCCGACATCATCCGCTGGAAGTGGACGGAACATGGCGAGTACTCTGCTGCCTCCTGCTACAATGCTCTTTTCACAGGTTCCACGGCGTCCGAGCACTGGCGCATTGTTTGGAAAACCGGCGCCCCCCCTCTCGGTCAAGTTCTTCACCTACCTTGCATCCGTCAATCGCTGTTGGACGGCGGACCGGCTCTCTCGCCGCGGGCTCCCGCATGAACCGGCCTGTGTGTCGTGCTCGCAGCAGGCCAAGACCCTGCACCATATCCTTGTCGAGTGTGTTTTTGCCCGCACCATCTGGCAGGGCATCCTCTCCTGGTGTTGTCCCACAGCCGCGGTTCCGGATGGCACGCTTGGGTTTTTCGACTGGCTGAGTGAGACCCTTCCTCTGATGACTGCCGACAAGCGTCGTGGGATCTCCACCATTGCGGTGCTTACAGCTTGGTCTCTTTGGCGCCATCGTAATGTTGTGATCTTCGACAAGATAGCTCCCTCCTCCACCTCTCTCCTAGCGGCAATTCAAGAAGAGGCACGCTCCTGGAGCCAAGCACTATTATCCCTGTAATGTAACTGGTCTTGTAGGGCTGAGCATCCCATTCCCATGCTCGCTTGCATCGCAGTAGCGCTTTCCTGTGCACGCAACCACGATGTCAACCTGTACTTTCTATCCCCTATCAATGCAAAGATACGCTTCCAAGCGTATTCACGAAAAAATGTTGCAACTTCCGTTATCAACACACAACAAATTTCATTGCAATACATCGCTAGTTATTACAATCGCAGCCTTGGAGATGCCAAGCAAGTAGAGACTCGCACTTTCCTGAAAGAAAAAAAAACAAGTAGAGACGCGCACCGCGCTGCTGTTCTGGGGAATCCATGGAAGCGGCAATGGCGAGCTCGGTGGTAGGATCGAGGGCCGAATTCGGGTCCCGCCTAGGGCTCGCGAGGCCTTGGCTCAGACCCACCGGCGGCCGCGGCGGTCCTCATACCCCTCTCTCGTTTCGCCATCTGCCATGGCCGACCTCGCGCCTCGTCCGCAGCAGAGCAGCCCGGACTCGGGGCGTCGTCGCCGCCGCAAACCCTCACCAGCAGCAGGTCGGAGTGGAAGGGATTGCGGCGATGGAGCCCGAGAGGGGCAGCCCCGGTGAGGTGCTTGTTCTTTCTTCCCCTTCCTGTTACGATTTGTCCGTGACGGCGGCGAGCCCCATCCATCATGCGGCGGATCTGTATTGCAGGTGAGGGAGGAGATTGCGAGGTGCTACGAGCTCGTCCGCCGCCTCGGCCGGGGCGCCGTCTACCTCGGCTCCTCCAGGGTGCCGGCCGCGCACCCCCACTACCACCAGACCGCCCAGCTCGCGGCGGAGATAGCCAAGCTGCTGGACTGCACCACATGGACGGGCGCCGGCCCCGGCCTCATGGATGCTGCTATCCAGGGCGCCCTCGAGGCAGGCAAGCCGATCGGCGGCTTCAAGATCGGCAAAGAGGCCGGTGAATGGACAGCCTCGAACTTCCACCCTTACCTGCCCTCGGAGACTTACCTCACCTGCAGGTTCTTCTCGGCAAGGAAGCATGGCTTAGTGGATGCTGTAGTACGCAACAACTCTACTGACAGAACCGCCATCGTCGCATTGCCCGGCGGCATTGGGACGCTGGATGAGCTTTTTGAGATCATGGCGCTGATTCAACTGGAGAGGATCGGATCGGCGCTACCGGTCCCGTTCTTGCTGATGAATTATGACTCTTATTACTCCAAACTGCTGGAGTTTCTGAATGACTGCGAGGACTGGGGTACAGTCTCTCCAGGGGAAGTGGCATCGCTGTGGAAGATTTGCAGTGGGAACCATGAAGCCTTGGAGTACTTGGCACAGTTCTATGATGTGCCTACTGGGGAAAGGAATTATGGCATATCATCACCGCCGTCGAAGGAAGACAGGGTTCCTTCGTACACCGTCAGGAGATGACACAAGCTCTTCTCAAGAATGTTGTCTCTTTTTTTTCCCTTATGCAAAATATCATCATTGCAATAATTCTCATTCTCTTATGAGAATGTCAGCACTAATTTTATGGATAGTATCGATTTGTTTTGTTACATGTTTCAATTAGTAATGCAGGGATGGGCGTAACACAAAAAGAGAGCCGCCTTTCCATTTTACAAGGATTAAGATCATATAAGGAAATATGTACACTACTAACTACGAGTACTAAGCTTGATCAAATAATACAAGTGCCATCACTCTTTGGCCTCCTATTTTATCTTGACTTGTGTGTATTTATGTTAAATCAATACCTTGCCCAAAAATGTTCCGGTGCAGGATGCTGTTATAGTACCTCAACTATCGGTCAGAAGTTAGGCCTGAAAAATATTCAAAAAAAGCTGTAATAAACAGTGTGTATTGGGAAAAACTGATAGAAGATACCATATATACGTTCCACGGAGAATGTTGGTCTTATACCTTTTATCTTCTGAATTATCAGTTGCTCTATCAGATAGTGCCTTAGAAACCATAACAAAGCAAAGCACATATACATATATGGAATAAGATGCACTCTAAGAAGTCCCAAGTTCCCATTCAGTTGCTTCAGCAGTCATTCAAATATTTGTTCATCTCTCAGGCGTCATAGTTTGCATTGAAATAGACAACCTTCTCACGTGATTTAATCAACCGGGTTTCCTAATTTTAATCATCATGTAAGGTGCCTGTGGTATCATAACAGTAGAAGTGTGAAACAGGTTAAGCCATGTTTGATCCTGTCTGCCAAGACGCCAGAATACTGAGAACAGTAGAGCATTTCTTCGGTATCTGATTGAAAATTTACTCAGGCAAAGAGAACCAAGAAATTTGATTTTGTTCTTCATGTTTGGTTAATCATTGTAACAGTAATTTTGAAGGACATAAGGTTCATCTTGTAAAAAGAAGATTGACCGTAACCAAGAGCAAGAAATTACCACAAATGAAGGGGGCACGTAGTAGCATATGCTCCCTAATGGACAGTAAATTCAAAATAAAATAGTAAATAAATTTTAAAATTCTGATTTTTTTGTGTGTAGATGTCCATGTTAGTGTAGCACAAGTGTGTTTGACAATTTTCATGAGATACGGGATTGCAGTGCTTCTGTGGTGAAAAAACAAAATTAAGTGTAAGTGTGTAACATTTGGAGGTAACATTTGGCGTTTGACTTTTTTTTTTGCATAGGTCAAGATGCTTAAGTTTTTCTCTTGAAAATTTATAGGTAGCATTTGGGTGCGACAATGAACACATGTACTTTTTTTTTTAAAAAAAATTGACATTTGCAAATAACATTTTTAGCATGCCCCACATTGGATTTCCGAAAAGAAGGGGTGTAACATTGGATGCAAACCTGTAAATTTTTTTTTTCTGTAGAACTTTATTTTGGTACAAGTTTTATAATTTTTGACAAGAGAGTTTAATCCATCAAGATATCAAAAATTTATATAAATAATGGGCAGCACATAGAAGCAAGTTTATACAAAGAATGGGCAAGACAAATAGCAAAGAAGATATGCCAAAAATGGACAAGAGAAATAGCAACAGATAAATCGAAGCAAGTTTGTACAAAGAATGGGCAAGACAAATAGCAAAGAAGATATGCAAAGAATGGACAAGAGAAATAGCAACAGATAAATCGAAGCAAGTTTGTACAAAGAATGGGCAAGACAAATAGCAAAGAAGATATGCAAAGAATGGACAAGAGAAATAGCAACAGATAAATCGAAGCAAGTACTTGCCACCATAGTTTTTCCCTCTTGCATCGTTTTAGCTGTAATCTTTCAACGGCAATTTCCATCTTGAGAACCTTACAAACGGCCATATACTTTTTGGGCTGAGACGTATTAACCTTTATGGCAAACTCTTTTTTAATACTCTCCATAAAGAAATACGAGAGTGTTTAGATCACTACTGATCTAGACGCTCTTATGTTTCTTTACAGAGGGAGCACTCTATAACATAATGTTTGAGTGTCATTCTGAAGTTATCCATTGAAGGACAAGTGTCGCTCATGACCATCTTTGGATTATCCCTATCAAAGGAAGTGAACTGCTCCTCGGATTCACGATGATCAACGGGTAATGCTGTATCATCAGTGTGATTGGCATCAACGACCCAGATATTAGCATCAACAGGAGAGGTGTTAGCGTCATTAGCAGCCTGGCGCGTGCTCTCATCCTCCTTCAGACCAAGCAAAATTATATATCGTGTTCTCGACATGAACATCAAAAATCATATGTTTCTTCCTCTATCACAAGAGTTGATCAATCCACCCCGCTGAAGGTGGCCCGCGCCGCACTCGAAGAACAACATGTATGTACATCACCGTTACCCATACAAGGCAGGGGAAAAAAATCAATGTCGCAAATAAAGGGTTATCACGTGTAACGCAAAATTAATAATATCGTAAACAATGAAACTGCAGAGCAAATTAAAAGTACTAGTGTTACCTATTAATTGGATTAGCTGCATACTGGCCGTGCTCCTTGTGCAGGCAGACGGCCGACGGAGCGCTCAACTAAGGCGTGTTGTTCATCCCACAATCGAGCATCGTTTGACCAAAGACAACATGCATCGTGTCGACTGAATGCTAGTAGTTGGATATGATTAACTGAGGGCTTGTTCGGCATCACAATGTCGTCCGGTACAGGCAGGGCTAATAACGTTGGTCTTCCACCCCGAAATAATAATAATAATAATAATAACGTTGGTCTTCCTTCTCATTTATTTTTAGTTTCTTTAGCATCATTTTTTTTTCTTGCCAAACTTTTTTTCTTCGCAAACATTTTTTTGTTGAGAAAATTTTCTTCGCAAACATAACGCTGATTGTTGGGATATCCTCTTTAGTTGCCGGCCTGTTGGGCTATAAGAAAGCCCAGACTATGGGGCTCCCGATCTGTCCCCAGGCTCAGGTTTCGGTTGCTATTTCTCGAAAAATAAAAGTTTTAGTTGCTCCACATCGCTTCCGGAAAGGAAAGGTGAGCTGCTTATATACCGGTCCAAGGACGTTGCTGACACCACCTGGGACATGTGGTTAGCAAATTCAAAATTCACATAGAATTGATATTTGTCTACGGCATGTTTGTTTCGGCCATTAACCTGGGCGTCTCATTAAATGCCTGCTACCACTTCGATATGGAGTGCGTGCATTTTACGGGATGCCTATTTTTTCGAGATTTACAGGAGCTGCTAGGCCTTGTTTGGTTGCTGGGGGAGATGTACTCGGGGTAGAGCTGCCCCGGACTGAAAATTCCTGGCAAAACGAAAAGCCCAGGGAAATTTTGCTTAGATTCATCTTGACATTGATACGTGTCAAGCAGTCACCAGCACACCAGATCTTGCCGCTGGAGCTAGCAGCCACCGGAGATGCAGATCCAGCCCATCGGATGCATCACACCAGATCTCGCCGCCGGAGCTAGTAGCCGCTAGAGATGCGGATCCAGCCCATCGGATGCAGCGGAGGGGCTTGAGCAGGTCCTCGTCTTCTTTGTTCCTCGGCGAGGAGAGCTTGGAACAGAGAAGAGAGGAGGGGTCGACCAATCGAGGTGGCCGGCGGGAGGGACAAGGAAAGATCGAGCGAGACGGCGGCGTGGTTTGTGAATAGGCTAATTTTTTAAATAATACATTTTTTTATTAATTTTCATAAATATTACGCTGGGTAAATTTTTTTCAAAAATAATACACCGTCGGCCCACAGCAGGCCGATTGGACTCCAGCCGGCCTACAGCTGGCCGACTGGCCCTTGTCAGCCCACTGGAGCTAATTGGCTTGCTGTGGGCTAATTGTTTTTGCAAAAAAAGTAGGCATAAAAAATATATGTTTAAAAAAATATTAATTATGTAATTAAAAAATGTTAAACGTGTATAAAAAAATGTTCCTGATGTATACAAAAAATGTACAATATATATGCAAAAAAGTTGACTAAAAATATGTTTTAAAAAATGTTAATCATGTATTTAAAAATTGTTAAATGTGTGTATAAAAAATGTTCCTTATCTATACAAAAAATATAGAATGTGTATGAAAAAAAGTTGACACCAAACACCAAAAAAATATGTTTGAAAAAGAATATTAATCATGTATTTGAAAAAATGTTCCTTATCTATACAAAAAATATAGAATGTGTATGAAAAAAAGTTGACACCAAAAAATTATATTTAAAAAAAATGTTAATCATGTATTTGAAAAAATGTTCAATGAGTACACAAAAATGTTTCATGTATTGGAATGAAAGGTTAAACGTGTATAAAAAAATGTTCCAGCTCCGGATCCGGTATGGGAGCATCACGGACCTAAGCATGATTGGTTGCCCTTTTTTATGGAACTGGAACATTTTTTTCAAACATATTTTTTTGGTGTCAACTTTTTTTCATACACAGTCTATATTTTTTGAATAGATAAGAAACATTTTTTATACACACATTTAACAATTTTTAATCATGTATTTGAAAAAATGTCAACTTTTCAAACATATTTTTTTGATGTCAACTTTTTTTCATACACATTCTATATTTTTTGTATAAATAAGGAACATTTTTTATACACACATTTAACAAATTTTAAATACATGCTTAACACTTTTTAAAACATATTTTTATGTCAACTTTTTTGCATATATATTGTAATTTTTTTGTATACATCAGGAACTTTTTTTTATACACGTTTAACATTTTTTAATTACATGATTAACATTTTTTTAAACATATATTTTTTATGCCTACTTTTTTTGCAAAAACAATTAGCCCACAGCGAGCCAATTAGGTTCAGACGCAATCAGCCCACAGTGGGCCGACAGGGGCCAGTCGGCCAGCTGTAGGCCGACTGGAATCCAATTGGCCTGCTGTGGGCTGACTAGGCCCAGTCGGCCTGCAGCGGGCCGACGGTGTATTATTTTTAATTTTTTTATCCAGTGTAATATTTATGAAAATTAATAAAAAATGTATTATTTAAAAAAAAATAGCTGCGAATAGAGGGAGCGAAAGAAACGAGGGACTTCTCCCACGAGTCGTGGCTGGTGTTTTCTCGTCCCGGGGATTCGGCCGGGGAGGGCCAAAGTTTCCCTGACTTGGGCCTCGACCAAATGGCCCTTCAGAATTCCCTGGGAGAGGTTAGCACGTGCCTTTCTATCCCTGGGATTGGGCCGGGATACCTGGGTTTTCCCCGTGAACCAAACGAGCCCTTAGAGGTTTTCTTTACACAACTTCCCGTAAAACGGATATGGAAGCTATTGGAGTTGCTCTAAGATGAACATATACATACGATCAGGGAAATTTTTTCTTTCTCCCAGTAGCGATCGGGTATAGCATCCGCTGTAGGTGTGCATCTTCCTCCTTTTCCCGCACTATACTAATCATCTCTCACAATCTAGTCCCCAGTTCATGTTTATCAAGAACTAACAATCACACCTTTCTAGTGATAATCAAACTGCAAGCAACTTGATAACACTAGGTCAATCACCGCATACGCATGCGGTGGTTGCTTTTTTATGTTTGTTCGTCGAGCGGAAGAGGCTGCCGTTTTATTACATCACACACAGACCATTGCTACTACATAAGGTTTGTTTTATTACAATCACACACAGACCATTGCTAACATAAGGTTTGCCTCCTCGCAACACTAACATTTGAGCCTGCTCATCTTCAGTGGAGTTCCTTGAGGAAGTCCGCATGATCCACCAGAACCTGCAACCCCAAGAATAACATTAGTCACATACTGATACTGTGGCTGGCTGATTGCCAAGGATAATTCGTTTTCAAGCAATCACTACATCAGTTAGTAATCAATCATGCGTGCAAGCAAGTTCACATACAACCTTTAAGAAATCATGTTCAGTATTGACAACCATGCTGCAGCGAAATTTGAGGTGAAGTTCCATCTCACTTTATTAATTTGCTTTGCGACGTTTAGGATGCGTACTTTCTTCAACTGTGTTCTGCTAATTAAGTGGGTGACGCCTCAAATCTACTAAAGTTTATCTTCCATTATCTAGACAATGGATGATGGTGAGAGACGCAACTGGAGGAAATACAGCTCGGACTATCAATATAAACCTCCTTAAGATGATGCTGTTTTCCAAGTTTCTATTTTACAGAGTATCAGCTTGGCCTTGAAGGTGCCAATAAATTTACTAGTAGACTTTGAAACTATGTATTGAAGGCCTATATTTTTCTTTCCTGAAGTCAAATGGTGCAAAGTCTGACCAAGTTTGTAGTTAAAACTATGAAGAACCATAGTCCACAGTACCAAATTAATACTCAGTATATTTATTAGATACACAGTAAGTATTGTAGTTGTTGATAGTTTTTCTTACAAACATGGTCAGACACTGTACATTTTGGCTTCAGACGAAATTTATAGGCCTTCTTTTCAGAGACGGGCGGGAGTATGTACTAACTGGCAATAATTCATTTCTACAGAGGAACTAGCAATTAATCTGTGACTACAGTAGTTGTGTAGGCCAATTGAATTATTCTTTGTTCTGTTTCAAATTAATTCATTTAACTGCCAAAGTACGTTGACTACAGTAAGCTCTTCAGATTTTAAACCAAGCATTGACTACAGCAAGCACGTCTTGCATTCATCATTAACTGTTAATGACCCCTTCGATTCAAATAAAGCAGTGTTATGCATACGACATCCAGAAGACATACCACTTTCCAGCCATCTGGGTCAAGGAAAGAGGTGATTTTGGTGTTCAGCCCCGGCAGTGGCCCTGGCTGCCTTAGAATCTTTCCACCTAGTTCTTTGGTAACCAGCTCAACTGCTTCAGCGCTCTTGTACACATCGTCAGTGCCAATAGCAACCTGCACTTAGGCAACACATCATTAAGAAATGCCAAAACTTAAAGGAGGAAATAAGGGCAGAAGAAAACTTGTCAATACCTGAGCATATGCATTGCCCTTGTTATATTCCGTGACACCATAGTTGTATGTCAACTCCAGAACAGTGGTCTTGTCCTCCTCAGCATAGCCCATCATGGCAATAGTGTACTGCACAAATCATAAACATGCCCAGTGTATCAAAATTTAGAGGACAAATGGCATCAAAACACAATTGTCATGTGATGTACTCCCTCCGTTCCCTAATATAAGACCTTTTAGTTATTTCTTGATTCGTATGTATCTAGACACATTTTAATATGTATGTTCACTCATTTTAGTATGTATGTAGTCAATATTTTGAAATAGCTAAAAGGTCTTATATTAGAGAACGGAGGGAGTATGTACCTTATACTGAGGCACATCCTTCTTCCTCAGAAGCTTCATCCCAAGGGCCTGCATAAAAGTCAAATGTTAGAATATCCCACATATAACTATTGTTCTAGAGAATATACAGAAAGGATATTGTCTCTAACATTTCAAACAACCTCCCATTTTACAAAAATACCTTCTCGTAGAACATGATAGCCCGATCAAGGTCACCAACACGAAGCATAACTTGACAGAGAGGCTCAGGCGTCGGACCCCTCTGGATAAGCTCAAACATGTAACCATCTGGGTCTTGTGCAAAGGCAATCACAGTGGACCCTCCCTTGACAGGACCAGGTTCACGAGTGATCTTACAACAATCAGATGATTTAATTGTCTCAGACAGCTTGTACACCTGCATTGCATCCACAACATCAAACAAGCCCAAGGGTCTGTAACATGAAGGGTAAGATGTTGCAGGTAAACAATACATACATCCTCATTTGCGATGGCAAAATGTCCAAAGCCCGCTCCAATGTCGTACTTGTCAACACCATAATCTATCAAACGAGAAAGAGCATATTAGCACAAAAGAAGGTGGAAAAGAATGACACTATAGTCCCATGAAATAGTTTATCAGTTCATATTTAGAGAGAAGAATATGACCCCGTTCGTTTGCCAGTCTTGTCACTGAGGTGCATACACACGTTGCCCAAACATTAACAAGAATATCAAACTGGTTGCGTTAGAAACAATTGCGAGTGGACCAATGAACATACTGTAAGTCAGCTCAAGTGCAAAATTAGTATCCTCAGGTCCATATCCAAGAAAGGCATTGGTGTACTTCTCTTCGGGGACATCTCTTTTCCTCAGCAGCTTCATCCCAAAGCATTCTGTGTAACACCTATGAGAATTAAATCACTGGCATTAGCACAAACATACTGGTAATCATGGTGCAAATATCACCATCTAAAAAACTCCAAAATATAGCTAACATACTTAATTGTGCGGTCGAGATCTCCCACACGGTAAACAGCATGCAGCATCCTCTTTTTGTCCTGCTTAGGCCACTCCAACACTGCCTCAGCGGACTTTCCAGCATCACTACCGGTAGCCATCCCTGTTATCACCTGTAAGAGTTGCTGCGCATTCGATGATTAGAGCAAGAAAAGAGATGCCATCTCTAGCAGCTTGTGTACATATCTATATAGACAATGGTCCAAAAAGATTCCCTCTAAAAACTTTCTTAGTTGTCCAGCAGATTGTCGATATTCTCTCTCCTATATTTTAATAGTATCTTATAACCACCAACTCAACTACCATTTGATTGCACCGATTATAATCCATACAAGCATCATATAATAGCAAAAAAATACAGCAGAGACGGCACTCCTCTATGTAAATTATCCTAACTAAGTGCAAAATAACACAGTAGCAGCAGCAGTCCTTAATACAAGCATCATATAATAGCAAAAAATACAGTAGCAGCAGCACTCCCATATGGCCATATCTAAATTATCTTAACTAAATAAATAACAGCAGCAGCACTGGATAAATTAGCAGCTCCAGCCCCAAATCCCTGGACTACGGCAGCAGGATCACACCCCTCCATGAGCACCTCCCCACAGCCCAGCCGCTAGGTTCTGCTAAATCTAAGTAAAAAAAAAAGAACTCCAACAAATTGCACACACATAGTTGGATTGGGACACTGGGGGTGGTTCTAAAAAAAATTAGATCGGGGGATTTTCCCATGATTCTACTCGATTTTCCAAAAATCTTGCCCAGACGCAGTGCTTGAAACAAATCAAATTATATACAGATACGAATCCCAAGAACAAAGGGAAGGAGCCCATCTAACTTGTACTCCAGAAACCTAAGAAATCTAAGCAGACAGAAAGGAACGGGGAACCAGAAACTACGCACCGGCGCGTAACGGAAGCAAGCGGAGGGGAAAGAGATGGATATGGTGATGCTCACCCTGGAGATTCGATCGGGCAGAGATTCGTCGAACGCTGATGAGGAGCTCAGTCTAGAGGTTTCCAAGGAGAAGAGGGGAAGGCACCGTACTTATACACGAGTAACACGAGTAATGCGTTGATGACGACCTCCTGCATACAGGCTGTAAAGCGCATCTCTCCCACCGCTTGGGCCTCAAGAATAGCTGGCCAGATGGGCCGTGCCGGCCCGTTAGCACACATGCTCGGTCCCGGACGGGTCTTGCCCGGCACGGTTATAAACGGCAGATCCTATTTGACGCCCGCAGGCGTCAAAAGGACGTGGCTTCGCTGAAGCCTGGACACCCGACGCCCCATTTGGGCCGGCCCACGGTCGCGATGCTTTTTCTTCTTTTTCCTGTTTCTTTCATTTCTTTTTTTTGTTTCTTTTTCGTGTATTAAACACAGTTCATTGCATATTTATATACAAAAATGTTCATCGTATAGTTAAGAAAATGTTCAACATATTTAAGAAAATGTTCATTGTGTATTTTAAAATTGTTCAACATACATTCACAAAAATGGTCAATGTGTATTTAAACATTGTTCAACGTACATCATAAAAATGTTCAGTGTGTATTCAAATATTTGTTCAGCGTATATCAAAAAATGTTCAGTGTGTATTTAAAAACTGTTCAGCGTATATCGCCAAAATGTGCAATGTATATTTAAAAATTGTTCATCATTTGAAATTTCAATTTTTTTTGTTCATGTTTTCAGTAAATATTGATGTTTTTAAAAGTTTGATCAAATTTTTAAATTTTTTGATGATTTTCAAACACTATTAAAGTTTTTTAAGGAAAATTGTTCCTTTTTTCCCAAGAAATGTTGAACAGTTTGAAAAAAGAAATGGATCTGCCACTGTACATAGTAGTTTTACTGATCAGGCGATGCAAATTGTTATTAAAAACGGGTGCCGCAAGTGTAACACCAGAACATGTCAGGTCTGTTGGTTTGGAAGAGGAATCTACTAGCGGCAGATCGTGAGTTCAAGCTCTTACTGTCGCAATGTTTTTATGGCGAGTTTTTTCACGCGCCTGGATTTCGCTAGCTCCAACTGGGCCGGCCCTTTCGCAGTTCTCTTCAGCAAGGCTCAACGTCTTGACGCTCGCGGGCGTCAGACAGGGGGTCCCGTTATAAACGGGAGAGTTAGTCAAAAAAAAAGGTCAAAGCGTCTGGATTTCGCTAGCTCCAACTGGGCCGGCCCTTTTGCAGTTCTCTTCAGCAAAGGCTCAACGTCTTGACGCTCGCGGGCGTCAGACAGGGGGTCCCGTTATAAACGGGAGAGTTAGTCAAAAAAAAAAGGTCAAAGCGTCTGCTGCGGCGGCAGCATAACGGCGAGGCGGGTACACGCCTCCTCCTCCTCCTCCTCGAGCCGCAGCGCTTTCTCGCCACGAAGCAGCATCTACTCATATTGCATATGCCACTCGCCGTCGGCCTGCTCCTCGGCGAGCCAGTGGGCCTTCCAGTGCTCAAGGTGGGCCGCCTCTTCTATGGCGAGGACATTTGTAGGTGTTCGCTTTCTTTACTGTTGGTTCAGTGTATTTTCATTCTTCAACGAGCGGCATACAATCGGAGAAAGAAAAGGCTAGTATAATTTTCAATGTAACTAATTCTTTTATTGGTCATTCTGCGTCTAATTATCTATCCACTATACTAGTTTTTGTTTTCCTTAATGAAAGGGTGTCTTTCAATTTCAGCCTCTTAAGAGCACCTACAACAATAACAACAAAGATTTTAGTGCCAAACTAATTGGGATAGGCTAAAGCTGAACCCCATAAGATCTCGAAACTAACTCATGATTCTGGCACGTGTATAGCTAAGTTCCACGCACTCCTGTTAATTGCAAGTTCTTTGGTAATATTCCAGTCCTTTAGATCTCTCTTTAAGGAATCGTCCCATATCAAGTTTGGTCTACGTCGATCCCTCTTGACATTATCAACACGCTTTAACCGTCGCACGAAAGTTTCAGCAAGCAACAATGGAAGGAATGCTGGCGAACCTTGATAAGGCGATACTCGTGGGTGTTAGTGAGTTACTCTAGCATAGCGTTGTCTTTTACATACCTTTCACTCACATAAAAAATGTTTTCATTGCAAAGTCCTTCCAAAGTGTTCCTAATAAGCAACTGTTAGCTAGACAAAGTAGAATAATTGCTAGTTGGTTACTCTGTCCAAATTACTAAAAGCTTTATGTTAATTATCTTGACCTAACTTTCTTGCATAATAATCATTACCACCGCTACGGCTATGCTAAGTTTTTAGGTGAAGAAAGCGGTGGGCTATCTAAGCGTACCGATCATGAGTGAAGAAAATATTATCATTATTTTGTTAAACAACTGAGCTCCTTATGATTTTGTTTCTTGCTCGTGGATGACCAAGGTTTAAGCTTCAGAGGTTGATGAGTATTTTCTTTACACTCATTCCACCATTGTTTAAACCGGATAATCTTGGATATTTTGAGAGAATCACTCAGATCTATCACTAATGACTAATAAATGCAAAATACTGTAAATCACTATGTTTTAATTTGTTTTCACGGAAAATGGACCATTTGAGCGAAGGAAATGAAGCCACATATGGAAATATGAAGTGTGGAGATCAAGCCAAATTAATCGGAGACACAACAAAAGAAACAAGGGAAAAGAGGGAATCAAGCCAAATTAATCGGAGATACAACAAAGGAAACAAGGGAAAAGACAGCGCCCGGTGCGAGAGCTTTCAGCTCCCTACGCTAGCCCCAAGACACTTTATAAAAGGCACGAGGCCTTGTTCGTAGCGGGGAGTCGTCGAAAGCCACAGAGATTCGCTAGGATTACCACCACCACCAACAGACATTCCTAGGAGAAACGCTAGCCGCCGCCATCTTCATAAACCATTCTCCCTATAGTTTGCCATACTTATAATCGATACATTGCATACGACGAAATTGTAAGAAGCTCATCAATCATTCATCTACAATGCCATCAACAATGTTTCCCATCTGTGACCTGATTGCGATATGTGAGTACTCCCCTCAAGCCATGGGCTATCTAGCCTTATAGCCGTATGGACCTATGCACAGGAATGTTGGTTTCCATTGATTTTGCTTAACTGGACTTTTTTCGTATGTGTTATTGCAATGGCTTTGTCTCTTGTCTCTTTCTAGTTCTAAGGCCCCGCAGGTACCCGGGATCCATAGATCAATCAAGGAGGATGTGAAGTACATGCACACGTGGAAGGCTCTACCGAAAGTCAGTGATAATAAGGATTAGTACGGTAGCCGAAAGTAACTCCTTGAGGACATGAGGTGCGGTAATTAAATGTCCAATGTGTTGATCTAGAGAAATCCTTCATAACAGAGGTAACCCTTGACACGTCTCCAACGTATCTATAATTTTTTATTGCTCCATGCTATTATATATTCTGTTTTGGATGTTTAATGGGCTTATTTATACACTTTTATATTATTTTTGGGACTAACCTATTAACCCAAGGCCCAATGCAAATTGCTGTTTTTTGCCTATTTCAGTGTTTCGCAGAAAAGGAATATCAAACGAAGTCCAAACGGAATGAAACCTTTGGGAGAGTTATTTTTGGAACAAACGTGAGCCAGAGGACTTGGAGTGGACGTCAGGAAATCACCGAGGAGGCCACGAGGCAGGGGGGTGCGCCCTCCACCCTCGTGGGCCCCTCGTGGCTCGACCGACCTACTTCTTCCTCCTATATATACCTACGTACCCCGAAACCATCGAGGAGCACCACGAAAACCTAATTCCACCGCCGCAACCTTCTGTACCCGTGAGATCCCATCTTGGGGCCTTTTCCGGCGCTCTGCCGGAGGGGGCATCGATCACGGAGGGCTTCTACATCAACACCATGGCCTCTCCGATGATGTGTGAGTAGTTTACCACAGACCTTCGGGTCCATAGTTATTAGCTAGATGGCTTCTTCTCTCTCTTTGGATCTCAATACAAAGTTCTCCTCGATCTTCTTGGAGATCTATTCGATGTAACTCTTTTTGCGGTGTGTTTGTCGAGATCCGATGAATTGTGGGTTTATGATCAAGATTATCTATGAACGATATTTGAATCTTCTCTGAATTCTTTTATGTATGATTGGTTATCTTTGCAAGTCTCTTCGAATTATCAGTTTGGTTTGGCCTACTAGATAGATCTTTCTTGCAATGGGAGAAGTGCTTAGCTTTGGGTTCAATCATGCAGTGCTCGATCCCAGTGACAGTAGGGGAAACGACACGTATTGTATTGTTGCCATCGAGGATAAAAATATGGGGTTTATATCATATTGCATGAGTTTATCCCTCTACATCATGCCATCTTACCTAATGCGTTACTCTGTTCTTATGAACTTAATACTCTAGATGCATGCTGGATAGCGGTCGATGTGTGGAGTAATAGTAGTAGATGCAGGCAGGAGTCGGTCTATGATACGTCCATTTTGCATCATGCTTTTATATCGATATTTATTGTATTATGGGCTGTTATTACACATTATGTCACAATACTTATGCCTATTCTCTCTTATTTTACAAGGTTTACATGAAGAGGGAGAATGCCGGCAGCTGGAATTCTGGGCTGAAAAAGGAGCAAATATTAGAGACCTATTCTACACAACTCCAAAAGTCCTGAAACTCCACGGAAGTTATTTTTGGAAATAATAAAAAATACTGAGTGAAGAAAATACCAGAGGGGACCCACACCCTGGGCACGAGGGTGTGGCGCACCCCCTGCCTCGTGGGCCCCCTGGTGGCCCTCCGGTGCCCATCTTCTGCTATATGAAGTCTTTCGTCCGAAGAAAAATCATATGCAAGCTTTCGGGACGAGACTCCGCCGCCACGAGGCGGAACCTTGGCAGAACCAATCTAGGGCTCTGGCAGAGCTGTTCTGCCGGGGACACTTCCCTCCGGGAGGGGGAAATCATCGCCATCGTCATCACCAACGCTCCTCTCATCGGGATGGGGCGAATCTCCATCAACATCTTCACCAGCACCATATCCTCTCAAACCCTAGTTCATCTCTTGTATCCAATTCTTGTCTCTAAGTCTGAGATTGGTACTTGTAGGTTGCTAGTAGTGTTGATTACTCCTTGTAGTTGATGCTAGTTGGTTTATTTGGTGGAAGATCATATGTTCAGATCCTATATGCATATTAATACTCCTCTGATTATGAACATGAATATGCTTTGTGAGTAGTTACGTTTGTTCCTGAGGACATGGGAGAAGTCTTGCTATTAGTAGTCATGTGAATTTGGTATTCGTTCGATATTTTGATGAGGTATATGTTGTCTCTCCTCTAGTGGTGTCATGTGAACGTCGACTACATGACACTTCACCATTATTTGGGCCTAGAGGAAGGCATTGGGAAGTAATAAGTAGATGATGGGTTGCTAGAGTGACAGAAGCTTAAACCCTAGTTTATGCGTTGCTTCGTAAGGGGCTGATTTGGATCCATATGTTTCATGCTATGGTTAGGTTTACCTTAATACTTCTTTTGTAGTTGCGGATGCTTGCAATAGGAGTTAATCATAAGTGGGATGCTTGTCCAAGTAAGGACAGCACCCAAGCACCGGTCCACCCACATATCAAATTATCAAAGTACCGAACGCGAATCATATGAACGTGATGAAAACTAGCTTGACGATAATTCCCATGTGTCCTCGGGAGCGCTTTTCTCTATATAAGAGTTTGTCCAGGCTTGTCCTTTGCTACAAAAAGGATTGGGCCACCTTGCTGCACTTTATTTACTTTTGTTACTTGTTGCTCGTTACAAATTATCTTATCGCAAAACTATTTGTTACCTACAATTTCAGTGCTTGCAGAGAATACCTTGCCGAAAACTGCTTATCATTTCCTTCTGCTCCTCGTTGGGTTCGACACTCTTACTTATCGAAAGGACTACGATAGATCCCCTATACTTGTGGGTCATCAAGACTCTTTTCTGGTGCCGTTGCCGGGGAGTGAAGCGCCTTTGGTCGGTCGAATTTGCTAAGGAAAAATTTATATAGTGTGCTGAAATTTACTGTCACTTGTTACTATGGAAAGTAATCCTCTGAGGGGCTTGTTCGGGGTATCTTCACCCCGACCAGTAGAGCAAAGAGTTGCTCCTCAACCTACTGAAAATGAAAATGTCTACTTTGAAATTCCTTCGGGTATGATAGAGAAACTGCTAGCTAATCCTTTTGCAGGAGATGGAACATTGCGTCCCGATTTACACTTAATCTATGTGGATGAAGTTTGTGGATTATTTAAGCTTGCATGTATGCCCGATGATGTTATCAAGAAGAAGGTTTTCCCTTTATCTTTGAAGGGATATGCATTGACATGGTATAGGCTATGTGATGATATGGGATCATGGGACTATAAGCGATTGAAATTGGAATTTCATCAGAAGTTTTACCCTATGCATCTTGTTCATCGTGATCGTAATTATATATATAATTTTTGGCCTCGCGAAGGAGAAAGCATCACTCAAGCTTGAGGAGGCTTAAGTCAATGTTATATTCATGCCCCAATCATGAGCTCTCAAGAGAAATGATTATTCAAAAATTTTATGCTCGGCTTTCTGACAACAATCGCTCCATGCTCGATACTTCTTGTACCGGTTCCTTTATGATGAAGACTATTGAATTCAAATGGAATTTATTGGAAAGAATTAAACGCAACTCTGAAGATTGGGATCTCGACGAAGGTAAGGAGCCAGGTATAACACCTAAGTTTGATTGTGTTAAATCTTTTGTGGATACCGATGTTTTCCGTAAATTTAGCACTAAATATGGACTTGACTCTGAGATAGTAGCTTCTTTCTGTGAATCTTTTGCTGCTCACGTTGATCTCCCTAAGGAGAAGTGGTTTAAATATAATCCTCCCATTGAAGTAAAAGTAGTTGCACCTATTAAAGTTGAAGAAAAGACTATCACTTATAATGATCCTATTGTTCCTACTGCTTATGTTGAGAAACCACCTTTCCCTGTTAGAATAAAGGATCATGCTAAAGCTTCAACTGTGGTTCGTAAAAGCAATATTATAACTTATACACCTCCTGAGCAAGTTAAGGTTGAACCTAATATTGCTGTTGTTAAGGATCTCTTGGCTGATAATATTGATGGGCATGTTATTTATTTCTGTGATGAAACTGCTAGAATTGCTAAACCTTGTGCTAAAGATAAACATAGACCTGTGGTAGGCATGCCTGTTATTTCTGTTAAAATAGAAGATCATTGTTATCATGGCTTGTGTGATATGGGTGCCAGTGCTAGTGCAATACCTATTTATTTATATCAAGAAATTATGCATGATATTACACCTGCTGAGTTAGAACAAATTGATGCCACAATTAAGCTTGCCAATAGAGATACTATTTCACCAATTGGGATTGTTAGAGATGTTGAAGTCTTGTGTGGGAAAACTAAATATCCTGCTGATTTTCTTGTTCTTGGTTCCCCACAAGATAGCTTTTGTCCCATTATATTTGTTAGACCCTTCTTGAACACAGTTAATGCTAAAATAGACTGCAAAAAGGATGTTGTTACTATTGGTTTGGGTGATATGTCTCATGAGTTCAATTTTTCTAAATTTCGTAGACAACACTGTGAAGAGGAATTGCCTAGTAAGGATGAAATTATTGGTCTTGCTTCTATTGCCATGCCTCCTAGTGATCCTTTAGAACAATATTTGCTAGACCATGAAAATGATATGTTTATGAATGAAAGAAGGGAAATAGATGAAGTATTCTTTAAACAGGGACCTATTCTGAAACACAACTTGCCTGTTGAAATCCTAGGGGATCCTCCTCCACCCAAGGGTGATCCCGTGTTTGAGCTTAAACCTTTACCTGATACTCTTAAATATGCTTATGTTGATGAAAAGAAGATATATCCTGTTATTATTAGTGCTAACCTTTCAGAGAAGGAGGAAGAAAAATTATTGAAAACTCTGAAGAAGCACCGTGCTGCTATTGGATATACTCTTGATGATCTAAAGGGCATTAGTCCCACTCTATGTCAACACAAAATAAATTTGGAGGAAGACGCCAAACCAGTTATTGATCATCAACGACGATTAAATCCTAAGATGAAATAAGTGGTAAGAAAGGAAATATTAAAGCTCCTTGAGGCAGGTATACTTTATCTCGTTGCTGATAGCCAGTGGGTAAGTCCTGTCCATTGTGTCCCTAAGAAGGGAGGTATTACTTCGTTCCTAATGATAAAGATGAATTGATTCCGCAAAGAATTATTATAGGTTATAGGATGGTAATTGACTTTCATAAATTAAATAAGGCTACTAAAAAGGATCATTACCCCTTACCTTTTATTGATCAAATGCTAGAAACATTATCCAAACATACACATTTTTGCTTTCTAGATGGTTACTCTGGTTTCTCTCAAATACCTGTGTCAGCTGATGATCAAGCTAAGACCACTTTTACTTGCCCTTTCGGTACTTTTGCTTATAGACGTATGCCTTTCGGTTTATATAATGCACCTGCTACCTTTCAAAGATGCATGATGGTTATATTCTCTGATTTTTGTGAAAAGATTTGTGAGGTTTTCAAAGAGGATTTCTCCGTCTATGGACCCTCTTTTGATGATTGCTGAGTAACCTTGATCGAGTTTTGCAGAGATGTGAAGACACTAACCTTGTCTTGAATTGGGAGAAGTGCCACTTTATGGTTAATGAAGGTATTGTCTTGGGGCATAAAATTTCTGAAAGAGGTATTGAAGTTGATCAAGCTAAAGTTTACGCTATTGAAAAGATGCCATGTCCCAAGGACATCAAAGGTATAAGAAGTTTTCTTGGTCATGCCGGTTTTTATAGGAGGTTCATTAAGGACTTCTCAAAAATTTCTCGGCCTCTGACTAATCTATTACAAAAAGATATACCATTTTTCTTTGATGATGATTGTGTAGAAGCATTTGAAATACTTAAGAAAGCATTGATTTCTGCACCTATTGTTCAGCCACCTGATTGGAATTTACCCTTTGAAATTATGTGTGATGCTAGTGATTATGCTGTAGGTGTTGTTCTAGGGCAAAGAGTTGATAAGAAATTAAATGTTATTCAATATGCTAGTAAAACTCTAGACAGTGCTCAGAGAAATTATGCTACTACTGAAAAAGAATTCTTAGCAGTTGTATTTGCTTGTGATAAGTTCAGACCTTATATTGTTGATTCTAAAGTAACTCTTCACACGGATCATGCTGCTATTAAATATCTTATGGAAAAGAAACATGCTAAACCTAGACTTATTAGATGGGTTCTCTTGCTACAAGAATTTTATTTGCATATTATTGATAGAAAGGGAGCCGAGAACCCTGTTGCAGACAACTTGTCTAGGTTAGAAAGTGTTCTTGATGACCCACTACCTATTGATGATAGCTTTCCTGATGAACAATTAAATGTCATAAATGCTTCTCGTACTGCTCCATGGTATGCTGATTATGCTAATTACATTGTTGCTAAATTTATACCACCTAGTTTCACATACCAACAAAAGAAAAAGTTTTTCTATGATTTGAGACATTACTTTTGGGATGACCCACATCTTTATAAAGAAGGAGTAGGTGGTGTTATTAGGCATTGTGTACCTGAGCATGAACAGGAACAGATCCTACGCAAGTGTCACTCCGAGGCTTATGGAGGACACCACGCTGGAGATAGAACTGCACATAAGGTATTGCAATCCGGTTTTTATTGGCCTACTCTCTTCAAGGATGCCCGTAAGTTTGTCTTATCTTGTGATGAATGTCAAAGAATTGGTAATATTAGTAGAAGTCAGGAAATGCCTATGAATTATTCACTTGTTATTGAACCATTTGATGTTTAGGGCTTTGATTATATGGGACCGTTTCCTGCCTCTAATGGGTATACTCATATTTTAGTTGCTGTTGATTACGTTACTAAGTGGGTAGAAGCTATTCCAACTAGTAGTGCTGATCATAACACTTCTATTAAGATGCTTAAAGAAGTTATTTTTTCGAGGTTTGGAGTCCCTAGATATTTAATGACTGATGGTGGTTCACATTTTATTCATGGTGCTTTCTGTAAAATGCTTGCTAAGTATGATGTTAATCATAGAATTGCATCTCCTTATCACCCACAGTCTAGTGGTCAAGTAGAATTGAGTAATAGAGAACTCAAATTAATTTTGCAAAAGACTGTTAATAGATCTAGAAAGAATTGGTCCAAGAAACTTGCTGATGCATTATGGGCCTACAAAACTGCATATAAAAATCCTATGGGTATGTCTCCGTATAAAATGGTTTATGGAAAAGCATGTCACTTACCTCTCGAACTAGAACATAAGGCATATTGGGCCATTAAAGAGCTCAACTATGATTTCAAACTTGCCGGTGAGAAGAGGTTATTTGACATTAGCTCACTTGATGAATGGAGAACCCAAGCCTATGAGAATGCCAAGTTGTTTAAAGAAAAAGTTAAAAGATGGCATGACAAAAGAATACAAAAGCGTGAGTTTAATGTAGGTGATTATGTATTATTATACAACTCTCATTTAAGATTTTTTGCAGGAAAACTTCTCTCTAAATGGGAAGGTCCTTACATTATCGAGGAGGTCTATCGTTCCGGTGCCATAAAATCAACAACTTCGAGGGCACAAATCCAAAGGTGGTGAATGGTCAAAGAATCAAACATTATATCTCAGGTAATCCTATAAATGTTGAAACCAATATTATCGAAACCGTAACCCCAGAGGAATACATAAGGGACACTTTCCAGAACGTTTCAGACTCCGAAAAGGAATAGGTATGTGGTACGGTAAGTAAACCGACTCCAAAACAGTTCTAATGGCAAATTTTCTCCGTTTTGGAATATTTAGAAAATTAGAAAAATAAGAAGCAGACCGGGAAGGACACGAGGCCTCCACGAGGGTGGAGGGCGCGCCCCCTGCCTCGTGGGCACCTCGTGCGCTCTCCGGACTCCGTTTTCTTGCACGACACTTCTTTTGGTCGGTAAAAATTCATTATATAAACTCCCGAAGGTTTTGACCACCGTACCACGCAATTATCCTCTGTTCTTGTTTCGAGCTGTTTTCTGTCAGGGTTGTCAAGGCCAGGCATCATGTCGTCCCCCTCCTCCAACAATGGTGACAACAATGCTTGGCTAATGAAGATAGAGCTGAAGAGGGAAGAACCCATGGAGATCAACAAGGATGAAGGGACCAAGAAGGCCACGAAAGACCAAGTTCCAGCAGTAGAAGACATCCTTCAACTTGATCACAATCTTCTTACCCCAACTGAGATCGAAGCTTTCAAGATGATTGAGTTAGCTCGTATACAAAACAAGTATCTCACACGTGAAAATATTTTGTTGAAGAAGCATATTGTTGCACTCAAGGGCATTATCCGCAAGTTGGAGGATCTCTTACGCTCGATGTGCGACTACCCATCATCACCACCATCTTCTTCACCAGCAAGGGAGACATAATCATATGGGTATGAGCACTCCCCTTGGCAATAGCCAAGCTTGGGGGAGGTGCCCCGGTATCGTATCACCATCACTCTCTATCTTTAACGTTTTTTCTTAGTTCAATCCTTTTAGTAGTATCTTGATCTAGTAGAATAATTTTTTTGGTATGATTTAGTTTTGAGTTTTTCTTTATGATCCCTCTATGTAATCGAGTTCGTGAGCTATATATAATAAAGATTAGTGTTGAGTCAAGGGCTTGATTATCTTGCTATGATCTTGAGGGAATAAAAGAAAAAGAAAGAATAAAAAGAAACAAAGAGATCACATTGATCTTATGGAGAGTAATGACTTCACATAGGAAGAGTATGATGATTAAAAATTGTTGAGAGTTGACAAATATAGCTTTGGTCATCGTTGCAATTAATAGGAAGTAATAAAGAAAGAGAGGTTTCACATATAAATATACTATCTTGGACATCTTTTATGATTGTGAGCACTCATTAAAGTATCACATGCTAAAGAGTTGATGTTGGACAAGGAAGACAACGTAATGGGTTATGTTTTCTTATATCTGAGATCAAGTATATTGTCATGGATTATCCAACATGCTGGGCTTGCCTTTCTCCCTCATGCTAGCCAAATTCTTTGCACCAAGTAGAGATACTACTTGTGCTTCCAAATACCCTTAAACCCAGTTTTGCCACGAGAGTCCACCGTATCTACCTATGGATTGAGTAAGATCCTTCAAGTAAGTTGTCATCGGTGCAAGCAATAAAAATTGCTCTCTAAATATGTATGACTTATTAGTGTGGGAGAAAATAAGCTTTATACGATCTTGTGATATGGAAGAAATAAAAGCGACGGACTGCATAATAAAGGTCCATATCACAAGTGGCAATATAAAGTGACGTTCTTTTGCATTAAGATTCCATGCATTCAAACCATGAAAGCGCATGACAACCTCTGCTTCCCTCTGCGAAAGGCCTATCTTTTACTTTCACCTCTTACCCTTATGAAAGAGTCATGGTGATCTTCACCTTTCCTTTTTACATTTATCCTTTGGCAAGCACAGTATGTTGGAAAGATCCTGATACATATATCCAATTGGATGTAAGCTAGCATGAACTATTATTGTTGACATTACCCTTGAGGTAAAAGGTTGGGTGGCGAAACTATAAGCCCCTATCTTTCTCTGTGTCCGATTAAAACTCTGTAACCATAAGTATCGCGTGAGTGTTAGCAATTGTGAAAGACTAAATGATAGTTGAGTATGTGAACTTGCTGAAAAGCTCTTACATAGACTCTTTCTGATGTTATGATAAATTGCAATTGCCTCAATGACTGAGACTATAGTTTGTTAGTTCTCAATAAAGTTTCTGATTCATACTTGACATTGTGAATAGATTATTACTTGAGCATAAGAAATCATATGACAATATCCATATATGTTACTGTTATAAGAATGATCATGATGACCTCATGTCCGTATTTTATTTTATCGACACCTCTACCTCTAAACATGTGGTCATATTTATCGTTATCGGCTTCCGCTTGAGGACAAGCGAGGTCTAAGCTTGGGGGAGTTGATACGTCCATTTTGCATCATGCTTTTATATCGATATTTATTGTAGTATGGGCTGTTATTACACATTATGTCACAATACTTATGCCTATTCTCTCTTATTTTCAAGGTTTACATGAAGAGGGAGAATGCCGGCAGCTGGAATTCTGGGCTGGAAAAGGAGCAAATATTAGAGACCTATTCTGCATAACTCCAAAAGTCCTGAAACTCCACGGAAGTTATTTTTGGAAATAATAAAAAATACTGAGCGAAGAAAATACCAGAGGGGACCCACACCCTGGGCACGAGGGTGGGGGGCGCGCCCTACCCCTTGGGCGCGCCCCCTGCCTCGTGGGCCCCCTGGTGGCCCTCCGGTGCCCATCTTCTGCTATATGAAGTCTTTCGTCCGAAGAAAAATCATAAGCAAGCTTTCGGGACGAGACTCCGCCGCCACGAGGCGGAACCAATCTAGGGCTCTGGCGGAGCTGTTCTGTCGGGGACACTTCCCTCCGGGAGGGGGAAATCATCACCATCGTCATCACCAACGCTCCTCTCATCGGGAGGGGGCCAATCTCCATCAACATCTTCACCAGCACCATCTCCTCTCAAACCCTAGTTCATCTCTTGTATCCAATTCTTGTCTCTAAGTCTGAGATTGGTACTTGTAGGTTGCTAGTAGTGTTGATTACTCCTTGTAGTTGATGCTAGTTGGTTTATTTGGTGGAAGATCATATGTTCAGATCCTATATGCATATTAATACTCCTCTGATTATGAACATGAATATGCTTTGTGAGTAGTTAAGTTTGTTCCTGAGGACATGGGAGAAGTCTTGCTATTAGTAGTCATGTGAATTTGGTATTCGTTCGATATTTTGATGAGGTGTATGTTGTCTCTCCTCTAGTGGTGTCATGTGAACGTCGACTACATGACACTTCACCATTATTTGGGCCTAGAGGAAGGCATTGGGAAGTAATAAGTAGATGATGGGTTGCTAGAGTGACAGAAGCTTAAACCCTAGTTTATGCGTTGCTTCGTAAGGGGCTGATTTGGATCCATATGTTTCATGCTATGGTTAGGTTTACCTTAATACTTCTTTTGTAGTTGCGGATGCTTGCAATAGGAGTTAATCATAAGTGGGATGCTTTTCCAAGTAAGGACAGCACCCAAGCACTGGTCCACCCACATATCAAATTATCAAAGTACCGAACGCGAATCATATGAACGTGATGAAAACTAGCTTGACGATAATTCCCATGTGTCCTCGGGAGCGCTTTTCTCTATATAAGAGTTTGTCCAGGCTTGTCCTTTGCTACAAAAAGGATTGGGCCACCTTGTTGCACTTTATTTACTTTTGTTACTTGTTGCTCATTACAAATTATCTTATCGCAAAACTATCTGTTACCTACAATTTCAGTGCTTGCAGAGAATACCTTGCTGAAAACTGCTTATCATTTCCTTCTGCTCCTCGTTGGGTTCGACACTCTTACTTATCGAAAGGACTACGATAGATCCCCTATACTTGTGGGTCATCAGTCTACTTGTCGCGGACGTGATGCCTATATACATGATCATGCCTAGATATTCTCATAATTATGCACTTTTCTATCAATTGCTCGAGAGTAATTTGTTCACCCACCGTAATACTTATGTGTTGGGAATCGTAGCATAATTTAAAATTTTCCTACGCTCACCAAGATGCATCTATGGAGTCTACTAGCAACGAGGGGAAAGGAGTGCATCTACATACCCTTGTAGATCGCGAGCGGAAGCGTTCCAATGAACGTGGATGACGGAGTCGTACTCGCCGTGATCCAAATCACCGATGACCGCGTGCCGAACGGACGGCACCTCCGCGTTCAACACACGTACGGTGCAGCGACGTCTCCTCCTTCTTGATCCAACAAGGGGGAAGGAGAGGTTGATGGAGATCCAACAGCACGACGGCGTGGTGGTGGATGTAGCGGGTCTCGTGCAGGGCTTCGCCGAGCTTCTACGAGAGAGAGAGAGGTGTTGCAGGGGAGGAGGGAGGCGCCCAAGGCTGTTGTGTGCTGCCCTCCCTCCCCCCTTTATATAGGCCCCCTGGGGGGGGGGGGGGGCGCCGGCCCTGGAGATCAGATCCAGGGGGGGGCGGCGGCCAAGTGGGGGGGAAGGGGTGCCTTGCCCCCCAAGGCAAGGGGGAACTCCCCCCTAGGGTTCCCAACCCTAGGCACATGGGGGGGAGGCCCAAGGGGGGCGCCCCAGCCCACTAGGGGCTGGTTCCCTTCCACTTTCAGCCCACAGGGCCCTCCGGGACAGGTGGCCCCACCCGGTGGACCCCCGGGACCCTTCCGGTGGTCCCGGTACAATACCGATAACCCCCGAAACTTTCCCGGTGGCCGAAACTGGACTTCCTATATATAATTCTTCACCTCCGGACCATTCCGGAACCTCTCGTGACGTCCGGGATCTCATCCGGGACTCCGAACAACTTTCGGGTTTCTGCATACATATATCTCTACAACCCTAGCGTCACCGGACCTTAAGTGTGTAGACCCTACGGGTTCGGGAGACATGCAGACATGACCGAGACGCCTCTCCGGTCAATAACCAACAGCGGGATCTGGATACCCATGTTGGCTCCCACATGTTCCACGATGATCTCATCGGATGAACCACGGTGTCGAGGATTCAATCAATCCCGTATACAATTCCCTTTGTCAATCGGTATGTTACTTGCCCGAGATTCGATCGTCGGTATCCCAATACCTTGTTCAATCTCGTTACCGGCAAGTCTCTTTACTCGTACCGCAATGCATGATCCCGTGACTAACGTCTTAGTCACATTGAGCTCATTATGATGATGCATTACCGAGTGGGCCCAGAGATACCTCTCCGTCATACGGAGTGACAAATCCCAGTCTCGATCCGTGCCAACCCAACAGACACTTTCGGAGATACCCGTAGTGCACCTTTATAGTCACCCAGTTACGTTGTGACGTTTGGCACACCCAAAGCACTCCTACGGTATCCGGGAGTTGCACGATCTCATGGTCTAAGGAAAAGATACTTGACATTGGAAAAGCTCTAGCAAACGAAACTACACGATCTTTTATGCTATGCTTAGGATTGGGTCTTGTCCATCACATCATTCTCCTAATGATGTGATCCCGTTATCAATGACATCCAATGTCCATAGTCAGGAAACCATGACTATCTGTTGATCAACGAGCTAGTCAACTAGAGGCCTACTAGGGACAGGTTGTGGTCTATGTATTCACACATGTATTACGATTTCCGGACAATACAATTATAGCATGAACAATAGACAATTACCATGAACAAAGAAATATAATAATAACCATTTATTATTGCCTCTAGGGCATATTTCCAACAGTCTCCCACTTGCACTAGAGTCAATAATCTAGTTACATTGTGATGAATCGAACACCCATTGCGTCCTGGTGTTGATCATGTTTTGCCCTAGGGAGAGGTTTAGTCAACGGATCTGCTACATTCAGGTCCGTATGTACTTTACAAATATCTATGTCTCCATTTTGAACACTTTCACGAATGGAGTTGAAGCGACGCTTGATATGCCTGGTCTTCCTGTGAAACCTGGGCTCCTTCGCAAGGGCAATAGCTCCAGTGTTGTCACAGAAGAGAGTCATTGGGCCCGACGCATTGGGAATCACCCTAGGTCGGTAATGAACTCCTTCATCCAGACTGCTTCCTGTGCTGCCTCTGAGGCTGCCATGTACTCCGCTTCACATGTAGATCCCGCCACGACGCTTTGCTTGCAACTGCACCAGCTTACTGCTCCTCTATTCAAAATATACACGTATCCGGTCTGTGACTTTGAGTCATCCAGATCTGTGTCGAAGCTTGCGTCGACGTAACCCTTTACGACGAGCTCTTCGTCACCTCCATAAACGAGAAACATATCCTTAGTCCTCTTCAGGTACTTCAGGATATTCTTGACCGCTGTCCAGTGTTCCTTGCCGGGATTACTTTGGTACCTTCCTACCAAACTTACGGCAAGGTTTATATCAGGTCTGGTACACAGCATGGCATACATAATAGACCCTATGGCCGAGGCATAGGGGATGACACTCATCTGTTCTATATCTTCTGCCGTGGTCGGGCATTGAGCCATGCTCAATTGCACACCTTGCAATACAGGCAAGAACCCCTTCTTGGACTGATCCATACTGAACTTCTTCAATATCTTGTCAAGGTATGTACTCTGTGAAAGACCAATGAGGCGTCTTGATCTATCTCTATAGATCTTGATGCCTAATATATAAGCAGCTTCTCCAAGGTCCTTCATTGAAAAACACTTATTCAAATAGGCCTTTATACTTTCCAAGAATTCTATATCATTTCCCATCAATAATATGTCATCCACATATAATATGAGAAATGCTACAGAGCTCCCACTCACTTTCTTGTAAACACAGGCTTCTCCATAAGTCTGTGTAAACCCAAACGCTTTGATCATCTCATCAAAGCGAATGTTCCAACTCCGAGATGCTTGCACCAGCCCATAGATTGAGCGCTGGAGCTTGCATACTTTGTTAGCATTCTTAGGATCGACAAAACCTTCCGGCTGCATCATATACAACTCTTCCTTAAGGAAGCCGTTAAGGAATGCCGTTTTGACGTCCATCTGCCATATCTCATAATCATAGTATGCGGCAATTGCTAACATGATTCGGACGGACTTCAGCTTCGCTACGGGTGAGAAAGTCTCATCGTAGTCAACCCCTTGAACTTGTCGATAACCCTTAGCGACAAGTCGAGCTTTGTAGATGGTCACATTACCATCTGCGTCCGTCTTCTTCTTAAAGATCCATATGGCTCGCCGCTCATCGGGCAAGTCAGTCAAAGTCCATACTTTGTTCTCATACATGGATTCTATCTCGGATTTCATGGCTTCTAGCCATTTGTCGGAATCCGGGCCCGCCATCGCTTCTTCATAGTTCGAAGGTTCACCGTTGTCTAACAACATGATTTCCAGGACAGGGTTGCCGTACCACTCTGGTGCGGAACGTGTCCTTGTGGACCTACGAAGTTCAGTAACTTGGTCTAAAGTTTCATGATCATTATCATTAACTTCCTCCCCAGTCGGTGTAGGCACCACAGGAATATTTTCCCGCGCTGTGCTACTTTCCGGTTCGGAAGGGGTGACTATCACCTCATCAAGTTCCACTTTCCTCCCACTCAATTCTTTCGAGAGAAACTCCTTCTCTAGAAAGGACCCGTTCTTAGCAACGAAGATCTTGCCTTCGGATCTGAGGTAGAAGGTATACCCAATAGTTTCCTTAGGGTATCCTATGAAGACGCATTTTTCCGATTTGGGTTCGAGCTTTTCAGGTTGAAGTTTCTTGACATAAGCATCGCATCCCCAAACTTTTAGAAACGACAGCTTAGGTTTCTTCCCAAACCATAATTCATACGGTGTCGTCTCAACGGATTTCGACGGAGCCCTATTTAAAGTGAATGCGGCAGTCTCTAAAGCATAACCCCAAAATGAGAGCGGTAAGTCGGTAAGAGACATCATAGATCGCACCATATCCAATAGAGTGCGATTACGACGTTCGGACACACCATTTCTCTGAGGTGTTCCAGGCGGCGTGAGTTGTGAAACTATTCCACATTTCCTTAAGTGTGTACCAAATTCGTGACTTAAATATTCTCCACCACGATCTGATCGTAAGAATTTTATTTTCCTGTCACGTTGATTCTCAACTTCACTCTGAAATTCCTTGAACTTTTCAAAGGTTTCAGACTTGTGTTTCATTAGGTAGACATACCCATATCTACTTAAATCATCAGTGAGAGTGAGAACATAACGATATCCTCCGCGAGCCTCAACACTCATTGGACCGCACACATCGGTATGTATGATTTCCAATAGGTTGGTTGCTCGCTCCATTGTTCCGGAGAACGGAGTCTTGGTCATCTTACCCATGAGGCATGGTTCGCACGTGTCAAATGATTCGTAATCAAAAGACTCCAAAAGTCCATATGCATGGAGTTTCTTCATGCGCTTGACACCAATGTGACCAAGGCGGCAGTGCCACAAGTATGTGGGACTATCGTTATCAACTTTACATCTTTTGGTATTCACACTATGAAAATGTGTAACATCACGTTCGAGATTCATCAAAAATAAACCATTGACCAGCGGGGCATGACCATAAAATATTTCTCTCAAATAAATAGAACAACCATTATTCTCGGATTTAAATGAGTAGCCATCTCGAATTAAACGAGATCCAGATACAATGTTCATGCTCAAAGCTGGCACTAAATAACAATTATTGAGGTTTAAAACTAATCCCGTAGGGAGATGCAGAGGTAGCGTGCCGACGGCGATCACATCGACCTTGGAACCATTCCCGACGCACATCGTCACCTCGTCCTTCGCCAGTCTCCGTTTATTCCGTAGTTCCTGTTTTGAGTTACAAATATGAGCAACCGCACCGGTATCAAATACCCAGGAGCTACTACGAGTACTGGTAAGGTACACATCAATTACTAGTATATCACATATACCTTGGGTGTTGCCGGCCTTCTTCTTGTCCGCTAAATATTTGGGGCAGTTCCGCTTCCAGTGACCACTTCCCTTGCAATAAAAGCACTCAGTCTCGGGCTTGGGTCCGTTCTTTGACTTCTTCCCGGTAACTGGCTTACCGGGCACGGCAACTCCCTTGCCGTCCTTCTTGAAGTTCTTCTTACCCTTGCCCTTCTTGAACTTAGTGGTTTTATTCACCATCAACACTTGATGTTCTTTTCTGATCTCTTCCTCAGCTGATTTAAGCATTGAATATACCTCGGGAATGGTCTTTTCCATCCCCTGCATATTGTAGTTCATCACAAAGCTCTTGTAGCTTGGTGGAAGCGACTGGAGGATTCTGTCAATGACCGCGTCATCCGGGAGATTAACTCCCAGCTGAGACAAGCGGTTGTGCAACCCAGACATTCTGAGTATGTGCTCACTAACAGAACTGTTCTCCTCCATTTTACAGCTGAAGAACTTGTCGGAGACATCATATCTCTCGACCCGGGCATGAGCTTGAAAAACCAGTTTCAGCTCCTCGAACATCTCATATGCCCCATGTTTCTCAAAACGCTTTTGGAGACCCGGTTCTAAGCTGTAAAGCATGCCGCACTGAACGAGGGAGTAATCATCAGCACGCTGCTGCCAAGCGTTCATAACGTCTTGGTTCTCAGGGATTGGTGCTTCACCTAGCGGTGCTTCTAAGACATAATCTTTCTTGGCTGCTATGAGGATGATCCTCAGGTTCCGGACCCAGTCCGTATAGTTGCTGCCATCATCTTTCAGCTTGGTTTTCTCTAGGAACGCGTTGAAATTGAGGACAACGTGGGCCATTTGATCTACAATACATAGTGTAAAGATTTAGACTAAGTTCATGATAATTAAGTTCATATAATCAAATTATTTAATGAACTCCCACTCAGATAGACATCCCTCTAGTCATCTAAGTGAAACATGATCCGAATTCGACTAGGCCGTGTCCGATCATCACGTGAGACGGACTAGTCAAGATCGGTGAACATCTCCATGTTGATCGTATCTTCTATACGACTCATGCTCGACCTTTCGGTCCTCCGTGTTCCGAGGCCATGTCTGTACATGCTAGGCTCGTCAAGTGAACCTAAGTGTATTGCGTGTGTTCCGAGGCCATGTCTGTACATGCTAGGCTTGTCAACACCCGTTGTATTCGAACGTTAGAATCTATCACACCCGATCATCACGTGGTGCTTCGAAACAACGAACCTTTGCAACGGTGCACAGTTAGGGTGAACACTTTCTTGAAATTATTATAAGGGATCATCCTACTTGCTACCGTCGTTTTAAGCAAATAAGATGCAAAAACATGATAAACATCACATGCAATCAAATAGTGACATGATATGGCCAATATCATCATGCTCCTTTGATCTCCATCTTCGGGGCACCATGATCATCTTTGTCACCGGCATGACACCATGATCTCCATCATCATGATCTCCATCATTGTGTCTTCATGAAGTTGTCACGCCAACGATTACTTCTACTTCTATGGCTAACGCGTTTAGCAATAAAGTAAAGTAATTTACATGGCGTTTATTTAATGACACGCAGGTCATACAAAATAATAAAGACAACTCCTATGGCTCCTGCCGGTTGTCATACTCATCGACATGCAAGTCGTGATTCCTATTACAAGAATATGATCAATCTCATACATCACATATATCATTCATCACATCTTCTGGCCATATCACATCACATTGCACTTGCTGCAAAAACAAGTTAGACGTCCTCTAATTGTTGTTGCAAGTTTTTACGTGGTTTGTAGGTTTCTAGCAAGAACGTTTCTTACCTACGTATGACCACAACGTGATTTGCCAATTTCTATTTACCCTTCATAAGGACCCTTTTCATCGAATCCGTTTCGACTAAAGTAGGAGAGACAGACACCCGCTAGCCACCTTATGCAACTTGTGCATGTCAGTCGGTGGAACCATTCTCACGTAAGCGTACGTGTAAGGTCGGTCCGGGCCGCTTCATCCTACAATGCCGCCGAAACAAGAAACGACTAGTAGCGGCAAGAAGAATTGGCAAACTCAACGCCCACAACTGCTTTGTGTTCTACTCGTGCATAGTAACTACGCATAGGCCTGGCTCATGATGCCAATGTTGGGAATCGTAGCATAATTTAAAATTTTCCTACGCTCACCAAGATGCATCTATGGAGTCTACTAGCAACGAGGGGAAAGGAGTGCATCTACATACCCTTGTAGATCGCGAGCGGAAGCGTTCCAATGAACGTGGATGACGGAGTCGTACTCGCCGTGATCCAAATCACCGATGACCGAGTGCCGAACGGACGGCACCTCCGCGTTCAACACACGTACGGTGCAGCGACGTCTCCTCCTTCTTGATCCAGCAAGGGGGAAGGAGAGGTTGATGGAGATCCAACAGCACGACGGCGTGGTGGTGGATGTAGCGGGTCTCGTGCAGGGCTTCGCCGAGCTTCTACGAGAGAGAGAGAGAGGTGTTGCAGGGGAGGAGGGAGGCGCCCAAGGCTGTTGTGTGCTGCCCTCCCTCCCCCCCTTTATATAGGCCCCCTGGGGGGGCTCCGGCCCTGGAGATCAGATCCAGGGGGGGCGGCGGCCAAGTGGGGGGGAAGGGGTGCCTTGCCCCCCAAGGCAAGGGGGAACTCCCCCCTAGGGTTCCCAACCCTAGGCGCATGGGGGGGAGGCCCAAGGGGGGCGCCCCAGCCCACTAGGGGCTGGTTCCCTTCCACTTTCAGCCCACGGGGCCCTCCTGGACAGGTGGCCCCACCCGGTGGACCCCCGGGACCCTTCCGGTGGTCCCGGTACAATACCGATAACCCCCGAAACTTTCCCGGTGGCCGAAACTGGACTTCCTATATATAATTCTTCACCTCCGGACCATTCTGGAACCTCTCGTGATGTCCGGGATCTCATCCGGGACTCCGAACAACTTTCGGGTTTCCGCATACATATATCTCTACAACCCTAGCGTCACCGGACCTTAAGTGTGTAGACCCTACGGGTTTGGGAGACATGCAGACATGACCGAGACGCCTCTCCGGTCAATAACCAACAACGGGATCTGGATACCCATGTTGGCTCCCACATGTTCCACGATGATCTCATCGGATGAACCACGGTGTCGAGGATTCAATCAATCCCGTATACAATTCCCTTTGTCAATCGGTATGTTACTTGCCCGAGATTCGATCGTCGGTATCCCAATACCTTGTTCAATCTCGTTACCGGCAAGTCTCTTTACTCGTACCGCAATGCATGATCCCGTGACTAACGTCTTAGTCACATTGAGCTCATTATGATGATGCATTACCGAGTGGGCCCAGAGATACCTCTCCGTCATACGGAGTGACAAATCCCAGTCTCGATCCGTGCCAACCCAACAGACACTTTCGGAGATACCCGTAGTGCACCTTTATAGTCACCCAGTTACGTTGTGACGTTTGGCACACCCAAAGCACTCCTACGGTATCCGGGAGTTGCACGATCTCATGGTCTAAGGAAAAGATACTTGACATTGGAAAAGCTCTAGCAAACGAAACTACACGATCTTTTATGCTATGCTTAAGATTGGGTCTTGTCCATCACATCATTCTCCTAATGATGTGATCCTGTTATCAATGACATCCAATGTCCATAGTCAGGAAACCATGACTATCTGTTGATCAACGAGCTAGTCAACTAGAGGCCTACTAGGGACAAGTTGTGGTCTATGTATTCACACATGTATTACGATTTCCGGACAATACAATTATAGCATGAACAATAGACAATTACCATGAACAAAGAAATATAATAATAACCATTTATTATTGCCTCTAGGGCATATTTCCAACATTATGCTATCTTGAGAGAAGCCACTAGTGAAACCTATGCCCCCCGGGTCTATCTTCCATCATATTAATCTCGCGCCAACGAGCTATTTCTATCGCTATTTATTTTGCAATCTTTCTTTTAGTCTTTATCATAAAAATACCGAAAATATTATCTTATCATCTCTATCAGATCTCACTTTTGCAAGTGGCCGTGAAGGGATTGACAACCCCTTTATCGCGTTGGTTGCAAGGTTCTTATTTGTTTGTGTAGGTACGAGGGACTTGCGTGTGGCCTCCTACTGGATTGATACCTTGGTTCTCAAAAACTGAGGGAAATACTTACGCTACTTTGTTGCATCACCCTTTCCTCTTTAAGGAAAAACCAACACAGTGCTCAAGAGGTAGCAACCCTCGCACGAGGACAAGGGCCTTAGTTTGTCACGCCCAATATGCGACCCTATCCGCGAGGAACTCGAAGGTCCCACCAAGGATAGACCCGCATATTGAAACGCTTTTGCAAGGTGGATATCATTACATCAACATTACATAATAATTGGGGATACATACAAGGCATACAAATGCCGCAAGAATATATCAATACATCATACATAAGATCAACATCCGACTACGGATGAAACACAAACAGAAACTCAAATGACATCCACCCTGCTAGCCCAGGCTGCCGACCTGGAACCTATCCCTTGATCGAAGAAGAAGCAGAAGAAGAACTCCAAAACAAGTAACATCGCTCTCGTGTCATGATCATCGCAAACCATGTACCTGCAACTGTTGTTGTAGTAATCTGTGAGCCACGAGGACTCAGCAATCCCATTACCATGGGTATCAAGACTAGCAAAGCTTAATGGGTAAGGAAGGGGTAAAGTGGTGAGGTTGCAGCAGCGACTAAGCATGTATGGTTGCTAACATACGCAAATAAGAGCGAGAAGAGAAGCAACGGAACGGTCGTGAAACTAGCAATGATCAAGAAGTGATCCTGAACTCCTACTTACGGCAAACATAACCCAAAAACCGTGTTCACTTCCCGGACTCCGCCGAGAAGAGACGATCACGGCTACACACGCGATTGATGCGTTTTAATTAAGGTCAAGTGTCAAGTTCTCTACAACCGGACATTAACAAATTCCCATCTGCCACATAACCGCGGGCACGGCTCTCAAAAGTTTATACCCTGCAGGGGTGTCCCAACTTAGCCCATTATAAGCTGTCACGGTCAACGAAGGATATTCCTTCTCCCGGGAAGACCCGATCAGTCTCGGAATCCCAGTTTACAAGACATTTCGACAATGGTAAAACAAGACCAGCAAAGCCGCCCGATGTGCCGACAATCCCGATAGGAGCTGCACATATCTCGTTCTCAGGGCAACACCAGATGAGACTAGCTACGAGTAAAACCAGCCCTCAAGTTTCCCCGAGGTGGCCCCGCAGGCAGCTCGGTTCGGACCAACACTTAGAGAAGCACTGGCCCGGGGGGGTAAAATAAAGATGACCCTCGGGATGCGCGACTCCCAAGGGAAAAAGGCTAGGTGAGGCAAATGTAAAACCAAGGTTGGGCCTTGCTGGAAGAGTTTTATTCAAAGCGAACTATCAAGGGGTCCCATAAATCACCCAACCGCGTAAGGGACGCAAAATCAAGGAACATAACACCGGTATGATGGAAACTAGGGCGGCAAGAGTGGAACAAAACACCAGGCATAAGGCCGAGCCTTCCACCCTTTACCAAGTATATAGATGCATTAATTAAATAAGAGATATTGTGATATCCCAACAAAGTTCATGATATCCATGTTCCAACATGGAACAACTCTCCATCTTCACCTGCAACTAGCAACGCTATAAGAGGGGCTGAGCAAAAGCGATAACATAGCCAAACAACGGTTTGCTAGGAAGGGTGACAAAGGTTAGAGGTTCATGGCAATTTGGGAGGCTTGATAAGCAAGTGGTAGGTAACGCAGCATAGCGATAGAACGAAGCAACTAGCATAGCAATGATAGTAGTGAGATCCAAGGTGACGGTCATCTTGCCTGAAATCCCGCTAGGAAGAAAAACGAGTCCATGAAGAAGATGAAGCCACGAAGACGAACCAAGTGTAGACGAACGAATCCTCACGATCGCAACGAAACGGGAACTATCGAGAAGAAGCACACAACATGGTAAACACATCACAGATGAACAAGGCATGATGCTCAATCAAGTATGATGCATGACAAGGCTACATGAGGCTACTCATGGCAAGAGATGATGCATACAAGAGCAAACACATCAAAGCAAGTTTAAATGAGGCCGGGAACAACATATAACAATTCCGGTAAGTCCTCATATGCAAAGTTCGAAATTGGTCCAGATATGAATAAACCTTATGTTCAAGTTGTTAAACAGCAAGTTAAGATGCACCAAGATGATCTACACGAAACTCTAGTCTAGTTACATATAAAGTTCATTAGATTCGGAGCTACGGCCTAAAAGATACGAGCGAAACAGGTTAAACATGGCATTGATGCAAAATGCATCCAAACATCAAGCAAACATACTCAAAACAAGGATGCAACAAGGTAACATGAAACTACATGCAAAACTAAGCAAGTTTCATATAGAGCATGCTCAAAACGGAGCAACGGTGCAACACATACACTCCAAACAAGATATAACAACAATCTGTCCAAAACAGCAATTAGGCATCTTGCAAGCATCATGAAAATATGCTACAGCACCACAACATGAAAACAAAAGGCATGGATATGATGTACAGGTAAATCATGACAAAACATGAACACTGAGCTATCTCCAGAAATCACTAGAACATGCTCAAAAGGACATGGCAAGATTGCAAATAATAACAGTTTCACAGACTTAGCAGAAATTACTGGACAAGACAGAAATAACATCAGGTTGCAATGTTTAGAGCTATCCAAGAACATGCTACAGGAACAGATCAAAGCAAACAAAGGCATGGCATGAATCTACTTATTGCATAGAACAAAAGTCCCTTACTGATCACGAGCCAAAAAGGCACAGAAGATATTATGGCACCCATGTAAACATATCAAGTTTCATAAACAGATTCAGACTTGGCAGAAAAACTGAGCATGGCATAAACAGAATTATGAAGGCATCTTTGCGAGCTCAAATCACTCATCACAAAGCATTTAATGGCATGTGAAGGCATCCAACAGTAATATGGCATAATTATGAAGCTAAGCATGGCAATAATATAGTCATAGGGTATATGGATCACTAGCAAAACACATGGCAAAACTGAACTTCATGTTAACACACTGACAGCAATATTATTTAGTAACTTTGGAGCATAATAACAACAATCTACAGCAGGCTAGAAATGCAAACAAGGGCATGGATGGATATAGTATAACATGTACCACAAAACATCCTTAGTAAACATCTTCAGATTATGCATAGAATGACTAGTAGCAGCAGGTTTACCGGGCATCACAATGTTACAGCTACAGACTTGGCAGAAATTACTAAGTCACAGAAACCAGCAACATCACGGAGGCTACTTTGCATGCTTGTTCTAGTCACCAAATAGATCACAAAAATACAAGACAAGCACCTATGTAAAGATGGCATGATGTAGTTCAAAACACATGTAGACCTCAGGCTCATAGGATGCACACACAAAATGCAATGAAAAAGACAAATCACCAAGATCTGTAAACAGACAGCAGTTAACATCATATAGCACTCTTGCAACGATGGTTAGAGCATCAAAATGGACTCAAACAAGCATGACACAATGGAATGAAATGAATAGCATCTCATGATGAACATTTGGACATATTACACTCACAAATCGGAGCAATATGCATGGAGTTACAGTATGATGAATAATGCACCAGAAGGTAAAAGAAAAAGGACAGGGAAAATTCGGGGGGGGGGGGAGGGGGGACCTGCAGATCTGGATCCAGATCCAGATCGGGCCGGCGAGCTGGGGCAGGTGCGGCAAGGCTCCGGTGGCCGGCGATGGAGGGCGGCGGCCACGGGCGCTGGGGGTGGCCAGCGACGAGGGGCAACCGGCGGTGGCGCGAAGGAGCCGACGGGGGGCGAGCTCGGGCGCCGGTGGAGCTCCGGCGGGCGGCGGAGAAGGCGGCCAGCGAGCGGGAGGCGGAGGAGCTCGGGGTCGGCGGGGGTGGCCGAGGGCGAGGCGGCGGAGGTCGCCGGCGCCGGACGGCGAGGCGAGCCGCGGGGCGCGGGTCGGAGGGCGGCGAGCGGGCGGCGGCGCGGAAGCCAGGCGCGCGGCCGGCGGCGACCGGGCCCGGAGTGCCGGATCTGGGCCCCGCGGGCCTGCGGCGGCGCGTGGGACGGGCGGCGGTGACGTGGCGGCACGGGAGTGGCCGGACGGTGGCGGCGGACATGTCCGTCGGTGGCGGGGGAAATGTCCGGCGGCGCGAGAGGAAGGAGGCTAGGGTTCATCCGCGAATTTTTGGGGAGGGGCACATATTTATAGATAGAGGGAGTTAGGAGAGTCCAAATGAGGTGCGGTTTTCGCCCACACGATCGTGATCGAACGACGAAGAGCATGGAGGGGGTTTGGATGGGCTAGTGGGCTTTGGTGGAGGGGTGTTGGGCTGCAAAGAGAGAGGGGTTTCGGGCTACGCGGTTAACCGTTGGGGCATCAAACGACCTCCAAATGGAACGAAATTTGACGGGCGGTCTACCGGTACTATACCAAGGCTACTCGGCAAATCTCGACCCATTCCGAGAACATTTTTCTCCCGCTCACGAAACAAGGACTGAGAGGGGCGACGGGCGCGTGCGAGAGTGGTCTGGACTCAGAACGGACAACGGGGAGAACCGGGAGGACCCAAACGGATGCAAGTTTTGAAAGACATGCAAATGAAATGCAGATGGTGACATGGCAAAATGCAACACGCAAGCAAATGACATGGCAACAACGACGAATAACTGGAAGACACCTAGCGCATCGGATCCGGGACGTTACATAGTTGGACAATAGACTCACGATGGAGGTCGATGAGCGGTCGTGATGTTATTTGGACACCCCTCCACGTCTACACGTTGAGAACACATCATAACGGTGTGTGCCAGGACCACAAGTTGGAAATCGAGACAAGATCCTAAGTGCAAGTATAAGGTTGTAAGTAAAGTCCTCATGCCCTAGCTTATTTCCATACCATTATTGTTTCTCAATACAACGTGCGATATTCGGTCCGGGATGGAACTTCTAACGACAACAATAGCTTGTTGGAGTCCCCGTCTATTATCATTGCTTCTCATGGGTTCGATGCCCATGGTCGCCCTTGGGAGAAAGGCAGGGATTATTTACATCCGTATCCGGATCAAAGGTAATAAATAAAGCGCCTCTCAGAGGCCGTAAGTCCCCGTTGTAATGGAGGCGAGCCAACAATAGTGACAACTACTACCAGGAGGGCATGGAGTTGGGCGCTAGGTGGTGGAGCACCGGCGCCCACGCTTCCCGAGTCATACAGATATGTGAAAAAACATGCACCGTTGTGCCTTCTCGGTTATTATTGTTTGTGCTAATCACATAATTAACGCATTTTTGCGACTTTACGCGTAATTACCTAACATACAAATAATTTCTTCTTAATATCAATGTGCATTGCACGTATACATTTACTAGTCAAAGTTAAATCAAAAAATAAGTTTAAGTGAGAAAGGGCAAAATCATCAACATTACAAATTATGGTCAAATTTGTAAAGTCCAAAGTAAGCACGACGCTAAAACTCGAATCCCCCCTCATCCTAATGCAAGAGAGATGCGGTGTCGTGCGGTTGTGGGAGGTAGAGGTCAGGAGAGCATCCGTTGGTGTGTTGATCTGAGGGGCAAATTTTTAGCCTGGTGGATCGTACGGTCAGAAAACCGTCGCTCGGGAAGACGATCAAATTGAGTGAACTGACATTCGCATAAGATGTGTTAAGGAAAAAATATGTAAAAAAACCGTAAATCGATTTTGCGAATATGGAATTTAGGACATCTGCAAGAGTTTTCTTTTTACACGACATCTGCAAGAGTTGCTCTGAGGCAAAAAGCCGCACCGCTTCGCGCGCGTGTCGTGTTCGTTCATCTCGCTCGCCCGTTCTCAATCCCTAGCTGCCCCCGACCAGGTCGCACGATCGCCCCCGCCGCCGGCGACGAAACCCTAAGCGCAGCCGATGGTGAGGGTACGGACACTATATTTTCAGTTAATCTTCATAGCGATCGCTTTTCAATCCGCCGACTCAACTAGGCATCCTTTGTCAAATTGTTTTTGTAGCTTCAGAGCCACCTATTCTTCACTGGGACGACGTCTGCCTATCGGACAGCGACGATGATTTAGTTGACCAGCTCAACTTGGCCGACTTGGCCGGCTTGGCCCTGGCGCACTCTGACGACGAGGAGGAAGTGGTGACAGACGACGAGGAGACAAATTGCCCAGGCAGGTCATTCTCCAGATATGCGACGATTTGATCTCCAAAGTAACCAAAAACGATTAATTTCCGACTGATTGATGCTACATTGATTCTATCCTGCAGGGAAAAAAATTCCCAGGGATAAAGCCAAACTGATACAGAGGGTGTGGGTAAGGAGTGACATCAAACAGAACGAAGAACACAGAGAGCTGTGTAAGACGCTTCTAGATCTGGGACATGAGTGGTCTGCCCTTCCTCCTTTTCCTATGAAAGTATTCCCTCAGGCAACAGGCGCATGCGTTTTGCGGGGCTACTGTCACCACCGTATATACAAAACCCATGATACTTCCACCAGTAAGCGAGTCTCTGTTGATTTGATCCCTTGCCTACCAATCTGCTCTTGTGCTATCTATGCATGTGTTTGGAAATTTAATTATTTTCCTCGATATTTGCAGCTAAATCAACTCTTGGATACCGCGAACCAAATCGGATGCTACAGGCATTCTCGCTGCGTTTGTCAAGCTCTGCATCATATCCTGTTAGTGTCTATGGAATAATCGCCGTTCGGGATTCCTTGGAGCCTCTGAGGAATTACGTCTTTAATCGTCCCTGCAGAGATGATGCTATCACCATTGACCAGGTAATCAAGTTAGACATGGTTTCTTTCCATATAACTTGTTTCTTGCTCAAGAATGATTGATGTTTAACAGTATGTGTGAGATGTATGTTGGTTATCTTCTTTCCTTGGATTAGATCGACTAAAACTTAGTCATGTGTGCTCAGATTTGTACTTAAGACCTCTGTTTTTCGGGGGTGAACCCATTTTGAAATACATGTTAACTGTACTTTGATCCCCAATATTCCTACAGTATATACTAATGTTTTTGGAACAAGGAAGATAATAATATATGTGAATGTTTAGTTATAAAAGTTGAAGCGGTTGGCAAGATATATAAATGATGATAGGAGAGAAATGACATGCATGTCTTGCATTTCAACACAAGTGAAATATGTGCCTTATACTTTAAAAGGGAACTAGTTTTTTATTTAAACATGATGTGCAATGTCTTATTTTTTTTGTTATGTTGGCACAGGCTAGTGTATCTGAAAGTGTAGCATGTTTAGTTCTAACCAGAGTTGTCAAGAGGTAGGATTCCTTTATCCTACCTCTCTGTAGCCCTTGTCGAGGAATGTACTTACGGCAGGATGCATTACTAGAAGTTGATCTGTGGGTAAAGGAGGAAGGGGATGGATCGGCTGACAAACAAATACTTTCTGCATATGCTGAGATTGAGAGCTGCCCAGCTTATGATGAAATGCTATATGGACAGATTCGTAGTGGCCTGTTCAGCTTGGACATAGGCTACATATCATTTACAAGAAGTATCGAGGCCGTAATAGAAGTCTTTGCAAAGGTTGATGGTCCTCATCATGTGAGATTTGGTGCTTTCAGCAGTGGCTTTGATCATGAGATTGTGTTGTTTGATGACACATTCTTTGGGACTAAGATGCAGTTTCAGCATGTAGTCGTGGTGAAAGCAGAGGAAAAATTGGATGTTTGCTTAAAGTTTGGGGAATCACTCTTTCGGTGGACTTTCCAGCATGGACATGTTGGACCTGTTAGGATTCCTGATGACTCGATGTCAAAGTATGGCCAGTTTGATGTGAGGGTGTTCTTTGCTCCTAAGAACTCGCGACCACAGAAATAAGTGAAGACGACACCCCGTGCTGGATGTGTGTTTTATTATCTCCTAACTAAGTACCTCCTGGGTGTGTTTTTTTTGTAATCTGTAAATCCTCTGTGTCAAAACAACAGAAGTTTGAGGTCAGACTTGTCGAAACTTGAAAATATTCTATGTTTGTCTGCATATCTTGCATTTGGTTGGAGCTACTTGATCCATTGTTTTTCTTTTCCCTTTAGTTTGATTGCATCTTCTGGTGGTTTCTGTTGAACATGTGTACATGTACGTAGGTCTGGGTTTTGTGTGCAGTACCCGTAGTATCTGTCTCCCTCTGTATGTACGTGTATTTTAGGAGACAAGATACCGGTCGCACCCCTTGTACCTATATATATGTGTCTAGTGTACGATCAATCAATCATCGATGCACCAAATTATTCTCTACATGGTATCTATCGCAAGTCGATCTTCCAGCTTCCGCTAATCCGGGCCGCCGCCGCCGTGACCTCCCGCCGCCGCCCCAAGCCGCCGCCACCACCCCTCCTCCCCGCGTGCCACCTCCCCACCGCGCGCCTTCCCCTCCACACCGCGCCGCCCCTTCCCGCCGCGCCGCCTACCTCCCGCCGCATCTCCTCAGCCGCGCCGCCGCCTCCCTCCCCACGATCTCCTTGCCATGTCATCCAACGCCTCCACCTACTCCAACCCCTTCGCCGTCGACCCTGCCGAGATCCGCGACATCAACGTCCATGCACGCGTCCCCGTGATCCTCGATGCCTCCAACTCCACGTACTTCGCGTGGAAGACGTACTTCACGCTGCTCTTCCGCGAGAACAATCTCGTGGATCACGTGGATGGCACCGTGGACTCCCGCTCCATGGTGGACGCCGCCGAGTGGACCGTGATCGACGTCACGATCATCTGGTGGTTCTTCACCACCATCTCCAAGGACTTGTTCCACACGGTCGTGAGCGCCGGCGACGACGCCCGCGCCATGTGGGTCAAGCTGAACGGCCTCTTCACCGACAACAAGCTTCAGCGCCGCGTTTTTTTGCAGCAGGAATTTTTTGACTGCCGCCGCCTGAAGACGTTGGCGGATGAGCTCCGTGACATTGGAGCCAAGGTGGACGACGACCTCCTCCTCAGCACGCTCACCACCGGCCTCAACGAGGACTTGGCAACGCCGCCTCTAACCTCACCTTGATGCCGGAGCCATCCTTCCCCAAGTTTGTGGCGTACTTGAGGTTGGAGGAGCGCCGGTGAAGGGGGTCAAGAAGCGTGTGCAGCACCACGCCCTCGTCGTCGGCACCTCCCGCGGCGCCCCTCCACCGACCGCCCCACCCGTGCCGCGCTAGCAGCCGCCGCCACCAGCGCCTCCGGGGTACTTCCCCCTCCCGCCCGCGCCTCCCGCCCCTCCCGCTGCCCCCCAGCAGCCGGGTGGCGGGCGCAAGCAGCAACAGGCGCCGGGGGGGCTCGTTAGCAGCAACAGCAGGTGACTCCCCCATGGACGTACGACACCAACCCGTGGACCGGCGTCGTCCACGCGTACTCCATGCCGGTCCCTCGGGCTCCGGCTCCGGGCATCCTTGGGCCCCGCCCGGCGGGTCACCAGGCCCTCTTCGCCGCGCAGAACGCCGCTCCCTACAGCGGCTATGGTGCCCCCTCCCCCGCCGGCGCCCGCCTACGGGTCCGCGCCGGGCTATGGCGCCGCCGCCGCGCCGGCCTATGGGGCCGCGCCCGCCTACGGCGCCGCCGCCGCCGCTCCGGCCTTCGGGGCTACACCCGCGCCGGCCTACGGAGGGTTCTACCCTCCTCAGGTGCCGCCGCCGTGGGACCCGGCCTTGCTCGCTGCACTGCACTCCGCCCCGTCACCGAGCTCCTATGGTGGCGGTGGTGACTGGTACATGGACTCGGGCGCCACTGCTCACATGACTGCTCATCCCGGTAACCTCACATCTGCCACTCCCGTTCATACTCCCACCCGTATCACCGTTGGTAACGGTTCCTCCCTACCCATTACTCATGTCGGTCATATGTCTTTTCCTTCTACTTCCACTCCTGTGCATATGTCTAATGTTCTTGTGTCTCCTGACTTAGTCACTAATCTTGTTTCCGTTCGTCGCCTTGCTCGTGAGAATCCTATAACTGTTGAATTTGACGATATCGGTTTTTCTATGAAGGACGCCCGTGCACGGATGGTCCTCCACCGATGTGATAGCCCGGACGAGCTTTATCCAGTGCATCCCTCCGGCGCCACCACCACCCGTCGCCCCGCTGCCTTCGCCGCCAGTGTCGATCTTTGGCATGCCCGTCTCGGTCATCCCAACTCCACCGTTATGCGTCAGATTCTTCAGAGTTTTTCCTTCTCATGTAATAAGGTTGACGATCACACTTGTGAGGCTTGCCGTCTTGGCAAGCACGTTCGTCTTCCCTTTAGCGAGTCTACAAACATTTTCACCTTTCCGTTTCAGTTATTGCATAGTGATGTTTGGACATCCCCGGTTGCTAGCAACACGGGCTATTTATACTATCTAGTGATATTGGATGATTTTACTCATTATGTGTGGACCTTCCCTCTCCGTCGCAAGTCCGACGCTCTTGCCACACTCACCGCTTTTTATTCATATGTCACCACACAGTTCGGTCGTCCTATTCTCGCCTTGCAAACTGACAACGGCAAGGAGTTTGACAACGTCGCCGTCCGCAATTTACTTGCGTCCCACGGCACCATCTTTCGCCTCACCTGCCCCTACACGTCTCAGCAGAATGGTCGCGCCGAGCGCGTTCTTCGCACGCTTAATGACTGTGTCCGCACGTTGCTCTTCCACTCCTACGTGCCTGCTCGGTTCTGGCCGGACGCGCTCGCGACCGCCAACCTCCTCATCAACATTCACCCCTGTCGTTCCCGCTGGAACTACACCCCTCACCAGCTCCTCTTCGGTGCGGTTCCATCTTATGATGGTCTTCGCATTTTCGGGTGTCTCTGTTATCCTAGCACCGCGTCCACTGCTCCCCACAAACTCGTGCCCCGATCACTCCCTTGCATCTTCCTTGGCTATCCTCCCAACACCAAAGGTTACCGGTGCTATGATCCAGTCTCCCACCGCGTTTTCACTTTGCGGCATGTGTACTTTGATGAGCTCGTGTTCCCGTTTCAGCAGGTACCGTCACCTTTGGAGTCCTCTGGTGGACCGCCCAGCCGCGCCCCGGGTTCGGCCCTGCCCGCGCTCCCCGCGCCGGCGGCCCCTGCAGCAGCCCCTGACGCAGCGGCCTCCTCGGCCGCCCCCGCCGCGGCCCCCGACGCCGCGGCCCCCGTCGCCGTGACCCCCTCGGCCGACCCCGCCGCGGCCCCCACCGCGGCCCCCGTCGCCGTGGCTCCCTCGGCGGCTCCTGTCGCCGCGGCCGCACCCTCACCGGTCTGGTCACTCGGGCTTGGACTGGGACCCTGCGTCCCAGCACGCGCTACTCATCGGACGAGTACGCATGCGCGGCTTCTACCTCGACGCCGTCCCCGCTCCCCACCTCCGCTCGCGCAGCCCTTCGGGATCCGAACTGGCTAGCTGCGATGCGTGAGGAGTTTGACGCCCTACAGCGCAACCGTACGTGGCAGCTTGTCCCGCGGCCACCCCGTGCCAATGACATCACTCGCAAGTGGGTCTTCCGCCACAAGACTCGCCCCGACGGTTCTCTCGAGCGCTACAAGGCGCGTTGGGTGGTGCGCGGCTTTCGCCAGCGCGCCGGCGTGGACTTCACCGACACCTTCGCCCCGGTTGTTAAACCGGGCACGATTTGCGCTGTTCTCCAGCATGCTGTTTCTCGTGCTTGGCCTGTCCACCAGCTCAATGTGTCTAATGCTTTCTTGCATGGCCATCTCGACGAGCAGGTGTTCTGTCAACAGCCGACTGGTTTCGTCGACACCACCTATCCGGACCACGTGTGCTTGCTCTCCCGTTCTCTCTACGGGTTGAAGCAGGCACTTCGGGCCTGGTACCAGCGGATCACGGCCTTCCTCCAGCAACAGGGGTTCCGGTCCACACGGTACGATGCCTCCCTGTTTGTCTACCACCAGGGCCCCGCCACCGCGTACCTCCTACTGTACGTCGACGACATCATCCTGACTGCATCCTCGCTAGCGCTTCTTCAGCAGATCACAGCTCGCCTCGGCACAGAGTTCGCCCTCAAGGACTTGGGGGCTCTCCACTACTTCCTCGACATCGAGGTAGTGCGCCGGGCTACTGGCTTCTTCCTGCACCAGCAGAAGGACGCCTACGAGCTTCTGGAGCGAGCGGGCATGCTTAACTGCAAGCCTGCTTCCACGCCTGTCGATACGAAGGCTAAGGTGTCCGCCGTCGAGGGCTCTCCGGCGTCCGACGCTCCCTTCTACCGCTCCATCGTTGGTGCGCTTCAGTACCTCACACTGACGCGTCCGGACATTCAGTGTGCTGTCCAGCAGGTGTGCCTTCACATGCATGCTCCTCGTGACACCCATTGGGCTCTCGTGAAACGTATACTTCGGTGCATACGTGGCACCACAACCATGGGTCTCACCCTGACGGCCTCGCCAGACACCAGCCTTGTCGCCTAGTCTGACGCCGACTTGGCTGGGTGTCCCGACACTCGATGCTCCACTTCTGGCTACTGCGTCTACCTCGGGCCCTCTCTGATTTCGTGGTCGTCTAAACGACAACCCACGGTCTCACGATCGAGCGCCGAGGCCGAGTATCGGGCCGTGGCCAACGCCGTCGCGGAGTGTTCCTGGCTACGACAGCTACTCCAGGAGTTGCTATGTGAGGTCACCAAGGCGACGCTCGTCTACTGTGATAACGTCTCCGCGGTGTACCTCGCTGCCAACCCTGTCCATCATCGACGGACGAAGCACATTGAGCTCGACATCCACTTCGTCCGGGAGCACGTCGCACTTGGTCGTGTTCGTGTTCTCCATGTGCCCACCGATCAGCAGTTCGCCGATGTGATGACGAAGGGACTACCCACCTCGACTTTCGAGGGCTTTCGGTCCAGTCTTTGCGTCACCGGTGACGCTTCGACTGCGGGGGGGGGGGGGGGGTGTTGAACATGTGTACATGTACGTAGGTTTGGGTTCTGTATGCAGTACCTGTAGTATCTGTCTCCCTCTGTATGTACGTGTATCTTAGGAGACAAGATACCGGTCGCACCCCTTGTACCTATATATATATATGTGCCTAGTGCACGATCAATCAATCATCGATGCACCAAATCATTCTCTACAGTTTCCATTGTAAATTCTATTCTTTGGTGTTCTTTGATGGAAATTTGTATTGCCATGATTGAACAAATTATTGTTGATTGTTTTAGTGACAAGTCAAAATTACGAGTATTTAACCAAAAACTACCACATTTCATGGAAACGTGTCCAGAAACTATTTACGGATTTGTGCCGAAAACTATCACTTTTTTGCTAATCTGTGAATAAACTACCATGTCGGGAAAGTGCCCGATTCGCCTCTTCTAAACGCCTTTCTGACAGGATGGGCTCACAAGTCAGGTTGACTGTTAACTTTGATTGTTATTTCAAATGGGGCCCACACGTCAACCCTCTTCTTCCTCCTCCCCTCTCTCTTTGGCATTTCTACAAACACCTCGTGTGCACCTGCAAGCCACCTCCGCCGCCGACCATTGCTGGCGCTTACTCACGCACGACGGCGCACACGCTCGCGGCGGCGGCGGGTACGCGCACTGCTGCCACGCAGGAGATGCACGATGCGCTGACCCAGCCGCCCGCTCACCCCGGCCATGGCCATCGCCTTCGCGCCAAACACGCCAAGGCCGCACCACCCACCACTCGGGCCGCCCGCGCCACCCACCGCTCCGCCCAGCCCGCGCCACCCGCCGCTCTGCCCCGTCGGCCGGCGAGCCCCGCCACCTACGCCGCCCTCCCTCCTAGCCGAGCCGCCTGCTCGCCTCGGCCATGGCGGCCGCCATCGTGCCTCCCTCCTGCTCCTGGGCTGACGACGGCAACTTCCGCAGGGACTCGTTAGCAAGGTCCTGCATGCCGAAGAGGACGTGCTTGTGCTGCTCCAGGTGGCCGGGCTTGCACACGTAGTCCACCAGATAGCTCTGGCTCACGCATGGGATGCCGTGGCTCTTGAACTCCTGCACCCACGTGTTGCTGCCTGGCGTGCCCGCGGCCACCACCACGAAGCTGTTCTGGAAGGCGCTCGCGAGCTCTCGCGGGTTCAATTCGAGGAGTTTGCGGCCGAGCTATTCAGGGACGCCGTACTCGCTGGCTCCGATTTCGCCGCCTGGGCGCGCCCTGCCGAGGCCGACGACGTCGTCTGGGCCGACGCCGAGGACGATCTTGGCCCTCCCACCGCCAGCACCCTAGTCGGAGACCTGCTCGAGGAGTAGGTCGGGGACGGCAGCAGCATCCAGAGCCACACGCTCGGCTCGCTCGAGAAGGGCGCGTCGGTCAGGATCTCGGGCGGCCGCGTTGGCGGTACCGGCAGCAGCCACTAACAGTCGTGCGCGTAGCCGCCGCTGCCGCCGGGAGCGTGTGCGCCGTCGTGCATGAGTGAGCGCCGGCAGTGGTCGACGGCGGAGGTGGCTTGCAGGTGCACACGAGGTGTTTTTATAAATGCTAAAGAGAGGGAGAGAGAGGAGGAAGAAGAGGGTTGACGTGTGGGCCTATTGCTGGTCTTATCAGAAAATCAGATAATTTATGCGGTCGTTTCTTTTTGGATTTGGTTTCATCTCTTCTTGGTGGCTCTTGGGAACGTAATGCATGATTAAGCTTGTCCAAGCCCTTGCCACATTATTTTTTCCTGGTGGTATCTAGACCAATATAAGAGGCACGAATGAATTACTTTTGTTCCTGGCGTGGTCATCTTAGAAAACGCGGATCCTGGCTTATGAGATGTGCTCATTTCAAGCTTGACATGCGAAGTACTGATGGCAGAGACGCAGAGTCGAGTGCTCACTCGTACCATGTCATACAGATTCTGCACCCAATGAAAGTTTAGTGTGACATGATTTTTAATGAATAGATTGAGAAAAATTCCGTAAAAGAAAATCACTATGTCGAAAGATCATTTAGACGTGTATATATGTGGATTTTGTGTCAATGACCAAGTGATAACATGTGTGCTTAGTTTTTTTAGTTGACATGTGTGTGTGTGTGTGTGTGTGTGTGTGTGTGTGTTGATATGTGTGCTTAGTTTTTCTTTTAGTTGACATGTGTGCTTAATTGTCGGGCATTCGTCAGGTGCCCTAAGAAAGAAAGGAGAACATTATACGACATTTTAAACAAGATTTTAAATTTCACTATGTTTGGTGATTTTTCATCAATATTTTGATGATATTTTATCACTCATACATGTCAAACAAGCTTCATAGAAAAAAACAGAAAATAATTATCTAAAATTCCCATAAATTCTACGTTGAAGAGACCTCCCCCCCCCCCCCCCCCCACCCCCACACACACACACAAAACAGAATGAACCAAGAGATCGAGCGGACCGCAAAACGAATTACTAATAGGCAAATGTGCGGCATTTTCCTTTATTTTAGAGGCACATGGGGCATTTTCTTTTGGCTCCCCTCTTGTCGAACGTATATGGTGCACCGATGCTTGTGGTGTTATCGATGCACCAGACACATTAGCACATTCTAAAATGTCTTAAAAAATATGGAAAGACATTTAGCACATTGGCATAACAATAATGTATGTTATCAAAAAATTTGTATCAAAATTCTAGAATTGCTCGAGATACAAAAATGATAATTTTGATATCAGTGTGATATTGGGCCAAATCTAAAGCCCAACTTGTGTTATATAGTATTCAGTGTCGAATTTATCATTTTTGTATCTCAAGGTATATCTCGAATTTTGATACGAATTTTTGTGACAAATATACATTGGTGTCATGATGATGTTTTAGATTTTTTTTTCAGATTTTTTGAAACATTAAGAAATGTGCCAAGAAAGTTTGATACACCGGTAGCATCAAATGGCCCGGTGCACTAGATACGTTCTCGTCCCGAACCTCCCCTCCCCAGTTTGCTAGAAATGCAGACGTCGGCAACTACATCGCATAGGGTTTGAAGAGGCCGTCGAGCTACTTCCTTCGCCGCCCCTGGAATTTTCAGCGACCTTCTCTCCACTGCACCTGCGATTCTCCAGTGACAAGCTCTTCCACCGACCTCGTACTCCTCCTCCCCCCCCCCCCCCCCCCCCCCCCGGCCCTATCCCTGAGCTCCACACGCCCGCCGACTTCCAGGATCGACCCTTGGTCCACCGCCGCGCTTCTCCAGTGCCCCCGAACTCCTGGTCGCCTCCCTACCGAAGGCCCATGCCCTCAACCTCGACTCGTCCCGTCGGCTCCTCCTTCAAGCAGCAAGGTAGTTTGGCTGGACATTTTTCCTAAAAAAAAGTAATAATCTTAAGCATCACCACTCTGTTTGGGAGTGCATACAGTTCAGTTCAGGAAAGAAAAATCTTTGTACTATTTTTTTTCTTTTTGTACAGAAGACTACAAATCAACGAATTCCAGTTCCGTGCGGCGCACTGAATTTCTTTCTTTTTTCTTTTTAGGGAAGGTCACAGAATTTGAATGAGTAGTGCGTGACCGCCAAGTATCCTCTACTGGCTTTACCGTGGCATCCAAGTTATTAGACCCATCTGCAGCCATTTGTTCCCCTGAGCGGCCTACAATCGACGGTGCGCAAACAACTGACCTCTCTCCCAGAACCTTCGAGACCACACGAGTGCACGAGCGCGTTCAGGAACCTTCCCAAACCGCCTCCCAACCGTCATTGTCCACCTCCACCGTCCACGCCCTCTATATATGCGTCCCCACCCAACGCAATGGCAGGAGAAAAGAGAAAGAGCGAGAGCCGAGGAGAAGATAAAATCTACAGGAAAAACAGGGGAGAGGCAGAGAGAACAGAGGCGAAGGAGCAATGCCGACGGGTCGGATGAGCGGCAACATCACGCAGGACTGGGAGCCGGTGGTCCTGCGGCGGGCGAAGCCCAAGGCGGCCGACCTCAAGTCCGCCAAGGCGGTGAACCAGGCGCTGCGGACGGGCGCGCCGGTGGAGACGGTGCGCAAGGCGGCGGCGGGGACGAACAAGAATGCCTCCGCCGCGGCCGTGGCGGCGCCCGCGCGGAAGCTGGACGAGATGACGGAGCCGGCGGGGCTGGGGCGCGTGGGCGGCGACGTGCGCGCGGCCATCCAGAAGGCGCGCGTCGCCAAAGGGTGGAGCCAGGCGGAGCTGGCCAAGCGCGTCAACGAGCGGGCGCAGGTGGTGCAGGAGTACGAGAGCGGCAAGGCCGTCCCTGTCCAGGCCGTGCTCGCCAAGATGGAGCGCGCCCTCGAGGTCAAGCTCCGGGGCAAGGCGGTTGGGGCGCCCGCGCCGACAAAGTGATGGTTCGTGGGGACATCCTGCCTGTGAATTTGTGATGAATGGTAGTAAATCGGATCTGTAAATCTCGGGTTGCTTTGTGGTAGATTGGGCTGTAAGTCGTGCAAAGTGATGTCTAGAAGTCTCATGTGGAATTTGATGCTAAATCCTATTGTTAGCTGATTTGCAATTTTGAACGGGCCCTTTGTTAAATTCTGACGCCCTATTGCTGAGACTGTGCGGCCGATTTGAGTTCTCTTCTTGAACGTCTGCTCTTATGATTCCCTTTTTATCTACCACGGGAAACATCTTATCCCGGGCATCTCCAACGCTGAAAGTACGCGGAAAGCCATGTGAGAGCCAACCGACCCGGTCATCCAACCGCATCCTTTAAACTGGATCCAACAGCATCCAGCGTCGGCCAATTTAAAATTACAAATGTATAATCTCCGATCACATAGGGCCGGATCACAACTAAAAAAAGACGCATGTGCATAGTTTTATGCTCGATCATAAAATGTTTGTCCGTCCGTGAAAAAACTGGATTTTCTGCCCTCCCGGACTCCCGGACTGGCAATCTGAGTCTTTAAGCTCACTCTACTTACGTCTTCTTCTCCGCCGTCTCCAACTTGCTCAGTCTGCGGCCGTCTTCTTCTTCGCCGTCTACAACTAATTTTTCATGTGCTTCAACATTGTTGAGATGTATATTGTGCATGTGTATTTCTTGTACAATAAGCTCCCCCTTCTTCCTTGTATAGTTGAGATCATCGTATATACTATCTCCGTCCTTATTTATTACTCCTCATTGTATTTTATGTCAAATTTTAACCATATATTTAACTAACAAAATGTTCATGCATGTCTAAAAAAATAAAAACTATATTCAAATACAAATGATACAATTTTTGTTAACATACATTTTGTTAGTTAAATATTTCATTAAAATTTGTCATAAATTTCAAAAGGGACCAATAAACCAGAACAAATGTAGTACATGCATATGCACTCGATCAATATATCATGAGTTGCACCTATCTTCTACAAACATCATAAGTTTATAAGACGAACGGCTTGCATGATCATTCAACTCCTACATATTCAAGGTTAATATTTTTGAATCATCTAAAGTAGTTGTTTCTCAACCTTCTTCTCTATGAGCATGACCTTCTTCTTTTTAAGCTTGAGCTTCTTCTCGATCGTCGCTATCAACATGTTAAACCTCTCAACCTTACACGCCTCCTTGAAGCTGGAGAGCTTGACACATATCTCCCTCTTCTTCGTCAGGATGTCCTCAAACCTCCCCGTTATCTTGACCGCCGCCCCTTTTAGCTTCACCTTCTTTTCCTCTCATTACTTTTATCAAAACCCTTTTCTAACCTTCTTGTGAGGCTTCTTTGTTGGGTTGATTGGAGCACTCGTTTCTTTCTTGCTGCCGATGCAGGTGGTCTTGGCGGAGTTGCCCACTCAACTTTAACCAACAATGCATGACGATGAAGTTCTTTTTCTCCAACTTCAAGAACAAATTGCACGCACGAAAATGCTACAAAGTAAAACAATGTTAACAAGTTGCATATATCACATAGGGCATATCGGGCCAACACGTTGGATATCTGATCAAATGACCAACACGTATAACAACTCACTTGCTCGGTGATGGTCGCAATACTTGGACACGGCCTCTTAGATGATGTATCATCGATGGTTGAGAGACTTTACCCCATGACTGTGTATGAGTTCGTCGACGTAGGCATCAAAATGCTTGTGCTCATGGAACCAAATATGGATGTTGACCCAAAATGTTGCCTTTTGCTCCATGCCATGGATCGGATCAATGCTAGTGCCCAAGCACACATCACACAACAACTTGTCGTCCCTCATGTTGCAGCTTTCTCATCTACCCTTGTTCTTTGTATCGACCTCATATTCATCTGGATCAAGGTAGTCGTCGTCGTCCTCCTCCAGCTCCTGCTGTCTGGTGTACGAATCCGGCTACTGGGTGTGTGTGTCCAGCTGCTTGCCTAGTTAGGTGTAGGTACCAGACTTGGTGTACGTTCTCGGCTTGGTGTAAATGCCCGACCTCGTGGACTCCGAGTCATCCACCTGCCCATAGGGATGTAAATGGATCGGATCTGATCGGATAATGCCTTTACCATATCCTTCACCACATTTTTTTGTCGGATTCGAAGCGGATCGGATAATGACCGGATGCGGATTCGAATACGGATTATATCGGACTACGGATTCGGAGCGGATTCGGACCGAAAACGGATAAAAAATCTATGTACGTCTTTTTCATAATATCTAGCATGATCTATGCAAAGAAGAACAATATATAACTAACCAATCAATTTTTATTGATCAATGAAATTAATTACTTACACGTTGCACCAAGCAAGACATTAGCCATCATAGGTTCATAGTGTTCTTTGGTTCATAACAGAATATGTTATATACTATTAGGTAAGTGAGCTTGTGTGACGCCCGGGTAATTAAGCTACAGTAAAACTTTGTGAATGATGCCACGTCACCTTGATTACTGTTGCTAATATTGCGTTAGTTCGAAACCGATTCAAATTCAAATTCAAAATCAAGCGAACAGCAAAAGTTTTCAAACGCTAAAACAAAAATGTTCTAAATGTGTCGGATAAATCATAGGTAATTGTGGTGGCGAAACCAAACTTTGACTAAGTGTTTAAAGGCTCTATAATAATTAAAACAGTAGGTAAAACAATTAAGTAAATACCTTTTATAGTTAATATAACATTAAACTAATTTAATTTGGCACTAAACTTTCTATGGCCCTGGTCTAACTTGATATGCTAATCTAGGTGCTAAAGGTGTGTTTTAAAAAACTAAAATAATTAGATTCTAAACTATAAACAGAAAAAGTAAAGTAAAACAAAAACAAAACAAAGCAAAAAAAAACGAAGCAAGACCCCCCTCCCCTGGGCCGTTCGGCCCAGCAGGGCACCAGGCCATTAGGCTGGCCCAGCCGCGCCCCTGCATAACCCCCCACCCCGCAACCCTAGCCCACTACACCCCGGTTCCCCCACGATCCCCCACTCTCCCTCGTTCCTTCCCCGCGCCGTCACCCACGAAGACCACACACACACACACACACACACACGCATACGCACGGAGGAGGGGCGCCCCTGTTCGCTCCTCTCCTCTCGGAGCGCCCGCGCCCGAGGACAGTCGTCGCCCGCCGGCGCCGAGCGCCGCCCACCGGCCTCCTCCTTGCGGCTCCCTTCCTCTCGCGCCTCCACGTCCTCCGACGCTGCCGCCCCGTCGCCCGACCTTGATGCATCACCGCCCCGCCGCGGCTTCGTCCTCCTCCACGGCGTCGCCTCGCTGGACGCCCGCGCCGCCTCGACGTGCCGGACCCCATCGCCGGACCTCCCCATCCTCTCCCTCGCCGGACTACCCCAAGCCTCAACGCCCTCTTCCCGACAACGTGGGTGAGGACCTCGTCCTCCTTCCCTGTTCCGCCCTCTTAGCCGTAGAGCGCCGCCGCTCACTGCACAGAGAGCGACCTGGCCACCGCCCTCGTGCGTTGCCTCTCCGGCACCGCTGTTGCGACGCCGCGCCCGGCGCCCGTGCTCGCGCCGCCCGCGTAGTCCTGCCGCTACTCGGCTCCCGCCTCTGCCTTCCCCGCGTCGCCCTGCCCCGCTGCGCTCCACCGTCGTCGCCGCGCCCCCCCTCGCTGGTTGCCGCCCCACTCCTCGCGGCTCCGGTCGACTGCGCCGTGGCCGCCGGCGCGCGCCCTCCTGGGCGACCGAGTGCTCCCCGCGCCCTGGTGGCCTGGGGCACGCATGCCCGCACCCGTCGCACGCTAGGCCACTAGGGCCGTTGACAGCGGGGCCCGCCCCTGAAAACGAAAACGGAAATAAATAAATAAATTAATTAAAAATGGAAGGAAAATAATAATAATTAAGTTAATTAATTAATTGCTTAATTAATCTAATTAAGTTTGTTTAATTAATTTAACGTTAATTAATCTGTTTAAGTTAAAACTAATTGATTTAGTTATCTCTGGTGACTATGATATGGGGGCCCACTGGTCAGTTTGACCAGTCAACTGTCAAACTTTGACCGCTGACTGGGCTGCTGACTCAGCCCCCTGTCCCCACGAGTCAGCCCCATGTGTACACCTTTGGGTACACTTATGTGTACCCGTAGCATTTAGCTAGTTAATTTTCGAATTAATAATAACCCCAAAAATTGATTAAAACTTTGAAAATTAATATAAAATAAACTGTAACTCGGATGGAAAAACTTTGTACATGAAAGTTGCTCAGAACGACGAGACAAATCCGGATATGTAGCCCGTTCGTCCGCCACACACCCCTAGCATATCGAACACGCAACTTTCCCCCTCCGGTTCATCTTTTCGAAAACGCGAAACACCGGGAATACTTTCCCGGATGTTTCCCCTCTTCGCCGGTATCACCTCCTGCCGCGTTAGATCACCTCTAGCACCGCGTATTGCCATGTTATGCTTTGTGATGCTTTGATTGCTCTGTTATTTATTGTGTCCCGCCTCCGTTACTTCTTTCCGGTAGACCCCGAGACCGCTGCCGGTACCCCTGTGATCGACTACATCGACGACGAACCCTTCTTGCCAGAGCAACCAGGCAAGCCTCCCCCTTGATCACCAGATATCGCCTATTCCGTTCTACTACTTGCATTAGAGTAGTGTAGCATGTTACTGCTTTCGGTTAATCCTATTCTGCTGCATAGCCTGTCATTGTTGCTACAGTTGTTACCCTTACCTGCTATCCTACTGCTTAGTATAGGATGCTGGTGTTCCATCAGTGGCCCTACACTCTTGTCCGTCTGCCATGCTATACTACTGGGCCGTGATCACTTCGGGAGGTGATCACGGGTATATACTATATACTTTATATACATGACACATGTGGTGACTAAAGTCGGGTCAGCTCGTTGAGTACCCGCAAGTGATTCTGATGAGGGGGCTGAAAGGACAGGTGGTGTCGAGGATATACCACGCGGTATGACCCGGCCGGAAGTATGACCCGGCCGGACTTGGCGGCTCACAGAGACCCGGCGAGTATTTGGTGACTTACTGATAACCCCAACGGCGGGTCAGATGGATGACAAGGCCCAAGGCCCAGAAGGCGGGCTCATGTTATGGTGGGCCGGTTTACGAGGAAAGGCATAAGGAGTTTTCCCTTAAGGGAGCAGACTAGGATTCCACTTGTAATAGACTAGTCCTAATCCTAATAGGACTCCACATGTAACCCGCCCCTTCAACTTATATAAGGAGGGGCAGGGCACCCCAAAGAGGGACAGACAAGACAAGAAACAATCTCTACGGCTAAACACCGAGAGCCGGTTCCCGGCAACTCTCCCGTGATCATAATGAGACCTAGCCTCAAACAGCATGTAGGGTTGTTACCGGATGATGTTTCCCGGGGCCCGAAGCTGTCTAAATCCTTGTCTTGTGTTGCGTCTCTGATTCTCCTCAACCCCTCTCAAGCTACCACATAGATGCATTGGCCTCGCGACTAAGTCCTGACATTAAGGACATCTGTCGTGACAATTCCATGACAGTTGGCGCCCACAGTGGGGCCTGCGCACGGTGGTGATGAGTTCTTGAAGGGATCTCTCCAGGGATCGAGAAGCTCGTGCTTGGCCGCATGAAGGAGAGTCGACACAGAATAATCACGCAGGATAGCCCAACATTAGTCAACCTCGGGCAGAGCCGGCAAATTTGCCGTTTTATGATCTGGTATATACGGGATTGAGAATATTAGAATTGGTGCGTCGCCACAGGCGTCGCTGGGTGATCCGTCGAATTTGATTTTTCGCTGTTGTGCGGCCACGCGTGAGCAGAAGAAACGTCCAGGTCGATTTCGGATATGCTGCCCTACGAAGAAGCCGAGTCGCCGAGATTGATTGTTGGTCTAGGCGGAAGTTTGAGCCGATCGATATCCATTGAATGCACCGCAAAGTCTGCAAACGACCGGGACCTGTCCAAATCCGCTGACGTGTACTTTCTACTGGCTCAAGTCCTGAGACGACAACGACGTAACAATCATTAGGGGATTCTTGCCTGAAGGAGCCCGAGACGGTCTGCTACGCACGGCAAATAGTATATTACAATACTAATACAACAGAGCCGCGTGTACTGGGGCAGCCGTGCCCAATGCAGGCTAGTATGGGCAGCTGGGTAATGCGACGAGGGAGCCACCAAAAGGCGACACTAGTATGGGCATCCATCCAAAGAAGCATTGGGGATTAGTACTACAAGCACCGTCATCATTTGGGAAAAATGTACTAGTACATGCACAGTTTCCAAAAACCAGTCTTTATGTTTCCCAATCGAGCCACGCAAGAAAAAATACATCCATCGTTTTCAATATTCAGTGATGGAAGAACTCATCTTCACCTGAGTCGCCTCAGCCGTAGGCCGTCTATGAGTCGACTGCGAGCCGCCCAACCTGGTATTCACAGTTAAACCGCCTTTGCTGGCTGCACCATTACGCCGCGGGATGCCTCTGCCTTTTTGAGAGATAAAGAAGATATTACCAGAAACGAGACTGCAAGTTTATAATTGCTGGAATATGGCGTTTACCCAACAGAACATCAGGTGATATCTTTCCTCTGTATTTTATGAGCATATTAATTCGTCCGAGAACGATTACTCTGCCCTGTAATATTTTTACGCAGGACAATTTTTTACGCCATTATACTGCGGATACGGAGTGCATGCACTAGCATTCGTCCATTACACGCTGCTCGACACACATGCGTGCAAGCCGCCGTTCCTGCGGTCCAGTCCGCATCAACTCGCCAGGATCGTGCGAATTGCCCGATAAAACGCGCACAGGCCGCCGTCTACATCAACATATGCCCGACTCGCTCGTCCGTGCCGGCTTACAACGCCGGTGCCGACTCTCTCCGTCCACATCGGTTTACAACGTCGCGGCCGATTCACCCGTCTGCCGCAGCCGACCCACTGGTGAGCGATTTCAACTTCACCTAGTGATCACCAATTTCATGGCGGATTATTTCCGGCCTGGCACATCAGGTGATATCCATCTAAAATATATTTTATTGGCACATATTATTTTTGTCAAAGAGCAGTTTATCTTTGCCTTGGTCTGCAATATTGTATGCAGGACAATTATTCACTGCAATAATAAGGATCATGGATATATGGCTCGTGCTACTATGATGTGCTATCATCTGGTCCAAGACCTACATATGTGCATGCTGCCGCTTCTTCGGCACAATTTATATCAACACGACATGGCTGACTCGCCCGTACGGTTTACCAAGTTCACGATTGACTTGCCCGTTCGCGCCGGTTTACAGCGCCACAGCCGGTTCATCTGTTTGAGCTGCCTCTGATGCGGCGGTCGTCTTTTCCATCCGTCTATTGCGGCCTGGTCTACATTGACACACCAGGACTGCATCTGTCTGCATGAGCGAAATACTGAATATGAGCAAGTCACTGCTTGGGAAGCCCGGTTTTCTTCCAACAGCTTGGAGGAAAATTGTCATGTGTTATCAGCCGCCGTCGGCACTGGACGGCTCAATGGGCATGCGCACAAGTCGCCGCCACTACAGTTTGGTTAACTTCAAAACATCCAGTTGGAAGGAACCATTGGCCGAGTTGCTGACACGGCTCATATGTGATCATTTATAACCCGCCACAGTCACCTCAACCTTCTGTGGATTCACATCGCGCTACTAACATCAATGATGTACACCTTATGCTATGGTCAATATGGAGAATCTCAAGCCAACTCCTCGAGTCGTCTTGAGACTCGGGGGCTACAATGATATGACTCGGCAGCATTGGTTGGTTTCAATGCATTCAAGAACTCCGGGTCATTGGAGGGAAAAATAATCCGGTCCCGGAGGCTACTGCCATATTGGTGAAAAGTTTAAAGGTCGTCAGAAAAATTTCCGGCTTAAAAAGAAGGATTCCGGTTTAGATCCGGCTCAAGAGACTTGACATCTCCCACAAAGCACTGAAGCTCTTAAATATCCGGTTTAAAATCCGGTTCAAGGGAGATTTATCTGCCACAAAGTTTTGAAGCTCTCAAATCCGGTTCAAAATCCGGTTCAAGGAAATTTGTTTATCACAAAACTTTGAAACTCTTAATATCCGGTTTAAGAATTTCTGGTTCAAAAAGAATTTATCTCTCGCAAAGTTCGAGTTCTCAGGAAAAATTAAAGGGACCAAAAAGAGTCTGTTACAAAGCACAACCCAAACATAGGTACCCTGCTTTAATGACCATTGGGAGCTGATCGTATTCGAATTTAGCTTAACCCTTTTGGTGTGACCCTGATCGTATTCGAATCAGAGTCGTTAAATATTCTCATGATCACTAGGGGGCTTCCTGTTCAAACATAGGTCGTATTCGAACCAAAGAGAATATAGCTGTCGGTACCCTTTTGATTGGCACACTGCCGAGCTCACTAGGGGGCTTCTTGATCGTATTCGAATCATAGCTCAACCCCTTTTGGGAACCGACGTGGATCGTATTCGAATCAGCGTCGTTAAACAATTCTCAAGGTCATTTGGGGGCTTCCTGTTCAAACATAGGTCGTATTTGAAGCAAAGAGAACATAGCTGTCGGTACCCTCTTGATCGGCAACGCCAAAGCCACTGGGGGCTATATGATCGTATTCAAATCTTAGCTTAACCCCTTTGGGACGGTTTTCTGATCGTATTCGAATCAGAAGCTTCAAAATTTTGAAGTCTCTTTTTGCAAACAATTTTTGGATTTTGTTTGAAGCTCTTTTGATCATATCTAAAGTTTATATGAGTGATTGCTATTTAACCTGGCTTGATTTTCGATGATAAATCGCCAGCTTATGAAAATCATCATCTATGTGGAAGCATTGACTTCTAAGGATTGGGTTATCACCCTTACTGCACAGGTCATGTAAACCGGCAGTACAAATTCAATATCATAGCGGTTATATGTGAGATATTATGACCCGCCCTGCGGTAAACCGCCAAGGGGTCTTGTGATCTACTTGTGTGCAGGATAAGACTACATTTGGGTGGTTACCCGCCCTGGCTTTTGACGTTAAGTCGCCAGGGCATATGTTGTTTAAACTCTGTGCAGGATTTACAGAGCTATGACTTACATAAATGATTAAGTTCAAGCCCATCATCAAAGATTGAAATTGGTGTTTCAAAAGGGTTATCAATTCTTGATTTTCTCAAAGGCTATAAGCCGCCGGGTTGTACAAATTCCGGCTTACAATGGAGGCGTATTGAATCGCCATCGGCCAAGAGCCGCCGGGTATTTAAACTCCGGATTGACTTATCAACAGATGAGGTATTCAAAGTCGCTTTGGCGCAATGGCTATTATTTTATCAATGGATATGATTTATTCTACAATGAAAAGAATAGTCCCGAGTCGCTGCAGGCTTACGACCCGGCACTTGGGGGCTACATTATTTAAATTGAGATCACATCAAATATGCAAGTCCCATGTCACTTCCAGCATGCACCATGGCACTTGGGGGCTAATGCAAAGTCATTTTTACTGGCCTTATTGAAGACCCAACTCATCACATTGTAATGAGCTGGCCCTTGGGGGCTACCAATTGCTCCTGTCAACAATTCAAGGTATACAAGTTTAAATCCATTATATTGAAAGGTCCACTACTCAGTTGGAAGAGTACAAAGCTCTTGACCTTATGGACGTGGGTTCGGGCCCCATGGAGAGGATTACAGCATATGGTATTCGTTTCAAGGAAGTATATATAAAGTCCCAGCTCAATATTATCTTACTGAGCCGGCCCTTGGGGGCTACATGTTGCTGCTCAAGTCTACATCTACAAAGTCCCAGCTCATTATTGCATAATGACCCGGCCCTTGGAGGCTACACCGGTTGAAGTTTTGTGAGCATAAGACAATTACAAGTCCCAGGTTGATGCAAGCATGACAACCCGTCACTTGGGGGCTACAGGTAACACGGATATAAGGAGAAATACTTTCGAATTCTCAGTTTTGAGCAAATCAGATTGACCCGGCGTCACCAATCATTATGACCTGGTGTCTGCAACAATCATAGCCCGACGTCATCAACAATTATGACCCGGCATCGGCAACAATTATGACTCAGTGCCATCAATATTTACAAACCGGCGATTTTGGTAATATTAAACCGGCAAGTTCTACATCTTTAAACCGGCTGAATATCAGATGAGTACTTCAAGACCAATATTTCTTAAGCCGGCGCTTTGAAAGCCGACTCAAGTGGATTATTCTTCACAATATTTCTCTACAAGAGACCAATGTCAACAAATTGACTCTGAAGCTGGCCTATTGACCCGGACTTTTCAAAAGAAGTATCTGGACTTTTTGCATTGACAAAGTTGAAACATATCTGCTAAAGAAGATTTACTATGAGATCATGGACATATACATATCAACAAGGAAATGACAAGGACTTAAAGATGATCAGGTGCCGGTTCAGGAAAATATTTAACCCGGAACACAACCTGTCAAGTTTGTTCTTGTGTTTATTTTACAAGATCAGTTTAACAAGGATAAATCCAAATTAAACTGGGGGCTAATGTCGAGGATATACCACGCGGTATGACCCGGCCGGACTTGGCGGCTCACAAAGACCCGGCGAGTATTTGGTGACTTACTGATAACCCCAACGGCGGGTCAGATGGATGACAAGGCCCAAGGCCCAGAAGGCGGGCTCATGTTATGGTGGGCCGGTTTACGAGGAAAGGCATAAGGAGTTTTCCCTTAAGGGAGCAGACTAGGATTCCACTTGTAATAGACTAGTCCTAATCCTAATAGGACTCCACATGTAACCCGCCCCTTCAACTTATATAAGGAGGGGCAGGGCACCCCAAAGAGGGACAGACAAGACAAGAAACAATCTCTAGGGCTAAACACCGAGAGCCGGTTCCCGGCAACTCTCCCGTGATCATAATGAGACCTAGCCTCAAACAGCATGTAGGGTTGTTACCGGATGATGTTTCCCGGGGCCCGAAGCTGTCTAAATCCTTGTCTTGTGTTGCGTCTCTCGATTCTGCTCAACCCCTCTCAAGCTACCACATAGATGCATTGGCCTCGCGACTAAGTCCTGACGTTAAGGACATCTGTCGTGACAATTCCATGACAGTTGGCGCCCACAGTGGGGCCTGCGCACGGTGGTGATGAGTTCTTGAAGGGATCTCTCCAGGGATCGAGAAGCTCGTGCTTGGCCGCATGAAGGAGAGTCGACACAGAATAATCACGCAGGATAGCCCAACATAAGTCAACCTCGGGCAGAGCCGGCAAATTTGCCGTTTTATGATCTGGTATATATGGGATTGAGAATATTAGAATTGGTGCGTCGCCACAGGCGTCGCTGGGTGATCCGTCGAATTTGATTTTCCGCTGTTGTGCGGCCACGCGTGAGCAGAAGAAACGTCCAGGTCGATTTCGGATATGCTGCCCTACGAAGAAGCCGAGTCGCCGAGATTGATTGTTGGTCTAGGCGGAAGTTTGAGCCGATCGATATCCGTTGAATGCACCGCAAAGTCTGCAAACGACCGGGACCTGTCCAAATCCGCTGACGTGTACTTTCTACTGGCTCAAGTCCTGAGACGACAGCGACGTAACAATCATTAGGGGATTCTTGCCTGAAGGAGCCCGAGACGGTCTGCTACGCACGGCAAATAGTATATTACAATACTAATACAACAGAGCCGCGTGTACTGGGGCAGCCGTGCCCAATGCAGGCTAGTATGGGCAGCTGGGTAATGCGACGAGGGAGCCACCAAAAGGCGACACTAGTATGGGCATCCATCCAAAGAAGCATTGGGGATTAGTACTACAAGCACCGTCATCATTTGGGAAAAATGTACTGGTACATGCACAGTTTCCAAAAACCAGTCTTTATGTTTCCCAATCGAGCCACGCAAGGAAAAATACATCCATCGTTTTCAATATTCAGCGATGGAAGAACTCATCTTCACCTGAGTCGCCTCAGCCGTAGGCCGTCTGCGAGTCGACTGCGAGCCGCCCAACCTGGTATTCACAGTTAAACCGCCTTTGCTGGCTGCACCATTGCGCCGCGGGATGCCTCTGCCTTTTTGAGAGATAAAGAAGATATTACCAGAAACGAGACTGCAAGTTTATAATTGCTGGAATATGGCGTTTACCCAACAGAACATCAGGTGATATCTTTCCTCTGTATTTTATGAGCATATTAATTCGTCCGAGAACGATTACTCTGCACTGTAATATTTTTACGCAGGACAATTTTTTACACCATTATACTGCGGATACGGAGTGCATGCACTAGCATTCGTCCATTACACGCTGCTCGACACACATGCGTGCAAGCCGCCGTTCCTGCGGTCCAGTCCGCATCAACTCGCCAGGATCGTGCGAATTGCCCGATAAAACGCGCACAGGCCGCCGTCTACATCAACATATGCCTGACTCGCTCGTCCGTGCCGGCTTACAACGCCGGTGCCGACTCTCTCCGTCCACATCGGTTTACAACGTCGCGGCCGATTCATCCATCTGCCGCAGCCGACCCGCTGGTGAGCGATTTCAACTTCACCTAGTGATCACCAATTTCATGGCGGATTATTTCCGGCCTGGCACATCAGGTGATATCCATCTAAAATATATTTTATTGGCACATATTATTTTTGTCAAAGAGCAGTTTATCTTTGCCTTGGTCTGCAATATTGTATGCAGGACAATTATTCACTGCAATAATAAGGATCATGGATATATGGCTCGTGCTACTATGATGTGCTATCATCTGGTCCAAGACCTACATATGTGCATGCTGCCGCTTCTTCGGCACAATTTATATCAACACGACATGGCTGACTCGCCCGTACGGTTTACCACGTTCACGATTGACTTGCCCGTTCGCGCCGGTTTACAGTGCCGCAGCCGGTTCATCTGTTTGAGTTGCCTCTGATGCGGCGGTCGTCTTTTCCATCCGTCTATTGCGGCCTGGTCTACATTGACACACCAGGACTGCATCTGTCTGCATGAGCGGATTACTGAATATGAGCAAGTCACTGCTTGGGAAGCCCGGTTTTCTTCCAACAGCTTGGAGGAAAATTGTCATGTGTTATCAGCCGCCGTCGGCACTGGACGGCTCAATGGGCATGCGCACAAGTCGCCGCCACTACAGTTTGGTTAACTTCAAAACATCCAGTTGGAAGGAACCATTGGCCGAGTTGCTGACACGGCTCATATGTGATCATTTATAACCCGCCACAGTCACCTCAACCTTCTGTGGATTCACATCGCGCTACTAACATCAATGATGTACACCTTATGCTATGGTCAATATGGAGAATCTCAAGCCAACTCCTCGAGTCGTCTTGAGACTCGGGGGCTACAATGATATGACTCGGCAGCATTGGTTGGTTTCAATGCATTCAAGAACTCCGGGTCATTGGAGGGAAAAATAATCCGGTCCCGGAGGCTACTGCCATATTGGTGAAAAGTTTAAAGGTCGTCAGAAAAATTTCCGGCTTAAAAAGAAGGATTCCGGTTTAGATCCGGCTCAAGAGACTTGACATCTCCCACAAAGCACTGAAGCTCTTAAATATCCGGTTTAAAATCCGGTTCAAGGGAGATTTATCTGCCACAAAGTTTTGAAGCTCTCAAATCCGGTTCAAAATCCGGTTCAAGGAAATTTGTTTATCACAAAACTTTGAAACTCTTAATATCCGGTTTAAAAATTTCTGGTTCAAAAAGAATTTATCTCTCGCAAAGTTCGAGTTCTCAGGAAAAATTAAAGGGACCAAAAAGAGTCTGTTACAAAGCACAACCCAAACATAGGTACCCTGCTTTAATGACCATTGGGAGCTGATCGTATTCGAATTTAGCTTAACCCTTTTGGTGTGACCCTGATCGTATTCGAATCAGAGTCGTTAAATATTCTCATGATCACTAGGGGGCTTCCTGTTCAAACATAGGTCGTATTCAAACCAAAGAGAATATAGCTGTCGGTACCCTTTTGATTGGCACACTGCCGAGCTCACTAGGGGGCTTCTTGATCGTATTCGAATCATAGCTCAACCCCTTTTGGGAACCGACGTGGATCGTATTCGAATCAACGTCGTTAAACAATTCTCAAGGTCATTTGGGGGCTTCCTGTTCAAACATAGGTCGTATTTGAAGCAAAGAGAACATAGCTGTCGGTACCCTCTTGATCGGCAACGCCAAAGCCACTGGGGGCTATATGATCGTATTCAAATCTTAGCTTAACCCCTTTGGGACGGTTTTCTGATCGTATTCGAATCAGAAGCTTCAAAATTTTGAAGTCTCTTTTTGCAAACAATTTTTGGATTTTGTTTGAAGCTCTTTTGATCATATCTAAAGTTTATATGAGTGATTGCTATTTAACCTGGCTTGATTTTCGTTGATAAATCGCCAGCTTATGACAATCATCATCTATGTGGAAGCATTGACTTCTAAGGATTGGGTTATCACCCTTACTGCACAGGTCATGTAAACCGGCAGTACAAATTCAATATCATAGCGGTTATATGTGAGATATTATGACCCGCCCTGCGGTAAACCGCCAAGGGGTCTTGTGATCTACTTGTGTGCAGGATAAGACTACATTTGGGTGGTTACCCGCCCTGGCTTTTGACGTTAAGTCGCCAGGGCATATGTTGTTTAAACTCTGTGCAGGATTTACAGAGCTATGACTTACATAAATGATTAAGTTCAAGCCCATCATCAAAGATTGAAATTGGTGTTTCAAAAGGGTTATCAATTCTTGATTTTCTCAAAGGCTATAAGCCGCCGGGTTGTACAAATTCCGGCTTACAATGGAGGCGTATTGAATCGCCATCGGCCAAGAGCCGCCGGGTATTTAAACTCCGGATTGACTTATCAACAGATGAGGTATTCAAAGTCGCTTTGGCGCAATGGCTATTATTTTATCAATGGATATGATTTATTCTACAATGAAAAGAATAGTCCCGAGTCGCTGCAGGCTTACGACCCGGCACTTGGGGGCTACATTATTTAAATTGAGATCACATCAAATATGCAAGTCCCATGTCACTTCCAGCATGCACCATGGCACTTGGGGGCTAATGCAAAGTCATTTTTACTGGCCTTATTGAAGACCCAACTCATCACATTGTAATGAGCTGGCCCTTGGGGGCTACCAATTGCTCCTGTCAACATTTCAAGGTATACAAGTTTAAATCCATTATATTGAAAGGTCCACTACTCAGTTGGAAGAGTACAAAGCTCTTGACCTTATGGACGTGGGTTCGGGCCCCATGGAGAGGATTACAGCATATGGTATTCGTTTCAAGGAATTATATATAAAGTCCCAGCTCAATATTATCTTACTGAGCCAGCCCTTGGGGGCTACATGTTGCTGCTCAAGTCTACATCTACAAAGTCCCAGCTCATTATTGCATAATGACCCGGCCCTTGGAGGCTACACCGGTTGAAGTTTTGTGAGCATAAGACAATTACAAGTCCCAGGTTGATGCAAGCATGACAACCCGTCACTTGGGGGCTACAGTAACACGGATATAAGGAGAAATACTTTCGAATTCTCAGTTTTGAGCAAATCAGATTGACCCGGCGTCACCAATCATTATGACCTGGTGTCTGCAACAATCATAGCCCGACGTCATCAACAATTATGACCCGGCATCGGCAACAATTATGACTCAGTGCCATCAATATTTACAAACCGGCGATTTTGGTAATATTAAACCGGCAAGTTCTACATCTTTAAACCTGCTGAATATCAGATGAGTATTTCAAGACCAATATTTCTTAAGCCGGCGCTTTGAAAGCCGACTCAAGTGGATTATTCTTCACAATATTTCTCTACAAGAGACCAATGTCAACAAATTGACTCTGAAGCTGGCCTATTGACCCGGACTTTTCAAAAGAAGTATCTGGATTTTTTGCATTGACAAAGTTGAAACATATCTGCTAAAGAAGATTTACTATGAGATCATGGACATATACATATCAACAAGGAAATGACAAGGACTTAAAGATGATCAGGTGCCGGTTCAGGAAAATATTTAACCCGGAACACAACCTGTCAAGTTTGTTCTTGTGTTTATTTTACAGGATCAGTTTAACATGGATAAATCCAAATTAAACTGGGGGCTAATGTCAAGGATATACCACACGGTATGACCCGGCCGGAAGTATGACCCGGCCGGACTTGGCGGCTCACAGATACCCGGCGAGTATTTGGTGACTTACTGATAACCCTAACGGCGGGTCAGATGGATGACAAGGCCCAAGGCCCAGAAGGCCGGCTCATGTTATGGTGGGCCGGTTTACGAGGAAAGGCATAAGGAGTTTTCCCTTAAGGGAGCAGACTAGGATTCCACTTGTAATAGACTAGTCCTAATCCTAATAGGACTCCACATGTAACCCGCCCCTTCAACTTATATAAGGAGGGGCAGGGCACCCCAAAGAGGGACAGACAAGACAAGAAACAATCTCTAGGGCTAAACACCGAGAGCCGGTTCCCGGCGACTCTCTCGTGATCATAATGAGACCTAGCCTCAAACAGCATGTAGGGTTGTTACCGGATGATGTTTCCCAGGGCCCGAAGCTGTCTAAATCCTTGTCTTGTGTTGCGTCTCTCGATTCCGCTCAACCCCTCTCAAGCTACCACATAGATGCGTTAGTCTCGCGACTAAGTCCTGACATTAAGGACATCTGCCGTGACAATTCCACGACAGGTGGCTCCATCCCGGTAGAGGTGGGTCTGGGTTCCTGACGGCCCCCGACTGTTACTTTGTGGCGGAGCGACATGGCAGGTTGAGACCACCTAGGAGAGAGGTGGGCCTGGCCCTGGTCGGTGTTCGCGGTTATATCAATTAACACGCTTAATGAGATCTTGGTATTTGATCCGAGTCTGGCCATTTTGTCTATACGCACTAACCAACTACGCGGGAACAGTTATGGGCACTCGACGTCGTGGTATCAGCCGAAGCCTTCGTGACGTCAGCGACTGAGCGGCGCGCATCGGATTGGACTGGAACGCCTGCTAGGCTAGGTCTGCTTCCGGCCGCCCTCGCAACGTGCAGGTGTGCAATGGGCGATGGGCCCAGACCCGTGCGCCATAGGATTTAGACCGGCGTGCTGACCTCTCTGTTGTGCCTAGGTAGGGCTGCGACGTGTTGATCTTCCGCGGCCGGGCATGACCCAGAAAGGTGTGTCCGGCCAAATGGGATCGAGCGTGTTGGGTTATGTGGTGCACCCCTGCAGGGAAGTTTATCTATTCGAATAGCCGTGTCCCTCGGTAAAAGGACAACCCGGAGTTGTACCTTGACCTTATGACAACTAGAACCGGATACTTAATAAAACACACCCTTCCAAGTGCCAGATATAACCCGGTGATCGCTCTCACACAGGGCGACGAGGGGAGGATCGTCGGGTAGGATTATGCTATGCGATGATACTTGGTGAACTTACCATCTACTCTCTTCTACATGCTGCAAGATGGAGGCTACCAGAAGCGTAGTCTTCGACAGGACTAGCTATCCCCCTCTTGTTCTGGCATTCTGCAGTTCAGTCCACCGATATTGCCCTTTACACAGATACCCATGCATATGTAGTGTAGATCCTTGCTTGCGTGTACTTTGGATGAGTACTCACGGTTGCTTTTCTCCCTCTTTTCCCCCTTTCCATTCTACCTGGTTGTCGCAACCAGATGCTGGAGCCCAGAAGCCAGACGCCACCATCGACGACGACTCCTACTACACCGGAGGTGCGTACTACTACGTGCAGGCCGTTGACGACGGCCAGGAGTAGTTTAGGTGGATCCCAGGCAGGAGGCCTGCGCCTCTTTCGATCTGTATCCCAGTTTGTGCTAGCCTTCTTAAGGCAAACTTGTTTAACTTATGTTTGTACTCAGATATTGTTGCTTCCGCTGACTCGTCTATGATCAAGCACTTGTATTCGAGCCCTCGAGGCCCCTGGCTTGTATTATGATGCTTGTATGACTTATTTATGTTGTTAGAGTTGTGTTGTGATATCTTCCCGTGAGTCCCTGATCTTGATCGTACACGTTTGCGTGCATGATTAGTGTACGATTGAATCGGGGGCGTCACAAGTTGGTATCAGAGCCGACTGCCTATAGGTATCCCCCTTCCAAACTCCTTGGCCGAAGTTGAGTCTAGACTTTACAATTTTTTTTACTAACATGGCTGTGCGGCTTACGGCCCCACGTCGCCATTGGGTGGTATTATGATCTTTTATTCCTCGTCTATACTCTGGGACTCCGATCTCTCTTCTATTCGGGTTAAATAAATTTTTACTAAATCTAACATTAGGATCTCATGATCACTTTCACCCGGAGAGCACCTTATTACCGATGATCGTCTGCTGCACCAGAAGATTCCGTGGATACTCTATGATGTTCTCTCGAGACTTTGTGCCATCGCTTTTGCAATTCCCATCCATCGATAAACCTCTATGGATAACCACGTACACTTGCCATTCATACAATCATTCCCCGTTGATCTTGTTATTATAAGATACCTCGATATCCTCTCTATTGTTCCGAGAATACTTTGTGCCTACTGCATTGCAGTTCTTTGCCACATTAAATACCCCTACGGATAATTCCTCGCACTTACCGAGTATTCGGTCATCCCCAGTTGTTCAGGTGTTTCACAAAAGTCTTCGAAATACTACCCGATCTTCCGGTAGTCCTTCTGCAAATACTTGTCTGCTTGCAGTCTGGACAATTCCATTTGACTAACAATAACCATTAAAATCCTTGTGATTGACATTCTGATTGTGTTGATTCAACATGTGTGTGAATGCACACAATCATCAGTTATTCCCTGGAAATTTCCTTCCAGCTCGGACATCATTTTAAACGTGAGCTGGTTCTCAAGCAATCCAATTGCCGTCGATTGTACCCTAAGCCTACTCAACTTATCCATCCTTAATCAGAGTTTTTGCCTCTGAGCCCTTGATTTGGAAATTATGATTCTTTGCCTTTGAGCTTTGAGTTAGTTAGTTGTTTCTATAAACTAAGGCCCTTGCCTTGATTCTTCCTCTGATTGTGTGCCGATGCTCACATCAGCTCCGTTGTGGACCATCAGATCCTTTGTTGAATTATCAATCCGACAGTGCCCTTTGTATACAAAAACCTCGAGAAGTTCTTTCCCTGATACATAATGTCATCGGTAAATTCTATTCTCTGATATGGCCAGCGACGCTCTGCTTTCGAGCTTGAGTTATTTATTTCTGAACTTTGTAGTATATGTTCCTAAGATACCCGATGGGTTGGACCAATGCCTTCCCTACTCTGTGCAAACCTGAGAGTTTTCACGAGTCATATTCTCCTGGTGATTTACCAGATAAAATTTCAACACTACAACTCCATCGAAAATGAGAAGTGAATGATAGGTTATGAATTGCAGAAGTGGGAGTCGACCTTGAACTTTGTGTTCATGCCCATGGAAACGATGTAGATCGTATCATTAAAGCTTCTCTTCAAATAAATATTTCCTTGGTATAAGTTTATCTTATATCTGGGATCTGGCATTTTGCAATCGTTGTTCCGGCCATGTTCTCCTTTTAAATACCATTTCTCGGACAAGTTGAAGTACTTGTCTTTTGCAGATCATTGCACCTGTCCAACCTTTACTTTGATCTACCGTCGAGTATTACACTCCGGTATCTCAAGAATACCATGGAACTACATAACTTCTTATGAGTTCTTCATCAACTATTATTCTCGCCGATTCCATTTTTCCAACGGGTTCTGAGTTGTTAGAACCCCTCAAGGACACCGACAACTGAATCGAGTCCGCACTGCGATTCAACAACTCTTAGTAATCTTCATTGCTTACGAGTTTGTACTCGATCGTGTCATTCCCAGCTGATTGACTACATCATCATCGTCAGGCTGACTGCTTGACCATTCTACCTATGTCCTTCATCCTCGGGAATGGCCAGACTCAGATCAAATACCAAGATCTCGTTAAGCGTGTTAATTGATGTAACCGCGGACACCGACCAGGGCCAGGCCCACCTCTCTCCTAGGTGGTCTCAACCTGCCCTGTCGCTCCGCCACAAAGTAACAGTCGGGGGCCGTGAGGAACCCAGGCCCACCTCTACCGGGATGGAGCCACCTGTCCTTTCAGCCCCCTCATCAGAATCACTTGCGGGTACTCAACGAGCTGACCCGACTTTAGTCACCACATGTTTCATGTATATAAAGTATATAGTATATACCCGTGATCACCTCCCGAAGTGATCACGGCCCAGTAGTATAGCATGGCAGACGGACAAGAGTGTAGGGCCACTGATGGAACACTAGCATCCTATACTAAGCAGTAGGATAGCAGGTAAGGGTAACAACTGTAGCAACAATGACAGGCTATGCAGCAGAATAGGATTAACCGAAAACAGTAACTTGCTACACTACTCTAATGCAAGTAGTAGAATGGAATAGGCGATATCTGGTGATCAAGGGGGGGGGGGCTTGCCTGGTTGCTCTGGCAAGAAGGGTTCATCGTCGATGTAGTCGATCACAGGGGTACCGGCAGCGGTCTCGGGGTCTATCGGAAAGAAGTAACCGAGGGGGGACACAATAAATAATAGAGCAATCAAAGCATCACAAAGCATAACATGGCAATACGCGGTGCTAGAGGTGATCTAACGCGGCAGGAGGTGATACCGGCGAAGAGGGGAAACATCCGGGAAAGTATTCCCGGTGTTTCGCGTTTTCAGACAGATGAACCGGAGGGGGAAAGTTGCGTGTTCGATAGGCTAGGGGTGTGTGGCGGACGAATGGGCCGCGTATCCGGATTCGTCTCGTCGTTCTGAGCAACTTTCATGTACAAAGTTTTTCCATCCGAGTTACGGTTTATTTTATATTAATTTTCAAAGTTTTAATCAATTTTTGGGTTATTATTAATTCGAAAATTAACTAGCTAAATGCTACGGGTACACATAAGTGTACCCAAAGGTGTACACATGGGGTTGACTGGTGGGGACAGGGGGCTGAGTCAGCAGCCCAGTCAGCAGTCAAAGTTTGACTGTTGACTGGTCAAACTGACCAGTGGGCCCCCATGTCATAGTCACCAGAGATAACTAAATCAATTAGTTCTAATTTCAACAGATTAATTAATGTTAAATTAATTAAACAAACTTAATTAGATTAAGTTTGTTTAATTAATCTAATTAACTAAATCAACATCACCGGACTGCTTAATTAAATAAATCAACATCACCGGACTGCTTAATTAATCTAATTAAGTTTGTTTAATTAATTTAACGTTAATTAATCTGTTTAAGTTAGAACTAATTGATTTAGTTATCTCTGGTGACTATGACATGGGGGCCCACTGGTCAGTTTGACCAGTCAACAGTCAAACTTTGACTGCTGACTGGGCTGCTGACTCAGCCCCCTGTCCCCACCAGTCAGCCCCATGTGTACACCTTTGGGTACACTTATGTGTACCCGTAGCATTTAGCTAGTTAATTTTCGAATTAATAATAACCCCAAAAATTGATTAAAACTTTGAAAATTAATATAAAATAAACCGTAACTCGGATGGAAAAACTTTGTACATGAAAGTTGCTCAGAACGACGAGACGAATCGGGATACGCAACCCGTTCGTCCGCCACACACCCCTAGCATATCGAACACGCAACTTTCCCCCTCCGGTTCATTTGTCCGAAAACGCGAAACACCGGGAATACTTTCCCGGATGTTTCCCCTCTTCGCCGGTATCACCTCCTGCCGCGTTAGATCACCTCTAGCACCGCGTATTGCCATGTTATGCTTTGTGATGCTTTGATTGCTCTGTTATTTATTGTGTCCCCCCCTCCGTTACTTGTTTCCGGTAGACCCCGAGACCGCTGCCGGTACCCCTGTGATCGACTACATCGACGACGAACCCTTCTTGCCAGAGCAACCAGGCAAGCCCCCCCTTGATCACCAGATATCGCCTATTACGTTCTACTACTTGCATTAGAGTAGTGTAGCATGTTACTGCTTTCGGTTAATCCTATTCTGCTGCATAGCCTGTCATTGTTGCTACAGTTGTTATTCTTACCTGCTATCCTATTGCTTAGTATAGGATGCTAGTGTTCCATCAGTGGCCCTACACTCTTGTCCGTCTGCCATGCTATACTACTGGGCCGTGATCACTTCGGGAGGTGATCACGGGTATATACTATATACTTTATATACATGACACATGTGGTGACTAAAGTCGGGTCAGCTCGTTGAGTACCCGCAAGTGATTCTGATGAGGGGGCTGAAAGGACAGGTGGCTCCATCCCGGTAGAGGTGGGCCTGGGTTCCTCACGGCCCCCGACTGTTACTTTGTGGCGGAGCGACAGGGCAGGTTGAGACCACCTAGGAGAGAGGTGGGCCTGGCCCTGGTCGGTGTCCGCGGTTACATCAATTAACACGCTTAACGAGATCTTGGTATTTGATCTGAGTCTGGCCATTTGGTCTATACGCACTAACCAACTACGCGGGAACAGTTATGGGCACTCGACGTCGTGGTATCAGCCAAAGCCTTCGTGACGTCAGGGACTGAGCGGCGCGCGCCGGATTGGACTGGAACGCCTGCTAGGCTAGGTCTGCTTCCGGCCGCCCTCGCAACGTGCAGGTGTGCAATGGGCGATGGGCCCAGACCCCTGCGCCATAGGATTTAGACCGGCGTGCTGACCTCTCTGTTGTGCTTAGGTAGGGCTGCGACGTGTTGATCTTCCGCGGCCGGGCATGACCCAGAAAGGTGTGTCCGGCCAAATGGGATCGAGCGTGTTGGGTTATGTGGTGCACCCCTGCAGGGAAGTTTATCTATTCGAATAGCCGTGTCCCTCGGTAAAAGGACGACCCGGAGTTGTACCTTGACCTTATGACAACTAGAACTGGATACTTAATAAAACACACCCTTCCAAGTGCCAGATATAACCCGGTGATCGCTCTCACACACTACAGGAATCAGCTATTTTGCCGTCTGCCACGGCGGACGGCAAAGGCATGAACGGCGGACGGCAAAAGGCTCCGGCAATGTAGGCTACGGTAAACAGGTCCTTTGCCGTCTGCTTTTTATGGCGGACGGCAAAGAGTCCTTTGCCTACAGCGGCGGACGACAAAGAGGAGGGACGGCAAAAATACTGGACGTCCGCCAGCGTTAGTCCGTTAGGCGGCTAACGGCGGCCTTTGCCGTCCGCCAGCGGACGGCAAATTTGAGCGCCTCTTTGCCGTCCGCCTGTTGATGTCAGCAATGCGTCAGCGCCCGCTGTTTTTTGCCGTCTGCCACGGCGGACGGCAAAGGCAAAGTCTTTGCCATCAGCTTAGCTTTGTCGTCCGCCACAGTAGGCAAATTTTCCAAATGGCCCATCTCCCCGGAAGCACAGGTGGGCGCCACGTGCCCCCTTTGCCGTCTGCCACCGATGGCAAAGGTGTCTTTGCCGTCCGCGGCGGACGGCAAAGAGCCTGCACTGCCTCTTTTATATTCTGTTTTTCTTATATCCAACAATTATCACAACAAATATATCACAGGACTCTTTCACAATAAATATCCAGCACATATATATCCAACATAATAAATATCCAGCACATATATATCCATCCATACATACATAGTAGGTTGCACATAGTTCCATCGATCCATACATATTACAATATGCAAAGTTTCATCATAGCAATCTAGTTTCATCATAGCAAGCGAGCAGAATACAAGAAGTGCATCAAGCAATCCATCATAGGAAGCTGGCTTCCGTGAAGTGAATGAAACCTGCAAAATGACAAATAAGAAAGTTAGAAAAAGAAGACTAGAAGAAGAATTAGACTAGAAGAAAAAGAATAGAAGAAGAAGAAGAAGACTAGAAGAAGAAGTATATGCCATTTATTAGCTAACTTAGGTGAACTGGATCATTTATGAGCTAAATTAGTTGAAATGGATCGTTTATGAGCTAACTTAGGTGAAATGGATCGTTTATGAGCTATCTTAGGTGAAATGGATCGTTTATGAGCTATCTTAGGTGAAATGGATCGTTTATGAGCAAAGTTAGGTGAAATGGATCGTTTATGAGCTAACCTAGGTGAAATGGGTCGTTTATGAGCTAACCTAGGTGAAATGGGTCGTTTATGAGCTAACCTAGGTGAAATGGGTCGTTTATGAGCTAACCTAGGTGAAATGGGTCGTTTATGAGCTAACCTAGGTGAAATGGATCTTTTGGAGCTAAGTTAGGTGAAATGGATCGTTTATGAGCTAACCTAGGTGAAATGGATCATTTATGAGCTAACCTAGGTGAAATGGGTCGTTTATGAGCTAACCTAGGTGAAATAGGTCGTTTATGAGCTAACCTAGGTGAAATGGGTCGTTTATGAGCTAACCTAGGTGAAATGGGTCGTTTATGAGTTAACCTAGGTGAAATGGGTTGTTTATGAGCTAATTATGCAATTTTTGACATAAGTTAGCTAAGTACATATCGTTTTAGAGCTAACTTAGGTAAAATGGATGGTTTATGAGGTCAGTAAGCTTATTAAGTCATTTTGGAGGAAAAGAAGCTAACTCTAGGTCATTATGGTAAGCATATTGGAGGAAATAAAGCTAAGTCTAGGTCTTTATGCATTTGTTAAGCAAAACACTAGAGAAACTTACCGTGATCAGGGAGGTGTAGGAGCGGGCTGGCTAGTGCCGGTAGCTGGAGAAGGATCGTGCGATGCGTTTCTGGAGTTAAGCTGCACCAAAGATCATTTCCAATGTCTCGTTAGCATTATGACACTGATATGTTAAGACTAGCAAGTAATGTCCATTCAAATTAAAATCACCGTGGTCCCAGGAGCAATCACTGGCATCGGCGGAGCGGTCTGACCGGTCTTCTCGCACATAGACTGCACATTTGGTTTTGACGACTCAGTCATACTAGTTAGTAATGAGACAAACACTACATGAATGTTTTGGCTAATCTGCAGAAGAAACTTACCGCAAGGAGCTCGTACATGGCCCTTGCCTGCATGTCATTCCATGCCCTCTCCTCCTCCATCATCTTTGTCGTCCTCTCCTCCAACTCCCGCTGCCTCTCCGCCGCCTCCGCCAGAAGTTTCTCCGTTCTATCTCTCTCACTCTGTATAGCAGCCTGCAACACCACTCACATGACCATTTGTAATCATTGATGGAAGCGCAGACAATATAATGGAGAAAGATAGCTGAGTACGTATCACTAACCTTGATGGCGAGTTGCACTGGCCGTTCACGAGGCCTTATCTCAGGAGCGGAGCTCGACTGGCGCGCCTTGATCTCCGGGAGAGTGCTAGGACAACGGATAAGTCCATCTCCAATGGCTATGGAGCCATGGGACCTCCCGCCACCAGATATCATCACCAGCTCTGGATCAATGGGACCCTGGCTCGGGTTAAAGTCCTCCCCTTTCCTCGCCTTCCCCTCATCTCTATATCTCACGAGCTTGTTGTGGGAGGAGATGTTGGTGAAGTTGTTTGCATCATCGAGGTCAGACTGAGAGAAAGCCTTGACTTTCTTGAAAGAGGCAGTGTGGGCCATGGCATACAGGTCATACACCTCTGGCACCTTATCCACCTTATTGTGGCATGCCTGAAAGAGAGAAACAATGTAAATTAGTAATTAAAGGGCTCAAGCTAGCATGATGAATGAATTGCATGAATCATGAAGCAAACCACATACCCAGTTCCGCCCGAACTGATATAAGTTGGAGCTTCCTTGATGGTGTGGCACACCTTCCATTTGGGCACGTTTGTCCTTGGCCTCGTTGTGGAGGGCTAGCCATTCCTTTGAGCACCACTCATTGACCAACACCTCCCAACAATCCATCCGATCCGCACACCATCTCGGAGGCGCCTAAGTTAGCAAATAGAAACTTGAGCGCTGCGGCTAAGAATTACTAAATGAAGGAACTTAAGTAGAAGGCCTTAAGAATTACCTTCATGTACTGCTCCTTACTCAGGAACTTATCGCGGCACGCCGGCTTGGTCTTCTTGATACCAAGCAAGGCGTAGTAGTCTCGAACAACCTGCACCCGAGCCTCGTGCCGTAAGTTCTGTAGTAGGCGCTTGCAGACGTTCTCGATAACATGTGCCGCGTCCTCCTCGTATCCCTCCTCACACCTGTAGAATGTCTGCAATCAAATGAGACAATATTGATTAGTACAATTAATAACTAGCTAGTTGAAGATTTTTAAATGTGTAAAGGAGAAATTACCCAGAACTTTCTGATCACCATGTCTGCCCTCGTGTCGCACAAGACACCGTCGATAATCTCATCCGGCGGGGCCGGGGCAGCCACGTAGTGCTCCCAGCTCAATCCAAGCTCTGGAAGCCGACCCTCACCAGGCAACGTGACAAACCCCGGGAAGTTTTGCCGGCAAAGAACTCCAAGGACGGAGTTGGGCCGGCGGACACTATGATGGTGGTCCCAACCCCTGAAGCATGACAAGGCCAATGCATTAGTTATTTGAAGAAACGTGAATGCAGAAGGTACAAAAATATTAAATGCACTTACGTACCTCTCCCCATCAGGGAAAATCAACCACCTCTGCTCGCGTGTCGCCGGCACGGACGGGAGCCGTGTAGCACCACGCTGGTAGACGGTGCCCCCCTCCTCCTCAATATCAGTCGGCTCCCCGCCATCATCAGCATGGCCACTCGGCTCCTCGGGCTGATCCGGCCAGGTACCCCATCCGGACGTGTGCTCCTCCGGGGTCTCGTGGGCCGAAGGCCAGTCGACCAGAGGCTCGTGGGCCCAAGACCCGTGGACCGGAGGCTCATGGACCGGAGTCTGTGTAGCCTCCTCCTCGGACGAGTCCACCCTAGCAGTCACGTGCTCGGGTGAAACAGCTGGGGGTGGCGGCGAGGAAGGCGCAGTAGCAGTCACCCTACCTCCTCTCCCGCGACCACGTGCCCCACCTCCTCTCTTCCTACCTCGTCCCCTGCTGGGCACCGCGGTCGACGAAGAAGGGCCCGGCGGTGTCGCCATACTGTCTAGCAACGCTCGGCGGAGAGGTGCGTCTGGAATGGAAGACCTCAGACCACGCGCCGACGAAGAAGGGGCCTTGGCGCGCTCCTGACCAGCGCCCACCATCTTTCAACACCTGCCATGACAAACAGTAAACGAAATTAGTACAACATAAAAAAAAGACCGACATGAATAATAATATGTGTATCACTTAAGTGTATCATCATCAAGTACAACATAAATTTTTTTAATACCTGACACTACTAATAATCTCGATCAGTATCATCAATAAATGCATAATCATCATCATCACTATAATCAATGACGGGCTCATAGGGTTCAGTGGCATCAACATGTGGAAGGCCACCTTGACGTAATCGGTCAAGCAATGACAGGTCATCCGCAGCAGTAACCTCTTCTTGTTCCGGCTCTTCTTGTTCCTCCTCTGGGGTGATGTCGGATTCACTGTCGCTGTCTACTTCAATGTTTTGGGGTGAAGTATAGCGGTTCTTGAAACGCTTTTTGGAAAGACGTGTCTCTTGGAAGAATTCTCCTTCATATGTGTCTGGGTTAATGTGAGGTTCATAATCCTCTTCCTTTGGGGGAGATAGTCCAGCACGTGGCGGCACTTCATAAACGACATCCCAACCTTTTGATTTGGATTAGTTTGGCAGGCCCACGGTAGATAGAATACTTGGGTCGCCTATTGAGCCGTAATATAGACATCAGGAACATCTAAATGGGTGCTTTGGTTGATTTCAACTAGCCCTATATGTTCATGAGTCCTTCTAGTCTTCTTCGGCTGAAACCAATAACATTTGAAGACTACGACATTCGGTGGGTTTTCACCATAGAATAGAAGTTCATAAATTGCTTCAACTCTCCCATAATACTCGGTACCTCCTTCGCCGATAGCAGATACACAACAATTTGTAGACTTTCGGTCGGCCATAGATAGCTCTTTGCCATAGGTACGAAAGCGATACCCGTTGATGTCGTATTTGTCAAATGAACGGACCTTATAGTCAAAACCATTAGCGACTTGTCTCAATTCGGCGTCCATAGACTCTGAATTAGCCTACAAGTTTAATATGAAAGGATTGTTGCATTACGCACAAATTAGCGAATGAAATGAAATTGTCTAATAGAAATTACCGTTTGTTTGAACCAAGAGATGAAACCGGGATAGCCGCCTCCTTGCTTTGCGAGAAGCTCATACTCTTCGACAGAATCCTTTTGGATCACCGCTCCATACGAGAATAAGGCAACGTATCGACTGTATGAAATATCCAGGAATAAGAGCAGTTCAAAGGAAATAGAAGTTGCGAAACTATGCACCGAGAACTTACTCGATGTACGGCCGCACTTCTATCAGGTTGTTGAAGATATACAACGAAATGGTCCGCCATTGTTCGTTATCCAAAGATACTGGATTTGAAACACTGGCTGGTGCGAGATTCCCTTTGAATAGGCTGAGGTTGGATCCACCCTTTTTAGGGTCGTCAGCATTGTACCGAGGCTTCGGATTATGCAAATGACGATTTTTGGCTTCGTAGTATGCTGTCACGAAGTTTGCCGCCTCCTCAGTGATGAATGCCTCAGCCATCGATGCTTCAATTCTATGTTTATTTTTACATTTTTGTCGAAGCGTCTTCTGCATCCTCTCAGTTGGGTAGCACCAACGATTTTGCACGGGTCCCCCCAATCTTGCCTCGGTCGGGAGATGCAAAATCAAATGTTGCATTGGATTAAAGAAGCCCGGTGTAAAGATCTTCTCTAACTTGCAGATCAACTCCGGCGCCAACTCTTCCATTTCTTCTAGCACGCCAGGCGATAGTTCTTTCGCACAAAGAACACGGAAGAAATAGCTGAGTTCTGCCAGTACTAGCCATTCATCCTCAGGGATGAAGCCACGCAACATCACCGGCATTACCCGCTCAATCCATATGTGCCAATCATGACTCTTGAGACAAAATATCTTCAATTTATCAAGACTGGCTCCCCTCTGTAGATTCACTGCATACCCATCGGGGAACATCAACTGCATTTTCACCCACAAGATAATTTCCCTCATCGCTGGCCTTCCAAGATTGAACCATGCCTTTGGCTTCGTCCAGTTCTGCTTTCCTTTCGGTTCTTTCATGTTTTGTAACGGCCTATCACATAGCGCCTCCAGATCAACTCTAGCCTTAGTATTATCCTTTGACTTCCCATCTATGCCGAACAATGTACCAAAAAGTGCCTCGGCGATATTCTTCTCAGTGTGCATCACATCGATGTTGTGTGGGCAAAGGAGGTCTTTGAAGTAAGGCAGATCCCATAAGCATGTTTTGTGAGTCCAGGCGTGCTTAGAATTATACCCCTTGAAGTACCCTGGACGCTCTGGATCTGGCTCGAGAGCATTTAACCGATCCAGGGTCTGTTGGCCTGTCAATGCAGGTGGTGCAGAGTTTTTGACAACTCTACCTCTGATGAAGTTCTTCTTGTCTTTCCTGAACTTATGGCGAGGATTCAGGAACTGTCTATGCATGTCGAAGCAAGAAAACTTGCGACTGGCCTGAAGCCAACGAAACTCAAGAGCTCCCTTGCATGTGGGGCACGGGAACCTTCCATGCACACACCAGCCAACGAATAGCGCATACGCCGGCAAGTCATGCGTCGAGTACATGTACCAGAAACGCATTATGAAGTTCCGTTTGCTATAGGCGTCGTATGTCTTGAACCCATTATCCCAGGCTTCTTGCAATTCGTCCTTAAGCGGCTGCATGTACACATTCATATTTTTCCCCGGATAGTTGGGCCCTGGAATTATCAATGTCAGGAAAATGTTCTTTCTTTGCATAATCTGTCCGGGGGGGGGGGGGGGAGATTGAGTGGAAAGACAAATACGGGCCAACAACTGTATTGGGCTGCCGTCATACCAAACACACTGAACCCATCCGTGCTGATGCCGACTCGAGGATGCCTCGGATCTGCCGCTTTGTCACCATGTAATTCATCAAACTTTTTCCACGCAACACCATCCGATGTGTGTACAATCATCAGATTCCCATCTGCATCTAGTTCGGTTCTTTTGCCCGTTTTGTGCCATGTCATCTGTCTGGCCGTCTCTTCGACCTTGAAAATACGTTGAAGTCTTGGTACGATTGGCATATACCGAAGAACACTAACGGGGATTTTGGTCTGTGTCTTCTCACCCATACCGTTGTCTACCACAACATACCTGGAAGACTTGCAAATGGGACAATAGTTCAAGTCCGCATAGTCAAGCCTAAACAAGACACATCCTTTCTCATAGGCATGTATCTTATCATAGGGCATCTTCAGTGCACGGAGGATTTTGTCCGACTGGTACAGGTTTGCAGGCATTACATGGCCTTTGGGTAGAAAACGTCCAAATACTGTCATCATTGCATCGTAGCATTCTCTGCCCAAGTTGAACTGAGCCTTCAGAGCCATTACTTGTGAGATGGCATCCAACTGACAAAGCTCAGTGTGCTCATGGAGCGGACGTTTTGAAGACTCCAAGATTTCATTGAAGGCCTTTGCAGATTCCTCCATCTCCTCGTCCGAATCCCGAGCATCATCGAAGTCTTGCACCATGTTTTCCATCCCGGTACCATGCTCGTCGGTGCGACGACGATCCACCTCAGCTCGGTCACGTTGGGCAGACTCACCATGAAATGTCCACACCGTATAATCGGGCGTAAAACCACTCTTCTGCAGGTGTTTGCCCATTTCAGCCTCTGTCCTCTTTTCCCAATTGCCGCACCGTAAACAGGGGCACCAGGTTTTCCTCTGGCCATTTGCAAATGCGGCTCGCACAAACCCCTTGGTTTTTGTGAACCATTCAGTGCTCCATTTGTTCTGACCAGTGTGACCGGTGTACATCCACGCACGATCACTCATCTTGACTTTCAGAGCTACTAGACACACAACAAATATATATATATATATATATATATATATATATAATTCACCATGTATATATTCATCAGTTGATCTACTTTGTCAATTTTATTACGTCCATGCAACCTACACTCTAATAGGTAATGATAGGTCCTAATCCCACCAGAGTATGTTTAGATTGGGTTCATTTTCCCATGCTATGCTCTGGATCCTACGCAAAATTTCGGCAGCACCTCCCCGCTGTTCTCCTGATACACGTCTCTGCAATAAACAGAGAGGATGTGTACCCGGAGAACAACAGGGGAGGCACTGACGAAATTTATGCGTCGGATCCGGAGCAAAGCATATGGGAAAACGAACCCAATCTAAACATACTCGGGCTGTCCATGGATAGCGTTGGACAATTCGAAAGAATCAAGGTTATGAATATGCAAATGCATGCATATTTATAACTATGACGCTTTCGAACGGGAGACACATATTGGTTACGCATACTGATGATTCAAGACACATATATAGCTAGCTATCAAGTTTCATTGGAATAGATCAAATAATTAATGGGGGAGGAGGACATGTCATTTGTGCTCACCCACGAACGAAGGGGCAGAGCTCGTCAAACGCACGGCGAGGTCGTCGAACACCAAACCTCGTAGCGATGAAACAACTGCACATTTAAAACTACCCGATCAACACAATTATGTATGATGTTTTTCATAACAAAATCGAAAAATATATGACCTAACTAATAATTCACAAATATATGACCCCGTCGGCCTCTGGAAGGCCAAAGAACACCTTTTCGGGAGGTGTCGAGGGTCGGGGTGTCGTGTTGGTGTCGGGGTGCCGTGTCGGGGTCGGGGTCGGGGTCTCGGGGTCGGGGTGTCGGGTCGGGGTGCCGGGTCGGGGTCGGGGTGCCGTGTCGGTGTCGGGGTCGGGGTGTCAGGTCAGGCTCGGGGTCGGGGTGTCGAGGTCGGGGTCGGGGTCGGGGTCTCGGGGTCGGGGTGTCGGGTCGGGGTGCCGGGTCGGGGTCGGGGTGCCGTGTCGGTGTCGGGGTCGGGGTGTCGGGTCAGGCTCGGGGTCGGGGTCTCGGGGTCGGGGTGTCGGGTCGGGGTGCCGGGTCGGAGTCGGGGTGCCGTGTCGGTGTCGGGGTCGGGGTGTCGGGTCAGGCTCGGGGTCGGGGTGTCGGGGTCGGGGTCGGGGTCGGGGTGTCGGGGTCGGGGTGTCGGGGTCGGGGTCGGGGTCGGGGTGTCGGGGTCGGGGTCTAGGGGTCGGGGTGTCATGTCGGGGTGCCGGGTCGGGGTCGGGGTGCCTTGTCAGGTCGGGGTTTTTCCTCTTTTTTCCTTTTCTTCTTCTTCCTCTTCTTCCTTTTCTTCCTTTTCTTCATTTTTTTCCTTCTTCTTCTTCTTCTTCTTCTTCTTCTTCTTCTTCTTCTTCCTCCTTTCCTTTTTCCTCTTCTTCTTCTCCTCCTCTCCTCTTTTTTCTTCTTCTTCTTCTTCCTCTTCTTCTTTTTTCTTCTCCTCCTCCTCTTCTTCTTCTTCCTTTCCTTTTTCCTCTTCTTCTTCTCCTCCTCTCCTCTTTTTTTCTTCTTCTTCTTCTTTCCTCAAACTAAACTAAACCTAAATCTAAAACTAAAACTAAATCTAAACTAAACATAAACCTAAAACTAAAAAAACAGAAAAAGGAAAAAACTAAATCTAAACCTAAAACTAAACTAAAACTAAACCTAAAACTAAAACTAAAACTAAATCTAAACTAAACATAAACCTAAAACTAAAAAAACAGAAAAAAGGAAAAAAAAAGAGGAGGTAGAGCTCACCTGGGGCAGGGCCGGTGGAGGAGGGGGGCGGGGCGGTCTGGGGCGGCGGCGCCGGGCCCGGGGCGGTGGGCGCGGGGGGGGGGGGGGGGGGCGGGGTGCGGCGGCGCCGAGACGGTAGGGCGGCGGGGGCGACGGGGCGGGGGGGCGGTGGAGGAGGGGGGCGAGGCGGCCTGGGGCGGCGGCGCCGGGCCCGGGGCGGTGGGGTGCGGGGGGCCGGGGCGCGGCGGCGCCGAGACGGTAGGGCGGCGGGGGCGATGGGGCGGGGGGGCGGTGGGGCGCCGGGTGGTGGGGCGACGGCGTCGGGCGGCAGTGGCGACGGGGCGGGGGGGGGGCCGGTGGGGCGGCGGGGTGGTGGGGCGACCGGGCGGCGGCGAGTGGTGGGGGCGGCGGCGCGCGTGTGAAGAGCAGGGAGAAACAGGGCGGGGTGGGGCGCGGCCGTTAACGTTAGATATGTTAAGTCTTTGCCGTCCGCCCCCTTTGCCGTCCGCTATTTTGCTCTTTGCCGTCCGCTAGTAGACGGCAAAGAGGGGGGCCGTTAAGTTTTTTTAAGCAGCTCATCAGTGGGGCCCCCCTCCCTCGTTGCCGTCAGCTAGCCGACGGCAAAGAATCTTTGCCGTCAGCTAGCGGACGGCAAAGAATCTTTGCCGTCAGCTAGCGGACGGCAAAGAACTGGCTGATGGCAAAGACTTTCTTTATCATCAGCCAGTTCTTTGCCGTCAGCTTTTGGGTAGCTGATGGCAAAGAGCTTCTTTGCCGTCTGCTAAGAGCTGGCAGATGGCAAAGTAACTGATTCCAGTAGTGACACAGGGCGACGAGGGGAGGATCGCCGGGTAGGATTATGCTATGCGATGATACTTGGTGAACTTACCATCTACTCTCTTCTACATGCTGCAAGATGGAGGCTACCAGAAGCGTAGTCTTCGACAGGACTAGCTATCCCCCTCTTATTCTCGCATTCTGCAGTTCAGTCCACCGATATTGCCCTTTACACAGATACCCATGCATATGTAGTGTAGACCCTTACTTGCGAGTACTTTGGATGAGTACTCACGGTTGCTTTTCTCCTTCTTTTCCCCCTTTCCATTCTACCTGGTTGTCGCAACCAGATGCTGGAGCCCAGAAGCCAGACATCACCGTCGACGACGACTCCCAGTACACCGGAGGTGCCTACTACTACGTGCAGGCCTCTGACGACGGCCAGGAGTAGTTTAGGAGGATCCCAGGCAGGAGGCCTGCGCCTCTTTCGATCTGTATCCCAGTTTGTGCTAGCCTTCTTAAGGCAAACTTGTTTAACTTATGTGTGTACTCAGATATTGTTGCTTCCGCTGACTCGTCTATGATCAAGCACTTGTATTCGAGCCCTCGAGGCCCCTGGCTTGTATTATGATGCTTGTATGACTTATTTATGTTTTTAGAGTTGTGTTGTGATATCTTCCCGTGAGTCCCTGATCTTGATCGTACACGTTTGCGTGCATGATTAGTGTACGATTGAATCGGAGGCGTCACAGCTTGTACAGTACGTGTTCTCATGTCTATTGGCAGCGCTTGTACGTACATATTATGTGTACAGTCGTACGACGGTGCTATTAGGTTTAGGTTTATATGAGATTTATATGTGGTGATTCTAATAAGTTGTTTAATTGGGTCTTTGGGTTTGTCGATTGGACCAAATTTATCGGATAATCCTATTTGATAACACCGGATAATCCGCAAAAATACCGGATAATCCAGATCCTTCAGATATTATCAATACCATATCCGCTACCATATTCATCGGATATCCAATTAATCAATATCCTTATCCACATCAGTATCCGTCGGATTTGTGAAAGTGCATACCATATCCTTAAAAATGGATGCGGATGCCGATTCAAAACGGAAATTATCCGTACCATTTACATCCCTACCTGCCCATCCTCGTAGAAGCCTCCACCTCCGTCATGGATCATCTCAAACATCTACCTATCCGCGTTGTCGTACGCCGGCTCGATTGGTTGAGACAAATGGAGTGCACACACCGAGCTGCTCCATGTCCGCGTCTGCATCCGGACAAGCTGTGATAATGCAGACTCCGAGTAAAGGAGCGACGCCACGTTGACGTCGACGCCATAAGGCATGTGCCCGGCGTCAAATGCCACAGACCGCCTATTGAGTTGTTGGGTGGCATAGAAGTAAGGAGGCTTGTTGTGTTCCGGCTAGGATGGCGTCTAAACGCATAGCCTCTCCCTACTGTGCCATGTGTCCCAGGCCTCACACAATACCACGCCCGGCCCCTGCACATCCGCCGCCATGATCGCCACCCCAGCCGACCCGAGTGGTGCCACCTTTTCCTTATTTTTGAGACGAGGTTTTGCCGTGTCGCCAATTTGATCTTTCGGGCAACTATGATCGTCGAATCCTCCACCACCTCCATCTCCGACAACTTTTCGCACATGTTCAAGTGGCGGCGACGACAAAAAAGGCGGGAACTGTGGTGGAGAGCGATGGGATGGTAGAGAAGAGGGATGAGAAAGGGAGATCTCGTGCCGCGGAAACAGTGCGACCAACTCCAAATGGGCGGGCAATGCCTCAGTTTTGGGTGGCCGAGGGTGTTGGAGTCCTACATGGCGGGAAAACGGACGCCCGGTCCCCTCCCTGGACCGATGCGGGACGCCGTTGGACGACTTGCGGGGTCTGGACCGCTCATTCCAAACCGATACAAGAGGTTTGAGGGTCTGCGTTGGAGATGCCCTTGCATGCTAGTTGAGTGTTAAGACACTTTGGTTGTAAATTTTCCTATAATTGTTTTTAGAGCCAGAAATGGATTCCTATTATGTAGAATGATTCTACCATTCACATTTCAAAGAAAAAAATCGCCTAGACCTAATAAAAAAATTCTTCTACTATGAATTAAATTATATCTTTTTTATATAGGAATCGAGATGCATGCCATCTTATTTTTAGGACCCTAATATTTGACGCCTAATTCGCTATGGAGCAGGCTAGGGCGAACCCCTGATTATAGCTGGCCAAATGGGTCGGGCCAACTAGGCCGACCCGCAAGAATGCCAGGCACGGCCCGCCATGGGCCAGGCATGACACAGGCTAAACGGGCTGGGCCCGGCACGCGGAACACCCAGGGTCGTGCTTGGGCTGCTAGGCTGAGCACGCGGGTCAGCACGGACCGGCCCGATTATCTTTTATTTTTATTTTTTTACATATCTCTATATGGCCCAACAGGTAAAATAGGCTAAAAACGCGAGTGCGCCAAATAGCAGGCAAACTAGTGGGCCTGGCATGCCGGTGGGCTGGCCCGATTAGCAGCTGGGTCGTGCCTGGGCTGCAGCACGCGGGCCGGCACGACACGGCCTGGCCTGTATAATAATCGTGCCTCGACGGGCCGGGCCGTGCTAGGCACGATTAGAATCGGCCGGGCCGGGCCGGCCCGTTTGGCCAGCTATGCCCCCGATTGGCCCAAAGGCCTAGTTAACTACTTTTTATTAAAAAAATGGATGAACAAAAAAACAAAGATTTCTTATAGAAATAGAGAAAACCTAAATTTTGAAATGTCATGCTCTCGATTATGAAAACTGCCATAATACGTTATAGAACTATCATTTTTCTAATTTATAAATTTTCCATGAGTATGATCAAAATAAAAAAAAGGTCGTGTGATCTAGAAAAATAGAATTGTCATGCGGAATCTTAAACTGTCATTCTCTAGATAAAAAATGTCATGAAAAAAATACACATTTTCTTATGAAAAAGATACATAAATTTATAAAGGCCATTCTATGAAGATATGAAAATTGCCATGCTACTCTATGAAACTATCATTTCACTAATTTATAATAATAAAATGTCATTTCAATAAAAATGAAATTGCCATCATCTTAATAAAAAAATGCCATTCTTTTGATAATTAAAATGACAGGTCTCAATAATAAAATGGTCCTCCTCTTGATAATTAAAATTCCATGTCTGAATAATAAAACGCTCGTCCTCTTGATAACTAAAACTCCATGTCTCAATAATAAAACGCTCGTCCTCTTAATAATAAAATGACATATTACTAATCATTAAAATGTCATACTCTTAATAAATATAACTGCCATGCAAGAAAGTAATAAAAGACAGTCTCCAAAAAATGCCATGAATAAGTGCTAAACGTTACCAAAAGCTTGTCATGGGGCATCACAAAAAGACCTAGAAATTTCCATGCTTCATATTAGAAAATTGATATGGAAAGTTTAGAAAAATTCCCCTCTAAAAGTAGGGATATTTGTTCTTTCAACAGTGGAAAAAATTCTGAATTTTCAGATTTTTAAATAAAAATTTAAATTAAAAAAAGGAATTTAGCTTCAAAAGATACACAAACAGGTTTAAGTACATGCGCACATGAAACCTGCTTTTAGTCGAAGCTGTATGACTCTCCGCGGGAGGTCTCGAGTTTCAGCCCCCCCCCCCCCCTCCCCTCTGCGTCTGCGTGCATATTATTTGGGGGAAAAGTATGGCGACCGTTTGCGAGGAAACGGTTTACAACAAGACTGCAGGGAATGCGTTCACCAGGGTTATCATTTACTCCCTCCGTTCCTAAATGTAAGTCTTTTTAAACATATCAAATGGACTACAACATATGGATGTATGTAGATATATTTTAGAATATAGATTCACTTATTTTGCTTCATATGTAGTCACTTGTTGGAATCTTTAAAAAGACTTATATTTGGAAACAGAGGGAGTATGTATTTTTATGATTTTTCCATTCCATTGATATTCCTATCCTATGAATTAAAAGAATTTTTACTTCAAGAATAAAAGGCTCAAGTTGGGATCCTATGCAAATCAAATACAGTAGGACATGGGGGAGAGAATGATTCTCTGACAGCCTTAGCACCTAATAAAAAATTGATTGTTATTTTATTTTTGCATAATGCTCATTGCATCCACATCATATTTCATTTCGTTAAGGATCAATTTAAATATTTTATTAAAACCCCAAGACCTATATTATTTTGCCATTTTTGTAACGATGAGTAAGTAAACCATTCTCTCTTTTGGTGCGTTCGCTAGAGATTCACCTCCACACTTTCATATGGCCTTTTTATGATATTTGGGACTAGCCAAATTATTTCGCAATTTTAGCCTAAGCCTACTTTGTAAAGTTGCGTGAAGCGTATGCATCTGCAGGGACGCGTTGTGTGTTATATATAGGCAAAGGATTACAAGGTTGGTTGTTAGGTAGTTGATGAATTGATCTCCAAGTCATATCCTATACAAGATCTATGAGATCGTTCACAACAACCCAACAACCTGGTACAACATGCAACGCCATCATTATCTACTCACGTATACGGTTTATACAAGATACAGTATACGCATTACATCTATACACTTTAACACGTCCCCTCAATCACAACTTTATGAAGTTGAGATTGTTCTTGAAATCTTCTAATTTCTGCCATGACAAGGCTTTGGTGAAGCCATCTGCAACCTAGTAAAGATGAATCGAATGTCCAGTAGTCTTTTAACTACTCTTTCTCTAACAAAATGATAGTCAACTTCAATATGCTTTGTTCTTGCATGAAATACTAGATTTGTTGATAAATAGGTGGCACCAATGTTGTCACACCGCAGCCGTGCAACTGAAGAATGTTTTTTGCCTAGTTCATTAAGCAACGCCTGAATCCATATCAGTTCAGCCGTAGCATTTGCCAAGGCCTTATATTCAGCTTCAGTACTGGACCTTGACACAGTTGCCTACTTGCGTGCACTCCAAGAAATAAGATTTGGTCCAAAGAAAACAGCAAAACCTCCTGTCATCAGGACAGCCTGTCCAGTCTGCATCTGAGAAGGCACTCACCATAGTTGAAGTTGACTTTGTAAATTTTAATCCTGTACTCATAGTACCTCTGAGATATCTGAGAATTCTTTTAACTGCAGTCCAATGCTGAAAAGTAGGAGCATGCAGAAACTGGCATACCTTGTTAACAGGAAAACATATGTCAGGTCTTGTAAGTGTTAAGTATTGCAAAGCACCTACACCACTTCTGTAATTTGTAGCTTCTTCAGCTCCCAAGGGTTCACCTTCTTCCTTGGATAACTTTTCTGTAGTTGAAAGAGGCATGTTGGAAACTTTACAATTCATCATACCTGACCTCTTCAGTATATCTGACACATATTTCTCCTGACTCAGAACTATGCCATCCGTTACTCTCTTTACTTCTATTCCCAAGAAATAATGCAAGTCACCAAGATCCTTTAGTGCAAAATCTTTCTTAAGATCCTCTAACAATGCATTGGTTGCTTCATGCGATGAGCTAGCTACTATGATGTCATCAACATATACCAACATGAAAATGGTTACCTTGCCTTTCTTATAGAAGAAAAGTGACGTGTCAGCCTTTGAGGGTTTAAAGCCAAGCTTTTGCAGTTTTTCACTTAACCTAGAGTACCATGCTCTAGGTGCTTGCTTTAGACCATATAATGCCTTGTCAAGTTTACAAACATAATGATTCTTTCCTTTTACCTCATACCCAGGTGGCTGTTTCATGTAGACTTCCTCCTCTAGAACGCCATGAAGAAACGCATTCTGCACATCCAATTGACGAAGGCTCCAACTGTTTGATACTGCAATAGAGAGAACAAGTCTGACAGTAGCTGCTTTAACAACAGGACTAAAGGTGTCTTCATAGTCAATGTAATATCGTTGTTTAAAACCTTTTGCTACTAGTCTAGCCTTGTATCTATCAATTTCTCCACTAGCTTTTCTCTTAATTCGATAGACCCACTTGCAATCGATGATGTTTCTACCTCTCTTTGGAGGAACTAGATGCCATGTTCTATTTTTGACAAGAGCATTGTATTCCTCATCCATAGCATTTTTCCAATTCTTATTTTCAAAAGCCTCACCTAGACTGTTTGGCTCACTCATGACAGCTAGACCACCAAAACGAGTGTTGACATACCTGACCGTACCATCTGTACGGACCTTAGGTTTTATTATTCCATGTTGCGATCTTGTTCGCTGGGTTGGCACAGGTACAGCAGCAGAAGCCGGTGCCACAGAGGATCCCGGCGAATCTGCCATCACATCCGACCCAGGTGCACCCGATCCAAGGTGGATGCTGGCGGGATTGGCCTGCGGCGTGCACGGGTCCCGCGGCTGCAGTTGTCGGGCCGCCGGTTGGCTGGACGCAGGAGACTGCCTGGGCCCCTACGAATGATTGGCGGGCGCTGGCGCAGGAGACCGCGCGGGGGACCGCCCGTCACGTGCAGATGGCCCACTGCCGGGCCCGTTGTTTGTCGTGGAGCCACCCGCGGGGTCGCAGGAGTACGCGTGGCCGCGCGCCAATGGCCCGCCTGGCCTCGAGGCGGATGCGCCTCCACTGCCTGGCGCGGCAGGCGAGGGAGGATCGCCCCCGGGATCGCTGCCAGGCGAATCTGGCGCAGACCCTGGATCATCCTCGTGTTCCGTGTTTGTCTCTTCCTGTTGCATAAAATCATGGTGCAAAACACAATCTCCTCCAAAATTTATAGCAGAATTGTCAGGAAATTACTCGAAGGATCATTAGCTATATGTTGGTCCCCTTGATCAAGAGGTGTAGATGAAGACTGCTCAGAGAGAAGAAGAACTTCGGATCGGATGAGTGCACCGACGTTTGGATTAAGAGCAGCAAAAGGAAAAACTGTTTCATCAAACACGACGTCACGGGAAATATAGACACGACCGACAGCGATATCTAGACATTTGAACCCTTTGTGTAAGTTGCTGTAGCCTAGGAACACACACTGCTTAGATCGAAATTCAAGTTTGCGGGCATTGAAAGGACGGAGATTAGGCCAGCATGCACACCCAAATATGCGAAGAGCGTGATAGTTTGGTTTCTCATGGAACAATTTTTCAAGAGGAGTTTCTAGGTTGATCACCTTGCTAGGGGTGCGGTTGATCAAATATGTGGCGGCAATGAATGCTTCATCCCAAAACTTTAGGGGCATAGAAGCATGGGCTAGAAGAGAAAGACCAACTTCAACGATGTGACGGTGCTTTCTTTCAGCTGAGCCGTTTTGCTGGTGAGCATGGGGGCAAGAGATGTGGTGTGTGATGCCTACTTGGCGAAAAAAGGAGTTTAATCGTTCGTACTCACCACCCCAATCTGTTTGCATGGTGATGATTTTACGATCAAAAAGTCTCTCAACAAGTGCTTGGAATTCATGAAATTTTTTGAACACTTCAGATCTATGCTTGAGAAGATATATCCAAGTAAACTTGCTGTAATCATCTATAAAACTCACATAATAATTCTTTTTATTGATAGAATCACGGGCAGGCCCCCATACATCGGAAAAATGAGCTCTAAAGGAGCATTCGAAGTGCTACTAGAATTTGGATAAGGGAGTTGGTGACTTTTGCCTTTTTGGCATGCATCACACACCCCTTCTTTATTCAACTCATGACTAGAAAAGGAAATTTTGTTTTGCCTAAGAACATGCTGAACGATTTGCGAAGACGGATGACCTAGCCGATTGTGCCACCTTGACGGAGATATCTTGGTGGCGCCAAAAGCTTGCCTGCCCGGGCTTAAGGAAGCCGATGATAGGGGGTAGAGACCGGATCTACACCTGCCTTGGAGGAGGGTGTTCCTCGTTGCCTTGTCCTTGATAAAGAAGAAACGAGGATGAGTTTCAAGAAACACTTGATTATCTTGTGACAAACGATGGGCAGAGACAAGGTTTTTAGTGGCTTTAGGAGAATAAAGGACATCTTTAAGATGAAGATTGCGAGTAGGGGTACGGACATATGCTTGACCAATATGAGTTTTTTTCATACCAGACCCGTTTGGCATGTTCACTTGGTCGTGGCCGTTGTACCTCTCCCTCATGGTGAGCTTGTCCAGCTCGCCGGTGATGTGGTCGGTGGCGCCGGTGTCAACGTACCAGTTCGTGTCAACACCGTAGGAGGAGTTGGACACGACGCTTGCACTTTTTTCTTTGGTGAAGGCGATGTCAAAACGACGGTAGCGCTCGAGGGCAGTGTGATTTGGCTTCTTACAGATCTGACAGAAGACCTCCGGGAGCTCGTCACGGCCGCCACCTCCATTGTCGCGACCACCGTGGCCGTTTCCACGGCCGCCGCCATTGCCGCCATTGCCTCCATTGCCACGGCCACCACCGTGACCACGGCCTCCGCCGTTCCTGCCGCGGCCGCCGCCACGAGGAAATCCACCACGGCCGCCGCGTGAAGCAGCGTTGGCGGAGGAGTGCGACGAAGAGTTCCCCTCGAACATGGCGAGGCGGCTTTCAAAGCTGATCAGCTGGGAGTAGAGCTCGTTTGGTTTGATGGGGACTGTCCTGGCGCAGACCGAGGAGACAAACGATATGTAGTCGAGGTCAAGCCCGGCGAGGATGTACGACACCATGTCGTCGTCGGTGAGTGGCTTGCCGATGGCAGCCATCTCATCGCCAAGGGCCTTCATGTGGCCAAGATACTCGGCGATGGTGGAATTCCCCTTCTTGGTGGTGGAGAGGGCGATCCTCGTATTGACGATGGCCGCCTGCGTCTGGGAGATGAAGATCTCGGTGATTGCAGTCCATGCTGCTGACGCCGTGGTGCAGTTTGCGATCTGAACCATCACAGGAGGTGAGATGGAATTAAAAAGGAAACTCAAAACCTGAGAGTCTCGAGCCCTGTCGATCTCGTGCGCCGGGTTGGGCGTAGCTGTGGGTTTGCCATCCTTGTTAGAGAGGGTTGGCGCCGGTATTTCCCTCTCTGGATCAAGGTAGGCAACCAGCTGGGCGGCACGGATGGTGGCGAGAGCCTGCGCACGCCAGACGTTGAAGTTGGAGCGGTGGAGCTTTTCAGCAATGGGGATGAGGACGGATGGTGCAGCAGCGGTGGAGCTTGAGGACGACATGGCGGCGCGAGGAAGATGTGCTGTAGAGGAGAATGGCTCTGAATACCATGTAAAGTTGCGTGAAGCGTATGCATCTGCAGGGACGTGTTGCGTGTTATATATAGGCAAAGGATTACAAGGTTGGTTGTTAGGTAGTTCGTGAATTGATCTCCAAGTCATATCCTATACAAGATCTATGAGATCGTTCACAACAACCCAACAACCTGGTACAACACGCAACACCATCATTATCTACTCACGTATACGGTTTATACAAGATACCGTATACGCATTACATCTATACACTTTAACATACTTATCACTCATAGTTCAAAACTCATTTGTTTAATAAATGGATGCTTTCTAAATGAATATTTAATAGAATTCAAATGGGTTGATCATTTTTGTGTCTCCTAGTTATATATTCTCGAAAGGTCACATATAAAATTTCATTCAATCCAAAGTTTGTTTGATGACCAAATTTATTTTCGATCGCTGTAGCCATTTAAATAATATAAAACATTTTAAAATTGCCGTATAGGCCAGTCCATCTCCCTTCGCAGCCATAGCCTACCTAGGCCCGTCTATATAGGGAAAACCACTCCTCTTCAAAAAGGAAACCCTAACCGTAATTTTGAAGAGAGAGACGAGACCCTCCTCCCAGATTCAACCACCACCTACCTTTGAAATGCGTGCCGGTGCCGCCGCCCGTCTCGGCCTTCATCGCCAGTTCGCCACCAATCGGCCTCTATTGACATTAAAAGAAATAACAATAGCGACAAGAAAAAGGTGAAAGGAGCATGTTTCCACTAAACGCATAGCACATGCTAGTAGCTAGCAAACCTTCCTTCAAACACTTGCTAATTATTAATAGCTTTCGCCAAAACTATGAAACACTAGCAAACCTTCCGTCAATACTAATAGATAGTATCCGGCCGCCAAATGCTAAATAGCTAGTACCCCAGATGATAACATCACACATATCTAAATAAAATAGATGATGTGACAAGTAATTAATAAAAAAGAGAGGCATGTGATAATATAGCTAATTACTCGTAGTATGAGACCTCTTCCAATGCAAAAGTGCTTAGAGAAGGTGCTAAGTGTATTAAATAGCTTAGCAACTCAACTCTCCAATGCATAGGTGCTTAACTTGTTGTTGCTAAGCTCATTTTATTTAATAATTTAGCACATAAACTCTTTCATGCATTGATCATCTTTTGTCATTTAAGTGGTTTGCCTAGGTTCAGGTGTTTGGCATTGGTTCTTCCTGGGTCATGAAAGTGCTCTCTCTCCTCCTTAATTACATCAGTGCATAGATGTTTAGCTTATGGTAGCTAAGGCTGTTGCCAATGCATCGGTACTTAGATGAGTTGCTAAGCATATTAAATAGCTTAGCAACTATACTCCCCAATGCGTAGATGCTTAGCTTGCTTCATTTAATGAGTTAAGAACTAAAGCTCTTCATGTATTGATGGGCTTCCTTCATTTAAATGTTTTGCCTAGGTTCACGCGCTTAGCATTGTTTTTTCCTGGGGTCACCACACTCATCTCTCTCCTCTTAAATAACTTGCCATATCAGATTTTTTGTCTACGTGAAAGGCTTAGCACCTGTACAAGATGGAGCATTGGGAGGGGACTAAGCTTGCTTCATTTAATAATTTAGCAACTAAATATCTTCATGTATTGGTGGGTTTCCTTCATTTAAATGTTTTCCTAGGTTCACGCGCTTAACATTATTTCTTCTGGGGTCACCACACTCATCTCTCTCCTCTTAAATAACTTGCCATATCAGATTTTTTTTGTCTACGTGAAAGGCTTAGCACCTGTACAAGGTGGAGCATTGGAAGGGGCCTTAGGTGACATGCTTAGCACCTGCCCACCTTGGAGCACTGGGATGGGCCTGAGTAACATCACATACCAAAACAAGATGAGTCTATAACCTAATAAATGAAGTGTTGCATGACACCATACATACTCCCTCCGTCTAGGTGCATAAGTCATCTTACGTTGTGCACCGCAACCAAGGCGAAGATGAAAACGAGAGAAATTAGTGTTTATTTGCTAACTAATAGCATTGCATGCAATGAACTAACCACTGCATGCCGTGTTTCATAGTCTCAAGTCATTGAAAGCATGCACGCCCCACATCTCTTATTGGTTGATATGTCAAGAAACAAGAAACGAGGTGGGAATTAATGCACCATGCCTAAGTGTTTTGTGATTATTTGGTTTTCATATGGTGACTTATACACCTAAACGGAGGTAGTAACATGGACTAGTAAAATATGCATGTTACTAATCTAAGTTACTCCCCGTGGCTAGTCTAATAGCTAATATCCAGTAAAAAACAAAGTGAAACAATTTCCGCCAAATGATCTCCGCAGAAAAAAAAGCCAAACGTTCGGGCTCTTCGGTAAACACCTACTTCCTCCGTTCCACAATACATGACTTTCATTTGTCAAAATATAGATGTGTCTAGACATGTTTTAGTATATAGGTATATTCATTTTTAGACAAATGAAAATCAAGTATTTTGGAACGGAAGGAATAATCATCTTCCACCAAACAGAAATAAAAGCAAGCGGCCTTCTGTACGGAGGAGGGATATGTGGTGACTTTTGCTTGGTCCTGCTCCTGCACAGCCTCCCAAGTTTGCTGAAATTTGGACGTTCGGACGCGTCTGCGCAGGTTCGAGGCATAACATTGGATGGCAGAAAATGCTCGACTCCCACAAAGAACGTGTACGGTGATTTAAGAGTCCGTGTTGGAGATGCCCTAAGCTTGCCCAGAAATGAACACCAATGAAAATTACTGGCAGATATTATTACGACGGCATCGACAAACAACATTGCCTGTCAACGAACAACGTTTCTCACCTTCTCTTCCTTGCTGCTTCTCCTGGTAACTAACTGTGCACAGACAAGAGAAGCAAACCAAGCCAGAGAGATGTAGCCTAGAGCCAGGGCGAGTCGTAGACGGGGGTGACGACGGACTTGACGGCGAGGAACTTGTCGAGCGCATGCATGCCGTCGTCCTTGCCGAAACCGCTCATCTTGCGGCCCCCGAACGGGCAGTCGCTGTCCATGGCGAAGTAGCAGTTGACCCACACCACCCCGGCGCGGATCGACCGCGTCATCCTGTTGGCCACGTCGATGTCCTTGGTCACCACCCCCGCCGCCAGCCCGTACCTCGTGTCGTTGGCCCTCGCGATCGCCTCCTCCACCGTCCTAGAACCATGAAATGTCATGACAGATTCAGAGTGCAATAGTTCCATCTATGTCGATCAACCGGGACGGACTTATTACCTGAACTTCATCAGGCACATGACGGGTCCGAAGATCTCCTCCTTTGCTATGATCATGTCATCCTGTTCACAGATTCCATACCACAGTGTCAGGTATGCTAGATGGAGAGTGAAGTGATCATGTAACGGGATTACGGTGTGTGCTCTAGCGGTGAATTTCGACCTTAACATCGGTGAAAACCGTGGGCTCGATGTAGTAACCGCTCTGGCCACAGGGCTTCCCTCCTGTCAGGACGGTGGCCCCTTCTCTCTTGCCATGGTCGATGTAGCTGAGCACCCTCTCACATTGAACCTTGTCCACCTACACACAGGACATGAGCAGCACTGCTGAGTTTCTGATACCAAAAAACAGGGGATGATTATCTAAATTTTAAACCTGAGGTCCTTGATTGACGCGAGGATCGAAAGGGTCCCCGACAACCCAACTCTCCATGCGCTGTGCCAACTTCTTCACGAACCCATCGTAGATGCCCTCTTGCAGGTACACACGGCTCGCTGCAACGCAAGCTTCTCCCTGCGAGTTCCGGGTTCAGAGCAATGTTTAAATAGCGGGCTATGAAAAATAGCCGCGGACCTCCAAATCAGCTATAGCGGGCTATTTGTGAAGGCGATCATTTAGCAGCACCCTGCTGAAAAAGCTATAGCGGGCTATAGCGAAGCCATAACCGGCTATTTAAAACTATGGTTCAGAGACCCATGAATGGACCATCGTATGGCTACGCTGTTTGTAGCTAAGGTTTTGTTCACCTTGTTGAAGAAGTTGGCGCTGATGGCGAGACCCACGGCCATGTCCACGTCCGCGTCGTCGAAGACGATGAGCGGAGATTTGCCGCCCAGCTCGAGGGACACCGGCTTCAGGTTGCTCCTCGCCGACGCCTCCATTACGAGTCTCCCAACTGACGTTGATCCCGTGAAACTGACCATGTCGACGTCCATGTGAGACGCGATCGCTGCTCCAGCTGTTGGGCCGAAGCCGGTGATCACGTTGATCACCCCATCCGGGACTCCCGCCTGCTCAAGAACAGAGCGCCAAATGTTCAGAACAGAAGAGCTATACATAAATACGTTGTGTGTCTCGTGTCAAGTGACCGATCTGACCTGCTTGGCCAAGTGAGCGAAGTAGAGCGCGCTGAGCGGGGTCTGCTCGGCGGGCTTGACGACCATGGTGCAGCCGGCGGCCAGCGCCGGGGCGACCTTGGAGAAGAACATGATGGCGGGGAAGTTCCAGGGGATGATGAGCCCGGCGACGCCGATGGGCTCGCGCAGGGTGTGCCCCTGGAACTGCCTCGACATCTTGAGCGTCTCGCCGTGGATCTTGTCGGCCGCGCCGGCGAAGTAGCGCAGGGACCTGACGGAGGTCCCGAGGTCGACCGCCCTGGTCGCCATGCGCGGCTTGCCGGCGTCCAGGCTCTCCAGCAGGGTCAGCTCCTCCGCGTGCTGCTCCACCAGGTCCGCGTACTTCATCATGATCCTCCCCCTTTCCTGCGCGCCATTGGTTGGTTGTTCTTTTCAGATTGAAAACGTAGACATGCTTCGGGCCATTCGCCATGAGGAATTGACTGAAGAAAGAATAGTACGGATCCGGGCATGCGAGGCCATTTGCCATGATCGAAGGCTTCTCTTGCCGCTTTGACCGCCAGGTCCACATCCTCCTTGTCGCCTTCAGCGATGCTGGCGATCACGTCCCCGGTGCGCGGATCCCTCGTCTCGAGTGTCTTACCTGATCGAGAAGAAAACCGGCATGGCAGCCGTGAAGTTCACGGCGGGAGAAAAAGAGCCTACGGAATACAGTACCACGATGTCGTAATCTGAATTTTAGGAAAAGTTTGCTGAGAGCTGGAGTACTTTTGTAAGATTCCGTAATCTTCTTCTCCTAAATCAGTTTTTTTATCTTTTCATGAAACAAAACTAGATAAATGGCCTAGGGCCCGCTAGTCAGTGACACGCGTGACGGTCTCCGGCGAGAGCGGCGCGAGGCAAGGCAAGGCGGCGCGCGGGGACCGCGGCGGCGGCGGACGGGCGGTGGTGGCGTGGGAGTGGCGGCAACACGCGGGTGTGTGTGTGGGTGGGGGGGGGGGGGGGGACGGGACGGCGTGCGGCAACGTGGGAGGGCGGCCGGCGGCGCAGGGATGGCAGCGACATCACAGAGGTGGCGAGCGGGCGGTTTAGGCGGTTTCATGCCCGCCAAAAGTTTACGGAAACCAAAACTTCCCCTAAACCAGAGGGTAGTTGGGTCAAGTTTACATGATTCTGTAAATTTATTCCACTATTTTAGCTTTAGTTTGACGAAATCTGTTGGAGACTTTTGGCAAACTTTCCTTAATTTTTTGTTTTTTTAACGGATACATGATTTTTTTTTTGCGAGGAATGGATACAGGATTTGCTGGAGTTGCTTTTAGAGCATCTCTAGCAGACCCTTAAAACGGTCATGCCGGTAAAAAAAGAGGTGTTTATAGTTTCGGTAAGAAAACGGCGCCTAGCAGATCCTGTAAAAGTCGTTTGGCTCTTAAACTTTTTAATGGGCATTGAAAATCCATCCGCGAGAACCTCATATGTGTAGTTTCGAAGGCAGTATACAGTTCAACCCGTAAACCCGGTCAAACCTCGTCGGAGCAGAGGCGGCGCCGCGGAACTGGCCGAAATCTACCCGGAACTCGCTGGAATCCGTCACCCCATGCCGTGGCCGAAGACGAGCTCTGCCGGGAGGGGAAAAGGGGGAGAAGGGGCTATAGTGAGATACAGTTTTATTTACGGGGTCTGCTCTGCCCGGTGCAATTTTGCATCGTAAAAACGCTTTACAGTGCATCTTATACGCGTTTTAAGGGTGAACTTATACGTGATTTGTTAGAGATGCTCTTACTCTCACCGAGTTTTTAAGGGTCACGAACTGATTAGATAGCGATTCCCAGTGGATTAGGGATTTCTTACTCTCACGGAGGTGCGCATCAAGCCTAATGCTGCACGGGCTCATCTGCACGGGCACCGGCATCCGGCCGAGCAGCCTGGAAGGCTGGAGCATGCAGACAAGCAAGGGGGCCAGGCCAACCGGCCAGGCCAATCACGCGAACCTAGGCATTCGCTTCTAGAAGGCGACGGGCCTCGACAGCGGCAGATCCTACTCGTTGTCCGTCCCGTGTCGTGGGCCGTTGGAACCGGAAACATTTTAAAACTTTTTTTTTACAAGGACGATGTTATCATGTTTTTTTGACAGTTTCTGATGTGTGGGTAGCATCACGATCGGCCCCGAGGCGCGTCACGATCGCATCTTCACGGGCGCACGCTCGTACCACAGACGAGAAAACGGCCATGGGTATGGGTACGCGCGCCACCCGTCACAGGGAACAATCGGGACCAGATGATACGGCCGTCTCGCGTACGAGAAGGAAGGAGACGAGGGAGTGGGCCGTCCGTGGGGGTGTGCATCGCTGCGCTGCGGATTGCTCCATGGCTCCATGCCCCCTCTCCGTCGCATGCCGCACGTGAAATGGTACTACAAGGACTGCAGTGCACATGAGCTTCTAGAAGAACACACGTATTGTTTCGGCCATTTTAGCATTCCCTATTAATGGCTCCTACGAGTTCATCAGATGGGCTACAGCTTGATTGCTAAATTCAGGTTAGCCAGCGTGTGCTTTGCTTGCTGTATGGTCTTTCTTTCTTTCTAGGAGTAACATTTAGACTGCATTGGACGAAGGGACATTTTTTTTAGCTAAGCACCCCGTCACGCTAGCTAGCCATCTCGTGGCTTCTTCTCCTTAATTTACAAGAGCCTAACCATTTTCCCGCAAGAAAAAAGGACCATCGGGTTGTTAGTGTTATACTATGATGACTGGCTTTATTTTTGAGAAAGGGAAGAGGAAAAGTCATGGGTACCGCTAGCTTTGCTGGCCCGTGAAAATCGACGCGACGAGAGGCTGCGGAGAGCGGACATGCCACGTTCCCCAAGAACAGTGCGCCATGGACATGCCTCATAACCTGCCCTTTTTTAGCTCGACGGTAGATAGAGCATTCAGTATCCAGGATTCAAGGTTCAGCTAGCCACGACCAAAGCTCACACCAAACCACACCAAACAGCAGGCAGTATTTAGTTTGCAAATTGCGCCTTAGTTCACCACCAAGCAATTCACTGGGATAATTAACCAGCAACGATCCGGCCTATCTAACCAGGCGACCATGGTAGTAGTGCAGGCTGGAGGAGGATATGATAGATGCGTGAGCAGGACAAAAGGAAAAAAGAGATGAGCAGGCACGTACCGGAGACGGCGTCGACGAAGGCCCCGTTGATGAAGAGCCTGGTGTACCTGATCTCCGGCATCTCCAAGGACACTCCGCCGCCGCCGCCGTTGCCGTTCTCCCCGGCGCACTCCTTGCCGCCGTCGCCATTGCGCTCGCTCGCCATGGCCTCTTGCCCTCTTCTCTCAGACTGAGACCGGCGTCGGCTCTCGCGCAGTGTGATGGTGTGCGGAGAGTGGAGCGTCGAGTGAAGACAACAGGCCGGGGTTCGTGTTTTAATGCTGCGGCTTGGCTGTGACCTGCCCGTTTTGTTCGGTTGTGGGGCGGTGGAGGGGTCTCGCACACGGCGGCCACGCCATCCGCGCGTGTCCAAAAACTAGGCCCCGCCGACACACGTCTCAACTGTTAACGTCTGTAATAACAGCTCCGTCCCATTGGCGCAGTTGGGAGATCCGTGTCATCATCGTATACTAGCTACACCACACAAATAGTAAAATATGGTATTTTTAATCAGGCAGTACAACCAACACAAAAAATAATAAAAATTACGTTCAGATCGATAGATCACCTAACGACGACTACAAGCACTCAAGCGAGCTGAAAGCGCGTCGCCGTCATCGCCTCTCCCTCGTTAGGGCCAGGCAAAACTTGTTGTTCCAGACAATCAGAAAATCGTTGTGCTAAGGCCCCATAGGACCAGCGTACCAGAGCGGCAAATATCACTGTTAAATAGAATCTTTAACAAAAGAAAAATGATAGTCTCTCGTGGCAATGCCGATCGGGCTGAGAGATTTTAGTTTTTTTTCCCTTCAAAAAGGAGGCTGAAACCCTTTGCATGTATACATCTTTATGATGCATTTCTGGAGGTAGTGTTGCCATTAAGGTCAATGATGACATTGGACACTATTTTCAAACAAAAAGGGGTTGTGACAAGGTGACTCCATATCGCCCATGCTATTCAATATAGTGGTGGATATGCTAGCGGTCATGATTGAGCGTGCCAAGGTTGATTGCCAAATTGATGGGGTAGTAAATCATCTAGTTGATGGTGGTCTCTCTATACTTCAATATGCCGACGATACGATTCTCTTCATGGATCATGACCTCGAGAAAGTGAGAAATCTGAAATTAATTTTATCCGCACTCGAGCAACTCTCAGGTCTTAAGATCAATTTTCACAAAAGTGAATTGTTTTGTTTTGGCGAGGCTCAAGATGACTCCTACCTATACGCCGAACTATTCGGATGTGGGTTGGGCCAGTTTCCGATCACATATTTGGCGATACCGATACACTATCGAGGACTCACAAATGCTGAATGGAAACACGTCGAGGAGAGACTGCAAAAAAGACTTAGCAGTTGGAAAGGCAAACTGCTGTCTCTGGGTGGAAGATTGGTCCTCATAAATTCAGTATTAAGTAACATGGTACTATATATGATTTCCTTCTTCCAATTGCCGAAAGAAGTTTTACATAGATTGGATTATTTCCGATCAAGATTCTTTTGGCAAGGAGATAGCGAGAAAAAGAAATATCGACTGGCTAAATGGAGTGTGGTTTGCCGTCCTATAGACCAAGACGGGTTGGGCATTCATGATCTTGAGGTTAAGAATAGGGCCCTCCTCGGCAAATGGTTGTTTAAATTAATGACGGGAGATGGTGTATGGCAAACCCTCCTGAGAAGGAAATATGTGGGTTCCAAGGCGGTATCTCAAGTATACTCGAAGCCTGGGGATTCTCACTTTTTGGCAGGTCTGATGGCTACGAAGAAAAATTTCTTCTCCTATGGATCCTTCTCAATTAAGGACGGCTCGAAAATTAGATTCTGGGAGGACAAGTGGCTAGGAAATGCCACACTCCGAGAACAATATTCGGCTCTATACAACATTGTGCGTCATAAGGGTGATACTATCGCCATGGTAATGGAATCATTTATGCCAAATGTGACGTTCAGAAGAGATTTAATTGGACCCAGACTTCAATCATGGTATATCCTGCTCCAGCGGTTGTCCACGGTGCATTTGTCACATGGGTCTGATGTATTTCGATGGAATCTACATGGGAATGGACAATTCTCAGTTGAGTCTATGTATAGAGCGTTAATCCAGTCTGATGTGCCAGTTGATAATAATAAAAAGATCTGAAAGATGAAGATACCTATAAAGAATAAAATCTTTGCATGGTGTCTTCGTCGCGGAGTCATTCTTACTAAAGATAACCTTATTAAGAGAAATTGGCATGGAAGACCGCAATGTGTCTTTTGTCACCATGATGAGACAATAAAACATTTATTCTTCCAATGCAAATTGACTTGTTCTATATGGTCAGTCATGCAGATAGCTTCTGGCTTGTATCCTCCTTGTAGTGTTGCTAATGTATTTGACAACTGGTTACATGGGATAGATTACAGGTTCAGAACTATTCTTAGGGTGGGAGCGCTTGCCGTTATTTGATCGCTTTAGCTATGTAGAAATGATAAGGTGTTTAACGATAAAAGTACTTCTCTGATGCAAGTTATCTACAGGTGTACCGGGACTCTTCGTTTATGGTCCTCTCTACAACGTGTGGAGAATCGAGGTCTGTTTACGGAGGTGTGTACACGATTGAAGGATACGGCGAGGGATACTTTTACCCAACATGGGTGGCAGCATGATCTTAGGATTGGCCCACCTCTGCTTTAGGCGTTATACTTACTCTGTTTCTTTGTATTTCGCCTTCTTAATTTTCGTTTGTGTGAGAGAACTTGTTTGGCTGTGTGCATCATTCAGAAGCCGGGTGTAATGCTTAAACCTTTTAAGTAATAAAGCACCCCTTTTAAAAAAAAATCTCTATAATGCACACAACCGTTTTTATTAACCATTAAGCAAATTACACAACAAAGCTAACCAGGTGCCAAAACGTTATATGGTATAAAAAAAACACCTATGATTAAATTGACTACTTCCGTAGCGACACCTTCAAAAGAAGATAAATGTCATCACATTATCATTGTCACATTCGAGCGAAGAGATCTTATTTGATTGGCATACTATTTAACTGTTGGGTGGTGTTTGGCACTCAAATTGGCATTTGACACGTGAAATCTTTAAATGGACAAGATAATTTGTCCCTGATTTTCTCGATACTTTTTTTGTTTTATAAAAGTCATTTTGTTTCTAGATAAAAAAAAGTCATTTTGTTTTTGCTACTTTCGTCTCTCATTAGGCTTTTGCTACTCTCGCTAGTACACCCTCAATCTTTTCATTTTCTCTCGTTCAAAATAGGCTTTCGTCCAGTTTATAATAGATAAAGCAACCATCATGTCCATGTATACAACAAGTTCAAGTATAGTAAAAACACTAAAAAATATGCTTGCTGAGGCAACAACACAAATATGCCCCCAAATAAAAAAGAAGAGAAAATTCCACCAAATGGCTGGTAGATCAGTGGCTATGTGACGGGTCAAGCCAGCGTTGTGTCACAGTCATTCACGTCCATCATCCTGCAAAGTCGGTCCCAATCTCCTGAGTAGAGAGTGGATGCTAGAGTTGTGAAAAAGCAAGAAACTGGAATATAGAACCAGTACCCTCCGAGGAGGACGCAAGGATGATCAATCTTATCTTGAACTGTTTTGCGTCGGCCACGGGTCTGACGTCTGTACACTAATGCCAGTAAGAGTTCGTCTCTGCCGATTCGCTGCGGTGCTCGGGATCTCACACGCATTCTTTCACCGCTGGGAATCCCAGTAAAATCCTTCCTGACGATATATCTGGGTATGCCCCTATCACCCCGGGACCTGACTAAGCTGGATTTAGACCCTCGCTATTTAGGCTGGTCATAGTAGGGAGTAATTTATACTAGTGTCATGTGTATGACACTAGTCTAAGTTATTACTTTTATAGTGCAAAGTAACATACTAGTAGTTTCATAGATGGTTTCATTTATTAGCTTGTAGACTCATCCTATCTTGAAAAACGCTATGTTATAGTAACATATTATGTTACCACCTCTCATTAACTACTTGCCACATAAGCAATTTTTTCTTGAAATGCGTTATGTTACTTGCTAAGTTACTTCCACTATGACTAGCCTTAAGTTTGGAAACAAAGCGGCGGCGTGGAAGGGCGAGCTCATGGCGAAAAGTGGCCGCTTGGTTCTTTTGAAATCTGGACTGACCTCACTCGCAATATATATGATGACAGTCCACAAACTTCCGACCTGGGTATTAAAACGCATGATCCAGATTTGCCGCTCTTGGCTATGGAACGGGGAAACCAACAGCAAGGGTGGAAACTGCAGGGTTGCATGGAATCTTGTATGCCGTCCTAAACAACTAGGTGGCTTGGGAGTTCTTGATCTGGCCAAATTTGGCAAGGCTCTTAGGCTCAGATGGCTGTGGATGGCATGGCAAAGGCCGCCGCGGCCTTGGGCGCACTTGCCCCTGCCTTGCACGAGTGAGGAGAGGCAGCTCTTCGCGATGGCCACAGAAATCACCATCGGGGTGTTAGATTGGATTGATGGAAGCGTTCCTACTCCTCCATAGAGGATCCGCGGGTATATATTGATTGTGGGCAGAAACGGCCTCTGCCTTGGCGTACAAGAAGCCCACCGATCGCAAGGATCCAGCGGGATAGAGATAGGAGGTTACACGGGAGAGAGAAAGATAGAGATAGTAGTTAAGATTACATAACGTGAATATTTCTAAGTCTAACACCCTCCCTTAATCTGAACTACCTATCCTAAATTGAGATTGTTCTTGAATGCTTCAAATCGCTTGTACGGTAGAGCTTTAGTGAACCCGTCGGCCACTTGATCTCTGGAAGGAATAAAGCAGATCTCCAGCTTCTTCTCTGCAACCCTTTCTCGTATAAAGTGAAAGTCTATCTCAATATGCTTGGTTCTAGCATGAAAGACAGGATTAGCACTTAAATAGATGGCACCCAGATTATCACACCATAGGCATGAAATACGGTGTTGCTTCACACACAATTCTTGAAGCAAAGAATCAAGCCAAATAATTTCAGCAGTAGCATTTGCCAATGATTTGTACTTAGCTTCACCACTTGACCTTGACACTGTTGCTTGTTTCCTGGCACTCCAAGAAATAAGATTAGAACCAAAGAAAACAGCAAAACCACCTGTTGATTTTCTATTATCGCTGCAACCTGCCCAGTCTGCATCAGAGAAAGCACTTACAAGTGTAGAATTGGACCGTCTAAAATGAAGTCCCAAACCTACAGTGTGCTCGACATATCGTATGATCCTCTTGACAGTTGTCCAATGAGCAGAAGTAGGAGCATGTAAGTATTGACATACTTTGTTAACAGCAAAAGAAATATCTGGTCGTGTCAAGGTTAAGTATTGCAAGGCTCCAACAACACTTCTGTATTTGGTGCTTTCTTCCTCCTTAAGTAGCCCCCCTTCATATCCTGATGATTGTTCTGATGAAGATAATGGTGTGGGTGATGCCTTGCAATCCTTCATTCCCATCCGAGCCAAGAGTTCAGTGGCATATTTCTCTTGTTTCAACACTATACCATCCTGAACCTTTTTAACTTCAATGCCTAAAAAGAAGCTCAAATCACCAAGATCCTTTAAAGCAAATTCTGAGCTTAGATCATGCAGAAGAGCATCAGTAGCATTCTGAGAAGAGCTTGCAACTATAATATCCTCAACATATATGAGCACAAAGATAACAGTGTTTCTCTTATTGTATATGAAGAGAGATGTGTCAGCCTTTGATGCAATAAAGCCAAGACGTTTTAACTGCATACTTAACCTGGAGTACCATGCTGTAGGTGCTTGTTTCAAACCATAAAGAGCTTTGTCAAGTTTGCATACATAATGAGGTTTTTGTTTATTTTCATAACCTGGTGGTTGCCTCATGTAGACCTCCTCTTCCAGAACACCATGCAAAAACGCGTTCTGTACGTCTAGCTGCCTTAGGCTCCATCCCCTAGACACAGCAATAGCTAGCACAAGTTTGATGGTTGCAGCTTTTACCACAGGGCTAAATGTATCCTCATAATCAATACCATAACGCTGCTTAAAACCTTTAGCAACGAGATGTGCTTTATACCTGTCAACGGAGCCATCTGCCTTTTTCTTGATCCTATACACCCATTTACAGTCAATAATGTTTTTACCTTTCGGTTTGGTACCAAGTGCCATGTTTTGTTTCTCATTAAGGCGGTATATTCTTCATCCATAGCCTTTTTCCACTTCTGATCTCCAAGTGCATCATCCATTTTTGTTGGCTCGCCTGAAACGCACAACATGGCATACGAAATAGTGCCATCAGTTCTTATTTTTGGATTCTTAATACCTTTTTGTAGTCGAGTTGTAACTCTTGATGTGATTGGTGGAGGCTGCTGTACACGCTGGCGCACGGCATTGCTTGTCGCAGAAGATCCTGGAGAGGAATCAGGAGATGCCACACCGGATCCAGTGGCCACGGGTGTGGTTTGTTCATTCAGTGCCGCGCCGTCTGTTGCCGCAGAAGATCCCGCGCCAGATGAGCCTGTCGGGCGCATGTGCGAGTCGCGCCTCGCGGTTGGCTGCATGTGCGAGCCGTTCGAGGGGGATTCCCCGTGTGGAGATGTGGCGGCCACGGATTGCGTCGCCCGCGCCTGGCTATGCAAACTGGCTGGCTCGTGATCCGGAGCGGATATCCGCGCCCGATCCGAGGAGGATTGGCGCGCAGGGGTGGCAGGCGCCGCCAGATTGTCCTCGTTCACCGCGCCAGCTTCGTCCTCTTCTTGCACATGAAATATAGCATCGTTTTGAACGGGATTTTGGTCGTTTTGAACTCCAGTTTCTTCAGAGACCTGCACACATGGAAGACAAGGACTGGTTCCAGTAGGAGTACTATCATCATGTTGGTTAGTGCAATTGTTTCCCCCGTGATCAAAATCTCGAAGTGTAGATGGAAGAAGAAGAATCTCTTGACGAAGGAGGGCGCCGGCATTTGGATGGAGAGATTGAAACGGAAAAATTGATTCATCAAACACAACATCGCGCGATATATAAACTCGGCCTGTGAAAACATCTAGACACTTTACTCCTTTGTGCATCGGGCTATATCCCAAAAACACACATTTTTTGGAACGAAACGCAAGTTTTAGTGTGTTATATGGTCTTAGGTTTGGCCAACATGCACAACCAAATACTCTAAGAGATTTGAAGTCTGGTTTGACACCAAAGAGACGTGTGATGGGACTCTCAAATTTGATGACTTTGCTTGGTCGAATATTTATGAGATATGTGGCAGTGAGAAAAGCTTCATCCCAGAATTTGAGGGGCATGGAAGCATGGGCTAGCAGTGCTAGTCCTACCTCAACAACATGGCAGTGTTTGCGTTCAGCCGACCCGTTCTGTTGGTGAGCATGGGGGTAAGAAACATGGTGAGAAATTCCAATCTTTTGAAAAAAGGAATTTAGTTTTTCATACTCACCACCCCAGTCGGTTTGCATAGCAAGAATCTTTGAGTCTAGTTGGCGTTCAACAAGGTTTTGGAAATTGAGAAACACTTGGAAAACATCAGATCGTTTCTTTAGCAAATAGATCCAAGTGAACTTGCTATAATCATCAATAAAACTAACATAATAGGAAAATCTACCAACTGATGTGGGAGCTGGTCCCCATACATCTGAAAAAACTAACTGCAATGGAGCAGTGGATACACTTGTAGATATAGGATAAGGTAGCTGATGACTCTTAGCTTGCTGACAAGCATCACAAATTGACTCAACACTAGACTCATAGGGAAGATTATTCTTGCTAAGGACATGCTTAACTATGACTGAAGAGGGATGACCAAGACGACTATGCCACTTTGCCGAGGAAGGTTTGGTGACACTCCACGCTTGTTTATTCGACCATGATGAAGATGAAGATGATATGAGTGGATATAGGCCTCCCTCACACTTTCCTCTAAGTATGACCTTCCTCGTTGCCAAGTCCTTGATCACAAAAGAGTAGGGATAAAATATTATGAGAACGTTGTTGTCAAGGGCAAAACGATGAACAAAAACGAGATTTTTGGAAGCATGCGGAACATGTAAGACATTATTAAGATGTAAATCTTTTACGGGGGTTTTAACAATTGATTTTCCAACATGAGTACTGTCCATACCAGTTCCACTTGCCGTGTGTATCTGATCACCGCCATGATACCTTTCCCGCATCGTCAGCTTGTCAAGTTCCCCGGTGATGTGCTCAGTAGCACCGGAGTCGGCATACCAGTTGGTGTCAATGCCATACTTGTTGGTGACGAGGTTGGCTACCTTCTTCTCCTCATGATCATCATCATAGCGATGCCAGCAAGCTCTTGCGCCACCGGCATGAAACTTGTAGCAGATCTGGCACTCTGGATAGTCTCCTTCTTGCTGTTCTTGTTGTTGTGGTTGGGGATGAAGTCGTTGCTGTTGATAGCCGCCACTAGCACCGCGACCAGGAGAGGAAGAAGAGCGGTTCCCTCGACCGCGTCCTCCTCTGGTGCTTCGACCATGACCTCCCCTGCCACGGGACTGCCCGTGCCCCCTGTAGACAGCGTTGGCAGAGGAGTGGAAGCCTGCTGGTCCGTCCCCCAGCATCTCCATGCGCTGATCAAACGCAGAAATCTGCGCGAAGAGATCGTCGACACTGATGGATTTCTTGATTGCGCCGATTGCTGCCACGACGGGATCATAGTCCCGATCAAGGCTAGCCAATATGTAGTCCACCATCTCTGGATCGGTTACCGGACGCCCAGCCGCAGCTAGCTCGTCCCCGAGGTTCTTCATCTTGGCGATGAAGGCGTTGCTCGACATGTTGCCCTTCTTGGTGTTGGAGATGGCCATCCGTAGATTGGTTATGCGGGATTGCGACTGCGCAGTGAATATTGTGGTAAGAGCAGTCCACAGATCAAAGGTGCTGTCCTTACCGATGACTTGTGCAAGGATTTCCTGGGTGAGAGAGTTCAACAGGTAGCTCAGAACCTGTTGATCCTTCGACAACCACGGGCCGTACAGAGGGTTCGGCTCAATGGCCATGGTTTTATCCGCCTTGGCGACTTCTATGGTCTTTGGCGGTGCGGCGTCGCTGCCGTCGAGGAGGCCGGTCACTTGCGCGCCTCGCAGTGCCGGCATGACCTGCGCCTTCCACAGGAGGTAGTTCCCCCTTGCGAGCTTCTCTGTTGGTGGAGCTCCTAGGTTGAGGCTGACGGTGCTTGAGCTCGTGGCCATGGCGATGGAAGGGTGTTTAGGGTTTTGGTTTTGCTAGACGATAGGAAGAGACTTGGCTCTGATACCATGTTAGATTGGATTGATGCAAGCGTTCCTACTCCTCCATAGAGGAGCCGCGGGTATATATTGATTGTGGGCAAAAACAACCTCTGCCTTGGCTTACAAGAAGCCCACCGATCGCAAGGATCCAGCGGGATAGAGATAGGAGGTTACACGGGAGAGAGAAAGATAGAGATAGTAGTTGAGATTACATAACGTGAATATCTCTAAGTCTAACACGGGGATGGTGCAACGACAAATTTCTGGAATGACCGATGGCTGCATGGATGCTGCCCAAAGACGATTGCTCCATCGCTCTTCAAGGTGTCGGTCCGGAAAAACCGCTCCGTTCGGGACGCGCTGAAGGACGACACATGGTTTCGTGATCTATCTCGAGGTCTCTCTGAACATATGGTCAGTGAGCTCATGGAGCTAGCCACAATGATTCAAAATTTGGTGTTACAAGAGGGCCAGCCAGATACTATTGCTTGGAGGTTTACGCAAGACCACGAATACAGTGCTCGCTCGGCCTATCGGTTGCAGTTTGTTGGATCGACCACAATGGAGGGCCATAAGCTAATCTAGTCCGGATGGGCACCAAACAAATGTTGCTTCTTCATATGGACTGTCATGCTTGGAAGGATATTGACGGTCGACGCGCTTTTGTGCCGCGGATGGGAAAATGATTATTTCTACCCTCTATGTGAACGGAGCCTTGAAACGCCGTCTCACCTGTTCATCGAGTGCCCCTGGTCAAGGACCATCTGGGACGCTCTCGCATCGCTTGCGGATATGCCAGCTATCAAACCGGCGAATTGGATGGGAGACACAAAATTCGCAACATGGATGCAAAGCTACTATGATGCCATGACGAAGGAAAAGAGAAAGGGAATTATTTCCCTAGTGCAGCTGATCACTTGGGAGATCTGGAAGGAGAGGAACAGACGAGTATTCCAAAAGGAGCTTATGACAATGGCACGTTTTAGTCGTTTGATTAGGGATGAAATCAGGCTGTGGAACATGGCTGGTGCCAGGATTCCTTTCGATCCAGGCTGAGTTGTTTTCTCCTTTTCTCCTTTTTGAACGCCTAGTGTTCTTGCCTGGCGTTCGACCCATTTGGGGTCCTCCTGTACTCTATTAACCCTTTTGATCAATGAATTTGGCAAGCTTTGCCAACATTCAAAAAAAAAGAACCAGTTCCCTGTCGTAAGAGGATCCGATCAACAATCATTTCTTTACGCGCAGTAAAAAGATACTAGGTCATAGCTATTGAATATACGAGCAAATTACTACGATAGTTAATCCGAATAAGCACTAAATAAATCATGACAGCAATAATAGAGACTAAACTAATTATGCGGACTAGCATAGTAGATGAATAGATCGAATTTAGGGCACAGACTAAAAACATGAATTCTACGAACAGGAAGGACAAGAACACATACGGTGCAACGGGAGCAGCAACACCATTGGTGTTGAGGTTGTCGCCCATGTCATTGAGGAAGAGGTTGCCGAGGTCGAAGAAGTCGTCATCGGTGAAGTCCTCGCTGCCAGCAGTCACGCGAGTGCGCTCCCCAAAAACCTGATCGCCCCTCTCCCGTACAGGATCACGAGAGGCGTGGTTCCGGAGGCCTGCTATCCCTTCTCGCGGTGCACGCCGAAAGGAGGGATGGAGAAGACTTGCGTGGCGGCGCAATGATCTAGAACGGTGGTGCGAAACCATACGATGTGGCAGCGGCTAGGTAGACGTCTGCCTGACTATATAAGGCGGGCCGGCTAGGTCGTGGGAGTAAGCGCCGCGTCCGAGTCGCGATCCAAAAGAATCGAAAACGGTTTAGTAATTAACGCGTCCGTTCATTCTTAATTAATAACTCATTTATTTTTCTCGAGCAGCAAAAATATAGACAACGTGCATAGCTCTGTTCTCGGCGCCGCGCCGCGTGACGAGGTGAGGCGAGGCGAGCGAGGAGGAGGAGCGTGCGTGTAGGTCTCCTCTTCTCATGCTCATACAAGTGGTAGAAGAGCTCACCTTATATAGAGGTGCAAGTCTCACTCAACTTCCGGGGTGAGACTAAATTTTAGTCTCACTCACACCACTCACATGTGTGCATGAATGGGCCAAGAGAATTTCAGAATTTTAGTTGGGCTTTGGGACAAAGGCCTACTAACAAATTCCAACAATCCCCCACAAAGTCTCATTGGCACATCTCATAATTATAGTTCCAAAACATTGTTTATATATCGGTGCTTAGTGGAGACTGTGAAGTTGAACTTCCACTTAGAGTTTTATACTACACTAGATCACAACTTGAATAGTGGACTATGCCTTGAACTAGAAGTTTTCTGTGAGACTTAGTTCACACAAACTCTTGACCGATACAGGGCTGCCGCAAGGCTTCCGCGCGGGTGGAGCATATACGTCATACTCCGGGGCCTTTCATGAATATATTAGAGAACACCCAATTCTCATAGACTACGACATTAACAGTCAAATTCATATAGGTGTGTTCCTCAGGAGATGCTCTGCAGGACAAGATCTCTGCTTACTCAAATAAGCCACTTGGAGCCCATTAAGATAAATATCAACCTACCATGCAGATCAAGGGAGTACTGCATCTTCATAGAGTGGGGTAAATAGGGATACTCTCTTCTCAGCCGACCAATAGCTTGTCTCCCACTTCTACTTCACGGCATCTCCGATCACATAGAGTACGTTACCACTATGGACAACTCATGCGGTGGGTCTCAAACCCATCTCCATCGATGCATTATCTATCACATTACGTGATAAACCCTTTGTGAAGGGATCTGCCAAGTTTTTCAACGTTTGGATATAATCCAACGTAATAACTCTGGAGTTCCTCAATTTTCTGACAGATTTTAGTCTCCTCTTCACATGCCTTGAGGACTTTATATTATCCTTAGAACTGTTTATCTTGACAATCACAATTTGATTATCACAGTTCATCAGGATAGGGGGTATTGGTTTTTCAACCATAGGTAAGTCCATCAAGAGCTCACGAAGCCACTCTGCTTCAACAGTGGCAGTGTCTAATGTTGTGAGTTCTGCTTCCATTGTTGACCTCGTTAAGATGGTCTGCTTGCAAGACTTCCAGGAAACAGTGCCACCACCAAGTGTAAAAGCATAACCATTTGTGGCCTTAATCTCATCAGTATCAGATATCCAGTTTGAGTCACTATAACCCTCCAGTACCCTTGGATACCCGGTGTAGTGAATCCCATAGCTCGCAGTGCCTTTCAAGTAGCGCATAACTCTCTCAAGCGCATGCCAATGATCATCTCCTGGTTTTGACACAAACCGACTCAGCTTGCTCACAGCAAAAGAGATGTCAGGCCTCGTGGCACTCGCCAAATACATAAGCGAGCCAATAATCTAAGAATACCCCAGTTGATCTCTAGCAATCTGTCGATTCTTTCGAAGCAACACACTAGCATCATATGGAGTTGGAGAAGGCGTACAGTCGCTATACCCAAAACGACTCAAGATCTTTTCCACATAGTGAGACTGAAGCAATGTAATCCCACCATTCTCATTTCTCAACAGCTTGATGTTTAGGATAACATCAGCTACTTGATGCGGAGCATCCTACGATCATCCCCATGTTCACTTCGACCACTCCCCATGACCCAAGGATACATAAGATGAGACCTCGACTATATGCCATTGGTCACAAGGTGAACTCGCTCCTCTCCGAACTACCACTTTCTATACATGAGACATGGCTACTACCTCAAGCGGAAACACTATGTGTGATCAGATACTTGGAGGAAGGCCACGGAGCAGCTACATCCAATGGACAAGACGGCGAGGACACCAAGTATGAGGGACAAGAAGAAGAGCTGCCATTGGAGCTACAGCCATCGGACGACCGGTCGGGACCGGACGTCCGTCACCTGAAGCCCAACCTGCCCAAGTCCCAGCCAACGCAAGCTACAACGAGCAGATGTCTGGCCAGGACCGGATGACCAGCCACACCTCCCAGCGAGCGGACGACCGGCCTCCATCGGACGACCAGCAACATCACCACCGAGGGAAAATTAGCGGAAGTCCGAAGTGACCGGACGTCCGGCGCCACCTTCACAGAACGGAAATAGCGGAAGTCCGGCGACTACCGGACGCTAGGACGCCCACGAGCCACCGGACGACCGGTCCCCAGCGGACGTCCAGTACCTGTCTGCGCACAGTTTCGGGCCCAAGGCCCATGTACCCCTTCACTTCACCCCCATTTGCACTAAGACTATAAATAGACGTCCTCCTAGTTAGGGTTAGCATAGGTTTAGATCATTTGAGATAGAGCTTTGCTCATCCATGTGGATCTACTCCACGAGAGAGACCGCGACCTCTATGGAGAAGATCCATCTTGGATTCAAGACCCCTCACGGGAAGACCCATCGCGGGCTCAAGACCTCCTCACGGAGATGAACTCGTTACCCTATGTATCGTCCTTTGTTGGATTTGGACCGTGTATCTCTTTGTGTTTCGAGGATCTACGATACGTGTGATCGCTTCTTGTCTAGTTGAGTTTTTCCTCTCGTTTCCCCTCGTGATTTCCCTAGCGTTTCCCCTCATGTTCTTTGTGTTCTTCGTAGGATCCCCTCCATTTCGTGAAAGATCGGCCACTAGGGTTCTACCCTACATCATCTTGGATCACAGCCAGCTTGCTCATGATCATCTTGGATCAGAGCAAGGTTGATCACGAATTTGGAGCCCCTACCCCTCTTTTTCTAGCCTTGTTTTGTTGTGTTCTTCCCCAAATTCAAAAATTCCCCACCAAAAATAGCCCCAATTTTTTTTTCTGATTTGTTGGTATGATGAAGTTTTGTTGATTTTGATCCATGGATTTGCATGGTTTCAAGTGGATCTAGCATCTCCCCAAGTTTCCCCCTTTCCATCCATGAAATTTCGTCAATTTTGAACCCAATTTCCACCCAAAATCGCGTCCCGGAGCTCAAATACCGTGTTGACCCTGACCCACCGGACGTCCGACCATTACCGGACGACCGGAACCCCAAACCCGAGCTGAAATAGCAGATTTCTGAGCCTGACCGGACGTCCGACGACCGGACATCCGTCCATTACCGGACGTCCGACACCTGTAGATATCAACTTCGGCTGGTTTTTGTTTCGGCCATAACTAATTCATCCGAACTCCGATTTTGACGTTCTTTAGCTCATTTTGAAGCTACTGACACCCCCATCCCACAAAAATACTTCCAACATCATTTTTCTTCATCAAATTTTCCAAACTTTGGCAAGTTTGCCTAGGCCCTCCACCATATCATCCGCATCACCACAACAGCCTTCCGCAACCTAACCCATTTTCATCCATATAGTATTAGTGGTTGTTTGAGTAATGATTCAAGTCTCCTAAGGTGTTTCGGCTATTTAGGGATGGTTGCTTCTTCATCAACCACCACCACCACTTCCGCATAGGCTTGCCCACCATACACTTCCGCCACCCCAACTTAACCCAATTTTGTTTGAGTGTGGCTTGCGTCTCCTAAGGTGTTTTGGCTACTTAGGGACGGTCACTTCAACATTGACTCGCATAACCCATCATTCCACTTCCGCATTGCCGAGTGCAAAGCCGCCACTGCTTTCCGCTACCACCATTTGACATTTGAAATTTGAGATTTTGAGTTCGCGGTTTTTTCGTTTCCTAAGGTGTTTCGGCTAACTAGGAACGGGTCGACATTGGCAACACCGCCTCTCATCATCGCCAAGGATGGTAACCTCGACGACACCATTGTATATCCCCCTTGCAATTGCATTGATAATCCCTAGCCCATTTTGCGTTACTTGCCTATCGAGACTAGCCATTTGAGTATTGCCGGCAACGTTACTTATGCACATTAGTGATCATTGGTCTACACCTTCCATTACATACATACCACATCATCTTGGTATCATATCATCTCTTGTGTCACAAAGATTGTTCCCGCATATACACAATTGCTATCTTGGTTTGTGCATTTCGCATAGTGGCCATATAAAAAAAGAATAAGCTTTTAAGCAAAAGAGAAAGAGCAAAGAAGCTTGTAAGCAAGAGCCATAACATCTTACCACATTGCATATAAGATTGTCATATCTGATCATCTTGGATCATCTTGTGCTAAAACACCGGAACATCATACATATATAGCATACTTGGGATAGAACTTGATACATTTTGCATCTTATAGGTTGTGCACAAGTGTCGTATCCGCCAATAGAGCAATCGTGCTAGCGTCTCTCTTGAGTTGTGCAACAAGAGCGTTTTCCGTGGATTCCACATTTTGTGCTCATTCCTTGGTTGCACGACCCCATTTATCTATCCGTGTGTGTGTTTCCGTGTGCCACATATTGCTATTGGTCTACTTGTTTCACTTGCGAATTTGTGAATCTCTTTCAACATTATTGACTCTTGCTAACATTTTGCATTAAATTTTTGTGCCACTATCCTCACTGAGCTCCAACATAAGCCCTATTTGTGTAGGTGTGAGAAATTGACGAGATCGGTACCAATTGTGCTATTACCTTGTTACATCATTGAGTGATCATTGATCCATTCTCAACATCGGTCAAGGTACATTTGGTATAGTTCTCTCCTTTCTTCCACTCATATTTGCTCAAGTCTGGTGATGGATAGGAAAGGCATTTCATCTCCGGTCTTCGACAACAATGACGATGCGAACAACTACATCACTAAAACGTCCATCTTCGATCTAAAACGATAAATGCAAGGCGCACAATCAAGATTGAGAGAGCGCATCAACAACCTTGCCATCGACATATGACACTCCGAAGCACATACAAGAGACTACTTCGACAACAAGCCACTACTGCAGGATGCTGCTAATGCGACACTACGATCAGAGACCCTTCGACGAAACTGTGTGCGATGCCATAATGACAAACGGTATTGTAAAAAACCATAAAAAAGGTGCAAAACGTTTGCGATGGATGATACATCAAACATGATTCAGATTTTAGTTGCGTGTGCGATGCAGGGCATACGGTTCAGCTCAATTAACTATTTGCGATGAGGAGGAACAAAAGGAACGGGCAGCCAGATGAAGGTATGTGCGATGTACAACATACGGTTCACTCGAATGAACTGTTTGTGATTAGGCAACACAAAAGAAACGGTCAGCCCGATCAAAGGTGTGTGTGATATACGGCATGCGGTTCACTCGGATGAACTGTTTGCGTTGAGACATGAGAAGAAAACGGTTCAAATGAACAAGATGTGTGTGATACGAGGCAAACAAGTCTGTAATCGGGAACGTGTGCGAAGACCGATAACAACACAGACGATTACTGCTAACAAGCCGTATGTGTTGTGAGCAAACGATTGCTGGTATACAATTGTGAGTGATTGATGAAAACATCACCGACGGGTTCCATTGTTTAGTCCGTGTACGATGTGATTTTCTTTGTCCGCACAACATCTACGCTCTGTCTATAGAGCATCAACATATATACTTAAAAAGACAACATTGCATAACCAAATTAAGCATACAATTACACAAGTGACTACACACATAACATTTGCACATACCAAAGTAAGCAATTACATGCATACTAAAGTAGGAGAAACGAGGATCTAATCATTGATAATCCCCAAGTGCAAGGAATCATCATAGCAATTTCCAAAGGTGGAAGTGATAAGTATGGAGTGTCGAACCCACAAGGAGCTTAAGGTAAGATCAATATTCTCTCAAGCCCTATCTACCACTGATACGACTCTACGTGCACCGAACGTTTGCTTCCAACTAGAAACGAGAAATAAAACTACGTTGTGGGTATGAAGAGGGTAACTTTGCATGGTAACGGAGAGCTAAAATATAAAAGTAGGTGCTGTTATCATAAAGTTAGAATATATTAATAAATATTATAAATATCGAGTGTGGAATAATGGTGGATCGGTGTGCGGAATTGTCCTAGGCAATTATTAACAAGACCGGTAATCACTATTGCAGTTTCATATGAGGGAGAGGCATAAGCTAACATACTTTCTCTACTTGGATCATATGCACTTATGATTGGAACTCTAGCAAGCATCCGCAACTAGTAAAGACCATTAAGGTAAAACCCAACCATAGCATTAAAGCATCAAGTCCTCTTTATTCCCATACGCAACAATCCCTCTTACTCGGGTTTGTGTTTCAGTCACTCACCAACCCACTATAAGCGAATCATGAACGTATTGCAACACCCTACAGCGGGAATCCCTCACGCTTGCGCCACACGGAGGGCACCATAGGATAGCACCAAAGTAAAACATACAACTCATACCAATCTAGATCATCAATCAACCCAAAGACAAAAGATATCTACTCAAAACATCATAGGATGGCAACACATCATTGGATCATAATATGTGACATAAAGCACCATGTTCAAGTAGGGATTACAGCGGGGTGCGGGAGTGGACCGCGTAAAAGAGATGAGGATGGTGATGATGATGGTGATGTTGATGAAGACGATCACTGTGGCGATGATTCCTCTCCCGATGGCACTCCGGCGCCACCGGAAGAGAGGAGGAGAGGTTCTCCCCCTTGTGCTTCCTCCTACATGGCCTCAACCCTCTGGTCCTTGGCCTTCATGGTGATGATGGCCCCTCCGGGATACTCCTCCATGGCCACCGGTGATGATGGCCCCCTCCGGCAGGGTGCCGGAGAGGGCCTAGATTGACTTCTCATGGCTACAGAGGCTTGCGGCGGCGGAACTTCCGATCCAGGTTTCTTTCTGGAAGTTTGGGTATATATAGAAGAGTTTTGCGTTGATTTCACGTCAGGGGGGTCTCCGGGCTGTCCACGAGGCAGGGGGCGCGCCCTAGGGGAGTGGGCCCGCCCCCACCCTCGTGGGCAGTCCGGGACTCTTCTGGCCTGCTTTTGGTACTCCGTGGGCTTCTTCTGGTCCAAAAATGATCTCCGTCAAGTGGCACGTCAATTGGACTCCGTTTAGTTTTCCTTTTCTGCGATACTCTAAAACAAGGAGAAAACAAAAATTGGCATTGGGCTCTAGGTTAATAGGTTAGTCCCAAAAATCATATAAAATATCATATAAATGCTTATAAAACATCCTAGAAGGATAGTATAATAGCATGCATACTTCATAAATTATAGATACGTTGGAGACGCATCAGCATCCTCAAGCTTAATTCCTGCTCGTCCTCGAGTAGGTAAATGATAAAAGAAATAATTTATGAAGTGTGAATGTTAGCAAGTGCTTAAGTTTGATCAATGATAATTCCAATCACTTTTTCTAGCATCATTATATGTTATAACAGTAGCTCATCTCATAAAACTTCTCATGATAAAGTAACAAGCTAATCACATGTTAAAGTATAGATCATAAACTTTCTTGAAAACTAACAAACAATATTCTCAGTCATCAAACAATTGCAATTCATCTTATTTTCAGGAAGAGTCTATGTCAGAGCTTTGATTTAGCAAACTCCACATACTCAACTATCATTTAGTCTTTCACAATTGCTAACACTCACGCAATACTTGTGGTTATGGAGTTTTAATCGGACACAGAGAAAGATAGGGGCTTATAGTTTCGCCTCCCAACCTTTTACCTCAAGGGTAATGTTAACAATAATAGCTCATGCTAACTTACATCCAATTAGATATATATATCAGGATCTTTCCAACACCCTATGCTTGCCAAAGGATAAAATGTAAAAAGGAAAGGTGAAGATCACCATGACTCTTGCATAAGGTAGAAGATAATAATAAAAGATAGGCCCTTCGCAGAGGGAAGCAGAGGTTGCCATGCGCTTTCAGGGTTGGATGCACAAAATCTTAATGTGAAAGAATGTCACTTTATATTGCCCCTTGCGATATGAACCTTTATTATGCAGTTCGTCGCTTTTATTTCTTCCACATCACAAGATCGTATAAAGCTTATTTCCTCCACACCAATCAATCATACATATTTAGAGAGCAATTTTTATTGCTTGCACCGATGACAACTTACTTTAAGGATCTTACTCAATCCATAGGTAGATATGGTGGACTCTCATGGCAAAACTGGTTTAAGGGTTTTGGAAAGCACAAGTAGTATCTCTACTTGGTGCAAAGAATTTGGCTAGCATGAGGGGGAAAGGCAAGCTCAACATGTTGGATGATCCATGACAATATACTTTATTTCAGATATAAGAAAACATAACCCATTACGTTGTCTTCCTTGTCCAACATCAACTCTTTATCATGTCATATTTTAATGAGTGCTCCCAATCATAAAAGATGTCCAAGATAGTATATTTATATGTGAAACCTCTCTTCCTTCAATATTCTTTCATGAATTGTTCAAGTGACCAATTCTATGTTTGCTAACTTTCAATAAGTTTACTACCTATACTTATTATGTGTGAATTCATTACTCCCCATGTTATAAGCATATGAAACATATATAAATTCAGGTTTATGACATTCAATTTATTCAACCATTTACTCATAGGATATACGTGAAGCACATGAGTGAATGACAAACTACTCCAAAAGATATGAGTGAAGAACACTGAGTAGTCAAATAGTTAACTAGCCATGGGAGGATTCTTTTTCATTCAATATTTCAGATCCAAAGATTTTATTCAAACAGCAAGTAAAATCGAAAACACGCTCCAAGCAAAACACATATCATGTGACGAATAAAAATATAGCTCCGAGTAAGGTATACCGATAGTTTTGAAGATGAAAGAGGGGATGCCTTCCGGGGCATCCCCAAGCTTAGGTACTTGAGTCTTCCTTGAATATTTCCTTGGGGTGCCTTGGGCATCACCAAGCTTAGGGTCTTTCCACTCCTTATTCTCCTCATATCGATATCTCACCCAAAACTTGAAAACTTCAATCACCCAAAACTTAACCAAACTTCGTGAGATAGGTTAGTATGATAAAGAGCAAACAATTCACTTTGGTACTGTCAAAGACAAGGTTCATAATTGTTCTCACACAATTCCTACTGTACCATATCATTTCTACAATTTATATTAAGGAATATAAGCCATAGAAACTAGAAAACAAGCAAACTATGCAATGAAAACAGAATCTGTCAGAAACAGAACAGTCTGTAATGATCTGAACAATAACCATACTTCTGCTACTCCAAAAATTATGAAATAAATTGGTGGACGTGAGGAATTTGTCTATTAATCTTCTGAAAAAAGAATCAACTAAAAAGCCCTATTCTGTAAAAAATGACATCTATTCTCGTGAGCGCAAAGTTTCTGTTTTTTACAACAAGATCACATTAACTTTCACCCAAGTCTTCCCAAAGGTCTCACTTGGCACTTTATTGAAACAAAAGCTATAAAACATGATTACTACAGTATCTTAATCATGTAAACACAAAAAAACAGTAAGGGTAAATATTGGGTTGTCTCCCAACAAGCGCTTTTCTTTAATGCCTTTTAGCTAGGCATGATGATTTCAATGATGCTCACATAAAAGGTAGGAATTGAAGCACAAAGAGAGCATCTTGAAGAATATGACTAGCACACTTAAATATAACCTACTTCCTATGCCTAGGTATTTTGTGAGCACACAATTTATAAGAGCAACAATCAACTAGCATAGGAAGGCAAAACAAGTATAACTTCAAAACTTTAAGCACATAGAGAGGAAACTTGATATTATTGCAACTCCTACAAGCATGCATTCCTCCCTCATAATAATTTTCAGTAGCATAATGGATAGCAACTTTGTTCTCATACTCAATCGGAACCTCTTCCGAAATAGTGGAATCATTACTAGCTAAAGTTGACACTCTTCGAAATCCACTTTCATAAATATCACACTAAGATTCAACACCCTCCAAAATAGTGGGATCACTAATTCCTAAAGTTGACACTCTTCCAAACCCACTTTAAATGATAGTATTATTCATACTCCAGAAGATATAAGTGAAGTTCATGGAGCATTCTACAACTAACCAATATCCAAACTCAAAATGTATAAGTGAAGCACATGAAGCATTCTATAAAACCATACTCAAAAGATTTAAGTGAAGCACAAAGAGCAATTCTATAAGATCATACTTAAAAGATTTAAGTGAAGCACATGAAGTATTCTATAAATAAATGAAGGGATATCTCATGCTAGCATGGTTCTTGAAGGAAAAACAAAAACACAAAGGACACAAATCATGTGAACAAAACAAAAACCGAGGTATACCGATAATTGTTGAAGAAGAAAGATGGGATGCCAACCGGGGCATCCCCAAGCTTAGATGCTTGAGTATCCTTTGAAATACTTACTTGGGGAGCCTTGGGCATCCCCAAGCTTGAACTTTTGCCTCTCTTTATTCTTCTCACATAGGTAACTCCTCGTTCTTTGAACACTTCATCCACAAAAACTTAACAAAAACTTTGTGAGATCCGTTAGTATAACAAAGCAAATCACTACCTTTAGGTACTGTAATTAACTCATTCTTTATTTATTTTGGTGTTAAACCTACTGTATTCCAACTTCTCTATGGTTCATACCCCTACGATACTAGCCAGAGTTTCATCGAAATAAGCAAACAACACACGCAAAACAGAATCTGTTAAAAACAGAACAGTCTGTAGTAATCTGGAAGTTTAGTAAACTTATGTAACTCCTAAAATTATGAAATAAATATGAAAATTTGAAAAATTTGTACATAAGTAATGTGCAAAAAGTTTCAGACCCATTTGACTTTCCAGTTAAAAATGTAAAATCACGCACTACAGACAAAGTTTCTGTTTTTGTTCTGCACATAGTAAACAAGCAATCTAATCATCCTAAAACCCAAGCTTGGCACATTATTTTTATAATACAAGGGATATATACAAGGGGATAATTATTTACAGAGAAACTTCCATGAAAAATTCTACATTGTTTCCGTGAGCATGAACACAAGTGCTCAAGGTCGACCCTCACTTCTTCAATGCATAACTTTCCAATCACTTCTCTTTTCGAAAAACTTTTTAGGCATGAAAGGCAAGTAAATTTTTTGTATTTTCATGCTTTAATTTTTTTTGTATGTTTCACCCACAACTAAACAGAAACAAAAAGGAAAAACAAAATCTACTTAGTGAAGAAAGCAAACAAGCACACACGAGAATATCAACCCCACGCTATTGCTCCCCGGCAACGGCGCCAGAAAAGAGCTTGATAATCCCCAAGTGCAAGGAATCATCGTAGCAATTTCCAAAGGTGGAAGTGATAAGTATGGAGTGTCGAACCCACAAGGAGTTAAAGGTAAGATCAATATTCTCTCAAGCCCTATCCGCCACTGATACGGCTCTACGTGCACCGAACGTTTGCTTCCAACTAGAAACGAGAAATAAAACTACGTTGTGGGTATGAATAGGGTAACTTTGCATGGTAGCGGAGAGCTAAAATATAAAAGTAGGTGCTGTTATCATAAAGTTAGAATATATTACTAAATATTATAAATAGCGAGTGCGGAATAATGTTGGATCGGTGTGCGGAATTGTCCTAGGCAATTATTAACAAGACCGATAATCACTATTGCAGTTTCATATGAGGGAGAGGCATAAGCTAGCATACTTTCTCTACTTGGATCATATGCACTTATGATTGGAACTCTAGCAAGCATCCACAACTACTAAAGATCATTAAGGTAAAACCCAACCATAGCATTAAAGCATCAAGTCCTCTTTATTCCCATACGCAACAATCCCTCTTACTCGGGTTTGTGTTTCAGTCACTCACCAACCCACTATAAGAGAATCATGAACGTATTGCAACACCCTACAGCGGGAATCCCTCACACTTGCGCGACACGGAGGGCACCATAGGACAGCACCAAAGTAAAACATACAACTCATACCAATCTAGATCATCAATCAACCCAAAGACAAAATATATCTACTCAAAAAATCATAGGATGGCAACACATCATTGGATCATAATATGTGGCATAAAGCACCATGTTTAAGTTGGGATTACAGTGGGGTGCGGGAGAGTGGACCGCGTAAAAGAGATGAGGATGGTGATGATGATGGTGATGTTGATGAAGACGATCACCGTGGCGATGATTCCCCTCCCGATGGCACTCCGGCGCCACCGGAAGAGAGGAGGAGAGGTTCTCCCCCTTGTGCTTCCTCCTACATGGCCTCAACCCTCTGGTCCTTGGCCTTCATGGTGATGATGGCCCCTCCGGGATACTCCTCCATGGCCACCGGTGATGATGGCCCCCTCCGGCAGGGTGCCGGAGAGGGCCTAGATTGACCTCTCGTGGCTACAGAGGCTTGCGGCGGCGGAACTTCCGATCTAGGTTTCTTTCTGGAAGTTTGGATATATATAGAAGAGTTTTGCGTTGATTTCACGTCAGGGGGGGTCTCCGGGCTGTCCACGAGGCAGGGGGCGCACCCTTGGGGGGTGGGCGCGCCCCCACCCTCATGGGCAGCCTGGGACTCTTCTGGCCTGCTTCTGGTACTCCGTGGGCTTCTTCCGGTCCAAAAATGATTTCCGTCAAGTGGCACGCAATTGGACTCCGTTTAGTTTTCCTTTTCTGCGATACTCTAAAACAAGGAGAAAACAGAAACTGGCACTGGGCTCTAGGTTAATAGGTTAGTCCCAAAAATCATATAAAATATCATATAAATGCATATAAAACATCCTAGAAGGATAGTATAATAGCATGAATACTTCATAAATTATAGATACGTTGGAGACGTATCAATCATCTACCTATTGTTGCGACGACGCTTGCCATTGCTCTGCTTCCGGCTGGATCCCTGGCCGTTTTGGGGAAGGAGGCACTTCCTCATGTCAACGATCTGACGATGACATGTACCTAGGGAAGGGCAATAGACCTGATCTAAGCACCCTTCCCAAGGACACTGCCTTACAGTCAAGGACATTCAAAGGACAGCAAATTCTACCGACTGAAATCATCGTAGGATGCAACCCACTCGACTGTGAGTTCCACTCGGATAACCCAATTACATTCGACCAGGGTATACTCACTAGACCATATCAGGAACCACTCGGAGCATAGAAGATCTAAGGTCACTCTGAATGACAACGGTCAGGGGTTCACTCTGTAGTCTTAATGATCATTTATATGACTTTAATGATGACGTTACTAGTAACGTCCCCTCTTTATGTATGTTGAACCTTATGTAACGGGGGATGGCTGGGGTCCTGGTGCACTCTATATAAGCCACCCCTCCTCTGAGACAAGGGTTCGCACCCCCTGTAACTTCACGCATAATCCAATCGACCAAGCCTCCAGGCACCGAGACGTAGGGCTGTTACTTCCTCCGCGAAGGGCCTGAACTCGTAAATCTTGCGTGCACAACCTTACCGTAGCTAGGATCTTGCCTCTCCATACATACCCCCTATTTTATTGTCAGGTTTACTCCCACGCCAGTTGGCACCCACCGTGGGGCGGGTGTCTTAGCGACTTTCCGGTGAGGTTGCAATTTTTTCCGATTCCCACCATCATGGTTTCCGGCGATGGATTGGCTGAGGGCCGCGAGATCCGTCTCGGCGCGCTCGTCTTCGTCGCCGACGACTGCCTGGCTCCAGGAGGCTCCTCTCGATGTCGAGACACTCCCCGTCCATGGGGCGACGCACTTTCGTGCATGCGTTTGCGGCGTCCTTCTACGGCAGCCATCGACCCAGTATCGGTCGGCTCCCGCGGTATCTTCGCTCCCCGCTGTTCACCGTCGCAAGCGATCCGGTCGGTCGTGGCTTCATCGGTGGGTGAAGCACGCGGTGGCATGCCAGTCGGCCACCCCCCAAGTCGTGGCAATCGAGCCCGACGAATCTCTCTACGGCCTGTTTGATCTATCGACTGGCTCCGTCGAGACCTTGTCCGAGTGCGACAGCAGCGACCCTGCGGCAGAGGTCCTGATGGTCGACTCACCACGCAGTCCCCCTGGCATGCATCGCAACAGTGGCGGCGTTGGCGGCGGCGATCCGTCGCGCGTTCATGAAGAGTACCACCCCGAAACCCTTTCTTCGCAGCAGAGGGAGGAACTTCACCGCCGCAACATGGAGGCGCTCCACACGCCTATCTTGGAGAGACTTCTGAGGCTCGGGCCTTGGAGGAGGCGCGCCTGGCCACTTTGGCCGAGCGCACCCGACTGGAGAACCTTCAGCATGCACTCGACGAGCGTGCTCGGCAGCGGATCCCTGAGTCCAGTCGACGGCAGCGACAACTGTTCCCGCCTCAATCTCAGGTATACCGCACTCCGATTCAAAATCTTACAGCTGCAGCCCGTATAGCAGAGTCTATTCAGCCGTCCCAGTCGGAGGCTGGAAGAGGTTTGATGCAGATCCGGGCTCTGCTCCGGGCGACAGGGGAGCAGAACACGGCAGTGTCTCAGTCGCGGAACAGAATCCATTGCAGGTCTGTGGTGGCTGATACAGTCTAGTCGGCTCACAGCCCAAGATCGCCTCTGAGGCGTGAGGGACGTGGGCATCGCCAAGAGCAGTACTTGGGTCGGAACCATGAGCAATATGATCATCGACTCGGCCGTGATGACCACCATCGAGTGCCTACGACCCCTCCGAGGGGTGGATCATATGTGCCCCGGCATTATGATGACAGACACCCGTACAGTGATGAGCGGAGGTTGCCAGTCGACCCAAGAGAGCCAGGGTTTGATGCGAGGTCAATTTTGGTGCAAGGTCTGGTCGACAGGAACCGAGCACACAGAGAAGGGCGGGATAAAGATCGCCCGAGTGGAAGTAGAGTACATGTTTCAGGTCCCGAGTGTTTTAGTAGAGCCACCAGAGCTGCTGAGATCCCTCCCAACTTCAGGTTGGCGACTGGGGTTAGTAAGTTTACTAGTGAGTCCAAGCCTAACACTTGGCTGTAGGATTACCGAGTGGCTGTACAGATCGGTGGTGGAAATGATGAGGTAGCTATGAAGCATCTTCCTCTGATGTTAGAAGGTTCGGCCAGAGCTTGGCTGGATCAGTTGGCCCCAGGCAGTATATTCAGCTGGGAAGAGCTATCCCGAGTGTTTGTCAGAACTTTTGAGGGTACTTGCAAATGGCCAGTAGGGTTGGCAGAATTGCAACATTGTGTACAAAAGCCGAATGAGACTTTGAGAGATTACATTCAGAGGTGGACCACTTTGCATCACACAGTGGAAAATGTATCTCAACATCAAGCAGTTTGTGCCTTCAAGGAGGGGGTCCGGTATCGAGAGCTTAACCTGAAATTCGATCGGACGGGAGACATGACTCTGACCCGAATGATGGAAATACCCACTCGGTATGCCAATGGAGAAGAAGAGGATCGACTCCACAGTGGAAAGGGCAAACTAGCCGCCCAAGAAACCGGAGGAGGTCGGAAGCAGAAACGCAATGCCGAGCCAGCAGGTCCTGGTGAAGTTTTGGTCGTGGGTCAAGGAAAATTGAAGGGGAAGCCCAAAGGGCCCTGGATCCCCAAGAAGGTAAAAGATCAAGCAGGAAATGATGTGTTGGATTTGCCATGTCACGTTCACACCAAGAAGGACGAAGAGGGTAATCTGATCTACCACAAACATACCACTCGGCAATGTCAGCTCCTAATACAACAGTTCCGAGAGAAACAGCCCAGTGAGAAGGAGTAGTCTGATAAGGACGAGGACAAGGAAGAAGAAGATGATGGTTTCCCCAACGTCAATTCCACTTTGGTGATTTTTGCTGACATTGGAAGCAAAAGTCGACTGAAGGTCATCAACAGGGAAGTAAACATGGTTGCTCCAGCAACACCGACATATTTGAAGTGGTCCAAGACTCCCATCACGTTCGACCAGTCCGACCACCCCCCGCGTGTTGCCACTCCCGGGAGGCAAGCGTTGGTGGTCGACCCGGTCGTTGGGGGCACCCGAATGACCAAGGTCTTGATGGATGGAGGCAGCGGCCTGAACATTCTATATGCTGAGACTCTCCGAGGGATGGGCATTCTGATGTCCAAGCTCAGCGAAAGCAACATGCGATTCGACGGAGTCATCCCTGGGAAGAAAGCCGATTCACTCGGCCAGATCGCTCTTGACATGGTTTTCGGTGATTCGAACAATTACCGTAAGGAAAAGTTGACATTTGAAGTTGTGGATTTTCATAGTGCCTATATGGCTATCCTGGGCAGGACTGCATATGCTCGTTTCATGGCTCGACCATGTTATGTTGGAAATATGCCCTAGAGGCAATACTAAAATGGTTATTATTATATTTCCTTGTTCATGATAATTGTCTATTGTTCATGCTATAATTGTGTTATCCGGAAATCGTAATACATGTGTGAACACATAGACCATAACATGTCCCTAGTGAGCCTCTAGTTGACTAGCTAGTTGATCAATAGATGGTTACGGTTTCCTGACCATGGACATTGGATGTCATTGATAACGGGATCACATCATTAGGAGAATGATGTGATGGACAAGACCCAATCCTAAGCATAGCACTAGATCGTGTAGTTCATTTGCTAAAGCTTTTCTAATGTCAAGTATCATTTCCTTAGACCATGAGATTGTGCAACTCCCGGATACCGTAGGAATGCTTTGGGTGTAACAAACATCACAACGTAACTGGGTGGCTATAAAGGTGCACTACAGGTATCTCCGAAAGTGTCTGTTGGGTTGGCACGGATCGAGACTGGGATTTGTCACTCCATATGACGGAGAGGTATCTCTGGGCCCACTCGGTAATGCATCATCATAATGAGCTCAATGTGACTAAGTAGTTAGTCATGGGATCATGCATTATGGAACGAGTAAAGTGACTTGCCGGTAACGAGATTGAACGAGGTATTTGGATACCGACGATCGAATCTCGGGCAAGTAACGTACCGATTGACAAAGGGAATGGTATACGGGATTGCTTGAATCCTCGACATCGTGGTTCATCCGATGAGATCATCGTGGAACATGTGGGAGCCAACATGGGTATCCAGATCCCGCTGTTGGTTATTGGCTAGAGAGCTGTCTCAGTCATGTCTGCATGATTCCCGAACCCGTAGGGTCTACACACTTAAGGTTCGATGACGCTAGGGTTATAAGGAAGATTTGTATGTGATTACCGAATGTTCTTCGGAGTCCCGGATGAGATCTCGGACGTCACGAGGAGTTCCGGAATGGTCCGGAGGTGAAGATTTATATATGGGAAGTCATCATACGGTCACCGGAAGTGTTCGGCGGTATGCCGGTATTGTACCGGGGCCACCAAAGGGGTTCCGGGGGTCCACCGGGAGGGTCCATCTGCCCCGGAGGGCCTTATGGGCTGTAGGTGGAAGGGAACCAGCCCCTAAGTGGGCTGGGCGCCATCCCCCCTAGGGCTCATGCGGCTAGGGTTGGGGGGGGGGAACACTAAAGGGGGCGCCCCCCTTGCTTGGGGGGCAAGCCCCCTCCCCCTTGGCCGCCGCCCCCCCTCTTGATCTCATCTAGAGGGGCCGGCCCCCTTCCCCTTCTCCCTATAAATAGAGGGGTGGAGGGAGGGCTGTAGCACCACATCCAAGGCGCAGCCCCTCCCCTCCCCAACACCTCTCCTCCTCCGCGTGAGCTTGGCGAAGCCCTGCCGGAGAACTACCACTCCATCACCACCACGCCATCGTGCTGCTGTTGGAGCCCTCTTCCTCAACCTCTCTCTCCTCCTTGCTGGATCAAGGTGCAGGAGACGTCACCGGGCTGCACGTGTGTTGAAGGCGGAGGTGCCGTTGTTCGGCGCTAGGATCGGAATCCACCGCGATCTGAATCGCTACGAGTACGACTCCCTCATCCGCGTTCTTGCAACGCTTCCGACTCGCGGTCTTCAAAGGTATGAAGATGCACTCCCCTCTCTTTGCTAGTAAACTCCATAGATTGATCTTGGTGATGCATAGATTTTTTTAATTTCTGCAACGATCCCTAACAGTGGCATCATGAGCTAGGTCTATGCGTAGTTTCTATGCATGAGTAGAACACAAGTTGTTGTGGGCGTCGATTTTGTCAACTTACTTGCCGTTACTAGTCTTATCTTGATTCGGCGGCATCGTGGGATGAAGTGGCCCGGACCGACCTTACACGTACGCTTACGTGAGACAGGTTCCACCAACTGACATGCACTAGTTGCATAAGGTGGCTAGCGGGTGTCTGTCTCTCCCACTTTAGTCGGATCGGATTCGATGAAAAGGGTCCTTATGAAGGGTAAATAGAAATTGGCATATCACATTGTGGTTTTGGCGTAGGGAAGAAACGTTCTTGCTAGAAACCTATAGCAGCCACGTAAAAATTTGCAACAACAATTAGAGGATGTCTAACTTGTTTTTGCAGCATGTGTCATGTGATGTGATATGGCCAGAAGAATGTGATGAATGATATATGTGATGTATGAGATTGATCATGTTCTTGTAATAGGAATCACGACTTGCATGTCGATGAGTATGACAACCGGCAGGAGCCTAGGAGTTGTCTTAATTTATTTATGACCTACGTGTCAACTGAAACGTCATATAATTACTTTACTTTATTGCTAACCGTTAGCCATAGTAGTAGAAGTAATAGTTGGCGAGACAACTTCATGAAGAAACGATGATGCAGATCATGATGATGGAGATCATGGTGTCATGCCGGTGACGATGATGATCATGGCGCCCCGAAGATGGAGATCAAAAGGAGCAAAATGATATTGGCCATATCATGTCACTATTTTATTGCATGTGATGTTTATCATGTTTTACATCTTATATGCTTAGAACGACGGTAGCATAAATAAGGTGATCCCTCGCTAAAATTTCGAGAAAGTGTTTCCCCTAACTGTGCACCATTGCGAAGGTTCGTTGTTCTGAAGCACCACGTGATGATCGGGTGTGATAGGTTCTAACGGTCGCATACAACGGGTGTAAGCCAGATTTACACACGCAATACACTTAGGTTGACTTGACGAGCCTAGCATGTACAGACATGGCCTCGGAACACAAGAGACCGAAAGGTCGAACATGAGTCGTATAGCAGATACGATCAACATGAAGATGTTCACTGATGATGACTAGTCCGTCTCACGTGATGATTGGACACGGCCTAGTTGACTCGGATCATGTATCACTTAGATGACTAGAGGGATGTCTGTCTGAGTGGGAGTTCATTAATAATTTGATTAGATGAACTTAATTATCATGAACTTAGTCTAAAATCTTTGCAATATGTCTTGTAGATCAAATGGCCCACGCTAATGTCAACCTCAACTTCAACGCGTTCCTAGAGAAAACAAAGCTGAAAGGTGATGGTAGCAACTATACGGACTAGGTCCAGAACTTGAGGATCATCCTCATAGCTGCCAAGAAAGCATATGTCCTTGAAGCACCGCTAGGTGAAGCACCCGTCCCAGCAAACCAATACGTTATGAACGCCTGGAAAACACGTGTTGATGATTACTCCCTGGTTCAGTGCGGCATGCTTTACAGCTTAGAACCGGGGCTCCAAAAGCGTTTCGAGCAGCATGGAGCATATGAGATGTTCCAAGAGCTGAAAATGGTTTTCCAAGCTCATGCCCGGGTTGAGAGATATGAAGTCTCGGACAAGTTCTATAGTTGTAAGATGGAGGAGAATAGTTCTGTCAGCGAGCACATACTCAAAATGTCTGGGTTGCACAACCGCTTATCTCAGCTGGGAGTTAATCTCCCGGATGATGCGGTCGTTGACAGAATCCTTCAGCCGCTCCCACCTAGCTACAAGAGCTTTGTGATGAACTTCAATATGTAGGGGATGGAAAAGACCATTCCTGAGGTATATTCAATGCTAAAATCAGCGGAGGTGGAGATCAAAAAGGAACATCAAGTGTTGATGGTGAATAAAACCACTAAGTTCAAGAAAGGCAAGGGTAAGAAGAACTTCAAGAAAGACGGCAAGGGAGTTGCCGCGCCCGGTAAGCAAGCTGCCGGGAAGAAGACAAAGAATGGACCCAAGCCTGAGACTGAGTGCTTTTATTGCAAGGGAAATGGTCACTGGAAGCGGAACTGCCCCAAGTACTTAGCGGATAAGAAGGCCGGCAATACCAAAGGTATATGTGATATACATGTTATTGATGTGTACCTAACCAGCGCTCGTAGTAGCTCCTGGGTATTTGATACCGGTGCGGTTGCTCATATTTGTAACTCAAAGCAGGAGCTGCGGAATAAGTGGAGACTAGCGAAGTACGAGGTGACAATGCGCGTCGGGAATGGTTCCAAGGTCGATGTGATCGCCGTCGGCACGCTACCTCTACATTTACCTACGGGATTAGTTTTAAACCTCAATAGTTGTTATTTAGTGCCAGCTTTGAGCATGAACATTGTATCTGGATCTCATTTGATGCGAGATGGCTACTCATTTAAATCTGAGAATAATGGTTGTTCTATTTATATGAGAGATATGTTTTATGGTCATGCCCCGCTGGTCAATGGTTTATTCTTAATGAATCTCGAACATGATGTTACACATATTCATAGTGTGAATGCCAAGAAATGTAAGGTTGATAATGATAGTCCCACATACTTGTGGCACTGCCGCCTTGGTCACATTGGTGTCAAACGCATGAAGAAACTCCATGCAGATGGACTTTTGGAGTCTCTTGATTATGAATCATTTGACACGTGCGAACCATGCCTCATGGGCAAAATGACCAAGACTCCGTTCTCCGGAACAATGGAGCGAGCAACCAACTTATTGGAAATCATACATACTGATGTGTGCGGTCCAATGAGCGTTGAGGCTCGCGGTGGCTATCGTTATGTTCTCACCCTCACTGATGACTTAAGTAGATATGGGTATGTCTACTTAATGAAACACAAGTCTGAGACCTTTGAAAAGTTCAAGGAATTTCAGAGTGAGGTTGAGAATCAACGTGACAGGAAAATAAATTTCTTATGATCAGATCGTGGAGGGGAATATTTGAGTCACGAATTTGGCACACACTTAAGGAAATGTGGAATTGTTTCACAACTCACGCCGCCTGGAACACCTCAGCGTAATGGTGTGTCCGAACGTCGTAATCGCACTCTATTGGATATGGTGCGATCTATGATGTCTCTTACCGATCTACCGCTATCGTTTTGGGGTTATGCTTTAGAGACTGCCGCATTCACTTTAAATAGGGCTCCGTCGAAATCCATTGAGACGACACCGTATGAATTATGGTTTGGAAAGAAACCTAAGTTGTCGTTTCTTAAAGTTTGGGGATGCGATGCTTATGTCAAGAAACTTCAACCTGAAAAGCTCGAACCCAAGTCGGAAAAATGCGTCTTCATAGGATACCCTAAGGAAACCCTTGGGTATACCTTCTACCTCAGATCCGAAGGCAAGATCTTCGTTGCCAAGAACGGGTCCTTTCTAGAGAAAGAGTTTCTCTCGAAAGAAGTAAGTGGGAGGAAAGTGGAACTTGATGAGATGACCCCTCTCGAACCAGAAAGTAGCGCAGCACAAGAAAATGTTTCTGTGGTGCCTGCACGGACTAGATAGGAAGTCAATGATGACGATCATGATCAAGTTACCACTGAACTTCATAGGTCCACAAGGACACGTTCCGCACCAGAGTGGTACGGCAACCCTGTCATGGAAATCATGTTGTTGGACAACGATGAACCTTCGAACTATGAAGAAGCAATGGCGGGCCCAGATTCCAACAAATGGCTTGAAGCCATGCAATCCAAGATAGGATCCATGTATGAAAACAAAGTATGGACTTTGACAGACTTGCCCGATGATCGGCGAGCGATAGAAAATAAATGGATCTTTAAGAAGAAGACGGATGCTGATGGAAATGTTACCATCTATAAAGCTCGACTTGTCGCTAAGGGTTATCGACAAGTTCAAGGAGTTGACTACGATGAGACCTTCTCACCCGTAGCGAAGCTGAAGTCCGTCCGAATCATGTTAGCAATTGTCGCATTCTACGATTATGAAATATGGCAAATGGACGTCTAAACGGCATTCCTTAATGGCTTCCTTAAGGAAGAATTGTATATGATGCAGCCGGAAGGTTTTGTCGATCCTAAGAATGCTGACAAGGTATGCAAGCTCCAGCGCTCAATCTATGGACTGGTGCAGGCATCTCGGAGTTGGAACATTCGCTTTGATGAGATGATCAAAGCGTTTGGGTTTACACAGACTTATGGAGAAGCCTGTGTTTACAAGAAAGTGAGTGGGAGCTCGGTAGCATTTCTCATATTATATGTGGATGACATACTATAGATGGGAAATGATATAGAATTCTTGGAAAGCATTAAGGCCTACTTGAATAAGTGTTTTTCAATGAAGGACCTTGGAGAAGCTGCTTACATATTAGGCATCAAGATCTATAGAGATAGATCGAGACGCCTCATAGGTCTTTCACAAAGCACATACCTTGACAAGATATTGAAGAAGTTCAATATGGATCAGTCCAAGAAGGGGTTCTTGCCTGTATTGCAAGGTGTGAGATTGAGCACAGCTCAATGCCCGACCACGGCAGAAGATAGAGAAAAGATGAGTGTCATCCCATATGCCTTGGCCATAGGGTCTATTATGTATGCCATGCTGTGTACCAGACCTGATGTAAACCTTGCCGTAAGTTTGGTTGGGAGGTACCAAAGTAATCCCGGCATGGAACACTCGACAGCGGTCAAGAACATCCTGAAGTACCTGAAAAGGACTAAGGATATGTTTCTCGTTTATGGAGGTGACAAAGAGCTTGTCGTAAAGGGTTACGTCGATGCTAGCTTCGACACAAATCTGGATGACTCTAGTCACAAACCGGATACGTGTATATTTTGAATGGTGGGGCAGTCAGCTGGTCCAGTTGCAAGCAAAGCGTCGTGGCGGGATCTACATGTGCAGCGGAGTACATGGCAGCCTCGGAGGCAGCACATGAAGCAATCTGGATGAAGGAGTTCATTGCCGACCTAGGAGTTATTCCCAATGCATCAGGGCCGATGACTCTCTTCTGTGACAACACTGGAGCTATTTCCCTTGCCAAGGAGCCCAGGTTTCACAAGAAGACCAGGCACATCAAGCGTCGCTTCAATTCCATTCGTGAAAATGTTCAAAATGGAGATATAGATATTTGTAAAGTGCATACGGATTTGAATGTCGCAGATCTGTTGACTAAACCTCTTCCACGGGCGAAACATGATCAACACCAGAACTCTATGGGTGTACGATTCATCACAATGTAACTAGATTATTGACTCTAGTGCAAGTGGGAGACTGTTGGAAATATGCCCTAGAGGCAATAATAAAATGGTTATTATTATATTTCCTTGTTCATGATAATTGTCTATTGTTCATGCTATAATTGTGTTATCTGGAAATCGTAATACATGTGTGAACACATAGACCATAACATGTCCCTAGTGAGCCTCTAGATGACTAGCTCGTTGATCAATAGATGGTTACGGTTTCCTAACCATGGACATTGGATGTCATTGATAACGGGATCACATCATTAGGAGAATGATGTGATGGACAAGACCCAATCCTAAGCATAGCACTAGATCGTGTAGTTCGTTTGCTAAAGCTTTTCTAATGTCAAGTATCATTTCCTTAGACCATGAGATCGTGCAACTCCCGGATACCGTAGGAATGCTTTGGGTGTACCAAATGTCACAACGTAACTGGGTGGCTATAAAGGTGCACTACAGGTATCTCCGATAGTGTCTGTTGGGTTGGCACGGATCGAGACTGGGATTTGTCACTCCGTATGACGGAGAGGTATCTCTGGGCCCACTCGGTAATGCATCATCATAATGAGCTCAATGTGACTAAGTAGTTAGTCACGGGATCATGCATTACAGAACGAGTAAAGCGACTTGCCGATAACGAGATTGAACGAGGTATTGGGATACCGACGATCGAATCTCGGGCAAGTAACGTACCGATTGACAAAGGGAAATGTATACGGGATTGCTTGAATCCTCGACATCGTGGTTCATCCGATGAGATCATCGTGGAACATGTGGGACACAACATGGGTATCCAGATCCCGCTGTTGGTTATTGGCTAGAGAGCTGTCTCAGTCATGTCTGCATGATTCCCGAACCCATAGGGTCTACACACTTAAGGTTCGATGACGCTAGGGTTATAAGGAAGATTTGTATGTGATTACCGAATGTTGTTCGTAGTCCCGGATGAGATCCCGGACGTCATGAGGAGTTCCGGAATGGTCCGTAGGTGAAGATTTATATATGGGAAGTCATCATACGGTCACCGGAAGTGTTCAGCGGTATGCCAGTATTGTTTCGGGTCCACCGAAGGGGTTTCGGGGGTCCACCGGGAGGGTCCATCTGCCCCAGAGGGCCTTATGGGCTGTAGGTGGAAGGGAACCAGCCCCTAAGTGGGCTGGGCGCCATCCCCCCTAGGGCCCATGCGCCTAGGGTTGGGGGGGAACCCTAAAGGGGCGCCCCCCTTGCTTGGGGGGCAAGCCCCCTCCCCCTTGGCCGCCGCCCCCCTCTAGATCTCATCTAGAGGGGCCGGCCCCCTTCCCCCTTCTCCCTATAAATAGAGGGGTGGAGGGGGGGCTGCAAGACCACATCCAAGGCGCAGCCCCTCCCCTCCCCAACACCTCTCGTCCTCCGCGTGAGCTTGGCGAAGCCCTGCCGGAGAACTGCCACTCCATCACCACCACACCGTGGTGCTGCTGTTGGAGCCCTCTTCCTCAACCTCTCTCTCCTCCTTACTGGATCAAGGTGTGGGAGACGTCATCGGGCTGCACGTGTGTTGAACGCGGAGGTGCCGTTGTTCGGCGCTAGGATCGGAATCCACCGCGATCTGAATCGCTACGAGTACGACTCCCTCATCCGCGTTCTTGCAACACTTCGGACTCGCGATCTTCAAAGGTATGAAGATGCACTCCCCTCTCGTTGCTAGTAAACTCCATAGATTGATCTTGGTGATGCGTAGAATTTTTTTAATTTCTGCAACGATCCCTAACAATGTGTACCTCAAGCTGAAGATGCCTAGCCCTAAGGGCATGATCATAGTCACTGGTAATCGGCAGCGAGCAGAAGAGTGCCTCCAGAAGGGCTCAAAGATTGCCGATGAACAAATGGCAGCAGTTGAAATGGAAGAATACAAGAAGACTGCAGATCTGAGTGGTTTGCTGAGAGCTAAGAAGCCTGCTTCAGATTCCGCATTTAAGTCGTCTGGTGAAACAAAAGCAGTTCATATTCACCCGACTGATCCTAGTGCTGCTCCGACTCATATCTCAACAACACTCGACAGTAAATAGGAAGAAGCGCTCATCTAGTTCCTCCGTGAGAACTGGGACATCTTCGCATGGAAACCTTGTGACATGCCTGGTGTACCCAGGGGACTGGCTGAGCATCATTTGCAAGTTGACCCGAAGGCAAAACCAGTCAAAGAGCATCTCCGATGGTCCGTCGTGGAGAAGAGAAATGCAATTGGCGAGGAAGTGGCTCGGCTTCTGGCAGTTGAGTTCATCCGAGAGATTTACCACTCTGAGTGGCTCGCCAACGTCGTCATGGTTCCCAAGAAAGATGATTCACTCCGTATGTGTATCGACTTCATCATATCAATCGGGCCTGCCCGAAAGATCACTTCCCTCTTCCCGCATCGATCAAATAGTCGACTTGACTGCGGGATGTGAGCGATTGTCCTTCCTGGATGCATATTCCGGGTACCATCAGATCTGACTGTATGGACCCGATGAAATAAAAACAGCTTTTATCACCCCATTCAGGTGCTTTTGCTATGTCACCATGCCCTTTGGTCTCAAGAATGCTGGTGCCACATTCATGTGCATGATACAGAAGTGCCTGCTCACTCAAATTAGTCGGAATGTGTACATGGATGACATCGTAGTTAAGTCGCGTAAAGGTTCCGACCTGGTGACTGACCTCACTGAAACCTTTGCCACTCTGAGGAGATATGATATCAAGCTTAATCCGTCGAAGTGTACGTTTGGAGTTCCAGGTGGCAAGTTACTCGGTTTCCTCATTTCCGAACGTGGGATCGATGCTAACCCAGAGAAAGTTGGTGCAATCCTCCGAATGAAATGCCCTATGCGTGTACACGACGTTCAGAAGCTTACTGGTTGTTTGGCCGCTTTGAGTCGATTCATCTCTCATCTCGGTGAAAAGGCATTGCCTCTTTACCGACTGATGAAGAAGTCTGACAAGTTCGAATGGACTCCTGAAGCTGACGCAGCATTTGCAGAGCTCAAAACCCTGCTTTCCACCCAGCCGATGCTTGCTGCTCCAATCAGCAAAGAGCCTTTACTGCTTTATATTGCAGCCACTGGACAAGTTGTCAGTACAGTACTCACGGTCGAGCGGGAAGAAGGCAAAGCCTACAAGGTTCAACGCCTAGTGTACTATATTTCTGAAGTCTTAACCCCGTCCAAGCAGAGATATCCACATTATCAGAAGCTTGTCTATGGGATTTACTTGACCGCAAAGAAGGTTGCGCATTACTTCTTAGATAATTCAATTACAGTCGTCAGCGACGCCCCATTGTCAGAAATTTTGAACAACAGAGATGCAACTGGTCGAGTGGCTAAATGGGCGATTGAACTCCTTCCGCTAGATATCAAGTTCGAGGCAAAGAAAGCAATCAAATCCCAAGCAATAGCAGATTTTCTCATTGAGTGGATTGAACAGCAGCTACCGACTCAAATTCAGTCGGAACATTGGACTATGTTCTTTGACGGGTCCAAGATGTTGAATGGTTCAGGTACTGGGGTAGTCCTGGTATCTCCGCGAGGCGACAAGCTCAGTTATGTTCTCCAGATTCACTTTGACTCCTCCAACAAAGAAGCTGAATATGAGGCACTTTTGTACGGGTTGCGTATGGCCATTTCACTCGGCGTCCGGCGCGTAATGGTTTACGGCGACTTAGATTTTGTGTTCAATAAAGTGATGAAGGAATGGGATGTTAGGAGTCCAGCTATGACTGGTTATTGCAATGCAGTGAGAAAATTGGAAAAGAAGTTTGAGGGGTTAGAGCTTCATCATATACCCCGACTGAAGAACCAAGCAGCTGATGACCTGGCAAAGATAGGTTCCAAGAGGGAGCCCATTCTCAGCAATGTGTTTTTGGAGCATATTCACACACCATTAGTTCAAGAAAATCCCTTCACAGAAGAGCCCCCGCAACCTAAGAGTTCTACTGATCCGACTAAAGTTGAAATCCCAGCTGTGGTCGACTTGATCATGGAAGTTTTGGTCGTCATTCCTGATTGGACAGTGCCGTATATTGCATATATTCTCAGGAAGGAACTCCTAGAGGATGAAGAAGAGGCTCGTCAGATCGTCCGTCGATCCAAAGCCTTTACTGTGATGGGTGGACAACTTTACAGGGAGAGTGTTACTGGAGTCGCTCAGAGATGCATCACATCAGAAGAAGGCCGAATGATCCTCAACGATATCCACTCGGGGACCTGTGGTCACCATGCGTCCTCTCGGACCATCGTGGCCAAAGCATACCGAGCAGGGTTTTACTGGCCACGTGCTAATGAGATGGCAAAAGAAATAGTCGACAAGTGTGAGGGCTGTCAGTTCTACTCCAACATGTCCCACAAGCCTGCATCAACCTTAAATACCATTCCACTCGTCTGGCCATTTGCTGTTTGGGGATTGGATATGGTTGGACCCCTGAGGACCGGCAGGAGTGGCTTCACCCATTTGCTCGTAGCAGTCGACAAGTTCACCAAATGGATTGAAGCTAAACCTATCAAAAACCTCGAATCAAGTACTGTTGTCAGCTTCATTAAAGTGTTAACATTCAGATATGGAGTTCCACACAACATCATCACAGATAATGGGTCAAACTTTGATTCAGATGAGTTCAGAGCTTTCTGCGCTTCCCAAGGCACTCGGGTCGACTATGCTTCAGTCGCCCACCCACAGTCGAATGGGCAAGCAGAAAGAGCAAACGGTTTGATTCTCAAAGGGTTGAAACCTCAATTGATGCGTGACCTCAAGCATGCAGTAGGCGCTTGGGTCGATGAGCTACCTTCAGTACTTTGGGGATTGAGAACAACACCAAATCGGTCAATTGTTCGAACTCCCTTCTTCTTGGTGTATGGGGCTGAAGCTGTGCTTCCGAGTGACTTGCTTCACAATGCGCCCCGAGTGGAACTTTTCTCAGAAACTGAAGCAGAACAGGCTCGACAGGACGCCGTTGATCTCCTGTAGGAAGAGAGAGAGAGATGGCCTTGATCCGGTCGACTATCTATCAGCAAGACCTTCGTCGATTATATTCCAGAAATGTGAGAGGTCGAGCATTTCAAGAGGGGGACCTCGTTCTCCGAGTGGATCAGCAACAGCCGCACAAGCTTGCTCCCGCTTGGGAAGGCCCCTTCATCATCACTAAGGTGCTCCACAAGGGAGCGTATCACCTCTACAATGTGGAGCACAATAAAGACGAGCCACGCGCTTGGAATGCGGAGCTGCTCCGCCATTTTTATACTTAAGCATTCAGACTATTTAGATGTAATAAGAAGTACCTTTTAGTTTGTTTATCAAAGAAACAGTTTTACAGTCTCCTAAATGATTGTTGTTACTTATATATGTGTTCAAAATCCCCCAGTGGGTGGCTTAGCCGCGAATCCATTTCGCCTAAGTTCCAAATACAAATCCTACCGAGTGAAGAGCAAGCCTCTCACTCGGGGGCTTAGCCGCGAATCCGTTTCGCCTAAGTTTGAAAAAATCCTACCGAGTGAAGAGCAAGCTTCTCACTCGGGGGCTTAGCCACGAATCCGTTTCGCCTAAGTTTGAAAAAATCCCACCGAGTGAAGAGCAACCCTCTCACTCGGGGGCTTAGCTGCAGTTCCGTACTCGCCTAAGGTTGAAAAATCCCACCGAGTGAAGAGCAACCCTCTCACTCGGGGGCTTAGCTGCAGTTCCGTACTCGCCTAAGGTTGAAAAATCCCACTGAGTGAAGAGCAACCCTCTCACTCGGGGGCTTAGCTGCAGTTCCGTACTCGCCTAAGGTTGAAAAACCCCACCGAGTGAAGAGCAACCCTCTCACTCGGGGGCTTAGCTGCAGTTCCGTACTCGCGTAAGGTTAAAAAATCCCACCGAGTGAAGAGCAACCCTCTCACTCGGGGGCTTAGCTGCAGTTCCGTACTCGCCTAAGTTTGAAAAATTCCATCGAGTGAAGAGCAACCCTCTCACACGGGGCTTAGCTGCAGTTCCGTACTCGCCTAAGTTTGAAAAAAATCCCACTGAGTGAAGAGCAAGCCTTTCACTCGGGGGCTTAGCTGCAGTTTTGTACTCGCCTAAGGTTGAAAAATCCCACCGAGTGAAGAGCAACCCTCTCACTCGGGGGCTTAGCTGCAGTTCCGTACTCGCCTAAGTTTGAAACACGTTTCAAGTGAAGAACGATCTTCTCACTCGGGGACTTGGCCACACGCTCCATCCTAATCCGCAAGGATGACGAGGTGCAGGTCGACTACGACCTTCTCCTCAGAGCTGCGCCACAAGTATAATGTGCGCTCCATCCTAATCCACAAGGGTGACGAGGTGCAAGTCGACTACGACCTTCTCCTCAGAGTTGCGCCACAAGTACAATGTGCGCTCCATCGCGATCCGCAAGGACGACGAGGTGCATGTCATCCGTGACCCTTTCCTAAGAACTGCATCACAAACACAAAAGACTGTTCCGAGTGAAGAAACAAGTTCCACTCAAGGGCACACACAAGCATATTCAAAGAAAGGCCAAGTTTAAGATAGATCCCACGAGGTTCCGGACCGCAGATTAAAGTACTCGGGCATCAGGCCCGAAGGAGTTTAACGGTTACAAAACCACTTGGCATACCGAGGCAAATTTAAAGGGATCATAAATAGTTTGTTGACTCCACAGGAGGAGGGCTGGCAGGCTCGACGAACTCGTCCAGATCGATTCCATCAGCAATCCGAGTAGCAGCAGCAATGAAAGTCTCCATGAAGGACTAGAAGTCAAGCTTCTTTGTGTTGGCAACCTTGATCGCTGCTAGCTTCTCTTCTTTGGCTTCTTTGCAGTGGACGCGAACCAGAGACAGAGCCACGTCAGCACCACACCGGGCAGAAGACTTCTTCCATTCCTGCACTCGACCAGGGATCTCGTTAAGTCGAGTCATCAGAGACTCGAGATCATTCTGAAATGTCGCCCTTGGCCAGAGTGCCGTGTCAATCCGTGACATCGCCACCTTCAGCCGTGCAAGATAGTCCATGACGCTGGCAAGGCGAGACTCCAGTTGGAGCACGTTCATGGCAGCTTCATCCTTAACAGGGGAAAGGATGGGGTCCAAGCTCGTCTTAATCCGTCCAGTCTCTTCCTCGAAGTTCTGGCAGAATTCTGCACACACAATAAAACGATGAGTCAACAGCTATGTAACGAGTCGACAGCAGCAAGTCAGTCGAACAAGGAAAAGCACCTTCAAGCATAAATAATAACTACTTGGCGAGTCCTCCCAGATAATTCTCCAGCTTGTCTCTCTTGCGGGCGATGTCTTCCACTTTGTCGGTCAGGGTCCTTTTGTCCTTCTTCAGTCGAGTCACCTCCCCGTTGGCTTCATCAAGGGCAGCCTTCAACTTGGTGTTCTCTTCCTCTAATTTTCCGACTGAGTCTAGCTTCTGGTCGGCGAGTGCCATTTTCTCTTCTGATGTTTTCTGTGCGGCTACAAGGTCAAGATCCTTCTTCGCCAAAGCCTGGTTCATTTTTTCTGAAAGAAATAACGCTTGGTTCAGAGAAAGGAAAAAACACTCGGTTCAGAAAAGAGTCAGTCGACAAGTTTTTCGTACCAGCAGCATCATCCTTAGCCTTCTGCAAGTTCTCCTTGGCCAACCCCAGATCAAGATTGAGCTGGATCTGCTTCTGCTCCAAGTCAGCAAACCGAGCTCCAAGTTCACAAGATCTCTATGGTTAGAAGACAGTCATGTAACGCCCCAAGACCGACGCTCCAGAAGATTTCCATATATTTCGTGATCACCGTGTGTTTCTTTTGTGCTTGCTCTTTTCTTTTTGCATTGCATCATGTCATCATGCCATCATGTCATTAATCTTTGCATCTCAACTCAACTAATAAATTGCATAGATGGTTGATCTATTTAAATCGAGGGAAGGGTGACTTCTCTTTATAACATATCCTCCCAATATTAGGGAGCTATATTAAATATTTCTTTAATGTGGAAATCACCATAACACACTTGCAAATTATCCCAATGCCTTTATTATCTTAATTCTTGGTCCCCAACCTTGCCATTTATTCTTTCATCATATTCCGGAGCTCCACCAAGAATCTGAACATTTTTGGACGTTCCCAACCCTCACTTCCTATTCAAATCATTTGAATTTAAATCAAATGAGTTTGAATTTAAACTTTCGGTCATGCCCACTTCTATTTTTCCTAGTTCAAGCTCATTTTTGTGAATCCGGGAAAATAATCCCCATGCCCAAACTCCACTCCAATCTCTCTCGACATTTCTTCTAAGCTTTTGTTTCTTTGAAATAGAGAGATAATTAGAGAGAGAGAGAGAAGAGGGCCAGCCAAACCTCCCCTCAGCCGAGCCGGCCACTAGGCATAGCTAGGCCCAGCCATCCCCGCTGCGTAACCTAGGCCCAGCGATCCCTATAACCCTAGCCCGACCGATCCCATCTCTCGATCCCCAGCTCTCTCCCTTCGTTCTCCTCCTAGCGCCGCCACTCTCAGGGAGAGAAAGAGCAGAGCCACACCTCGCCCGATCCCCTTCACACCCATTCGGCCCCGCGCCTCCCCATCGACCACGTCGCCTCTGCACCTCCAGGTGGCCACCGGAGCCCGCTCACTACCGCCGGCCTTTGCCTCACCGCGCTGCCCCAGGAAGTCGCTCCCCTGACGTCTCCGGCGCCGCAGCACCAGAGCTGCTCCTTCCCCGCGACCCCGAGCCCCAAGCGCCGCCTCGTCTCCTCTGCTACACTCGCCCCTCGCCTGTGACTTCTCCGCGCCGGCGACCTCCATCGCGCCTCCCTGCTTCGTCCGGCTGCCGCGCCGCCATCCTCCAGCGCCACCTCGAGCTCATCATCCTCGACCTCCATGCCGTCCCGGAGTCCCTCGTCCGCTGCTGCACGGTCCAGCCTATTGCTTCCCTTCCGCTGCCATGGACAACCACCTTGCCTGCATCCTCTCATCGGCCCTCTCTGCCTGCTGCCGTTCTGCCATCTCTGGCCTCTACGTTGACCGACCGCGATGTCCCCGAGCAGCAGCGCTGCTGCTGTGTCTCTTTGCCGTCTCGTGAGCACAAGAATCTCTGTCGCCAAGTTCATCTTCGGTGAACCATACGGACCGCTAAGTTCGACTACGATCCATTAAGACCATTGTGTTGCACGTCAACATGAGTACGACCATGGACGGCTACCTCCAGAGGGATTTCGTCAAGTTCCGCTTCAACAAGTGTACCTCTACGTCTGGGATTCGCCATGTACCGCGCCGGATGCCAAGTACCTCTACGAACGACACTGGAAGTATACGAACGTGTACAACTACCATCCCGTGCATGTCACCAAGTACCACGACATCGACGACCCTTCAAGTTAGACTACGGTTGCCGTGTACACTACCGTCGCCCCGAAGGCGTTGTATCCGTCAAGTTCCTCTCCAAAACGTGTACCACTACTTCCACTACGACCGTCCCGAGAACGCGTACTTCCCCTACACCGCGTCGAACCCAATCCGCTTCGAAAATGCATGCTTCAAAGGTATAATGACAAGATGACCGGCCGTGAACGAGTGCATGTGTGTTGTATGAGATGCACCGTTTGCACCGTGTTCGATTTGTCACTCGTTTCCATGCCACTAACCCGTGGGAACCCGGTAGTCGGGAGCAGCCCACCATCTCTAGCATGTTTCGCACACCCGCACGCTTCCTTTTGCACCGGTATCTCCATGAGCTACCGGAACCGATATGTTGCCGTGGCATCATTTTCGGATTCGTCGCCATGACACCCTTTCTTTCCGCCACTGTGACAAATGCCTCGTGTCTTGCTCATGTCAACATTTTCATAAAAATTGCTTAAAACTTGCATATGTCATCCGCATCATGTTAACAACATTTAAAATGTTTATATTTGTTGTTTCCATTAAATTGCTAAATGTGCATATGGGGATTTTTCGGAATTGTCGTTTGTTATTTCCGGCCTCATTTAAACTTGCCTTAATAGTCAGTTTAATTATGCTTCACCTCTTGCCATGTTAACCAACATTTAATCTTGTCTTGTTCCTAAACGAGAGCAAACTAAATAACTTGAATGTGGTGTTTCGTCAATATGCAAGTCGTTGCATATTGAGCTCCACTTAATGTGTAGTATTGTTTGTGCACCTTGCCATGCCATGCCTCATTAAACCGGACATGCATCATACTTGGTTGCGCATCATGTCATGTTTATGTGATGGTTGTTTACCATGTTGTTTGCTTCTTTCCGGTTTGCTTCTCTCGTTAGCTTCGGTTTCGTTCCGGAGTTGTGAGGATTCGTTCGACTATGTCCATTTGTCTTCTTCATGGACTCGTTCTTCTTCCTTGCGGGATCTCAGGCAAGATGACCATACCCTCAAAATCGCTTCTATCTTTGCTTGCTAGTTGTTCAATCTATTGCTTTGCCGCGCTACCTACCACTTGCTATATCACGCCTCCCATATTGCCATGTCAAGCCTCTAACCATCCTTTCCTAGCAAACCATTGTTTGGCTAAGTTACCGCTTTGCTCAGCCCTTCTTATAGCGTTGTTAGTTGCAGGTGAAGCTGAAGATTGCTCCATGTTGGAAAATGTTTATGTTGGGATATCACAATATCTCTTATTTAACTAATGCACCTATATACTTGGTAAAGGGTGGAAGGCTCGGCCTTATGCCTGGTGTTTTGTTCCACTCTTGCCGCCCTAGTTTCCGTCATACCGGTGTTATGTTCCTTGATTTTGCGTTCCTTACGCAGTTGGGTGTTATGGTAACCCCTTGACAGTTCACCTTGAATAAAACTCCTCCAGCAAGGCCCAACCTTGGTTTTACCATTTGCCTACCTAAGCCTTTTTCCCTTGGGTTCCGCGGACTCAAGGGTCATCTTTATTTTAAACCCCCGGGCCAGTGCTCCTCTGAGTGTTGGTCCAAACTAGAGCCCCTTGCAGCGCCGCCTCGGGGAAACTTGAGGGTTGGTTTTATTGTACGGACTGCTCATCCGGCGTGCCCTGAGAACGAGATATGTGCAGCTCCTATCGGGATTTGTCGGCACATTCGGGCGGCTTTGCTGGTCTTGTTTTACCAATGTCGAAATGTCTTGTAACCGGGATTCCGAGTCTGATCGGGTCTTCCTGGGAGAAGGAATATCCTTCATTGACCGTGAGAGCTTGTGATGGGCTAAGTTGGGACACCCCTGTAGGGTATAAACTTTCGAGAGCCGTGCCCGCGGTTATGTGGCAGATGGGAATTTGTTAATATCCGGTTGTAGAGAACATGACACTTGACTTAATTAAAATGCATCAACCGCGTGTGTAGTTATGATGGTCTCTTTTCGGCGGAGTCCGGGAAGTGAACACGGTTCTTGGGTTATGTTTGAACGTAAGTAGTTTCAGGATCACTTCTTGATTACTTCTAGCTTCTCGACCGTTGCGGTTCTTCTCTTCTCGCTCTCATTTGCGTATGTTAGCCACCATATATGCTTAGTGCTTGCTGCAGCTCCACCTCACTACCCTTTCCTACCCGTAAGCTTAAATAGTCTTGATCTCGCGGGTGTGAGATTGCTGAGTCCTCGTGACTCACAGATTCTACCGAAACAGTTGCATGTGCCGGTGATACCAGTGCAGATGACGCAACCGAGCTCAAGTTGGAGCACGATGAAGACCTTGGTCGTTACTATGTTTCGTTTCCTGATGACCAGAAGTGGAGCCCAGTTGGGACGATCGGGGATCTAGCATTTGGGGTTGTCTTCTTTTATTTTGGTTCTGTAGTCAGACCTTGATTGTACTCTGAATGATGTATGTTTAATTTATGTATTGTGTGAAGTGGCGATTGTAAGCCAACTCTTTATCCCATTCTTGTTCATTACATGGGATTGTGTGAAGATGACCCTTCTTGCGACAAAACCACCATGCGGTTATGCCTCCAAGTCATGCCTCGACACGTGGGAGATATAGCCGCGTCGTGGGCGTTACAAGTCAGTCGACAGATACAAATTTTGGTTGCTTATCAAGCAATAAAGTTCAAATTGAAAAAGCTCTAAGACTACTGCCGAATCAAACATTCAACAGTAGTCTCGGGGACTACACCCAGTGGGTGCACTTACCGTGCCCCCACTGGTCCTGGTTCCACTCGACATGGTCCGTCCAGACCGAGTGGAAGAATGAAAAAAAAATATTACTTGTTCTCAGACCATAGCCGATTGCTCGTCGACTATGGTCTCAGGGACTACACCCAGTGGGTGCACTCAGCGTGCCCCCACTGGTTCAAGTTCCACTCAACATGATCTGCTCAGACCGAGTGGAAAAGTTCTGTTCAAAGACCCCCGCCGAATCAAACATTCGACGGCGATCTCGGGGACTACACCCAGTGGGTGCACTCAGCGTGCCCCCACTGGTTCAAAGATTCAATCGACACAACCTAGTCGACTCAAGAGAAAAAACTATTCAGCAGAAATTGATACACCCAGTGGGTGTACAGATGCAAAGTGCAGATTGACAAATAGATGTACATTAAAGGTTTTTAGGTACCATATCCTAACAGAACAAGCGTCAAGTTAGAAGATCAGTCGGAAATAAGCTAACCTGGACGTTGGCCTGGAGTGCTGAGCTGGCGTCATAAGCAGCTTGACTGGCCTCGCGAACCACTTTCATCTGCTCCATCATGATGCCTACCTGGCGTATAGCTTCCTTGGCAGCACTCACTTGGTCCTCTGGGACGTGATGGGTAGTGAAAAGTGAAGACGGTGGATCAGCTGGAGCCTGTGTAGTCGACGCTGAAGGCTGTGCACTCGACATTGGAACGTCAAAAGTAACAGAAGCCCGGTTGAGGGCTCCGGACTGCTGAATCACTGGTTCCGCCGCCGGCGTCGACTGGGGCATCTTGTTAGTTGATGCTTTCCTGCCCGAAGTCCTGCTCCTCCTTCCCATGGGTCTTAGTGGCACATCTTCGTCGTCGTCTGGAAGTTCAATAACATTGGGCGGAGCTGCAAAGGAATCAATCACAAGAGTTCAGTCGACCGTCAAAATGGCCGATAAAGTAAAGACAAAATGACAAGAGTTATACCTGCGTTGGAGGTGAGTGCATCTTCCATCTCCTCCTCCTCATCATCATCTTTATAAACAGAAGTCTCGGAGGTAGCAGCATTGCAAATTTCAAAATTCACTCGGTCAAAACAGGAATGTGAGTCGACCAAAGATCAAGTCGTGCAAAACTAAGAGGTCGAACTCAAGGATTATCCAGAAGCGATGGGGACGGCCACTTTGATCTTGGGTAAGGCCTTCCGGGGCTTTGACGGCGCAATTTTGGGCTGCTTCGGAGCTTTCTCAGTTGGCACAGGAGAAGATGTTCGAGTGCGCTTTGAGGTCTGACCAGTCGGAGCGGCCGCCTTGCCGCGAACACTCGCTGGGTCTTGCCTCTGCTTGGAGCGTCTTTCTGAGCGAGGTGGAGACTTGACTTCCTCGCCATCGCTTGAGTCTTCGCTCTCCTTGTCGTCTCCCCCATCAGATTGCCACTCGCCGCTCTCGCCTCCGCTCACCTCTCCCTCCTGCTCCTGCTCCTGCACCTGCTCTCCGTTGGGCATCGAGTACATCTCAGTATAAACCTGCAAGGCACGGGATTGAACAGATATCAGTCAGTTTTCAAAAACAATTTCATGTCAGATCAAAAAGACACTCGGAAGTAAAGAGTAAGACCTTGTCTGGTTCGTAGGTGTTGTCGAGTGGAGGGACCCTCCTAGACCCCCTGGGGTTGTCCTTGTTGCCAGTTATGCCCTGCAGCCACTGCGCCACCGTCTCCTCGTCAACTTCCTCCGGGTGAATCCGAGTGGTGTCATCAATGCCCGAGTACAGCCACATCGGATGATCGCGAGCTTGTAGCAGCTGGACGCGTCGACTGAGAAAAACCTCTAGCAGATCCATGCCAGTCATGCCGTCACGGACAAGTTGGACTACTCGTTCAACCAACATTTTCACCTCCACTTTCTCTGCTGGAGTCACTTTCAAGGAAGAAGGCTTCTCGACTCTGCCCATGGAAAAGGGGGGAAGCCCAGTCGACTGACTAGGAGTCGGCCGGTCTTTGCAGTACAACCAGGTCGACTGCCACCCTCTGACTGACTCGGGAAGAATCATAGCTGGGAAAGTGCTTTGACCCCTCATTTGGATCCCTAGACCTCCACACATCTGGATCACGTGTGTCCTCTCATCACTCGGATTAGCTTTTTTTACAGACTGAGAATGACAAGTGAAAATGTGTTTGAAGAGACCCCAGTGCGGTCGACACCTGTCGGGGATATACCCTGCGGTATGACCTGGCCGGAGTTATGACCCAGCTGGGACTTGGCGCTTCACCGGTAACCCGCCGGAGGACTGGCGACTCACGGGTCTGGCGGCTCACTGGTCTGCCGACTCACTAGTCTGGCGACTCATTGGTGACCCGGTGGGTGTTTTAGATGGATGACAAGGCCCAAGGCCCAGAAGGCCGGCTCATGCTATGATGGGCCGCTTTACGAGGAAAGGCATAAGTAATATTCCCTTACAAAGGAAGCAAGACTAGGACTCCACTTGTAATAGAGTAATCCTAATCCTACTAGGACTAGTCATGTAACCCGCCCCTTCAACATATATAAGGAGAGGCAGGGTACCCCAAGAGGGACAAGCAATAATCTCTAGGGCTAGACACAACTAGGAGAGCCGGTTTACGGCAACTCCCCCATGAGCATAATGAGACCTAGCCTCAAACAACATGTAGGGCTATTACCGGATGATGTTTCCCGGGGCCCGAAGCTGTCTAAATCATCGTCTTGCGTTGTGTCTCTCGATTCCGCTCAACCCCTCTCAAGCTACTACATAGATGCGTTGGCCTCACGACTAAGTCCTCACTCTAGGACATCTGCCGTGACAATTCCATGACAGTTGGTGCCCACCGTGGGGCTCGCGCACGGTGGTGTTGAGTTCTTGAAGGGATCTTTCTCAGGGATTGAGAAGCTCGCGATTGGTCGCATGAAGAAGAGCCGGCGCAAAATAATCGTTCAAAGACAGCCCAACCTGAGTCAACCTCGGGCAGAGCTGGCAAGTTTATCGTTTATGATTTGGTATATACGGGATTGAAAAGATTACGATTGCATGCGTCGCCGCAGGCGTCGCTGGATGATCCGTCGAATTTGATTTTTCGCTATTGTACGGCCGCACATGACCAGAGGAAACATCTGGGTCGGTTTCGGATGAGCTGCCCTACGAAGAAGCCCAGTCCCTGAGATTGATTGTGGCCGAGTCCTGTCCAAATCCGCTACCGTGTATTTTTTACTGGCTCAAGTCCTGAGATGACAGCGACGCAACAACTCTCTAGGGGTTCTCAACTGAAGGTGCCTGAGACGATCTGCTACGCACTATAAATAGTACTACGATGCTAATATAACAGATAGCATAGCTGCATGTACTTGAGCAGTCGTGCCCAAATACAAGCTATTGCCGCTGCTGCCACACTTCCTATCAAGTCAAGCCCTGCAGAATCACTAGGTCACAAGACAAAAGACTGCGCAACGCCATATCACAATGCGTGCATGCGTTATATCAGAAGAGATCAAGTCATGAAATATGAGACACATACAGTATCCGCTCACGGGAGGACCAAGCAAGAAAAAGAAAAGAAAGAAGATAGCCCACGGAAGTTCAAGAGAGAAGGACTTGTGGGCTAGTAATATGCTAGTTCATATCGCTTCCTGACGTTCTATTGGCTTACAGTTAAAATCTGGCATCGGAGACTAATCGGAACAGATCAAGTGCTACTATCGAATCATCATCAGCACAATTTTCAAAAAAAAGGGAGAGGGGCCACGACCCGGAGGAGGAATCACTGTTTCACTTTCTTCTGCTGTCGTTTCGTGTCTACCATGGTTCTTCTCGGCCTCTGTGATACGAACCGCTGCCGTGCGGTGAGCTTCAGGGGAAAGTTGCCCAGCGCTGTGAGGCGCCCAGTCGCCCTCCGGGCTGTCCCGTGTTGAGCCGCCTTATCCCGCCGGAGCCTCTACTGAGCCACAGTCTCACCAGTATGCTTGTGCTACAACCGTCGCGGCCTCCGAGCCGCCCCCGCCGGTGTTCCAAACCGCCGCTGCGGTCGGCCTGCTTCAAGTCGCCGCCACGGCCTTGAGTCGCCGGCCATCCATCCTCGCGCTAAGCCGCCACGTGCAGTATTAAGTCGCCGACCACCACCATCGTCTACTGCAATGAGCCGCTCTCAACAAGCCGCTGCATTTCTGACCCGCCGCCTGCGAGCGTTGCTTCTGCCACGCCTTACTGCATCTCTGTTGACCTCTCCTTGCTCGACCGTCGTTGTCGCGCGCCGTCGAGCTGCCTAAAATTGCTGCCATGGTTGCATGAAGACCCGGTCCCTGCTGAGTCCACAGCCGCTGCCGTGAGCCAGTGCAGAGCCGCCGCGCCGACCAGGCTTTGAGTCGCCGCCACGGGCCGCCCACTGCTGCTGTCCCGCCGAGCCGCCGCAGCGCTCCTCACTGCCGCGTTACTCTAGTTTGCACAGATTTTTGAGGAGTCTCCTAGCAAGGTGCTGCACAAGTTGAATACCAAATTCCAAAGGCTCAAGACCAACGACGACACTTGTGCCATTTTAATTAAGAGGGGTCTGAGACTAATTATTGTTGATGGTATGGCAAGTTGGCTGCCCCTCAAACAAAAAAGGTGTTAGTACAAAAACAATTCTGAAAAAGCTTCATCCCAACGTCGCTGTTGCCGCCGCGTTAAACTGCCGGGGCCACGTTGAGCTGCCTCTGCTGTGTTGAGCCGCCGGGAGTCGCCGGTCTGCCTGAACCGCCGAGATTATATTGAGCCGCCTCTGATGCGGCGTACAGATCATCTGTCATTCACAAACATCAGGTGATATCTATCTAAATTTATCTTATTATACACTTATTGTTTTCTGTCAAAGAACAATTATTCTGCACTGTAACATTTTTACACAGGACAATTGTTTATGCCATTATACCGCGGATGCACGTTCGGCTATGCCGCGCAGCTTCACGGATATGCGTGTCACGGTCCAGTTTGCATCAACACGCCGGCCGATTCGCTCGTCCACACCGGCTTACAACGCCTCGGCCGATTCATCTGTCTACTTCCGCGGCCGACTCGCTCGTGATTGGTTTTAACTTCACCATAGTGATCATCAACTCCGCGGCAGATAATTTCTGGCTTAACATATCAGGTGAAATACATTCAGTATAATTTTATATTATATATTGCTTTCTTTAAAAGAGCAATTACTCTGGCTTGCAAGTTCTCCAATGCAGGACAAAGTTATATCACTGAGCTGTTGAGTGACTCATACCGGTTTATATCACGGTCAAATATGGGGAGTCTCAAGCCAACTCCTCGAGTCGTCTTAAGACTCGGGGGCTACGATGACATGACTCAGTAAATGACTAACAATTTAAAGCAAGTCAAGAACTCCGAGTTAGTGAAGGGAAAATAACCCGGTCCCGGAGGTTGGTGTTATATTGATGCAAATTTAAAGGCCGTCAGAAAATTTTCGGCTTAAAAAAAGGATTCCGGTTTAAAATCCGGTTCAAGGGAAAGCTGTCTCCCACAAGGCTTTGAAGATCTCAATATCCGGTTTAAGAATTTCCATTTCAAAAGAATAATCTCTCGCAAGTTCGAGTTCTCAGGAAAAATTAAAGGGACCAAAGAGAGTCTGTTGCAAAAGAACAGCTCAAACATAGGTGCCCCTTGGGCACAGCTCACAATATCATTTGGGGGCTTCCTGTTCAAACATAGGTCGTATTCGAACCAAAGAGAACATAGCTGTCGGTACCCTCTTGATCGGCACAATGCCAAACCCACTAGGGGGCTTCTTGATCGTATTCGAATCATAGCTTAACCCCTTTTGGGTCCGACTTTGATCGTATTCGAATCAGAGTCGTTAAAAAACTCTCAAGGTCATTTGGGGGCTTCTTGTTCAAACATAGGTCGTATTCGAACCAAAGAGAACATAGCTGTCGGTACCCTCTTGATCGGCACAACGCCAAAGCCACTGGGGGCTACATGATCGTATTCGAATCCTAGCTTAACCCCTTTGGTCCGGTTTACTGATCGTATTCGAATCAGAAGCCTCAAATTTTTCTTTCTATTTTTTTTTAGTTTTTTGCAAACAATCTTTGGTTTTGTCTTGAGACCTTTTTTGTTCATATCTGAAGCATATATGTGGTTTCATTAACCCGGCTTGACTTTGGATGATAAGTCGCCATATATGACAATCATAAACATTTGGAAGTTTTGACTTCTAAAGATTGGATTATCACCCTTACTACACATGTATCCTAAACTGGCAGTACGATTCAATATCACAGGAACCGGTTTCCCAAACCAGATTATATTATTCAAATCTTTAATAGCCAACATGGCTGGATTTTTATTATGGTTATCAATAACCAGTATTATGATTGAGGTTTTCAAAGTCTCTTTAGCGCAATGGATATTATTTTATCGATGGATATGATTTATTCTGCAATGGAAGGAATAGTCCCGAGTCACTGCAGGCTTACGACCCGGCACTTGGGGGCTACATTATTCGAGTTGAGATTACATCAAATATGCAAGTCTCATGTCGCGGCAAGCATGTACCATGACACTTGGGGGCTAATGCAAAGTAATTTTTACTAGCCTTATTTAAGACCCGACTCATCACATCATAATGAGCCGGCCCTTGGGGGCTACCAATTGCTCCTGTCAACAATTCAAGGCACACAAGTCTTAATCCATTATATTGAAGAATCCACTGCTCAGTTGGTAAAGCACAAAGCTCTCAACCTTGTGGACGTGGGTTCAAGCCCCATGATGGGGGTTGTATCATATGATGTTATTTTCAATGAAGTATTTATAAAGTCCCAGCTCAATATTATCTTACTGAGCCGGCCCTTGGGGGCTACACGTTGCTATTCAAGTCTATATGATCATATTTATAAAGTCCCTGCTCATTATTACATAATGACCCGGCCCTTGGGGGCTACACTGGTTGAAGATTTTATGGGCATCAGGCAAATACAAGTCCCAGGTTGCTGCAAGCATGACAATCCGGCACTTGGGGCTATAGGTATTATGCATATAAAGGAGGAACGTCTTCAAAATTCTCAGTTTTTAGTAAACCAGATTGACCCGGTATCTGCAACAATCATGACCCGGTTCTACATCTTTAAGCCGGCTGAATATCCGATGAGTATTTCAAGACCAATATTTTTAAGCATTGGGAGCTAAATCAAATGAATTATTCTTCACAATTTTTTTATGTGAGAAACCAACGTCAGCAAATTGATTATGAAGCTGGTTTATTGACCCGAATTTTCTAGAAGAAGAAATGACAAGGAATTAAGGACGATCAGATGCCGGCTTACAAGAATTCTTAACCCGGAGCACAACCTGTCAAGTCTGTTCTTGCGTTTATGTTGCAGAATTAGTTTAACATGGATAAATCCAAGCTAAACTAGGGGCTAATGTCGGGGATATACCCTGAGGTATGACCCGGCTGGGACTTGGCGCTTCACCAGTAACCCGCCGAAGGACTGGCGACTCACGGGTCTGGCGGCTCACTGGTCTGCCGACTCACTAGTCTGGCGAGTCATTGGTGACCCAGTGGGTGTTTTAGATGGATGACAAGGCCCAAGGCCCAGAAGGCCGACTCATGCTATGATGGGCCGGTTTACGAGGAAAGGCATAAGGAATATTCCCTTACAAAGGAAGCAAGACTAGGACTCCAGTTGTAATAGAGTAATCCTAATCCTACTAGGACTAGTCATGTAACCCACCCCTTCAACATATATAAGGAGTGGCAGGGTACCCCAAGAGGGACAAGCAATAATCTCTAGGGCTAGACACAACTAGGAGACCGGTTTTCGGCGACTCCCCCATGAGCATAATGAGACCTAGCCTCAAACAGCATGTAGGGCTATTACTGGATGATGTTTCCCGGGGCCCAAAGCTGTCTAAATCATCGTCTTGCATTGCGTCTCTCGATTCCGCTCAACCCCTCTTAAGCTACTACATAGATGCGTTGGCCTCACGACTAAGTCCTCACTCTAGGACATCTGCCATGACAATTCCACGACAACACCCCAGAAAAATTCTCACACATGGACACAAATGCAACAAGGTATGTGATGGTGTTGGGGGAAAAGTGATGAAGTTGGGCTCCAAAAAAGTTCAGAAAACCCCGGAAGAAAGGATGAGGAGGCAAAGAGAAACTGCGGTCGACGTGAGTCGCAAGAAGGACGCACTCACCCTCCTGCGGCCGCGGCTCGGTCTCGTCCTCTGGAAGCCGCCAAGAACCGTGGGTGACCAGTCCCCCCTCGACCAGATCCTCCAAGTCCTCCTGTTGGATCGTCGACCGAATCCAGCCGCCCTGGATCCAGTCGGGCGGCAGGCCAGATCTCAATGAAGACCCTCCCCGGCTCGTCTTCTTCCCATTCGCCTTCGCCGTCGCCTTCTTCGCGTGCTCTAGAGCCGCCGTCTTCTCCTTCCCCATTGTGGTGGGTTGAGCTCGGGCTGGGCGGCGGCGCCGAGGGTGGAGGTGGATGCAGTGGAGAAGCAGAGGAGGAAGGGAGAGAATGGGACACACTGTGCAAAAAACACCAGCCCAGACGCCTTATATGGTCATATTCCCCGAGTGATTGACTCATGGGCCCAGGCGATCCTGTCAAATCCCGCAACAGTGGCACGAGAATCGAGGCGCCCCTACCTAATCCGCTCCATTTATTGCAGCCCTCTCCGTCCCGCGCGCTTCCCCAAATTTCAAATCCCGTGAGATCCAGGAACGACAGCACAGTCAATCGCACCGAAGATTTTATGCAGTATCAACATTCGAAGCTTATCACCAGAAATTCACTCGACAACCTCTGAATGGCTCAAGGCGACTGAAAATGAGGTCGAAGTTTTTGCATGGTTCACCAATCCAAGTAAAATGCTTCCGAAGCATGAAAACCGTCTTCAACTTCATCTCCACTCGGACCCAGAACCATTCGGGGGCTAATGACGATGACATGTACCTAGGGAAGGGCAATAGACCTGATCTAAGCACCCTTCCCAAGGACACTGCCGTACATTCAAGGACATTCAAAGGACAGTAAATTCTACCGACTGAAATCATCGTAGGATGCAACCCACTCGACTGTGAGTTCCACTCGGATAACCCAATTCCTTTCGACCAGGGTATACTCACTTGACCATATCAGAAACCACTCAGAGCATAGAAGATCTAAGGTCACCCTGAATGACAACGGTCAGGCGTTCACTCCGTAGTCTTAATGATCATTTATATGAATTTAATGCTGACGTTACCAGTAACGCCCCCTCTATGTACATTGAACCTTATGTAACAAGGGATGTACACGATGTCGTAGCTTGTGTACGCCTCCTTGGCCGCGTACACGATGTGAGCTTTGTCGAGTTTCGCCATCCAGGCCGAGTGCTAGGCATGCTTGTCCTTGTTGCACGGATCCTTCATGTCTCTGTAGTAGGGGTCGATGATGGCCTCGGCGAGGTGAGCCAGTGAGTCCCTCTCATGCTCCTTGCTGCCCCAGATCATGTATTGGCCTGGATGTCGACAAGATTCTGGCATGCGATGCCTGAACTCTCGAGCGCCTTTACATCATTGGTGATGTCCACCGTAGCGAACATGTAGTGGGGGCTGTTGACAAACCTGGCAAAACGCTCACAAGGCCTTGTGGCCAAGCAGTAGTGGTAGACGAGGACGTGGTGGCGCACACACATCTGGGCGACGGCGACCTTGGGACGAGACCCGGCACGAGCGCGGGTGTACTCGAGGTCGAACCCGACCACCTTGTACTTCTCCTCAGCAAGCAACAGCTCCATGATGTGGATGGAGTGCTCCACCCAGACCGGGTCGTTGGTGTACACCACCGGGAGGTCCATGAACCTTCTGTGGGTGTCCACCATGGCACGCATGGTGAACTGCCGCTCGTCGTCGCCCGCCGCACGGAGCGCCATTAGAGCCGCATAGGATACCCTCTAAGAATTTCTTGTGGTGGGTGTGCTTCTTGCAATGGTGGGGCGCGATCGAAAGGTTGAAGAGACACAAGGGTAGGTTAAATGACCGCTATAATAAATGGGGGCCGGCCGGCCTGTAATCATCACGTCTTGTCACGATGTTCATAGTGGAGGATTCCAGAATCCAGTGCACACTTGACAACACCGCACCGCACGTGTGGGCTCGAAGAGGCGCCAAATGTATCATCGGTGAGCCTGTTCCCATGCTACCGCGCTATTTACCGCGCAAGCTTCCCGCCCGGCTAGTTTGGCCACGCGTCGGCTAGAAGAGGGCCAAATCATGGGCGTTTATTGGCAAAAAGCTTTATAAAAACGAAGTGTGTGGAATGACTTCGGTCATAAGTTTACCCTTGGGTGATGAGGTCAAAGTTACATAGAAGGGTGATGATGGACACTCGAGTGCGATAATTAATTCTGCGCTCTACAGTGCACACGATGGAAGAAACCAACCGTGTGCAATAATGTCGAAGATCGCAGTCGAGTTAGCTATACAGATCGTGTGCTGTGAGATCGACAAGGTAAACTGATCCGAGAATGGTTAATAAATCCTAAGACCATTACATATTAAGGTCAAAATAGTGCTAGCAATATACGAGTCTCATACGATGCCATTTCAATGATTGTACCACAAAAGCTCGAAATGTTACAAGGTTCAAGATCCAGAGTTATATGGCTCAAATTCGAAGATTACAAGGTTCAAACTGATATTAGAAATGAAATTCTGCTCATCAGCTGCAAACGCTCGTGCTGATCCGCTGAACATGGATATCGGAGAGGTTCAAACTAATATTACCACTTCTAAGTCTGGTTTCGAAACCTCACAATTTTTGCAAAAGGGGTCAGCCACTGAGAAGTCATGTATGGGGTTGACACGATGACTTCCGATTACTCTGTCATGTGAAGTTCCAAAATGAAATTCAGCATTTTTGAAGCCTATTCCATTCTGCCGCAGTCGCCGACGCTGATCAACAAAACATTCATTTTTGCGAAATAAATATAGGGAAATCCTCATTTCCTTTAGCACCCTTGCTCTGAGAACAAAGAACCTGGCGAATATAATCTCTAGTAAGGTCCCTCAGTCGGAGTTCGAAGTAATTTCTGAGAGATGCAGATCTAGGCATTCGACATGATTGTTATATTGTATCACATTATCCACCACTGGGCCTAATCTTATCCGCAAAAGAAGAAAATGTGTTAGTGCCTAAAAGCAGTTTTGAACATTACGACATGCCTATTTGGTTTGCGGGATTTGTAAAATGCACTAACATGCCATCTTCGATCTGACATGATTAACATGGGTATTTGATTACATTCTAGAAAAATGTAGCCTTCTTCATAAGAGGTTGGAGTGGATGAAAAGTTCCCTAAGAAAACTAGTACAGATGAATGTAAAGGTGAAATGCTTATTGATTGTAACCATTTGGATCAAGCAACCAATATGGGGGGGGGGGCATGTATGTACTGAAATCCTCCAAAAGAACCTTCAGAAATCATAGTACATTGTCATTGTAAACTTGGAAAAAGGTGTCACAAATTGAACTCCCTTATGGTTAACATTTAACAGGAAAGGAACATCACCACGATATGTAGCTTCTCTAGGCACGGAAAGCATCTTAGGAAACTGACAACTTGCTCCAGTCCAGGGCCGATAGATTCTAGTGCCAAGACATTTATTGTGCGCAGTTTCGGGGTCAAGCTTGTCGGAATCATTTTCTGAATGACAGACGAACAAACATCTTCAAAATTAGAAATAATGTTAATTTGTAGAAGGAGAGGTAGAAGGCGGCTGTTGTACCTGAACGGGTGTGGATCCAATGACAAGTTTGGAGTATTTGTCAGATGAGTAGACCACCACTGTCAATTTCGGCGCAGAAATGACATTGATTCTTATTGGACCTTCTTGATCAACTACAAGTAATCTCTCAGGTGCAGGTGTGTCCTCAATGACCATACCGTGGTACACATCTTGTGATGTCTTCCTGCCGCACCAGCAACACACATAAATAGTCCGGAGGGTCATGGAGGTGATGTGGAAGGTACTCAACCCATTGATCGCCTGAAGACGAAGGTACTCGAGTGCAGTACAGCCACGGAGCAGGCGCTCCATCTTGCCCTTTGAGAGGCAGACGGCGACGAGCTCGAGGTGCTTCAGTCGTGGTAGAATAAGAGCGGGCGCGTCATTAAGGGGCGGGAAATGGCAGTTCCTGAACTTGGCGACGCGCAGCGTGGGCACGAGGCAGAGTGCGGACGTTGGCAGCGACCGCATATGCCCATCATCAAAAGTGAGCTCCTCGAGCTGATCTAGGGCGGGGATCGGAACCACTCGTTAAGCTTGGCTCGGTCCTTGCCGTTGGAACGGAACTTGCCCATTCTAAGGCCTTTGGTTGGGCCAAGGTGACTGCTGAGGATCTTGGAGAACGCATCCAAGCTTTTGTGATAGCCATGGCAGAGCTCGTGGGTGTCGATGAGGTCGAGAGGGCTGGAGTTCCATAGGGGGCGCCACCGCCGGGAAAGGACGGTTGTCCGTGCCCCATATTTTGTTGGGAGGAGGGAGATGATGACTCTCAACATATCATCGGGGAGGCTGCTAAGGAAGTCTAGGCCTGCTGGAGTCGCTTGCGGTTCTAGCTCGCCTCGCCTCTGCTTGTTGGCAGCCCCGTTCTCCACCTCCGGAGTCTCCTTGTTAGCGGCGCTCTCTGATAGAAATGGGAGTACAGGGAATATTTAGTTAAAACAGGGCAATAGAAAAGTGTATTGGTAACTAGAAGTTATTAGGTAGGAATATAGTAAGAAAAGGGAATAACAATTGGTTGCTTAAATACTACACAATTCATTTGACATTGCTGGGTAAGTCAACATATGCAGATAGTTGAAAAGAAAACTTACTTCGAACAAAGTCTTGATGAATGATTTTGTCGGGGAAGTTAGCATATATCTCATGACCAGGCCCTTTTATGTGCAGTGCAATTTTAGTGCCAGCTTTTAGTACATAAAACTTTGCAATTTCTTTCCAAAAGCCAGTGCCAAAATAGGAGTCACCACATTCATCAAGTCTTACAGTAGCAACGATTGTAAATCCATGGTTTGTGTGCAATATGACATCCGTGGAGCCTTGATCTATTGTGCACTACATAATCTGTTGCATAGCAAGCGATGTTATGCAGAAAATGGTAGGATTGTTAAAGAAAATATGGTAACATGCAAATATGGGCCCAAATTGAAAGAACTGTACAACAGTTGAAATCGAAGGACAAAAATCTATAATTAAACAGATAGGGTAAACATGATGTCATGGAAATATGAGAGTAATCGAAAGAACAATAATACATCATTAATTTTCCTAATATAGAAAGAAGAGGGGAAAATCCCCTTTGACGTATATGGTGCATGTGGCACCTTTTATCCAAATGTAGCAATATTTAGAATATGTTCAGGAAAGTAGGCCATGCCAACCGATTTAGGGTGAGATTGAACATACCTCGTGCGTCCTCAAGTAATCTGGTACGGTGAGATGGAATCTCTGGCGGTGGTCGCAAAGTCCTGAAGTGTCGGTGCACTGTACATTCTATGAATGAAAGAAAACCCTCAAATCAGCTCGAATAAAAAGTAATTCACGGCGATTTCCGCTGGGTGATTAAAGGAGGCAGATGAACTGTGATAAGAGATGAGATAATATCTCATTAAATTAGTTACCTTGTTGTCCATGAGAAAGGACCCTCAGTATGGCAGATTCCCCAACCGAGAAGAGCTTCGTCGAACTCGAGCAGTGTTGAGAAAGTCGATGGCGATAGACAGCGGCAAGCGGAAGTGGCGAAATGCGGTGGGCTTTGCCGGCAGCCTGGCGGCGGCGGCAGGCGTCGAGCTAAGTGTTTACCGCCACGATAGGCGGTGCCATGACATAGACGCGGAGGAGCTTGTGCAGGTGTGAATGGGGAACGTACCGGAGGGGCCGAGGGGCTGGCGGGCGGGGTGAGGGTTTTTGTGACGTGGGGATGGTGAGGTTTTTCTTTTTTCTTTTTTGAATTGGGTGGTGAGGGTTTTCTGTCCCACAAAGAATTTTAGGGGCGATGGTTTGCTAGAGCGAACCGTGTGTGATTGATGCAGCAGGCAAAATGAAAGCCATTGCACATGGTTCCAATTTTGGAAACAGTGTGTGATTGTCGTACTACCTCCGTCCTGGTTTATTGGTCCCCCTTTGTATTTTTTTACCAAATTTGGACGAAATATTTAACATACTCAGACACAGATAATAAGCGTACACGTACATAAGCATAGTTCAACCATCATTAAGCATACTCAAGCGTACATAGTTCGATCCATCCCACATCTCATCTCACATGCGGCCTGCACGATCCTGAAGCTTCTCCAGGTACTCGGCGTACGCGCCGTGCGCCACCCTGCGAGAATACTTCTGCTTGAAGGAGCCAACGACCCGTCCTCTTGCATGCGCCAGAACACTTAGATACGCGTCATGAAGCTTGTGGTTGCAAAATGGGCATCCATAGCCGTCGTTCCAGGTCCTAATACACCTATTATGCATTCCCGCATAAAGCTCCCTCAGGATTCGCCTCTTGTACCTCCTCTGGGCATCTTCATCCTCGCTGTCCACATCGTTAGACAACACCTATACAAAAAGTAAAACAAATTTGGCATCAAATCACTGATTACATTGTAACAGCCTGGATTTTGGCCCTTTTCCTTTTCTTTTAGTTTAATTGGTTTTTTGCTCTGTTTTTCTTTTTGGAGTGGTTCTGTGGCCTTGCCACCTAGGAAATCATCTTCATTTCCTCTCCCAAGTGGCTCATCATTCTCAAAACCTTGCCAAGATCATGTCACTTCACTCCTGGACCAAACCCTAATTTCTTTTTCTCAGGAATATTCTTTTTTCTATTAAAGGAATAACCCTGTATGCCCTAGGTTGTGAAGCAACCTATATTTCTGTCCATCAAAAAATTCCCAAATAATTCTCATAATTCCTTTTGGTCATATGTTGCTCAAATATGCCCAAACTTCCTGTCCTAGCCCAAGAATAATTCTCAAAAAATTATTCTTCATTTCTGTCCATTGTGGCTTTCTGTGAAGGAAGTGCCAGCAATCCAATCTAGTTTGCTCCCAAACTTGTTGGGCATTCTTTTATGTTCAAATAATTGCCTCATGCCAAAATTCAACTTTATTTGCCTAGCCAATCTTCCTCAGCAAATTTTCAAACTTTCTGTTAGACAGAAGGCATTGTGAAGGAAGTGCTAGCTAGGGTTATCCAAATGAGTTGAAATTTTGCACACTCCTTCATGTGCTCATATTAACCCCTTCCTCCAAATTTCAGCCCCATCCAATCATCTATGTGAGCACAGGACCAAATCTTTGCTTCTGGTAAATTTTCAGGTTGTGAAGCAAGTGCATTTTATATTGCTACAAAAATCCTGATAAATTACCAGATCATTCTCCTACCTATATAACTTCTCTCCACCAAATTTGGCACCATTTCACCTAGCCAATATTTCTCCAAAATTCTTGCAAGATACTGGTCAGTGAAGATAGCTATGAAGGAAGTACCATTTTGGTGAATCCAATTGGTATGAAATTTGTACAGAATCATTGTATGACCAAATCACTAAGCATTGACAAATTTGAGCTCAAGTAGCCTCACCATGTGAGTGCTTCTTCCTATTTTTGCTTCTGGACCAGTTTATGTGGTTGTTAAGCAACTACATTAAATCTTGGTCTTAATCTTCTCAAAGTTACCAGGATGAAAGTCCTTCTTACCCTAAACCTCGCAGACAACTCCATTTCTCCCAATCACCTTCCTGTTGATCACCAGTGCTCACCCAAGTTTACTGCAGTAAACTTCAGAGGTTACTTACCATTTAACCAGGGCAGTTTTCATCGATCTACCACCGCAGCTAAACCCTGCCTTGGAAAAACTTACCCGTAGACAACAAGTTCCAGCCCATCTCCCCCGCTACATGCCAGTGCACGCGGTGACCGCATTAATGGCATCACTGTGCACGCGCTCTGTGTGCAGTGGCCGCGTCCAGTGGCCGTTTGTGCTTCGGCACCTCCTCCTCTCAACGGCTTCGCGCGCGTGACCGTGTCCAGCAGCTGGCCTGCGTCGTCGCCGTCCTCCGGGAGCCATCTCCCCCTCCGTAAGCCCTCCGTCAGCTCTCGTCGCCGCGCGCCCACGGACGTGCTGTAGCCGACCGTCGTTTCCCTCCTCGGTGTCCTCTTCCTCTTCTTGTCCCCGAGCTCCGCTCGTCTCCGTGACCTCTGCGGCTCGTCCGCACCCCCCTCGTCGCGTTCCTGCGCCTCCCCATGATCGCTGGCCGTCGCCAGAGCCTCGGTCGGACATGCCCGGCGGCACCCGAGCCCATCCATGTCGCCCGCCTATATATAGGTCCCCCCGCGGCCTCCCGAGCACTCCATCGCCTCCCCCTCACTCCCAGAAGCCTTCTCGACCTCTCCATTTGCCTCCAGAGCTCCTCCTCCTCTCTCACAACCGCCATGGCCGCTTCGGCCCTCCGCCTAAATTCAGTCGCTGCCGCGCCCCTCCCTCCCTCATTTCTTCACCAGTGGAGCCCCAAGACTTTGGCGAAGCTCTCCCGAGCCTTTTCTCCGCCTCCAAGCTGCCGAAGCACCCTGCCCTTTATCGCCCGAAGCCGACCAGAGCCGCCGTCCGCCTTTCCATCGCTGCCGTCATCCCCCTCCTTCCCTGGCGCTCCTTCTGTCCCAGGTGGGTGCATCGCTCCGTTCTGAGGCTGCAGGTGCCCTCGCCCCGGCCGGAGGTAGCCGGAGGCGGTGGGGCCAGCGCCAGCCGCGGCCTCCCCTGCCGCTCCTCTGTTTCCTGTCGGGGTAGACAAGAGGAGGAAGAAGGAGCCAAGCCAGGCGGGCCCCTCCTCCACGCGGGCCCCGCTGGTCAGCCGCACGGGCGTTGACCCCGCCCTGTCGACGTGGATAAGTGACGGGCCCCAACCCGCGAGACCCGCATGTCAGCGACCCCACGCCCGGCCCCGCCACAGTCCACGTGGTTTAGTGGAAGCGTACTTCAATAAGTACGTTTTCACGTGAAGTAAGCGTATTCGGCCTCTGCTTTATCCAAAAATGCGCTTTCTCCATTCTGAAGACGTATTTCCTGAGAGTACGTTTTCTGTTTTTCAGCTCAGGGGCCTGTTTGTGGAGAAATCTTTATAGATTGGTCCCTGAACTTCAGCGGGCTATATCTTTTCGCTTGCAACTCTGATTGAGGTGATTCCAAAGCCCACTTCTTCGTGTCGTCGAGCCCGTTCTGTCGGTAGCATTTTCACCAGGTGTTGACATTCTGAAAATGACCATTTTTCCCTTACCCTCAATCAGCCCCCTCCGAGAGAGAACGTTTCCGGCGATTCTTTCTGCGCTTCTCCCCGGTGCATTCTTCATCCCCAGGCAAGCCACACCCTCCATTTGCATGATTGTAATGCAATGACATGGTTTATTTATTCGAACTTGCTTAAAATATTGCATTAGCTATGCATGATTTGTTGACGGCATTTCTCGGAGTATTGTTTTGATCTTGATATTGCCATGATATTGCTTGGAGTTATAGGACTTATATTTTGATGATTAGGTGGATGACATGTGCCTTTGGATTCTTAGTGGCTATTATGATTATTTTCATGATGGTATCTGGTATTATTTTGGAGTATTACTTTGGATATCATGTTGCCTTTGGATTATTAGTGGCTAGTGTTATTTTCATCATGATGCTAGATGATATTATGTTTTGGAGTATGAGGTTGGAGGTGATGCTTACATGTGGATCATAGTTGGATAATTAGTTCTTGATATTTGAGTAGTAGTTTTATCGTTATTGGATTCATCATGATAGTAGTGTTATGTTGTCCTCGGAGTATTTTGGTATGATGATATTATGTTCAGATTATTTGTTGGATATTGCTATGGCTTGGATTATAGTTTGATAGTTGATATCGGAGTATCAATTATCACAGTTATACTTTTGGGGATAAATTCCGTCATTAAGTTGGTCAGGTGCCACCGAACCGGGCTTTCTCCAGTGCAACCACATTTGCCTTTATGGGAAGGCCCTAATGCGATGCTATTGTCGTGCCTCTCGCCGGTGACTCGAACGAGGGAAGGTTATGGCACACGCTACCCTGATCAGGTAGGCGGAGATAAGCCTTGTGAGCCCGAGTTTGGTTATGTGCACATTTCCCGGTTTGGGACGGTTTATTGTTTTGGCCACGACGGTGGCCGTTGGTGTCTTTGGTTGACACGGGGCCACCCAGGACTAGCCCAGTGGGGAGTGAGTCGGAGTGGCCGGGAGAGTGTCATGGAAGTAGATCGGTTTTGTCAGAACGTTGTTGGTCCACCAGAATGGGAGTGCGAGGCCATGGGTTCCGTGGTGTGGGTACAGTGCGCTACCTCTGCAGAGTGTATTTGTTTAAACTATCGATAGCCGCGTCCTCAGTCATGGGCATGGGTTCTTACTAGGTCACACCGTTCGATCAACCCTCACATGACGGAATGACTTATAGGTGATTCATATGTTGATATTTTGAGCAGTACAGATTGGCAGGATGTTGATGCTGATGTTGGTGACCAAGTGTTGGTCATGGTTGTGATCGCCAGAAAGATCACAGTTTGAGACCAAGTGTTGGTCATGGTAGTGATTGCTGGAAAGATCACCGTTTGGTTTTGATCACGAGGTGATCGAGATGGTATATTGCTTGGCCGGTTAGCCAAGAGAGATATGGTTATGGAGATATGAGATGGTGATTTATCAGTATTGTATCAGCTTCATACCATGCTTAGTAGTTGCTTCATCAGGGTAGTTGTTAATTAATTAACATGTTAATGCTATGTTACTGTCTTGCCTTGATGTTTATGGTTGCTGTGAGCTTGCAAGTATATTCAATGTACTGACCTGGCGTGTCATGCCAGATTGTAGGTGATACCATGATTGCTTGCTTGCTTGTCGAGGTTGCCATGCGTGCGAGCTAGATCGTGTCCCAGCGAGAGTCCCTGCAGAGTGGAGTTCACCACCTTCGTCATCGTTCCGTTGCTAGAAGTATTCCACTGCTACGAGTTGTTCCACTGCTAGCATAGAGCAAGTGTAGTATCGCAGGCGTAGTGTCGCCGTGCTGATGTGCTTCTTTGTAACATCAGACCCTTGTATTATTATTCTTGTAATAAGAGCTGATTTGTTCTATGTTAAGCAGTGTCGTATTCCAGTGACTTCTCCTCGATCTCTGGGCTGGAATACGGGGCGTTCCGGTTTCTTTGAGCCGGGGTGCCACATACATGCCGTGAAGTAGGATTAGGAATTTATGGCTACTTATTTATACATATCCAGAGATTATGGTTCGATTTTTAAGCACAGTCGTCTATGTACAGACCAATCTTGAAGAAAATAATGGCACAAACATATGTAGGTGATTCAAAATCAATTGTCAAGTCCTAGCTAGGAATTATTAGCACAAACACTAACCCTAGTCGAATTACTAGCAGAAATCATTTGCACAGATGAAACAACTAACCACTTATCACCTGTACCATTCAAACAATCAATACACTATATGGATCTAACGAAACTTACTCAGATTTCATGGATTGGGAGAACATAACCACAAGATTTGTATTCCAAAAAGGGGAGGCAGGAGTAACCAGAGAAACCCTATGATCTATTTGGCACATAAATGGGTACAGATGACTAACCAGCTGTCCGTCGTCATTGGAGTCGTTGCCGGAGTGGTCGTCGGAGTCGGTGTGGAACTCCGCCTCCGGTTGTGGAAGCTCGACGACGTCGATGACGTCAGGGTGCAGCGATAACTCACCGGCGGTGACGGCAACCTCTGTCTCCATCTCCACACCGTGCTCCGGTGCTTTAGCAGCCCCGGCGTCGCCACTCCCTCCGATGGGGCGCTTCAGCGGCATCCTCATACACTGACGGCTTTGAGGACTGAGAGCGCGCGGCGTCGAGGATGCAAGCGGAGAGAGAGGATTTTGTGTGTGTGTCAAGGATGGGGGGTGCGGCCGCTTGGGCGCACCATTAATATGGAGTTGTGGGAGTTGTGGGAGAGAGGCAGTCGGCAGTCAAACCGATGGCTTGCCTCCCGGTGAGCCTGCGCACCGGACTGCTGGCATGCCTACCAAAGTTTCACATAGCTACTCGCACGCCTCCGGATGACACTGCGCAGCGAGCACGCCTCCGTCAATTCACACACCTCCACGCACGCCTCCCCGTCTGCCTGCGCGGCGGACTGCTCACATGCGTCCCGTCAACTCACGCCTGCTCGGACGGCACACGGGTCGCGCGGCGGCACGTATATTGTTTTTCTATTTAGATGATTAATGCTGCGCTTTATTGCTTAACCGAAGCATGGCACGTATCCATTTTTGGTCTAACGCTCATGGTTCGAATAAATAATCCGTTTGGGATATTGGTTCCCAATTATTAATAATCTCCCGTTTGTAATTAGATAAATATTACATCAAAACTGGTCTCAAATTTGACAAAAAAGTACAATGCCAATTTGTATTGGTGTCCATATGACAACACGCTAAGTTTCATGAACTTCAAATAAGTTTTGGATGTACTAGAATTTAAAAATCAAGATTCTCAATGTTTGAAATTTGTTGCACGGGGACTAAACATGCACCCAGTGAGACACATGTGTTTTTTGCAATCCATTTAGGTGCACTGTCACGTGTGCATGTAGCTCAAATTTTATTTTTGCATATTATACCCGTAGAAAATCAATCAATTAATGTACTAAAACGTCTTAATGATCTCTGTGATTTTTTGAAATTAAAACGTCCCTCCTTTGGTAACATATATGTTCACCGCGGGATAATTAATTTAACATGCATTGTAGTTGCGGTGGATTCGTAGTGTGTGTATGTGTGGGTGTGTGCGTCTGGGGCTGGCGGGTGGCTCGCAGTACACTACGAGTTGTGAGCCACCGTGTGGGTTGGTTGTTTTGTTAGGCAGGCCGGTGCCACATCAGAGTCGTGAAATCGTTATTTAAAACATTACACAACCCTTTCATACATACATGTTTTGGCCACATGCAGTCGATGGTTGTCCTACACGACAGTCGATACTCGCGTGTGACGCTTTTTGTGGGCCCGCGAGGTCGTCGTCCATCACTTTGACGAACAACCGGCAGTGAGGTTAATTTGACCAGCAAGGTAGAATTTTTTTTGTTTGTGTTATGGTGGTATATAGTACGCGTCAAAGAGGTGGGAGGGGACTAGCATATATACTATACGCACGCGTCCGTGAACAAGTACACCTCACTCAGTGTCGGGACCTTTTGGTTTCCGAGGCACGTGCCACACCAAAATTGTGAAATTGGCTATTCAAACATCACACAACACCTTTTCGGGCCACAGGCATATCCTAGCTAGGACACTCACGTGTGACGCTCCCGTCTGTGGGCCCATGAGGCCATCGTCGATGCATGCATGTATCACTTGATGAACCTTGCTCTGTGTGGGTGCATGGTTCACAGTTTTTGAGGCATGTGGCACATCAAAGTTGTGCATTTTGGGTATTCAACATATATATGTTTGGCCCACATGCAAAGCAGTGGTGGTTGTCCTCTCACACCCACTTAAGCGGTTATCAGCGATATCGATGCTTACCATCTGTGGGCCCGCTTCGTCCATCACTACTTTTTGCCTCACAACAAGAGAGGTTAATTTGACTTAGGAGGGGATTATTATTTTTGCTCTGGGATGACATGCATGATACAGTTTGAGCACACACACATGCATGTGTACGCATGAATCCCTCCCATCGAGTCGAAGTGGCTAGTACAACGACACATCATGGACCGATCTCGCTCTGTGTGGGGAGCTAGTGTATGATTTTTGACGCACGCGCCACATCAATGTTGTGTATTCAAACATGCATGCACGCATCACCTCCATACATATGCATGTAGTGGTTGCCTTCGAATGGTACACTCCCTCGCATGGTTATCGGCGACAAGCCTATATATTTGTGGGCCCGCGTGGACATCCATGATCACCTTGACCAACAACAAGATAGGTTACCATGGCGGATTCTTCATTTGGTTCGTGTAATCGTAGTATAGGTCATGGTGAGATTCAGACCTTAAGTTTGAGCGCATATACTATGCACGCATGCATGCATGAATCCCCGTTGTTGGCTTGAAGTGTGGTGTAACATACATATGCATCGTCAACCTAACCCTCACTCAGTGTGGGGATTTCTAGTTCGAAATCACGGTGCCAATCAAAGTTGTTCCATTGTTACTCAAAAACACACCTTTCCTACATATGTTTGGGCCACACGCATGTAGTGGTTGTCTTCGGGGACTAGCTACTTGAGTGATTATTGGCGAGCTAGCCCATCTCCGGGGTCGCATGGACGACCATTACTTTGACCAACAACAAGAGAGAGGTTGTACGACCTAGGTGGATTATTCTTGGTCCGTTTTACAATCCATCTTGGTGAGATATGCCTCTCTGGCCCACCGACTGAAAGTGTGTGTGGGGGGGGGGGTTGCTACTTTGCACTTTGCTAGGTGAACCTCGGTTGGGGGGGGCATGCATTCATAGCTTAAGATTCTCTTCATGGCGACACGAGGGGGGGCTGCTAGCTACTTCGCACTTTGCTAGGTGAACCTCGGTTGGGGGGAGGGGCATGCATTCATAGCTATGGATTCCCTTCATGCCGACATGAGGGGGTGGGGGCTGCTAGCTACTTCGCACTTTGCTAGGTGAACCTCGGTTGGGGGGCATGCATTCACAGCTTAGGATTCCCTTCATGCCGACACGAGGGGGGGCGGGGGCTGCTAGCTACTTCGCCCTTTGCTAGGTGAACCTTGGTTGGGGGGCATTCATTCATAGCTTAGGATTCCCTTCGTGCCAACACGAGGGCGAGGGGGGCTGCTAGCTACTTTGCACTTTGCTACAGTGAACCTTGGTTGGGGGGCATGCATTCATAGCTTAGGATTCCCTTCGTGCCGACACGAGGGAGGGGGGCTGCTAGCTACTTCGCACTTTGCTAGGGTGAACCTCGGTTGGGGGGGCATGCATTCATAGCTTAGGATTCCGTTCGTGCCGACACAAGGGAGGGGGGGCTGCTAGCTACTTCAAACTTTGCTAGGTGAATGAACCTCGGTTGGGGGGGCATGCATTCATAGCTTAGGATTCCCTTCGTGCCGACACGAGGGAGGATGCGCGCTGCTAGCTACTTCGCACTTTGCTAGGTGAACCTCGGTTTGGGGGGAGGGGGCATGCATTCATATCTTAGGATTCCATTCGTGCCAACATGAGGGGGGTGTGGGGGCAAGAAATACCGTGTGCTTTGCGAGAGAGGTGCCATATCGAAGTTGCATTTGGTATTTGAAAATCAAACCACCCTTTTGATACATAAATTTGGTCCACATGCAAGTGTGTTCGTGTTTTGACCCTCTCCCGCGTCATTTTTTGCCAAATTTATGAACATTAGACAAGTTGGATGACGCCACAGACACGGTTCACTCAAACTAATTGTGTGCCACGCCGGTGCCCCTGTCACGCACGCATCCGCACAGTACATTGGGCTCCACGAGGCTCCCCCTCTCAAAAATATCTGCCCACCTCGAGGGTTTTTCTGTTTCATAACACACGGTTGTTATCTCCGGGCCGTGTGCGATGTTTCTTGTTCCCAATCCCAATCCGCCTGCATGCCTAGAAAATATCTACCCGCCTGCATGCCTAGAAAATATCTACCCGCCTCAAGGGTTTTTCTGTTTCATAACACAAGGTTGTTATCACCGGACCGTGTGCGATGTTTCTTGTTCCCAATCCCGCCTGCATCCCTAGAAAATATCTGCCCGCCTCGAGGGTTTTTCTGTTTCATAACACACGATTGTTATCTCCGGACCGTGTGCGATGCACTATCATCAAAAATTTCAATAGCCCGGCATTTCACTCCCGCATTTGACTCCCGCGTAGTAAAATTTTCAGTACCCGCGTCATTTCCTCAAACACCCCGCGCCCGCCCTCCACACACACACACACACACAACACACACACACATACGCACACACACACACACACCCTCCCTTGCTCGAAACCCTAGCAAGGTCCCCGCCATTGCTGCTGCCCCCGCCGCCAGGCCTCCATTGTCAACATCTGCCGGTTTGCCCGTGCAGCTTACCCACCGATCTCCATACATAGGTGTCGGTGTCAAAACCGGCGGATCTCGGGTAGGGGGTCCCGAACTGTGCGTCTAAGGTCGATGGTAACAGGAGACAGGGGACACAATGTTTACCCAGGTTTGGGCCCTCTCTATGGAGGTAATACCCTACTTTCTGCTTGATTGATCTTGATGAATATGAGTATTACAAGAGTTGATCTACCATGAGATCGTAGTGGCTAAAACCCTAGAAGTCTAGCCTGTATGACTATGATTTTGATTACCCTCTCCCCTCTACGGGCTAAGCCCTCCGGTTTATATAGACACCGGAGGGGACTAGGGTTGTACAAAGTCGGTTACAGAGAAAGGAATCTTCATATTTGGTCGCCAAGCTTGCCTTCCAAGCCAAGGAGAGTCCCATCCGGACACGGGAGAGAGTCTTCGGTCTTCGTATCTTCACGGCCCATCAGTCCGGCCCATGTATAACAGGTCGGACGCCCGAGGACCCCTTAATCCAGGACTCCCTGAGTAGCCCCCGAACCAGGCTTCAATGACGATGTGTCCGGCCCGCAGATTGTCTTCGACATTGCAAGGCGGGTTCTCCCTCCGATGACTTTCAAAGAGATGTATTCGACAGTGCATTTAATATTATGCCACTCGGCTTCTGTGCCTCAACAACTTCAGCTTCCACGTGTCGAGCGAATGCAAAAGGTTAGGGTATTTTTGCACATAGCACCCCGGCCATGTAAGAACAATGTCTATTTAACAGGATTGGATCTCAGATCCGTTCCACATCACGGAAAAAATCCTCAGAGCTTGCTAGGAAAAACCATTCCAACATGGCTAGCGCTCCCAGCTCTTCCTCCCGTCCCCACGGCTCAGAAAAAGGTGATTGGGAGAGATGTTCCGTATCTCACGGTCAGTTGGTGAAGCTGCAAACACAGGGATTTCTTCCCCCTGCGGATCCAGTCCCTGCTCGAGCAGGATTGAATTCCTTCAATGGCGGGGCTCAAGCTGAGAATTTCCCCAATCCATCCAGGGGGAGCGAGTGTGCTTCGTCTCGTACTTGCTAAGAGGTGTCGGATTTCCAATCAATCCGTTCCTCCGAGGGCTTCTGGAGTATTATGGCCTTCAACTGCACAACTTTACTCCATCCTCCATCCTGCACATCACGGGCTATGTTGCTCTTTGCGAGCTATTCCTGGGCTGCGAGGCCCATTTTGATTTGTGTAGGAAGCTATTCTGCCTCGTCCCTTGCAACCAAGATGGATCTATATTTGAAGTAGGCAGAGCCGAAGTATGGCGCATCGCTGGGACCAGATACCTGTCCAGCACGCCGAAGAAGGCATCCGAAGAGTGGCCTTCCGAATGGTTCTATATCGAGGACGTCGCCCTTCCTGACCCAGTTCGAATGGGTCTTCCCGAATTTACAAGGGTTTCGTTGAAGAAACACCACAGCTGGCGCCCTCGGAGCCTTGAGGAGGAAGATAAGGCGGAAGTCCGTCAACTGATGAGCAAGTTAAAGACGGTTGCCCAGTCCGGATTATCAATAGTCGAGGTCATGGCGACTTGCATAGTGCGAGGGGTTCAGCCACTCCAATGCAGAGGGCTTCCTATCTGGCACTACAATGGGGAAGATGAAGCCTCCCGTTGCGGTCGAAAAGGTCCGGACACCCCCGCCGCTTTGGCCAAGATATTGGCCAAACTATTCAGAGGGGAGGAAGAGGAATTCCTTCGTATCAAGCGCTGGGATGGATTTTCCATGTACAACCCTCCTAGCTGGGTGAGTTCCAATCCCATTATTCCATTCAATCTACTCCCTGAGTCACTTTTAATGAACATTACTCCGTCCATTCGTAACAGGAATGGCGAAAAATCACCAAGGGGCTACACTGCCCCGCCCCACAGCCAGAGAACCATAACCGGGACCTTGACCCCGGATTCGAAGAGGATCCGGACATATATGTGGAGCTCGAGGATGAGATGTTCTACGAGGCGAGCTATGACGGCACGGAAGTGGCCATCACCGCCGACTATACCGGTGGTCTCCCCGCCTTGCATGTAAGTAATCAGGAGATGTATCCTCTGAAAGAGCCTCCTCATTCTGCCTCACCCACCGCACTGTCTTATGCTCCAAAGGGGAGACGCTCGGCGTGTCATGCTACACTAGAGGCAACTCCAAAGAGAGCGGCGCCCACGCTGGGCAAGCCTTCGAAGAGGAAGGCAAACGAAGATACGACCGAGCCTTCATCGAAGTGGTATGGCTTTGTAAATATGCCCTTTGGCAGTCACATCCAACTGTGATATTACCCGTTGTGTCTTATCAGGAAAAGCGTTCGCCGGACTATGTCCGGGAATCTTACTGGCCACGCCTCCACAAGTCAGGTTCCCGACCCTGCTTTGAAGGCAAGGGCTGATACAGGAGTGACGCTAGATTGTCCTTCGGTAGAGGAGTCGGATGATGTATCCGTCACAAACTCGAAAGTGGAGAGCGCCATGAATCATCGGCGCCGGAGAGCCGTTCTACGCGACCCCGGCTTTACGAACAAGGCGCTCAATGCCTTCAGCTCGGTTGATGCATATATCCAAGCTGCTCGAGACGGGCTTCCCAGAGCCACAAACCAACATGTAAAAGATATACGGGTAAGTTTATTGTACAAAACTGATAATTGTATACCAGTAGCCCCTGAGACTTGAAGCAGTTGATACAACTGATTTAAGGATCATTATATAACCAGATGTTGTCGGAGAAAAACAACCTGTTGTCTCAGGAACTAGAAAAGTGTCCGACCCAGCTAACTGCTGCTACCGCCGAACTAGAGAAATCCAAGAAGGCATCACCTGGTAATGTTCCCCTCCATCGAGAAAATATAATTATATACCAGCAATGCTAACACTATTGCTCATCTTATGGCAGGATCGTCAGATCAACTGAAGGAGCAACTGAAAGCCGGCCAAGCGGAAGAACAAGAAGCCAAAAGACTGCTGGCCACGGGCGAACGTGTGCTGACATGAGTCAGAGATGAAAGAAACAAGCTGCAGGATGCCCACACCCAACTGGGCGAAGAACTGAAAGATGTACGGGCCCAGCTGGCTGATTCCGTGAAAGAAAATAAGAGGATCTGCGGCGACATATTTGGTATGTGGTCACACTTACCTCCGTGTAGTTCGGAGATGAAAGGGACCGACAGAATTATATATGTAGGTATGCTGACTGGCCGTCCCGAAGAGGAGATGTCCGGAATCTCGGACGATCTGCTACAAGAGCTGTCACAAATGCACGAGCAAGCTCGAAAGGCGATGCGAAGTATTGCCAAGGCCTTATGGCCATCCGCCTCCCCTCCAGGACGGATGGAGGAGCTTATACAGCTATTCAAGGGAGCGCGGCAGCGCTTCCGATTATGGAAGATATCGGACTGCCGGGAAGGTGCACGAGAAGCCTGGGCCATGGTGAAAACACGGTATACCAAGCTTGATCCAAATCATATGGCCCGGGTCGGACCTCTAGGGTCAGATGGGAAAGAAATTCCCGTGAATTTGGTATATGACCAAGTAGAAGTAGCCGCCAGATATTCCAACAGGATTGTAAGTTAGACAGCCTGTTAGACGGTATAGAGGAGGAAATTTATGAGTCTAAGTGACTATGTACTTTCCTTGACGTATTTGTCCCTAGCCGTATTGTAAAACGATTGTCATGGCAGACCTTTTCGCTTCGACCTCTGGACCCAAAGGTGCAGAGTGTTTCCGAATACCTGAGCGGCAAAATATACCGGGGTATGCGTGGAAACCAGGCGTAGGGGTCATAGTTGCTTGAACAGACAAGTTGTCTCCGGCTAGCTATGTTATATTACATTGTGATTGTAAGAAACATCTTCCAGAGAGAATAGTTCCGTTAAGGGTTGCTTTCCCTGGGTGTGCATGTGTTAATGTGCATGTCCGAACTGTGATTGAAAAAATCAAAGTATATTCAACATCTGGGGGTTCATATTTTAATGAATGTAAAAACATCTTTAGTTCGCCGACCAAATATTCCCTTAAGAACGCTAGCTTTCGGCTTCACCCAGTCTGAGGTACACATCCGGATGACCCAGGAGTAACAATCGCAGAGGTGCTCCCTTTATGTCCTAGCCGAACTAACGGGAACGTAGGGCATAAGCACAGGAGCCAGGCAACCCAGCTTGGGCAAAACTTAAGTCATATCGATGCATATAATGGTGAAGAAAAGGTACATATGGGGAAAACACGCATATGTGATGAGCTTGATGCTCGAAAGATAACAATAATAAGCTTCTGTCAAAGAAGCCCCCCGGTATAATTGACGTACATATTTGAGGATGTGTATGTCACAGATGCACGGTTTATCCGCACGAAAAGCTTTAAGGCTAATAAAGGAAAAAGCGAAAAGAGAGGTAAAAAGCAATGGGAACAATAGGGAGAAGGAGACGAACAAAGAGTTCGGCGCTAGGCATAGAATCTTCGGAGTCTGGCCGCGTTCCAGGGGTTCGGCTCTAGGCGATTTTACTAACGCATCACGCAGGCGGTACGCTCCTCCGGTGAGAACTTCGTCAATGATGAAGGGACCCTCCCGCTTGGGCTTGAGTTTGTCCTTTTTCTTCTCCGGCAGGCATAGAACAAGTTCGCCAACATTATAAGTCTTGGCCCGCACTTCTCTGGTTTGATACCTGCGAGCCTGATGTTGATAAAATGCGGAACGGGCTTTTGCAACGTCGCGCTCCTCCTCCAGGGCATCTAAGCTGTCCTGCCGATCAAGCTCGGCCTCTCTCTCTTCGTACATGCGCACTCGAGGTGAGTCATGAATAATGTCGCAGGGTAACACAGCCTCTGCGCCGTACACCATGAAGAAATGTGTATATCCGGTAGTGCGATTGGGCGTGGTCCGCAGCCCCAGAGTACGGAGTCGAGCTCCTCAACCCAGTGCCTGTCTGGTTCTTTCAAAGACCGCACCAGTCTAGGCTTGATGCCGCTCATAATAAGACCATTGGCTCGTTAGACTTGACCGTTTGTTTCCGGGTGATAGACGGAGGCGTAATCGAGCTTAATGCCCAGATTGGCGCACTATTTTTCACCTCATCGGCTATGAAATTGGAGCCGTTATCAGTGATGATGCTGTGTGGGACACCATAACGGTGTACAACGCCGGATATAAAGTCTATCACTGGTCCGGCTTCGGCCGTTTTAACTGGTTTGGCCTCTATCCACTTAGTGAATTTATCCACCATGACCAGCAAATATTTTTTCTTATGGCTTCCTCCTTTAAGGGGTCCAACCATATCAAGCCCCCAGACCATAAAAGGCCAAGTGATGGGGATTGTTTGTAGAGCGGTGGGTGGCATATGGCTCTGGTTGGCGAAAAGCTGGCATCCGACGCAACGTTGGACTAGGTCCTGTGCATCTGCTCGGGCCGTCGGCCAATAGAAACCTGTATGGAAAGCCTTGCTTACAAGGGCCCGAGTTGCGGTGTGGTGACCACCAAGACCGGCATGAATTTCAGCCAAGAGCTGCCGCCCCTCTTCCTCGGAGATACATCTTTGGAGTACTCCGGTAGCACTTTTCTTGTAGAGGTCTCCATCGTAACCTTGTAGGCTTTAGAGCGCCAGACAATGCGGCGAGCCTCATTCTGATCCTCAGGGAGTTCTCACCTATTAAGGTAGGCCAAGAAGGGTTCGGTCCATGGGGCAATGACTACCATTATGAGATTGGCCAACGGTGTTATTTCGGTGGCTGAGCCCCCGATGATATCGGTGTGTTCGACATCTAAGGTTATAATCGGGTCCCGACTGTTGTTGCAGCTCTCCCCTTGCCACACCACGGACGGCTTGAAAAGCCTTTCCAGAAAGAAGTTAGGTGGGACGGGGTCGCGCTTGGCGCCGATGCGAGCAAGGACGTCCGCCGCTTGATTACTTTCTCGGGCCATATGATGAAACTCGAGCCCCTCAAAGCGGGCCGAGATTTTAAGAACGACGTTGCGGTAAGCTGCCATTTTTGGATCTTTGGCATCAAAATCTCTATTTATTTAAGATATTGTGAGGTTTGAGTCCCCGCGCACTTCCAGGCGTTGTATGCCCATGGAGACAGCCATCCGAAGCCCATGCAACAAGGCCTCATATTCAGCCGCGTTGTTGGAGTCTGTGTATAATATTTGGAGTACGTACTGAACTACGTCTCCAGTGGGGAACGTTAGGACAACGCCCACCCCTAACCCTGCCAGCATTTTGGAACCATCGAAGTACATAACCCAGTTGGAATACGTGCCGTACTCTTTAGGGAGTTCAGCCTCTGTCCATTCGGCGATGAAGTCAGCCAGTACTTGGGATTTAATGGCGCGGCGTGGTCTGTATGTTATGTCGAATGGAAGGAGCTCAATGGCCCACTTAGCAATCCGGCCCGTGGCATCGCGGTTGTTTATTATGTCATTGAGTGGTACCTCGGAAGCCACCGTAATCGAGCACTCTTGAAAGTAGTGTTGCAGCTTCCGGGATGCCATGAAGACCGTGTATGCTATCTTTTGGTAATGAGGGTATCGGGATTTGCATGGTGTGAGGACAGTGGATAAGTAGTATACCGGTTTCTGGAGCGGGAATTTGTGTCTGTCCTGCTCTCGCTCGACGACGAGCACGGTGCTCACCACCTGGTGTGTCGCCGATATGTATAATAACATGGGTTCGCCGATGTTTGGCGCGGCCAGGATTGGGTTGCTCGCTAAAAGGGCCTTTATTTCCTCCAGTCCGGCCGTTGCCGCGTCCGTCCACTCGAAGTGGTCGGTGCGTCGGAGAAGGCGATAGAGTGGCAATGCTTTTTCTCCCAATCTGGAGATAAAGCGGCTTAAAGCTGCCATGCATCCCGCAAAATTTTGGACCTGTTTAAGGTCTGCTGGCGTAGCCAATTGTGACAAAGCTCGGATTTTGGCTGGATTTGCCTCAATTCCTCTATTGGAAACGATGAAGCCTAGCAGTTTTCCGGGGGGACGCCGAAAACACACTTTTCCGGGTTGAGCTTGATGTCATAAGTACGGAGGTTGTCGAATGTAAGACATAAATCATCTATCAGTGACTCGACGTGTCTGGATTTGATCACGACGCCATCCACATATGCTTCAACTGTCTTGCCGATCTGTTTCTCCAGGCATGTTTGAATCATGCGTTGGTAGGTGGCGTCAGCGTTTTTGAGCCCGAAAGGCATAGTGTTGAAGCAGAAAGGCCCATATGGGGTAGTGAATGCCGTTTCGGCTTGATCGAACTCCATCTTGATTTGATGGTATCCGGCGTACGCGTCGAGGAAACACAGTGAGTCGTGTCTTGCGGTTGCGTCAATAATCTGATCGATGCGAGGGAGGGGGAAGGGATCCTTAGGGCAAGCCTTGTTGAGGTCTTTGAAATCGACGCATAGGCGCCAGGATTTATCCTTCTTTGGTACCATCGCCAGGTTTGCTAGCCAGTCTGGGTGTTTTATTTCTCTGATGAATCCGGCTTCGAGTAACTTGGCTAGCTCCTCTCCCATAGCTTGTCATTTGGGTTCGGAAAAATGCCGAAGTGTTTGTTTGACCGGTTTATATCCCTTTAAGATATTGAGGCTGTGTTCGGCCAACCTGCGTGGGATTCCTGGCATGTCAGAACGGTGCCAGGCGAATATGTCCCAGTTCTCACGTAGGAACTCTCGTAGCGCGGCATCGACCGTTGGGTCGAGTTGTGCCCCGTGGATGCTGTATTCTTGGGGTCCGTCGGGTGGACTCAAATTTGACTATTTCATCTGCTGGTTTAAAGGAGGTGGATTGGGGTTGTTTGTCCAGGATTACGTCATCCCTATCCATAGTGGAGCGCAGCGCGGTCAGCTCTTCGACTTCGAGGGCTTCAGACAATGCCTCGAGGGCCAGGATGCGGTTTTTTTTGGCACACAATGTTAAGTCCGGATCACTGGCAAGAGTGATGGTGCCGTTGGGGCCGGGCATCTTGAGCTTCATATACCCGCAATGAGGTATAGCTTGGAAGCGTGTGAATGCGTCTCGCCCCAGTAGGGCGTGGTATCTACCGTTGAAAGGGGCCACTTGGAAGGTTATCTCTTGGGACCGATAATTCTCCGGTGTGCCGAATACCACGTCGAGCGTGATTTTTCCTGCGCATCGCGCCTCCCGACTGGGAATGATTCCCCGGAAGGTCGTGCTACTTTGCTCAATGTGGCTCCGATCAATTTCTATTTTTATGAGCGTGTCCTCATAGATGAGGTTTAGTCCGCTGCCGCCATCCATGAGCACTTTGGTGAGCCGGAAGCCATCCACGATTGGACTGAGGACCAAAGCGGCTGGTGCCCGGACTGTCCTGAATTTTGGTTCGTCATCGGCATTGAAAGTTATGGCCATGTCGTTCCAGGGGTTTATTGCTGCGACTTGGCAGACTTCGGCAAGGTCGCGGAGTGCCCTTTTGCGCTGATTTTTTGAAGCAAAGGTCTCGAAGACCGTCAATACTCTGAGGTCGCAGTCTTCCGGGGGTGTTGTTCTGGGGTATTTTTGGTGAGGAGATCTTCGCCGCTCTTGGCCACTTGCCGGAGTATCCAACATGCTCTAAGGCTGTGGGTTGGTGTGGTATCCTGTGTTGCATGTATTTTGCATGGCCTATCGAGCCATCCCTCCAGAATAGTTCCGCGCCCCATAATGGGCTTTGATTTCTTTACTATTGGGTTAGGTTCCCCACGAGGGTGCGTCCTTTTTGCCTGGACGAGGGCTGAGTTGAAACCGGTGCTTCCCAATGAGCTGCCTGAGTTTTCCAGGCGCTTTCCATTGCGCAGTACTTCTGTACTATGGCTGCCAAGTCAGCGAAGTGTAATACGCGATGGTGGTTGATGGCGTTGAGGATTCCTTCGTCCGTGCAATTGTTGCAGAATACTGAGATTGCATCTTCATCGCGGCAATCTTTAATCTTGTCTTTGACAAGGAGGAATCTGGCCCAGAAGTGATGGACCGTTTCCTGAGACTGCTGTCGTATGTACATGAGATCGCGTATAGCAGGGTGGGTGGGCGGTTTTAAATCTGAACCCTGACCCGTTTTGGGATCCGGAGTTTGTAAATCTTCCGAACTTAATGGTTCGGACTCCGGGATATCAACTGATGTTTTAGGCCCGTCGTCCGATTCTAGGTTCGGAGGGCAGGGCACGTCGTTCCGTGGACAGGTGTCTGTCTCCTCGAGCTCGGAAATCTGAACATAGTTCGTCCTTAATATAGAGGAAGAGTTATTGTCTTGCTCCTCCACTACCGCTATCTGATGGGTGATTGGTGGAGATTTGATTTCTCTCTGGTCAGGTATAAGCCCGATCCGATCGTACTCCGTAGCGACCCCCAAGGCGGCGATGCGATCTAGGAGTTTGTTTAAAGACAACAACTCCGCCGGATCCATCCGTTTGGAGTATTCGGAGTCAACGCGGAGACGATTTTCGATTACTCGATAGGTCATCGTCGGCTTAACGGTCGAACAGGCGGTCATGGTAAAGCCGCCAAGTCGGAGGGTTTGGCCTGGAGCCAGGGCTCGTCCGGAGGTGATATTGTCCTTGACAACAAGGCGAGCCATCAACCCTATCTTCGACGTCACAGCGGAATTCTCAATGAAAGCACCAATGTCGGTGTCAAAACCGGCGGGTCTCGGGTAGGGGGTCCCGAACTATGTGTCTAAGGTCGATGGAAACATGAGACAGGGGACACAATGTTTACCCAGGTTCAGGCCCTCTCTATGGAGGTAATACCCTACTTCCTGCTTGATTGATCTTGATGAATATGAGTATTACAAGAGTTGATCTACCACGAGATCGTAGTGGCTAAAACCCTAGAAGTCTAGCCAGTATGACCATGATTTTGATTATCCTCTCCCCTCTATAGACTAAGCCCACCGGTTTATATAGACACCGGAGGGGACTAGGGTTGTACAAAGTCGGTTACAGAGAAAGGAATCTTCATATTTGGTCGCCAAGCTTGCCTTCCACGCCAAGGAGAGTCCCATCCAGACATGGGAGAGATTCTTCGGTCTTTGTATCTTCACAGCCCATCAGTCCGGCCCATGTATAACAGGTCGGACGCCCGAGGACCCCTTAATCCAGGACTCCCTCACCAGGCCGCCCTGAGTTTCTTAGATAACGCCTGGCAAATGCCCCCTTTCCCACAGATCCCCCTCCCCATCCCCATCCCCCACTCTAGAGCGTCGCAGCCTAAGCCCGGCTACGCTTCCCGTGGAGCTCGAGGAGCGACTGGCCCAAAAGAGGTGTATAGCAGTCTCTTCGCCCGACGTCACCGAGGAAGCCGACGACCATTACTAGCGGCAGGCACTCAAGCAGCGGGGTAGAGTATGCGGGCATGTCTCGGCCGCCGGCTACGACATTGAGGTCATCGATAGCGACGGCCTGAGGTGGGCTATGTCACATGTTAAGTGGCCCACCCCCAACCCCTCGGGTTCAACCGCCGTCGATCTCATCCATGGCCCCGCTGCTGATCTCCTCTGGCTCGCCGTCAACAATTTGCCATTCTACATCGCCATCAAGCCCCTTTTGTCATTTCTGTAGGACACGTTCTGCGACGCTGGCTTGGGATCCACAGCTTCCAAGTCAGACCTCATCGACGGCGACCACGAGGAGGGCACCCTCTGCGGCTCTTCCAAGGGGAAAGAGCCCATCTGCTCTTCCAAGGGGAAAGCGCCCATCTGCGACATTAGGGAGGGCACCGTACAGCCGTGCTCTTCCAAGGGGAAGGAGCCCATCTGCGACAACATGGAGCACATCCAGGGTCCGTGCTCTTCCCACGGGAACGAGCCCATCCATGTCAAGTGAGGAAACCCATGATTTGTTTTGTCGTGCCTCTTCGCAGGGGGAAACCCATGATTTGTTTTGCCGTGCCTCTTCGCAGGGGGAAACCCATGATTTATTTTGTCGAGTCCCTTTTGTAGTGTAGTGAGAATATGTCCAGTTTTAATTGCTATATCTGCTTGTTTCCAGTATGCCTTGTTTATTTCAGTTGTTCACAATGTGATGCTCTATATGTGCAATTATTTACTGTGCAGTACATTTCATCAATCCAGTTTTAAACATACCGCTAGGAGTGCATATATTTGCTTGCGGTTAAGCCTGTTATAGCTAGCATATGACTCTTCTAAAGTTTTTGATTGTTCGGTTGTTTGTAGTTAGCATATGTCCAGTTTCAAATGCTAACTTTGGTTGTTCATAGTATGCCTTGTTTATTCCAATTATTCACAATGTGATGTTCTATATGTGCAAGTATGAACTGTGCAGTTCAATTTCATCAGTACCAGTTTCAACAATGCCACTATGAAAGACTACATTTGGTTGCTGCATCTTGTAGTTAACATGCCTTTCCATTTTTATTTAACAATAACCAGTGTACTTAGACCGGCACAATACCAGTTTGAATGACTATGTTTGCTTGTTGTTAAATGTTAGGCCTATTGCAATTAGCACACCTTTCCACTTGTTTTGCTTTATTAGCATGCTTAAACCTGCACACTGAAGCTATCTTTTGGAGATTATTTTGTTTGCCTTGTATAATTTTGGTTGATGTTTAGCCTGTTGTGCTTAACATGCTTCTCGATGTACCTACACAGGACAATTTTGGGAACGACTACTGTTTTCCATCGAGGTTAGTTTCATCCCATGGCTTATATCTGCTCACTATTCAGGATATCGGTAGGTGGTACCATATAGGCCGGCGGCTGATAAGGGACTAATCGGTGAATCGGCCTTTTAACTGAATATATCTGCAACCCGTTTTTCGTTAGGTTAACTACGGCCATATGTAATATATCTGAGGCTACATAGCAACATGCACTGTACTTAATGTTTAAATATGCAATCCTAGGCTACATAGCAACAAGGAAGAGTGTTACATTAATGTTCTAATGATGTCTAGATATACGTAGAACAGCAGCAGCAGCAACAACAACAACAAAGCCCTGTTTGGATACTACTTAGCTAGAGGTTAGAGTTAGTTTCTAGCTCATGACTAGCCCTGAACTAACTCCATCCAAAGAGTTGTTTGGATGGCAGGGTTAGATTGACAATAAATGCACTAGGAGAACTAGCTCTAATTAGCACCTCTTGGGCTGGATAGTTTTTTTTGGTGGGTTATAGATGCAACTAGCTCAAACTAGCCCTCATGTTTAGATATACTTTAGGGCTATTTGAGCCCGAACTAGCTCAAACTAACTGTAACCCATGGATACAGCAGAAGTTAATCAGCCGATAATTTGTAAGAATGCACTAAACTCCTTCCGGCCCATAATATAAGATGTTAATTCATCTAATATGTGAGTATATTGGATGTTATAAGATACTCCCTCTGTTCCAAAATATTTGTCTTTTTAGAGATTTCAAATGGACTACCACATACAGATGTATATAGACAGATTACAAAAGAGTGTTGTACTACATCATTGTGCAATTGCTGTTTGGCTTCTAATATTAACTTGCACTACAAAAACAAGACACATCCGTGACATTTTGGGCCGAACGAATTTTTTTTCTGTCATACATATGACACTTCTATGACGATAATTGTGACAAAACCCGGTATCATCATAGATGTGGTGGGCTCCTACTTCTATGACAAAAAATCATGACAGAAAATGGGCTTTTCATCCTGGCCGGGCCGGAGACGCAGCTGCATGACATTCGTTGGGCCGTCCATGACGGAAAAAACCGTGGTAGAAGCGAGGGCGAGGAAAATTTTGGGGAGTTCCCGGTTACGGTGGGAGGTCGGGGACCGAGCGATGTGCGTTTCTCTCGTACACGTACGCGCGTGTGTGCGAGGCGTTGGCTCTAATTGAACGCGAGCGAGGCATTGGGCTCTAACTGAACCCGAGCGATTGCACTGCAGGCTACGCGTTACTGAACCCGAGCGAACGATCGATGGCTGTTAACTGAACCCGATCGAGCGATTGCTTCGCTACTGCTGCTAACTGAAGCCGATCGATGCTGCCTCTGGGATGAACAGTGAGCGTTGCGCGGGGGGGTGGATGAACTATGAGCGGTGGCATTGCCTCTGGATGAACAGGACCCCGTGGTGTGGTGGAGGGCTGGATGAATAGTAGACGGTGGAGGGGTGCCCATGGAGGGGTGGTTGAACAGGACCCCGTGGTGTGGAGGGCTGGATGAACAGTAGACGGTGGAGGGGTGGTTGAACAGGACCCCGTGGTGTGGAGGGCTGGATGAACAGTAGACGGTGGAGGGGTGGTTGAACAGTAGCCGGTGGAGTAGCGCGCGGTGGAGGCTGGATGAACAGGAGCCTGTGGAGGCTGGAGGAGGTCGACGGTAGCCCCTGGAGGCTGGAGGAGGTCGACGGTGGAGATGAACAGTATCTCGTGGAGTCCCGTTTTGCGGTACGCCACACCCCTCCCGATCAACAGGACCCCCGTTTCGACCGTAGGAGGTCCGTTTCGTCTGTTTTGCGGTACGCCACACCCCTCCCGATCAACAGGACCCCCGTTTCGACTGTAGGAGGTATGTTTCCTCCGTTTTGCGGTATGCCACAACCCTCCCGATCAACAGGACCCCCGTTTCGACCGTAGGAGGTCCGTTTCCTCCGTTTTGCGGTACGCCACACCCCTCCCAATCAACAGGACCCCCGTTTCGACCGTAGGAGGTCCGTTTCGTTCGTTTTGCGGTACGCCACACTCCTCCCGATCAACAGGACCCCCGTTTCGACCGTAGGAGGTCTGTTTCCTCCGTTTTGCGGTACGCCACACCCCTCCCCATGAACACGACGCATTCCGTTGCCTCCCCATGAACACGACGCATTTCGTTGCCTCCCCACGAACATGACGACGATGCTATTTCTCTGTTCCGACCCAGCCATGTACACGAGCCCTGGCTGTACATATGCGCGAGTAGGCTTTCGAGGCCCCGCCCGTATGTACACATATGTGGCCGTATTTTCTTTCTTGCACCCTGGCCGCTGTACGTACGTGTACATGCTACGTGCGCGCCTCTACTACGACACGTGCGCGCCTCTACATCCACCAGTATATATGTATGTACACGTTTGCGACCAGAATGATAATGCTACGTACGCTTCGACCAGCTGGGTCCCAACTATCAGGCACTTCCTTGCCTGCGAAGATGTAGCTGGTGGGTCCCAGCAGTCAGGGGACCGAGTCGTTTTTTTTTGCCCGGACGAACTTCCTTGCGTGTGAAGATGTAGCTGGTGGGTCCTAGCAGTCAGGGGGAAACGTTTTTTTTTCGCGAAATACAGTGGCCCGTCCGGTGGGTCCCAGCTGTCAGGTGGAGGAATCATTATTTTCCGCGTAATAAGGAGGCACTTCCTTACTGCGGCCGTGGACCCAGCTGTCAGCCTCTCCACGTACAGTCCACGTCCGATGGAAGTCGTTCCTTGACCACGTTGACCACACCGCGCCTAGAGCACCAGGGCGGTGGACGATGGCGAGGCCTAGGAAGGGGACGACGGGGAGCCGGGGAAGACGCGGCAGTGAAAGCCCGCGCGGAGAGGAGTACGAGGGTTCACTGGTTCGGCTGCGGTGTGAGGCTGCCGTCGCTGCAGGGCCTGGCCAGTGGTGGGAATAGTAGGGGCGGTGAGGCCTCCACGGCAGCACAGCCGGCCACGGGAGGCAGGAGCATGCGGCACGACCGGCACTGCTTTGGGCGGCTGGAGCAAGAAGACCAGAGGTTGAAGAAGAACTACGGCCGTTGGATGGACATCGTACGGTCACTGGAGCTAGAATCGTTCATATTGACTAAAGTTGACAAAGGCCCCCGTCCCAGTCAACTTAGTAGGCCCACAAGTCAGCCTCCCACCATGGTGGGTCCCAGCTAGCAGGGGGAGTATTCATTTTTTTTGTGTAATAAGGAGGCACTTCCTTGCGTGTGAAGATATAGCTGGTGGGTCCGAGCTGTCAGCGGCGGTAACTTTTTTTCGCGAAATACAGAGGCCCTTTCGATGGGTCCCTGATGTCAGGTGGAGGAATCATTATTTTGCGCGTAATAAGGAGGCATTTCCTTGCGTGCGGCCGTGGACCCAGCTGTGGGCCTCTCCACGTACAGTCCACCTCAGATGCATGTCGGTCGTTGACCACGTTGACCAGGCCGCGCCGAGAGCACCAGGGTGGTGGACGACGGCGAGGCCTAGGAAGGGAACGACACGGAGGCGGGGAAGACTCGGCAGTTGTTTCCCATGAGGAGGGGAGTACGACTGTACGAGGGTTTACTGGTTCGTCTGCCGTCACCGGAGAATAACAACAGGTGTGGGTGAGTAGAGGGATGGCTAGGCCAGCGATGGGAGTACGGTGGGGCGGTGAGGCCTGCGCGGCAGCAGAGCCGGCCGCGGGGAGGAGGGAGCAGGCAGTCCCGCCGGCGCTTGTTTGAGCGGCTAGAGCAGGAAGAGCAGAGATTGAAGAAGCACGACGGCCGTTGGATGGCCATCCAACAGTCACTGCTTATGCGTCAACCTTTTTTTTAGGAAGGCCTCAAATCTGTGGAAAACAACATACAACCCATCTGCCATTATTTCTAATAATTTATAGCCCATTTGATAATTATTAAGGTTTTTTTTGGAGCCCATATTCTTTTTGTTAGCATTACAGCCCATATTGTGGCCACGGTTAAAAAATTATACGAAATTTTGCATATTTTGGTGCGGTCCGAACTCTTTTTAATCCCAAAATTTCGACTCACATTCAAACTGATTTTAGAAATAAATGTATGTCAATATAAAATCCAACAAATTCTCCACGCATAAAAATTAATGTAATTTAAAATGTTGAAATTAAAAAAAGATATTTGAAACTAATTGCCGGTTTGATGTGTTTAAAAAATGTACAGCCCATTTCTCATTACTGATGGGCCATTTTCTCGGCCAGCCGAATGAAAGCTCTCCACGTCTTGAAAGATTTGCAGTCCAACAGGCTTGACAAAGCGACTTACTTGGCAAATCACAAAAAAACTGGGCTGTGGCCGTGGACCCAGCTGTCAGCCTCTCCACGTACAGTACTCTTCCGATGGAAGTCGTTCCTTGACCACGTTGACCATGCCGTGTGGAGAGCCCACGGCGGTGGACGACGGCGAGGCCTAGGAAGGGGAAGACGCGGAGCCGGGGAAGACGCGGCAGTGGAAGCCCGCGCGAAGAGGAGTATGAGGGTTCACTGGTTCGGCTGCGGTGTGAGGCTGCCGTCGCCGCAGGGCCTGGCCAGCGGTGGGAATAGTAGGGGGCGGTGAGGCCTCCGCGGCAGCATAGCCGGCCATGGGAGGCAGGAGCATGCGGCACGCCCGGCGCTGCTTTGGGCGGCTGGAGCAAGAAGACCAGAGGTTGAAGAAGCACTACGGCCGTTGGATGGACATCGTACGGTCACTGGAGCTAGAATCGTTCATATTGACTAAAGTTGACAAAGGTCCCCGTCCCAGTCAACTTAGTAGGCCCACAAGTCAGCCTCCCACCATGGTGGGTCCCAGCTAGCAGGGGGAGTATTCAATTTTTTCGTGCGTAATAAGGAGGCACTTCCTTGCATGCGAAGATATAGCTAGTGGGTCCGAGCTGTCAGCGGCGGTAACGTTTTTTTCGCGAAATACAGAGGCCCTTTCGGTGGGTCCCTGATGTCAGGTGGAGGAATCATTATTTTGCGCGTAATAAGGAGGCATTTCCTTGCGTGCGGCCGTGGACCCAGCTGTCGGCCTCTCCACGTACAGTCCACTTCAGATGCATGTCGGTCGTTGACCACGTTGACCAGGCCGCGCCGAGAGCGCCAGGGCGGTGGACTACGGCGAGGCCTAGGAAGGGGACGACGGGGAGCCGGGGAAGACGCGGCAGTGGAAGCCCGCGTGGAGAGGAGTACGACTGTACGAGGGTTTACTGGTTCGTCTGCCATCGCCGGAGAATAACAGCAGGTGTGGGTGAGTAGAGGGATGGCTAGGCCAGCGATGGGAGTACGGTGGGGCGGTGAGGCCTACGCGGCAGGAGAGCCGACCGCGGAGAGGAGGGAGCAGGCAGTCCCGCCGGCGCTTGTTTGAGTGGCTGGAGCAGGAAGAGCAGAGATTGAAGAAGCACGACGGTCGTTGGATGGCCATCCAATAGTCACTGCTTGTGCGTCAACCTTTTTTAGGAAAGCCTCAAATCTGTGGAAAATAGTATACAGCCCATCTGCCATTATTTCTAATAATTTACAGCCCATTTGCTAATTATTAAGGTTTTTTGGAGCCCATATTCTTTTTGTTAGCATTACAACCCATATTGTGGCCACGGTTAAAAAATTATACGAAATTTTGCATATTTCGGTGCGGTCCGAACTGTTTTTAATCCCGAAATTTCGACTCACATACAACTGATTTTAAAAATAAATGTATATCAATATAAAATCCAATAAATTCTCCAAGCATAAAAATTAATGTAATTTAAAATCTCAAAATGAAAAAAAATAGATATTTGAAAATAATTGCCGGTTTGATGTGTTTAAAAAATATACAGCCCATTTGTCATTACTGATGGGCCATTTTCTTGGCCAGCCGAATGAAAGCTCTCCTCGTCTTGAAAGATTTGCAGCCCAACAGGCCTGACAAAGCGACTTACTTGGCAAATCACAGAAAAACTGGGCTGAGGCCGTGGATACAGCTGTCAGCCTCTCCACGTACAGTACTCTTCCGATGGAAGTCATTCCTTGACCACGTTGACCACGCCGCGCGGAGAGCACCACGGCGGTGGACGACGGCGAGGCCTAGGAAGGGGGCGACGCGGAGCCGGGGAAGACGCGGTAGTGGAAGCCCACGCGGAGAGGAGTACGAGGATTCACTGGTTCGGCTGCGGTGTGAGGCTGCCGTCGCCGCAGGGCCTAGCCAGCGGTGGGAAATGTAGGGGGCGGTGAGGCCTCCGCGGCAGCACAGCCGGCCACGGGAGGCAGGAGCATGCGGCACGACCGGCGCTGCTTTGGGCGGCTGGAGCAAGAAGACCAGAGGTTGAAGAAGAACTACGGCCGTTGGATGGACATCGTACGGTCACTGGAGCTAGAATCGTTCATATTGACTAAAGTTGACAAAGGCCCCCGTCCCAGTCAACTTAGTAGGCCCACAAGTCAGCCTCCCACCATGGTGGGTCCCATCTAGCAGGGGGAGTATTCATTTTTTGTGCGTAATAAGGAGGCACTTCCTTGCGTGCGAAGATATAGCTGGTGGGTCCGAGCTGTCAGCGGCGGTAACGTTTTTTCGCGAAATACAGAGGCCCTTTCGGTGGGTCCCTGATGTCAGGTGGAGGAATCATTATTTTGCGCGTAATAAGGAGGCATTTCCTTGCGTGCGGCCGTGGACCCAGCTGTCAGCCTCTCCACGTACAGTCCACTTCAGATGCATGTCGGTCGTTGACCACGTTGACCAGGCCGCGCCGAGAGCGCCAGGGCGGTGGACGATGGCGAGGCCTAGGAAGGGGACGACGGGGAGCCGGGGAAGACGCAGCAGTGGAAGCCCGCGCGGAGAGGAGTACGACTGTTTGAGGGTTTACTGGTTCGTCTGCCATCGCCGGAGAATAACAGCGGGTGCGGGTGAGTAGAGGGATGGCTAGGCCAGTGATGGGAGTACGGTGGGGCGGTGAGGCCTGCGCGGCAGCAGAGCCGGCCGTGGGTAAGAGGGAGCAGGCCTAGACGGGGGAGCCCAAAACCACGTCCAACACTTGCCAAAACTTCGTCCCTCGTTTTCTCTGTGTTTCGCACACTCGACATTGTGTGGGCATTTTGACTGTGCATCATATGAAGATGTGCTATGCATGAGTGTTGATTAGCATGATGTTAACTAGCTGGTAGTTCCATTTTCGACCATGAATAAAACTTCCAACATGATGTTAACCATGTTTGAAAAGGCCGTGTTAATATAAATGCTCTGCCTCTGAAAGTTGCAGTTTCTTTCTGAAACTGAACTTGCAGTTTCTTATCTGAAACTGAAACTTGCAGTTTCTTCTCTGAGAATCACATTGTCTGCACTTTTATACTCCTATGAAACTACATTTTTTTAAGTGCTAAAAATAGATCTCTAGAATTCATAAAATATTTCATATGCTCAATACTGCAAATCTGAAATTCAAAAGACATTCATATCTGAAAGTACTCTCAAAATACACAACACAAAACACAATTCACAACCTGCAAATACTGACAACCCTAAGCTCCTCCTGACAATTCACAACCTGCCCGACTATTGGGCTGGGGGGGCAGCCCCCTCCTATTCCTCGGCGGCAGACAGCCGCCCCGTGAGACGATGTGAACGGCGAGGGAGACGATGGCGGGGAAGCGTCGTCGGGCCAACTGCTTTTCTCCTCTTGCAGTTGGGTTCGGTCGACGAAGACTCCACCGGCTCGCTCTGGCAGGACACCCTCACAAACGGCACCCTGTAGATGTTCGATCCTTCAATCTCTGGTGGATGCTCCATCTGGGATCGATACTCCCACCACCGCTCCCTCACGATCGGATTCGGTGAATCTGTTTGCTCCATGGCCTAGAGGAGCAGCTCTATGTACTCCGGCGCGACTCCCTCCGGGAGTATCGCCGCCTTTTCGCTCTGTTGCAGATATTTGGCCATGGATGTCGCCGTCGCCGCTAGTTGGTCCTTGTTGTCAAACCAAGACTGTATCTCCAACATCCTAGCTAGCTTCATAGGGTCGCCGTCTGTGATCCTCACGTATCGGTTGTACTCCTCCATCGATCTACTTCTCCACAGCACCTTCACTCGCCGGCGGTGGTTTTTGAATGGAAGAGGAGAGAAGCAGCGCTGGTTTTGGATTAGAACGGGAGAGGAGCGACGCTGGTTTTGGACTGGAACAGGAGAGGAGGGGCGGTGGTTTTGAAATGGAAGAGGAGAGGAGCGGCACTGCATTTAGATTGGAACAGGAGAGGAGCGGCGGTGGTTTAAGAGGAGAAGAGCGGAAGAGCGGTGCTCGTCTTGGAAGTATTTTTTTGTTGTTTTGCGTATTTTGGGTCAAAGTTTGACCACGTACTGTATTTGACAAGCAAAATGTGAATGCATGTCACCAAAAATTGTATCGTTTGGTTCGTATCTGAATGTACTTTCAAATTATATTATTTTTGCAACGTATAACATATATTTTATGTGCGAAAATCATGGTCAATTATGACCCAGAATAAAAGGGAGACTAGTTAATGTGGGGTCTCTTTCTTAATTGAAGGGTAAATTGATTTTGATTTTGATCCAGTCACAGCGCGCCGGCCCTCTCATCCAATCCTAAATCGCTGCCGCACGCTCCTCTCCCTCTTCTCCATTGCAAAACCACCTCCTGTCCTCTCCATCATCTCCATTCGAAAACCACTGTCTCGCCTCTCCCTCTTCTGATCTTCTCCATTGCAAAACCACCTCCTCTCCTCTCCATCATCTCCATTCCAAAACCACCGTCTCGCCTCTCCCTCTTCTGATCTTCTCAATTGCAAAACCACCTCCTCTCCTCTCCATCATCTCCATTCCAAAACCACCGTCTCACCTCTCCCTCTTCTCTATTGCAAGACCACCGTCTCTCCTCCCATCTTCCAAAGCTAGCACCGGACCACTCAGAAGGACATCTATGGAGAGGATGCAGCAGCGAATCAGGCAGATCGCAGGCGGCGACCAGGCAAAGTTAGCCAGGTTGAAGGAGATCCTTAGTTGGTTTGACAATGAGTGGGAGATTTGGGGGACGGTGCGGGCCATGTGGCAATGTATGTGAAAGAGCGAGACGGCGGCGATGAGGGCGGCGATGTACATGTACTCCTCGGCGGCAGTCACGCCGCAGTCGTCCGAGTTCATCGAGTATCTCCTCTGGGCGATGGAGCAGACAGATTCGCCCGAGGCGACAGTCAGGCGGAGGTGGTGGGCGTACAGCTTGAAGGTCGAGCACCTAGAGGATAATGAATCGATCGAGTATGGTGTGCCGTTCGTGAGGGTGCAGAGCCAGCCGGAGCCACAGTATATTCGTTCTCCCACCGCAAGAGGAGGCCGGATGGCGCGACGTCGCTTCCCCGCCGTTCTCCACGGTTCCCTCGACGCTCGCCTCGTTTCAACGGCGGCGGTAGGGTTTAAGGTAAGCTTCGCACTAACCTAATTTTCCACCTGCTCATGCTTACAATCAGTGTGTCAGCTAATGAAAATCATGCTTACAATCAGTCTCTGAGTACTAGATTCGAGTGCATGAACTAGTTTTACCTCTTAAACGTAAAAAAAATTAGGTGGTTTTCGAACAGCCGATCGATCCTATCTACGAGGGGGCCTGAGAAATAGTAAAAGATACAAATGCAGCGACGTCAGGAGCTCGAGAAGTAGAACAAGGCCGGTTTCGAATGAAGTTATACCTGATGGTCGCCGGGATGTCGCTAGGTGGGCGGCGGAAAGCCGGATCTGCCCACACTACGGCAGCGAGGAAGAAGGAGTCGGAGGCCCTCCCTCGCCAGCGGTGCTTGGGAGAGAACGGCAAGGCAGGCTGATCGGGACGCGCCCAGCAGTGGGTAAGAGCCGTCGCCGAGGAAGACCACATGAATGTTGCACCTTCTCACCTTCCCCGGCGGAGAGGATCCGGCTGGATCTGTGACCAGCGGTGAGCAGAGAGAGAGAGAGTGTGTGGCCACCGCTGTCGTGTTTAGATCTGGAGAGGCCGAGACAGTGTGAAGAGAGCAACACTAGCAAGCAATCACGGAGGCTCCTGCCTATATAGTGGAGTAGTACTAGTTTTCTTTTGTCTACCGGAGCCGGCTTGACCTCATCAATGACTGTCGAGAAGTCTTCATGCACGTGCCCGGAGGCGCAGTTGTCGTCATTTTGATCTGAAGCGCCGGATTATAACATATAACATGAAACAATGCCACATGACAAGAAATCATAACCTCACTGCCCAAAGGAGACAACATGAATCCCGACGGACAAACTAGACGAGGAACAAAGCTCAAATTAAAGATAAACTCGTAGAAAAGGGGTCCGTCGATAGATGTCCTAATTAACATAACCGGCTTGACCTAGATGGCAGCCGAGTAGTCACTGTTCGTGCATGTGCCCCCAATGACTAGCCCAACTCAGTTGTCGCTATTTAACCCTCGCAGTGATCCGAAGCACATGACACCTAATTTTGCGAGATGACAAGAAACCTTTTTTTAGATTTCTCACCACAACTACAGCCATGTACAACACAGCCTGCACGATATGTAGACGATAGCCAATCCAGGCGTGTCTGCTGGAGTCTGGTCACATGCATGGACGAACTGATCTTCCGTGTCTTGCAGGGATCGTCCAGGCACCAACGTAGTACAACACTTCTCTAGTACTATCGCTCATCTCCCTCTTCTATTAAGTCACCCGACTTGCGGGGCCGGGGAGTGTGCCTATGGTCGGTTCTCAATTGCCATCCCACATCTGTGTGCAAACGCAATATGACGCGCGTTCCATTCGGAGAGTAGCGTGCCAGACCGACCGACCGTCTGGGGTGCGACGCGAACGCGACGGGCGTGCTGTATACTCCGTACATGTGTACCGCCGTTTTCTAGACGCTTTGCTCCATGGCGCGGGCGCAATCCATGGATACAAAATTAGTATACTGTATACTATTTAAAAGTCGAGGGCGGTGCTTTTCCTGCGCGGTAGGCGGCGGGGCAGTTCCGCCTAGTCGGTTCGACAGAGACGCGAGAAGACGAGGGAGACCCCTACCCTAGGGTGCCCTAGGTAGCTGCCGCACGCATCATTGTTTTCTCTTTTATTTATGCTCTTGCGCCCTAGAGTGAAATGATGGTTGCTTCGTCCGTCCAGCTTAATGCGGGAAAGGTGGGGCTTTGTGATTTGACCCCTCATCGCTTATTTTCTACTATTGCGGCGCTACGACCGGGGTGCCTCCAATTCCAACCGCTGCTCCGAACTGTAATTTGGTGCATCGCACGTGGAACAAGACGGTGGATGAGCCACATGTTGGCCAAAGGGGTCCTGTTAAGTGTGTCACCATTTCGTGTGCGGACTGACCCTGCTTGAGTTGCTACGCCAACACGACAGGAGCAGCCTACCACTTGGTTTTGCTCTTGGTGAATCCCGACTATATTAATCTAAAAAGATACGTGCTGAACTACCCTCTCTGTCTCGGTTTTTTTATTTTTAGGCGTCTCGGTTTATAGGGCCTGCACGTAGTTCTAGGTCATCCATTTGACTAACTAAATATGAGTTACTATGTCACAAAAAGTATATCATTGGATCCTTAAGCGGATGTAGTTGTATTTAAAAGTCGAGGGTGGGGCTTTTCCTGCGCAGTAGGCGGGGCAGTTCCGCCTAGTCGATTCGACAAAGACGCGAGAAGACGAGGGAGTAGGCTGCTACAAACGTAGGGCTGTGTGATTTGACAGCGAGTTACTGCTGGACAGGTGGGGCCCCGTGATTTGACTTGCCATTATCATTTTAACTGCGGCGCTACGACCGGCGTGAGTCTCCCGATTCCTGACCACCTCCATACAGGTGCCTCTCCCATTGCTCCACCATGTAGTAGAGGCTGGCTCTTGCATGAGAGCCTACTTCTCCACTTTTTCCTTGCCTCTCTTTCCTCCACATATGCAAAAATGCCATGTAAAGCGCACTATTGTACTTACTTTTACTTGCTCCTACAGGTGCTTAAGCTTGCCACATAGGCAGAAAGTCTGATGTGGCAAGTTAATCAAGAAGAGAGAGAGACTAGTTTGGTGACCCAAGGAAGAAACGGTGCTAAGCGCGTGTACCTAGGTGAAAAGACAATTTTGAGTCTATAGCTAATTAAATGAAGCAAACTTAGCAACCCCCATTTCATTGGAAGAGGTCACTCCTTGGCAAATGCAATAAATACTAGTACTCCCTGTTTCCCATAATATAAGAATGTTTTTGGCACTACACTAGTGTCAAAAACGTTCTTATATTATGGGACGGAGGGAGTACGAAGAAAGAGATAGAGAGGAGTAAAAAAATACACTTATAGCCAACCTTATAGCCAACCTTGTTGTAGTATGAGTGACTAAGCGATGACTATGTATGACATGCCAACTTCAGATAGCCTAACGCACCGTGTTAAATCTCCAAGGGCACGACCGCGCGAGCGACGTGACGGTCGTGGTAGGCGCGACCATGATACGGGCTGCTAGCAGCCCTTGGATCTGAGATCAAACGGTCGCATGCTAAGTTGCTAAAAATTTGCAGAATAACCCTCCAGGATAGGATATTCACCCATAGGTCTAGAATCACGCCATGCAACCGTTCGATCTCAGATCCAAGGGCTCTCGGAAGCCCGTATCATGGGAGAATGGAAAGCCACTACCCTGCCGTTCGCACGCTGGCAGTTCGCTCCTACTCGTCCCCGCACGTCCTTCAATACTATGGCGGTTCGCTCCTAGTCGTCCCGTCCATTCACATTATGGCAGTTCCACTAATCCTAACCCTCCTCCCAAATCCATGGCGTCCCAAATCTCCACGATCGGCGGTGAGTACAAGGTTAGAACCATCACTGGCGATGAGTTCGACATCATCTACACCCGTTCTTCCGCGACGATGAAAGGATGCCTTTCTCGCTTCAGACGCATGTTCGAAGACTCAGATGATGAGTGGGTCGCTGGGCTAGATGCTGAGTACACCACAGTCCTGGGACGAGAGAAGGATCTAAAGGACGAAGAGAGGAAGAAGCCCGCCGTGATCCAGGTTTGCGTGCATGACTTATGCTTGGTCTACCACATATGCCATGCCGACGTTGAGTGCCAGGATTTTAAGGACTTCCTCGAGGGCAACCTAGTCAAATTCATTACTGAAGACTTTGGTAACGACAAAGAAGTCCTGCAGCGGATAGGCCTCGTTGTAGGCAACACCTTCGACCTCCAAAAGAATCGGCTGGTGTCCTCTCGTCAGCCTTCAATGCTGACCCTGGCAGGAGCCATGGTTCATCCTTCATACGGTAAACTGGAGAAACCTCCATACACATTTCATCGTCATGCATGGAAGCGGAATGTACTAGATATAGGCCACATCCACTACGCTGCAATGGATGGCTACCTTTGCTTCAATATCTACAAGGGTTGGATGAAGAGCAACAGCCAAGTGTGTGGTTCAAGCAAAGAAGTATCGGCCAAGAGGAAGAGGGACAAGGACGAAGTCAAGGACATGGACGAGGACTCCGAGTAACGTGGCAGCGTCGTTGCTCATGGTGGTTCTAATGCAGTGTCTACCGGAATAGTTGCAAAGTTTAATTTCAGGTGTGCTTAATTTAATTTGAGGGGTGTGTTGTGCAGAGCCCCCAGCAGAACTATGTTATGTTTCTTCTCGTTACTTTAACTCTTCAGTATGTACATACTAGTATTTCTTACATTTCATCTTTTAGTTGGTATAGTACTACCACTCGTTTCTTCACATTATATACGTACGATATGTATGGCCAACATCATATAGCCAGCAGTTTAGTTGTCAAAGAATTTCAGGGTGCTTAGTTTTGTCAAAGAATTCCAGGATGCTTAGAGGGTGCTTGGATCCAAGGGACTTATTTTAGTCTGACTAAAAATAGTCTCTTTAAGAGGCTAAAGTTCCAAGCACCCCTGACTAAAGAGGGGCTAAAACTAGTCTTGAGACTAAAAAATTTTAGTCAGGGGTACCCCTACTAAAATGTGGATTAGTCCTCTCTCTACTCATTTAACTCCTCTCCTTTAACACAGGCGAGTTCTGGATTGGAGGGTTTGGAGGATAATAAATGCTCATTAACTTGATTTTAGCCTTTTTAGTATTTGGATCCAAGCATGGGTGAGGCTAGCATGTTTTAGTCCCACTACTTTTAGTCATGGGACTAAAACGTATCCAAGCACCCTCTTAGTTTTATTCGAGGGGTGGGTTGTGCTAGACACCATTATTGTGACTAGCCTTTTTAATAGTACTATATGCATAATTTGGCGACGAGCGCTCTCTATATGTACCACCTTTTTTTTAATTTCAAGTTTTGCTCCATGGCGCAATCCATCGATACTACTGCTGTACAAAAGTATACATTTTTTAAAAGGCTAGAGGGCGGGGCAGTCTAGCTTTGTCGGTTTCACGAGAGGCGAGGGCCTTTGTGATTTGACGGCTCATTACTGCTGGAAGGCGGGGCCTTGTGATTTGACTGCTCGTATAAATGCGCCGACGACCTGATCGAGGAGGAGCAAAGAACCGTGCGGTATACTCAAGTTTTCCACTGGAGTAGTACTGCGACGGAGGAGCACAAAACACGGCAGCCCAGTGCCATATGGCGATAAAAAATGATCTAATTTGCTAGTCATCTCATTGTTAGCATTGTTCTATTCATTCCCTCAAAAAAATTGTTCTATTCATGCCTCGCAGAGAACGTGACACGTGCGGCGAAACACCGAAGCAAAAGATGAAACACAGGAGCAAAAGAAGAAGGAAGATTATCACCCCAAATGATCTAATTCGCCGCGGAGTCGTAACTGCTTCTTCATCGCCTCCACGACCTCCATCTCCTTGCGCGTCTCCTCCGCCATCTTCTTCATTTTGTCCATGACGCGGGATTTCTCGACGCGAGCCTTCATCATATGTTCCACGGCCGCATTACGTACCTTGACAGCAGCCGGGTGCTCGATGCGGAGCTTCGCCAACTCCTCCTTCTGTTCCATGAGGAGGGCCTGCAGCATCTTCATCGAGGAACTACTATTCTCATGCAGCTTTTTCCAGCCGGCGTTTTTCTCCTTCAACAAGTCGATCTCGTGGCAGAGCTTCGCCTTGTCCTCCTGAAGTCGCAGGATTTCGCCGGTCGCCTTCTTCTCCGAGGCAATGCTCTTCTTCAGCAGCATCACCAAGCCGGCGGTCAACTCCCCCTGCTGATTGAGCTCAGCGGGCATGTCGTCGAGGCTCTCCTTCAGCAACTCCATCAAGCCTTGGATGAACTCCTTCTGCTTATTGAGCTGATCGGGCATGCCTTCGAGGGATAACGACTCCAGCTCCGCTGGCTCGGCATGTTCGCCTCCGCGGCTAGGGCGCTCCTGGGAGCCATCGCCTGCCCGTGAGAGATCTATCGAGGTCTCTGCGTGGCGGCGAGCCCTCTTTTTTTGCAGCCTTGGTTGTTGCTCCCTTGTTACGAGTAGTTCTCGACCTAGAGCTCTGCTCACCGGCCATGGCAACGACGGACGAAGAAGAAGCACTTATGAGGAGGAAAGGTAGAGTAATTTTCGGTTAGGTAGTTCCCCTTTTTATAACCTAAGTACTAGCACTAGTACTAATACCTACATAGTGGGAACACGTTCAGGTTTGGTACGTACTAGTAGGTGTGAGCAGGCTTTCGAATGTGATGGTAACAAGGTAAAGATTAATTGATGGTTTTGGTTTCGAGGCCCGAAATGTCACAGCCCCAGATCAACCCTTGCTTGATTTTTCTTGCATCCATGCATCATGTTTAAATTCAAACGAAATTTGAATTGAGGAATTTTCAAAGCCTCAGAAACCTTTTAAAAATGATCAACATTAAAATCTTCTCAAAGAAGCCCAAGAAAATGTTCCTGTTAAACCTTGAAAAATATTGGCAAGAATGACATTCAAACCAATATTTTTGGAATCACAGAAATATTTATTTTGGGCCTTTTTGAATTAAATCAATGACATATTTGGGTTGGATTTATTTCTGTTACATAAGAAATAAAGTTCATATATTTTTGTGAGTTGCCTGTGACCTTGGACTAGTTTCTGAGCTCACATAACAAATTACAGAAAGTTTAGAAAATGATCTGATGTTTTAAATCAAGTCAAAACAAATAGCAGAAAAATTAGAAAAGAGAAATAAAAGTCGGAAGAGAGAGAGAACCTTACCTGGGCCTTACCTGCAGCCCAAGTGGCTAGGCCAGCCCACCTGGCCCATGCCAGTCACCACCTACCTTTGCCAGTAGGCAGAGGAGGGGGACAGCGCACCGCCGCCGAGCACGCGCCCGCGCCACCTCCTGCTTCCCCGGCCCCTCCTGGCGACGCCACGACGACGCCCCGAAGCCCCTGTCTCCTCTCCCTCGCTCGCTGCACTCTCTCCCCTCCCCTGTCCCTCTCGCGCGCACACACCCGAGCGGAGCTCGTCGACGCCGCTCGCCGTAGCCATGGCCACCGGCCACCCCTCGCCCCGCCGATGAGTCCACGAGCTCCGCCTCGACGCCTTGAAGCTCCCCCTCAACGCGAGCATCGTCGGACGCCCTGTCGCCTCGCCATCGACCCGTCGTCTCCGCGCACGGCCGTGCATCGCCGCCGCCAAATTCCGACGCCGTCCGTGCCTCCCCGAGCTCGCCGAGAACCTCTTCGTGACCGCGGTGAGCCCCCGGTCATTTCCCCCTAACCCTGTCCCCGTTTGGTTGCCGTAGCACCATACCCCACGAGCACCGAAGCTCGCCGCCGCCATTGCCAACGAGCTCCGTGCTCCTGAGCTCGGCCGCTCGCCCGAGCATCACCAGCGTGCTTGCCGCGCTCCTGTGAACCTGAAGCACCCGGCCGTTCGCCCCGCCGTGCCCCACAGCCCCGTTCCCAACCTCGCCCGAACTCCGGCGGCCGCAAAGAGCCCGCCGTCGTCAACTCCGTCCACCCAGACCCTCCCGCGTGTTCCATTGGATGGGCGCGAGTGCTAGCTACCCATAGCACCCATCCGCGCGTCGAATGGACGCCGGAGCCGCGATTCCGGCGTGCCTCCGCCGTGGCCAGAGGTCACCGGCGGCTAAGCGCCGGCCTAACCCCGATTAGGCTAGTGCTAATGATGCCCTGTGCAATTGACATGCGGGCCCCACTGTATAATTAACCAGCTAACAAAAATAGATTAAATTAATCTAAGTCCAGTGGCCCACGTGTCAGTTTGACTAGGCTGACGTGGCCGTTGACCTGGCCCCACTGGTCAGCCACTGTTCCTGCCCTGTCACACTGACATGTGGACCCCACTGGTCAGGTTTGACCTGACCGGGTTAGTTGACCTGCTGACGTCACACTGACGTCAGGCTGACGCAGTAAAGCATTATCTGGATTTAAGTTTATTCAGGAAATTCCAGAAAATAGTATAAACTTCTAAAAATCATATAAAATCAACCGTAGCTCAGAATGAAATAATTTATATATGAAAAATTATCAGAAAAATGCAATCTATCCATCTGTATCATTTTCATGCATGTCAAACTAAGTTATACCTGCTGTATAGGTGAAAACATGATAATGACATTATAAATGCTAAATATGGAGTTTGCATATGAACCCTTAGTTCATATGGACCTCATTTAAACTGTTGCTAGATGCATTAGTGTAAATCATAACATTCTTGACATGTCATGACCATGCATCATACTGTCGCATTGCATTGATTGTGTCCTTCTCTGTTTGCCGGTAACCGTCCCCTCTCAGTAGCCGATGCTCTGATGACGTGATCGATGACACCGATGAAGAACTATAATATCTTCAGAAGTGTCAGGCAAGCATAACCCCCTTGTTCATTCTGATACAATCCCACTCTCTCGCTCTTGCTCTCTTTACTGCATTAGGACAACAACGATTCAACTGTTACTTGTTGCGGTAGTTGAACCCCTTATCCTCTGCATGACCTGTCATTGCCACAGTAAATAGATGAAACCCACTAGCATGAGTAGGAGTTGTTTGAGCCCTGATGTGCCTACTCATTCATGCTTGTTTGTCATGCCTGCTACTGCTTAGAGTTGAGTCGGGTCTGATTCGTCGGGGATGAATTGGAATGGTGATGAACATGTCCTACTGTGTGTGAGCTAAGTGTGTGAACACGATTTGGTAAAGGTTGCGGTGAGAGGCCATGTAGGAGTACATGGTGGGTTGTCTCATTGAAGCCATCCTCAGGAACTGAGTTCTGTGTTTGTGATCCATGATACAGTTACTACCACGCATTGGGCCCGAAACCAATGGACCCTCTCGGCTTCTTAATCACCCTTGTCCTCTGTCCAGGAGTTGCAAGTAGTTTCTGGTGTTTGTAGTATGCTGGAGGCCGTGGACAGCGCTGACCGAGGGGTGGGCTGTGATGCGGTAGGCACGTGGCACGGTGTACCGGGCGCCCGTTTGGTGTCTCGGGAACCCTGCACACATCGTTCGGGGCCGTATGTGGAAACCTCGGCCGGACTCCCTGCGGATGGAACCTGAATAGGCGATAAACCTGGACTAGAGACTTGAGTGTTTAGGTAGGCTGTGGCCGACTCCCTCGCCAGGCTTCCGCTTGAAGGTTGCCGAGGTACACGACGTGTACATGGTGGTAAGTGGCGAGAGCGTGTGTGATGAAGTACACCCCTGCAGGGTTAATATGATCTATTCGAATAGCCGTGTCCGCGGTAAAGGACTTCTGGGTTGCCTATAACAGTTCATAGACAAGTGAAAGTGGATACTCTAAAATGCGCAAGATAAGCGTGAGTGCTATGGATGGCGTTCTCGTAGGGAGACGGGAGCGGATCCATAGTGGAGTATTGATATGGTGAATATGTGGACTCGTGTGCGCCACCTCAAAAGAGTTACTTGCAGTCGTAGTTAGGATAGCCACCGAGTCAAAGCTGGCTTGCTGCAGTTAAACTCCACCACCCCCTTTGTTGATACCGATGCATATGTAGATAGTTCTGATGTAAGTCTTGCTGGGTACATTTGTACTCACGTTTGCCTATTTTATGTTTTGCAGAGAGACGCCAGTCTCGCTAGTAGTTCCGTGTGGACTTCGACGTTTAGCTTGATACCTCAGCTACGATCTTGTGCCCTCGGCAGGATCTAGTAAATAGTCAGGCTTCTCAGCCTTTTTCATTTGTAGATGTCTGTACTCAGACATGTTGAGCTTCCGCATGTGCTTTGACTTGTATGCTCTGAATGTTGGGTCATGAGACCCATGTTTGTAATATCTGGCTCTTCGGAGCCTAATGAATAAATACTCTGAGTCGTAGAGTCTTGTTGTGATGCCATGTTGTATTTGCACATATCGAGCATATTGCGTGTATGATTGAAATGCTTGGTATGTGTGGGATCCGACAACCTAAGTTGTTTATCCTTGGTAGCCTCTCTTATGGGGAAATGTAGTCTTGTGCTTCCATGAGCCATAGTAGTCCGCTACAGCCCGGTTCACCGGAGTCCTGCTAGCCCAGCACTACTGCTCCGGACCACTTGACTGGCCGGCATGTGATTCACTTCGTTCCTGTGTCTGTCCCTTCGGGGAAATGTCACGCGGTGACATTCCAGAGTCCTGCCTAGCCTGCTACAGCCCGGATTCCCGGAGTCCTGTTAGCCCAGTGCTACAGCCCGGATTCACACGCTGCTGACCGACATGCTCGATGTTGATTCATGTATGCCTGTCCCCGTAAGTTAGTGCCACTTTGGGTTCACGACTAGTCATGTCGGCCCGGGTTCTCTGTCATATGGATGCTACCGACATTATCATATACGTGAGCCAAAAGGCGCAAACGGTCTCGGGCCATGGTAAGGCGACACCCGTGGGAATACCGTGCGTGAGGCCGCAAAGTGATATGAGGTGTTACAGGCTAGATCGGTGTGATTTGGAATCGGGGTCCCGACACGAAACGGCTCCCGATGAGTTTAGCGGAACATAAATTTAAGTACTACACTGCTCAAATGCGTAAATATTATGTTACTATCAAAAATTGGCACAAAATACGAAGGAGACCAATGGAAGTACTACTAGCAACCCATGATTTAACTACTCGCATGCACGCAGTGGAGTAATAATGTCTTTCTTCCGCCCTCACGTCCACTCAATTTGCATGCGCTGTATTAATTGACCATCAATGAAGTGAACGACTTTGCACGCGTCAAATTATCACATGGGGTGGATCTTGGTACAAAATTGCGTCCGCCCGTGTACCCGCGTGTGCGTGCGAGGGAATGAGTGCGTGCGTGGCGTGCGTGCACATCTTCGCTTCGTGCATGTACCGCCAGTATGGCTCAGGGAGGACGAGTACATTCTTCTGGAACCAGCAGCACATCACTTTGATCAATCCACGCAAGTAGGTCACGACAACGCCTCCACATGTGCCACATGGCTTCATGAACTATAAGAGAGACACTGTGTAGCGTGCCATTGGTATTCTAATTTACGTGTTTTGCACATACTCGAAGTACTAGTAAGGTACACGTGCATTGCACGCATGAGATTTTGCAACCAAATTATGAATAAATACCACACTATAGCATGTAAGCTCTGAGTCATATATGCCTGATGTAGCCCTTTGTTTAATTCTTATAGTTCATCTCATTCAAAATCAATTAGTTTTTATAAAAAAGCTAAGAACGCGGGAATAGGAAAAACATGGGATTATAGTGGAATGTCGTCTTGAATCCTACAGGATTGTACGAGTGTTTGATTGTGCATAGAAAAATGCAGAATTCTTTCAAAGAGGTTTGAGTGGATGGGATGTTTCCTATGAAATCTAGTGCAAATGAATCATATGGAAAAATTCCTATGGTTTACAATCCTACGAATCAAACAACCAAGATAGGAAAAATTCCTAATGATTAGAATCCTCCAAAATTCCTTTGAGAATCCTTTGAATCAAAGAAGCCCTTAATCTATTTTATGATTCATGGAATTGTGCGTTGTAAAGCATAAAGTAAAAACAAATAATGGCAATTCAACTAGAAAAAAAGTTTGGGCAGTTATGATACGGAAGATTCTAGAACAAAAGAGAACCACTGTTGTTTTGAGGTTTGTGCATTATGCTTAAGTTCAACCATGGAGTCTGCTAGATTGTACATGTGGCAAAATCCGGTGGGGGCTAGAAGATGGTGCGAGAGGCCGAGTGGAGGGAGACTATGAAGGAATGCACAAGTGCAAGATCGATATTTAGAGAGAGGGGGCGAACACGTGCGATGTTGCGTGCAGTGGCTGAGCCATGAAAAATAAATGAGCTAGGGGGCCAAGCATTGCTATTCCTTTACGAGAAGGGTCAATTCATGAACTTAAACCATTTTTAGCAGCAATTGTCTAATGATCACATTCATATTAGCCTCGATATATAGTGATGTTAGGGGGGAGGGGGGCAGGGCCCTTACTGCCCCCTGTCTTCGCCATTGTGCACACGTCTGAGAGATGAAGCAGAAGGCATGGATGATGAGAGGGGGACGTTGGATATATAATTAATGTGGGTGTATTAGCTATATATGTTAATCCTATATAGAGAGGTATAGATTGATCGATGTGGACGTGGGAAAGAGGGTGAGACCTCACTGGATATATCGATTGATCGGTTTGTGTGGAAAACTATGAAAGACCTAGCTATATACACACATACATAGAGGAACATCGATCATTGCGCATGCACGCGTGAGAGATAAAGAATGCCCGATATGATGGAGAGGGGGATGTGTGTGGGTGTGTGCCTTCATGGGAGACCGACCTCAAGAAAAAGATTGCATGCATGCGATGGATAATGCCGACTGGTAGTGTGTGTGCATGCATGCACGAGAGAAAGTTAGTGGTACAATTATAAAAGAGAAGACTACTGTGTGGGTGTAAAAGAATAGGTGAGGTCATAATCAATGTAAATTTGAATTCAAATATTTGAATAAGAGATCCTGATGTTTGAAACCCATGCATGCATGAATATAACGAAGATCTGCGCGGTGTGGTTTGGAAACGAGCATGTTGTAATGTATACACATTGAACAAGGTCAGACTAATTTGAATTTGAGATACCGATGGCAGACATCATTTGGCCACGTCGCATCCGTGCATGGACACACTATTCTAATTGGAGATGATGGGCGGCTTCCGCATCACATATCTATATCTATACCCCTATATATATTATATATTTTATTTTTTTATATTGTGTGTGGGTAACTTTAACTTTGAAAGATGGTCCTTGGATGAGGCGAATCCGATGGTCCAAAGATGGCAAATTTGAGCACTACTGGCCGTTGGATATCATCTAGATTCCACCAGATTTCGCCACATGTATAATCTAGAAGACTCCACGGTTGAACTTAAGCATAATGCACAAACATCAAAACACAAGCACTTCTTATTTGTTCTAGAATCTTCCGTATCAGAATTGCCCAAATGTTTTTCTACATGATTTGCCATTATTTGTTTTTACTTTATGTCTTATGGTGCACAGTACCATGAATCTTAAAATAGATTAGCTTTCTTATAAAAACTAGATGATTTTTTTGAATGAAATGAACTATAAGAATTAAACGAACATCTACATCATGCATATATGACTCAAAGCTTGCATGCTATAATGTGGTATTTATTCATAATTTGGTTGCCAAATCTCATGCGTGCAATGCACGTGTACCTTACTCTAGTCTAAATGGTGTTTGTGTGTGTGTTGTGCGTGTTGAGGTGCAAATTGTCTTTTTTTGGGTACATGTTAAGCTTGTTCTTCCGAAATTTCAAGCCGTGCCTTGTTATGCCGAAAATTCAAGCTAGCGTCTCTGTCTATCGTGCTGCGAAACTCCCGCCTCTTCAACCCGCGCCTTGTTAGCCCGAAATATTTAAGATATATCTTTGTCTCGTTGTGCTCCGACAACTCCCTCCATCTCAACCCGCGCCTTGTTATTCCGAAATTACAACGCGCGCGAAAACTCCCACCTCCTGTGAAATCCCGACACACGAAATGCCCGTGGTACCCCTGAACCAAAAGAACCGCCTCAAATCGGTGGGGGTACTTTCGTAACTTACCCCACATTTCGGACAAGCGCGTCTCTAAGCCATGGTTCCCCACTGCCATCCCATCCGCCCACCCATTCGTACACCGAGGCCGCGAAAACCCGCGATGAAACCCCGCACCCTACTCCATCCGCCACCCAGCCGGAGCCTCTTCCCTGACGACGCCGTCCACAGCAACACCTCGACGTCCCTCATCCACCGTACCGGATGAGGATCCGTGGTCGATCTCATTGTCCCGCCGGTTCAGCCACCCCGTCCTCCACCACCAAGGAGCTGCCCCGACGTTCCCCTCGTCTTTCGCGCCACCTCCATTCCCACACCGCCGTCTTCACCTGCACCACCGGAAGAGCATCACCATCATCGTTTCCTCGGATGAAGCTGCGGCCTAATCGGCGCCACCAAAGAGGTTGCACACTAATCGCTGCATTTTCTTCTTGATTAGATCTCACGGTGCTGCCGGCGCTCGGTCCCGAGCCAACACGGCGCGGCTGCATCCACGGCGGCGTCGCCGGCCACTTCCTCCATGGCGTCGCTCCCTCGGCGACGACGTCCACATCAGTAGGAGTTGCTGCTGCTTTAGCTCTCGCTCGCGCTGCTGCTCTGCTCTTGCTCTCGGTTCCCTACCTGGTCTGCTCTTGCTATTGCTCTTGCCCGCGCTGCTGCTCTCGCTCTTGCTCTTGCTTGCGATGCTGCTCCGATTTAGCTACACTTCAGTCGACTGAATCGACTTTTGGGTCAGTCGATTTTCAGGGGGTGGGGGGCGGGGGGCTCGCCGGGGTGAAGGAAGAACTAGCCGCAGCGGGGAGGGGGGCTCGCCGGAGAGGTACCCCACTATCTATCTTAGGATTCATGATGGGGGCGGTGGTCGCCGATGGTGGCGGGGCGTTGACGGGGCGGTGGCGTGGGGATCGCCGGAGAAAAAGCTCGGCACGGGGGGAGGGCTAGAGGGATGGCCGGGGCGGCGGCGGACCGGCGGTGGGGAGTATTTTCTGGGAGGGCGGGGCGGCGCACCGCCGGCCGCGGGCGGCGGGGGGCTGCTGTTTGGCTGGTGGTGGCTGGCGACTTAGGGGGGTGGAGGTTGAATATGAACCGCAGGTCCTTGATTTCGTATCCAACGGCTGCAAAATCGATTGACCAGAGATGAAAAAGTCAGTCGACCGACGTGTAGCCTCAGGTTGCTAGTGCGTTCAGTTTCGACAGTTAAGTTCAGTTTCGACAGTTAAGTTCAGTTTCGACAGTTAAATTCAGTTTCGACAGTTAAGTTCAGAGATGAGCGGCTGATGTATTTTACATCTAGCACTTTGTGGTTATGTATTTTACGTCATGTATTGGAGATGCTATTAGAATTCCACTCAGGTTAACGTTGTTCGTTGTCTCTCTTGTCCTGCTTCAGCCTCGGCATCGTACAACTCACCGGAGCTGCTCCAACGACGAAACCCTCCATCACAGCGGAGCAGTACCTCGGGCTCCATCTCCAGACGCCTAAGATCTTCTTCCCCTCCTCCGATAGCAAAGTCAGCCGGAGCATCCTCACCGGCCAACCCAATCACGCTAAGATCGACATGGCTTCGCCAAAGAGGTTGTACACTTGTTGCATCTCTTTTTTACTCTACATGTTATATATATTGTCCACCGAGCACTCGTGGTAACGGGAAATACGATTATTTTATCCTACTATATGACAAGCAGTGAGGTACCAGGCAACTTAGCTATCCGTGATGGACTCTCTTGAACGCCATCATTATTTATCTCTGCGCGTTTGAGTTGTGCATTTGTCGATGGGCCTGGGAGTTGAGCTAGTATGGCAGTGGCCTGGGTCCAAAGTAAGAGAAGTAGCACAAAAACATTTTTTATTGTAGGATTTTCCTTGCTCAAGCCTGCCTACTAGAATCGCCAGTGCTTGAAAGGAAAAGTGAATGAAAAACATCGGAATTGGAAAGTTTCCTATGGTACTACTTTTCATGAATTTGGTGCAAAGGAATGGAGCAAAGGAAAACTGTAGGATTTGTTCCTTTAGTGTCTCCTTGAAAGAAAAACCGTAGGAATTCTAATTTCCACTTCTCCTCCTTTTCATATTCCTATTCTTCAAGCACAAGACTAAGAGATAGTAGCATAATAGCATTATAACCGTACATTTTCTTGTGGTTTGACTTAATCTCACCATGCTTTTTGCATCCTGTGATCTTCCAATTGTTGTGAATCAAACACCCAGATTGGCAGAAATCCTGTGTTTTTAAATTCTCTGTTTTGCACGTGCATTCCTATCCTATTCCCGTCTATTTCCTATCCTTGCATTGTTAGAATCCTCAAATTCAAACAAGCCCTTACTCAATTACTTCTGTTACAGATATGTGTCAAAGAAAACCTTGTGTGGTTTGTACTGCTCCTGTGGCGCTGTGTTCCACTCCAGCTCAGCTGCTCCAACGACGGAAGGGTTCACCACAGCAGGGATCCGCTCTCCGGACTATCTTTCGCCGCCTCAGATCTTCTTCCCCGCCACCGGCAGCCACGGCAACTGCATTACCATCATCAACTGAGCAGATGACCTTGAGGACTACACGGGTCTGCAAGAGAGGTCGCACTCTTCTGTGTCTGCTTACGTTATGCATCGCTTAATATGATGACATGCTACATTATCATCGTGTTCACCTATTAGACTCCGAGTCAGGTCCAAACTAATGCTGAAACTTGAGTTTTTAAATGGTTGTGGGGTACATATTGGGGCTGCAATCAGTACTATCTGGTTAATCTCCTGTGTCTAGTATGAGTTTCATGTTGGGTGCAAACAAACATTAAAGGAGCCATTATCTGTATTTTTTAACTAAAGCTATTATCTGCCTGCTATCATTGGTTTTGGGTCTATCCATAGTTTGCTACCATCACTCTGGATTTGTGCATGCACTCCTTACATAATCTCACTATGTTTTATTCCTATGCATGCCAGTTATTGTACACAATGGAACTGATCATGTAGAGCAAAAGAGACGAGCCTTGCGTGGCAATAAAATTTCATGCAGACGTCGTTCCATGGTCGGCGCAAAGGCAGCCCCCCTCCACCCATTCCGGATCGTAATCAAGAGGAAGATAACTGTTCTGAGGGGGATTCAGAAGGAGAAGACCACTCCTATTTACCCCATGAGGTCTTCGCTCTAACTTGGCATGCTGATGTTGGTAATATCATGCATATGGTGCCTTGCATTGCTTACTATATACATTAAAGATGTCATCTGCTTAGTTTAGACATGCTTTGTGTCAATGCCATCTGTTTAGTTTCTTTATCGTATATGTGAATCATGCAATGCCATCTTGTCTAGCCAGGCATCATATATGTGAATTTTGCAATGCCACCCTGGTTAGCCAGTCATCTTATATGTGAATTACATCATGCCATCATTTTTTTATTACGTGTTAAATTTGTCAACAATTTTAGTACATTCAATTACTCTTCCTGTGCATCAGCCATTCGGCACGGTCATGGTAAAATCTAGAGTGGAAACAAGGTCTTCAGAGCAGACAATGCTATCTGACGAAGCGCATGTCTTGCTGGTTACCGATAGCTCCTCAGATGAGGATTCAGAGACAGATGACCAGTCATATTTCGCCCCCGAGGTGCATGCCCTAACTTGGCAGGGTTATGTTGCTCATATCGTGCGTATGGTATCTTGCATTGCTATGTCATTTGCTTAGTTTAGACATGCTTTGTGTGAATGCCACCTGTTTAGTGTGTAATTACCATATATGTGAATTATGCAATGCCATCTTGTTGCAAGACTATATATGTGAATTATGCAATGTTATCTTGTTGCAAGGCATTATGTATGTGAATTATGCAATGCCATGCTGTTGCGTCATATATGTGAATTATATCATGCCGTCCTTTTTTTGTATTTCTCATTGCTTTTGTCGACAATGTTTGTATATTCAACTGCTCTTCCTGTGCATCAGCCATTTGAATTGGTGATGGAGAAATCTGGAGCGAAAACAAGGTCTTCAGAGTAGACAATGCTACCTGCTGAAGCAGATATCTTGCTGGTTACAGATAGCTCTTCAGAGGAGGATTCAGAGGCAGATGACCAGTCCTATTATCCCCCTGAGGTGTATGCTCAAACTTGGGAGGGTTATATTACTCATATAATGCATATGTTGTATTGCAATGCTTAGTTTTTACATCATATACACAATATTGAATGCCATCTCCTTAGTTGACACATCATATATGCGATTGCCCTCTACTCACTTCCTTAGTATATAAATCATATATTTGAATTATGTCATGCCATGATGTTTACATAGACATCATGTATCTGAATTATGGCATGCCAACCCATTTTCTAAAGACATAATATAGTTATATCATCTCATCCTGTTTACATAGTCATCATATTTTAAATTATGTCATTCTATCCGTGAATTATATCATGCCATCATGTTTCCATCGACGGCATGTTTGTGATTTATGGCATGCCAACCACTTTAATAGACACATCGTATCGTTATATCATGTCATCCTGTTTACATAGTCATCATATTTTGAAGTATGACATTCTATCCTATTTAGTTAGCCATCATACATGTGAAATTATGTCATGCTATCCTGTTTAATTAGCCATCATATATGTGAAATTATGTCCTGCTATTCTGTTTGCTTAGACAACATAAATGTGAATTATTTCATGCCCTGTTTTCTTCCCTACTATCCATTGCACCTGTCTATCTTACAATGTCTGTACATTCAATTACTTTTCTTGTTTATCAGCCATTTCAATTGGAGGGAGTGATGGCAGCATCTGTGCGAGTAAAAACACGGTCTTCAGAAAAGATCGTGCTACCTGTCGATGCAGATAGAACCACGGTTGTACTTGCCCAAGAACCAGCCCCACCACACATAACCCACACTCATACAGATTGTACCCCTACCCAGTTGGACAGAGAACCAGCTACACCACTTCTAACCCCAACCCCAGCAGATAGACACCCAGTTCCCATTGACACATCACCGTCTCCACCACAGAGCACCCAAATACGAGCAGTTAGTAAGGCAACTGCAGTGCCCAAATCATGACGACCACCACTCCGAACCCGAAGTCAACGCTTAAAGCAGAAGAAGAATTGTTCTCAGGTCAGGTTCCGTAGCTATGGTTCATACTACTTTGCTCTTGCATCACTGTATTTACTGATACCAACTAATTTCAAATTTGAAGGATGCAATTGAAACTCCAATGGCGCAACAGGTATGTTTTAAACCTGTTTCTTCAACGTGTTTGGCTGTTTGCTGTTGTAACTTGCTCTATGTTGATTTCAGTTTCAATTGAATAAACAGTTATGTTCTCATGTCATGCACATTACAAGTGTTGTTATTGCTGTGTAGTTTCCCACACTTATATTCTGTCTATGTTGCTTTATCTTATATAGATATGATTCGAACTGTATCTATCTTGATTTGGCAACATAAACTAGAATGATATAGACCATACAGTGACCATACTACATAGATATATGTTTGTTTCATGCTGTTATCCTGTCCACCTTACTACTGAACTGGTTTACCAAAATGAGTTTCATATACTACATTGTAAACCTGAGATGTGTTTGTTTGTTTCTCTTTTAGAACGCGGACAAAATATTGGAGAAGAGTACCCTGTTATGCAATGGTAAAGGAAGTAATGCAGATAAGGTTCAAGATAGTGAGACATCCCTGTTGGTCTCCAAGAAAGCTGATAAAAACTATATTCAAGACACTGAGACAACCCCAAAGTCCTGTCTTGATGTAGTGTTCGAGTTACTGGCTACCACTGCTGGCACCAGCTCTTCGAACTCGTTGCCTGAATTAGTTCGGCTTCTTGAGTCTCAACTTCAAGTTGAAAGACATCGATCAGATGTTATGCGACAGGAAGCCGAAGGACTGAGGAAGTCCCTGCAGAATTCAGATGCATACTTTCTGGTGCAACAGCAAGCGCTGGAGGACTTAAGCGCCAAACAAGAGAAAGTTAATAAGCTTGCTAAGCATCTTGCCAGCATTATGGGTACCCAGGATATTGTTTCTTGAGCTCTTCTGAAGTGGTTTCAGTTCTGGACTTGTTTTGCTGCGGCGTTTATATGCTGTTGTGTTCCCTATATTTGCACTGGTGGCGAACTTTGATGCCCAGTGGATGTAATATGTGTAATAGCAGTGATAGCCTAGTGTAAGTTGCTTGCTTATTTATTTCCTTATTGTCTTATTTATTTGTTTGCTTGTAGTCAGTGCAGTTCTTTTTCTGTGGTTTGCTAGTGGCTGGAATAACCTATTTTTTAAAACTAGGCCACAATAACCATGGGCTAATATTTACTGTAGTGACACTGGGCCTCCTACGGGCCGTAGAAACAGTGGGCCTTCTACGGGCCGTAGAAATAGTGGGCCTTCTACGGGCCATAGAAACAGTGGGCCTTCTACGGGCCGTAGAAACAGTGGCCTTCTACGGGCCGTATCATCAATGGGCCTTATACGGGCCGTATGATCGATTGGCCAAACATGGGCCAAACAGACCGCATTCTGGCCGTAAACGGGCTAGAGTTGGAATCGTCCGTTCATGGGCCGACCATAATTGGCCATCGTTAATAGGCCGTATTTGATGACGCTATGAAAACGACCCAACGTATTAACAGACCACAAACGGGCCGACTGTAACCACGGGCTCAATTTGGCCCACAAGCAGAAAATGACAGTAACGGGCCGTAAGTAAACGAATGCTGGAAAATAGCCCAAGAATAAATGGGCTCTGAGAAGGCCGAAAGATAACATGGGCTGGAAGCGGCCCAACGGAATAACGGGCCGTTAATGGGTATAAAGTGATACACTGTTCTTTACGGGCCAGTTTCACCACGGGCCGTTAATGGGTGTAAAGTGATACACTATTCATTACGGGCCGGTTTCACCACGGGCCGTTAATAGGCCAAGAGTTACATAGGGCCTCATATGGGCCGAAAGAAGTCATGGGCCAGAAGTGAAAATGGGCTGGAATCATATTGGATGGCCCAGATGACGCTACTGGGCCTAATTCGAATAGGGCGTAACGGGCCTTGGGTTAGCGGGCTGTAAATGGGCTATATGCGAACAGGCCGTTAACAGGATTTCCATGGGCCGGCTCGCCACCTTTTGACCAAGTCAAATGGGCCGGCCTTTTCACAGGAATGGGCCTCTGTTGGGCCGTGCCATGTGTTGACGTATCATGGGCGCCTTCTGTCCAATGAGTGGATGACATCTGTCCCAGCGATGCGCCGACACGTGTTTCCTCTAGCCAATGATGATTTTACACGTGGAAAATCCCCATTGGTCGGGTCTGTTAACAGGTTATCGGATCCAAAACCCGACCCGATAACTTAATGGCGTTCCGTTACGGTGGATGCCACGTGTCGGTCACCCTTGACGAAAGCACTTCCGTGACGCGCGATTTATCGTCATGGAAGTGGACACTTCCGTGATGATAATTTTGGTAATGTCATGGAACACTTCTACGACAGCACAGGTATGACTATCTTGATTCTGTCATAAATTTGTCATGGATGTACATGCATGACAAAAAACGCGACCTACTGTGACAAACACGTATCATCACGGAAGTGCATTTTTTTGTAGTGTTGGTGCTTTTATGTACATATGTCATTGGTAAAGATCCGCGCTTCAACCCTTTCTGCGTATGGGGCAATGAGATATCGATGAACCAGCATCAAGTGAGGAAGCTGATAAAGATCGTTAGTAAAATGGGTCCAAAGATGGCAATTAAACTATTTGTTTACACTTTATATATCCAAGACAACAGCGAACTGCAGGATGGTAAGTAAGAACTCTGCGGCCTTCTTTTTACTAGGCATAATGAGTTGTGTTAGATGACAATGTCTGAATCTTTTTCCTTTGGAGTGGTTGCCAATGCAGTTTACTCAACATTACCTCTCAAACTACATGATTGGTGGGCATGCAAAGGTTAAAGTATTTCTACCAGAACACGATGATTATCTAGATGTTTTCATGAAGACCGTGAAGGATGGGCGGTCGGCCATCACAAGGGGTTGGACTAGAGTCGTGCGTGCCTTATGCATGGAGGAGGGCACAATATGGGCATTCCGCTTCATCTTGTTCACCAACCAGAATATATTTCGCCTCTTTCTTTACCGTCTTTAATAGTACAATTATACAACTGTGGTTCATCATTCTTTATTTGGCTCTTATGTAATTCTTAAACATATGTACCTATGAATCGAATAATGCATTAGTTGTTTGAACCTGATGGATATGAGTAAAGCTGTAGTATACATTCAAATTCAAATCCAAATCCGGTACAATTTGAAAAAGCAGCAATTAAATTACGGTGAAATTACGCTCTCCAGGTTGTTACGGCACACACGATTGGTAAAACACAAACGTTTGCGATATGCACCATAATCCAAGACGGTTCACAGAGAGGAAACGTGTGCAAGCATGCACATAGTTGCCGTTTGCAAAGCGTGTGCGATGTCAGACAATATCACAAACGGTGCGGGCAAACTAAACGTTTGTGTTAGTTGCCTTATTGTACACGATTCACATCCATGAACTGTTTTTGATGAAGTATGCATCATAAACGTTGCACCACCGAATAGCGTGTGCGATAGTTGTCGTGTACGACGATGTTACGACGGTCCGACGTTTCGTAATCCTGTCTGACACTCGTACGATGATTAGCTAATCTTCTTAACAGTGAACCATTTGTGATGGGCCGCGCATCATACACGTTCTGTAATAGTGAACCGTTTGTGATGGGCCGCGCATCATAAGCGTAGCACCACAGAATACTGACTGCGATGGCAATGCGAGCAGAAACAAGTAGGAGTACTGTAGGGTCCCTATCCCCGACGGTTTCTCGGTCGTGTGGGAAGGACCCCCCTATCGCCCACACTCACTTCGCGACGGTTCCAAATGCTATCACGGAAAGGGGTTAAAAACCGTTTGTTTAGGACCGACGCGTACCAGTGAGCTTTCCGCACAAAAGGAGGAGGAAGATGCAAGGATGGAGGAGATTCAGACCTTGTTGATCAATTGTTCTTCCCCTTCATCATCCTCAGGGCGGCGGCGAGCAAGTCGATCGTCTCCGGAGCACAAAAATGATACAAGCGCAAGTCGTCCACATCCACATCTCCATGGCGAGCACCATCACGTTCGTGATCCACATCGTCATGAAGGGCAAGTCACCTCCAAGCATCATGTGCACGACGACAACGAACGACATCTACTACGAGCTCAAGCAAGACAACGACACCATCATCATGAAGACGCTCCACAAGTGCAAACGTACAAGTCCCAACAAGCCCTACTTTACTCCAAGGCCAAGCTTCATGAGCAAAAGAGAAGACCACGAGACGAGCACCACCAAGATGATGCTACGGCTACCACCACTTCGGCATCTTCGCCAAGTGCTATCAAGGCATCTTCGCCTTTGGACGTACGGCATCTTCGCATACTTCCCATGAGTTCGCCTACATCAACATCTTCAATAACAAGGCGACCAACTCCAAGCGAGGGCGACACTTCCATCTTCGGAAGCCCCTCAAGGAAGATGGCCGAGCATGGGAAATTCCCTTCGGTCATGGAGATGAGATACGAGGTGCCACATCACATGGGCCTCCAACAACAAGACGGTAACAAGAAGGTCGAGCAAGGGCCATACCCTTCGACCACGACGACGAGCATGAACCTCTTCAATAACATGAAGACGGCGCCCATATCAGATTCATACCTCGAGTCAAGCTATGAGACCGCACATGAGACATTATCTTTGGTCTCGAAGGAGAGTGATATTTTGCCACATCCTACGGCATTCATTTTTGGAGATGTTTGCACCTACACCTCTCCGACACCCACATTTGACGAGATATCCCAATTGCCATGTGAGGAGAGCCACCACCCCATGAGTGAAATGAGTGACTCCACCATATATGACATTGAGTGCATTTCCTATGAGAGGATGAGTGTGACCACCACTATCCCCACACATGAGAGCATGCCACACATCCTATGTGAGGTTGAGAGCCATTTGAGTGAGTCCACCAACCATACGAGTGAGAGCATCCAAGAGGGAGTGAGTGAGCCACAACACTTAGTGAGTGAGGTAGCTGACACGGCACGTGAGGCCACTATGATTTCTAATGACTTAACCTCTACTCCTGGTGTGTTTTCTTCTTTGGTGCTAGGTCTCCCACATAACGACATGCCTATCCTCGACGAGTCCATACCGCCAATGGAGACGACGATGGCCATGGTGGAAGAAGATGCACCCCCCACATGGTACCATCAAGTTGCAACCTCACCTACAACAAATGAGCAACCCTCCAAAGGTAACTTAGGTGACAATGCTTCTCTTGTCGCACTAGTGGACTATCTCACCAATGATTACTTGCATAATGTTGATCCACCTATTCCCATGCTTCATGCTAGTGCGACTTCCTCATGTCATGACTTACCAATTTATGATGAATATGACGACGAGCATGTTGAGTTGCCTAGTTGTGATGCTATGCTCCATAGGATATCATGTGAAAATTCTTTTGGTCACATAATGTTCGACAACCCATTGAACTTGTCACATGCTATGAGTGAGATCTCCCATATTGCATCATTTCAATCTCAATGTAGTAACTATGCATGCCCCATTAAAATAAATCACATTTGCACTTATGGCATAGATGACGATATGATGGTCATTGGCTTTTGTTTTTCATGTGATGATATTGCGATCCCTTTACATGATTTGCGCAATTCATCTACTATGCCATGCCATGATCACATTGTTCCAAATATGCTTTGTTTTGGATGTTGTCAATATTCTCCATGTAATGTTTCCATTAATGATCATGAGGAGACCCCCATAGTTTCCTCATACATATTAGGAGATTTTGATGCATTCCATACTTTGCATGATTCCCATAATTGCGTACACCATATGCATTCCATGAATAACAATGCACTAGATATTGCTCGTGATGCATCACACAATTTGGGTCTCCATTATGCTATACATAACAACAAACCTCTCATGATGGATGACATGTTTCTATATCACGCATCTCATTTATTTGAGCATTGGATATTTTGTGCTAACCAACACAAGCATGTGCGCATCATAATGGATGATGTGTACATATACCACGCACACACAATTTTCCCTTTGTCATTGTTTTGTGTAGGTACTCACGTATACTCGTCAACCTCTCAATCCCATGAGTTGACGAAACGAGCTCTTGAAAGCAACGATGATTTGGTATCCCGTGGATTATCATTCCCACCATTCCCTTCACGCAAGGACTACGCACACCTATTTTACTTGCCTCTCACACGGCTATGGGCTATATATCACTTGTTACCTTATGCTCATTTTTTCGTGTTCATTTTGCATGTTATGCTTGCTTCCATGCCTTTGCCATGCAATTGTGACCCTTGCTTGCATCTACCCATGATTCACCATTATGCTACTCCTATGTGTATTTGCATGCTTGGTGGAGATACTTGTTGCTATTACCATCTTTTCCTTGTGCCACATACTATTGATGCTTGTTGCATTAGGAGAGTCATGATGTCACATTGCTATTTACATATGGCCTCTCGCCAACACATTGATGATATTTTGCTCATATCTTGCCTTCATGCTTGTGATATGTCTTGTGCATTATTCATGACTACCATTTGCACACATGACATGCTTCACATGATTGCTTCTATTACGTTGCATCTTCGCACTACTAGCTTGCTTGACTTGATCACTATGATTGCTTGCTTTGTCACATCACCCATGTTCCATTCTTACTCGCTTTCTTGGGTTGATGACATATATGCTCTTGCCTCCCACATGATATATCTTGATCATCGTCCCTTGCCTCCATTAGTGCCATCTCTCATACCCCCTTGTATTGAGTGCCAACATGCTATGCTTATTGATCTTGGAGACTTTGACATATTACTTGTGAAGCATGCTTGTTTACATGAGCCTATTGTATTTGGTTGTTCTCGCATCATATGCCTCCATACTATGAAATGCTCCCTTGTCCTTTCTTACGATGAGCATGATGCATACACTTGTTGGGTATCTTACCACAAGAATGATAGGTTTTGCATTTACACTAACCTCATTTATTTTTCCGAGTGTTTGTCATGTTCTTTCGTTTTGAAGGATTCACAAGGCGGTACCATCATGAGACTACTTGGTCATGTCAAGGTTTATACGATGTGCGACAACAACATCTTCGCGAACATTACTAAGGTGAACTCCATCCATTTGAGCCATCCTCAAATATGCATATTGGATGGGTCATTCTTTCATTGTTGTTTCCTTCTTGTTGTCTACATGATACATCTCGCGAATGAAGGAGCGACATTGGAGATTGGCTCTATGGACCTTTACATTGAGGAGCGCTCGGACTTATTGGATGCACCTTCGAACCTCCACTCATGCCACGACATCGAGCATTGGTACATCAACACTCCTTTGACACATTGCACCAACACCTACATATTTGTTAATTGTGCTCACACATGTCATGCTCGATGGTCGTATCATATAAACCAGTTTGCACCCCATGCATGGATTGACTCACATTATGCTTGTCTTGTTGCTTCTATTTCCATGTCATTCATGATATATGACCTTGTGCATTTCCTTAGCAAATTTGTTGTGATCTTCCTTGATGGCATATTCATACATCATGTCCATATTGCCCATTATCAATTGCATTATAACATAATAACATTGAGCACCAATTACCATGTTCATGATTTTGATACACCGTCTCATTATGACATCATTTTGCACAATGGTCGCATTAATCACATTCATCACACCTTTGTGCATACGACAAATGAATTTTCTCACATGAATGCTTTACATCTCATTCTACATCTTTTGGATAAGCATCTTGTGCCTTGCCACACACTATCTCTTCGCACAGACTCATTCTTCTATGATTGACACTTTGTGTGCGCTAACCATTGTATTTCCATGTGTACGATGTGTTTGCTCATTTTGCATGTACCACATACCGGGGACACCTTGGAGTACTTGGATTGCGCCATACCTTCAACTCCGTCCAACTACAAGTCCGTCCACGACAACCGTTTCAATGGTGATGAGGATCACGATCCGAGGTCGGATCTTTCCCAACGGGGGGGGGGGGGGGGATGATGCGGAGCATCCTACGATCATCCCCATGTTCACTTCGACCACTCCCCATGACCCAAGGATACATAAGATGAGACCTCGACTATATGCCATTGGTCACAATGTGAACTCGCTCCTCTTCGAACTACCACTTTCTATACATGAGACATGGCACTACAAGGAATCAGTTAATACATGACGGATTTCCAGTGACGTTCTAGGAATCCGTCATGAACTGACCTAGTACGGCCCCAAAGCCCGCCGAAGCCCGCTGGAGCCCGTCTAACCCATTCCTCGTATAAAGTCTAACCCTAAGCCTCTCCTGCCCCATCTCGTTCTCCCTCCCCCGCCGCCACCATCACCTTCTTCCTTCTCCCAGATCCACTCCTTTCCGTCCTCCGCACACCCACCGCTCCGATGGTCTCTCCTTCGTCGACCCAATCCCCACCTCCCCGGCCTCTCCCGTCCTTCCTCCACTCGCAATCCTAGTGGCAACCATCACCCCTCCACACCATCGTGTACCTTTCCGGCTATCCCCTCCCCCTCCGAACTATCTTCACGACGATGGTTGATCCGCAGCATGTGCAGCTGATCTGCCGAGTTTGACGGCGGCAACAACCCGAGTGATGAGATCCGCGTCTTGGGCGCGCACAGATCCAGCAAGGGCTCAACCCCTGATGTTGGCCTTGTCGGAGCAGAGCGACCGTGCGGTGTCCGGTCTAGGACAATGGTTCACGGGAGGCCGTAGTGTACCCTAGCCGCCACTAGATTCCGGTGTGGCTCCCGCCCCGTCTGTTGGCTTCCTCGACACCATGGCATCATGCTGCTGCTTCGACCACATGTCAGGTTCATTTGCCTAAGCTGGTAGCCATAACAGCCGTTCGTGGGCAAGGTGCGAAGCCTAAGGCTGGTGCGTGGCCTCCCTCTTCAATCGATTGCTTAAGCTTGGCTACTGCCTTCTACAAATCTTAGGGTGTTGTGTGTGCATGCTGACATGGAGGCGGCAGCGGCTATCTAGGGCTAGGTCGTGTGTGCGTGCAGCAGCCGGTGTTTTGTGTTTGCAGGTTTCCTCTCTGAATCTTTAAATCTTTAGCACTGAATTTTCTCTGTATCTTTACACTGCAGGGTACCCAGTAGAGACAAAAGGCACATGTTCGTCAACCGGCTGCACTGTGCTATGTGGGCTTCTATCAAGATCTAATTTTGTTTAATTTTCTACCAAGATCTAATTCAGTTTAGATTTTTCTGTCAGTTTGATGTATCGTTCGCTAAGTCAATAAAATTAAGTGTTTATAATGCATTCAGTTTAGTTTTCTATCAAAATATAATTTAGTACTCCCTCCGTCCCAAAATTCTTGTCGGAGAAATGGATAAAATTGGATGTATCTATAATTAAAATACGTCTAGATTCATCCATTTCCCCGACAAGTATTTCCGGACGGAGGGAGTATGAACCAATGTAATCAAGTGGTGAATAATTTCATCAAATAGGAGACATTATTTCTGTTATTGTATTAATATGGCGACATGTTCTGTTCAAAGTTTTCTCCATACACTTCTGTACATATTGTAAACTGCAACTCGGTGAATATATATAACCAGAATTAAGTTAATCTGAATCTAAGAAGAAAATTACATCGGTACAGTGTGGCAGTCCTACAGTTATAATATAGAGGTTTGAGCCTGTTCATTTGTTTACTAAGGACATGTAGTACTGCTACTATTAGTTGTGCGCCTACTAGTACTAGAACAAATGCCACGTTAGTTCACTCTCCCTCAACCTGGAGGCACACACCAAGCTAGAACTTGCCAACACTGTGACACACATTTCTTCTTCAACTTGTGTTGCCTCCAAGCCAGGTCGCCCTCCGCAATAGTTTTGCTGACAAGTAAGGGTTGATGTCTACTGTCTGATCCTAAATCTGTTCCCTGATGTTTTCCCTTTTTTACGATCAATTAACACTGTAATCTCCCTGATTATGATCTCTGTTTTTTGAGATGTAGGTCTAGGTGGTGCTGTAGAAGTCGTGCCGCTGCATGGCGCATAATAGAGCTCGAGAGGGCGGCTGCGATAACTATAGTGGAGCTGCTCCGTGATCAAACCAGGGGTTGGTTCTCTACTGCCACTCCTATGATTTCTCCAGTATTTCCATTCACCAGCTCAACCTCTATTGAAGTGCACCTATTTAGTTGATCTAGTTCTGAGTTAGGCACTTTTCAAAATGGTGTTATTTTCTACTAATTTGTTTGTGCCCCTTGGTTCTTGGTGGTGAATTTATCATCTCATGCACTTGAATTAAAAGTAACCCCAGCATGCATGTTAAGAGCAATAACTGATACATCCTATCCAATATCTCTTAAGAGAACCATTTGCCACTTAGTTCTATAGATTTATTAGTGGCCACGGCTCATAGTTTACTTGTCATGCAATTGTTTTTTACTACTGTAAGTGCCTCGGATAAACACTTAGTTTCATGTGTATACTTGTTGACACATGAAAAATTTGAAGCTTACGCCCGCCAGGTCGATGAGTAGCTGATGAGTAACGGCTTCGCTTCATTGATATTGTTTGTTAGTGATGCTATTTTCTCGCTGGGTTTAATATGGCCTTAATAACTGCTGATGTGTACTTGTGTTCTCTGATGTATGTTCTATTACGCTGTCGCTTATATGTCAACTTGATTAGAGTTTCATTTGACCCACTTTTATTTGGATTAATTTTAGGCAGCCTCGTGTTTTTTTTGAAGTAGATACTTTGTTATTCTCATATGTAGGCACGGTAAAATTTAAGAATTTTGGACATGTAATTTATTTATGAAGTATGTTCTAATTCTCTTATTTCTACCATCTACTATCTAATGTTGTTGCAAATATGTTAGGTATGATTTGGTAGCGGGCTTCTTGGTGCTGGCCATCACAATCCTCTATGACATGATACTTACCATCAGGAGGGCCGACGACAAGAACCTGAATAATAACCTCAATAGTATCATATGTTCTGTTGTTGTAAATTGGATTGTACTGGTTCCTGACCTTGTTGTGTGATACATTTTGTCAATATATTCTGTAAATTATCGTTTCATGGAGGATTTTGTAAACTGATGTGGTGTAGATACCAATGGATGACTGCATATTGAATATCCGTGTAATATATGATCACACTTTGGAAATACTTAGTCTTGGCCCAGAGTTGGTATTATGATTTGTGTAATGCATCATGGTAAAAAATGTATTGGTTCAAAATTGGTGCGCTAGATGTTTGCTAGAGGAAATTTAAATTGTGCCTAAATACATGATGATTTCTGTGACGGAATATAATGTCCACGTAGGCAGCCACGTCATTCCAATTGGTCGATCGAAAATCCTACGCGGCGTTGGTCCTGTGACAGTTTGTTCCGTCATGAATGTTTACGCCTGGGTGGGCTTGGGGGCAGATCCATGATGGTCAAGGACTGTCATGGAAGGCCTGATGTCATATCATGCGATATACATGACGGATTACAAATCCGTCATCGCTGGGCACCCATGACAGTTTTGCATTGATCCGTGACGGACGAGGACCGTCACGTATTAACAGGTTTCTTGTAGTGTGGATACTACCTCAAGCGGAAACACTATGTGTGATTAGGTACTTGGAGGAAGGCCACGGAGCAGCTACATCCAATGGACAAGACAGCGAGGACACCAAGTACGAGGGACAAGAAGAAGCACTGCCATTGGAGCTACAGCCACCGGACGACCGGTCGGGACCGGACGTCCGTCACCTGATGCCCAACCTGCCCAAGTCCCAGCCGACGCAAGCTACAGCGAGTGGACGTCCGGCCAGGAGCAGACGACCGGCCACACCTCCCAGCGAGCGGCCGACCGGCCTCCAACGGACGACCGACACCATCACTACCGAGGGCAAATTAGCGAAAGTCCGAAGTGACCGGACGTCCGGCGCCACCTTCACAGAACGGAAATAGCGGAACTCCGGCGACTACCGGACGCCCGGATGCCCACGAGCCACCAGACGACCGGTCCCCAGCGGACGTCTGGTACCTGTCTGCGCATAGTTTTGGGCCCGAGGCCCATGTACCCCTTCACTTCGCCCCCATTTGCACTAAGACTATAAATAGACCTCCTCCTCCTCCTCCTCCTAGTTAGGGTTATCATAGGTTTAGCTCATTTGGGATAGAGCTTTGCTCATCCATACAGATCTACTCCACGAGAGAGACCGCAGCCTCTACGGAGAAGATCCATCTTGGATTCAAGACCCCTCATGGGAAGACCCATCGCGGGCTCAAGACCTCCTCACGGAGATGAACTCGTTACCCTATGTATCGTCCTTTGTTGGATTTGGACCGTGTATCTCTTTGTGTTTCGAGGATCTAGCACATGTGTGATCGCTTCTTGTCTAGTTGAGTGTTTCCTCTCGTTTCCCCTCGTGATTTCTCTCACGTTTCCCCTCATGTTCTTCGTAGGATCCCCTCCATTTCGTGAAAGATCGGCCACTAGGGTTCTACCCTACATCACTACTCCTTGATCCTTCATCTGAAAACAACGCGATAAGAAATCCGTAACCTCCTTGATTAGATCAAGTTTGGTTCCAAAGATCAGTATGTCATCGACATACAGACAAAGAATAACTCCTTCGCCCCCACCATGGCGATAGTACACACACTTGTCACCGTTATTTACTACAAAGCAGGCAGCAGGTAATGTTCTTTCAAACTTCTCATGCCACTCCTTAGGAGATTGTTTAAGGCCATATAAAGACTTTAATAACTTGCACACCTTTCCTTCCTGACCAGGTACTACAAAACCATCTGGCTGATCCATGTAAATTTCCTCCTTCAACTCTCCATTGAGGAAAGCCATCTTAACATCCATTTGATGAACGAGAAGACCGTGTGAGGCAGCCAGTGATAGTAGCATCCAAATAGTGGTCAGTCTAGCCACGTGTGAGTAAGTATCAAAGTAGTTTTCACCTTCTTTCTGGGTATAATCCTTGGCCATGATGATGTTTGCTAAGACTACGACGGTGTTTCCCCCAAGAGGAGAGGATGATGTAGCATAGCAACGGTAGGTATTTCCCTCAGTAATGAAACCAAGGTATCAAACTAGTAGGAGAACCAAGCAAAAAAACGTAAACAGCCCCTGCACTCAAATAACAACCACTCGCAACCCGACGTGTTAAAGGGGTTGTCAATCCCTTTCGGGTAACGGCGCCTCAAGGCACGAAGACGGGAGAAAATTATAATAGATTGAAATAATAGATCGCAAATAAAATAAAGTGCAGCAAGATATTTTTGTATTTTTGGTCTAATAGATGTGAATAAAAATGCAAATGAAAAATAGATCGCAAGGCAAATATATGAAAAAGAAGACCCGGGGGCCGTAGGTTTCACTAGTTGCTTCTCTCGAGAAAAATAGCAAATGGTGGGTAAACAAATTACTGTTGGGCAATTGATAGAACTTCAAAAAATCATGACGATATCCAGCCAATGATCATTACATCGCCATCACGTCCAAGATTATTAGACCGACTCCTGCTTGCATCTACTACTATTACTCCACACATCGACCGCTATCCAGCATGCATCTAGTGTATTAAGTTCATGGAAAAACGGAGTAATGCAATAAGAACGATGACATGATGTAGACAAGATCCTTTTATCTATATGGCGGTAGATATAGATCTCGTCTTTTTATCCTTAGTAGCAACGATACATACGTGTTGGTTCCCTTTCTCTCATTGGGATCAAGCACCTTAAGATCGAACCCACTACCGGGCACCTCTTCCCATTGCAAGATAAATAGATCAAGTTGGACAAACAAAACCCAAATATCGGAGAAGAAATACGAGGCTATAAGAGATCAAAGAAACTCAAATAACTTTCATGGATATAAAAAGATATAACTGATCATAAACTCGAAGCTCATCAGATCCCAACGAACACACCGCAAAAAGAGTTACATCATATGGATCTCCAAGAGACCACTGTATTGAGAATTCAGCGAGAGAGAGAAAGCCATCTAGCTACTAACTACGGACCCGAAGGTCTACAAAGAACTACCCACGCATCATCGGAGAGGCGCCAATGGAAGTGGTGAACCCCTCCGTGATGGTGTCTAGATTGGATCTGGTGGTTCTGGACTCTGCGGCGGCTGGATGAATATTTCGTCGACTCCCCTAGGGTTTGTGGATTTTTGGGGTATTTATAGAGCAAAGAGGCTGTCCGGGGGGCACCTGGCGTGGGCACAACCCACCAGGGCGCGCCTGGGCCTCCTGACATGCCCTGGTGGGTTGTGCCCCCCTCGGGGCACCCCCAGGTGCAACTAGGGCCCATTGCCTTCCTTCTGGCCCATAAAAATTCATCATGGAGTTTCGTGGCATTTGGACTCTGTTTGATATTGATTTCCTGCGATGTAAAAACAGCAACTGACACTTGGCACTATGGGTTAGTACCAAAAAATGATATAAAATGACTATAAAATGATTATAAAACATACAAGATTGATAATAAAACAGCATGGAACAATCAAAAATTATAGATACGTTGGAGAGTATCAGCATCCCCAAGCTTAACTCCTACTCGTCCTCGAATAGGTAAGTGATAAAAACAGAATTTTTGATGTGGAGTGCTGTTCATCAAGTCATTTCATATTTTTTTCTTTATAGCATGGACATATAGACTTTTATGTGATTCAAAGCAATAGTCTAGTTTTGACATAATAATTAAGATACTCAAGCATATCAACAAGCAACCATGTCTTTCAAAATATCAATGCTAAAATAAGTTATCCCTAGCCCATCATGCTCAAACATTGATCCATTCATGAAACACACTCGAATATTAACTACACCCAATACTTGAGCACGATCATATTGCCCCCTAGTTGGTGCTTTTGTAAGAGAAGACGGAGACTCAAAATAAAGATAAAAATTGCATAAAGTAAAAGAAAGGCCCTACCTAGAGGGAAGTAGGGATTTGTAGAGGTGCCAGAGCTCAAAACGAAAAATTAGAGATAAAAACATTTTGGGAGGTGTATCCATCCGACCAACGAAAACGACTCAGAGATACGAACACTTTCCATGCTAGATATGCCATAGGCTGTTCCCAAACAGAAAATAAAGGTTATACCTTTTTCCACCATTCTTTCACTTTCCATGGCTAGCCGTATCCACGGGTGCCCTCCATACCAACACTTTCCAAGGAATTTATTATTTGACAACATAAAGTAAATAGTTTTTTGCATTTCGGGACTGGGCATCCCTAAAACCTTTGCCTTACTCTCATGCAATGACAAGTGAATAAACACTCATCTTGAGAATAACACGTCTAGCATGGAAAACATTAGCCACTCGTTACCGTTCCGCGAGCGAAACAAATACACAAAAGAGAAGTTTATTTTGAAAATTAGAGATGGCACATACAAATTTGCTTAGAACGGCAAAAGAATACCACAAATAGGTAGATATAGTGGACTCATGTGGCAAAACTGGTTTAAAGGATTTTGGATGCACAAGTAGAGGTCATACTTAGTGCAAAATGAAGGCTAGCAAAAAGATTGAGAAGCGACCAACCAAGAAACGAATAATCTCATAAGCAAGCATTAAGCATAATTAACACCGAATAATGCACCACAAGTAGGATATAATTTTCGTTGCATGATTATTGACTTTCGTGCATGCATAGGGAATCACAAAGCTTAACACCAATATTCTTACTAGAGCACAATTACTCATCAACATAACTCACATATCACATCATCATATCTCAAAACTATTACTAAGAATCAAGTTTATTTTGTCCAATGATCTTCATGACATTTTCGTTTTCTTTATCCTTCTTGGATATCTATCACTTTGGGACTAAGTTTTATGTGTTGCTTTTCTTAAGCTCAAACAAATATAAGTGAAGATCATGAGCATAACAAATTTTCTTTCTCTCAAAATAATTTAAGTGAAGCAAGAGAGAATTTCTTCAAAAATATGAAGCACACCGTGCTCAAAAAGATATAAGTGAAGCACTAGAGCAAGTCCTAGCTCATAAAAGATTTAAGTGAAGCATAGAGAGCAATTCAAACAAGTAATGATATAATTTTGGCTCTCTCAAATAAGTGTGTCCAGTAAGGATTGGTGACTTAAAGCAAAAAATAAAACAAGCAAAGACTCATATCATACAAGACGCTCCAAGCAATATACATATCATGTGACGAATAAAAATATAGCCTCGAGTAAAATACCGATAGTTGTTGGAAGAAAGCGGGGATGCCACTCGGGGGCATCCCCAAGCTTACTTGGTTGCTCATTCTTGGATAATATCTTGGGATGCCGGGGCATCCCCAAGCTTAGGCTCTTGCATCCTTCCTTCATCCATCGTAAGATAACCCAAAACTTGAAAACTTCGATCACACAAAACTCAACAAAACCATTGTGAGATCCGTTAGTATAAGAAAGCAAAACACCACTATAAGTGCTGTATCAAACCAATTCACATTTTGTGTTTGTATTATATCTACTGTATTCCAACTTTTCTATGGCAAAAACTCATCAAAGAAAACCATAGAGCCATCAAAATAAGCACACAACACAAAGAAAACAGAATCTGTCAAAACAGAACAGTCTGTAGTAATCTGACATTGGCGAATACTTCTGGAACTCCAAAAATTCTACCAAAATAGGACGACCAGGGTAATTTGTATATTAATCTTCTGCAAAAAGAATCAGGGCAAAATCTCTTTTCTGTGATTTATGAAAATATTTTCATGAGCGCAAAGTTTCTGTCTTTTTCAGCAAGATTAAACAACTATCATCTAAGAAGATCCTATAGGCTTTACTTGGTACAAACACTAATTAAAACACAAAAAACACAATCATACCAGTAGCATAATTGTGTAAACACACAAGAACAGAAAGCAAAAAGCAAAAAAAATTATTCATTGGGTTGCCTCCCAGCAAGCGCTATAGTTTTACGCCCTTAGCTAGGCATAAGGCAAGGATCTAAGTTTTGTCTTCCGAAGTTTTGGCAATTTTGTAAGGGTTTTCTCAAACCCGGAAGGCTCTTTATGTTGGGGAACACAGTAATTTAAAAAAAAATCCTACGCTCACGCAAGATCCATCTAGGTGATACATAGCAACGAGAGGGGAGAGTATTGTCCACGTACCCTCATAGAACGAAAGCGGAAGCATTATGACAACGCGGTTGATGTAGTCGTACGTCTTCACGATACGACCGATCCTAGTACCGAAAGTACGGCACCTCCGCGATCTGCACACGTTCAGCTCGGTGACGTCCCATGAACTATAGATCCAGCTGAGTGTCGGGCGAGAGCTTCGTCAGCACGACGGCGTGATGACGGTAATGATGAAGTTACCGACGCAGGGCTTCGCCTAAGCACTACAACGATATGGCCGAGGTGGAAATCTGTGGAGGGGGGCCCGCACATGGCTAAAACAATCAACTTGTGTGTCTATGGGGTGCCCCCTCCCCCGTATATAAAGGAGGGGAGGAGGAGGCCGGCCGGCCCTAGAGGGCGCGGCAAGGGGGGAGGAATCCTACTCCTAGTAGGAGTAGGATTCCTCCTTTCCTAGTCCTACTAGGAGAGGGAAGGAAGGAGAGGGGGAGGGAGCCACCTCTTTGCTGCTGCCCTCTCTCTCCCCTAAAGCCCACTAAGGGCCCAATAACTTCCGGGGGGGGGGGGGCTTCCGATAACCCTCCGGCACTCCGGTTTTACCCGAAACCTCCCGGAACACTTCCGGTGTCCGGACATAGCCGTCCAATATATCAATATTTATGTCTCGACCATTTCGAGACTCCTCGTCATGTCCGTGATCACATTCGGGACTCCGAACTACCTTCGGTACATCAAAACACATAAACTCATAATACCGATCGTCACCGAACGTTAAGCGTGCAAACCCTACGGGTTCGAGAACTATGTAGACATGACCGAGAATCATCTCTGGTCAATAACCAATAGCGGAAACTGGATGCTCATATTGGCTCCTACATATTCTACAAAGATCTTTATCGGTCAAACCGCATAACAACATACATTGTTCCCTTTGTCATCGGTATGTTACTTGCCCGAGATTCGATCGTCGGTATCCTCATACCTAGTTCAATCTCATTACTGGCAAGTCTCTTTACTCGTTCCGAAATGCATCATCCCGCAACTAACTCATCACAACGCTTGCAAGGCTTATAGTGATGTGCATTACCGAGAGGGCCCAGAGATACCTCTCCGATACACGGAGTGACAGATCCTAATCTCGATATATGCCAACTCAACAAACACCTTCAGAGACACCTGTAGAGCATCTTTATAATCACCCAGTTACGTTGTGATGTTTGATAGCACACAAAGTGTTCCTCCGGTATTCGGGAGTTGCATAATCTCATAGTCAGAGGAACATGTATAAGTCATGAAGAAAGCAGTAGCAATGAAACTGAAACGATCATAATGCTAAGCTAACGAATGGGTCTTGTCCATCACATCATTCTCTAATGATGTGATCCTGTTCATCAAATGACAACACATGTCTATGGCTAGGAAACTTAATCATCTTTGATTAACGAGCTAGTCAAGTAGAGGCATACTAGGGACACTCTGTTTGTCTATGTATACACACATGTACTAAGTTTCCGGTTAATACAATTCTAGAATGAATAGTAAACATTTATCATGAAATAAGGAAATAAATAATAACTTTATTATTGCCTCTAGGGCATATTTCCTTGAGTCTCCCACTTGCACTAGAGTCAATAATCTAGTTCACATTGCTATGTGATTTAACACCAATAGTTCACATCACCATGTGATTAACACCCATAGTTCACATCGCCATGTGACCAACACTCAAAATGTTTACTAGAGTCAGTAATCTAGTTCACATCGCCATGTGATTAACACCCAAAGAGTACTAAGGTGTGATCGTGTTTTGCTTGTGAGAGAAGTTTAGTCAACGGGTCTGCCAAATTCAGATCCATATGTATTTTGAAAATTTCTATGTCTACAATGCTCTCCACGGAGCTACTTTAGCTAATTGCTCCCACTTTCAACATGTATCTGGAATGTGACTTAGAGTCATCCAGATCGGTGTCAAAGCTTGCATCGACGCAACTCTTTACGACGAACTCTTTATCACCTCCATATCTAAGGATAATTTTGACCACTGTCCAGTGATCTACTCCTAGATCAAAATTGTACTCCCTTGCCAAACTCAGGGCAGGGTATACAATAGGTCTGGTACACAGCATGGCATACTTTATAGAACCTATGGCTGAGGCATAGGGAATGACTTTCATTATCTCTCTATCTTCTGTCGTGGTCGGGCTTTGAGTCTTACTCAACTTCACACTTTGCAAGACAGGCAAGGACTCTTTCTTTGACTATTCCATTTTGAACTACTTCCAAAACTTTTCAAGGTATGTACTCATTGAAAAAACTTATCAAGCATCTTGATCTATCTCTATAGATCTTGATGCTCAATTTGTAAGCAGCTTCACCGAGGTCTTTCTTTGAAAAACTCCTTTTAAAAACTCCTTTATGCTTTCCAGAAAATTCTACATCATTTCCGATCGACAATATGTCATTCACATATACTTATTAGAAAAGTTGTAGTGCTCCCACTCACTTTCTTGTAAATACAGGCTTCACCGCAAGTCTGTATAAAACTATATGCTTTGATCAACTTATCAAAGCGTATATTCCAACTCCGAGATGCTTGCACCAGTCCATAGATGGATCGTTGGAGCTTGCATATTTTGTTAGCACCTTTAGGATTGACAAAAACTTCTGGTTGCATCATATACAACTCTTCTTTAATAAATCCATTAAGGAATGCAGTTTTGTTTATCCATTTGCCAGATTTCATAAAATGCGGCAATTGCTAACATGATTCGGAGAGACTTAAGCATCGCTACGAGTGAGAAAAACTCATCGTAGTCAACACGTTGAACTTGTCGAAAACCATTCGTGACAAGTCGAGCTTTGCAGATAGTAACACTACCATCAGCATCCGTCTTCCTCTTGAATATCCATTTATTCTCAATGGCTTGCCGATCATCGGGCAATTCCACCAAAGTCCATACTTTGTTTTCATACATGGATCCTATCTCAGATTTCATGGCCTTAAACCATTTTGCGGAATCTAGGCTCATCATCGCTTCCTCATAGTTCGTAGGTTCGTCATGGTCTTGTAACATGACTTCCAGAATCGGATTACCGTACCACTCTTCTGCGGAACGTACTCTGGTTGACCTACGAGGTTCGGTAGTAAGTTGATCTGAAGTTTCATGATCATCATCATTAACTTCGTCACTAATTGGTGTAGGCATCACTGGAACTGATTTCTGTGATGAACTACTTTCCAATTCGGGAGAAGGTACAATTACCTCATCAAGTTCCGCTTTCCTCCCACTCACTTCTTTCGAGAGAAACTTCTTCTCTAGAAAGAATCCATTCTCAGCAACAAAGATCTTGCCTTCGGATCTGTGATAGATGGTGTACCCAACATTTTCTTTTGGGTATCCTATGAAGACGCACTTCTCCGATTTGGGTTCGAGCTTATCAGGTTGAAACTTTTTCACATAAGCATTGCAACCCCAAACTTTAAGAACCGACAGCTTAGGTTTCTAGCCAAACCATAGTTCATACGGTGTCGTCTCAGTGGATTAGACGGTGCCCTATTTAATGTGAATGTAGATGTCTCTAGTGCATAACCCCAAAACGATAGTGGTAAATCGGTAAGAGACATCATAGATTGCACTATATCCAATAAAGTACGGTTATGACGTTCGGACAGACCATTATGCTGTGGTGTTCCAGGTTTGTGAAACTATTCCACATTGTTTTAATTGAAGACCAAACTCGTAACTCAAATATTCGTCTCCGCGATCAGATCGTAGAAACTTTGTTTTCTTGTTACGATGATTTTCCACTTCACTCTGAAATTCTTTGAACTTTTCAAATGTTTTAGACTTATGTTTCATCAAGTAGATATACCCATATGTACTCAAATCATCTGTGAAGGTCAGAAAATAATGATACCCGCCACGAGCCTCAACACTCATCGGACCACATACATCAGTATGTATTATTTCCAATAAGTCAGTTGCTCGCTCCATTGTTCCGGAGAACGGAGTCTTAGTCATCTTGCCCATGAGGCATGGTTCGCAAGCATCAAGTGATTCCAAAAGCCCATCAGCATGGAGTTTTCTACATGCGCTTTACACCAATATGACGTAAACGGCAGTGCCACAAATATGTTGCACTATCATTATTAACTTTGCATCTTTTGGCTTCAATATTATGAATATGTGTATCACTATGATCGAGATTCAATAAACCATTTATATTGAGTGTATGACCATAGAAGGTTCTATTCATGTAAATAGAACAACAATTATTCTTTGACTTAAATGAATAATCGTATTGCAATAAACATGATCCAATCATATTCATGCTCAACGCAAACACCAAATAATTTATTTTAGGTTCAAAACTAATCCCGAAGGTAAAGGGAGTGTGCGATGGTGATCTTATCAACCTTGGAATCACTTCCAACACACATCATCACCTCACCCTTAACTAGTCTTTGTTTATTTTGCAACTCCCGTTTCGAGTTACTACTCTTAGCAACTAAACCAGTATCAAATATCGAGGGGTTGCTATAAACACTAGTAAAGTACACATCAATAACATGTATATCCAATATACCTTAGTTCACTATGCATCCTTCTTATCCCCAAGTATCTAGGGCAGTTCCACCTCCAGTGACCATTTCCTTTGCAGTAGAAGCACTCAGTTTCATGCTTGGGTCTAGCTTTGGGCTTCTTCATGGGAGTGGCAACTTGCTTGCCATTCTTCTTGAAGTTCCCTTTCTTTCCCTTGCCCTTTTACTTGAAACTAGTGGTCTTGTCAACCATCAACACTTGATGCTTTTTCTTGATTTCTACCTTCGCCGATTTCAGCATCGCGAAGAGCTTGGGAATCGTTTCCGTTATCCCTTGCATATTATAGTTCATCACGAAGTTCTAGTAACTTGGTGATAGTGACTAGAGAACTCTGTCAATCACTATCTTATCAGGAAGATTAACTCCCACTTGATTCAAGTGATTGTAGTACTCAGACATTCTGAGCACATGCTCACTCGTTGAGCTATTCTCCTCCATCTTGTAGGCAAAGTACTGTCAGAGGTCTCATACCTCTTGACACGGGCATGAGTACGAGATACCAATTTCAACTCTTGGAACATCTTATATGCTCCGTGGCGTTCAAACATTTTTGAAGTCCCGGTTCTAAGCCGTAAAGCATGGTGCACTAAACTATCAAGTAGTCATCATATCGAGCTATGTCAAACTTTCATAACGTCTGCATCTGCTCCTGCAATATTTCTGTCACCTAGCGGTGCATCAAGGACATAATTCTTCTATGCAGCAATGAGGATAATCCTCAGATCACGGACCAAGTCCGCATCTTTGCTACTAACATCTTTCAACTTAGTTTTCTCTAGGAACATATAAAAATAAACAGGGAGCTACATCGCGAGCTATTGATCTACAACATAGATTTGCAAATACTATCAGGACTAAGTTCATGATAAACTAAAGTTTAATTAATCATATTACTTAAGAACTCCCACTTAGATAGATATCCCTCTAATCAACTAAACCATGTCCGATCATCACGTGAGATGGAGTAGTTTTCAATGGTGAACATCACTATGTTGATCATATCTACTATATGATTCACGCTCGACCTTTCGGTCTCAGTGTTCCGAGGCCATATCTGCATATGCTAGGCTCGTCAAGTTTAACCCGAGTATTTTGCGTGTGCAAAACTGGGTTGCACCCGTTGTATGTGAATGTAGAGCTCATCACACCCGATCATCACGTGGTCTCTCGGCACGACGAACTGTCGCAACGGTGCATACTCAGGGAGAACACTTATACCTTGAAATTTAGTGAGAGATCATATTATAATGCTACCGCCGAACTAAGCAAAATAAGATGCATAAAGGATAAACATCACACGAAATCGATATAAGTGATATGATATGACCATCATCATCTTGTCCCTTTGATCTCCATCTCCAAAGCACTGTCATGATCACCATCGTCACCGGCTTGACACCTTGATCTCCATCGAAGCATCGTTGTCATCTTGCCAACTATTGCTATCACGTTTATCACTACCGCTTAGTGATAAAGTAAAACAATTACATGGCGATTGCATTGCATACAATAAAACGACAACCATATGGCTCCTGCCAATTTCTGATAACTCGGTTACAAAACATGATCATCTCATACAATAAAATTTAGCATCATGTCTTGACCATATCACATCACAACATGCCCTGCAAAAACAAGTTAGACGTCCTCTACTTTGTTGTTGCAAGTTTTACGTGGCTGCTACGGGCTGAGCAAGAACCATTCTTACCTACGCATCAAAACCACAACGATTTTTCGTCAAGTGTGCTATTTTAACCTTCAACAAGGACCGGGCGTAGTCACACTCGATTCAACTAAAGTTGGAGAAACTGACACCCGCCAGCCACCTGTGTGCAAAGCACGTCGGTAGAACCAGTCTCGCGTAAGCGTACGCGTAATGTCGGTCCGGGCCGCTTCATCCAACAATACCGCCGAATCAAAGTATGACATGCTGGTAAGCAGTATGACTATTATCGCCCACAACTCTTTGTGTTTTACTTGTGCATATAACATCTACGCATAGACCTGGCTCGGATGCCACTGTTGGGGAACGCAGTAATTTCAAAAAAAATCCTACGCTCACGCAAGATCCATCTAGGTGATGCATAGCAACGAGAGGGGAGAGTGTCGTCCACGTACCCATGTAGATCGAAAGCGGAAGAGTTATTACAACGCGGTTGATGTAGTCGTACGTCTTCATGATCCGACCGATCCTAGTACCGAAAGTACGGCACCGCCGCGATCTGCACACGTTTAGCTTAGTGACGTCCCACGAACTCTAGATCCAGCTGAGTGTCGGGGAAGACCTTCATCAGCACGATGGTGTGATGTCGGTGATGATGAAGTTACCGACGCAGGGCTTCGCCTAAGCACTACAACGATGTGACCGAGGTGGAGATCTATGGAGGGGGGGGGGCACCGCACACGGCTAAAACAATGAACTTGTGTGTCTATGGGGTGCCCCCCTCCCCCGTATAGAAAGGAGGGGAGGAGGAGGCCAGCCGGCCCTAGAGGGCGTGGCAAGGGGGGAGGAATCCTCCTCCTAGTAGGAGTAGGATTCCTCTTTCCTTGTCCTACTAGGAGAAGGAAGGAAGGAGAGGGGGAGGGAGAGGGAAAGAGGGGTCGCTCCCCCTCCCTTACTCCAATTCGGACTCCCTTGGGGGGGGTGCCACCTCCTGGCTGTTGCCCTCTCTATCCCCTAAAGCCCACTAAGGGCCCAATAACTTCCCGGGGGGTTCCGATAACCCTCCGGCACTCCAGTTTTATCCGAAACCTCCCGAAACACTTCCGGTGTCCGAACATAGCCGTCCAATATATCAATATTTATGTCTTGACCATTTCGAGACTCCTCGTCATGTTCGTGATCACATCCGGGACTCCGAAATACCTTCGGTACATGAAAACACATAAAATCATAATACCGATCGTCACTGAACGTTAAGTGTGCGGACCCTACGGGTTCGAGGACTATGTAGACATGACCGAGACTCATCTCTGGTCAATAACCAATAGCGGAACCTGGATGCTCATATTGGCTCCTACATATTCTACGAAGATCTTTATCGGTCAAACCGCATAACAACATACGTTGTTCCCTTTGTCATCGGTATGTTACTTGCCCGAGATTCGATCGTCGGTATCCTCATACCTAGTTGAATCTCGTTACCAGCAAGTCTCTTTAATCGTTCCGTAATGCATCATCCCACAACTAACTCATTAGTCACAATGCTTGCAAGGCTTATAGTGATGTGCATTACCGAGAGGGCCCAGAGATACCTCTCCGATACACGGAGTGACAAATCCTAATCTCGATATATGCCAACTCAACAAACACCTTTGGAGACACCTGTGGAGCATCTTTATAATCACCCAGTTACATTGTGATGTTTGATGGCACACAAAGTGTTCCTCGGTATTCAGGAGTTGCTAATCTCATAGTCAGAGGAACATGTATAAGTCATGAAGAAAGCAGTAGCAATGAAACTGAAATGATCATAATGCTAAGCTAACGAATGGGTCTTGTCCATCACATTATTCTCTAATGATGTGATCCCGTTCATCAAATGACAACACATGTCTATGGCTAGGAAACTTAACCATCTTGGATTAACGAGCTAGTCAAGTAGAGGCATACTAGGGACACTATGTTTGTCTTTGTATTCACACATGTACTAAGTTTCCGGTTAATACAATTCTAGCATGAATAATAAACATTTATCATGAAATAAGGAAATTAATAATAACTTTATTATTGCCTCTAGGGCATATTTCCTTCACTTTACGCTTCCCTAAATTCTCTAGAAAAGACACCATCTTAAGATCCAAAATATCCAATCGCTTGTTGCAAAGAGTAATCAAATTATTCATGCGATTGATACTACCATCGAGGTGCTTAAGGGGTTCACTATATTTATGTATTTCAACCATATGTTTATGCAAATCGCCAAGTTTATCCAACATTTGAACTCCCTCAGGGGTAAAGGAAAACCCCTTCTTTTGAGGAGGAATTCCCAAAATTCCTTCCAAAATTTCAGAGGCAGCATTTGCATAAAGCTCAATAAAATTTCCTTTAGCGGCAAAATCAAGAAGTTGTCTATGATGCAAAGCTAATCCTATGTAAAAATTACGAAGCAAAACTTTACCACCCCCTTTAGATTGGAAACACGATATGATTCCGTAAGCCTATACTAGGCATCTTTCAAATTTTCTCCTTGTCTTTGCTTGAAGTAAAGAACTTCAAAATCTGGTGACAAAGGAGGAGTAGGGACACTAGCCATCAAGACTAGAAAGCAAGAAAGCGGCGAACGAAAAAAGGGAGGCGAATAAAAGAGCAAATTTTTGTGAAGTGGGGGAGATGAAAACGAGAGGCAAATGGAAAATAATGTAAATTGCTAGGAGATGAGATTTGTGATTAGGAACCTGGTTATGTTGAAGATCCTCCCCGGCAACGGCACCAGAAAATTCCCTTGATGATGTTTGCTAAGACTACGTCGGTGTTTCCCCCAAGAGGAGAGGATGATGTAGTGTAGAAACGGTAGGTATTTCCCTCAGTGATGAAGCCAAGGTATCGAACGAGTAGGAGAACCAAGCAACAAAACGTAAACAGCCCCTGCACCCAAATAACAGCCACTCGCAACTCGACGTGTTAAAGGGGTTGTCAATCCCTTTCGGGTAACGGCGCCTCAAGGCACGAAGACGGGAGAAAATTATAATAGATTGCAAATAAAATAAAGTGCCGCAAGATATTTTTGTATTTTTTGTTTAATAGTTCTGAATAAAAGTGCAAAGGAAAAATAGATCGCAAGGCAAATATATGAAAAAGAAGACCCGGGGGCCGTAGGTTTCACTAGTGGCTTCTCTCGAGAAAAATAGCAAACGGTGGGTAAACAAATTACTGTTGGGCAATCGATAGAACTTCAAATAATCATGACGATATCTAGGCAATGATCATTACATAGGCATCACGTCCAAGATTAGTAGACCGACTCCTGCCTGCATCTACTACTATTACTCCACACATCGACCGCTATCCAGCATGCATCTAGTGTATTAAGTTCATGGAAAAACGGAGTAATGCAATAAGAATGATGACATGATGTAGACAAGATCCGTTTATCTATATGGCGGTAGACATAGATCTCGTCTTTTTATCCTTAGTAGCAACGGTACATACGTGTCGGTTCCCTTTCTGTCACTGGGATCAAGCACCGTAAGATCGAACCCACTACCGGGCACCTCTTCCCATTGCAAGATAAATAGATCAAGTTGGCCAAACAAAACCCAAATATCAGAGAAGAAATACGAGGCTATAAGAGATCATGCATATAAGAGATCAAAGAAACTCAAATAACTTTCATGGATATAAAAAGATATAACTGATCATAAACTCGAAGTTCATCAGATCCCAACAAACACACTGCAAAAAGAGTTACATCATATGGATCTCCAAGAGACCATTGTATTGAGAATTCAGCAAGAGATAGAAAGCCATCTAGCTACTAACTACAGACCCGAAGGTCTACAAAGAACTACTCACGCATCATTGGAGAAGCACCAATGGAAGTGGTGAACCCCTCCGTGATGGTGTCTAGATTGGATCTGGTGGTTCTGGACTCTGCGGCGGCTGGATGAATATTTTGTCGACTCCCCTAGGGTTTGTGAATTTTTGGGGTATTTATAGAGCAAAGAGGCGGTCCAGGGGGCACCCGAGGTGGGCACAACCCACCAGGGTGCGCCTGGGCCTCCTGGCGCGCCCGGGTGGGTTGTGCCCCCATCGAGGCACCCCCCAGGTGCAACCAGGGCCCATTGCCTTCCTTCTGGCCCATAAAAATTCATCGTGGAGGTTCGTGGCATTTGGACTCCGTTTGATATTGATTTCCTGTGATGTAAAAAACATGGAAAAAACAGCAAGTGGCACTTGGCACTATGTCAATAGGTTAGTACCAAAAATGATATAAAATGACTATGAAATGATTATAAAACATCCAAGATTGATAATAAAACAGCATGGAACAATCAAAAATTATAGATACTTTGGAGACATATCAGGCCACAAGCCGTGCTTTTTACTTTTCAATCGTACCATCAGGTCTAAGCTTTTTCTTGAACACCCACTTACATCCTACAGGTTTGCACCCATAAGGATGGTCATTGATTTCCCAGGTTCTGTTAGCTAAGGTGGAATCTATCTCGCTGCGAAGAGCTTCCTTCCAGTAGTCAGCATCAGAGGATGCATAGGCTTCTGAAATAGTCCTGGGTGTGTCATCCACGAGGTACACAATGAAATCATCACCAATGGAATTTGCGGTCCTCTATCTTTTACTCCTCACAGGAGTTTCATTGTCATCCTCAACAGGATTCTCAATATGTTCCATCGCAATGGTGGGTTCAGGAGTTACATCAACTTCCTGACTAGATGGGGTAGGTATCTCCTGATTTGATGAACTCAACATATCCTTCATAGGAAATATGTCCTCAAAGAAAGTTGCATAATTTTTCTCCATAATTGTACCAACATGCATGTTGAATACCTCAGATTTTATTATCAAAATCTATAGCAAATGCTATGAAAAGCATAGCCCAGAAGAACACAATCCATGGTTTTTGGTCCAAGCTTGCACTTCTTGGAAATTGGTATATTGACTTTAGCCAAACAGCCCCAAGTACGTAGGTAGGAGAGTTTCAATCTTTTCCTTTCCCATTCCTCAAAAGTAGTCATGGTCTTATGCTTTGTGGGAACTTGGTTTAGGACATGACATGCCATCATTAGTGCCTCCCCCCACCATGCCTTGGAGAGACCCGATGTGTCTAACATGGTGTCAACCATATCAGTTCGAGTTTGGTCTTTCTTTTGGCTACCCCATTTGACTAAGGTGAGTAGGGAGGCGTCCTCTCATGGATCATACCATGTTCCGCACAAAACAAATCAAATTCATTGGAAAAATACTCTCCACCACGATCATACCTAAGTCGTTTAATTTTTTGATCAAGTTGGTTCTCTGCTTCAGGTTTATAGTTTTTGAAGAAATTTAAAGCCTCATCTTTTGATTTCAAAAGATACATGTAACAATATCTAGTGGAGTCATCAATCAACGTCATGAAGTATTTCTTTCCACCTTTTGTCAACGCGCCATTCATCTCACAAAGATCAGAATGTATAAGCTCTAGTGGCACCAAATCTCTTGTCTCTGCAGTCTTATCGGACTTGCGAGGTTGCTTAGCTTGCACACACACTTGGCACTTGGAGCCCTTGATTGTAGTAAATTTTGGAATTAAACTCATGTTTGCTAGCCGCGTCATGCAACCAAAGTTAATATGACAAATTCGTGAATGCCAAATGTTGGACTCATTATCGTGGCAAACATTATTAATAACTTTAGTGCAAATATCTGACAAAGATAGGCGGAACAAGCCTTCACCCTCGTAGCCTTTTCCAACATCATATTGTCCATACTTAGAAATTATAACTTTATTGGACTCAAAAACCAACTTAAAACCATCTCCATATAAACGGTAACCACTAATGAGATTTTTATTGATGGAGGGCACATGATGAACGTTCTTTAGGCGCACGATCTTCCCCAAAGTAAACTTCAGATCGACCGTACCGACACCTCGAACAATGGCATGTGGCCCATTCCCCATCAGCACGGGAGAAGTCCCTGTGGCCTGGTAAGAAGAAAAAATGGAGGCGTCAGCACAAACATGTACATTTGCACCTGTGTCAATTAACCAATCAGGGGATTGAAATACTGAAAGGATGGTAGGAAAAATAACGTACCCTGATTCCTTCATATCAGTATTACTGATGACAACATTAGCGGACTTGCCGCTCTTCTCATGTTCGCGCTCCTCAAAGCGGTTAGGAAATTTCGGAGCCCAGTGATTAGGATGACCGCACACATAGCAAAGTCCCTTCCCCTTCTTATGAGAATTCTTCTTGAAGTTGGTAGAACGTGACGGCTTGTTCTTTGTATCAAACTTGCCTTTGGCCTGAGTTTTGTTCTTGTTGTTTTCGAACTTATGGGGCTGGAAGTTCTTCTTCTGTACCATGTGGGCACTGGAAGCTCCCTCAGAAACTCGAGCACGTGTGTCCTTTGCTCTCGCCTTCTCTTTAACATCAAGAGTACCAATGAGATCCAAAACGGAAAACTCCTATCTCTTGTGTTTCAGGGAAGTAGAAAAATTGTTCCACGAAGGTGGAAGCTTGGCAATGATGCCTCCGGCAACAAATTTGTCCAGCAACACACACTTGAAGTACTCAAGTTCTTTTGCGAGCGACTGTATCTCATGGGCCTGCTGGACAGCAGAACGCTCATTAGTCATCTTGTAGTCATAGAATTGCTCCATGACATCAACTCGCTGCCAGTGTCCGAGGCCCCAAACTTGGCTTCGAGCGCAACCCACATGTCCTTGTCGTTGTCAAACAACATATACGAATCCACAATGGAATCGTCCAGAACACTCAGAAGGGCGCCTTTAAAGAGGGTATCGATCTTCTCAAAAGCTTCCTGCTGTGCAGGTTCAAGATTGCCCTTAGGCTTGCCCTTGGTGGCTTCATAGCAGTACATGGTCTGGAACTAGTAAACCGCTCTCGTGCGCTTATATTGCACGCCCTTAAAGGTAGGCGGCTTCAGATGCGCAGCAAAACCACTCAGAGCGAATTGCCTATAATCAGGTTGTTGGATAGTTGAATATATGAGCAAATTACTACGAGATTTAATCCGAATAAGAACTAAATAAATCATGACAACAATAATAGAGACTAAACTAATGATGCGGACTAGCATAGTAGATGAACAGATCGAATCTAGGGCACAGACTAGAAACATGAATTCTACCACGATCTCGAATAGGAAGGAAAAAATCACACACGGTGCAACGGGAGCAACACCACCATTGGCGTTGAGGTTGGCACCCATGTCGTTGAGGAAGAGGTTGCCGAGGTCGGGGAAGAAGTTGTTGTCGGTGAAGTCCTCGCTGCCAGTAGTCGCGCGAGTGCGCTCCCCAAAAACCTGATCGCCCCTCTCCCGTACAGGATCACTAGAGGCGGGGTTCCGGAGGCCTGCTGTCCCTTCTCGCGGTGCACGCCGAAAGAAGGGATGAAGAAGACTTGCGTGGCGACGCAATGATCTGGAATAGTGGTGCAAAACCATACGATGTGGCAGACTATATAATGCAGTCCGGGTAGGTTGTGGGAGTAAGCCCCACATCCGAGTCGCGATCCAAAAGAATCGGAAACAGTTCAAGAATTAATGCATCCGTTAATTATTAATTAATGACTCATTATTTTTTCCCGAGCAGAAAAATATAGACAATGTGCATAGCTCTGTCCTCGGCTCGGCTCAATCCTGCAACCCGCGACACGTCATGACGAGGCGAGCGAGGAGGAGGAGCGCGCGTGTAGGTCTCCTCTTCTCATGCTCATACAAGTGGTAGAAGAGCTCACCTTATAAAGAGGTGCAAGTCTCACTCAACTTCCGGGGTGGGTCTAAACTTTAGTCTCACTCACACCACTCACATGTGTGCATGAATGGGCCAAGAGAATTTCATAATTTAGTTGGGCTTTGGGCGAAAGGCCTACTAGCAGTTTCCAACAATAGCCACAAACATTAACCAGACGAGGCATCTCATACTCCCGATCTGGTTGGCATGAGTTTCGAGAAACCAAGTCAGAGGCTATAACGCAAAAGTTGCCACACAATGATCTTGATCTTCATAGGTTAGGCGCTTTCCAAGAAGGAGTGGTAAACAATAGAGTGGACCGTCATCATAGGGCGCATTATGCCAAACAAACAAAGAAGAACCTCGGAGGGGGAAACGCCAAGACATGACGTTTGGATCATCCGAAAGCATCAGTGGGAGGGCCGCCCAAAGGCCGACCCAAGAAACGGTTTCCTCGGGCCCAACCATTCGTCGGAACGAGACGTTCCAATTCCCATTGAGGACGACCGAGGAAACCAATAATAACGGGCTTGAGCAGATAACAAACAAGTTTGAAAACTCAACGCAAAAGAGGAGAGCCGCCCATGCAAGGATCTAACCAGAAGAGGGTCCCCTCTCCATTGCTTATGGAGTAGTGAGTGTCGGTGTCAAAACCGGCAGATCTCGGGTAGGGGGTCCCAAGCTGTGCGTCATGGATCGATGGGTAACAGGAGACAGGGGACACGATGTTATACCCAGGTTCGGGCCCTCTCTATCGAGGTAATACCCTACTTCCTGCTTGATTGATCTTGATGAATATAGGGTTACAAGAGTTGATCTACCTCGAGATCATATGTTGTGGTCTAAGACCTAAGGGTATGATGAGTAATGTCATAATGATCTAGCATATCCCTATCGACTAGCCCGGCATCGGCTTATATAATGTACCAGAGGCCTAGGATAACAAGAGTCCTAGCCGAATACGCCGGTGGAGAGGAGTCCTTGTCTTGATCACCAAGTCTTGTGGAATCTTCCTTGTGTATACTTTGGCTGTCCGAACTGGCCCATGAGTAAATGGCATGGGGGTCCTCAGCCCAATCCAACTGATCGGGAGATGACGTGGTGAGTACCCCCTAGTCCAGGACACCGTCAGTAGCCCCCTGAACCGGTCATCAAGTTGCGGATGCTCCTTGATTCTTCCTTACTGTTCTTCGTCTTCGGTCATCGGTCTTGAAAACTGGTTCAACAAATCTTCTTATCTTCGATCTTCGAGGATCGCCGAAGTAAATCCGAAGAGTTTACACGTCGGGTATCCGAGGAGCCCCTTTAAATTATCGGCCTTTATCAATGGCTTGTTATTTTTATGCCCACCTCGGGTTCGAAGTTGTTCCTGGGCGGCGGTGTCCTCTTGCATCCGAGCTCCAACGCCGGACTGCATTCGAGGTATCTTTTGCAGCCGAGCACCAATGCCGGACTGTATCCGAGCTCCAATGCCGGACTATATCCGAGGTGTCATAGATCACCTTGGCTTGAAGAAGTTTAAAGGAGGTTAACCGAGCTTAATGCCGGAAATGCCCTCTATAGAGCCAGCCACTTGCATCCGAGCTTCATGCCGGACTGCTTCCGAGGTGATGCACCACCTCGGGCTTGGTCTGATTTTTGATGCGTGTAAATTTATTTGCTGTCAATATGTATAACTAGTAACCCTCAAGGTGTGTGTCAGTCTAAAACCCGAGATGCACCTGAAGGAAAACAAGAAACCGCTGATCCTAGTAGCCCCTGAGACTCAGGTCGATGCACGAATTCGGCCTGAGGATCAACTCCTAGCTCAGCAGCATACGTAGGAATAGAAACACAGTGTAATATATTAGAGATAATAGTGATCGGCGAATGAGCCCTTGAGAGAGGGTCTTGAGAAGTTGCCGTACTATATTAGCTTGATGCCAGATAGGTCCAGATGGTACCTGTTGTTGTCCGAAGACGCGTTTGCCTATAGTTCGGTCAAGCTGAGCACTAAGCACTTTGAATTCTCTGCATTGAATAAGCAATGCAGTAGCCCCCGAGACACTGGTCGGGTGGCAACACCAGATCAGGGGATCGAGGTGCCCCTTTAATATTAGTAAATGATAAGCCCGAAGCCCAGTAACCCCCGAGCCTTAATGCGGGCACGGGTGGCCGAATTAAGGATCGATATCCAGAGTAAAATCACAAATTGTGTGTAGTGATTCTATGTATCCAAGTACTTTACATCATTAATGCTCGGATCCGCATTGTACAAAACTTTGTTGACCGACCATCGGCTTCAACCTCCTCGGCCAGAAGCCAGGGAGTGTTTGTCCTACTTTATAAAGCCTTTATGAGGGCGAAGATTTACAACAAACAACGCAATCTGGCCATATGGTTTTACAAATAAAGGTACGCAAAGAGATATGTTATATTACAGTTTAACATAAGAAATGTCTTCCAAAGAAAATAGTCCCGCTATCGGCTCCTTTCTTTGGGTTGTCATGCTAATCATGATCATGAAACCTCACCTCTGATCAATGTGGGAGGAAAATATTGAGGATTTAGCTCGGGGAAAGTTCCCGAACTCTATGGTATTAATGAACCAAAAATTTCACTTCTGTCGTTGCCGACCAATTATACCGTTTAAGATCGCTAGCTTTCGGCTTCACCCAGTCTGAGGTACTAACTCGGTTGACCCGGTACTAACAATCATAGAGGTGATCCCTTTACCGCCTAGCCGAACAATCCGGAATGTAGGGGTAAGCACAGGAGCCAGGCAACCAAGCTTGGCCAAAATCTTAAGTCAAATCGATGTATATTTAGGGCTTTATAACGATAATTACGAAAGGCAGTGCTTGTATAATGAATACAACACTGATGATATATGTTTATTTTGACTCTGTTGGACCGTTTATCATTTGAAAGTGGCCCATTGTCGGCTTACACCCCTTTGTAGATGCTACGCAGGGTGTTTCTGCAATAACAAAACAACCCTTAGCCGACGTCTCGGTGCCCGAAGGCGGTTGTGTTAGCGGAAACAAGCCAATCAGATATGCGGGGTTTATAACTTTCACTTAGTCATAGGAGCTTAAAGTTGGGAGGCTAGTTACTAGCCCCCGGTTAGTGTTCGGCGACAACCAAGGTCAAGCCGTAAACACTTCGGCCAATGTTATGAACGGCCCGTCATTTAACACCGTCATCGGATCGCTGACCAGTTTACGCTTATTGTGACAGTCAGTTTTCGGCTTTCTCCACTGAGGTGCTTAACCATGCGAGCTGGAAGCACAATCGCAGTGGTTCTCCCTTTGCACAACTAGCCGAACAAAGTGGAACGAAAGAGGCAAGCACAGGAGCCGGGCAACCCTACTATTGACCGAAGACACAATTCGAAACCAATGCATATATAGCAATATCCGAGAATGTTTTTGCTGAATCTCTAAAGGTGTCCGGCATTGCACTGCGAGACTTATGCTTGGAAAGCCAAGAACTTCAGTAAAAACTTGACGTCCGAACTAGATCAAGTGTTCGGTGCCAATCCGAAAATTGAAGAAAAAAGAAAAAATTGTGCTTCTGTCGTATTTTAACATGACACATCCGATCTCAAGACTTTCAAGCGGGTCAGCCTACGGCTTCAATATCCTTATCCCGAAGACGGAGTACTTCTCCGAGGCCAGTTTAGCAAACTGAACTCGAGCGGCGTTTAGAGAGAAGACAGGCTATCCGGCTATTGACCATACACTCGAGTCAAAAATGGAGCGGTAGAAAAAGACTTTGCAACGACCAAAAAGAAAACACATTTACTATAAAACGACTCATACTAATTTAAGAGCCCCCAAGTGACTTGGGTAAAACAATTTTATGTATAATGATTGTATGTACCGAATTACTTATATCATATCTGTGTTCACCCGAACTTTAAACGCGTCTTAACCGACCGTCGGCTTCTCCCTCTTCGGTCAAGGGCCGAAAAGTGTTATGTACTCCACCTGTCGAGAATATCGATGGTGTTTCCGATAACCAGGCAATCAGGCCATAAGGCTGTCACAGACAAAGCGCGCTCAAGGAACTTATGCTATATTACTGACGAAGTGTAAGAAGCATCTTCGAAGAAAATAGTACCCCCACCGATACCTTTCTTCGGTTGCTCATTGTTACTATGAGACTTGTGCAATAGATTTTTGTACTCATGAGTGATACGTCTCCAACGTATCTATAATTTATGAAGTATTCATGCTATTATATTATCCATCTTGGTTGTTTAATGGGCTTTACTATGCACTTTTATATTATTTTTGGGACTAACCTATTAACCCAGAGCGCAGTGCTAGTTTCTGTTTTTCCCTTGTTTCAGTGTTTCGCAGAAAAGGAATATCAAACGGAGTCCAAACGGAATGAAACCTTCGGGAGCGTGATTTTTGGAACGAACGTGATCCAGGAGACTTGGAGTTGAAGTCAGGGAAGCTTCGAGGTGGCCACGAGGCAGGGAGGCGCGCCTGCCCCCTGGGCGCGCCCCCACCCTCGTGGGCCCCTCCTGGCTCCCCTGACCGACTTCTTTTGCCTATATATATATATCCATATACCCTATAACCATCAGGGAACAAAATAGATCGGGAGTTCCACCGCCGCAAGCCTTTGTAGCCACCAAAAACCAATCGGGACCCTGTTCCGGCATCCTGCCGGAGTTGGGATCCCTCACCGGTGGCCATCTTCATCATCCCGGCGATCTCCATGACGAGGAGGGAGTAGTTCACCCTCGGGGCTGATGGTATGTACTAGTAGCTATGTGTTTGATCTCTCTCTCTCGTGTTCTTGAGGTGGTACGATCTTGATGTATCGCGAGCTTTGCTATTGTAGTTGGATCTTATGATGTTTCTCCCCCTCTACTCTCTTGTGATGGATTGAGTTTCCCCTTTGAAGTTATCTTATCGGATTGAGCCTTTAAGGATTTGAGAACACTTGATGTATGTCTTACCGTGCTTATCTGTGGTGATAATGGGATATTCATGTGATCCACTTGATGTATGTTTTGGTGATCAACTTGCGGGTTCAGTGACCTTGTGAACTTATGCATAGGGGTTGGCACACCTTTTCGTCTTGACTCTCCGGTAGAAACTTTGGGGCACTCTTTGATGCACTTTGTGTTGGTTTGAATAGATGAATCTGAGATTGTGTGATGCATATCGTATAATCATACCCATGGATACTTGAGGTGACATTGGAGTATCTAGGTGACATTAGGGTTTTGGTTGATTGGTGTCTTAAGGTGTTATTCTAGTACGAACTCTATGATAGATCGAACGGAAAGAATAGCTTCATGTTATTTTACTATGGACTCTTGAATAGATCGATCAGAAAGAATAACTTTGAGGTGGTTTCATACCCTACAATAATCTCTTTGTTTGTTCTCCGCTATTAGTGACTTTGGAGTGACTCTTTGTTGCATGTTGAGGGATAGTTATATGATCCAATTATGTTATTATTGTTGAGAGAACTTGCACTAGTGAAAGTATGAACCCTAGGCCTTGTTTCAACGCATTGCAATACCGTTTGTGCTCGCTTTTATCATTAGTTACCTTGCTGTTTTTATATTTTCAGATTACAAAAACCTATATCTACCATCCATATTGCACTTGTATCACCATCTCTTCGCTGAACTAGTGCACCTATACAATTTAACATTGTATTGGGTGTGTTGGGGACACAAGAGAATCTTTGTTATTTGGTTGCAGGGTTGTTTGAGAGAGACCATCTTCATCCTACGCCTCCCACGGATTGATAAACCTTAGGTCATCCACTTGAGGGAAATTTGCTACTGTCCTACAAACCTCTGCACTTGGAGGCCCAACAACGTCTACAAGAAGACGGTTGCGTAGTAGACATCAATGAGTTCCGTTGTGTGCCGACCATGATTAAAAACAATAAGAGCGCTAGCTTTCGGCTTCACCCAGTCTGAGGTCCGAGCTCGGATGACCCGATCATGACAATCGTAGAGGTGCTCCCTTTACTCCCTAGACGAACAATCGGGAATGTAGGGGTAAACACAGGAGCAAGGCAACCCAGCTTACGGAACATTTAAGTCAACATGGTGCATATTGTGGCGTAATACACTAACAAGGAACGAAGCCATACAAGTATAATCATATGCAAGAGTAAAGGCTTCATAAAGGAAGCCCCCAAGTAAACGGGTTATTTGAATTTGTGTATCACAAACAAAGTTTTGACAAGGAAGTTTTCCACATACAACTTTTAGCCAAAAAAGTATAATGCTTGGTCGAACCGAACAAAATTTAAAATTGGAAGTTCTGAGCATAAAAGCGACTTAGCTGGTTAATGTGCTCGGTGTCGATGCACGACCCGAGCTTACGGCGGGATGATAACCCACAAGTATAGGGGATCAATTGTAGCCTCTTTCGATAAGTAAGAGTGTCGGACCCAACGAGGAGCTAAAGGTAGAGCAAATATTCCCTCAAGTTCTATCGACCACCGATACAACTCTACGCACGCTTGACGTTCGCTTTACCTAGAACAAGTATGAAACTAGAAGTACTTTGTAGGCGCTGTTGGATAGGTTTGCAAGAATATAAAGAGCGCGTAAATAAAAAGTAGGGGCTGTTTAGATAAAGACACAATAAATTAAATATAGCGAGTGTGGAAAAGTGGTGGTAGGAGTTGCGAAATTGTCCCTAAGCAATTGACTACTTTACTAGACCGATAGCAAGTATTATGTGGGAGAGGCCACTGCTAGCATGTCATCCCTGACTTGGAATTCTATGCACTTATGATTGGAACTATTAGAAAGCATCCGCAACTACTAACGTTCATTAAGGTAAAACCCAACCATAGCATTAAGATATATTGGTCCCCCTTCAATCCCGTATGCATCAATTTATATGCTAGGCTGAAGCTTCTATCACCCTTGCCCTCCAATACAGTCCTATCAACATACAACTAACCCTATGGTGTGATCCATGCGCGCGCTCATATGATGGGCACCAAAGGACAACAACATAACCACAGGCGAATTAAATCAATCATAGCAATTCATCAACCACCGATAGGACAACGAAAATCTACTCAGACATCATAGGATGGAAACACATCATTGGTTAATAATATGAAGCATAAAGCACCATGTTCAAGTAGAGGGCACATCGGGTTGCGGGAGAGTGGACCGTTGTAGATAGAGGGGGGAAGGTGATGGAGATGTTGGTGAAGATGGCAGAGGTGTTGGTGTAGATCGCGGCAATGATGATGGCCCCCGGCGGCGTTCTCCTTCTTCTTCTTCCTTGACCTTCTCCCTAGATGGCAGAAGGGTTTCCCCTCTGGTCCATGGTCTCCATGGCGTGGGAGGGGTGAGAGCCCCTCCGAGATTGGATCTGTCTCTCTGTCTCTCTCTGTTTCTACGCTCTCGTCTGCTGCCCTTTCACCGTTTCGTATATATATGGAGATCCGTAACTCCGATTGGACTGAAACCTTCGCCGTGTTTTTTTTAACCAAAAATTAGCTTTCTTGCGGCCGAAGAAGGGCATCAACTGCCTTACGGGTGGCCCACGAGGGTCAGGGGCGCGCCCCCCTGCCTCGTGGCCACCTCGTGATTCTTCTTCCGGAATTCTCCAAATATTCCAAAAATATTCTCCGTCTGTTTTTATCCCGTTTGGGTTCCGTTTGATATGGATATTCTGCGAAACATAAAACATGCAACAGACAGGAACTGGCACTGGGCACTGGATCAATATGTTAGTCCCAAAAATAGTATAAAAAATTGCCAAAAAGTATATGAAAGTTGCATAATATTGGCATGGAACAATCAAAAATTATAGATACGACGGAGACGTATCAGCATCCCCAAGCTTAATTCCTGCTCGTCCTCGAGTAGGTAAATGATAAAAAGATAATTTTTGATGTGGAATGCTACCTAGCATAATCTTGATCATGTATCTAATCATGGCATGAATATTAAGATATGAGTGATTCAAAGCAATAGTCTATCATTTGACATAAAAACAATAATACTTCAAGGGTACTAATAATGCAATCATGTCTTTTCAAAATAACATGGCCAAAGAAAGTTATCCCTACAAAATCATATAGTCTGGCTATGCTCCATGTTCACCACACAAAATATTCACATCATGCACAACCCCGATGACAAGCCAAGCAATTGTTTCATACTTTTGATGTTGTCAAACCTTTTCAACTTTCACGCAATACATGAGCGTGAGCCAAGGACATAGCACTATAGGTGGAATAGAATATGATGATGGGGGTTATGTGGAGAAGACCAAAAAGGAGAAAGTCTCACATCGACGCGTCTAATCAACGGGCTATGGAGATGCCCATCAATTGATGTCAATGTGAGGAGTAGGGATTGCCATGCAACGGATGCACTAGAGCTATAAGTATATGAAAGCTCAAACTGAAACTAAGTGGGTGTGCATCCAACTTGCTTGCTCATGAAGACCTAGGGCATTTGAGGAAGCCCATCGTTGGAATATACAAGCCAAGTTCTATAATGAAAATTCCCACTAGTATATGAAAGTGATGACTCAAGAGACTCTCTATATGAAGAACATGCTGCTACTTTGAAGCACAAGTGGGGTAAAAGGATAGTAACATTGCCCCTTCTCTCGTTTTCTCTCATTTTTTTGGGCCTTCTCTTCTTTTTTTTGGCCTTTCTCTTTTTTTTTTTCGTCCGGAGTATCATCCCGACTTGTGGGGGAATCATAGTCTCCATCATCCTTTCCTCACTGGGACAATGCTCTAATAATGATGATCATCACACTTTTATTTACTTACAACTCAACATTACAACTCGATACTAGAACAAAGATATGACTCTATATGAATGCCTCCGGCGGTGTACCGGGATGTGCAATGATCTAGCGTAGCAATGACATCAAAAAAAGGACAAGCATGAAAACATCATGCTAGCTATCTTACGATCATGCAAAGCAATATGACATTAAATTCTCAAGTCATGTATATGATGATGATGGAAGTTGCATGGCAATATATCTCGGAATGGCTATGGAAATGCCATGATAGGTAGGTATGGTGGCTGTTTTGAGGAAGATATAAGGAGGTTTATGTGTGATAGAGTGTATCATATCACGGGGTTTGGATGCACCGGCGAAGTTTGCACCTACTCTCGAGGTGAGAAAGGGCAATGCACGGTACCAAAGAGGCTAGCAATGATGGAAAGGTCAGAGTGCGTATAATCCATGGACTCAACATTAGTCATAAAGAACTCACATACTTATTGCAAAAATCTATTAGTCATCGAAACAAAGTACTACGCGCATGCTCCTAGGGGGATAGATTGGTAGGAAAAGACCATCGCCCGTCCCCGACCGCCACTCATAAGGAAGACAATCAATAAATACCTCATGCTCCAACTTCGTTACATAACGGTTCACCATACGTGCATGCTACGGGAATCACAAACTTCAACACAAGTATTTCTACAATCCACAACTACCCACTAGCATGAATCTAATATCACCACCTTTATATCGCAAAACTATTGCAAGGAATCAAACATATCATATTCAGTGATCTACAAGTTTTATGTAGGATTTTATGACTAACCATGTGAATGACCAGTTCCTGTCATCTCTCTAAATAGATATAAGTGAACCAAGAGAGTTTAATTCTTTCTACAAAAGATATGCCCACGCTCTAACAAATATAAGTGAAGCAAAAGAGCATTCTACAAATGGCGCTTTTCTATGTGAAGAGAAACAGGCAAGCCAAACTTCAAATGATATACGTGAAGCACATGAAGCATTCTATAAAGCCATACTCAAAAGATTTAAGTGAAGTGCATAGAGCATTCTATAAATAAACCAAGGACTATCTCATACCAGCATGGTGCATAAAATAAAAATGAAAACTAAATGCAAAAGACGCTCCAAGATTGCACATATCGCATGAACGAAACGAATCCGAAAACATACCGATACTTGTTGAAGAAAGAGGGGATGCCTTCCGGGGCATCCCCAAGCTTAGACGCTTGAGTCTCCTTGAATACTTACTTGGGGTGCCTTGGGCATCCCCAAGCTTGAGCTCTTGCCTCTCTTCCTTCTTCTCACATCGAGACATCCTTGATCATCGAACACTTCATCCACACAAAACATAAACAAAAAACTCGATAAGATCCGTTAGTATAATAAAGCAAATCACTACTCTAAGTACTGTTGCAAACCAATTCATATTTTGTTTTTGCATTGTGTATACTGTAATATAACTTTTTCATGGCTTAATCCACTGATATAAATTGATAGTTTCATCAAAACAAGCAAACTATGCATCAAAAACAGAATCTGTCTAAAACAGAACAGTCTGTAATAATCTGAACATTCACCATAATTCTGATACTTGAAAAATTCTGCCAACATTAGGAAAAATAAAAAATTTGTATAGAAAGACAGTGCAAAAAGAATAAGAACCGTTTGACATTCCAGTAAAAAAATAAAAATCGCGTACTACAGCCAAAGTTTCTGTCCTGCACCGCACAAACCAACAAGCATTGTAAACATCCTAAAGGAAAACCTTGGCACATTATTTTTATTTCTAAACTTTATAAAAGCACACAACAGAAATAAATGACTCTCTAAAACTTCCGGGTTGTCTCCCTAGCAGCGCTTTCTTTAAAGCCATTAAGCTAGGCATATAGTGCTCAAGTAATGGATCCACCCGGATCCCAAGGTATATCAAAGACAATTTTAATTAGCAATGATTTGGCATTTAGTAGTGAGCACAAAGCAACATATATCAAGCAATAACGAAGTCTAACTCTCTTCCTATGCATCGGCATGTCATAAAAGAACAATTCATGCACACATAGTAAAGGCCAATGCATAGTATAAACAGTTTCTTACAATTTTATCGTGTTGGAAACATAGAGAGGTGGAGACATAGTTCCTCTCTCATAATAATTGCAAGTAGGAGCAGCAAGCACATGCATATTATATTCATAAAAATCATCATGTGCAACGGTATAAGGCAACCCATCAATATAATCCTTAATAAGGGTAAACTTCTCCAATATAGTGTAGTTGGGAGAATTCAAAAACATAATAGGACTATCATGCATGGGTGCAATAGCAACAATTTCATGTTTAACAAAAGGAACTATAGCAAGTTCATCTCCATAAGCATAATTCATATTGGCATCTTGGCCACAAGCATAGCAAGCATCATCAAAAAGGGATATTTCAAAAGAATCAAAGGGATCATAACAGTCATCATAGCAATCATCCTTCGGTAAGCATGAAGGGAAATTAAACAATGTATGAGTTGAAGAGTTACTCTCATTAGAAGGTGGGCACGGGTGATCAATCCGCTCTTCCTCCTTTTGTTCTTCGCTCTCCTCCTCATCTTTTTCATCGAATGAGCTCACAGTTTCATCAACTTCTTCTTCCATAGATTCCTGCAAAATATTAGTCTCTTCTTGGACAGCGGAGACTTTCTCAATAAGTGCATTAATATCGGAATTGTATTCATAATTCTCATAGAAATATTTGAGGATAGCTAAATTTTCAGGTCTATAAACAGCATCATCAAAATCTTCAAACTCTTTAAACTCTTTAAACATAGATTCAATTTCATAAGCACCCATAAAAACAACAAATTCTTCTATTTGTTCCACATCATAGTAATCATATATACCATTAGCATAAGAAGCTAAGGTTTTATTGTCATTAAATTTGCATGAAAAGGGAAGGTGTGGAGCCTTCATCCTAGAGCAACAAGTATAATCATAACTCAAGCATACTTGCCGAGCATACCACTTCAATATATAAATTTGATCCCATAATAGTTTCCCTTTTTGTGTCAAGCGATAATCCCTAAAGTATTCACATTGATCCAACGTTACTCCATTACCAAATTAAATGGGGTTTTCTCTGGATTATCAAAGTAGTACATAATATCTGTCACATAATGAGCATCGAGGGTTTTAGGAGGTTCCTCATCTCCATGAGTAGCAAGTACACCTAATTTTTTTGGTATTTCATGTTCCATATCCATAACTTAAGATAGAGAACAACTAAGAACAGCAAATAAAAATTACTTAGTGATAAAGCAAACAAGCACACACGAGAATATTCACCCCACGCTATTGCTCCCCGGTAACGGCACCAGAAAAAGGTCTTGATAACCCACAAGTATAGGGGATCAATTGTAGCCTCTTTCGATAAGTAAGAGTGTCGGACCCAACGAGGAGCTAAAGGTAGAGCAAATATTCCCTCAAGTTCTATCGACCACCGATACAACTCTATGCACGCTTGACGTTCGCTTTACCTAGAACAAGTATGAAACTAGAAGTACTTTGTAGGCGTTGTTGGATAGGTTTGCAGGAATATAAAGAGCGCGTAAATAAAAAGTAGGGGCTGTTTAGATAAAGACACAATAAAGTAAATATAGAGAGTGTGTAAAAGTGGTGGTAGGAGTTGCGAAATTGTCCCTAAGCAATTGACTACTTTACTAGACCGATAGCAAGTATTATGTGGGAGAGACCACTGCTAGCATGTCATCCTTGACTTGGAATTCTATGCACTTATGATTGGAACTATTAGCAAGCGTCCGCAACTACTAACGTTCATTAAGGTAAAACCCAACCATAGCATTAAGATATATTGGTCCCCCTTCAATCCCGTATGCATCAATTTCTATGCTAGGCTGAAGCTTCTGTCACCCTTGCCCTCCAATACATAGTCCTATCAACATACAACTAACCCTATGGTGTGATCCACGCACGCGCTCATATGATGGGCACCAAAGGACAGCAACATAACCACAAGCAAATTAAATCAATCATACCAATTCATCAACCACCGATAGGACAACGAAAATCTACTCAGACATCATAGGATGGTAACACATCATTGGATAATAATATGAAGCATAAAGCACCATGTTCAAGTAGAGGGTACAGCGGGTTGCAGGAGAGTGGACCACTGTAGATAGAGGGGGGAAGGTGATGGAGATGTTGGTGAAGATGGCGGAGGTGTTGGTGTAGATCGCGGTGATGACGATGGCCCCCGGCGGCGTTCCGGCGCCACCGGAAGCGAGGGGGAGAGAGCCCCCTCCTTCTTCTTCTTCCTTGATCTTCTCCCTAGATGGGAGAAGGGTTTCCCCTCTGGTCCATGGTCTCCATGGCATGGGAGGGGCGAGTGCCCCTCCGAGATTCGATCTGTCTCTCTCTATTTCCGCGCTCTCGTGTGCTGCCCTTTCACCGTTTCGTATATATATGGAGATCCGTAACTCCGATTGGACTGAAACCTTCGCCGTGATTTTTTACCAAAAATTAGATTTCTTGCGACCGAAGAAGGGCAACAACCACCTTACGGGTGGCCCACGAGGGTCAAGGGCGCGCCCCCTGCCTCGTGGCCACCTCGGGCACCGTCTCGCATTGATTCTTCTTCCGGAATTCTCCAAATATTCCAAAAATATTCTCCGTCCGTTTTTATCCCATTTGGATTCCATTTGATATGGATATTCTGCGAAACATAAAACATACAACAGACAGGAACTGGCACTGGAGCAATATGTTTGTCCCAAAAATAGTATAAAAAGTTGCCAAAAAGTATATGAAAGTTGCATAATATTGGCATGGAACAATCAAAAATTATAGATACGACGGAGACGTATCACGGGACAAGGTCCCAGCCCCCAAGCCGGTCCCGAGGTAGCGGGGCGAAGAGCTCGGCACTTCGAAGTGTCGACATAGGACGGCCAATGCAAGCCGGCAGTGTGACACCGAAGTCCCCGGCGTGGGTTAATGAAGTGATGACGAAGCCCTCGGTCCAGCCGAGGTGATGTGGTACATCAGTACGCCAAGGTGACAGCGCTGCCCGACCCGAATCCTTTACCTGTGCACAGAAAATAGTGCAAGCCGGAGATAATAGGAATAATAATAAATTTGAAAAAATGTTGCATAATTAATAATTTATGCGAAGTGAGTAATAAAAGAAATATGGCCAGTGTGCCGAACACTCGATGAGGTAGAGCTCTCTCAGCGATGCCGAAGTCCCTGAGGCAACCGAACATGTCGGTATGGCGATTCGACCAACAAGGTGATCACGCGAGCCGATTTATGCCGATTGGGACAACGACGTCGGCTTGCCGAAGTGACCGCGCGACGCAGTCGAAGTCGAACACCTACACACATAAAATAGTGTGGTCCAAAAAGGATAATTGCTTTTTGCAAAAATAATTTATTTAAAGAGAAGTGGCCTAGCGCCGAAGTCAATGTCGATGCAGGGCGTTGGCGTGACGCGGTGAAGGCGTGGCAAAGCTTGAATTCACAGGCCGGTCCGAGTTCCGGATGCGGCATTCGCCGAACTGTATACGGAAACTGACCGAACCACCACGCGACCGTCGTTAATACGACCACCATTTGATAGACCTGTGTACAGATAATGAAACAAACCAGAGTAATAATTCCTTGAAAAAAAACCCAAGGAAGAAAAAAATACCTGGATTAATAACACCTGGTTTATCTGTTGTAGCAATCTGAAGAAAGGTTACTCCCAAAATTGGGACTCGATCCGCACACCTATTGCCTGATGGGCGATAAAGCGACGGCATGGCGATGCTGGCAAAGGTGGGCTCGCCGAGGCAAAGCCCCCGGTCCAGCTAACGTGACGAAGCTAGTCGGCTGGTGACGCCGAAGTCACCGGAGTATGTTGATGAAGAAATAGCAAATCCCCCAGTCCAGCCGAGGTGTCGAAGCGGGTCGCTAATTAAGGAGACGTTGCAGCTGCCATGTCAGCCGAGGTGTTGAAGCAGTTCAGCGTGATGGACATCGGCTTGAAGAAGCAACAGTGCGGCCATGCCGACACTGGTCAGAACTTGTGACGTGGTCAATGCCGGATTGATGAAGTGACTGAGCGGCGATGTCGGCGCGCCTGACCCCTGCAATCCGTGGGGCGATGGTGTTGTTGATGATTTATCCTTCACGATGCTGAACTCTTGTTCGGCTTGCTGAGCTGATGATTCGATAAGGTTAGGCTCAGCTCGATGAAGCGACGATCTGTCTAGCGCAGGTCGGCAGACGTGGTGCGATGTTACCAGACTGGTTTGACACCAGCGCGATGGTGAAGAGTGCCTCAGAGAAGGCTTAAAATTTTATGGGCACGTGTTAAGAACAACGCACAATACCCTAGAAGAAAATTCCTTTAAGAAGGTCGTCCAATATCACGTTCATAAAGGAACATGAATTCTGGTCGGATCCGTATTCTCGCAGAAAACAGATCCGAAAAGTGATGCACTAATCGGAAGGTTCCCGGAGTTTGGACGGTCGGATCGAGCTGAGATTTTGAGGGGTGGTAGATATAGGAATTCCGCAGCTGATCAACGGTTGGATCTTACAAAGGACGTCCGAGCTAGGTGCTGGAGACCATACCCTAAACTCGTGCAGATTCCCGTCCAGATTTGACAGGGCTCTGGTATATCATAGATTGCCGAAGATTCCTCCATCGGAACTTGACAAAATTTTGCACGGTTGTTGTAGACTTAATTCTGCACAATTACACCAAAGGAATCGTCAAAACAATGCTCGAGTAGGTGGTGGCAGCGGATAGAAGTTTGCTGTTCGGAAAAACAACGCGGTCGCCCGAGGGCAATGTTGACGTTGAGTCGCCAAGCTCCAAGGATGATTTCGCCATGATCATGATAGGGATCGGAGCTGATGTTGATGGAGGCCCGCGTCCGAATATGACGATCAGATGTAGGGCGCAGTCCTCGGTCGAGCCAAGGTGACCAGTCGAGCCGGCGACGAAGACGCCGACGTCGTAGTTGATCTGCAGTCGAGCCATTGATCCTTTGCCGATCACACAGCTGAACTCTCAATGAAAACACCATTGTCGGTGTTAAAACTGGCAGATCTCGGGTAGGGGGTCCCAAGCTGTGCGTCATGGATCGATGGGTAACAGGAGACAGGGGACACGATGTTTTACCCAGGTTCGGGCCCTCTCTATCGAGGTAATACCCTACTTCCTGCTTGATTGATCTTGATGAATATAGGGTTACAAGAGTTGATCTACCTCGAGATCATATGTTGTGGTCTAAGACCTAAGGGTATGATGAGTAATGTCATAATGATCTAGCATATCCCTATCGACTAGCCCGACCTCGGCTTATATAATGTACCTGAGGCCTAGGATAACAAGAGTCCTAGCCGAATACGCCGGTGGAGAGGAGTCCTTGTCTTGATCACCAAGTCTTGTGGAATCTTCATCGTGTATACTTCGGCTGTCCGAACTGGCCCATGAGTAAACGACCAGGGGGGGTCCTCGGCCCAATCCAACTAATCGGGAGACGACGTGGTGAGTACCCCCAGTCCAGGACACCGTCAGTGAGCCCTAGTAGAATCTCTTGTTTGATCGACGAAATCGACTTCCAGAAATGGGATCCCGCCTGTCGGGGGGATGAACCCCAGGCAGGCAATGGAACCCGGATCCTTTTCAAAAACAACGGGGCCAACATCGCCCCTCGATCCGGCTCGCCCTTGGCCGGGTCGCCCAACCCGGCTAGGCCCTGCGACCCGGCCAGGCTCTGCAACCCGGCCAGGCTCCTCGACTCGGCCCCAACAACCAAGCTCAAGACTTCTCCAACAAGCCAGCACCGCCCTTGGCGTGTTCTCCAAACCCGGCCAAGGGTCAGCGGCCATCCCATCCCAGCCGTACGATGGGACGAGTCTCCGCCAACTGATGACCGAAGCCACAGTGCCCCGCCCATGCCTCTGGTCAGCCCGACGAGGCAACAGTGCCCCCACCTACCCGCTGACCAGGGCTGGCGTGGCAACAGTGCACCCGACATCACCCATGACGCCGGCAAGCGGCGAACTAACAGAGCGCCACTGTAGCTGACTCGACTCGGCCTCGCCCTGACGACCGACAAGACAGCACACAGTGCCCCTAGGAGCATGGGGCCCACGCCCGGCGAACCCGGCGAGCCTTGGCACCCGGCGGGTCCCATCACTGGGTTCCTGGACACTGACGACCCAGCCCTACGGCCTTGTAACATTACCATTGTACCCCTGGGGGTTGACCTATAAAACCCCCCAGGAGCCCTCATGCATACGAGCAACTCTTTCATTCGCACAGGCGATCACACACACACACACACACACACACACACACACACACACACACCTAGCAAGCAGCACCCAAGGAGAGGGAGCTGCCTCAGCCCTGGCCAGGCGTCCTCCTTCCTCTATACATCTCTAGGAGCAACTCTGTACTGTTACATATAAACCACTCTTGGCAGGACTAGGGGTGTTATCTCTCCGGAGAGCCCTGAACCTGGGTATGTTTTGCGTCCCGCGCTCGCTCATGCCGACCTCGCCTCTGGAGCCTACCAGTGCCCTCGAGCCTCCTCCTATCTTTAGCCATCCCAAGGCATCTGCCGTGCGCCCACCATGATAGTTGGGCCCACCGTGGGGCAGCTCAAGGTCCTAGTCGGGAGCATGCTTCAGACGGGGATCTTCTCCGACTTCGACGAGCCCGTCATGCTGGCGGACGACGTCATCGACGCGCTCGCCGCCTCCTTCGCCATGCGGCGCATCTCCGACGTGCCTATGGATGGCGAGTACCCCGTGAGGTACTTAGCTTTTCCAACGCTCCGCTCTCCGCCAACGACGACGCTCCGGCCGGAGCAATGGAGCTATGCGTGGAGGCTTTCGTCACCGACACCGGCGCCTCCTCCTCGTTGAGCCCGACAAGGAAGGCCGCTGAAGCTAAGGCCGCGGCGGATAGGGCCGGCTTGCCCAACCCGCTGCGCGCCACGATGCAGAGCCTCCGCGTTCCCGTTGGCACCGACATCGACGCCTCCAACATTGTCGAGGCTTGAACTCGTCTCGACGAGGATCGCCAGTGCCTGCTGGACCTCACCGAGACGCTCGCTGCCACGCAGCGTCGCCTTGACTCCGCCCAGCTGGAGCGCGACGCCGCCTACGGCTTCACACCTGCCGCGCCTGAGCCCAGCCGGGTCGCCGACGTGCGAGCCCGGGGTGGCGCGATCGGGCGCGCTTTCGGCGCCCTCCCTCCCGTCTACGAGACTCCCGTGAACAACATGCATGCCGCCCAGGTGGCCGCGGTCGGCCTGGATCAGCTCGCAGGCGAGGAGATGCAGGATCGCCTCAAGAGGGTGAACGGCCTCCTCCTCGCGGCCAACGCACAACAGGACCGCCTCAACCAGCTCGCCAAGCCAGCCGGATCCGGCTCCGTCCGAGTCGCCGGACCCGGCGACAACCAGCACACGGCGTCTTCACCACCCGGGGAGGTACACTCCGACCGCACCCGGACCCGGTGCTACATCGCCCCGACGGTTGCTGGCGGCTTGGCGGATGAGCCGACCTCGGAGGCCCGGCGCCGCCTCGACCCCCTGCCCCAACCCGGTGGACGTCCGACTCCAGGCGACCCGGTCCCCCGCGGCGCGGTCACCGACCGGCCAGGCCCGCGCGCCATCGACGACACCGACGCTCGCCACCGCCTTGACCGACTCGCCGTCTCCCAGGAGCTGGAGGAGACCGGCCCCGTCGGACCGACGTGCTTCGGGCCACACATCCGGGGCGAGCCCTTCACCAAAGGGTTTATGCTCCCCTGCGACACCCCCAAGTACAACGACACCGTGAAGCCGGAGGACTGGCTCACCGACTACACCACCACCATCGGCATCACCGGTGGTAACCACCGCTTCGCCGTACGCTACGCACCCCTCATGCTCCAGGGGTCGGCCCGCACCTGGTTGAACAGTCTGCCGGGTGGCAGCATCAACACGTGGGTCGACTTCGAGCAGGCCTTCATACGCAACTTCACTGGCACCTACAAGCGACCCGGCCGCCCCAGTCAGCTCGCCATGTGCGTGCAGGGGCCGGCAGAAACCGGCCGCAAGTACCTCGCACGTTGGACCGAGCTCCGGAACAGCTGCGATGGCGTCCACGAGGTCCAAGAAATCCAGTACTTCGTTAACGGGTGCCGAGACGGCACCCTCCTCAAGCACAAGCTCTTGCGCTCCGAGCCGGCCACCATGGCCGTGCTCATGGTGATGGCGGACAAGTACGCCAACGCCGACTCCACCATGAAGATCCAGGTGGCACTGGATGAAGCCGGCAAAGCCAAGACGGTGCCGCCTCCGAAGCCGGCCGGCGAGGGAAGCCAGCAGCAGCACAACTAGTAGAACAACAAGCGCAAGGCCGATGAACCGGCTCAGCGCTACGACAACCGGCTCGTTGCGGCTGCAGAGCAGGCGCCCACGGCCGAGCCGGCCACCAAACGCCGGAACACCGGCAAAACGGCATGAAAAGCCCGCCATGAGCTTCGAGGAGATGCTCGACGCTCCCTGCAAGCACCCCAGCGGCGCGAGGCCGTCCACGCACACGCTCCGACAGTGCGCCATCACCAAGCGCATCACCAGGAGCGACATCCCACCGCCTCCGGCTCCGGCTCCGGGAGCAGGCCAGCCGCTTCCACCTCCGCCGCCACCTCCAGCCGGCGGCACAATGCGCGACGACCCCTAACCGACGCAGAATGCGACCTACGTCCTCTTCACCAGCCTCGGCGACAACAAGCGCAACGAGTGCCTCCTTCGGTAGGAGGTGAACACCATCATCCCGGCCAAGACAGAGTACATGCATTGGTCGGAGCGCCCGGTCACCTGGACCCGGGAGGACCACCCGGCCGTCATGCCGAACTCGGGTGGTTACGCCCTCGTCCTCGACCACACCATCGTCGCACCCCGGCGCACATGCAAATTGTCCCGGGTTCTCGTCGACGGCGGCAGCAGCATCAACATCCTCTACCGCGACACCATGACCAAGCTCGGCCTCGAGGTGAAGGACCTGGAGCCGACCCGGACGATCTTCCACGGCATCGTCCCCGGCCTCTCCTGCTCCCCGATCAGCCGGGTCCAGCTCGACGTCCTGTTCGGCGACAACAGTCACTTCTGACGCGAGCCGATCTGGTTCGAGGTGGTGGACCTGTCCAGCGCGTACCACACACGGCTACCTGAAGATGAAGCTGCCGGGTCCGAAGGGCCTCATCACCGTCATCGGCGACTACCGCAAGTCCCTGGACTGTGCCCGAGATGGCGCCAAGCTGGCCGAGTCGCTGGTCATAGCCGAGGAGCGGCGCCAGCTCGACCGGGTTGTCGCCCTGGCCCAAGAAGCATCGGCCGCACAGATCCTGACTGAGGAGCCAGCCGACGAAGCCGCGTTCAAGCCCTCCAAGGAGACCAAGAAGGTGAAGCTGAACCCGGAGGACCCCAGCTGCAGCAAGTACGTTGTCGTGGGCACCCACCTCGACAGCAAATAGGAAGGCGAGCTCGTCGACTTCCTCCGTGAGAATCGAGGTATTTTTGCATGGACCCCCAAGGACATGCTGGGTATCCCAAGGAAGTACGACGAGCACAAAATTCACGTCCGCAAGGACGCCAAGCCTGTCCGTTAACCCCTACGACGTTTTTCCGAAGAGAAGAGAAGGACCATCGGTGAAGAGGTTGCCAAGCTTTTGGCGGCCGGCTTCATCATGGAAGTGTTTCACCCCGAGTGGCTGGCCAACCCAGTCCTCGTCCTGACGAAGAACAAGACCTGGCGCATGTGTATCGACTACACCAGCCTGAACAAGGCCTCCCCCAAAGACCTGTTTGCCCTCCCGCGGATCGACCAAGTCATTGACTCGACTGCCGGGTGTGAGCTCCTGTCCTTCCTGCATGCTTACTCCGGCTATCATCAGATCAAGCTGGACCCGGCCGACGCCCTGAAGACGTCCTTCATCACGCCCTTCGGGGCGTATTGCTACATCACCATGTCGTTCGGCTTGAAGAACGCCGGCGCCACTTTCCAGCGCTGCATGCAGAAATACTTGCTGCCGCAACTCGGCCGCAACATCCACGTCTACGTGGACGACATCATGGTGAAGACCAAGCAACACCTCACACTCCTCGATGATTTAAAGGAAACCTTCGCCAACCTGCGCGAGTACAAGGTCAAGCTCAACCCGGAGAAATGCATTTTTGGCGTCCCGACCGGATAGCTACTCGGCTTCCTCGTCTCGGAGCGCGGCATTGAGGCGAACCCGGAGAAGATCAATGCCATCGAGAGCATGCGCAAGCTGGCTCGGCTGCGCGATGTCCAGAAGTTCACCGACTGCTTGGCCTCGGTCAGCTGGTTCCTCAGCTGGCACGGCAAGAGGGCCTTGCCCCTGTATCAGCTAATGAAGAAGACGGCGCCGTTCTAGTGGAACAACCAGGCGGATGAAGATTTCTGGGATCTCAAGCGCATGCTCTCCACCGCACCCGTCCTGGCCGCACCGGCCGAGAAGGAGCTGCTGTTGCTCTACATCGCCGTGACCTCGCGGTTGGTCAGCACGGTGATGGTGGTCGAGCGACCAGAGAAGGACAGGGTCCAAGCCGTCCAGCATCCCATTTACTACCCGAGCGAGGTGCTCTCCGCCTCGAACCAGAACTACCCGCACTACTAGAAAATGTGTTACGGCATGTACTTCATCGCCAAGAAGCTGAAGCAGTACTTCCAAGAGCATGTCATCCGTGGTCAGTACAGCCCCTCTCGGCGAGATCATCGGGTGTCGTGATGCCTCTGGCCGGGTCGCCAAGTGGGCACTCGAGCTAGCCGGCCACACTATCCTCTACGAGCCCCGCACCATGATCAAGTCCCAGGCCTTGGCCGACCTCCTCGTTGACTGGACCAAGACCCAGTACCTGCCGCCGCTGGACTCGATGCACTGGTGCATGCACTTGGACGGCTTGAAGATGCGACTCAGCCTAGGGGCCGACATCGTGCTATCCTCCGTCAAGGGCGACCGACTCAAGTACGCGCTGCAGATCCACTTCGCCGCCTCCAAGAACGTCGCCGAATACGAAGCCCTTGTGCACGGCTTCTGGCTTGCCAAGGAACTCGGCATCCGGCGCATCCTATGCTACGGCGACTCGGACCTGGTGGTATAGTAGAGCTCCGGCGAGTGGGACGCCCATGACTCCAACATGGCGAGCTACCGCTTCCTCGTCCAGAAGCTATCCGGATTCTTCGGGGCTGCAAGTTCCTCCACCTCCCGCGCGCAGAGAATGAAGGGGCCGACACGCTCGCCAAGATCGCCTCGTCCCGGCAGTCCGTTCCGTCCGACGTCTCCCTCGAGCATCTACACAAGCCGTCCGTCAAGCCGTCTCCAGACTCCGAGTCCGTCCACGTCCCATACGACCCGGCCGCGCCTCGACCCAGCCCGCAGGCTGCTCCAACCGACCCGGCCGCGCCTCAACCCGGCCGGAGGACTGCTCCAATCGACCCGGCCGCGCCTCAACCTGGCCCAGGGACTGCTCCAACTGACCCGCCGCGCCTCAACCCGGCCCGAGGACTACTCCAGCCAGCCCGACCACACCCCAACCCGGCCCAGGGGCCGCTGAACCTGGCACGAGGGCTGCCGCCCCGGAACCCGTCGTGCTGGCTGTCCTTGCCAGGGGCGCGACACCATCCCGGGCCCTGCCCATCTCGGAGTTCCTGGAAAACGGGGTCCTTCCCATGGACAGGACCGAAGCCGGCAAGTACAGCGCCGAGCGTCCACCTACAACATCATCAAAAACGAGCTCGTCAAGCGCAGCTCCACCGGTGTGTTCCAACGCTGCGTCGAGCAGGACAAGGGCATCGAGATCCTCCTCGACATACACCAGGGCGAGTGCGGGCACCACGCCGCCTCGCGGTCCCTGGTGGCCAAGGCTTTCCGCCATGGTTTCTACTGGCCCACGGCCCTCGAAGACGCAGAGTCGCTCGTCCTCAAGTGTGAAGGATGCCAACACTTCAGCCAGAGCAGCCACCAGCCGGCGTCAGCACTCCGGACCATCCCGATCACCTGGCCCTTTGCGGTCTGGGGACTCGACATGGTGGGACCCTTCAAGACCGCTCAAGGCGGCATGACGCCTCTGCTGGTGGCGGTGGACAAGTTCACCAAGTGGATCGAGGCAAGGCCAATCGAGAAGCTGGACGGCCCAACAGCCGTCCGATTTATAAAGGACATCGCGGTGCGCTACGGCATGCCGAACAGCATCATCACGGACAACGGCACCAACTTCGCCATGGGTGCGCTTGCGTAGTATTGCTCCGTCTCCGGCATCCGCCTCGACCTGGCTTCCGTCACACATCCGCATACAACGGCCAGGTCGAGCGGGCCAACGGTCTCATCCTATCCGGCATCAAGCCGTGACTCATCGAGCCGCTCATCCGTTCACCCGGCAGTTGGCGTGACGATTTGCCGGCCGTCCTCTAGAGTCTCCGCACCATGCCAAACAGGTCGACCGCGTTCACCCCGTTCTTCCTCGTCTACGAAGCAGAAGCCATCATCCCGACCGACGTCGAGTTCGACTCGCCGCGCGTCACGATGTACACAGAAGCCGAAGCAAAGGAAGCCCGCGAAGACGGCGTCGACTTGCTTGAAGAAGCACGTCTCCTAGCGCTCAGTCGCTCAGCCATCTACCAGCAAGGACTGAGGCATTACCACAGCAAGAAGATCAAGCCCCTCGCTTTCTGAGAGGGAGACCTCGTCCTCCGACTCATCCAAGAGCAGACTGGCCAACACAAGCTGTCCTCCCCATGGGAGGGCCCCTTCATCGTCAGCAAGGCCTTATGCGACCGCAACGCGTACTACCTCATCGACGCCCGCAAGACAAACAAGCGCAAGAGGGACACCGCCGGCAAAGAAACAACCCGACCATGGAATGCGGAGCTCCTCCGCCCGTTTTACTGTTAGCCGAGTGCACGTATGTATCGCTGCCTTTAGTAACCGTCTGAAACTGTGGGTCCCCGAACGACGCTCGGGGGCTGCCTCCTTTTGCGACCAAGCTATTGTGTCTCCTACATTTGTGCACTACTTTAATCTTAAGCCAAACCCGGCCACCGGGTCGACTCGCTCAACCCGGGGGCTCGGGGGCTGGCCGGCTTGGCCACCCATCATTTTTCCTTAGCGGTTCTCAAACGCGTTGGATCGCCATAAGCTTCTCGCTTCGCCCTAAGCCGCAGATCCGGCTTCGGCTATCGGCTGGCAAGCACATGAGTCCAAAGCACCAGCGCGCCACGAGCACTAAGTCAAGAACCGCCGGGTCGCCCAACCCGGCCCTACCACTATAAGTTACCGCACGGCCGGCTGCTCGCCAACCCGGCCCTGCCGGATTGCCGCCAGCCGGCCCAGTGGGTGTTTCGCTCGCGCTCAACATTTTGAAAGTCTAAGTACTCGCGAGGGGGGGGGGAGCCCAAAGGGGGAGAGTTACAAGAAAACGGCTCTAATGACGAAAAGCAAAAGCGCAAGCATCCACGAAGCTTCTGTATACCGCCGGATCGCTCAACCCAGCCTCACCATTTTAAGTTGCCGCATGACCGGCTGCTCGCCAACCCGGCCCCGCCGGACTGCCGCCCGCCGGCCCAGTGGGTGTTTCGCCCACGCTCAATGTTTCAAAAGCCTAAGTACTGTACGCTCTTCTCAAAGGCTGAACCCCTTGTCACGGACCAAAGCGACGCGGAGCTCCTCCTCCTTGGCGGAGAGCAGGAGAAAGAAGTACCTGCCGCGACACGGAGCTCCTCCTCCTTGGCGGAGAGCCTCTCCTTGAGACGCCGGTGCGTCTCAAGGAGCCGGTTGAAGAAAGCGACCCGATAGGAGTCCAGTTGCTGTGAAAGACGACGATCAGCGCAAGACAGCAAGAAAAGATTCGACCCAACTGCTACGCAGTTGGCCCGAATCTTGGGGGCTATACCCAGTGGGTGCGCTGGCGCGCCCCCACGAAGGAGAAAATGATGAAAAAGAAAAGCAGAACGCAAATGGAAACTTACGAAGACGGCGCGCTCCAGCTCTTGCGTCGCCACAAGCTCGGCCTGTACGAAGGCCTGGATCTGGTCCGTCCGCCCCCGCAGGCGGCGGGTCACGGCGGCCATCGCCGCCTCCTCCCGGGTAGGAGGTCCAAAGGGGTCCTCGCTGGTCCCGCTCCGTGACGGCCACGGCTCGGCAACCCGGCGCCCTCCGGACCTGAGCACCAGGGCGTGCTCTCCACCGACCGCCTCCCCTGAGCCGGCGCCTTCTCCGGCGCCTTGTCCGGCGCCCTCTCCGGCACCGACGCTGGCTCGGTGGGCGGAGCGGCCTGAGGCTCCACCACCAGCGGCGCCTCGCTGGCTAGCGCCCGGGACGCCCGCTCCGGCGCTGTCCGCGCCGCCTCCTCCAAGACGGCGTCGCCGCTGCCTCCATCAGCCCCCTCCCGCTCGACCACGTTGGTCCGCGGTAGGGTGCCGTCCTCGACAACAACGACATCCCAGTCGAGGTCCATCATGTCCGCACGGCCGCCTTGGTCGTGCTCCCCCTCCGAAGCCGGCATGAAGACCGTCGTCACCGCCACCGCCCCGCCGGCATCTCCGGCCACGCCGCCTCCTCGCCGGCTCGCGCCCACGCCGTCATGGCGCTAACCCAGGCCTGGGTCGACGCCGCCTCCAGCTCCGCCTCGGCTCGGTTCCGGTCCCGCCAGGCCAGGCCCTCGGCGTCGGCCGGGTCCAGACCGAGGTCCGGATCCACCCCCGCCTCCTCCCCGTCCTGGTCAATGGTACCGGACCGGCTCCTCCGGAACGCGGTGCCCTCGGCGGACGCGGCATCCGCCGCCACCAGCGCCAACGAGATCCGCGATCTGAAGCACAAGACAAAAGTTACACCGAGTCGAGCGGAGCCGCTCAACAACTCGGCTCGAACGAAACAACACTTACGCCAGCACCACCGGAACGACGGGCCTTGCCGCCCTCTCCTGCGGAGCGCCGCGCCTCCTCTTGGCGGGCGGCTTCGCGCCTCCGGCCCAGTCTGCTGCGCGCTTCGCTGTTGGAACCCGCGGCGGGACGCTGTCCTTCCCATGCGGGCGCCTCTCCGTCGCCGCCCCCCCGGGACCGCGCCGCCGCCTCCTCCACCCGGCGCCGCTACATCAACAACTCGCGTCAGCATCCCCAAAGCTGACCCACAACCGGCGACTCAAGGAATATAAACAAAACTCACCTACTTGGCGCCGTGCGCCTGTGTCGGCGGCCGCCGCCTCCCCTCCGCCATTGGCTCGGGCTCCTCCGAGGCGACCGGCACCACTTGCGCCCGCGCCCGGTCGTAAGGATGCCGGATGGCATTCAGAAGCACCTCTCGCGTCGCGTCGGGGCGGATAAGAAGATAAGCAGCAGCGAAGTATGGAGACCAGGGACTCACCAACGGTGTCGGGTTCGCGCGGCTGTACGGGGCCTTCCCGAACTCCCAGTCAACCCTCATGTTGGCCTTGGAGATGTTGTTGACCCGACGCGTGACTTGGTCCGCCGCCAGCCGCTTATTCGCCATTCGGTTGGGGTCTTGAAGGCCGGTCATCTGACCGATGAGATGGCTGCGCTGCTGCAGCGGCAGCACCCGCCGGACGACGAAGGCGGTTATGAGGTCGGTGCCAGTGAGCCTCTCCCGCTGCTTCATCACTGACACCCGCTCGCATAGGTTGAGCACCTCCTGCGATGGGTGCTTGGGGTAGTACCCCTGCTACCTCTTGAGCACTGCGTTGGTTTTCCCTTGAAGAAGAAAGGGTGATGCAGTAAAGTAGCGTAAGTATTTCCCTCAGTTTTTGAGAACCAAGGTATCAATCTAGTAGGAGGTCACGCTCAAGTCCCATGCACCTACACAAACCAATAAGAACCTCGCAACCAACGCAATAAAGGGGTTGTGAATCCCTTCACAGTCAGTTACAAGAGTGAGATCTGATAGATATGATAAGATAATCTTTTTGGTATTTTTATGATAAAGAGTAAAAATAAAGAAAGCAAATAAACAGTAAAGGAAATAACGGGAGATTAATATGATGGAAAATAGACCCGGGGGCCATAGGTTTCACTAGTGGCTTCTCTCAAAAGCATAAGTATTACGGTGGGTAAACGAATTACTGTCGAGCAATTGATAGAATTGAGCATAGTTATGAGAATATCTAGGTATGATCATGTATATAGGCATCACGTCCGCGACAAGTAGACCGAAACGATTCTGCATCTACTACTATTACTCCACACATCGACCGCTATCCAGCATGCATCTAGAGTATTAAGTTCATAAGAACAGAGTAATGCTTTAAGTAAGATGACATGATGTAGAGGGATAAACTCATGCAATATGATATAAACCCCATCTTTTTATCCTCGATGGCAACAATGAGATCCGTGCCTTGCTGCCCCTGCTGTCACTGGGAAAGGACACCGCAAGATTGAACCCAAAGCTAAGCACTTCTCCCATTGCAAGAAAGATCAATCTAGTAGGCCAAACGAAACTGATAATTCGAAGAGACTTGCAAAGATAACCAATCATACATAAAAGAATTCAGAGGAGATTCAAATAATGTTCATAGATAAACTTGATCATAAACCCACAATTCATCGGATCTCGACAAACACACCGCAAAAGAAGATTACATCAAATAGATCTCCAAGAAGATCGAGGAGAACTTTGTATTGAGACCCAAAGAGAGAGAAGAAGCCATCTGGCTAATAACTATGGACCCGAAGGTCTGAGGTAAACTACTCACACATCATCAGAGAGGCTATGGTGTTGATGTAGAAGCCCTCCGTGACCAATGCCCCCTCTGGCAGGACACCGGAAAAGGCCCCAAGATGGGATCTCACGGGTACAGAAGGTTGCGGCGGTGGAGTTAGGTTTTCGTGGATGCCTCTGATGGTTTGGGGGTACATAGGTATATATAGGAGGAAGAAGTAGGTCGGTGGAGCAACGAGGGGCCCACGTGGGTGGAGGGCGCGCCTGGGGGGTGGGCGCGCCCCCTACCTCGTGGCTTCCTCGTCTGTTGGTTGACGTCCACTCCAAGTCCTCTGGATCACGTTTGTTCAGAAAATCACGTTCCCGAAGGTTTCATTCCGTTTGGACTCCGTTTGATATTCTTTTTCTGCGAAACACTGAAATAGGCAAAAAAAACAGCAATTTGGGCTGGGCCTCCGGTTAATAGGTAAGTCCTAAAAATAATATCAAAGTGTATAATAAAGCCCATTAAACATCCAAAACAGAATATATAATAACATGGAACAATAAAAAATTATAGATACGTTGGAGACGTATCAACCCCCAGTTCTGCTTCCCCCACGGCGGCGAGTTGATGAATGGCGGGTGGTTGATGCGGTCCTCGCCAAGGTTGCGGACGTAGAAGAAAGAATTCTGCCATTTCTTGGCAGAATCCTCCAGCGGCACCTTCGGGCAGTCGGCACCCGAACGCTTGGAGATGACGGCCGCCCGCCCTCGGACATATCTCCGGCCTTCGTCCCCTGCTGCTTCAGGGAGAAGAAGCGCACCCAGAGGTCGATCGAAGGTTTGACCCCCAGGTACCCCTCGCAGAGGGTGACGAAGCCAGACAGCTGCACGATGGCGCTGGCGCCAAGATGGTGGCGCTGGATCTCGAAGAACTCTAGGAAGTTGCAGAAGAAGCGGCTCGCGGGCAGCCCAAACGCGTGCTTGAAGTGCAGCAGGAAGACCACCCGCTCCGAGCCCTCGGGCCGCGGCTCCCGCTCCCCCTGCGGAAGGCGCACCTCGACCTCCTCCTCCCTCGGCAGGCGCCTAGTGTCGCGGAGGTAGGCGATGTCGTCAGGGGTGACGGTGGAACCCATCCACGATCCTGACGGCAGCGCCATTGACCCGGGCGCGGAAGAAGAGGGAGGAGAAAAGGAAGAAGATGGCGAGAAAGCTCTGCTCAAGACAGCGGGCGTCGCAGCTAGCGGTGGTCGGCGAAAGCAGAGGGAGGATGAAGAGGCAGGGAGCGCGATCGTGAATGATCTCCGCCGCCCCCTTCGCCCCCAATTTATAGGCCACGATCTGAAACGTGGGGAAGTGGGATCGTTTGCGCTCGCCCCTCCCACTTCCTTGCAATAAGTGCGCATGTACGCACGCAGTAACTGCATGTGGAATGGCAACCGACCCTCGAACGTCGCAATAAATCTGTGCGCGTGGGCCGAGGGTGCGCGACGGCGGGCCCCAGGCCATCGCCCAGTCTCGTCACGCGCGTGGCCTGTCAGGCCCCTCCGGCTCCCAGGCAACATGTGGCGGCTGCGCAAAGCCCGAAAGATTGCCCAAGATTCGTCGAACTCCTCGGTTTTCTGCCGCGGACGGGTTGTCGCGATCCGGCTTCCGGAAGCCGGCACACAATGGATGTTGCCGGACCCGGCGGTCACCAAAATCCGCCTCTACAAGGGGGGAAACTGCGAAGGCCCTCCCATCCGAAGACGGCGGACCTTCACAACTTCGGGGACTACTGTCGGGTGGATGAACCCCAGGCAGGCAACAGAACCTTGATCCTTTTCAAAAACAACGGGGCCAGCATCGCCCCTCGAGCCGGCTCGCCCTTGGCCGGGTCGCCCAACTGGGCCAGGCCCTGCGACCCGGCCAGGCTCTGCAACCCGGCCAGGCTCCTCGACTCGGCCCCAACAACCAAGCTCAAGACTTCTCCAACAAGCCAGCACTGCCCTTGGCGTGTTCTCAAAACCCGGCCAAGGGTCAGCGACCATCCCATCCCAGCCGTACGATGGGACGAGTCTCCGCCAACTGATGACCGAAGCCATAGTGCCCCGCCCATCCCTCTGGTCAGCTCGACGAGGCAACAGTGCCCCCTGTCGGTGTCAAAACCGGCGGATCTCGGGTAGGGGGTCCCGAACTGTGCATCTAAGGCTAATGTTAACAGGAGGCGGGGGACACAATGTTTACCCAGGTTCGGGCCCTCTCGATGGAGGTAATACCCTACTTCCCGCTTGATTGATCTTGATGCTATGACTATTACAAGAGTTGATCTACCACGAGATCGTAGAGGCTAAACCCTAGAAGCTAGCCTATGATTATGATTGTTCTTGTCCTACAGACTAAACCCTCCGGTTTATATAGATACCGGAGGGGGCTAGGGTTACACAGAGTCGGTTACAAGGGAGGAGATCTACATATCCGAATTGTCAAGCTTGCCTTCCACGCAAAGGAGAGTCCCACCGGACACGGGACGAAGTCTTCAATCTTGTATCTTCATAGTCCAACAGTCCGGCCAAAGTATATAGTCCGGCTGTCCGAGGACCCCCTAATCCAGGACTCCCCCAGTAGCCCCTGAACCAGGCTTCAATGACGATGAGTCCGGCACGCAGATTGTCTTAGGCATTGCAAGGCGGGTTCCTTCTCCGAATACTCCATAGAAGATTTTGAACACAAGGATCGTGTCCGGCTCTGCAAAAAAAATTCCACATACCACCGTAGATAGTATATTATTCCACAAATCTAATCTGCTGACAACTTTTCATAACGTGACATCCTGCCGTGGTCCGGTCATTACGAACCGTTTTTCCCAGCCTGCCATTGCACGTGTTACGAGGCGGTTTTATTGGCATGTCTCGTCGAAGCAGAGATCGTGCTCCCCTTATCATGGGATTCTCATCAATATAGGCGTGGGTAACCCAATCGTGCTTGTTAGTATGACTCCTCGATTTTTAGGCAAGTTCCAAACAGCCACGCGGATGACGCTTGATATTCGCCCTCTTTATAAAGGGGCCAAGGCCTGTCCTTTTCTTCTCGCGCTCGATCCTTCCCTTCCCCCACCTCGAGTTCCAACACCCAAGGCTCAGGCTAAGTGCTTCGGACCTTCAACCATGTCCGGATCCAACCTTCAAGGCTGGTGGATGGCCTCCTCTGTCACAGAGGAGGACATCGAGAAGCTAAGAGAAGCCAGGTATCTGACTGCCGAAATCTCGCACAGGCTGCCTGCTCTAGGGCAGGTCATGCCCACTCCCGAACCCAACGGGAGTGTCATATTTGTTTCCCACTTCCTCCGAGGGCTAGGCTTTAGTCTTGATCCCTTGTTAGAGGGCTTATGTTCTATTACGGGCTCGATTTCCATGATCTTGCTCCAGATTCCATCCTTCACATCTCGTCTTTTATCGTCGTGTGTGAGGCCTTCCTCCGCATCACCCCACACTTCGGCTTATGGCTCAAGACCTTCAATGTGAAGCCGAAGATGATCGATGGGCGTCACACAGAATGCGGAGGTGCCATAATAAGCAAAGGCGCCAATGCTCCATGGCCAAAGGGTTCCTTCCCGGAGGTGTCCAACTTATGGCAGCGGGAGTGGTTTTACATCACAGCTCCCCGAAGTAAGAAGTGGGCAGTTGCCCCCCGCCTTCCGCTCGGGCCCCCCACCACAACTGGCGTCATGCGTCAACAAGGGGCTGGACTGGGGGCCAGTTAGTGAGGTGCCGACCTTGCAAAGTCACATCCGAGATCTCCTCAAGATAGATGTCAGTCTCGTCGAGGTAATGCAAGTTATGCTAGTTCGTGGGGTCCTGCCATGCCAACGTCCATCTCTCCGCATGTGGGAGTTCAACCCGGAAGGACCGCGAACTATTCAGCAATTCTTCGGCGTGACGCTCGAAGAGATGTATGGATTGTTCTTCGGATCACGAATAAAGTGTCCGGACACCACCGAGGATGCGGGTCTCAACAGCAACCGTCTAGATACCCATGTAAGTAATCCTGCGGCCGAACATGCTATCTTTTTGTTTGTCACAACATCATTCTGAAAAAATTACTGTCGACCAGGACTGGATAAGAAAGGCGGAGAGGATCAGGTGTTCGGCCCCCCTTCCCGAAGGCTCACCGGATCCTATACTGGCCAGAATGCTTGAGCATGCACCTTATCAAGTGCCATCAGGGGAAGATAAAGGGAGGAATAAAGAAGCCGAAAGCAGTCTTCACACATTACACATCCAAACCGGGGGAATTAGTGTCTCCGCAAACGAGGATAATCAGGAAGAAGAATCTAGAATCCCATCTCCCCAAGGAAGGAAAAGGACCGCCTCTGAAGACTTGGAAACGGAGGTTTCCAAACGAGGGAAGAAACCTTCGCCAAGGGGCCCTGCCCCGAAGGGCGTCCTTACTGCACAACGCCCTCAAGGGGGCCAGCCCTCCACCGAGCTGTAAGTGAACAGGAGTATTTTGGTAGATATATCCTGCTTTATCTCCGAGGACAATAACCGAGACATATCTGTTGCTGCCCGGCTCGTAGCCCTACTCGACAGAGTTCGTCTTCGGGGGATCTTCTTCCGGAGATGATGGACAGCGAAACGCCTCCCCCTGCCTCCCCGCCTCATGGGGCGGACGACCCTGAGGTGTCGTCACGGAGGATTTCTCATGATCCGCCAAGGCCAGAAGGTAACCCTTCGGCCACTCGAAGTCCGGAGTATTTGGCTCCTAAGGAGAGCAATAAAAAGAGTCCGGGGCTGTCTAGTGCCCAACCGGATGCACTGATGGGTCTTCTGGAGCAAGCGGCTATCTTAGAGGCGCATCGTACTTTAATGGGTACGGTGGTTGAGAGGATTTCATCCGCCAAAAGTGGGTTGCATGAAGCTTTTACGAGCTTGCTAAGAGGCTTTGAGGTACGCAAAGTAATATATATATTTTGACGGTACCGCGCACACTAGGTGTGCTGTATACAGATAGTAGCCCCTGAGACTCTGGTTGCCGTCCAGAGGCGGTAAACAGAGGATCATAGTCCCAGGTAATAATCGCGCTGCTTCCATGTGCAGGCGGCGGAGGGTCCGGTGGCTGGCCAGACTGCTGAGTTTACCAAACTGAGGCGGCAGCTTGACGTGGCGGATGTCGACATCGCGCTTGTGAACAAGCGGCTTGATGAGGCACATGGTATGTATTTTCGATTGGTCAATAAATATTAAGAGGAGCATGATGCTAGTATCTATAATATGCTGTGACTGCAGATGGAGCTGCCGCCTTGGAGACCCTTCGGGCGGAACTTGCCCGAGCCAAGGAACAAGCTAGGAGAAGTGATGCGGCAGCCCTAAAGGCGGCCGAAGAGTTAAGAGCCGAACGGGCTGCTCATCGCCACAGCGAAGATAAAATAGCCAAGATGGCTGTTGAGCTGAAAGATGCCGCCGGCCGATATGAGCTTCTTGAAAAGGAAAGCCAAGCGAAAGCGGCTGACCTGAAGAAAGCCATGGAAGCAGCCAAGGAAACCCGCTCTAAAATCAGAGCGGCGAAGGAGGAGCTCCGTCAAGCCGGAGAGATCACGGCTGGGAAGCCCTTTTTGTTGCGGACGAAGTTCGGAGATCCGAAGTATGCCCATCTGGATCAATTATGGAGTACGTTGGAATGTACTCGCAAACATTAAGAATACGAGTATAATATATATATCAAACATGCTCCAGACTAATTGGATGATCACACGTCTGTCACGAAATATACGAAAAATCAAGAAGCACACATATGGTTAAAAATTTATACCAAAATAAAATACTGGGGTGCCAAATGAGTGTCTGAATGACTCCTCGAGCGGAAAAATGCAGAATAGTAATACTGGTGCCAAGCGAGGGTCTGAATGACTCCTCGAGCGGAAAAATGCGAAATAATAATACAGGTGCCAAACGAGTGTCTGAAGGACTCCTCGAGCGGAAAATGCAGAATAGTAATACAGGTACCAAACGAGTGTCTGAATGACTCCTCGAGCGGAAAATGCAAAAATAATAATGCCGCTGTCGGGCGTCTGAGCGACACCACATAAAGGGCTTATAAGAAAATAATCACAGCGAATATCCAGGGGGTAGGACCATCCCAGGGATATTCAATCGTATACATAAAATAAAGGTTAGTCCAGGATGATAAAGATCACAATTCATAGGGGCCACAAACATAAATAATATTTAGTACAGTTGTTTCTCCATCCGAAAACCGATAATCTAGTCAAGTCGTATCTCCATCCGAATACCGTTGCTATGATCCAGTTAACCGTGTCTCCATCCGAATACCGTTACAGAGTTCTAGTTAAATCGTTCTCCATCCGAATACCGTTACAGAGATTCAACCCAGACTGTGGTCCTTACTCAAGAACGTGACTATCCAACAGGATATATCCTCTGCAGAGGGAGTACCATTTTCCACGAGTAACGGGATTACTCAGTCCCTCTGGACTAATTCCGTCTACGGTCTTTTGATTGAAAACACGCCTGACCTGCACACACCAGCTTAACTCACCAGTGTCTGGAATCACCCACGACACTTGCCAAGCAAAACTCTAAGTGGGGAGCCTACAACCTCGACGTAGCATGGGATCACAAAATTTATACCGCGCGCAAACTGGGGAAGCTATCCCCTTCGGCTACAACCGAAACACCAATGCCCCCGGACCGGATGACATGCTTTAATCCGTGGCCACGGGACCTTCACCACGGCCTCTCTGTACGGTGTGTGCTTTGGAAAGGGGTTGACAACCTACTGAACCATACCCTGTCCCCTGCAGGGACAAGTGGTGGTACCGACAAAGAAGGAAGCTATTGATCAAGACTCGGTCTTACAACCGACTCAGGTGGTCCAAGAATCCACCAACAATATTACTACTAGTGAAATAAATCACCCCTCCTCGAGCCTCACCATGCTATGCCGGACATACTCGTCTCGACGAGGGATTAGGGACAAGCTCGTGTCTACCCAAGACCACGACTTTCCCGGCCTCCTACCGGTGTGCAAGAGAAGCTCATGAGGATGATCCAAATCAGTAGCGTATCCTCGCTGACCACAAAACAACTCCAAAGTGCACTCATGCACGAGACCATACCGATACATACGCTAACACACACTCCAAGTCAAAAGGTGCTGCGATCGCGTCCAAACACCACAACAAAATATTATGCCAGAGTTCAGAAATGCTTGCCTTCCAGAGTGTGCAAAGGATGCACTTATTGGAAGCTTTCCTTTTCCTCCAAAAATCCTATTTTGCAAAACACACAAATACAAATATTTCAAACACAGTACAAAAAGTTGCCTCAAATATTTTTGAAATAAACCTTAAAATCACTAGATGAAATTTGAGAGAGGTAGGAAAAAGAATCAACTCATTTGGAGTTTTATTTCAAAAGTTATAGCCAGTCAAAGTTTGGTCAACTCTGTTTTTAAATAAAACCAGAAAAAGGAAAACGCTTCAGCAGAAATACGCTTTCGCAGCAGAGGAACGTACGCGGGGGTTTTGCGCCTTCACTTAAACAGAGAGAGGGCGGACGCGCGGGTCACTGACAGTGGGTCCAGAGGGCCCACTAGTTAGGTTTGACTGGTCTCCTTCTCCCTCCTTTCTCGGCGCCCGAACGGTGGCGGGGCTCCGGCGATCGCCGGCGACGAACGGCGGCTCCTCGAGGTCATCCAAGGGCGGGGATGGAACGACTAGACCGAGGCGGTCCTTTGGGTGGTTGAAGGGTCGTCGGAGGTGGGAGGAATCGCCGGCGGCGAGCTCCGCGGCGGGGGAAAGCTACGGTGGTGAAGTGCTTTTTGTGCTCCGGTGGTCTCTGATCGAAAATGAGTAGCTGGGCAGCTCCGCAAGGACCAGAGGGAGCGATTGGTGGTGCTGGTTGGGTGAGAGGGTGGCCGGTTGCGACGAATCGCACCGGAGCCTAGCGGCGGCCGAGCTGGCCGGAGTTGGGGGGGGGGGGCGACCCTCTCCGGTCAATCTACTGCTAGGGGAGTTCTACGGGGTGGGTCTGATGTCGTGTGAGGCCTCGAACGAGCTCGGGGACCCTTTATATAGCGTGGCGAGGTTGGACCGTGGCGGCAGGAGATAGGATCGCCGGCGACAGCCGTTGCTGTAGTTGCAGGGTATCGCGGCAGCGACGAACGCGTTCCGACGGGCAGGAGGATAAGCACGAGCGATTCCTAGGGGCAGCTGGCGCGCTGGCGCGGTTTGGGCGGTGCCGAACATGGCAGAGGCCACTGCCGACGCCGGCGTGCTGCCAAGGGCGCGGCCAGCGGCACAGCAGGGCGCCAGAGGGATCGTGGAGCAGGGGCGGCTAGTGTGCGGTTCAGCGATGCAGATGGGGCCAGGGTCGGGTCGCGTCGCGAGCGACAGTGCGGCGTGTCGGCGTAGTGCGCGCGCGTGCAAAACGTGCGCTCTGGGCGCGCCCAGAGCACGCACGGCAGGTGCTCAACGGAATGCCAGTGCGCTCTAGAGGGCTTGGTTGGGGCTGGCAAAGAACAGAATAAGGGTAGGGGTGGCTAGGAGATCAGTGGACAAGGTTGTTGGGTCATAGGAGCACGTCCACAGTGCAAACCAGAGAGCTTGCCAAAAGTGGCTGTGCACACCAGGTGTTCGGCAGAATGCCAGATGCACTTAGGCAACTCTTGGAGTGGCCAAAATCTCCAGACCAGTGTCTCTTTAGATGCAGGAGATGGTGGTAAGATTAGTTTGGCAAATACAGAAAGTTGATAGTGCAAGTTTTGCAAAACTCCAGTTTTGGACAGAAAGTAAAAGGGTTTAGAACATGCACTTCAAAACCTCCATTGAGCCCAATCTCCTGGACTCAAGAGTTTGGTAGGGAGGGCTACAAGTAGGCAAAAGCTCAGGGTTATTAGAGCAAGGAAAAACATGGTTGCAGTACAAAACACCAAATTGGACCAGAATGCAAAAGAGGTTGATCCACTCAAATTTTTCAAAGAACACCACTGGGTTTTTGCTTGAAGATGAATTGTATGCATCCATTGACATCTTCAAACACTTGGAAGAATTTTTAAAGAAATATTTAAAAGGGTTGCAGTGCAAAAGTGCCTACTGGACCAGATTGGAAAAGTTGGTGAAAGGCTCAAAATCTCCAATGGACAGAAGGTATTCTTGCACAAAAGTGATGTGGGACCATCACATGACATCCCCAAATTTTGGTGGAATTTTTAGAAGCATTTGTCAAGTGGTTGTAGTGCAAAACTGGCTCCAAATGCAAAAGAAATCATTTTCAAGAAATAGAGCTTAGAGGAAATAAATCTTGCAAATTTAAATCCACTGATACATACTTGTTTTATTATAGAGAGAAATCAAGTCCAACAATACCTTTGAAGGTTTTTCCCCCTAGAGGCATAAATCCAGAAGCCACAAAAGGTAAAACCTGAAAATTGGAAAAGTTTTATTTCCTGGCAACATTTTAAAATAAAAACAAAGGCCAAAATTTTGGGGTGTCACAACACTACCCCGCTTAAGAAAAATCTCGTCCTCGAGATTTGTTAAAAGTTGTTTTGAAATAAAATTGTTTTTATCAAAGAAATTCTTTAAATGCACAAAAACAAAACGGCTACAGTGAGAGGGCTATAAGTGGTGCAAAACCACAGTGTGGTACACTGGCGCAGTGTGGAAAAATCCACGGCTAGGGAAAACGAGACATTTCTACGAGGATACAGTAATTTAGAATAAATTCTAAATTACTAAAATACGCTGGTTGCACCCGAGAGCACAGTGCTCTCTCTGGCTGACAGGTGGGCCCAGGGCCCACTGTCGGCCTCTTCTCATTCCTCTGGCTCTCTCCCTCGCGCGCGCTCCCCCCGCGTCTCCTCCACCGGCGATGCCTAGCTCGTAGGGCATCGAGGCCGTACCGAGGTAGTGCGCGGCGTGCGTGCTGCCGGTGCAGCGTGCACTCACCTTGCGGGCCAGGGCGCTGTCGGCACTGCTCGCGGACTCACCTCTGAACACCGGCGGCCGAGCGACGGGTGGTGCTGGTGGACCTCGCCCACCGTACACCGATCTCGGGCTATAAAACACTCGCGGTGCTCCTCTCTTCTTCCTCACACCCGGCCTCGCTCCTACTCCTCCTCCATAGCTGCTGGCGGGAGCTCGAGCCGGGGCCCTAATGGCGGAGGCAATGTCGGACTAGTATGTGGTCCTGGTGTGTGGAGGCTTGGCGGTGCTGCTGGGGTTCTCCGTGCTCCTGTGCGCGATGATCCTGGACGATCGTCGCGATGCTGCCGCACGAGTGTTGGCTCTACGCGGTGGCGGAGATCACGTGGATTAGGCACGGCATCGGGGCTGACTGCCGTCGGAGTGCCGGGGCAGCTCGCGCTCGAAGGAACACTCACAAATCTCTCTTGCTGAGACTGTGGTGTCCTCGAGTGTAGTTAGATAGGCGCAAAAATGTTCCCAGGGATTTGTAACAGTGCTCGAGGTCGAGTGGTGGCTGCGGAGAGTTGTTGTAATGATGCTGCGCGAATAAAAATCTATGTCGAGAAAATGCGTATATACGCAGCAATAACTCGGGGAAAGAAATCTCCCCGAAAAACATGTTGCGGGAGAAGAAATAATTACAACAAAACCAACAGCAGTAACACTGCTCACAAAACAGGAACTAAAGAAAAATCGGACCCGTTGCACAAAGATTTTGTGAACATGCTGCAACACATAAATACAAGTACTGGGATAATAAATACATCGGAGGCGTTTACATGGAAAACGGTAAAGTGACAGGGTCCTGAGAAAATGCCTCTGGCACCGGGACACACTCCTCTTCTATCGGGGGAAGCGGGTTGACCAGACGATGAATGCGTCCTTCTTGGTCAGGCCTCAGTGGTCTGCCAATAGCGATCCGAGGATTTAAATCAGCGAGGCTCTGGAGATAACCCATTACCCGCTGAGTTAAACGCTCCTGAGCGATGACGTACTGGGCAAGGTTGGCCAGTACTGGATCTCTCTCAATGCGCCCACCGGGAAAAGATGCAACTTCTCCGGGCGCTGCACTACTCGGAAAATAATAGTACCCTCGCTCGCTGTAATAGGGCACTGCGAATCGAAGACGGGTGAGCGCCTCGTACGCAACAGCTTCTATAGCCATATGCGGAGTCGGCATGGATTTCCCCACGAAGGAGACTTCCGGTGGGTCCTGGTTTGGGTAGGCGGGAGGGATGTGCACCACTGCCCAATATTTCGAGGTGGATGGAGTGATCCTCGTTTGAGCAACTCGTACTGGGGTGGACGGGTGGCACTCATAGTACTGCAGGTGAAGTCCCACAATAACTTGACAAAACTGCCCGGGGTCGCGTCTGGGGTCCTCAGATGAATACTGGGGGTCGACATGGCAAGGAATGGCTGTGAGTGCGGCGCACAACGGTGAGGGGTGCTCGGCAAGGTCACGGAGTGGCCTTTATATAGCACCGGGGCTGGTATATCCACCGGGGTGAAGGGTAACTGGCTGCCGATCCTGTACTCGGGTCAAAGCCACAGATATACTCATCACATAAAGGGTGACGCATTACTATGGGCGTTTGACGGGGTTGGTCTTGGTAGCTGTGCCCGAAAAATAAGAATGCAATTGTACACCAACGTACACATGCATAGCTACTACTCCAAAAACAAGAGCGCTTAAACAGACAGCATGCAACAAAAGCGATACAAGGCCCCACATTACAAAGCGTAGGGAAAACTAAGGCTCGATACAACTTTGAGCGACTTAGTCTATGTCACGACCGGTTTTTCAATAAAATAATTATTGAGAAACCAATCCCTGTTACGGACCAGCGAGGAAGAATTCCTTCTCACTGATAGACAATACATTGGTCACAGAAGAAAAAATACCAGGAGTACTAAATGTAATACAAAGTTGAGCAGAGACTGCCCAACAATTTATTACATGCACGCCGATAAAACAATACGGCGGATAGGGTGGCAAACTACTAACTCACGATAATGACGATGGTGGAGATATCACCGCGAGGCGAGTGATATGACTCCAGAAGACTACAGCTCTTCGAGCGTCGGAGTGAGGCTCGAGAAGACTTATTGCGGGTGGCGGAAGCGTATACAATACAAGTGACCAACATCCGGGATCGCGCAGGACTGACTGGGACTCCTCTAGGCGTCGGACGCGCTATCAAACTCTTCATCCAAGGGATCGCCTTCGTCAACATCTGGCCAGATCAACAAGCCAGGTGAGTACTATGAAAGTACTCGCAAGACAGTTCGGACATAAGGTATAACAAATGTAAACATGAAACATATGAACAAGTTAACCAGTGTGATCAGACATAGAGATAATAAATACTGGGTGCCAAGCGAGGGTCTGAATGACGCCTCGAGCGGAAACTGCAGAATAGTAATACTGGTGCCAAACGAGTGTCTGAAAGGCTCCTCGAGCGGAAAATGCGGAATAATAATACAGGTGCCAAACGAGTGTCTGAAAGACTCCTCGAGCGGAAAATGCGGAATAAAATACAGGTGCCAAACGAGTGTCTGAAAGACTCCTCGAGCGGAAAATGCGGAATAATAATACAGGTGCCAAACGAGTGTCTGAAAGACTCCTCGAGAGGAAAATGCGGAATAATAATGCCACAGTCGGGCGTCGGGGCGACACCACATAAAGGGCTTATAACAGAAAGTAAAGACAGTGCATGCCGCAGTCGGACGTCTGAGCGACATCACATAAAGGGCTTATATCGAAAGTGAGAAACGAGTACACGCCACAGTCGGACGTCTGCGCGACGTCACCTAAAGGGCTTATATCACATTTCATTATTACAACAGCTCGGAGACATAAATTATCACAAGCATGAGACACAAAATAAAGTTAGTCCATCCACTTGAATAACAATAAATCTGAGATTTCACCACTTGAGCTTGTTCACCGGGGACAAGTTTTTCACATGGATAGATATGGATATAATGATTACACTACTGATCATGGATACGATGATTTGGAAAGAATTGACTCTGCAGAGTTTGTACTTAACCACAGCCAACGGATTTCAGTAGTCACGGGGACTAGTTCCGTCTGCGGCGTTTTGGGGGAAACACGTCTAACCAGTACACACCCAATTCAACCATCCGAAGCCAGGGATCACCCTCGGCGACGTTCAAGAAAAACCTTGAGACGGGGAGGCTACAACCTCGCGTAGCATGGGATCAAATTTATATACGCGCGCTCTAAGGGGGTGCCCCCCCTCTCGGTCCCAACCGGAAACACCCATGCCCCCTGACCGAATGACTGGCTTTAATCCTGGGCCAAGGTACCATCATCCCGGCCTCTCTGTTTGGTGTGTACACGGAAAGAGGTTACCAACTTACTAAACCGCATCCTGGCAATGAGACATGTGGTAGCACGGAAAGGGGAAGGGACGGTAACACGGCTCCAACCATGTTAACGTCGGAAAAGTCGGATGACGCAAGGCTGGCATGCTACAACAGTACCACCTTGCTGCCCTTCATGTCACCACATGATTAGGCCATCTCTCATCAGAGATCATCGCAACTTTGGAACATGCGGGAAAAGATCGATAACGTGGCTCCAACCACGTTAACGTCGAAGAAAGTCGGATGGCGCAAGGCTGGCATGCTACAACAGTACCACCTTGCTGCCCTTCATGTCACCACATGATTAGGCCACCTCTCAACAGAGGTCATCGCAACTTTGGGACAACCGGGCCGTTGCCGTACAAGCAACGGGGTTTACCGACACTCATATGCCACACACAAACTCTCACGTGAACATGCAAAACACCTGTCATATCAAACGTTCAAAACATGCTTGCCTGGTTCGGAGAAGTCGGAGTCTAGCTCGGCGAAGATCGCGGCTCCGTCACCTCTCCCGGAACCTACGGCAATCACGAAACGGGTACTAACGTGAAAACCAACACATGCACAGAAACTTTGCCAAATATTTTCCAAATAAATCCCATAAAAAACTAGACAAAATTTTAAGAATGTCAGAAAAAGAATCACTCAAAAATACCTTTTTATTAAAAAGTTATAAAGGTTTCTGTCCAGGGACCTTTCTGTAATGAAACAGAAAAGTTCCAGGGTTTTAACTGAGAAAACAGAAAACGGTTCGTTTGGAAATGCGCAAGCGCAAGAGAGAAGACGTATTTTGCCCGAAGGCGTCAACAGAAAACGGTTCGGGGAAATAAAACAGAGGCTGACACGCGGGGTCCGCATGTCAGGTTTGAAAAGGCTTGCCGGCGCCCGAAGACGGCGGTGGACGCCGGCGTCGAACCACGGCGAGTTAGGAGAAACGGAGGGTACCAAGAGCTTCAGTGTCTTCTTCCGCGTCGGTGGGTGGTGGACTCGTCCAACGGGGAGCACCACGTCGACGGCGACACTATCTCCGGCGGACGACGGTTCGGGTGAGGATGGGGAACTCCGGTGGAGGGCTGCAAACTACGAATTGAGGCGCGGGTCAGAACAAGTGATGCAAGGTGAAGCTACTGGCAAGAGAATGGAGGCGGAGGAGCACCCACGGGGGTGAATCGGGCTGGATCCGTGGCGGGTCGCGGCGGCCGAAGTCGAGGAAGGAGACCTCCTCGGGGCTCTTCCAGTGGCTAGGCGTGCTCTAGGGGAAGTGCAGGGCTGGTGGGTGCTCGAGTTGAAGCTCGGGACCTCTATTTATAGGCAGATCGACGGGGTGGCCGTGAACGGAGAATCTCCGGCGAGCGATTACAGCGGAGCTGTGGGTTGGCAGAGGGTTTGAGCGGTCGGGCAGCATCAGTGGATGTTACGGGACTCGTTTTGCAGCTAAACGGAGCTGGCCCTGGCGTAATGGCGTCTGCCCACGGTGCGGTGACCGCACGGGCTCAACGGCGGCAGAGAGCGTGCTCCGCGCCCTGCGGTTCACGACGAGAGCGGCAGCGCATTCGGGGGAGTGGACGGCCACGCGGCGGGCTCCGGTGGTTTGGGCGGCGCTGGGTGGAGTCGTCGGCGCCGTGTCTCCCGCTGGCGTCCGCAAAGCCGCCGCCGGCGTCGGTCACGGGGCGGCGCACCTTCTGCTGCTCGTCGCCGATGCCCGCAAGGTGCCAGGCGCTCGTGCGGTGCAGGAACAAGAGGGCGAGGACGAGGAGCAAGGCGACGCGAGGGTACTGGCGAGATCGATGCCCGTTTCTGAAGAAAACGACAGCAAGCACTGAACTGAAACTCTGAATTTACTGAAACTTGACAGTGACCATGCATTGCAGGTGTTCGACAGTAGGTTTTGGTAAAGAGATGAATTTTTCTAGAGCTGTAACTTGGTGAGATGATCACTCAAAGCACCCAGGGGCTGCATGAATTTACTTGGAATTTTTGGAGAAGGTTTTGAATGAATTTCACCAAATTTGGCAAATCTGGTCCAAACTTGCAGCTGATGTAGTTTGAGAATTTTGAACTGGAGACCAGTGGATCTTCATGGTTCTAGGTTGAGGGTTCAAAGGACTAGGAGGGGAAAGAAGTTTGGTGGTAAAAGTCCAAACAGAAAATGGAGTTCCTTTGTAAATCTCCAAGAGGTAGAATAGAAGGCAGAAAATATTTGAATAGAATTTGAATGGAAAATAAATACATGGGGAGGTTCAACTTGCTGGATTTGATGTAAATCATGATCCAGAGGTGAGGGAGTGTTTAGGAGAGAGGATTTGCACTTATGCCATGGCAAGAAGGAATAGTTGAAAGTGGCAAAGTACTTTCCAAAAGCCATAGTGCAAATTCAGAAAAAGGTTTTCAAAAGTTCTTTTCCCAAATGAAAAACATTTTGTCTTGAGTCCAAATGAAGAGCAAGAACTCCCAAGGTCAAAGGCAGATCTTGGGTGAATCCAAATAAAATTTTTGCCATAAAGAAAATATATGAGAGGGAGAGTTCTCTTGAAGAAATTTTTTTAAATCACTCCCCTCAAGTCAAATAAAATCTTTTGAAAAATCCAAATAAAAACTTGGGTGCCACAGTCTACTTCGTTAATGTCCAAGTGGGCTGGCCTTGCGGACGCCGATGCTTCTCCACGGTTCTCACCGTCGGGATTTGCTGGTTGAGGCTGAGGTGCTGCAGGGTCGGGGAGATGGTGATGACCATCCCGGGGGTTATTGGCCCAAATCCCGTTGGAATGAGTTTCCAAAAGGCGACGAAGCGCTTCTGGGGTCACCAAAGTGTTCTGGTTGATGGCTGGCGCAGGCCTCAAGGGATCGATCGGGTGTCCGAACAGCACGACTGGGTTGCCGGTGGCGGCCTCCGCTTCTCTCCTTGCTGGGGCTCGGCGAACCAGCTCTCCACGAGTTGCGATCAGATCCAGAGTGACCTGGTCGAACAGTTGCTCTAGTGCGCTTACATAGCGCACCAGATGCAACAGCGCAGGATCCGTCTCGTGGTCTCCGTTCGCAACTTGGGGCGGCCTACCATACCCGTCACGACTGGGGTAGTAATAGAACGAGCGACAGTTAACTCTGGGCGACAAGTGCCGGAGTTGAACTATAGCTTCTCGGGCTGCCAGTTGGATGGCTTGTGGCTCAAAGGGAGTCGTCCTTCCAGTGAACCTGTAGGGGCGTTCTGGCGACAAACCCCTACCGTAGATGTGCACAGTGGCCCAGTATTGACGGCTTTCGCCGTACATGGGTCCTTGGTAGACAACATACTCAGGAGGCTCTTCTAACGCATAGGCACGGCGGGTGAGGTTTGCGAGCATGGTCACAAAACCTCCAAGGTTGGTCGCTGTGGTCTCATTGTGAACAATGGGGCCCGGCATCGTGGCTCGATTTTGGGGGAAAAGAGGCTGTGCTGAGATTGAGGCTAGCGTGCCCTTTTATAGGGAAAAGGGGACGGAGTCTTCCTCCACACGCTTGCGATAGAGACGGGTTGGGTGTCGGTCACTGGCGCATGATCGACGGGCTAGGCTGATAGGTTGGGCACCGTCCGCCGAAAAGGGCGTCGGGTCACTGTGGGGCTACCTTATGCGGGAAGCTTGACCGGGGTTAGGCTAAGGTCTGGTGGTTTGGTTAACCTAGGTTTATTGACATGGCTAAGATAGGATTAGCCAATGGTCAGCCTGGCTCTGATACCAAGTCTGTCATGACCGGATTTTTGGGATATAATTTCCCAGAAGAACGGCCTGTGCGCTCATCAGCCCCAGGATTACTGTTAGCTGATGAGGTACCAACTTGATACAAGAATTCCAAGCAAGAACAAAAATATGTAGTACAAGACCATTCAGGCCTAGGAGTACAACATTTGGTTTCTAATGGTTGAGGGCGGAAGCGGTTGGATACATCTGCGTCAATGGGACTCCATTTCCCACAAGAACAGCTGACCAGGATAACTCCTATCCTTGCGAGGCTGCAAACGTCAACGCGTAAGTTCCGAGGTTGTCACCGCGATGCTTATCTCCAAGCAAGGAATCTGGCCAAGACAATAGACAGGGACAAGCTAGTGAGTACGTTGGAATGTACTCGCAAACATTAAGAATACGGGTATAATATATCCAGTGTGCAGAATAGTAATACAGGTGCCAAACAAGTGTCTGAATGACTCCTCGAGCGGAAAATGCAAAAATAATAATGCCGCTGTCGGGCGTCTGAGCGACACCACATAAAGGGCTTATAAGAAAATAATCACAGCGAATATCCAGGGGGTAGGACCATCCCAGGGATATTCAATCGTATACATAAAATAAAGGTTAGTCCAGGATGATAAAGATCACAATTCATAGGGGCCACAAACATAAATAATATTTAGTACAGTCGTTTCTCCATCCGAAAACCGATAATCTAGTCAAGCCGTATCTCCATCCGAATACCGTTGCTATGATCCAGTTAACCGTGTCTCCATCCGAATACCGTTACAGAGTTCTAGTTAAATCGTTCTCCATCCGAATACCGTTACGGAGATTACACCCAGACTGTGGTCCTTACTCAAGAACGTGACTATCCAACAGGATATATCCTCTGCAGAGGGAGTACCATTTTCCACGAGTAACGGGATTACTCAGTCCCTCTGGACTAATTCCGTCTACGGTCTTTTGATTGAAAACACGCCTGACCTGCACACACCAGCTTAACTCACCAGTGTCTGGAATCACCCACGACACTTGCCAAGCAAAACTCTAAGTGGGGAGCCTACAACCTCGACGTAGCATGGGATCACAAAATTTATACCGCGCGCAAACTGGGGAAGCTATCCCCTTCGGCTACAACCGAAACACCAATGCCCCCGGACCGGATGACAGGCTTTAATCCGTGGCCACGGGACCTTCACCACGGCCTCTCTGTACGGTGTGTGCTTTGGAAAGGGGTTGACAACCTACTGAACCATACCCTGTCCCCTGCAGGGACAAGTGGTGGTACCGACAAAGAAGGAAGCTATTGATCAAGACTCGGTCTTACAACCGACTCAGGTGGTCCAAGAATCCACCAACAATATTACTACTAGTGAAATAAATCACCCCTCGTCGAGCCTCACCATGCTATGCCGGACATACTCGTCTCGACGAGGGATTAGGGACAAGCTCATGTCTACCCAAGACCACGACTTTCCCGGCCTCCTACCGGTGTGCAAGAGAAGCTCACGAGGATGATCCAAATCAGTAGCGTATCCTCGCTGACCACAAAACAACTCCAAAGTGCACTCATGCACGAGACCATATCGATACATACGCTAACACACACTCCAAGTCAAAAGGTGCTGCGATCGCGTCCAAACACCACAACAAAATATTATGCCAGAGTTCAGAAATGCTTGCCTTCCAGAGTATGCAAAGGATGCACTTATTGGAAGCTTTCCTTTTCCTCCAAAAATCCTATTTTGCAAAACACACAAATACAAATATTTCAAACACAGTACAAAAAGTTGCCTCAAATATTTTTGAAATAAACCTTAAAATAAACTAGATGAAATTTGAGAGAGGTAGGAAAAAGAATCAACTCATTTGGAGTTTTATTTCAAAAGTTATAGCCAGTCAAAGTTTGGTCAACTCTGTTTTTAAATAAAACCAGAAAAAGGAAAACGCTTCAGCAGAAATACGCTTTCGCAGCAGAGGAACGTACGCGGGGGTTTTGCGCCTTCACTTAAACAGAGAGAGGGCAGACGCGCGGGTCACTGACAGTGGGTCCAGAGGGCCCACTAGTCAGGTTTGACTGGTCGCCTTCTCCCTCCTTTCTCGGCGCCCGAACGGTGGCGGGGCTCCGGCGATCGCCGGCGACGAACGGCGGCTCCTCGAGGTCATCCAAGGGCGGGGATGGAACGGCTAGACCGAGGCGGTCCTTTGGGTGGTTGAAGGGTCGTCGGAGGTGGGAGGAATCGCCGGCGGCGGCGGGGGAAAGCTACGGTGGTGAAGTGCTTTTTGTGCTCCGGTGGTCTCTGATCGAAAATGAGTAGCTGGGCAGCTCTGCAAGGACCAGAGGGAGCGATTGGTGGTGCTGGTTGGGTGAGAGGGTGGCCGGTTGCGACGAATCGCACCGGAGCCTAGCGGTGGCCGAGCTGGCCGGAGTTGGGGGGGCGGCCCTCTCCGGTCAATCTACTGCTAGGGGAGTTCTACGGGGTGGGTCTGATGTCGCGTGAGGCCTCGAACGAGCTCGGGGACCCTTTATATAGCGTGGCGAGGTTGGACCGTGGCGGCAGGAGATAGGATCGCCGGCGACAGCCGTTGCTGTAGTTGCAGGGTATCGCGGCGGCGACGAACGCGTTCCGATGGGCAGGAGGATAAGCACGAGCGATTCCTAGGGGCAGCTGGCGCGGTTTGGGCGGTGCCGAACATGGCAGAGGCCACTGCCGACGCCGGCGTGCCGTCAAGGGCGCGGCCAGCGGCGCAGCAGGGCGCCAGAGGGATCGTGGAGCAGGGGCGGCTAGTGCGCGGTTCAGCGATGCACAGGGGGCCAGGGTCGGGTCGCGTCGCGAGCGGCAGTGCGGCGTGTCGGCGTAGTGCGCGCGCGTGCAAAACGTGCGCTCTGGGCGCGCCTAGAGCACGCACGGCAGGTGCTCGACGGAATGCCAGTGCACTCTAGAGAGCTTGGTTGGGGCTGGCAAAGAACAGAACAAGGGTAGGGGTGGCTAGGAGATCAGTGGACAAGGTTGTTGGGTCATAGGAGCAAGTCCACAGTGCAAACCAGAGAGCTTGCCAAAAGTGGCTGTGCACACCAGGTGTTCGGCAGAATGCCAGATGCACTTAGGCAACTCTTGGAGTGGCCAAAATCTCCAGACCAGTGTCTCTTTAGATGCAGGAGATGGTGGTAAGATTAGTTTGGCAAATACAGAAAGTTGATAGTGCAAGTTTTGCAAAACTCCAGTTTTGGACAGAAAGTAAAAGGGTTTAGAACATGCACTTCAAAACCTCCATTGAGCCCAATCTCCTGGACTCAAGAGTTTGGTAGGGAGGGCTACAAGTTGGCAAAAGCTCAGGGTTATTAGAGCAAGGAAAAACATGGTTGCAGTACAAAACACCAAATTGGACCAGAATGCAAAAGAAGTTGATCCACTCAAATTTTTCAAAGAACACCACTGGGTTTTTGCTTGAATATGAATTGTATGCATCCATTGACATCTTCAAACACTTGGAAGAATTTTTAAAGAAATATTTAAAAGGGTTGTAGTGCAAAAGTGCCTACTGGACCAGATTGGAAAAGTTGGTGAAAGGCTCAAAATCTCCAATGGCCAGAAGGTATTCTTGCACAAAAGTGATGTGGGACCATCACATGACATCCCCAAATTTTGGTGGAATTTTTAGAAGCATTTGTCAAGTGGTTGTAGTGCAAAACTGGCTCCAAATGCAAAAGAAATCATTTTCAAGAAATAGAGCTTAGAGGAAATAAATCTTGCAAATTTAAATCCACTGATACATACTTGTTTTATTATAGAGAGAAATCAAGTCCAACAGTACCTTTGAAGGTTTCCCCCCTAGAGGCATAAATCCAGAAGCCACAAAAGGTAAAACCTGAAAATTGGAAAAGTTTTATTTCCTGGCAACATTTTAAAATAAAAACAAAGGCCAAAATTTTGGGGTGTCACAGTGGGCCGAGCTTCATAGGTTGTCCGGACTTGCCATGAGGTCTGTCGTGGATCATCTTTGGCCGAAGGGACCAAGGCTGAATAGTTATTTTGGTTTAGTGCAATGATTCCTTGGTGCTGTGCCGCATATCGATGCTGTAAAGAGGTCGGCGTGCATAGAGGGTGCGCGGATGGCTCTTGCCCGTGTTAAGACATACTGGGCAGAGCTGGAGGCCACCGCTATTGCAACCCGGGGTCCGGCCGTAGGCCAGGTCTCAGCCGAGCACTATTTTGAAGAAGTCCTAGAAGGCACTCGTTTAATAGAGGCTCAGTGCTCGAAGAGTATCATGTTCGAGTAACATGTATCCCAATTGTAAAAACAATGCTATTTGGATTATAAAGGCTGTGTTTATACTTTTGCCTGAAAGTATTATGATGCCTCCTGTGCGGCCGTTTATGTATGTATATAACCTGAAAGTTTGCAGTCGTCGGCTTCAGTCCCCACGCATATAATGCGGGGGTGTTCAGAAAAGAGCGTATTCACACTTGATCCAACGTCTTGGTCCATTAAGGAGGTGATTGCGCGGCGAACAAGGCAATCGAACTATATAGCTTTAACACTTTCACTTAGCCATAGGAGTTTGACGGTGGGGCTACTATATAGCCCATGGTACTTCCGCGCTCATCCGAATACGGTGCGCGTACATACATGACCGGGAAACCGGTCCTTCATTAATGCGGAGGAATCGCAAGGATTCCACTGAGTCATCGATTGGTTGACCAGTCTCGTGCTTTATCATGACAGTTAGTTTTCGGCTTTCTCTACTGAGGTGCTCATCCAGATGAACCAGGGCACAATCGCAGTAGTTCTCCCGGTGCCACCTTAGCCGATAGAGCGAAACGTAAGGTAGCAAAACACGGGAGCCGGGCAAACCCAATTATTGACCAAAGACATGATTCGGAGCTGATGCATATAAGGCCAAACTCGCGACGCCGAACACTCCATGAGGTATTCAGACTTTACAACATATACTGGGCTGAGTAACGCCCTCGATAATGAGCCCTGAATTTCCAGGTACGTGCATTAGTCTGACGTGACAAAATGCCAATAACGCGAGCATCCCTCTCGGTTGTGTTGAGTATCCGGGGGGTGTGAAGCAACAAGAGACAGTGAAAAAGGTTTACATAGGGTCTTAATCTAAAAAGAGACCTTTGAGCGGGGCCCTGCTGCACGTCTGCGCGTGTGTCTCCGTTGTGCCGTATCCTGGAAGGGTGTTGCACGATGATCATCTGTAAAAGAGAAAAACCCAGGTGAAAGTCTTCGTGCGAAAAATTGGTTATTCTTAATGAACCATTAAAATGCGATCTATTATTGTATTAATAGGGTCAAGCCAAACTGTAGCCCTTTTTACATGCGGGAAGCCCCTAGTACCACCTATGGGGGTATATCCCTCGACCCAATCTCAGGTTTATCTGAGCTGTTACAGCTAGTGGTGCACCGGACTCGTCTAACTGTGTCCGCGGTCTTGACTACCGATCATTCGTTCTGGTTAGAGAGGCCGTTCAGTGTTCGGCTGCTAGAGCGGCCACATATTCCTCCGCACGTAGGGAACGCTCTGTGTTTTCGCTAACTGTGATGATGCCACGTGGACCAGGCATCTTAAGCTTTAAGATAAGCGTAATGCGGTACTGCATTGAAACGAGCGAAGGCCGTTCTTTCGAGTAGTGCGTGAAAGCCGCTTCGGAATGGAGCGATGTCGAAGGTTAATTCTTCGCATCGGAAGTTGTCGGAAGAACCGAATACAACCTCTAGCACTAGAGAGCCCGTGCTGTGGGCCTCTGGGCCTGGTATTACTCCTTTAAAGGTATTATTGCTCTGGCTGATTCTTGTCTGGTCTATCCCCATTTTGCGGACGGTGTCCTGATGTATCAGATTAAGACTACTGCCGCCGTCCATGAGGACTCGGGTGAGATGGTATCCATCAATTATTGGGTCTAGCACCAAGGCAGCCGATCCTCCGTGCCGGAGCTAGTCGGGTGATCCCTGCGATCAAAAGTGATCGGGCAGGCCGACCAAGGGTTGAACTTGGGGGTGACGGGCTCCACGGCGTGTATGTCTCGGAGTGCACATTGGCGCCTCCTCTTCGGTATGTGAATTGCGTAAATCATGTTCACTATTTTGACCTCTTGTGGGAATTTTTTCTGTCCCCCCGTGTTCGGCTGGCAAGGCTGTTCCTCGTCTTCACTCGGTGTCTCCCTCTCCTTGTGTTCGGCGTTTAACTTGCCGGCCTGCTTGAAGACCCAGCATTCTCTGTTGGTGTGATTTGCAGGTTTGTCGGAGGTGCCATGAATCTCACATAATCTATCTAGAATCTTGTTTAGGCTGGACGGTCCATCTCTGCTGCCTTTAAATGGCTTCTTCCGTTGACCGGGCCGAGAGCCCCTGAATCCGGCGTTTACCGCCGTATTGTGTGGGCTGTCTTCATTGTTTCGACACTTGCTTTTCTTGCGTCGCGGTTTCCCGTTGCCATCCCTGACTTTGGATGTGCCTGGGTCGCTGGTGCTGCTGTGGGCAGCCAACTGTCTTCGCCCGCGCAAAAGCGGGTCATAAGGCTTGTTAGGGCTGCGATTGTCCTCGGTTTTTCCTGGCCGAGGTGTCTGGCGAGCCATTCGTCCCGGACACTGTGTTTGAAAGCCGCTAAGGCTTCAGCATCCGGGCAGTCGATGATTTGATTCTTCTTCGTGAGAAATCTGTTCCAAAGCTTTCGGGCTGACTCTCCGGGCTGTTGAATTATGTGACTTAAATCGTCTGCATCCGGAGGTCGGACGTAGGTCCCTTGAAATTAGCCCTAAAAGCATCCTCAAGCTCCTCCCAACTTCTAATGGAGTTTTCGGGGAGACTTTTCAGCCAGTGCCGAGCTGGTCCGTTCAACTTGAGGGGTAGGTATTTTATGGCGTGGATGTCATCTCCGCGAGCCATGTGAATGTGAAGGATAAAGTCCTCAATCCAAACCCCAGGGTCGGTCGTTCCGTCGTATGCCTCTATGTTCACGGGTTTGAATCCCTCTGGAAATTCATGATCCAGCACCTCATCGGTGAAGCATAGGGAGTGCGCGGCACCCCTGTATTTGATTGTGTCATGGCATTCTTCTGACGGTTGTGGTGTTTGGTTTTGATTCCGAGCTGTTATTCGGTCAGTATAGTCGTTTGGGCAGCCATGATTCTGTGCCGGAGCGCGCTTCCTAGATCCGTAGATGGACCTGGCCATACCGGCTTTTTTATGCAGGTCCTCACGTAAATCATGCGCATACTTGTGTGCGACGTCGTTAGCCGCCCTGTCGCGGCCGCGGGGTGGTCGATCCGACTCATCGACCGTTTTATTTTTTGGCTGAATGGGTTGTAAAGCCTCATCGTCAAATTCAGGCAGCAGCTTGCGCTTTGATAGCTCTTTATGTGGCGACTGCCACCGTACTTTTCTTTGGTGTCACGCACCTTGTTCCATCTGCTGTTGAGCGTATTCTGCGCGGCCTTAAGCCTCTGCTTCTACTTCTTAAGGCTCCTCGCTGTGGCAATAAGCCTTCTATGGAGGTTCTCTTGTTCCAAGTGCTTTTCCGGATGATGTGTGCATCGTCGTCCAGACTGTTCTCCTCTCCGGAGACCGGTTGATGAGCTTTTTCCTCGTCATCGCCGCGATCGGACAGCGGTTATGTAATATGTTCACCGTCTGCTCGCTCATCCTGCTCCATCGCTGGGTCCATGTGGTCGTTGTTTCCTTTGGGGTCGACCGGGGTATTATTCTTTCTTGCGCTGTTATCGCTGTTTTTGCTGAGGCAGGATTTGGAGCGGCGCCTACGTCGTCGCTTTGGTTGCTTTTCGAGGGAATTATCCTTCGCTGCATCCTTCCGTTCCTCGTCATTGTTTTATTTGGGGGTATCCACCATGTATATATCATATGATGAAGTGGCTATCCAGCGCCCTGTGGGTGGTGGTTCCTGTTCCTCTCCTGCATCGTCGTCCATACTGTCGATGTCTTCGGAGTCGAAATCAAGCATGTCGGTTAAGTCGTCGACAGTGTGGCTATTAAGTGGGTGGTGGGTGGGGAATGAATTTCTTTGTCATCCGCTTCCCACTCGAGCCAGACATAGTTCGGCCAAGGAGCTCCTGACAAGGAGAGGGACCTTAGTGAGTTTAGCACGTCGCCCAAGGGCGACTGCCGAAAGATATCCGCAGAGGTAAACTCCATGATCGGTGCCCAATCAGATTCGATAGGCATGGACGCAAGCGGTTCGGAGCCTGTGGCCGGGGACGAATCCAAGGCTCCGGTGACACAGCTCTCATAGGAGGTGAAATCAGTATTCGGCTCTATCGCCGCTGAGTGTGCGGCCTCCGTGGCGGGGTCTATCCACCCGTCCTTGGACGACATGATCTGCACCGGATTGAGGGCCAGAGTAGCCACAAGTGTGATCTCCCGAACACCGTCCGACGGCAGAGCTAGGTCATGCTCGTCGTGACTGTGCGGCGCAGCTGACATGGGCTCGAATCCGTCGAAGATCAAGTCTCCGCGGATGTCGGCAGTATAGTTCAAGCTTCCAAACCTGACCTGATGGCGAGGGGCGTAGCTCTCGATCAGCTCCAGATGGCCAAGTGAGTTGGCCCGCAGTACGAAGCCGCTGAATACGAAGATCTGTCCGAGGAGAAAAACCTCACCCTGGATCACATCGTTGCCGATGATCGAAGGAGCCATCAAGCCTTTACGCGACGGCACTGTGGAACTCTCAATGAAAGCACCAATGTCGGTGTCAAAACCGGCGGATCTCGGGTAGGGGGTCCCGAACTGTGCATCTAAGGCTAATGGTAACAGGAGGCGGGGGACACAATCTTTACCCAGGTTCGGGCCCTCTCGATGGAGGTAATACCCTACTTCCTGCTTGATTGATCTTGATGATATGAGTATTACAAGAGTTGATCTACCACGAGATCGTAGATGCTAAACCCTAGAAGCTAGCCTATGATTCTGATTGTTCTTGTCCTACGGACTAAACCCTCCGGTTTATATAGACACCGGAGGGGGCAAGGGTTACATAGAGTCGGTTACAAGGGAGGAGATCTACATATCCGAATTGCCAAGCTTGCCTTCCACGCAAAGGAGAGTCCCACCCGGACACGGGACAAAGTCTTCAATCTTGTATCTTCATAGTCCAACAGTCCGGCCAAAGTATATAGTCCGGCTGTCCGAGGACCCCCTAATTCAGGACTCCCTCACCCCCAGCTACCCGCTGACCAGGGCTGGCGTGGCAACAATGCACCCGACGTCACCCATGACGCCAGCAAGTGGTGACCTGACGGAGCGCCACTGTAGCCGACTCGATTCGGCCTCGCCCTGATGATCGAAAAGACGGCACACAGTGCCCCCTAGGAGCATGGGGCCCGTGCCCGGTGAACCCGGCGAGCCCTGGCACCCGGTGGGTCCCAGCACCAGATTCCTGGACACTGACGACCCGACCCTATGGCCTTGTAACAATACCATTGTACCCTTGGGGGGTTGACCTATAAAACCCCCCAGGAGCCCTCATGCATACGGGCAACTCTTTCATTCGCACAGGCGATCACACACACACACACCTAGCAAGCTGCACCCGAGGAGAGGGAGCTACCTAAGCCCTGGCCAGCCTTCCTCCTTCCTCCATACATCTCTAGGAGCAACTCTGTACCGTTACATATAAACCACTCTCGGCAGGACTAGGGGTGTTATCTCTCCGCAAAGCCCAGAACCTGGGTATGTCTTGCGTCCCGCGCTCGCTCATGCCGATCTCGCCTCTGGAGCACACCAGTGCCCTCGGGCGTCCTCCTATCTTTAGCCATCCCATGACATCTGCCGTGCGCCCACCACGACACCGCCCTATGCTCATAAGAAAGAGGGGGCGGCCCAGCAAATACCTCACTTTAATAAGCCGCATCTACCTTCCCCCTCCTCTCTGAGGATCCTCCAAACGCACGTGAACATAATTAAGGGCAATGTCCATGCGGTGGGACGCGAGAATACCTAGATCCCTCAGGTCCTCTCAGAGTCCTTTGCTTGATAATTTATACATATATATATATTCTCTGATCATACAACGATCTATTAATCTTGAAGTGGCCATGTTTAGATGAATGATCTCCAAGAGGGATTTGTGTATGCTAGTTGGGTTTAATCTTGTAACTAAGCTATGACTGTGATAGAAAGTGGAAATAGCTTGTAGTGTGATGTTGCCTCTAAGGACAAAAATATAGTTGCATAGTTGTCCCGGTGATCAAGATCAAGGTAGTCAGAATCGTGATTTTTAGTTGGATCGGAGCTCCGATGGTAGGATCAACAATCGTAGATTTGAACTAACAGAATCATAGAACGCAGATTCTACAAACCAAAATCTTAGAATCAGAGGGGTTATATTGGATTGTGGAGTCGTAGAATCGCATAATACAATCACAATTCTGACCACCTCCTCGGTGATGAACGCAGGGTCAATAAAGACATTATATTATCAACACCAAGTCATAATGCTTAATGAGATAGTTTGTTTTACTTAATACCTTTAAGATGCATGCTTGATAGCAGTCTTGAAGTGGAGTATTAGCTAACGATGCAATTAGATTAACGGTCTATTAATGTGCCTATATGAAATTATGCCATGTATGATCATAGTTATAAAAACTACAATTTAATTGATTCACAACTGTAAATTTTTCCACTAAGTCTAGTGAATAAAGTTGAGTACTCACCTTGCTTAATTTACTTTTTCCCTAGATTGTCGCACTCCAGTTGGCAGCAATTCAAGAAGCAAGTTTTGCTGATAGACGACATTAGTTGGTTATCCCCCAAGTAGGGGTCTAGCTTGGGCAGGGATATGTATGTCGTTTGCTTATGTTTTCAGCATTCTTAAGGCACTTGCATTCTTGCATGTCTAAACTATATCGTCTTTAGTTGTATGAATTGTATCTTGGTCATATGGCCCTTGTAATATATTAATTCTTTGTTGTATATTATGTTCTTGTGGATACGTATTAGAATTGTGATGTGATACTTGCTTTCCATCCACATGGCGTGCATGTTGTGACCGGTACGTCATGCGGAAGGTGGTGAGTTAAGATCATTATTATGCGGAGGCTAGCAGATGCGCTAGATCTCCATAGTACCGATCTCGAGGCACTATATCAATGCTTCGATGATCAAGGAGATTCTTGATTGGTCCAAATAGTTCCTGGTAGTCACATTCGTTCATGAAGGTTGCTTCTCCAATTTGGAAGCACACGATTTAGCTCGTTGTGCTCTTTCTTTAGATGATGGATGCCTAATACCACTGGAGCGCGTCGGTGCTATACAAATGGTTTTTAACCCCTTTCCGCGATGAAATTTGGAACCATTGCCAAGTGAGTGTGGGTGATAGGGGGGTCCTTCCCACATGACCCAGAAACCGTCGGGGATATGCCCTCTTGGCACACACGCTCGGCAAAATGAGGTCGTGTGCGACTGGCGAGCGCTCAAATACGGAAAATACGTACAGTAAAGCTCAAGAAATACAATTATACAGGCGAAATTGTTTCCGGATGCAAGTACATCCCACACAGTCAGTCCCCGCTAAACATTTCCGTTCGTATGTACATCCCACATAGTCTCTCCAAGGAAAATGTTTCCGTTCACAGGTACATCACACACAATTTTTCCCATTAAATCGTTTGCGTTATTGAATGTATCACGCACGGTCCGTAGAAGAAACTGTGTGGCAAAGGCTGTCCATCACACACAGTTTTTATGTGGTAAACGTTTGCGCAAGGTGGCCTAACGCAAACAGTTTTCAAGAGAAAGTCGTGTGTGATTGTTCATTGATCCAACACGGTTTATTCCTAGAAACTGTGTGCATTGCTTGAGGTCATCGCCCACGGAATTTTTTCAATAACCGTTTGCAATAGCAAAATCCAATTAGCAGGCTAATTCGCCATTAGCAGGCTAATTTCCCTATTATTAATAATCCATTTATTAATCTAATTGACATTCATATTAAGCACACAATATATTTCATTTCCATATATAAAGGAAGCAGAATTTCATAATTGAAATACATCAGAGTACAACATGATATTGCTTCAGGACTCAGCTACCCCATTACACAACTGCACCAGCACCAAGTTTCACATGGGCCATGTAGAACCTTTCGAAATTAGCATCATAGATGGTATATAGACAGATGCATCTCATCTGAAAAACTGCTGAAGCGGAAGGCGAATATTGAGCCTTCATTCATGTTGGAGGTATTTGCAACTTTAGGCCAGTGCCTGTGGATGATTGACCGTCCATCCTTCGTCCTCTTCAGGAACACTTCAATATTAAACCGTGGGTGTTGTATGAAAACCTTCCTCGCCTCCTGACCCTAGAGGTGGTTTGAGAGGTAACCATCAGTGAACTGCTTTGGAAAGGCCTGAAAACAAGGATGTGCATAAATACTTCTCTATATTGGAAATGGGGCAAAGAAATAAAAAAAGCAAGGTATAATAGTTAGTACCATCTTGTAGTGAACTGATGTCTTCTTCATTGTGCAGACAAAGATCTTGTTGTTTTTTGTCGCTAATTTCTTTATCCTAACAATCTTTCTGAGTTTCTTGATTTGATTGATATTCATGGACAACTCATTTCCCCATATGCAAAAGGGTCGAACAGTGGGTCAAAACCTCTGACAGCAGGACCTACATGTGCAAGACCAAATTGTTAAAAACCAAAATATTAGAATGGTTCCTAAAATTGCACAATAATGTGCTATTAGATAATGGACCATGCACGTGCTAACCTCGATTGTAAACCTCAGTGCTTCCCATTGTTTCCTTGCAACACATATAAGGTAGTTAGTCATCAGGTTAAGTAAGGGTTCGCATGCTATCAGTAAAAAAGTTGATGGAAATAAGCACATTGCAGATTCATCGGATTAATTCAAGCCACATGGAAAACCCATTTATCCAAACCAAGTATGATTAAGAACTAGGAAATATAGCACTTGTATATGTTTCTCATGTATTAAGTGCAGCCAAATTCCATTTATTCCTCACATGCACAACCATACAAAATCTACCCACGACAATTGGATATCACAATGCAGAATTGAACCAAGCAGTTAACTAAACACCACAACAAATGAACCAAACATCAACTGAGCAACACATTGCACAATATAACATACTCCTAATAGATGAGTAGACAGTTAACCAGATAGTTAACTACAACCAATTGTAGCAATTGTATTTGTTTCTCATGTATTTACTACAGCCAAATTCAATTTATTTCTCACATGGTATACAATAACAGAATGCACCCACAGCTATTGAACATCGCATTGCAGAATTGAACCTAACAGTTAACTAAACACCACAACACAAATGAACCAAACGTTAACTGAGCACCACATTGCACAATGTATAACCAAACCAAGCATGCTTGACAACTTGGAAATATAGCAATTGTATTTGTTTCTCATGTATTTTGTAAAGATAAATCCGATTTATTTCTCACATGGAAGACAATACAAAATTGTAGCCTAAAGAATTGAATGTCACATTTGCAGAATTGAACCAAACATTTAACTAAAGACGACAACTAATTAACAAAACAGTTAATAAGTGAGCACCACACTGCACGACATATAGAACATATACACTAGAGCAACAGATTGCATGGTAAGATTAGATAGCACAATTCACTAGAATTTGTGAAGGAAAGGCAGGAGCAGCACACGCAACGGGTAAACCGAGAAGGCTTAACCGGCGTAGCTAACAAATGGCAAGGTGCTCCTCCAAGATCCGGGGGTCGGCACGAATGGCAGCCATCGCGACCTCATCCGCATGTGCGGCCGCGATTTGCTTCTCCGCTGCCAAATGCTCCTTGAGATCCAGGCTATACTGCATGCACCATGGCTTAGGGTGGCGCTTATTTGGTGGAGGGGTCGGTGATTTGGGTGGAAGGTGTCGTGCTCGCGCCGGTGGTCGGGGCATGTGGGATGTGGAAGGAGGAGGATGGGGGTCGGGTGTGGATTACCTGCCTGGATAGACGAGGCCGAGCAGCGTGAAGGAGGGTCGCCAACGAGGAGGCGCCGCTGCAAGCAAGGAGTGAAGGTTTCAACTTGGAAAGGAAGGCGGAAAGAGGGGAAATGTGGCTTTTGGTAAGGGGGAGGGGCGGGGAGGTAGATATTTCCGTGGAAGCCGAAAATTTGGAATTGCTTCAGCCAAAAAACTGGCGCGCAAAGTGTCATCAGACACGGTCCCTTAATTAGAACTGTGTACGATATGTGGACATCACAAACGATTCAGATAGCTTAACCCGTGTGTGATGAGTTTGAACATCAAAAATTTTGGTTCGAATTTCCATGGTTACAGTGGTCATCCACGTCATTGCATAATTTGGGTACACAAAGGAGACTACACCACACCCACACTTCTTAATCGAGCAAGTTCAGCAATTAAACAGAGCTAGCTGACCTAAACATTACTCTAACAAATTAAAGACCAGCGCTCTTCATTAAACAAAACAAAGAGTACTACTACGGCTGGTGCTCGTCGATCTCCGCCGCCGCCTCCATGTCCATCTTGCACCCGACGGTCTCCTAGGGAAGGGGCTCCATGGCATCCATCGCACCATACTCGGCAAGCATCTCGCCATCCGCGTCCGCCATCTCTTTGGAAAAGTCCGCCATGAGCTGGGCGTGGGCGGACGTGATCTAGGCTTGGCTGGGCTCCGTCATTGCAAGGTATGCGGCGGAGGAACGGACGGCTGCTCGAACGCTCTCGGCGATTGCTAGCTCTTCGGCCGTGCGTTGCTGACCGTGGCCGGAGAAGCTTCGTTCGATTTGTGCGGTGACCGCCAGGAGCTGGGCGTGGGCAGCCTCGACATGGTCGTGGGCGGCTTGCATCAGGGCTAAGGCCGCCGCTGCGGAACGGACAACTGCTATGCCACCTCGCCAGTTGCTATCCCCGAGGCAGATGTTGCTGCCGCCACATGATAAGCAACAACGGCCGTTTGGGCTGCCTTTGTCACCCGGTCGCAGATTGCGGCCGCACTCATGCACCTTGTTAGCACGCACATGGCGGCTACGGCCGCGCTCTCGCCGGAGTGGGCCACCGAAGTTGCCCTCACGACGCGGGTCCATGTGCCCATCTTTCTTCGGTGACGATTGAACAGTGAAATGATATTTGGGGAGCGAGCTAGTGTGCTTGAGACGCCGGCTGTGGACTGGAGACGCTAGGCGTACTATACACCGACGGTGCTCCAGGATATTTTGTTCTGCACCTCACACGGTTGGTGATAATAAACCGTGCATGATCTACTTGATTTTTCATGTTGATTTGAATTACATAATGGGGACACAGCGGCAATGGATGGTGTTTGAATTGCTAGACCTTTTATCTGGAGTGAACATGCAACTATACGTGTGTCGTAAAAGAATTGGAATTATTCAGGGTTTGTTTGAACATTTTATAAATTAAATTTGTTTTCTAGCCATTTCAGGTGCACAATTAAAAATTAAACTACATGCACATGTTCCAGTGCACCAACATGGGTTGTAAAATCATATATTGTATCCATGGGTTTATGCTTATCTCCCATGCAAGAAATGGGGATGAAATTCGAACACGACGACATCGTGGCTCTCCGGCAAACGTCGACGTACTTGCTTTTGTAATTCTAGTAAATCCAAAATCCGTCCGAAATTCATGAAACTTGGCATGCTATCATGGAGTGGCATCAACATGCCGTGGTAAAAATTCTGTCCCATTTGGGGCAGGTTTGGGTATAAACTTCTCATAAACCAGAGCTTCTCACAACAAGTGTGATGGTTTCGGTAGGTAATGTTTCACCTTTGTGGGCGAAACAATATCCGTTGCCTCTTCTCGATTTCAATTTTTTCCTAGTGCCAATATAGAACAACATGAGTGTTGTGTCAATTTTTGGGATTTTTCGGGTTTCGCTTGGACATTTTTATACATTAACTGCGTTTTCTATGCATTCATGTGCATAATTCAAATTTGAACTACAGGCACATGCTCTAATGCATATAAATTAGTTCAAAATTCAAATATGTGTCCTTGGTTGCCTGCTTAGGTCCCATGCAAGAAATGGGAGTGAAAGTCAAACATTTGGGGCAGGTTTGGGTATATGCTTCTCACAAACCAGAGCTTCTCACAAAAAGCATGATGGTTTCGGTAGGGAACGTCCCACCTTTGGGGACGAAACAATATCCATTGCCTCTTATTGCTTTCAAATTTTTTCTCGTGTTAACATAGAACAACAGGAGTGTTGTGTCAATTTTTGTGATTTTTCAGGGTTCGTTTGGACATTTTTATGCATTAACTGAGTTTTTAATGCATTTATGTGCATAATTCAAATTTGAACTACATGCACATGCTCCAGTGCATATAAATTGGTTGAAAAATCAAATCTGTGTCCTTGGATGCATGCTTAGGTCCCATGCAAGAAATGGGAATGAATTTCAAACACCTGGGCACCGTTGATTGCCGGCAAAATGTTGAGATACTTTATTTTTAAATTCTAGTAAAGCCAAAACTCGTCTGAAATTCATGAAACTTGGCATTCTATCATGGAATGGCACCCGACATGCTGTGGTATTTTTCATGTCCATTTTGAGAGAAGGCGCACTCAAATAATGACAGCCAACAAAGGCATTTTGAAAAAATAGCTGCCACTTTAATATTTCAAACGTTTGTATAATTCAAACCATGTGTGTTCTTTAACCATTCACGTGACGCCATGTGTCTTGGTTTTAATGGCTGTAGGAGGTGTCGTGCGGACAGCTGCTTGACCTTGACTGAACGGGAGGCGTGCGAGCGCAGTCCGGTGCGCAGGCTGACCGAGAGGCGTGCAAGCTGTCCTCGAATGCACAGGCTCACCAGGAAGCGTGCGAGCTGTACGCCGCGCTGGCTCACTGGGAAGCGAGCCCTTTGGCTTCCATGGACGCCCTCCTTGCTCGCATCGTCTCCATTAATTGCGCCCAAGCCGCAGTTTAATTCGGTTTTTAAATATAAAACACTCATCGCAAATGTTTTAGTTAGAACACTCGTATGCAAACCGACAGCTTCCCCAGGAAGCCAAGAGAAAATGTGTCGAGCCGGATTTCTGCAGCTCTTGATCGCAAACGTTTTAGATAGAACACCCGTATGCAAAGTGAGAGCAGCGCAGGATTTGTGCATCCCTTCAACGCAAGCGGTTGTTTTGGATGACCCGTGTGCAACCACGTACAAACAATTTGGTAAGATTTGTCAATCCTTGTAACACTGCGATTTGTCAAAATATGCAGCTAAAAATCACTAGCACTATCTAATTTTTGCAACTAAAATTTAGTAATTAAGCATAGATTTCATTCATAGATTAAGCAATCGTTCTTAATTTATACAAATAGTTCAACTCGACAGCTGAACCGACCAAACTTTTCCCCAATTGTTGCCAACCACGTACTGAAATGGCTAGTTCAACTATATATACTAGCTAATTTTAAGTACGTTGTACAGTTCCGCCACATCTATAGTCAGATGAACTGAACAAAATAGCCCTAAATACTACTACTACTGCGCAGGGGCTTTGTACTACTTCCGGCTGCCTCTCCTCTACCGAGCGCACTCAGTAAGAGGCGGAGGAGGAGGAGCCTACCGACGAGCTGGGCAACCGCAAAACGGTGGCTGCCGCTATTGCAGCTTCAGCGACGCTCACCTCGTACGCCCTCTGCCGCTCCAGACGACCCCTCTTGAAGCAGTGGTTCTCCTTGTAGATCTCCTGATTCCTCTCCTCTGAGGTGGTGTGTGCCACGACCACAACGGCGGTAAGGCTCTTGGCATGCTCGACGAGGCGATCCTCCTCCTCCCGCAGGAACTTGGTGTAGCGTGCAAGGTAGCTGATGCACGTGCGGGCATCCACGTCCACCTCCCGCCTTCGGGCGGCGATGGCGAAGCGGGTGATGACCCCGGCGGTCGACGGTGGGCTGGCAGCCACGACGGCCATGACCACCACCTCCCGCATTCGGGCCGTGATGGCGGAGCGGGTGATGGCCATAGTGGCCGGCAGTGGGGGTGGCGGCCACGACGGCCACCTCCCGCCTTCGGGCCGTGGCGGCGGAGCGGGTGATGGTCCTTGCTTTCGACGGTGGTGTGGCGGCAACGGTGGCCGACAATAGCTGCCGACGGGCACCGGCGGCGGAGCGTGTGGTGGGTGTTCCGCGCACACCCAACAGGGACGCCACGCGCACTGCACTACGCTGGGGACTGTGCCGCCGCCGCGGTGTAGCCTCCCAGCTGGAGCTATCCTCTGATGACGGCGGAGTGGCTGAGCGACGACGATGGACCGGTGCCATTGGCGATTGTGGGAGAAGCAGACGAGATAAGCTACTGGGAGGGAGGGGAAAATGCGACGCAGGACTCGCGGGCCGTGAGGGTTTTTATAGCAGGCCAGTAAGCATTGGGATTTTGGGGGATTTCACCGAGTCAGGCGGGAAGCTTGCGCGGGAACCTGCGAGGTTGCGCAGGAACAGGCTCACCGACGATTCATTGGCGCCACCGTTTGGCCAAAAGAACGCCCCCGCGCGCTGCGCAAGCTTGCGCTGTAAGCCGTCTGCGGCAGCGGGGTGACAAGACATGCGAGAGGAGAACAAAAGGACACGTACACATATGGTTAATACAAAAAAACGTTTGTGATTTAATTAGCTACTATACCCCCGTCCTGGTTTATAAGTAGGATTTAACTAATAAAATACCAATGCATGTCGCCAAATATTACATCGTTGGAGTCATATTTGAACATAGTTTCCAGCTATACAATTTTTGTAACATGCATTAACACTTTTTTGATTAAATTTAAGGTTATATACCAGCAAGCGTTTGCCCGCAACACACACGGCTCATTCCATCACAAACAGCTCGGATGGATCAACTGTATGCCACGTATCGCACACGCAACTCTAATCTGATTCGTGTTTGATGTCTCCGACATCGCTCGCACAGTTCGTCTTATTTGCCACGTATCACTGTACCGGCCGCTGCTCGCGTCCCTCGGCAAGCTCTGCTCGCCGTTAGGCGCCGCGGTGCGTTGTGCTCACCGTTAGGCGCCGCGGCGCGCTATGCTCGCGTCCGTTGGCGCGCTCTGCTCGCGTCCACCGACGCGCTCGGCTTGTGGACAGCTTTTCGTTGCGCGTTCAACTGCTATATGCATATATATATATATGGTTGCTCGCCGTTGAGGCAACCGCGGAGCGCTCTGGTCGCGTCCCTCCGCGCGCGCTCTGCCAGCGGTTGGGCGTGCGGTTGGGCGCGCTTTGCCAGCGGTTGGGTTGCGCCGCGCGCGTTGCCACGCGATGCAGTTACGTGTGACACGATGGAGTTACGCGCTGCAAATTAGAACTGCCATCAGGGCCTGCCGATATTCCTAGCCGTCCGGCTTCCCCTTTAATTCCCGTGGCCATTATAACCTTAGTCTCTTTAACCTTTCGATCGCGCCCCACAGCACAACAAGCACACCCACGACGACACATAGAGAGGGGATGTCCAGCGGCGCTCCAATGGACTTCGGCGAGCATAGAGTGGAGACCCACGCGAGGGAGACAGATCTCTCGGTGGTGTACACCATCGACCCGGCCGTGGTGGATGACTACATCAACATCGTTGAGCAGTTGCTTGCTCGGGACAAGTACAAGGTGGTCAGCATCAACCTCCAGCACACCGCCAGTCGTCCCGGCATAGATCAGAAGGTTGCTGTCACCTAGTTGTGCGTGCGCCATCATGTCCTCATCTACCACTACTGCATGGCCATAGAGCCTTGCGACCGTTTCAACTGGTTTGCCAATAGCACCGACTACAAGTTTGCCACGGTGGAAACCAAATACGATGTAAATGCACTCAGTGTTATAGGCTTGGCCTGCAAGAATCTTGTTGAAATTCGTGACCACTACAGGGTGTGGGCAGCACGAAGAAGGACACCTTGGTCGAACTTGCCTTGGCCATCATCGACCCCTACTATGAAAAGATGAAGCAGGATGCCCAAAGAACAAGTCCCCTATCCTGGCACAGGGCCTGGATGCGGCAACTGGATGAACCTCACCTCACGTTCGCGGCCAAGAGTGTGTACACATGCTACAAGATGCATAGGCGGATCGTTGACATGAGGAAGTGCCTCGTTACCCAAATCGACGAGCCCGGATCGAGCCACAAGTAGAGCAAGCATCACAAGAAGTAGATGATGATCAGATGATCGTTTATGCTAGTTAATCATGCATGTAATATATAGTTTACTTTATTGGTATGTGGAAATGTCATGTGTATAGTAGCCACCTATGTAATTATACATGTAATAGTTTACTTTGGTGTGTGCAAATGCCATGGTTGTAGTAGCCACCTATGTAAGTGGATGTTTAATTTGGTTATGCAAGCATGTCCTTATAAGTGTGTGTGTGTGTGTGTATATATATATATATATATATATATATATATATATATATATATATGTTGTTGTTCTGTATGCAATCCCATCGCACAACACACACGTCTTATTAGCAGCAACCGTCTGTGTTATTATCGGTCTTCACACACATTTCTTATTACCGACCTGTTTGCCGAGTATCACACACATCTTGTTAAGTTGAACCGTTTCTGTTCTCATGTCTCAACGCAAACAGTTCATCCTAGTGAACCGCATGCCGTATATCGCACACACCTTCATCTGGCTGGCCATTTCTTTTGTGTTGCCTAATCACAAACAGTTCATCCGAGTGAACCGTATGCTGTATATCGCACACACCTCCATCTGGCTGCCCATTTCTTTTGTTCCTCCTCATCACAAACAGTTAATAGAACTGAACCGTATGCCCTACATCGCACACGCAACTAAAATCTGAACCGTGTTTGATGGCTCAACCATCACAAACGTTTTGCACCTTTTTTGACGGTTTTTACACCACCATTTGCGATTATGGCATCGCACACAGTTTCGTCGAAGGGTCTCTGATCGTAGTGTCGCGTTAGCAGCATCCTACAGTAGTGTACGTCTCCAATGTATCTATAATTTTTTATTGTTCCATGTTATTATATCATCTGTTTTGGGTGTTTTATGTGCATTAATATGTTATTTTATATTATTTTGGGGACTAACTTATTAACCTAGAGCCCAGTGCCAGTTTCTGTTTTTTCCTTGTTTTCGAGCTTCGCTGAAAAGGAATACCAAACGGAATAAAACTTCATGATGATTTTTCTTGGACCAGAAGACATCCAGGGGACTTGGAGTGCAAGTCAGAAGAGACACGAGGCGACGGCAAGGGTGGAGGGCGTGCCCTGGGGGGGCGCCCCCGTACCTTGTGGGCCCCACGGTGAACCCCTGACCTTGCTCTTCCTCCTATATATTCACATATATTCCAGAACCACCAGAAGCATCCACGAAAACACTTTTACACCGCCGCAACCTTCTGTTCCCGTGCGATCCCATCCTGCCGGAGGGGGATTTGATCACAGAGGGCATCTACATGAACTCTATTGACCTTCCGATGAAGCGTGAGTAGTTTACCACAAACCTACGGGTCCATAGCTAGTAGCTAGATGGCTTCTTCTCTCTCTTTGATTCTCAACACCATGTTATCCTCGATGTTCTTGGAGATCTATCCGATGTAATCTTCTTTTGCGGTGTGTTTGTTGAGATCCAATGCATTTTGGATTTATGATCAGCTTATCTATGAATATTATTTGAATCTTCTCTGAATTCTTATATGCATGATTTTATATCTTTGTATTTCTCTTCGAATTATCGGTTTGGTTTGGCCAACTAGATTGTTTTTCTTGCAATGGGGGAGGTGCTTAGCTTTGGGTTCAATCTTGCGTGATTTCACCCAGTGACAAAGTAGGGGTAGCAAGACATGTATTGAATTCTTGCCATTGAGGATAAAAATATGGGGTTTTCATCATATTTCTTGAGTTTATTGCTCTACATCATGTCATCTTGGTTAAGGTGTTACTCCGTTCTTTATGAGCTTAATACTCTAAATGCATGCTGGATAGCGGTCGATGTGTGGAGTAATAGTAGTAGATGCAGACAGGAGTCGATCTACTTGACACGGACGTGATGCCTATATTATATAATCATTGCCTTGGATATCGTCATAACTTTGCGCTTTTCTATCAATTGCTCGACAGTAATTTGTTCACCCATCCTATTATTTGCCTTCATGAGAGAAGCCTCTAGTGAAACCTATGCCCCCCAGGTCTATTTTCCATCATATTAGTTTCCGATCTACTATTTTGCAATCTTTATTTTCAGATCTATAAACCAAAAAAACCAAAAATATTTTATCTTTTGTTTAATTTTATTTATCTCTGTTAGATCTCACCTTTGCAAGTGACCGTGAAGGGACTGACAACCCCTTTATCGCGTTGGGTGCAAGTGTTTGATTGTTTGTGCAGGTGCATCTATTGGGAACTTGCGCGTTTCTCCTACTGGATTGATACCTTGGTTCTTAACTGAGGGGAATACTTATCTCTACTGTGCGGCATCACCCTTTCCTCTTCAAGGGAAAAACCAACGCAAGCTCAAGAAGTAGCAGGAAGAATTTCTGGCGCCGTTGCAGGCGAGATCTACATGAAGCCCACCAAGTACCCATCATAAACTCTCATCTCTTGCATTACATTATTCGCCATTCGCCTCTCGTTTTCCTCTCCCCCACTTCTAAAACGATTTTCGAGAAGATTTGCCTTTTTATTCGCCCTTCTCCCGTTCGTCTTTTCGTTTGCCTTTTGTTTGCTCGTGTGTTAGATCGCTTGTCTTGCTTTCATGGCTAGTCCTTCCAGCATTGTTAGCACTCCCGATATTGAGGTCCTTAATTTTAAGCAAAGGGAGGGAGAAAATTTAAAGGATGCTTGGTCTAGAATTTCTAATGCTCAGAATAGATCTACTCAAAAGCAATATACTGCCGTTCTCCTTCGCAATTTTTATGTGGGCATTACTCCTTGGAATAGGTATGTTCTCGATACCATTACCGGGGGAAATTTCTTGAGGAGCCATACTTTTGATTCTTACAATGCTATGATAGATTTGTTGGGCTCACCACCTCTTATGATCAATGGAACTATTTTAACCTTGGAACATGTTATGCAAAGGCTTGATATTATTGAGAATAAAATTGCTACCGTAGAGTTGATTGAAAATTTGGATAAAAATATTCATAATCAGATTACACAATATGGATCTAAGGTAGGAGTTACTTTAAAGAATCTTAGGGAAAAGGAACCCATAGTTAATGAAAAGATAGATCAAGATTCTACTAGAATTAGCAAACTGGAAGATATTATTACCAACTTGGGTTCCGCCTTTTCCTCCGTTAAAACTACTCAAAATGTTCCTCTTACTAAGACTGCCAAGTTTATTTACGTTCCTAAGAATAAGGGTGAATCTTCTAGTAAAGAAAACGAAGATCTCAAAACAATAAGTGTTCACCCCAACTTTTTCGATATTATTAAGGAACCAATTGCCATGAGCGAATTTGTTGATTTCTTGCCTAGGAGTTTTATCATTGATAAAACCAAAGAATCTCCTAAGGATTATAAGTGTGCAATCGAGGAATTGCATACCAAAGATGACAACATCTAGATCTATGTTTTTATGCCTAGCTAAGGGCGTTAAATAGTAGCGCTTGTTGGGAGGCAACCCAATTTTATTTGTGTTCTTGATTTTTTTGTTTCTGTTTTTAAATAAATAATTCATCTAGCCTCTTGTTAGATGTGTTTTTGTGTTTTAGTTAGTGTTTGTGCCAAGTAAGACTTTTGGGATGGCTTACGGTGATAGTTGATTTGATCTTGGGTAAAAACAAAAACTTTTGTGCCCACAAAAATAATTTGCTTATTTTACAGAAGCGTGATTTTGATCTGATTATTTTTTCACAAGATTGGTATACAAATTTCCCATGTTGTCCTAATTTTTCAGAATTTTTGGGGTTACAGAAGTATTCGAAGTATGGAAAGGTCTCGGGGACATAGCGATAGTATGGCTAACCAAGCTTTTCAACCTCATTTTTCGGGCAAACAAGATGCCAGAAGAATGGAGACAGAGTATATTAGTACCAATCTTCAAGAACAAGGGGGATGTTCAGAGTTGTACTAATTACCGTGGAATTAAGCTGATGAGCCACACAATGATGCTATGGGAGAGAGTCATTGAGCACCGCTTAAGAAGAATGACAAGCGTGACCAAAAATCAGTTTGGTTTCATGCCTGGGAGGTCGACCATGGAAGCCATTTTCTTGGTACGACAACTTATGGAGAGATATAGGGAGCAAAAGAAGGACTTGCATATGGTGTTCATTGACTTAGAGAAGGCCTATGATAAGATACCGCGGAATGTCATGTGGTGGGCCTTGGAGAAACACAAAGTCCCAGCAAAGTACATTACCCTCATCAAGGACATGTACGATAATGTTGTGACAAGTGTTCGAACAAGTGATGTCGACACCGATGACTTCCCGATTAAGATAGGACTACATCAGGGGTCAGCTTTGAGCCCTTATCTTTTTGCATTAGTGATGGATGAGGTCACAAGGGATATACAAGGAGATATCCCATGGTGTATGCTCTTTGTAGATGATGTGGTGCTAGTTGACGATAGTCGGACGGGGGTAAATAGGAAGTTAGAGTTATGGAGACAAACCTTGGAATCGAAAGGGTTTAGGCTTAGTAGAACTAAAACCGAGTACATGATGTGCGGTTTCAGTACTACTAGGTGTGAGGAGGAGGAGGTTAGCCTTGATGGCCGGGTGGTACCTCGGAAGGACACCTTTCGGTATTTGGGGTCAATGTTGCAGGAGGATGGGGGTATTGATGAAGATGTGAACCATCGAATCAAAGCCGGATGGATGAAGTGGCGCCAAGCTTCTGGCATTCTCTCTGACAAGAGAGTGCCACAAAAGCTAAAAGGCAAGTTCTACAGGACAGCGGTTCGACCCGCAATGTTGTATGGCGCGGAGTGTTGGCCGACTAAAAGGCGACATGTTCAACAGTTAGGTGTGGCGGAGATGCGTATGTTGAGATGGATGTGTGGCCACACGAGGAAGGATCGAGTCCGGAATGATGATATACGAGATAGAGTTGGTGTAGCACCAATTGAGGAGAAGCTTGTCCAACATCGTCTGAGATGGTTTGGGCATATTCATCGCAGGCCTCCAGAAGCTCCAGTGCATAGCGGACGGCTAAAGCGTGCGGAGAATGTCAAGAGAGGGCGGGGTAGACCGAATTTGACATGGGAGGAGTCCGTTAAGAGAGACCTGAAGGATTGGAGTATCACCAAAGAGCTAGCTATGGACAGGGGTGCGTGGAAGCTTGCTATCCATGTGCCAGAGCCATGAGTTGGTTGCGAGATCTTATGGGTTTCACCTCTAGCCTACCCCAACTGGTTTGGCACTAAAGGCTTTGTTGTTGTTGTTGACAGAAGTATTCCAAGACTACAGATTGCTACGGACTGTTCTGTTTTTGACAGATTCTGTTTTCTATGTGTTGTTTGCTTATTTTGATGAATCTACAGGTTGTATCGGGGGTATGAACCATGGAAAAGTTGGAATACAGTAGATATTACACCAATATAAATAAAGAATGAGTTCACAACAATAACAAAAGTGGTGATTTATTTTCTTATACTAACGGATCTTATGAGATTTTCTGTTGAGTTTTGTGTTGTGAAGTTTTCAAGTTTTGGGTAAAGATTTGATGGACTATGGAATAAGAAGTGGAAAGAGCCTAAGCTTGGGGATACCCAAGGCACCCCAAAGTAATATTCAAGGACAACCAACAGCCTAAGCCTGGGGATGCCCCGAATGGCATCCCCTCTTTCGTCTTTGTCTATGGGTAAATTTACTTGAGGCTATATTTTTACACCGCATAATATGTATTTTGCTTAGAGCGTCTTGTATGATATGAGTCTTTATTTTTTAGTTTTCCACAATCATCCTTGCTGTACACACCTTTTGAGAGGGACACACATGAATCGTGATTTATTTGAACACTCTATGAGCTTCACTTATATCTTTTGAGCTAGGCAATTTTGCTCTAATGCTTCACTTATATCTTTTTAGAGCACGACGGTTTATTTTGTAGAAATTACTAAACCCTCATGCTTCACTAATATTATTTTGAGAGTCTCTCTAAACAGCATGGTAATTTGCTTTGGTTATGAATTTAGTCCTAATATGATGGGCATCCAAGAGGGATATAATAAAAACTTTCATATAAAGAGCATTGAATACTATGAGAAGTTTGACTCCTTATGATTGTTTTGAGATATAAAGATGGTGATATTACAGTCATGCTAGTGGGTAATTGTGTATTGTAGAAATACTTGTGTTTAAGTTGTGATTCCCGTAGCATGCACGTAAGGTGAACCGTTATGTGATGAAGTCGGAGCATGATTTATTTATTGATTGTCTTCCTTATGAGTGGCGGTCGGGGACGAGCGATGGTCTTTTCCTACCAATCTATCCCCCTAGGAGCATGGACGTAGTACTTTGTTTTGATGACTAATAGATTTTTGCAATAAGTATGTGAGTTCTTTATGACTAATGTTGGGTCCATGGATTATACACACTCTCACCCTTCCCCCATTGCTAGCCTCTCTAGTACCACGCAACTTTCGCTGGTGCCATACACCCACCTATTACCTTCCTCAAAATAGCCACCATACCTACCTATTATGGCATTTCCATAGCCATTCCGAGATATATTATCTTGCAACTTCCACCGTTCCCTTTTCCTATGACACATTCCATCATTGTCACATTGTTTTGCATGATCATAAGATAGGTAGCATGATGTTTACCACCGTTGCTTAGATTTGGGTTCTATCTTGCGTGACTTCACCCAGTGACAAAGTAGGGGTAGCGAGACACGCATTGAATTGTTCCCAGCGATGATAAAAAGATGGGGTTTTCATCATATTGCATGAGTTTATTCCTCTACATCATCTCATCTTTCTTAAGGCGTTACTCCATTCTTTATGAACTTAATACTCTAGATCCATGCTGGATAGCGGTTGATGTGTGGAGTAATAGTAGTAGATGCAGGCAAGAGTCGGTCTACTTGACACGGACGTGATGCCTATATTACATAACCATTGCCTTGGATATCGTCATAACTTTGCGCTTTTCTATCAATTGCTTGACAGTAATTTGTTCACCCACCATATTATTTGCCTTCATGAGAGAAGCCTCTAGTGAAACCTATGGCCCCCGGGTCTATTTTCCATCATATTAGTTTCTGATCCACTATTTTGCAATCTTTATTTTCAGATCTATAAACCAAAAAACCAAAAATATTTTATCTTTTGTTTAGTTTTATTTATCTCTATCAGATCTCACCTTTGCAAGTGACCGTGAAGGGATTGACAACCCCTTTACCGCGTTGGGTGCAAGTGTTTGATTGTTTGTGCAGGTGCATCTATTGTGGACTTGCGCGTTTCTCCTACTGGCTTGATACCTTGGTTCTTAACTGAGAGAAATACTTATCTCTACTGTGCTGCATCACCCTTTCCTCTTCAAGGAAAAAACCAACGCAAGCTCAAGAAGTAGCAACGTCATTCATGGTTTCTCCGGCCTCATGATGTAATTTGTAATGTTATTCATCCATAAGGCGGGTGGATTGTTAGAGAAAAGACAAATTTCCCATGCGTACAACGAGGACACGGTATTCTCTAGGCACCATGATTTATCGGACATTTTATTATTAATAGGACTACATACCAAAAATGGCAATTGAATCAATGCTTATTGACATAGGGGAATATGATTTTATTTTATAAGTCAATAAGACGTGGGCATGTTGACACGGTTCTTTAGGAAAACTAGTGAAAAAACCAAAAAAACAGACATGAAAGAGGTGGGTGGAGAGGGAGGATGAAAGACGGAATGGATGACATAACCTTATGCTTCATTTTAAGTAGGCTAGACCACAAATATGATATATGTGAAGCCTAGGCCTAAGAGATCCTATTTGATTTGTCATACTATTTACATGTTGGATGAAGTTTGGCACTCTGGTTGGCATTTCATGTGCAACATCTCAAATGGACTAGATACTTGTTCGTGCGTGGTAACGACTGCATAATATTTCATAGATAATTTTCACGATTTATCAGTCATTTTATTGTTAATATGATTGCATACTAAAAATGAAAATTAAATCAACACATATCGTAAATGTAAAAAATCTAACGTCAGATTTTTAAGCATGGAAAATCTGAAGTTTGAGATGACAAATTATGTTGTCATGAGCATGTCAAAGATTTTTCATGCTTTCTGAAGGAAACTGTAAAGGATTTGCCATGCTTGCTGAAGAAAAGTGCCATGCTCACGACAATATTATTCGCCATCTCAGACGTCTGATTTGCCATGCTTATAATTTTGACGTCAAATTTATAGTGAAATTGCACTTACTATTTATGCGCACAATAATCCATACTCATTGACTTATAAAAAAACATGATTATATTTTATAAGCCAATAAGACATGAGCGAGTTGACGTGGTTCTTTAGAAAACCATTGAGGATAATCATAGTAAACCCAGAAATGGCGGAGCCGGGTGGGGGTGGGATGACGAAAGGCATAATAGACCATAGAAGCTTATGTTTTCCTTAGAATTAAAGTAGGATAGAAAAGAGAGTTAGTTGAAATCACATATGGCGGAAACCAATTGATGTCATCGCTAAGATAAATGTTGATGCATCTCTTCACCTGAAAACTCTTTCCGGAGCTAGTGGAGCAATGGCGAGAGACCACGAGGGGAACTTCATAGCTGTTGTAACTTGGGTTTTACCTCGTGTTTGCAATGCTGAATCAACAGAGATAAATGTTATCTGAATTGTCTTTATCTGTCACACAAAGTAGGATGCAATAAGCTGGTCACCGAATCTGACTATATGTCTGCAGTTGAGTCAATTACCCATACAATTGATTATATGGGTCCAGATGTGATAGTATTAGCTGAATGTACACATCTCGTTCTTGACTTTGCAAGTGTTGGCTATTGTTTCTGATGCAGAGAAACTAATTCAGTCGCTGATAGTTTAACTAAACACTCATTTCTTTCTACTCATCTGAATTCTGGAATACTACTATCTCTGACTTTATTCTTAAGTTGTAAACAATATGTCTATTATACGAGGAATAAAGTGCTGATGCTAATAAAAGAGATTCATTTACCCAAAACCATTACATTATAGGCTAGGGTAATAGATTGGTATCATTTGAGGCAGGGCACAAAAAACCACCAACAATGGGGCTAATCTGTAATGCGGAGCACTGACGTTGCGTTTTAGCCCAGAAAATAGCAAATCCGACAAGTGGGTCCCGCCTATCGGGCTGACGTGGCGTGGGTTGACAGACGTCGTTAGACGACGACAGACGGTTGTTTCCGCGCGCCCGTGTACTAGGTCTAGCCGTTCCCCAGCCCGTCGATTCAGTCCACCCCCTCGATTCAGTTTGCTCCCACTCCGATGGCGACCAGCTCCGGCGGCAACGGCGCACACGTAGTCGATGGAAGCGGCGACGGCGCACACAGCAGTGATGACGGCGGTGGTAGTACTTCAGGGCAGAAGCGGTAGTGCTCGCAATGCGGAGTCATCGGCCCCCACACCGATGGCGGCTGCGACCTAGATCCAAAGTAGGCGGCGGCGGTCTTGTCGCTGGAGTCTTGTACCGAGGAAGCAGCTTCGCAGATTGGTCCCGAGGATGTGCTCCTGTTCGCCCCACCTTCAGCAAGGTAAATCTGAATCTTTGAAAATGTGATTTTTCATTCTTTCCCTACTACTGGATCGGTTTTAGACATTGAACAAAGATTCTAGACTTATAGTCATAGTGTAGGTCTGAATATTCATTTGTTAGTCATTTAGAATTAACTGTAGTCCTGAATTTTTGGAGAAAATCATACTGTAGGGTTCAGTTATGTTAGTAGTAATGTAGGGTTCTGAATTTTTGGAGAAAATCACACTGTAGGGTTCAGTTATGTTGTTGTAATGTTAGTAGAATTGACTTGGTAATTTTTTTTATACTGCATTGTAATGGTCAGCTATATTAGGCGTGAAGATATTCATTTGTATGTCTATGTTAGTAAAGTTAGTAGTAATTTTAGGGTTTTGATTTTTTTATAGTGCATTGTAATGGTCAGCTATAATGGTCAATTATGTTAGTAGAATTGACTTGGTAATATTCATTTGTATGCCTATTTTAGGCCTGAAGATTTATGGTCAATATATTTCCAGTTTCCTGGGAAGAAGTATGCTCTTGTTCAGATGTGTGAAAGAGAAATCACTTGTGGTAGTTTGCTTAATGTAATGGTCAGCAATGGATATTGTAAGGATGACAGTCTTTGCTACTCGAATGAGGAAGATATAGGGCTGCAAGGTGTTTGTGTCATCAAAGACAAGATTGAAGTAGTTCACATGCTAAGAAAATTTGAGAGCACCGAGACATTGTCTCTGACAGTTAGAAAGGGAAAGCTAGTTATTAAAGAATCACCAATTGGAGAAGATGAAGAGGCTCAACAAATAGATGGAGAGCCACCTATTGTGTTTGCTGTTGCTGAATCAGGTGTTATGCACAAAACAATTGGTACACAGGCAAGTGTCAATTTTTTGCCACTCAAATCAGTTCCTCCTAACTGTCAGTTACATCTTGGGAAACAACTTAACACTGAAGTAAGTGTCAATTATGTCGATTTTCAGTTTGATACAGATGAGGAGGACCATGCAGTCAGTGAGGAAGAAATTCATGTAGGCATGGACACAGATGATGATGAAGGTTCAAGAAGTGATGAAGATTTTGTAGTTGATGTGGACCTCTTAGATGCAGGAGAAGAAGAAGACTCTGATTCATTGCAGTATGTAGAAGAACAGAGTGCAAACAGGAGGAAAGAGGAACCTGAGCTAGAGGAATCTTTTTCTGAAATAAAGAGGAAGAGAGCTGAATACATGTGTAGTACACACTGTGAGGGGGACACAGATCCTGAAGATATATATGACATGGACCAGGAAGAAGATGATGAGGAGGCCCAAGAGATTCCAATTCCTTAGCCTGTTCAGAAGAAGGCAAAGAGGCCAGGTCCTACAAGTAGGTCCCACTCTAGTGCTGGTCCAACCATTAATCCTAATTGGTTTCCATCTTCAGAAGAGGAAGATACAGGCTTTGAAGCAGAAGATGGTGGCAATGTACCAATTTCCTTTGTTATCACCTCTAGCAGAAGGAGTAGAGCTAAGAAAAGACCACCTAGGGTCTGGTATGATGAGGAGAGGATGCATCCAGAATAGCAATTCTAGCTAAAGCTTTGTTTCAAAGATGTTTACCATTTCAGAGAGGCTCTTGTCAATTTGCATGTGAAACAACTTAGAAGATATAAATATCACAGAAACTTCAGTGATAGGATAATAGTTTGTTGTGATGGAGATGGTTGTCAGTTCTACATGGTAGCAGCAAAGATAAGCAATGAGCCCACTTTCTGCATTAAGAAGATGAGGTTGGAGCACACTTGTCCCACCCACTCTGATAAGACTAGGATTAGCTCAAGGTGGCTTGGCAACAAAGTGCTTGAAACTATCAGATCAGATCCCAACACTACTCTACCTGCTATTGTTGACAAGGCAAAGAGGCAGTTTGGGCTTGAGGTTCCTAGGATGATGGCATGGAGAGCTAAGAAGAAAGCAAAGGATATTGTGCTTGGAGATCACAAGAAGCAGTATAGGAGGCTGAGAGATTATTTGGAGACTATGGAGCTTACAAATCCTGGATCTAGGTGCATTGTCAGTACTGTTAGTGGCAAAACCAGAGAAAATCCTACTGCTGGACCAAGGTTCCATGGTCTATTTTTCAGTTTGAATGCATGTTGTGAGGGCTTTTTGAATGGATGTAGGCCATTCATAGGTCTAGATGTCTGCTTCATCAAATTGACAAGTGGTGCACAGATACTACCAGCTACTGGAAGGGATGCAAACAACAATATGTACCCCATTGCCTTTGGAGTGGTTGGAGTTGAAGATACACCCAACTGGTCCTGGTTCTTAACACAACCCAAGTATGCTCTAGGAGGAAGTGAAGAGGGAAAATTTGGAAAGTACACATTCATGTCTGATAGACAGAAGGTTAGTTCATTTAGTTGTTCATTTACTTGTTCATTTACTTGTTCATTTAGTACATTTAGTTGTTCATTTAGTTCATTTACTTGTTCATTTAGTACATTTAGTTGTTCATTTAGTTTTTCATTTAGTTCATTTAGTTCATTTACTTGTTCATTTAGTTTATTTACTGGTTCATTTAGTTCATTTACTTGTAGATAGCCTCTTGTTGGTAGGTGGCGAGTCGTAACGCTTCTTGTCGACAAAATGAACCCATCAACCCTACTTGGTAGCTGTCGAGTCGTAACGCGTCTTGTCTACACTTTGGTCTAGATAGCCTAGGGTGACCCATGTGGGCACAAAAAGCATATGCAATATCAAAATGAACCCATCAACCCTACTTGGCAGGTATCGAGTCGTAACGCTTCTTGTCGACACTTTCGTCTAGATAGCCTAGGGTGACCCATGTGGGTACAAAAAGCATAGGCATCATCAACATCATCAAAATGAACCCATCAACCCTACTTGGTAGGTGTCGAGTCGTAACGCTTCTTGTCGACACTTCGGTCTACATAGTAGGGTAACCCATGTGGGTACAAAAATCATTTAAATTCATATTAAATCATTTAATTTCATACTAAATCATTTAAATCCATATTAAATCATATTAAATCATTTAAATTCATATTAAATCATTTATAATAATTTAAATTCATATTAAATCATTTATAATCATTTAAATTCATATTAAATCATTTATAATCATTTAAATCATTTATAATCATTTAAATCATTTATAATCATTTAAATCATATTAAATCATATATAATCATTTACAATCATATTAAATCATTTATAATCATTTACATTCATATTAAATCATTTAAATTCATATTAAATCATTTATAATCAGTTAAATTCATTTCATGTAGGGTCTACTGAATGCAGTGACAACAGTATTCCCAAATTGCCATTATAGATACTGTTTGAGGCACATTTATGCAAACTTTCAGAGAGCAGGATTCAGAGGAGAGGATTTGAAGAGATGCATGGATGCAGCTGCCTATGCTTACACTGAACATGACTTTATTTTGGCAATGGATAGCATGAAGGCTGAGTGCATTGCTGCTTGGGAGTGGATGTCAAGAATTCCTCCTAAAGCTTGGTCTAGGCATGCAATGGATACTAATTGCAAAACTGACCTGGTGGTTAATAACTTTAGTGAAGTTTTTAATAAGTACATTCTAGATGTAAGGAACAATCCAATTGTCACTATGATCAATGGGATCAAGGACAAGTTTCTAGTGAGGTTCCACTAGAAGAGAGAGGGTGGAAAATATGCTAGATGGGAGATTGCACCAACCTATGCAAATAAGTTGGAGATGAACAAGAAGTATGCAAGGGATTGCAAAGCACTGATAGCTGGCCAAGGACTTTTCCAAGTCACTAGAGGAGACACAAGACCTATGATGTTGACACAAACCTACAGATATGTGGGTGCAAGAAATGGGACATCACTGAAGTTCCATGCAAACATGCTTGTTCTGCCATCTATAGGTCTAAACAGTTGCCAGAGGACCATATCAATGTGTTCTTCAAAAATCAATGTACTTGGAGTCATATAAGCATGTAATTTACCCTGTTCCTGGTCCAGATAGTTGGGTGAAAACTCCAACACCTGACATTGACCCACCACAATTCAAAGATAACAAGAAGGGGCCAACCAAAGAGAAAAGAAAAAAGGAAAGTTTGAACCACCTCAAGCAAAGCAGACATCTAGGATAGCTACTATAACATGTGGGAACTGCAAGCTGCAGGGACACAAGTACACAAGTTGTACAAACCCATTGAGGACTAATATGCAAATCAGGAGGAACAAGCACATGGTATTTTCAATTTGAAATTACTTGAGTGTTCGTTTCTATTTAGTAATCATTATAAAGTTGTTTACATGTTTAATTACAGGAAAACAGGGGTGCACCTGAATGGCACCTGAATGGCAACGAAGTGTCCCTAGTATGCCTATACTAGACTAGCTCGTTAATCAAAGATGGTTAAGCTTCCTGACCATAGACATGTGTTGTCATTTGATGAACGGGATCATATCACTAGAGAATGATGTGATGGACAAGACCCATCCGTTAGCTTAGCATTATGATCGTTGAGTTTTATTGCTATTGCTTTCTTCATGACTTATACATGTTTCTCTGACTATGAGATTATGCAACTCTCGAATACCGGAGGAACACCTCGGGTAAGTAACATACCGATGACAAAGGGAACAACGTATGTTGTTATGCGGTTTGACCGATAAAGATCTTCGTAGAATATGTAGGAGCCAATATGAGCATCCAGGTTCTGCTATTGGTTATTGACCAGAGATGTGTCTCGGTCATGTCTACATAGTTCTCGAACCCGTAGGGTCTGCACGCTTAACGTTCGATGACGATTTGTATTATGAGTTATGTGATTTGATGACCGAAGCTTGTTCGTAGTCCCGGATGAGATCACGGACATGACGAGGAGTCTCGAATGGTCGAGAGGTAAAGATTCATATATTGGAAGGTTGCATTTGGACATCGGAATGGTTCCGAGTGGTTCGGGCATTTTTCCGGAGTACCGGGAGGTTACCGGAACCCCCCGGGAGAAGTTATGGGCCTTATGGGCCATAAGAGGGAAGCATGATATGTCTCCAACGTATCTATAATTTTTGATTGTTCCATGCTCTTATATTATCATTTTTGGATGTGTAATGGGCTTTAAGATGCTCTTTTATATTATTCTTGGGACTAACCTATTAACCGGAGGCCCAGTGCCAGTTTCTGTGTGTTTTTGCCCGTTTTAGAGTTTCGCAGAAAAGGAATACCAAACGGAGTCCAAACGGAATGAAACCTTCGCGATGATCTTTCTTGGAACGAAAGCAATCCAAAAAACTTGGAGTGGAAGTCTGGAACTCCGCGAGGCGGCCACGAGGCAGGGGGGAGCTCCCCCACCCTCGTGGGCCCCTCGTAGCTCCACCGACGTACTTCTTTCGCCTATATATACTCTTATACCCTAGATTAATGAGAAAGAGCCACGAAACAACTTTTCCACCGCCGCAACCTTCTGTACCCGTGAGATCCCATATTGGGGCCTTTTTCGGCGATCTGCCGAAGGGGGAATCGATCACAGAGGCCATCACATCAACACCATTGCCTCTCCGATGAAGCGTGAGTAGTTTACCACAGACCTTCGAGTCCATAGTTATTAGCTAGATGGCTTCTTCTCTCTCTTCGATTCTCAATACAAAGTTCTCCTCGATGTTCTTGGAGATCTATTCGATGTAATACTCTTTTGCGGTGTGTTTGCCGAGATCTGATGAATTGTGGATTTATGAACAAGATTATCTATGAATATTATTTGGTTCTTCCCTGAATTCTTACATGCATGATTTGATATCTTTGCAAGTCTCTATGAATTATCAGTTTAGTTTGGCCTACTAGATTGATCTTTCTTGCAATGGGAGAAGTGCTTAGCTTTGGGTTCAATCTTGCGGTGTCCTTTCCCAGTGACAGTAGGGGCAGCAAGGCACGTATTGTATTGTTGCCATCGAATATAAAAAGATGGGGTTTATATCATATTGCTTGAGTTTATCCCTCTACATCATGTCATCTTGCTTAATGCGTTACTCTGTTCTTATGAACTTAATACTCTAGATGCATGCTGGATAGCGGTCAATGTGTGGAGTAATAGTAGTAGATGCAAAATCGTTTCGGTCTACTTGACACGGACGTGATGCCTATATTCATGATCATTGACTTAGATATTCTCATAACTATGCGCTTTTCTATCAATTGCTCGGCAGTAATTTGTTCACCCACCGTAATACATGCTATCTTGAGAGAAGCCACTAGTGAAACAATGGCCCCCGGGTCTATTTTACATCATATTAGTTTTCCGTCAACTTGCCAATTTCTGTCGCCGTTCTTTTTATTTTGCAATCTTTACTTTCCAATCTATACAACAAAAGTACCAAAAATATTTACTTTACTATCTTTATTAGATCTCACTTTTGCGAGTGATCGTGAAGGGATTGACAACCCCTCTATCGCGTTGGTTGCAAGGTTCTTGATTGTTTGTGTAGGTGCTAGGTGACTTGTGCGTTGTCTCCTAGGATTGATACCTTGGTTCTCAAAACTGAGGGAAATACTTACGCTACTTTGCTGCATCACCCTTTCCTCTTCAAGGGAAAACCAACGCATGCTCAAGAGGTAGCAAGAAGGATTTCTGGCGCCGTTGCCGGGGGGATCTACGCCCAAGTCAAAACGTACCAAGTACCCATCATAAACTCTTCTCCCTCGCATTACATTATTTGCCATTCACCTCTCGTTTTCCTCTCCCCCACTTCTAAAACGATTTTCGAAATCCTTTGCCTTTTCTTCGCCCTTTTTCGTCCGTCTCTTTTCGCTTGCTTCTTGTGTGCTGGATTGGTTGTTTGTCACGATGGCTCAAGATAATACTAAATTGTGTGACTTTTCCAATACCAAAACTATGATTTTATTAGCACTCCGATTGGTCCTACCACCGATGCTGAATCTTGTGAAATCAATACCGCTTTGTTGAATCTTGTTATGAAAGATCAATTTTTTGGCCTTCCTAGTGAAGATGCCGCTACCCATCTAAACAACTTCGTTGATTTGTGTGATATGCAAAAGAAGAAAGATGTGGATAATGATATTGTTAAATTGAAGCTATTTCCGTTTTCTATTAGAGATCGTGCTAAAACTTGGTTCTCTTCTTTGCCTAAAAATAGTATTGATTCATGGAATAAGTGCAAAGATGCTTTTATCTCTAAGTATTTTCCTCCCGCTAAGATAATCTCTCTTACAAACGATATTATGAATTTTAAGCAACTTGATCATGAGCATGTTGCACAAGCTTGGGAGAGGATGAAATTAATGATACGTAATTACCCTGCACATGGTTTGCATTTGTGGATGATTATACAAATTTTTTTTGCCGGATTGAATTTTGCTTCTAGAAATCTTTTAGATTCGGCCGCGGGAGGCACTTTCATGAAAATTACCTTAGGAGAAGCTACTAAACTCCTAGACAATATTATGGTTAATTATTCTCAATGGCACACCGAAAGATCCACTAGTAAAAAAGTTCATGCGATTGAAGAGATTAATGTTTTGAGTGGAAAGATGGATGAACTTATGAAATTGTTTGCTAATAAAAGTGTTTCTTATGATCCTAATGATATGACTTTGTCCACTTTGATTGAGAATAATAATTATAGGCCATTTCCTAGTAATTCCTCTAATAATTATGGTAATTCCTACAACAACTCTTATGGAAATTTTTAATAAGATGCCCTCTGATTTTGAGATTAGTGTCAAAGAATTATGAGTTCGCAAAAGAATTTCAATGCTTTGGTTGAAGAAAAATTGCTTAAGATTGATGAGTTGGCTAGGAACGTGGATAGAATTTCTCTTGATGTTGATTCTTTCAAACTTAGATCTATTCCACCTAAGCATGAGATCAATGAGTCTCTCAAGGCCATGAGAATTTCCATTGATGAGTGCAAAGAAAGAACCGCTAGGATGCGTGCTAAAAAAGATTGCTTTGTGAAAGCATGTTCTTCTAGTTTTCATGATAATAATTATGAAGATCTAAAAGTGATTGATGCGCCTCCTATTAAGTCTTTGGTTTCCAATATGAATCTTGATAAAGATGGGACTGGAGATGAGTCAACTTTAGTTAAAAGGCGTCCCAAAGTGATATGAATCTTGATGCAAAAATTAATAAAAGTGGGATTGAAGAGGTCAAAACTTTACATAGCAATGAACCCACTATTTTGTATTTAAAGGAATTTAATTATGATAATTGCTCTTTGATAGATTGTATTTCCTTGTTGCAATCCGTGTTAAATTCTCCTCATGCTTATAATCAAAATAAAGCTTTTACTAAACATATCGTTGATGCTTTAATGTAATCTTATGAAGAAAAGCTTGAACTAGAAGTTTCTATCCCTATAAAACTTTATGATGAGTGGGAACCCACTATTAAAATTAATATTAAAGATTACGAATGCTATGCTTTATGTGATTTGGGTGCTAGTGTTTCTACGATTCCAAAAACTTTGTGTAATGTGCTAGGTTTCCGTGAAATTGATGATTGTTCTTTAAATTTGCATCTTGCGGATTCCACCATTAAGAAACCTATGGGAAGGATTAATGATGTTCTTATTGTCGCAAATAGGAATTATGTGCCCGTAGATTTCATTGTTCTTGATATAGATTGCAATCCTACATGTCCTATTTTTCTTGGTAGACCTTTCCTTAGAACGATTGGTGCAATTATTGACATGAAAGAAGGAAATATTAGATTCCAATTTCCGTTAAGGAAAGGCATGGCACACTTTCCTAGGGAGAAAATTAAATTACCTTATGAATCTATTATGAGAGCCACTTATGAATTGCATACCAAAGATGACAATACCAAGATCTATTCTTGTTTTTATGCCTAGCTAGGGGCGTTAAACGATAGCGCTTGTTGGGAGGCAACCCAATTTTATTTTTGTTCTTTGCTTTTTGTTCCTGTTTAGTAATAAATAAATCATCTAGCCTCTGTTTAGATGTGGATTATTTTTAATTAGTGTCTGTGCCAAGTAGAACCTTTGGGAAGACTTGGGTGAAGTCTTTGCGATCTTGCTGTAAAAAACAGAAACTTTTGCACTCACGAGATTAGCTGTCATTTTTTACTGGAGAGTTCTTTTAGGTTGATTCTTTTTGCAGATGATTAATAGACAAATTACTTATGTCCACCAATTTATTTCAGAATATTTGGAGTTACAGAAGTATTATAACATATCAGATTGCTACAGACTGTTCTGTTTTGGCAGATTTTGTTTTTCGTGTGTTGTTTGCTTATTTTAATGAATCTGTGAGTAGTATCAGGGGGTATGAACCATAGAGAAGTTGGAATACAGTAGGTTTCACACCAATATAAATAAATAATGATTTCATTACAGTACCTTAAAGTGTTCATTTTCTTATACTAACGGAGCTCATGAGATTTTCGTTTTGAGTTTTGTGTTGTGAAGTTTTCAAGTTTTTGGGTAAAGATTTGATGGATTTTGGAATAAGGAGTGGCAAGATCCTAAGCTTGGGGATTCCCAAGGCACCCCTAGGTAAAATTCAAGTACAACCAAAAGCCTAAGCTTGGGGATGCCCCGGAAGGCATCCCCTCTTTCGTCTTCGTCTATCGGTAACTTTACTTGAGGCTATATTTTTATTCACCACATGATATGTGTTTTGCTTGGAGCGTCTTGTATGATTTGAGTCTTTGATTTTAGTTTACCACAATCATCCTTGCTGTACACACCTTTTGGGAGAGACACGCATGAATCGGAATTTATTAGAATACTCTATGTGCTTCACTTATATCTTTTGAGCTAGATAATTTTGCTCTAGTCCTTCACTTATATCTTTTTAGAGCACGGTGGTGGTTTTATTTTATAGAAATTATTGATCTCTCATGCTTCACTTATATTATTTTTAGAGTCTTTCAGAACAGCATGGTAATTTGCTTTGGCTATAAAATTAGTCCTAATATGATGGGCATCCAAGATGGGTATAATAAAAACTTCCATATAAAGTGCATTGAATACTATGAGAAGTTTGATGCTTGATGATTGTTTTGAGATATGAAAATGGTGATATTAGAGTCATGCTAGTTGAGTAATTGTGAATTTGAGAAATACTTGTGTTGAGGTTGCAAGTCCCGTAGCATGCACGTATGGTAACCGTTGTGCAACAAATTTGAAGCATGAGGTGTTTCTTTGATTGTCTTCCTTATGAGTGGCGGTCGGGGATGAGCGATGGTCTTTTCCTACCAATCTATCCCCCTAGGAGCATGTGCGTAGTGCTTGGGTTTGATGACTTGTAGATTTTTTCAATTAGTATGTGAGTTCTTTATGACTAATGTTGAGTCCATGGATTATACGCACTATCGCCCTTCCACCATTGCTAGCCTCTCTAGTACCGCGTAACTTTCGCCAGTACCATAGACCCACCATTTACCTTCCTCAAAACAGCCACCATCCCTACCTATTATGGCATTTCCATAGCCATTCTGAGATATATTGCCATGCAACTTTCCACCGTTCCGTTTATTATGACACGCTTCATTATTTTCATATTGCCTTGCATGATCATGTAGTTGACATCGTATTTGTGGCAAAGCCACCATTCATATTTTCTCATACATGTCACTCTTTATTCATTGCACATCCCGGTACACCGCCGGATGCACTCATATAGAGTCATATTTTGTTCTAAGTATCGATTTGTAATCCTTGAGTTGTAAATAAATAGAAGTGTGATGATCATCATTATTAGAGCATTGTCCCGTGTGAGGAGATAAAAGAGGCTAAAGAAGCCCAACAAAAAAAAAGAGAAAAAGAGAGAAGGGACAATGCTACTATCCTTTTTCCACACTTGTGCTTCAAAGTAGCACCATGATCTTCATGATAGACAGTCTCTTATTTTGTCACTTTCATATACTACTGGGAATTTTCGTTATAGAATTTGGCTTGTATATTCCAACAATGGGCTTCCTCAAAATGCCCTAGGTCTTCGTGAGAAAGCAAGTTGGATGCACACCCACATAGTTTCTTTTGTTGAGCTTTCATATTTTTATAGCTCTAGTGCATCCGTTGCATGGCAATCCCTACTCACTCACATTGATATCTATTGATGGGCATCTCCATAGCCCATTAATACGCCTAGTTGATGTGAGACCATCTTCCTCTTTTTTGTCTTCTCCACAACCACCATTCTATTCCATCTATAGTGCTATGTCCATGGCTCACTCTCATGTATTGCTTGAAAGTTGAAAAAGTTTGAGAATACTAAAGTATGGAACAATTGCTTGGCTTGTCATCGGGGTTGTGCATGATTTGAAAATTTTGTGTGACGAAATGGAGCATAGCAAAACTATATGATTTTGTAGGGATGAACTTTCTTTGGCCATGTTATTTTGAGAAGACATGATTACTTTGTTAGTATGCTTCAAGTATTATTATTCTTATGTCAATATTAAACTTTTGTCTTGAATCTTTTGGATCTGAACATTCGTGCCACAATAAAGAAAATTACATTGATAATTATGTTAGGTAGCATTCCACATCAAAAATTCTGTTTTTATCATTTACCTACTCGAGGACGAGCAGGAATTAAGCTTGGGGATGCTTGATACATCTCCAACGTATCTATAATTTTTGATTGTTCCATGCTATTATATTATCTGTTTTGGATGTTTAATGGGCTTTAATATGCTCTTTTATATTATTTTTGGGACTATCCTATTAACCGGAGGCCCAGTACCAGTTTCTGTTTTTTTGCCTGTTTTAGAGTTTCGGAGAAAAGGAATACCAAACGGAGTCCAAACGGAATGAAACCTTCGCGATGATATTTCTTGGAACGAAAGCAAACCAAAAAACATGGAGTGGAAGTCTGGAACTCCGCAAGGCGGCCACAAGGCAGGAGGGCGCGCCCAGGGGGGTAGGTGCCCCCACCCTCATGGGCCCCTCGTAGCCCCACCGACGTACTTCTTTCGCCTATACATACTCTTATACCCTAGATTGATTAGAGAGAGCCACAAAACAACTTTTCCACCACCGCAACCTTCTGTACCCATGAGATCCCATCTTGGGGCCTTTTCCGGCGATCTGCCGGAGGGGAATCGATCATGGAGGGAATCTACATCAAAACCATTGCTCTCCGATGAAGCGTGATTAGTTTACCACAGACCTTCGGGTCCATAGTTATTAGCTAGATGGCTTCTTCCCTCTCTTTGATTCTCAATACAAAGTTCTCCTCGATGTTCTTGGAGATCTATTCGACGTAATACTCTTTTGCGGTGCGTTTGCCGAGATCCGATGAATTGGGATTTATAAACAAGATTATCTATGAATATTATTTGGTTCTTCTCTGAATTCTTATATGCATGATTTGATATCTTTGCAAGTCTCTTCGAATTATCGGTTTAGTTTGGCCTACTAGATTGATCTTTCTTGCAATGGGAGAAGTGCTTAGCTTTGGGTTCAATCTTGCGGTGTCCTTTCCCAGTGACAGTAGGGACAGCAAGGCACGTATTGTATTGTTGCCATCGAGGATAAAAAGATGGGGTTTATATCATACTGCTTGAGTTTATCCCTCTACATCATGTCATCTTGCTTAATGCGTTACTCTGTTCTTATGAACTTAATACTCTAGATGCATGCTGGATAGCGGTCGATGTGTGGAGTAATAGTAGTAGATGCAGAATCATTTCGGTCTACTTGACACGGACGTGATGCCTATATTCATGATCATTGCCTTAGATATTCTGATAACTATGCGCTTTTCAATCAATTGCTCGGCAGTAATTTGTTCACCCACCGTAATACATGCTATCTTGAGAGAAGCCACTAGTGAAACCTATGGCCCCCGGTTCTATTTTACATCATATTAGTTTTCCGTCAACTTCCCAATTTCTGTCGCCGTTCTTTTTATTTTGCAATCTTTACTTTCCAATCTATACAACAAAAGTACCAAAAATATTTACTTTACTATCTTTATTAGATCTCACTTCTGCGAGTGACCGTGAAGGGATTGACAACCCCTTTATCGCGTTGGTTGCAAGGTTCTTGATTGTTTGTGCAGGTACTAGGTGACTTGTGCGTTGTCTCCTACTGGATTGATACCTTGGTTATCAAAACTGAGGGAAATACTTACGCTACTTTGCTGCATCACCCTTTCCTCTTCAAGGGAAAACCATCGCATGCTCAAGAGGTAGCAAAGCACACCAGCCCACAAGGGGCTGGTGCGCCCCCCTTTGGCAGGAGGCCAATTAGGACTAGGAGAAGGGGGCCGGCCCTCCCTTTCCTTCTCCTTCTCCCTCCCCCTTTCCTACTCCGTGTGGGAGGTGGAATCCTACTAGGACTAGGGAGTCCTAGTAGGACTCCACACCTTGGCGCGCCCCCCTAGGGTCGGCAGCCTCTCCCTCTCCCTCCTTTATATACGGAGGCAGGGGGCACCCCATAGACACACAAGTTGATCTTTTAGCCGTGTGCGGTGCCCCCCTCCACAGTTACACACCTCAGTCATATCGCCGTAGTGCTTAGGTGAAGCCCTGCGCCGGTAACTTCATCATCACCGTCACCATGCCGCCGGGCTGACGGAGCTCTCCCTCGGCCTCAATTCGATCAAGAGTTCGAGGGATGTCACCGAGCTGAACATGTACTGATCGCGGAGGTGCCGTGCGTTCGGTACTTGGATAGGTTGGATCGCGAAGACGTTCGACTACATCAACTGTGTTACTAAATGCTTCCGCTTTCGGTCTACGAGGGTACGTAGACACACTCTTCCCGCTCATTGCTATGCTTCTCCTAGATAGATCTTGCGTGATCGTAGGCAATTTTTTTGAAATACTACGTTCCCCAACAGTGGCATCCGAGCCAGGTCTATGCGTAGATGTTATATGCACGAGTAGAACACAAAGAGTTGTGGGCGATAATAGCCATACTGCTTACCAGCATGTCATACTTTGATTTGGTGGTATTGTTGGATGAAGCGTCCCAGACCGACATTACATGACCGCGTTCATGATACTGGTTCTACCGACGTGCTTCGCACACAGGTGGCTAGTGGGTGCGTGTTTCTCCAACTTTAATTGAATCGAGTTTGACTACGCCCGGTCCTTGTTGAAGGTTAAAACAACACACTTGACGAAAAATCATTGTTGTTTTGATGCGTAGGTAAGAACGGTTCTTGCTAGTAGCCCGTAGCGGCCACGTAAAATTTGCAACAATAAAGTAGAGGACGTCTAACTTGTTTTTGTAGGGCTTGCTGTGATGTGATATGGTCAAGACGTGATGATATATAAATTGTTGTATGAGATGATCATGTTTTGTAAAAGTTATCGGCAACTGGCAGGAGCCATATGGTTGTCGCTTTATTGTATGAAATGCAATCACCATGTAATTGCTTTACTTTATCACTAAGTAGTAGCGATAGTCGTAAAAGCAGTAGTTGGGGATACGACAATGATGCTTCGATGGAGATCAAGGTGTCAAGCCGGTGACGATGGTGATCATGACGGTGCTTTGGAGATGGAGATCAAAGGCACAAGACGATGATGGCCATATCATATCACTTATTTGATTGCATGTGATGTTTATCTTTTTATGCATCTTATTTTGCTTAGTACGGCGGTAGCATTATAAGATGATCTCTCACTAAATTTCAAGGTACAAGTGTTCTCCCTGAGTATGCACCATTGCGATAGTTCGTCGTGCCGTGACACCACGTGATGATCAGGTGTGATAAGTTCTACGTTCACATACAACGGCTGCAAGCTAGTTTTGGACACGCAGAATACTCGGGTTAAACTTGATGAGCCTAGCATATGCAGATATGGCCTCGGAACACTGAGACCAAAAGGTCGAGCGTGAATCATATAGTAGATATGATCAACATAGTGACGTTCACCATTGAAAACTACTCCATCTCACGTGATGATTGGACATGGTTTAGTTGATATGGATCACGTGGTCATTTAGATGACTAGAGGGATGTCTATCTAAGTGGGAGTTCTTAAGTAATATGATTAATTGAACTTTAATTTATCATGAACTTAGTCCTGATAGTATTTGCATAACTATGCTGTAGATCAATAGCACGCGATGTAGCTCCCGTTTATTTTTGAAAGATGATAGTAGCATGATGCGGACTAGGTCTGTGATCTGAGTATTATCCTCATTGCTGCACAGAAGAATTATGTCCTTGATGCACCGCTAGGTGACAGACCTATTGCAGGAGCAGATACAGACGTTATGAACATTTGGCAAGCTCGGTATGATAACTACTTGATAGTTTAGTGCGCCATGCTTTACGGCTTAGAACCGGGACTTCAAAAATGTTTTGAATGCCACGGAGCATATAAGATGTTCCAAGAGCTAAAATTGGTATTTCAGACTCATGCCCGAGTCAAGAGGTATGAGACCTCTGACAAATACTTTGCCTACAAGATGGAGGAGAGTAGTTTAGCTAGTGAGCATGTGCTCAGAATGTCTGGGTACTACAATCACTTGAATCAAGTGGGAGTTAATCTTCCAAATAAGATAGTGATTGACAGAGTTCTCTAGTCACTATCACCAAGTTACTAGAACTTTGTGATGAACTATATTATGCAAGGGATGACGAAAATGATTCCCGAGCTGTTCGTGATGCTGAAATTGACGAAGGTAGAAATCAAGAAAATCATCAAATGTTGATGGTTGACGAAGACCACTAGTTTCAAGTAAAAGGGCAAGGGAAAGAAAGGGAACTTCAAAAAGAATGGCAAGCAAGCTGCCACTCCCATGAAGAAGCCCAAAGCTAGACCCAAGCCTGAAACTGAGTGCTTCTTCTACGAAGGAAATGGTCAATGGAAGCAGAACTGCCGCAAATACTTGGCGGATAAGAAGGATGGCAAAGTGAAGAAAAGTATATATATGATATACATGTTATTGATGTGTACTTTGCTAGTGTTCATAGTAGCCCCTGGGTATTTGATACTGGTTCAGTTGCTATGATTAGTAACTCGAAACAGGAGTTACAAAGTGAACAAAGACTAGTTGAGGGCAAGGTGACGATGTGTGTTGGAAGTGATTCCAAGGTTGATAAGATCACCATCGCACACTCCCTTTACCTTCGGGATTAGTGTTGAACCTAAAATAAATGTTATTTGGTGTTTGCGTTGAGGATAATATGATTGGATCATGTTTATTGCAATATAGTTATTCATTTAAATGAAAGAATAATTGTTATTCTGTTTACATGAATAAAATCTTCTGTGGTCATACACCCAAGATGAATGGTTTATTGAATCTCGATCGTAGTGATACACATATTCATAATATTGATGCCAAAAGATGCAAAGTTGATAATGATAGTGCAACATATTTGTGGCACTGCCGTTTAGGTCATATTTGTGTAAAGCGCATGAAGAAACTCCATGCTGATGGGCTTTTGGAATCACTTGATTATGAATCACTTGATTATGAATCACTTGATGCTAGTGAACCATGCCTGATGGGCAAGATGACTAAGACTACGTTCTCCGGAACAATGGAGCGAGCAACTGACTTATTGGAAATAATACATACTGATGTATGCGATCCGATGAGTGTTGAGGCTCGCGGTGGGTATCGTTATTTTCTGACCTTCACAGATGATTTGAGCAGATATGGGTATATCTACTTGATGAAACATAAGTATGAAACATTTGAAAAGTTCAAAGAATTTCGGAGTGAAGTGGAAAATCATCGTAACAAGAAAATAAAGTTTCTACGATCTGATCATGGAGGTGAATATTTGAGTTACGACTTTGGTCTTCATTTGAAACTATGCAGAATAATTTCGCAACTCACGCCACCCGGAACACCACAGCATAATGGTGTGTCCGAATGTCGTAACCGCACTTTATTAGATATGGTGCCATCTATGATGTCTCTTACTGATTTACTGCTATCATTTTGGGGTTATGCTTTAGAGATGGTTGCATTCACGTTAAATAGGGCACCATCTAAATCCGTTGAGATGACGCCATATGAACTGTGGTTTGGCAAGAAACCCAAGTTGTCGTTTCTTAAAGTTAGGGGCTGCGATGCTTATGTGAAAAAGCTTCAACCTGATAAGCTCAAACCCAAATCGGAGAAATGTGTCTTCATAGGATACCCAAAGGAGACTGTTGGGTACACCTTCTACCACAGATCTGATGGCAAGATTTTCGTTGCTAAGAATGGATCCTTTCTGGAGAAGGAGTTTCTCTCGAAAGAATTGAGTGGGAGGAAAGTAGAACTTGATCAGGTAATTGTACCTGCTCCCTTATTGGAAAGTAGTTCATCACAGAAATCAGTTCCAGTGATTCCTGCACCAATTAGTGAGGAAGCTAATGATGATGATCATGAAACTTCTGATCAAGTTACTACGGAACCTCGTAGGTCAACCAGACTAAGATCCGCACCAGAGTGGTACGGTAATCCTATTCTGGAGGTCATGTTACTTGACCATGACGAACCTATGAACTATGAGGAAGCGATGATGAGCCCAGATTCCGCGAAATGGCTTGAGGCCATGAAATCTGAGATGGGATCCATGTATGAGAACAAAGTGTGGACTTTGGTTGACTTTCCCGATGATCGGCAAGCCATAGAGAATAAATGGATCTTCAAGAAGAAGATTGACGCTGACGGTAATGTTACTGTCTACAAAGCTCGACTTGTTGCGAAAGGTTTTCGACAAGTTCAAGGAATTGACTATGATGAGACCTTTTCACCCGTAGCGATGCTTAAGTCTGTCCGAATCATGTTAGCAATTGCCGCATTTTATGATTATGAAATTTGGCAAATGGATGTCAAAACTGCATTCACTACTACAGGATGGTCCAATCGCGACACTACGATCAGAGACCCTTCGACGAAACTGTGTGCGATGCCATCATTGTAAATGATGGTGTAAAAAACCGTCAAAAAGGTGCAAAACATTTGCAATGACAGATGCATCAAACACGGTTCAGAATTTAGTTGCATGTGCGATGCAGGACATACGGTTCAGCTCAATTAACTGTTTGGGATGAGGAGGAACAAAAGAAACTGGCAGCCAGATGAAGGCGTGTGCGATATACAGCATACGGTTCACTGGGATGAACTGTGTGTGATTAGGCAACACAATGGAAACGATTCAACTGAACAAGATGTGTGTGATACGCGGCAAATAGGTCGTAATCAAAAATGTGTGCGAAGACCAATAATAACACAGACGATTGCTGCTAATAAGCCGTGTGAATTGCTCTGTCTACAGTAGAATAACATGTATATATAACTGAAATAAACATCCAATTACATAAGTGACTATACAAATCATCGCACACACCTCAAAAAACAATTGCATGCATTGTAAAGTAGGAGAAACGATCGTCTAGTCATCTACTTCTTGTGACGCTCGCGCCACTACTATGTGGCTCGATCACTCGTCTGGGTCAGGAAGAAGACAGTTCCTCATGTCAACGATCCTCATGTACATCTCGTAGCTTGTGTACGCATCCATGGCCGCGTACTTGACATGTTGTTCATCCAGTCTCTCATGCCACACATTGTGCCAGGCGTTCTTGTCCTTATTGCTCTCTTCCTTCATCTTCGCGTAGTAGTGTCGATGATGGCCGAGGCGAGGTCAACCAGGGAGTTCAGTTTGTTTTTGTCGCTGCCCCAGACCTTGTAGTGGTGCTAGATGTTGACAAGATTCGGGCATTTCAAGTCCGAAACCTTGAGCGCTTTTAGATCGTTGGTGGTGTCCACCGTAGCGAAACTGTAGTCGGAGCTGTTGATAAACCTGGAGAAACACTAGCAAGGCCCTGTGGCACGGTGGTAGTGGTAGACGAGGACGTCATGTCGCACGCACAACTGGGCGACGGCAACCTTGTGATCGTGCCCGGCACGACCGATGCTGTACTCGAGGTCGAAGCCGACTACTCGGTACTTGTCCTCGGCAAGGAACCACTCCATAGTTTGGATGGAGCTCTCCACCGAGACCGGATCGTTCATGTACACCACCGAGAGGGCCTTCCCCCTCACGTGGGTGTCCACTACGTGATGCGTGGTGAACTGCCCGCCGTTGTCGTTGTCGGCCGCTGGGAGCGCCATTGGAGCCACGGGGGAGCGCCATTGGAGCCACGGGGAGCGCCATTGGATCCGCTGGATGTCCTCTCTGTATGTGTCTTCGTGGGTGTGCTTATTGTGTCATGTGAGACGAGAGCTAAAGGTAAATGATACGTCTCCAACGTATCTATAATTTTTTATAGTTCCATGCTATTATATTATCCATCTAGGATGTTTTATATGCATTTATATGCTATTTTATATGATTTTTGGGACTAACTTATTAACCTAGAGCCTAGTGCCAGTTTCTGTTTTTTCCTTGTTTTTGAGTTTTACAGAAAAGGGAATACCAAACGGAGTCCAATTGACGTGCCAATTTTTGATGATTTTTTATGGACCAAAAGAAGCCCCCGAAGTAAAAGAGTTGGGCCAGAAGAGTCCTGGGCTGCCCACGAGGGTGGGAGCGCGCCCTACCCCCCTGGGCGCGCCCCCTGCCTCGTGGACGACTCGGAGACCCCCCTGACGTGAGACCTATGCCAAAAATTCCTATAAATACAGAAACCCCCAAAAGAAACCTACATCGGGAGTTCCGCCGCCGCAAGCCTTTGTAGCCACCAAAACCAATCGGGACCCTATTCCGACACCCTGCCGGAGGGGGGATCCCTCACCGGTGGCCATCTTCATCATCTCGGCGCTCTCCATGATGAGGATGCAGTAGTTCACCCTCGGGGCTGAGGGTATGTACCAGTAGCTATGTGTTTGATCTCTCTCTCTCGTGTTCTTGATTCGGCACGATCTTGATGTATCGCGAGCTTTGCTATTATAGTTGGATCGTATGATGTTTCTCCCCTCTACTCTCTTGTAATGGATTGAGTTTTCCCTTTGAAGTTATCTTATCGGATTGAGTCTTTAAGGATTTGAGAACACTTGATGTATGTCTTGCATGTGCTTATCTGTGGTGACAATGGGATATTCACGTGATCTACTTGATGTATGTTTTGGTGATCAACTTGCGGGTTCAGTGACCTTGTGAACTTATGCATAAGGGTTGGCACACATTTTCGTCTTGACTCTCCAGTAGAAACTTTGGGGCACTCTTTGAAGTTCTTTGTGTTGGTTGAATAGATGAATCTGAGATTGTGTGATGCATATCGTATAATCATACCCACAGATACTTGAGGTGACATTGGAGTATCTAGGTGACATTAGGGTTTTGGTTGATTTGTATCTTAATGTGTTATTCTAGTATGAACTCTACGATAGATCGAACGGAAAGAATAGCTTCGTGTTATTTTACTACGGACTCTTGAATAGATCGATCAGAAAGGATAACTTTGAGGTGGTTTTGTACCCTACAATAATCTCTTCGTTTGTTCTCCGCTATTGGTGACTTTGGAGTGACTCTTTGTTGCATGTTGAGGGATAGTTATATGATCCAATTATGTTATTATTGTTGAGAGAACTTGCACTAGTGAAAGTATGAACCCTAGGCCTTGTTTCCTGGCATTGAAATACCGTTTACGCTCACTTTTATCGCTTCCTACCTTGCTGTTTTTATATTTTATGATTACAAAATCCTATATCTATAATCCATATTACACTTGTATCACCATCTCTTCGCCGAACTAGTGCACCTATACAATTTACCATTGTATTGGGTGTGTTGGGGACACAAGAGACTCTTTGTTATTTGGTTGCAGGGTTGCTTGAGAGAGACCATCTTCATCCTACGCCTCCCACGGATTGATAAACCTTAGGTCATCCACTTGAGGGAAATTTGCTACTGTCCGACAAACCTCTGCACTTGGAGGCCCAACAACGTCTATAAGAACAAGGTTGCGTAGTAGACATCAAGCTCTTTTCTGGCGCCATTGCCGGGGAGGCTAGGTAAGAGGCACTAACACCCCGTCAACTAAGCAATTTCTGGTGCCGTTGCTGGGGAGGTGAGTGCTTGAAGGTATATATTTAGATCTTGGAATCGAATCTTTTAGTTTCCTGTTTTATCACTAGTTTCGTTTATGAAAGAAAACTAAAAAATGGAATTGAGGTTACCTCATATGCTTCATCTTTCTAATATCTTTCGTGAAAATGATGGGAAGGAAAATTGTGCTCAAGTACTAGAAGAAGAATTACATAGAACATAAAATATGTGAATGATGAGCATGACTGCAATGTTGTTAGTATGATTTCTTTGAATACCCATGATGCTAATGATATGCAAAGCCACAAGCTTGGCGATGCTATGTTTGATGAAGATGATATGTTTAGTCCCCCAAGTTTTGATGAGCAAATTTATTATGAAGAAAGCATGCCTCCTATTTATGATGATTATTGTAATGACACGTATGCTATAAAGAATAAAGATAACCATGAAACATGTCATCATGATTTTAATTTTCAATTGGATTATGCTTCACATGATAGTTTTTTTGCTGAGTTTGCTCCCACTACTATTGATGAGAATAAATTTGCTTATGTGGAGAGTAGTAAATTTTCTATGCTTGTAGATCATGAAAAGAATGCTTTATGTGATGGTTATATTTTTGAATTCATTCATGATGCTACTGAAAATTATTATGAGGGAGGAACATATGCTTGTAGGAATTGCAATAATATCAAGTTTCCTCTCTATGTGCTTAAAGTTTTGAAGTTATGCTTGTTTTTCCTTCCTATGCTAGTTGATTATTGTTCCCATAAGTTGTTTGCTCGCAAAATCGCTATGCATAGGAAGTGGGTTAGACTTAAATGTGCTTTTCATATGCTTCATGATGCTCCCGTTATGTTTCAATTATTATCTTTTATGTGAGCATCATTGTCATCATCATGCCTAGCTAGAAAGGCACTAAACAAAAGCGCTTGTTGGGAGACAACCCAATATTTACCCTTACTGTTTTTGTGTGTTCACATGATTATGCTACTGTAGTAATCATGTTTTATAGATTTTGTTTCAATAAATTGCCAAGTAAGACCTTTAGGATAGCTTGGGTGATAGTTGTGTTGATCTTGTTGAATATCAGAAACTTTTGCGCCCAGTAAATTGGTTTTGATAATTCACAGAAAAATGCTTTTGATCTGATTATTTTTGCTCTGGATTGGTACACAAATTTCTCAGGTTTTCCTAATTTGGTAGGAATTTTGGAGTTACAGAAGTATTCGAGAGTTATAGATTACTATAGACTGTTCTGTTTTTGACAGATTCTGTTTTCTATGTGTTGTTTGCTTATTTTTATGAATCTATGAGTAGTATCGGAGGGTATGAACCATAGAGAAGTTGGAATACAGTAGATATTACACCAATATGAATTTAGAATCAGTTCACAACAGTACCTAAGTGGTGATTTATTTTCTTATACTAACGGAGCTTACGAGTTTTCTGTTGAGTTTTGTGTTGAAAAGTTTTCAAGTTTTGGGTAAAGATTCGATGGACTATGGAATAAGGAGTGGCAAGAGCCTAAGCTTGGGGATGCCCAAGGCACCCCAAGGTAATATTCAAGGATAACCAAGAGCCTAAGCTTGGGGATGCCCCGGATGGCATCCCCTCTTTCGGCTTCGTTCATCGGTAACTTTACTTAGAGCTATATTTTTATTCACCACATTATATGTGTTTTGCTTGGAGCGTCATTTTATTTTGTTTTGCTTGCTGTTTGAATAATATCCCAAGATCTGAAATTCTTAAATGTTAGAGAGTCTTCACATAATTACATAATTATTCGACTACTCATTGATCTTCACTTATATCTTTTGGAGTAGTTTGTCATTTGCTCTAGTGCTTCACTTATATCTTCCTAGAGAATGGCGGTAGTTTTATTTTGTAGAAATTATTGATCTCACATGCTTCACTTATATTATTTTGAGAGTCCTAAACAGCATGGTAATTTGCTTTGTTTATGAAACTAGTCCTAACATGATAGGCATCCAAGATGGGTATAATAAAAACTTTCATATAGAGTGCATTGAATACTATGATAATTTTAATACTTTATAGTTGTTTTGAGATATAAAGGTGGTAATGTTAGAGTCATGCTAGTTGGGTAATTGTGAAATTGAGAAATAGTTGGGTTGAGGATTGCAAGTCCCGTAGCATGCATGTATGGTAAACGTTGTGTGACAAATTTGAAGCATGGGGTGTTCTTTGATTGCTTTCCTTATGAGTGGCGGTCAGGGACGAGCGATGGTCTTTTCCTACCAATCTATCCCCCTAGGAGCATGCGTGTAGTGCTTGGTTTTGATGACTTGTAGATTTTTGCAATAAGTATGTGAGTTCTTTATGACTAAGCTGAGTTCATGGATTATGCGCACTCTCACCCTTCCATCGTTGCTAGCCTCTTCGGTACCGTGCATTGCCCTTTCTCAACTCGAGAGTTGGTGCAAACTTCGCCGGTGCATCCAAACCCCGTGATATGATATGCTCTGTCACATATAAGCCTCCTTATATCTTCCTCAAAACAGCCACCATACCTACCTATTATGGCATTTCCATAGCCATTCCGAGATATATTGCCATGCAACTTTCCACCTGTAACGCCCATGATGCGGCTATATCTCCCACGTGTCGAGGAACGACTTAGAGGCATAACCGCATTGTGGTTTTGTCGCAAGAAGGGTCATCTTCACACAATCCCATGTAATGAACAAGAATGGGATAACGAGAGTTGGCTTACAATCGCCACTTCACACAATACATAAATATAAATCATACATCATCCAAAATCCACACATAGACCGACTATGGTCAAAATCCAAAAGAAAATAAGATAACCCCAAATGCTAGATCCCCGATCGTCCCAACTGGGCTCCACTACTGATCATCAGGAAAAGACACATAGTAACGACCACGTTCCTCATCGAACTCCCACTTGAGGTCGATCTCATCATCTGCACTGGCATCGTCGGCACCTGCAACTGTTTTGGTAGAATCTGTGAGTCACGAGGACTCAGCAATCTCACACCCGCGAGATCAAGACTATTTAAGCTTATAGGAAAGGATGGTGTAATGAGGTGGAACTGCAGCAGGCAATAAGCATATATGGTGGCTAACATACGCAAAAGAGAGCGAGAAGAGAAGCAGCGGAACGGTCATCAACTATTAATGACCAAGAAGTGATCCTGAACTCCTACTTACGTTCATGCATAACTCAAACCGTGTTCACTTCCCGGACTCCGCCGAGAAGAGACCATCACGGCTACACACACGGTTGATGAATTTTAATTAAGTCGAGTGACAAGTTCTCTACAACCGGACATTAACAAATTCCCATCTGCCTCATAACCGCGGGCACGGCTTTCGAAAGATAATACCCTGTAGGGGTGTCCCAACTTAGCCCATTATAAGCTCTCACGGTCAACGAAGGATAAACCTTCTCCCGGAAAGACCCGATCAGTCTCGGAATCCCAGTTTACAAGACATTTCGACAATGGTAAAACAAGACCAGCAAAGCCGCCCGATGTGCCGACAAATCCCGATAGGAGCTGCACATATCTCGTTCTCAGGGCAACACCGGATGAGACATCCTACGAGTAAAACCAGACCTCGAGTTTCCATGAGGGGGCCCCGCAGGCTACTCAGTTCGGACCAACACTCGAAAGAGCACTAGCCCGGGGGGGGGGGGGGTTAAAATAAAGATGACCCTCGGGCTCGCGAAAACCCAGGGGAAAAAGGCTTAGGTGGAAAATGGTAAAACCAAGGTTGGGCCTTGCTGGAGGAGTTTTATTCAAGGCGAACTGTCAAGGGGGTCCCATAAATCACCCAACCGTGTAAGGAACGCAAACTCAAGGAACATAATACCGGTATGTCGGAAACTAGGGCGGCAAGAGTGGAACAAAACACCAGGCATAAGGCCGAGCCTTCCACCCTTTACAAAATATATAGATGCATTAATTAAATAAGAGATATTGTGATATCCCAACATATCCATGTTCCAACATGGAACCAACTTCAACTTCACCTGCAACTAGCAACGCTATAAGAAGGGCTGAGCAAAAGCGGTAACTTAGCCAAACAACGGTTTGCTAGGAAAGGATGGTTAGAGGCTTGATATGGCAATATGGGAGGCATGATATAGCAAGTGGTAGGTAGCGCAGCATGGCAATAGAACGAACAACTAGCAAAGCAAAGATAGAAGTGATTTCGAGGGTATTGTCATCTTGCCTGCAAGGTTCTCAGAGTTGTCGAAAGCTTGATCCTCGTAAGCATACTCAACAAGTTCCTCGTTCACGAAGTCATCTCCCGGCTCTACCCACAACAAGAAAACAAGCAACGGAATCACAATCAATCACGGGAAATGCACAAGCAACATGATGCAATACATGAATGATATGCAAGATATCATATGCGATGCATATGCGTGCTCCAGAAGGGAAATGGTGAACAAGGCAGTAACTTGGCAAACCAAGCATGCCACTGGAAAGGTGAGATGATTTCGGTTGAAATCGATATAAAGATCACCGGAAACGGATGCACGGTTTGCAAATGGCAAGCAAAACAAGAATGACACGAATATGTGATGAACAGCATGATAGCACTTAAAATGCGACAAGTAACAATGCTACATCACCCCAACATAGCAACAAAGCATATGACAGTAACCCACAGGAGATGCTTGACAAAAGATGAACACTGAGCTACAGCTAGATCACAACATAGCAAGCTCAACAAGCATGGCAAAAATTGCAAAACATAATAGGTTCACAGACTTGGTGAAATTACTGGACATGCCTGAAACAGTATCAGGTAGCAATGTTCAGAGCACAAAATCAACATGCTACAGGAATTTAACATGGAAAAACAAAGCATGGAACTATTCTTCTAAATGCATATGACAAAAGTCTCTTACTGACCATAAGCCAAAAAGGAGCAGAAGATATGATGGCAACCATGTAAACATAGCAAGTTTCGTTAACAGGTTTCAGACTGCAGAAAACAGAGCATGGCAGAAACAGACATTATGAGGGCATCTTGGTGAGCTTGATGCACTCACCACAAAGCAATGCATGACAAAACAAGCATACCTACAGAAAGATGGCATGTTCGTGAAGCTATACATGGCAAGAGCAATTACATAGCATGTATGGAACAACTACAACAAGCTTGGCAAAATTGAATATCATGTTAACAATCTACCAGAAATATTTTATAGCAAAAGTAGAGCAAGATTGAGTCATGCTATGGCACTCCCTAATTGCAAACAAGGGCATTAATGGATCAATTACAACAATATCTACAACACATCCTTACTGAACATCTCTAACATAAGCATGGATCTCTCTGTAACCACATGGATACATAGCAACAAAATAACAGCAGTCACTGACTTGGAGAAATTACCAAGTCCCTGAAATCAGAAACATTACGGAGCCTAGTTTGCATGCTTGTGCTAGTCACCAAAGAGATCACAAAAATACATGGCATACACCTCTATAAATATGGCATGGCATACATCAAAACACATGTAGATCTCCTACTCATAAGATGCACCGATTAAATGCAACAAAAATAACAAATCCTCAAGTTCTGATAAGTAACAGCAGATAACAGCAACTAGCACTCTTGCACCAGAGATTTGGGCACCAAGATGGTCTCAAATGAACATTGTGCAATGGAACAAAATGAAGAGCATCTCGTAGCGAACATTTCGATATATTACACGCACGAAACGGAGCTATATGCAGTGAGTTATGATGCTATGAACATGAGCATGTTATGTAAATGATAAAGGACTTGGGGAAAAACGGGAGAGGGAGAAAGTCAACCGGCTGGATCAGATCTGGCGCGGGCCTCGGGCTCGGGCTGAGCTCGTCGCTGGAGAAGATGGAGGGGAAGGCGAGGCGGCGGCCGGAGGAGAGGAGGGCTCGGGGAGGCCGGGCGGCAGTCGGAGGCGGCGGGGACTGGATACGCCGGCCGGCGCGGCACAGGCGCCGGCGGGCACGGGCGTCGGGGGAGCGGGCGGCGGCGCCGGTGACGTAGGGCGGCGAGGCGGGGCACGGCGGCGCCGGCGCGGGAGGGCGCGCGCGCGGGGACGGAGGGCGGCGGCGGCTCGGGCGCACGGGCCCGCGGGGAGGGCCGGCCACGGGCTCGCGGGCCTCGGCGGCGGCGCGGGGGCGGAGGGACACGTGGCGGCGGCTGGTTCGCTGCGGGCGGCGGCGCGGATGCGTCCGGCGGCGACCGGACGTGTCCGGCGGCGACGGGAGGAGTTTTCTAGGGTTTCATCTGTGATTTGGACGGGGGAGGCACATATTTATAGGTAGAGGGAGCTAGGGGACTCCAAATGGAGTGCGGTTTTCGCCCACACGACCGTGATCGAACGACCTAGAGCATGGAAGTGACTTAGAGGGGTTTTGGGCTGTTTAGAGAGGGTTTTTTCTGCAACACACAAAAGGCATCTGCGGTTACCCGGTTAACCGTTGGAGTACCAAACGACCTCCAAATGGAACGAAACTTGACCGGTGGTCTTCCGGTGGTATACCAAGGCCACTTGACAAGCCTCGGTCCATTCCGAGAACGTTCAACACCCGCTCATGAAACGAAAACAAGAGGGGTGCGCCGGAGGAGGTGGGAGTGCCGGATTGCAAAACGGACAATGGGGAACATGCTCGGATGCATGAGACGAACACGTATGCAAATGCAGTGCACATGATGACATGATATGAGATGCATGACATGAAGAAAATGTAAAACGCGAGACAAAACCCAACCACGGAGGGAATATCATAACACATAGCCAAAAATGGCAAGAGTTGGAGTTACAAATATGGAAAGTTACATCCGGGGTGTTACACCACCGTTCCGTTTATTATGACGCGCTCCATCATTGTCAGATTGCTTTGCATGAACATGTAGTTGACATCGTATTTGTGGCAAAGCCACCTTCATAATTCTTTCATACATGTCACTCTTGATTCATTGCACATCCCGGTACACCGCCGGAGGCATTCACATAGAGTCATATTTTGTTCTAAGTATCGAGTTGTAATTCTTGAGTTATAAGTAAATAGAAGTGTGATGATTTTCATTATTAGAGCATTGTCCCATGTGAGGAAAGGATGATGGAGACTATGATTCCCCCACAAGTCAGGATGAGACTCCGGACGAAAAAATATAAAATATATATATAAGAGGCCAAAGAAGCCCAAATAAAAAAAAGAGGCCATAAAAAAAGAGAGAAGGCCCAAAAAAAATGAGAGAAAAAGAGAGAAGGGGCAATGTTACTATCCTTTTTCCACACTTGAGCTTCAAAGTAGCACCACGATCTTCATGATAGAGAGTCTATTATTTTGTCACTTTCATATACTAGTGGGAATTTTTCATTATAGAACTTGGCTTGTATATTCCAATGATGGGCTTCCTCAAAATGCCCTAGGTCTTCGTGAGCAAGCAAGTTGGATGCACACCCACTTAGTTTCTTTTGTTGAGCTTTCATATATTTATAGCTCTAGTGCATCCGTTGCATGGAAATCCCTACTCCTTGCATTGACATCAATTGATGGGCATCTCCATAGCCCGTTGATTAGCCGCGTCAATGTGAGACCTTCTCCTTTTTTTTCTTCACACACAACCTCCATCATTATATTCTATTCCACCCATAGTGCGGTTTTGGTGGCTCGCGCTCATATATTGCGTGAAAGTTGAAAGTGTTTGAAAAGGCTAAGTATGAAACAAATGCTTGGCTTGTCATCGGGGTTGTGCATGATGGGAGCATTTTGTGTGACGAAAATGAAGCATGGCCAAACTATATGGTTTTGTAGGGATAAGCTTTCTTTGGCTATGTTATTTTGATAAGACATAATTGCTTGGTTAGCATGCTTGAAGTATTATGATTTTTATGTCAATATTAAACTTTTGTCTTGAATCTTTCGGATCTAAACATTCATGCTACAATAAAGAAAATTACATTGAAAATTATGTTAGGTAGCATTCCACATCAAAAATTCTGTTTTTATCATTTACCTACCCGAGGACGAGCAGAAATTAAGCTTGGGGATGCTGATACGTCTCCAACGTATCTATAATTTTTTATTGTTCCATGCTATTATATTATCCATATAGGATGTTTTATATGCATTTATATGCTATTTTATATGATTTTTGGGACTAACCTATTAACCTAGAGCCCAGTGCCAGTTTCTGTTTTTTCCTTGTTTTTGAGTTTTACAGAAAAGGAATACCAAACGGAGTCCAATTGACGTGCCAATTTTTGATGATTTTTTATGGACCAAAAGAAGCCCCCGGTGTAAAAGAGTTGGGCCAGAAGAGTCCCGGGCCATCCACGAGTGTGTGGGCGCGCCCTACCCCCCTGGGCGCGCCCCCTGCCTCGTGGATGACTCAGAGACCCCCTGACGTGAGACCTATGCCAAAAATTCCAATAAATACAGAAACCCCTAGAAAAAAACCTAGATTGGGAGTTCCGCTGCTGCAAGCCTCTATAGCCACCAAAAACCAATCGGGACCCTGTTCTGGCACCCTGCCAGAGGGAGGATCCCTCAAAGGTGGCCATCTTCATCATCCCAGCGCTCTCCATGACGAGGAGGGAGTAGTTCACCCTCGGGGCTGAGGGTATGTACCAGTAGCTATGTGTTTGATCTCTCTCTCTCTCTCTCGTGTTCTTGGTTCGGCATGATCTTGATGTATCGCGAGCTTTGCTATTATAGTTGGATCTTATGATGTTTCTCCCCCTCTACTCTCTTGTAATGGATTGAGTTTTCTCTTTGAAGATATCTTATTGGATTGTGTCTTTAAGGATTTGAGAACACTTGATGTATGTCTTGCATGTGCTTATCTGTGGTGATAATGGGATATTCACGTGATCTACTTGATGTATGTTTTGGTGATCAACTTGCTGGTTCAGTGACCTTGTGAACTTATGCATAGGGGTTGGCACACGTTTTCGTCTTGACTCTCCGGTAGAAACTTTGGGGCACTCTTTGAAGTTCTTTGTGTTGGTTGAATAGATGAATCTGAGATTGTGTGATGCATATCGTATAATCATACCCACGGATACTTGAGGTGACATTGGAGTATCTAGGTGACATTAGGGTTTTGGTTGACTTGTATCTTAAGGTGTTATTCTAGTATGAACTCTATGATAGATCAAACAGAAAGAATAGCTTCGAGCTATTTTACTACGGACTCTTGAATAGATCGATCAGAAAGGATAACTTTGAGGTGGTTTCATACCCTACAATAATCTCTTCGTTTGTTCTCCGCTATTAGTGACTTTGGAGTGACTCTTTGTTGCATGTTGAGGGATAGTTATATGATCCAATTATGTTATTATTGTTCAGAGAACTTGCACTAGTGAAAGTATGAACCCTAGGCCTTGTTTCCTAGCATTGCAATACCGTTTACGCTCACTTTTATCGCTTGCTACCTTGCTGCTTTTATATTTTCATATTACAAAACCTATATCTACCATCCATATTGCAGTTGTATCACCATCTCTTCGCCGAACTAGTGCACCTATACAATTTACCGTTGTATTGGGTGTGTTGGGGACACAAGAGACTCTTTGTTATTTGGTTGCAGGGTTGCTTGAGAGAGACCATCTTCATCCTACGCCTCCCACGGATTGATAAACCTTAGGTCATCCACTTGAGGGAAATTTGGTACTGTCCTATAAACCTCTGCACTTGGAGGCCCAACAACATCTACAAGGAGATGGTTGCGTAGTAGACATCAGTAAATGGCCACAGGAATAAAAGGGGGCCGGGCTGCGTGGATTCTTGGCGCGTCCGCATGGCAGTTTTTGCAGCGGGTAATTGCATCGTCCCGCCGCGCCCGGCGCAACCGCTAACACACAAACATGCGTGATCGTGCGCCGGCCCAAAACACTGGCACCGTGCGTGGAGGGACGAGGGCAGAGCACCCGGAGGGACGCGAGAGCAGAGCGCGCATGGCGGGACACGAGCAGAGCGCGCCGCGGCCGCCTGAACCGCAAGCAACCACACGCATTGAGCAGTTGAACATGCAGGAAACGGTCGCGTACAAGCCGGCCGACAGTTGCGTTGCTGTGTAGAGAGCGGCCGTGTGCTACCACCTCTGTCTAGTCTATAGTCTCCTTTATATTCTGTGCCATACTTTTCCCTCAAATTTAACCAACAAAATGTTAATTCATTTTTTAAAAATTATATAATTGGAAACTATGTTCAAATACAAATCCAACTATATAATATTTGGCGACATGCATTCGTATTTTATTAGTTAAATCATACTTATAAACTAGGACGGTGGTATAGTAGGTAATTAAATCGCAAACGTTTTTTGTATTAACCATATGTGTACGTGGCCTTTCGTCCTCCTCTCGCACGTCTGGTCACCCCGCTGCCGCAGATGGCTTACAGCGCAAGCTTGCGCAGCGCGCGGGGGCGTTTTGGCCAAACGGTGGCGCCAATGAATCGTCGGTGAGCCCGTTCCCGCGCAACCTCGCAAGTTTCCACGAAAGCTTCCCGCCCGACTCGGTGAAATCCCCCAAAATCCCAATGCTTACTGGCCTGCTATAAAAACCCTCATGGCCAGCGAGTCTTGCGTCGCATTTTCCCCTCCCTCCCTGTAGCTTATCTCGTCTGCTTCTCCCACAATCGCCAATGGCACCGGTACGTCGTCGTCGCTCAGCCACTCCGCCATCATCAGAGGACAGCTCCAGCTGGGAGGCTACACCGCGGCGGCGCATTCCCTGGCGTAGTGTAGTGCGCGTGGCATCCCTGTTGTGTGTGCGCGGAACACCCACCACACACTCCGACGTGCTACCCGTCGGCAACTGTTGCCGGCCGCCGTTGTTGCCACACCACAGTCGAAAGCCAGGGCCATCGTCCACTCCGACGCCGCGGCCCGAAGGCGGGAGGTGGCCGTCATGGCCGCCACCCCACTGCCGGCCACTGTGGCCATCACCCGCTCCGCCACCATGGCCCAAAGGTGGGAGGTGGTGGTCGTGGCCGCCACCCCGTCGTCGGCCGCCGTGGCCGCTAGCCCACCGTCGACCACCGGGGTCATCACCCGCTCCACCACCGCCGCTCGAAGGCGGGAGGCGGAGGTGGATGCCCGCACATGCGTCAGCGACCTTGCGCGCTACACCGAGCTCCTACGGGAGGAGGAGGAGCGCCTCATCGAGCACACAAAAAGCCATACCGCCGTCGTGGCCGCGGCACATGCCACCTCAGAGGAAAGGAATCAGGAGATCAATGAGGAGAACCACCACTTCGAGAGGGGTCGTCTGGAGCGGCAGAGGGCGTTCGAGGTGAGCGTCGCTGAAGCTGCAACAGCGGCAGGCACCGTATTGCGGTTGCCCAGCTCGTCGGTAGGCTCCTCCTCTTCCGCCTCTTATTGAGCGCGCTCGGCAGAGGAGAGGCAGCTGGAACTAGTACAAAGCCCCTCCACAGTAGTAGTAGTATTAGTAGTATTGAGGGGCGATTTTGTTCAGTTCATCTGACTATAGATGTGGTGGAACTGTACAACGTACTTAAAATTAGCTATTATATATAGTTCAACTAGCTATTTCATTACGTGGTTGGCAACAATTGGGGAAAAGTTTGGTAAGTTCAACTGTCAAGTTGAACTGTTTGTATAAATTAAGAATGACTGCTTAACCTATGAATAAAATCTATGCTTAATTACTGAATTTTAGTTGCAAAAATTAGATACCGCTAGTGATTTTTAGCTTCATATTTTGACAAATCACTGTGTTACAAGGAATGACAAATCTTACCAAATTGTTTTTACGTGGTTGAACACGGGTCATCGAAAACAACCGTTTGCGTTGAAGGGATGCATAAATCCTGCGCTGCTCTCACTTTGTATACGAGTGTTCTATCTAAAACGTTTGCGATCAAGAGCTGTAGAAATCCTGCTCGGCACATTTTCTCTTGGCTTCCTGGGGAAGCTGTCGGTTTGCATACGGGTGTTCTAACTAAAACGTTTGCGATGAGTGTTCTATATTTAAAAACCGAATTAAACTGTTGTTTGGGCGCCATTAATGGAGAGGATGCGAGCAAGGCGGGCGGCCATGGAAGTCAAAGGGCTCGCTTCCCAGTGAGCATGCGCAGTGTACAGCTCGCACGCTTCCCGGTGAGCCTACACATTCGAGGACAGCCTGCACGCCTCACGGTCAGCCTGCGCACCGGACGGCGCTCACACGCCTCCCGTTCAGTCAAGGTCAAGCAGCTGTCCACACGGCACCTCCTACAGACAATAAAACCAAGACACATGGCATCACGTGAATGGTTAACAGAACACACATGGTTTGAATTATACAAACGTTTGAGATATTAAAGTGGCAGCTATTGGGGAATGTAGTAATTTCAAAAAAAATCCTACGCACACGCAAGATCATGGTGAAGCATATCAACGAGAGGGGAGAGCGTCCTCCACGTACCCTCGTAGACCGTAAGCGGAAGCGTTATGACAACGCGGTTGATGTAGTCGTACGTCTTCATGATCCAACCGATCCAAGTACCGAACGCACGGCACCTCCGAGTTCAGCACACGTTCAGCTTGGTGACGTCCCACGAACTCACGATCCAGCAGAGCTTCAAGGTAGAGTTCCGTCAGCACGACGGCGTGATGACGGTGATGATGATGCTACCGACGCAGGGCTTCGCCTAAGCACCGCTACGATATGACCGAGGTGGATTATGGTGGAGGGGGGCACCGCACACGGCTAAAGGATCAATGATCAACTTGTGTGTCTATGGGGTGCCCCCCTCCCCCGTATATAAAGGGGTGGAGGAGGTGGAGGGCCGGCCCTCTACTATGGTGCGCCCTGGGGAGTCCTACACCCAACGGCAGTAGGATTCCTCCCATTCCAAATAGTAGGAGTAGGCAAGAAGGAAGGGGAAGAGAGAAGAGAAAGAAGGAGGGGGCGCCGCCCCTGCCCCTAGTCTAATTAGGACTAGGCCTTGGGGGGGGGGGGGCGGCCTGCCCTAGGCAGCCCCTCTCTCTCTCCCCTAAAGCCCAATAAGGCCCATATACTACCCGGCGAATTCCCGTAACTCTCCGGTACTCCGATAAATACCCGAATCACTCGGAACCTTTCCGATGTCCGGATATAGTCGTCCAATATATCGATCTTTACGTCTCGACCATTTCGAGACTCCTCGTCATGTCCCCGATCTCATCCGGGACTCCGAACTACCTTCGGTACATCAAAACACATAAACTCATAATATCGATCGTCACCGAACGTTAAGCGTGCGGACCCTCCGGGTTCGAGAAGTATATAGACATGACCGAGACACGTCTCTGGTCAATAACCAATAGCGGAACCTGGATGCTCATATTGGCTCCTACATATTCTACGAAGATCTTTATCGGTCAAACCGCATAACAACATACGTTGTTCCCTTTGTCATCGGTATGTTACTTGCCCGAGATTCGATCATCGGTATCTCAATACCTAGTTCAATCTCGTTACCGGCAAGTCTCTTTACTCGTTCCGTAATGCATCATCCCACAACTAACTCATTATTTACATTGCTTGCAAGACTTATCGTGATGTGCATTACCGAGAGGGCCCAGAGATACCTCTCCGATAATCGGAGTGACAAATCCTAATCTTGATCTCGGCCAACTCAACAAGTACCATTGGAGACACCTGTAGAGCACCTTTATAATCACCCAGTTACGTTGTGACGTTTGGTAGCACACAAAGTGTTCCTCCGATATTCGGGAGTTGCATAAACTCATAGTCATAGGAACATGTATATGTCGTGAAGAAAGCAATAGCAATATACTAAACGATCAAATGCTAAGCTAACGGATTGGGTCAAGTCAATCACGTCATTCTCTAATAATGTGATCCCGTTAATCAAATGACAACTCATGTCTATGGCCAGGAAACTTAACAATCTTTGATTCAACGAGATAGTCAAGTAGAGGCATACTAGTGACACTTTGTTTGTCTATGTATTCACATATGTACTAAGTTTCTGGTTAATACAATTCTAGCATGAATAATAAACATTTATCATGATATAAGGAAATATAAATAACAACATTATTATTGCCTCTAGGGCATATTTCCTTCAGTCTCCCACTTGCACTAGAGTCAATAATCTAGTTCACATTGTCATGTGATTTAACACCAATAGTTCACATCGTCATGTGACCAACACCGAAAGGGTTTACTAGAGTCAATAATCTAGTTCACATCGCTATGTGATTAACACCCAAAGAGTACTAAGGTTTGATCATGTTTTGCTTGTGAGAGAGGTTTAGTCAATGGGTCTGCCACATTCAGATCCGTATGTATTTTGCAAATTTCTATGTCTACAATGCTCTGCACGGAGCTACTTAAGCTAATTGCTCCCACTTTCAATATGCACCCGGATTGTGACTTAGAGTTATCCAGATCGGTGTCAAAGCTTGCATCAACGTAACTCTTTACGTCGAACTCTTTATCACCTCCATAACTGAGAAATATTTCCTTAGTCCTCTAAGGATAATTTTGACCGCTGTCCAGTGATCTACTCCCATATCACTATTGTACTCCCTTGCCAAACTCAGTGTAGGGTATACAATAGATCTGGTACACATCATGGCATACTTTATAGAACCTATGGCTGAGGCATAGGGAATGATTTTCATTCTCTTTCTATCTTCTGCCGTCGTCGGGCTTTGAGTCTTACTCAATTTCACACCTTGTAACACAGGTAAGAACTCTTTCTTTGACTGTTCCATTTTGAACTACTTCAAAATCTTGTCAAGGTATGTACTTATTGAAAAAACATATCAAGTGTCTTGGTCTATCTCTATAGATCTTGATGCTCAATATGTAAGCAGCTTCACTGAGATCTTTCTTTGAAAAACTCCTTTGAAAAACTCTTTATGCTTTCCAGAAAATTCTACATTATTTCCAATGAACAATATGTCATTCACATATACTTATCAGAAATGCTGTAGTGCTCCCACTCACTTTCTTGTAAATACAGGCTTCACCGCAAGTCTGTATAAAACTATATGCTTTGATCAACTCATCAAAACGTATATTCCAACTCCGAGATGCTTGCACCAGTCCATAGATGGATCGCTGGAGCTTGCACATTTTGTTAGCACCTTTAGGATCAACAAAACCTTCTGGTTGCATCATATACAAATCTTCTTTATGAAATCCATTAAGGAATGTAGTTTTCACATCCATTTGCCAGATTTCATAAAATGTGGAAATTGCTAACATGATTCGGACGGACTTAAGCATCGCTACGGGTGAGAAGGTCTCATCGTAGTCAACTCCTTGAACTTGTCAAAAACCTTTTGCAACAAGTCGAGCTTTGTAGACAGTAACATTACCGTCAGCGTCACTCTTCTTCTTGAAGATTCATTTATTCTCGATGGCTTGCCGATCATCGGGCATGAACCAAAGTCCACACTTTCTTCTCATACATGGATCCCATCTCAGATTTCATGGCCTCAAGCCATTTGGTGGAATCTGGGCTCATCATCGCTTCCTCATAGTTCGTAGGTTCGTCATGGTCAAGTAACATGACCTCCAGAATAGGATTACCGTACCACTCTGGTGCGGATCTCACTCTGGTTGACCTACGAGGTTCGGTAGTAACTTGATCTGAAGTTACATGATCATCATCATTAGCTTCCTCACTAATTGGTGTAGGAGTCACAGGAACAGATTTCTGTGATGAACTACTTTCCAATGAGGGAGCAGGTACAGTTACCTCATCAAGTTCTACTTTCGTCCCACTCACTTATTTCGAGAGAAACTCCTTCTCTAGAAAGGATCCATTCTTAGCAACGAATGTCTTGCCTTCGGATCTGTGATAGAAGGTGTACCCAACTGTCTCCTTTGGGTATAATATGAAGACACATTTCTCCGATTTGGGTGCGAGCTTATCAGGTTGAAGCTTTTTCACGTAAGCATCGCAGCCCCAAACTTTAAGGAATGACAACTTTGGTTTCTTGCCAAACCATAGTGTCGTCTCAACGGATTTAGATGGTGCCCTATTTAACGTGAATGCAACTGTCTCTAATGCATAACCCCAAAACGATAGTGGTAAATCGGTAAGAGACATCATAGATTGCACCATATCTAATAAAGTATGATTACGATGTTCGGACACACCATTACGCTGTGGTGTTCCAGGTGGCGTGAGTTGTGAAACTATTCCGCATTGTTTCAAATGAAGACCAAACTCGTAACTCAAATATTCTCCTCCACAATCAGATCGCATAAACTTTATTTTCTTGTTACGATGATTTTCCACTTCACTCTGAAATTCTTTGAACTTTTCAAATGTTTCAGACTTATGTTTCATCAAGTAGATATACCCATATCTTCTCAAATCATCTGTGAAGGTGAGAAAATAATGATACCCACCGCAAGCCTCAATATTCATCGGACCACATACATCAGTATGTATGATTTCTAACAAATCTGTTGCTCACTCCATTGTACCAGAGAACGGAGTTTTAGTCATCTTGCCCATGAGGCATGGTCCGCAAGTACCAAGTGATTCATAAACAAGTGATTTCAAAAGTCCATCAGAATGGAGTTTCTTCATGCGCTTTACACCAATATGACCCAAACGGCAATGCCACAAAATATGTTGCACTATCATTATCGACTCTGCATCTTTTGGCTTCAATATTATAAATATGTGTATCACTACTATCGAGATCCAATAAACCATTTTCATTGGGTGTATGACCATAGAAGGTTTTATTCATGTAAGCAGAACAACAATTATTCTTTAACTTAAATGAATAACCATATTGCAATAAACATGATCAAATCATATTCATGCTCAACGCAAACACCAAATAACACTTATTTAGGTTCAACTCTAATCCTGAAAGTATAGGGAGTGTGCGATGATGATCATATCAATCTTGGAACTACTTCCAACACACATCGTCACCTCGCCCTTAACTAGTTTTTGTTCATTCTGCAACACCCGTTTCGAGTTACTACTCTTAGTAACTGAACCAGTATCAAATGCTGAGGAGTTGCTATAAACACTAGTAAAGTACACATCAATAACATGTATACCAAATATACCTTTGTTCACTTTGCCATCCTTCTTATCCGCCAAATACTTGGGGCAGTTCTGCTTCCAGTGACCAGTCCCTTTGCAGTAGAAGCACTTAGTCTCAGGCTTAGGTTCAGACTTGGGCTTCTTCACTTGAGCAGCAACTTGCTTGCCGTTCTTCTTGAAGTTCCCCTTCTTCCCTTTGCCCTTTTCTTGAAACCAGTGTCTTGTCAACCATCCACACTTGATGTTTTTTTTGATTTCTACCTTCGTCGATTTCAGCATCACGAAGAGCTTGGGAATCGTTTCCATCATCCCTTGCATATTATAGTTCATCACGAAGTTCTAGTAACTTGGTGATAGTGACTAGAGAATTCTGCCAATCACTATCTTATCTGGAAGATTAACACCCACTTGATTCAAGTGATTGTAGTACTCAGACATTCTGAGCACATGCTCACTAGCTGAGCTATTCTCCTCCATCTTGTAGGCAAAGTACTTGTCAAAGGTCTCATACCTTTCGACATGGGCATGAGTCTGAAATACTAATTTCAACTCTTGGAACATCTCATATGATCCGTGGCGTTTCAAAAACGTCTTTGAAGCCCCGATTCTAGGCCGTAAAGCATGGTGCACTAAACTATCAAGTAGTCATCATATCGAGCTTGCCAAACATTCATAACGTCTGCATTTGCTCCTGCAATCGGTCTGTCACCTAGCGGTCCATCAAGGACATAATTCTTCTGTGCAGCAATGAGGATAATCCTCAGATCATGGATCCAATCCACATCATTGCTACTAACATCTTTCAACTTAGTTTTCTCTAGGAACATATAAAAAAAATAAAACAGGGGAGCTAAACGCAAGCTATTGATCTACAACATAGATATGCTAGTACTACCAGGACTAAGTTCATGATAAATTAAAATTCAATTAATCATATTACTTAAGAACTCCCACTTAGATAGACATCCCTCTAATCATCTAAGTGATCATCTGATCCATGTCGGTGACAAAACCGGCGGATCTCGGGTAGGGGGTCCCGAACTGTGCGTCTAAGGCAGATGGTAACAGGAGGCGGGGGACACAATGTTTACCCAGGTTCGGGCCCTCTCGATGGAGGTAATACCCTACTTACTGCTTGATTGATCTTGATGATATGAGTATTACAAGAGTTGATCTACCACGAGATCGTAGAGGCTAAACCCTAGAAGCTAGCCTATGATTATGATTGTTGTTGTCCTACGGACTAAACCCTCCGGTTTATATAGACACCGGAGGGGGCTAGAGTTACACAGAGTCGGTTACAAGGGAGGAGATCTATATATCCTTATTGCCAAGCTTGCCTTCCACGCAAAGGAGAGTCCCATCCGGACACGGGACGAGTCATGAGTCTTGTATCTTCATAGTCCAACAGTCCGGCAGAAGTATATAGTCCGACTGTCCGAGGACCCCCTAATCCAGGACTCCCTCAGTAGCCCCTGAACCGGGCTTCAATGACGATGAGTCCGGCGCATAGATTGTCTTTGGCATTGCAAGGCGGGTTCCTCCTCCGAATACTCCATAGAAGATTCTGAACACAAGGATCGTGTCCGGCTCTGTAAAATAAATTCCACATACCACCGTAGAGAGTATAATATTTTCACAAATCTTAATCTGCTGACAACTTTTCATAGCGTGATGTTCTGCCGTGGTTTGGTCATGACGAACCGTTTTTCCCAGCCTGCCACTGCACGTGTTGCGAGGCGGTTTTATTGGCATGTCTTGTCGAAGCAGAGATCGTGTTCCTCTTATCACGGGATTCTCATCAATACGGGTGTGGGTAACCCAACCGCGCCTATTGGCATGACTCCTCGATTTAGGCAAGGTCCAAACGGCCACGTGGAGGACGCTCGGTATTCACCCCCTTTATAAAGGGGCCAAGGCCTGTCCTTTTCCTTTCGCGCTCGATCCTTCCCTTCTCCCACCTCGAATTCAAACACCAGAGGCTCCGGCTAAGCGCTTCGGACCTTCAATCATGTCCGGATCCAACCTTCAAGGATGGTGGATGGCCTCCTCTGTCAAAGAGGAGGACATCAAGAAGCTAAGAGAAGCCAGGTATCCGACCGCTGAAATCTCGCACAGGCTGCCTGCTCCAGGGCAGGTCATCCCTACTCCTGAATCCAACGAGAGTGTCGTATTTTTCCCCACCACCTCCGAGGGCTAGGCTTTAGTCTTGATCCCTTTGTTGGAGGGCTTATGTTCTTCTACGGGCTCGATTTCCATGATCTGGCTCCGGATTCCATCCTTCACATCTCGTCGTTCAACGTGTGTGGGAAGCCTTCCTCCGCGTCACCCCACACTTCGGCTTATGGCTCAAGACCTTCAATGTGAAGCCGAGGATGATCGATGGGTGACACGCAGAGTGCGGAGGTGCCATAATAAGCAAAGGCACCGATGCTCCATGGCCAGAGGGTTCCTTCCCAGAGATGTCCAACTTATGGCAGCGGGAGTGCTTTTACATCACGGCTCCCCGAAGCACTAAGTGGGCCGCTGCCCCCGCCTTCTGTTCGGGCCCCCCGCCACAACTGGCGTCGTGGGTCAACAAGGGGCTGGACTGGGGGCCAGTTAATGACGTGCCAATACTGCATAGTCGCATCCGAGATCTCCTCGAGAGAGATGTCAGCCTTGTCAAGGTAATGCAAATCATGCTAGTTCGTCGGGTCCTGCCATGCCAATGTCGACCTCTCCGTATGTGGGAGTTCAACCCGGAAAGACCACGAACTATTCAGCAATTCTTCAGCGTGACGCTCGAAGGGATGTATGGGTTGTTCTTCGGACCATGAATAAAGTGTCCGGACACCACCGAGGATGCGGGTCTAAACTGCAATCGTCCAAATACCCAGGTAAGTAATTCTGCGGCCGAACACACTATCTTTTTATTTATCACAACATCATTCTGAAAAGTCGCTCTTTGACCAGGACTAGATAAAAAAGGCGAAGATGATCAGGTGTTCGGCTCCCCTTCCCGAAGGCTCACTGGATCCTGTACTAGCCAGGATGCTTGAGTATGCACCTCACCAGGTGCCATCAGAGGAAGATAAAGGGAGGAATAAGGAAACCGAAAGCGGGCTTCACGCATTACTCATCTGAACCGGGGGAATTAGTGTCTCCACGAAGGAGGATAACCGGGGAGAAGAATTTAAAATTCCCTCTCCCCAAGGATGGAAGAGGACCGCCTCTAAAGATTAGGAAACGAGGGTTTCCAAGCGAGGGAAGAAACCTTCGCTAGGGGGTCCTGCCCCGGAGGGCATCCTTACCGCACAGTGCCCGCAAGGGGATCAACCCTCCACCGAGCTGTAAGTGAACAAGAGTACTTTTGGTAAATATATCCTGCTTCATCTCTAAGGACAATAACCGAGACGTATGTCTTGCAGTTCGGATCGTAGCCCTTCTCGACGGAGTTCGTCTTCGGGGGATCTTCTTCCGGAGATGATGGAGAGCGAAACGGCTCCCCCTGTCTCCTCGCCTCATGAGGCGGATGACCCTGAGGTGTCGTCGTGGAGAATTTCTCCTGATCCACCAAGGCCGGAAGGTAACCCTTCGGCCACCCGAAGTCCGGAGGATTCGGCTCCTAAGGGGAGCAACAGAAAGAATCCGGGACTGCTCGGTGCACAACCGGACGTACTGATGGGACTTCTGGAGCAAGCGACTATCTCAGAGGCACATCGTACTTTAATGGGTACGGTGGTTGAGAGGATTGCATCTGCCGAAAGTGGGTTGCATGAGGCTTTTATGAGCCTGCTAAGAGGTTTTGAGGTACGCAAAGTAATATATATATATTTTGACGGTACCGCACACGCTAGGTGTGCCCTTATGCAGACAGTAGCCCCTGAGACTCTGGGTGCTGTCCAAAGGCGGCAAACAGAGGATCATAGTCCCAGGTAATGATCATGCTACTTTTATGTGCAGGCGGCTGAGGGTCCGGTGGCTAGCCCGACTGGTGAGTTTGCCGAACTGAAGCGGCAACTTGATGCAGCAGATGCCCACATCGTGCTTGTAAGCAAGCGGCTTGACGAGGCAAAGGGTATGTATTCTCCGGTGGTTTACAGATATTAAGAGGAGCATGCTGCTAGTATCTATAATATGATGTGACTGCACATGGAGCTGCCGCCGTGGAGACCCTTCGGGCGGAGCTTGCCCAATCCAAGGAACAAGCCAGGAGAAGTGATGCGGCCGCCCTAAAGGCGGTCGAAGAATTAAGAGCCGAATGGGCTGCTCATCGCCAGAGCGAAGATAAAATAGCCAAGATGGCTGTTAAGCTGAAGGATGCCGCCGACCGGTATGAGCTTCTCGAAAAGGACAATCAAGCGAAAGCGGCAGACCTGGAGAAAGCCATGGTAGCAGCCAAGGGGACCCGCTCGAAAATCAGAGCGGCGAAGGAGGAGCTTCGTCAAGCCGGTGATATCACGGCTGGGAAGCCCTTTTTGTTGCGGACGAAGTTCGGGGATCCGAAGTATGCCCCTCTGGATCAATTATGGAGTGCTGCAGACGCGTACGTGGACTTGGCAACGAGTGCTTCTGATGCGACTAAATTTTTCAAAGATCAAAAAGATCATGAAGTGGAAAAGTTGTTATGGTCACAGTTCAGCGCTCCAACGCGTCCGCTGCTGCTGAATGAGCAAATGGCTGAGTGGGCTGAGCTCCATAGGTTGTCCGGGCTTACCATGAGGTCTGTCGTGGATCATCTTTGGCCGGAAGGACCAAGGCCGAATAGTTATTTTGGTTTAGTGCAACGATTCCTTGGTGCTGTGCCGCATATCGACGCTGCAAAGAGGTCGGCGTGCATAGAGGGTGCTCGGATGGCTCTTGCCCGTGTTAAGACATACTGGGTAGAGATGGAGGCCACCGCTATTGCAACCCAGAGTCCGGCCGTAGGCCAGGCATCGGCCGAGCACTATTTTGAAGAAGTCCTAGAAGGCGCTCGTTTAATAGAGGCTCAGTGCTCGAAGAGTATCATGTTCTAGTTACATGTAACCCGATTGTAAAAACAATGCTATTAGGATTATAAAGGTTGTGTTTATACTTTTGCCTGAAAGTATTATGATGCCTCCTGTGCGGCCGTCTATGTATGTATATAACCTGAAAGTTTGCAGTCGTCGGCTTCAGCCCCGACGCATGTAATGCGAGGGTGTTCGGAAAAGCGCGTATTCACACTTGATCCAACGTCTTGGTCCATTAAGGAGGTGATAGCGCGGCGAACAAGGCAATCAGACTATATTGCTTTAACACTTTCACTTAGCCATAGGAGTTTGACGGTGGGGCTACTATATAGCCCCTGGTACTTCCGCGTCTATCCGAAGACGGTGCGCGTGCATACATGATCGGGAAACCGGTCCTTCGTTAATGCAGAGGAATCGCGAAGATTCCGATGAGTCATCGAGTGGTTGACCAGTCTCCCGCTGTATCATGATAGTTAGTTTTTGGCTTCTCTACTGAGGTGCTTGTCCGGATGAACCAGGGCACAATCGCAGTAGTTCTCCCAGTGCTACCTTAGCCGATATAGCGGAACGTAAGGTACCAAAACATGGGAGCCGGGCAAACCCGACTATTGACCAAGACATGATTCGGAGCTGATGCATATAAGGCCAAACTCGCGACGCCGAACACTCCCTAAGGTATTCGGTCTTTACAACATATACCGGGCTGAGTAACGCCCTTGATAATGAACCATGAATTTCCAGGTACGTGCATTAGTCTGGCGTGGCGAAATGCCAATAACGCCAGAATCCCTCTCGGTTATGTTTAGTATCCGGAGGGTGTAAAGCAACAAGAGATAGTAAGAAAGGTTTACACAGGGTCTTAATCTAAAAAGAAACCTTTTAGTGGGGCCTTGCTGCACGTCTGCGCCTGTGTCTCCATTGTGCCGTATCTTGGAAGGGTGTAGCACGATTATCATCTGTAAAGGAGAAAAACTCAAGTCAAAGTATTCATGCGAAAAATTGGTTATTCTTAATAAACCATTAAAATTTAATCTAAATAAGGGCGACCCGAACTGTAGTTCATTTTTACATGCGGGAAGCCCCTAGCGCCACTTATGGGGATATATCCATCAACCCAATCTCAGGTTTATTTGAGCTATTACAGTCAGTGTTGCGCCGGACTCGTCTAGCCGTGTCCACGGTCTTGACGACAGATCATTTATTCTGGTTGGAGAGGCCAGTCAGTGTTCAGCTGCTAAAGCCGTCACACATTCTTCCATACGCAAGGAACGCTATGCGTTTTCCGCTAACTATGATGGTGCCACATGGACCAGGCATCTTAAGCTTAAGATAAGCATAATGCGGTACTGCGTTAAAACGAGCGAAGGCCATTCTTCCGAGTAGTGCTTGATAGCTGCTTCGGAATGGAGCGATGTCGAAGGTTAACTTTTCACTTTGGAAGTTGTCGGGAGAACCGAATACAACCTCTAGTACTAGAGAGCCCGTGCAGCGGGCCTCTGGGCCTGGTATTACTCCTTCAAAGGTAGTATTGCTTTGGTTAATCCTTGTCAGGTCTATCCCCCTTTTGCGGACTGTGTCCTGATATATCAGATTGAGACTACTGTCGCCGTCCATAAGGACTCGGGTGAGATGGTATCTGTTAATTATTGGTTCTAGCACCAAGGCAGCAGATCCTCTGTGCCGGATACTATCCGGGTGATCCCTACGATCGAAAGTGATCGGGCAGGCCGACCAAGGGTTGAATTTGGGGGTGACGGGGTCCACGGCGCATACGTCTCGGAGTGCGCGTTTGCTCCTCCTCTTCATTGCGTGAATCATGTTCACTGTTTTGACCTATGGCGGGAATTTTTTCTGTCCCCCAGTATTTTGCTGGCGAGGCTCATCCTCATCTTCAATTGGTGTCTCCCTCCCCTTGTGTTCGGCGTTTAGCTTACCGGCCTGCTTGAAAACCCAGCATTCTCTGTTGGTGTGATTCGCAGGTTTGTCGGAGGTGCCATGAAGCTGACATAATCTGTCTAGAATCTTGTTTAGGCTGGATGGTCCATCTCTGCTGCCTTTAAATGGCTTTTTCCGTTGACCGGATCGTGAGCCCCTGAATCCGGCGTTCACCGCCGTGTTGTCTGGGCTGTCTTCATTGTTTCGACGCTTGCTTTTGTTGCGTCGTGGTTTTCCATTGCCATCCCTAACTTCGGATGTTCTTGGGTCGCTGGTGCCGCTATGGCCCAGCCAACTATCTTCGCCCGCGCAAAAGCGGGTCATAAGGCTTGTCAGGGCTGCCATTGTCCTCAGTTTTTCCTGGCTGAGGTGTCTGGCGAGCCATTCGTCCTAGACACTATGCTTGAAAGCTGCTAAAGCTTCGACGTCCGGGCAATCGACGATTTGATTCTTCTTAGTGAGGAATCTGTTCCAAAGCTTTCGGGCTGACTCTCCGGGCTGTTGAATTATATGACTTAAATCGTCTGCATCCGGAGGTCGGACATAGGTTCCTTGAAAATTAGCCCTAAAAGCATCCTCAAGCTCTTCCCAACTTCCAATTGAGTTTTCGAGGAGGCTCTTCAGCCAATGCCGAGCTGGTCCTTTCAACTTGAGGGGCAAGTATTTGATGGCGTGGAGATCATCTCCGCGAGCCATATGGATATGAAGTATAAAGTCCTCAATCTAGGCCCCAGGGTCTGTCGTTCCGTCGTACCCCTCTATGTTCACGGGTTTGAATCCCTCTGGGAATTCGTGATCCAGCACCTCATCAGTGAAGCATAGGGGGTGCGCGGCACCCCTGTACTTGGATGTGTCATGACGTTCTGACGGTTGTAGTGTTCGGTTTTGATTCTGTGCGGGAGCGCGCTTCCTAGATCCGTAGATGGACCTGGTCATACCGACATCGTTAGCCGCCCTATCGCGGCCACGGGGTGGTCGATCCGGCTGATTGGCCGTTTTATTTTTTGGCTGTGTGGGCTCTAAAGCCTCATCATCGAATTCAGGCAGCAACTTGCGCTTTGGATAGCTCTTTGTGTGGCGACTGCCACCGTACTTTTCTGCAGTGTCGAGCACTTTGTTCCGTCTACTATTGAGTGTATTTTGTGCGGCCTTGAGCCTTTGTTATTGCTTCTTTAGGCTCCTCGCGGTGGCAAGAAGCCTTCTATGGAGGTTCTCTTGCTCCAAGTGCATTTCCAGGATGATGTGTGCATCGTCGTCCGGACTGTTATCCTCTCCGGAGACAGGTTGATTAGTTTTACCCTCGGCGTCACCGTTGTCGGACGGCGGCTCCGTACTATGTTCGCCGTCCGCTGGCTCATCTTGCTCTGTCACTGGGTCCATGTGGTCGTTGTTTCTTCTGGAGTCGACCGGGGTATTATTTTTTCTTGCGCTGTTGTCGCTGTTTTTGCCGAGGCGGGATTTGGAGAGGCGCCTACACCATCGCTTTGGTTGCTTCTCGAGGGAACTATCCTTCGCTGCATCCTTCCGTTCCTCATCGTTGTTTTCTTTGGGTGTATCCACCATATATATATCGTGTGATGAAGTGGCTGTCCAGCGCCCTGTGGGCAGTGGTTCCTGTTCCTCTGCTGCATCGTCGTCCATACCGTCGATGTCTCTGGAGCCAAAATCGAGCATGTCGGTTAAATCATTGACAGTGGCAACTAAGTGGGTGGTGGGTGGGGAACGAATTTCTTCGTCGTCCGCATCCCACTCTAGCCGGACATAGTTCGGCCAAGGGTCTCCTGACAAGGAGAGAGATCTTAATGAGTTTAGCACGTCGCCCAGTGGTGAGTGCTGAAAGATATCCGCGGAGGAAAACTCCATGATCAGTGCCCAATCAGATTCGATTGGCACGGATACAGGCGGTTCAGAGCTCGTGGCCGGGGACGAATCCAAGTGTCCGGCAACACGGGTCTTATAAGAGGTGAAGTCAGTATTCGGCTCTATCACCGCTGCATGCGCGCCCTCCACGGCGGGGTCTATCCACCTTTCCTCGGACGGCACGATCTGCTCCGGATTGAGGGCCGGAGTAGTTGCAGGTGTGATCTCCCAAACACTGTCGGACGGCAGGGCTAAGTCATGCTCGTCGTGACTATGCGGTGCACCTGACATGGGATCGAATCCGTCGAAGATCAATTCTCCGTGGATGTCGGCAGTATGGTTCAAGTTTCCAAACCTGACCTGATGGCCAGGGGCGTAGCTCTCAATCTGCTTCAGATGGCCAAGCGATTGGCCCGCAGTACGAAGCCGCCGAATACGAAGATCTGTCCGAGGAGGAAAGCCTCACCCTGGATCGCATCGTTGTCGATGATCGAAGAAGCCATCAAGCCTTTATCGCGACGGCACAGTGGAACTCTCAATGAAAGCACCAATGTCGGTGTCAAAACCGGCGGATCTCGGGTAGGGGGTCCCGAACTGTGTGTCTAAGGCGGATGGTAACAGGAGGTAGGGGACACAATGTTTACCCACGTTCGGGCCCTCTCAATGGAGGTAATACCCTACTTCCTGCTTGATTGATCTTGATGATATGAGTATTACAAGAGTTGATCTACCACGAGATCGTAGAGGCTAAACCCTAGAAGCTAGCCTATGATTATGATTGTTGTTGTCCTACGGACTAAACCCTCTGTTTTATATAGACACCGGAGGGGGCTAGGGTTACACAGAGTCGGTTACAAGGGAGGAGATCTACATATCCGTATTGCCAAGCTTGCCTTCCACGCAAAGGAGAGTCCCATCCGGACACGGGACGAAGTCCTGAGTCTTGTATCTTCAAAGTCCAACAGTCCGACAGAAGTATATAGTCTGGCTGTCTGAGGACCCCCTAATCCAGGAATCCCTCAATCCATATCAACTAAACCATGTCCCATCATCACGTGAGATGGAGTAGTTTTCAATGAACATCACTATGTTGATCATATCTTCTATATGATTCACGCTCGACCTTTCGGTCTCCAGTGTTCCGAGGCCATATCTGCATATGCTAGGCTCGTCAAGTTTAACCCGAGTATTCTGTGTGTGCAAAACTGGCTTGCACCCGTTGCATGTGAACGTAGAGCTTATCACACCCGATCATCATGTGGTGTCTCAGCACAAAGAACTGTCGCAACGGTGCATACTCAGGGAGAACACTTGTACCTTGAAATTTAGTGAGAGATCATCTTATAATGCTACCGTAGAACTAAGTAAAATAAGATACATAAAAAGATAAACATCACATGCAATCAATATAAGTGATATGATATGGCCAGCATCATCTTGTGCCTTTGATCTCCATGTCCAAAGCACCGTCATGATCACCATCGTCACCGGCGCGACACCTTGATCTCCATCGTAGCATCGTTGTTGTCTCGCCAACTATTGCTTCTACGACTATCGCTACCGCTTAGTGATAAAGTAAAGCAATTACATGGCGATTGCATTTCATACAATAAAGCGACAACCATATGGCTCCTACCAGTTGCCGATAACTGTGTTACAAAACATGATCATCTCATACAATAAAATTTAGCATCATGTCTTGACCATATCACATCACAACATGCCCTGCAAAAACAAGTTAGACGTCCTCTACTTTGTTGTTGCAAGTTTTATGTGGCTGCTACGGGCTGAGGAAGAACCGTTCTTATCTACGCATCAAAACCACAACGATATTTCGTCAAGTATGTGCTGTTTTAACCTTCACAAGGACCGGGCGTAGCCACACTCGATTAAACTAAAGTTGGACAAACTGACACCCGCCAGCTACCTGTGTGCGAAGCACGTCAGTAGAACCAGTCTCGCGTAAGCGAACATGTAATGTCGGTCCGGGCCGCTTCATCCAACAATACCACCGAATCTAAGTATGACATGCTGGTAAGCAGTATGACTTGTATCGTCCACAACTCACTTGTGTTCTACTCGTGCATATAACATCTAAGCATAAACCTGACTCTGATACCACTGTTGGGGAACGTAGTAATTTCAAAAAAAAATTACGCCCACGCAAGATCATGGTGATGCATAGCAACAAGAGGGAAGAGTGTCGTCCACGTACCCTCGTAGACCGTAAGCGGAAGCATTATGACAACGCGATTGATGTAGTCGTACGTCTTCACGGTCTGACCGATCCCAGTACCGAACGCACGACACCTCCGAGTTCAGCACATGTTCAGCTCGGTGACGTCCCACAAACTCACAATCCGGCAGAGCTTCGAGGGAGAGTTCCGTCAGCACGATGGCGTGATGATGGTGATGATGATGCTACCGACGCAGGGCTTCGCCTAAGCACCGCTACGATATGACCGAGGTGGATTATGGTGGAGGAGGGCACCGCACACGGCTAAAAGATCAATGATCAACTTGTGTGTCTATAGGGTGCCCCGTCCCCCATATATAAAGGAGTGGAGGAGGGGAAGGGCCGGCCCTCTACTATGGCGCGCCCTGGGGAGTCCTACTCCCACCGGGAGTAGGATTCCTCCCCTTCCAAGTAGTAGGAGTAGGAGAGAAGGAAGGGGAAGAGAGAAGAGAACGAAGGAGGGGGTGCCGCCCCTCCCCATAGTCCAATTCGGACTAGGCCTTGGGGGGGCGCGCGGCCTGCCCTAGGCAGCCCCTCTCTCTCTCTCCCGTAAAGCCCAATAAGGCCCATATACTCCCCGGCGAATTCCCGTAACTCTCCGGTACTTCGATAAATACCCGAATCACTCGGAACCTTTCCGATGTCCGAATATAGTCGTCCAATATATCGATCTTTACGTCTCAACCATTTAGAGACTCCTCGTCATGTCCCCGATCTCATCCGGGACTCCGAACTACCTTCGGTACATCAAAACACATAAACTCATAATACCGATCGTCACCGAACGTTAAGCGTGCGGACCCTACGGGTTCGAGAACTATGTAGACATGACCGAGACACATCTCTGATCAATAACCAATAGCGGAACCTGGATGCTCATATTGGCTCCTACATATTCTACGAAGATCTTTATTGGTCAAACCGCATAACAACATACGTTGTTCCCTTTGTCATCGGTATGTTACTTGCCTGAGATTCGATCATTGGTATCTCAATACCTAGTTCAATCTCGTTACCGGCAAGTCTCTTTACTCGTTCCATAATGCATCATCCCGCAACGAACTCATTAGTTACATTGCTTGCAAGGCTAATAGTGATGTGCATTACCGAGAGGGCCCAGAGATATCTCTCCGACAATCGGAGTGACAAATCCTAATCTTGATCTATGGCAACTCAACAAGTACCATTGGAGACACCTGTAGAGCACCTTTATAATCACCCAGTTACGCTGTGACGTTTGGTAGCACACAAAGTGTTCCTCCGGTATTCGGGAGTTGCATAATCTCATAGTCATAGGAACATGTATAAGTCATGAAGAAAGAAATAGCAATATACTAAACGATCAAATGCTAAGCTAACGGAATGGTTCAAGTCAATCACATCATTCTCCAATGATGTGATCCCGTTAATCAAATGACAACTCATGTCTATGGCTAGGAAACTTAACCATCTTTGATTCAACGAGCTAGTCAAGTAGAGGCATACTAGTGACACTTTTTTGTCTATGTATTCACAAGGAAATATAAATAACAACTTTATTATTGCCTCTAGGGCATATTTCCTTCAGCAGCAGCTTTTTCAAAATGCCTTTGTTGGCTGTCATTATTCGAGTGCGCCTTCTCTCAAAATGGACACAAAAAATACCACAACATGTCGGGTGCCATTCCAAGATAGAATGCCAAGTTTCATGAATTTCAGACGACTTTTGAATTTATTAGAATTTAAAAATAAAGTACTCAATGTTTTGCTGACAATCAACGGTGCCCTGGTGTTTGAAATTCATTCCCATTTCTTGCACGTGACCTAAGCATGCACCCAAGGACACGGATTTGATTTTCAACCAATATATATGCACTGGAGCATGTGCATGTAGTTCAAATTTGAATTATGCACATAAATGCATTGAAAACTCAGTTAATGCATAAAAATGTCCAAACAAACCCTGAAAAATCACAAAAATTGACACAACACTCCTGTTGTTCTATGTTGACACAAGAAATTTTTTGGAAGCAATAAGAGGCAATGAATATCGTTTCGTCCCTAAAGGTGGTACATTCCCTACCGAAACCATCATGATTATTGTGAGAAACTCTGGTTTGTGAGAAGCATATACCCAAACCTGCCCCAAATGGGACAAAACTTTTACCACGGCATGCTGATGCCGCTCCATGATAGAATGCCAAGTGTCATGAATTTCAGACGAGTTTTGGATTTACTAGAGTTTAAAAATAAAGTATCTCAATGTTTTGGCGGCAATCAACGGTGCCCTGGTGTTTGAAATTCATTCCCATTTCTTGCATGGGACCTAAGATTGCACCCAAGGACCCAGATTTGATTTTTCAACCAATTTATATGCACTGTAGCATGTGCATGTAGTTCAAATTTGAATCATGCACATAAATGCATTGAAAACTTAGTTAATGCATAAAAATGTCCAAACAAACACCGAAAAATCACAAAGATTGACACAACACTCCTGTTGTTCTATGTTGACACGAGAAAGAATTTGAAAGCAATAAGAGGCAATGGATATCGTTTCGTCCCCAAAGGTGGGACGTACCCTACCGAAACCATCATGCTTGTTGTGAGAAGCTCTGGTTTGTGAGAAGCATATACCCAAACCTGCCCCAAATGGGACAAAATTTTTACCACAGCATGTTGATGCCGCTCCATGATAGCATGCGAAGTTTCATGAATTTTAGACGAGTTTTGGATTTACTAGAATTTAAAAACCATGCATCTCAATGTTTTGCCGGCAATCAACAGTGCCCTGGTGTTTGAAGTTCATTCCCATTTCTTTCATGGGACCTAACATGCACCCAAGGACACAGTTTTGATTTTTCAACCAATTTATATGCACTGGAGCATGTGCATGTAGTTCAAATTTGAATTATGCACATAAATGCATTGAATACTCAGTTAATGCATAAAAATATCCAAACGAACTCCTAAAAATCACAAAAATTGACACAACGCTGCTGCTGTTCTATGTTGAAACGAGAAATTTTTTGGAAGCAATAAGAGGCAATGGATATCGTTTCGTCCGGAAAGGTGTGACGTTCCCTACCGAAACCACCATGCTTGTTGTGAGAAGATCTGGTTTGTGAGAAGCATATACCCAAACCTGCCCCAAATGGGACAAAAAATTTACCACGGCATGTTGATGCCGCTCCATGATAGCATGCCAAGTTTCATGAATTTCAGACGAGTTTTGGATTTACTAGAATTTAAAAACTAGTGTCTCAATGTTTGCGGCCGAGTGATAGTGGCAGGGTGTTTAACATTCATTCCCATATCTTGCATGGGACCTAAGCAGGCAACCAAGGACACGGATTTGAATTTTCAAATAATTTATATGCATTAGAGCATGTGCATGTAGTTCAAATTTGAATTATGCACATGAATGCATAGAAAACTCAGTTAATGTATAAAAAGGTCCAAACGAACCCCGAAAAATCCCAAAAATTGACACAACACTCCTGTTCTATGTTGACAGTAGGAAAAAATTTGAAATCGAGAAGAGGCAACGGATATCATTTCGTCCAGAAAGGTGAAACGTTCCCTACCAAAACCGTCACACTTGTTGTGAGAAGCTCTGGTTTATGAGAAGCTTATACCCAAACCTGCCCCAAATGGGACATAATTTTTACCGCGGCATGTTCATGCCGCTCCCTGATAGCATGCCAAGTTTCATGAATTTCGGACGAATTTTGGATTTACTAGAATTAGAAAAGCAAATACGTCGACGTTTGCCCGAGAGCCACGGTGCTATGGTGTTCGAATTTCATCCCCATTTCTTGCATGGGAGATAAGCATAAACCCATGGACACATATATGATTTTACAACCCATGTTGGTGCACTGGAGCATGTGCATGTAGTTTAATTTTGAATTCTGCACCTGAAAACCAATTTAATGTATAAAATGTTCAAACGAACCCTGAATAATTCCAATTCTTTTACGACACACATATAGTTGCATGTTCACTCCAGATAAAAGGTCTAGCAATTCAAACACCGTCCATTGCCGCTGTGACCCCATTATGTAATTCAAATCAAGATGAAAAATCAAGTAGATCGCACACAGTTTATTATCACCAACCATGTGAGATGCAGCACAAAATATCCTTGAGCACCGTTGGTGTATAGTACAACTATGGCTTACGCGAGAAGGGGCGTCGACTACAGTCCACAGCCGGCGTCTCAAGCACACCAGCTCGCTCCCCAAATATCATTTCATTGTTCAATCGTCGCCGGTGAAAGATGGGCGCGTGGACCCGCGTCGTGAGGGCAATTTCGGTGGCCCACTCCGACGAGAGCACGGCCGCAGCCGCCATGCACGTGCTACCAAGGTGCATGAGCGCGGCCGCAATCTACGACAGGGCGGCAAAGGCAGCCCGAACGGCCACTGTTGCTTTTCAGGTGGCGGCAGCAACATCTGCCTCGGGGATAGCAACTGGCGAGAGCTGCACAGCACTTGTCTGTTCTGTAGCGGCGACCTTAGCCCTGATGGAGGCCGCCCACGACCATGTCGAGGCTGCCCACGCCCAGCTCCTGATGGTCACCGCACAAATCGAATGAAGCTTCTCCGACAATGGTCGGCAACCCACGTCCGAAGAGCTGGCAATCTCCTAGAGCGTTCGAGCAGCCGTTCGTTCCTCCGCCACATACCTTGCGACGACGGAGCCCGTCCAAGCCCAGATCGTGTCCGCCCACGCCCAGATCATGGCGGGCTTTTCCAAAGAGATGGCGGACACGGATGGCGAGATGTTTGCCGAGTATGGTGCAATGGATGCCATGGAGCCCCTTCCCTAGGAGACCGTCGGGCGCGAGCTGGACATGGAGGCGGCGGCGGAGATCGACGAGCACCAGCTGCAGTAGTACTCTTTTTTAGTTTAATTAAGAGCGCCGGTCTTTAATTTTTTAGAGTAATGTTTAGGTCAGCTAGCTCTGTTTAATTGCTGAACTTGCTCGATTAAGAAGTGTGGGTGTGCTGTAGTCTCCTTTGTGTACCAAAATTATGCAATGACGTGGATGACCACTGTAACCATGGAAATGCGAACCAAAACTTTGACGTTCAAACTCATCACACACGGTTGAAGCTATCTGAATTGTTTGTGATGTCCACATATCGTACACAGTTCTGAATAAGCGACCGTGTCTGATGACACTTTGCGCGCCAGTTTTTTGGCTGAAGCGGTTCCAAATTTTCGGCTTCCGCGGAAATATCTACCTCCCCTCCCCCTCCCCCTAACCAAAAGCCACATTTCCCCTCTGTCTGCCTTCCTTTCCAAGTTGAAACCTTCACTCCTTGCTTGCAGCGCCGCCTCCTCATCGGCGACCCTCCTTCACGCTGCTCGGCCTCGTCTATCCAGGCAGGAAATCCACACCCAACCCCCATCCTCCTCCTCCTTCCACATCCCACATGCCCCGACCGCCGGCGCGAGCGCGACACCTTCCACCCAAATCACCGACCCCTCCACCAAATAAGCGCCAGCCTAAGCCATGGTGCATGCAGTATAGCCAGGATCTCAAGGAGCATTTGGTAGCGCAGAAGCAAATCACGGCCAAACGCGCGGATGAGGTCGTGATGGCTGCCATTCGTGCCGACCACGAGATCTTGGAGGAGCACCTTGCCATTTGCTAGCTACGCCGGTTAAGCATGCTCGGTTTACCCGTTGTGTGTGCTCCTCCTGCCTTTCCTTCACAAATTCTAGTGAATTGTGCTATCTAATTTTACCACGCAATCTCTTACTCTAGTGTATATGTTCTATATGTCGTGCAATGTGGTGCTCACTTATTAACTGTTTTGTTAATTAGTTGTCTTCTTCAGTTAACTGTTTGGTTCAATTCTGCAAATGTGATGTTCAATTCTTCAGGCTGCAATTTAGTATTGTCTTCCATGTGAGAAAGAAATCGAATTTATCTTTACAAAATACATGAGAAACGAATACAATTGCTATATTTCCAAGTTGTCAAGGATGCTTGGTTTGGTTATACATTGTGCAATGTGGTGCTCAGTTAACGTTTGGTTCATTTGTGTTGTGGTGTTTAGTTAACTGTTTGGTTCAATTCTGCAATGCGATGTTCAATAGTTGTGGGTGCATTCTGTTATTGTATACCATGTGAGGAATAAATTGAATTTGGCTGTAGTAAATACAAGAGAAACAAATACAATTGCTACAATTGGCTGTAGTTAACTGTTTGGTTAACTGTCTGATCTTCTATTAGGAGTATATTATATTGTGCAATGTGGTGCTTAGTTAATGTTTGGTTCATTTGTTGTGGTGTTTAGTTAACTGCTTGGTTCAATTCTTCAATGCGATGTCCATTTGTTGTGGGTAGAATTTTGTATTGTTGTGCTTGTGAGGAACAAATCGAATTTGGCTGTAGGTAATACATGAGAAACATATACAAGTGCTATATTTCCTAGTTTTTAATTATGCTTGGTCTAGATAAATGGGTTTTCCGTGTGACTTGAATTAATCTGATGAATCTACAATGTGCTTTTTTTTCATCAACATATTTTATTGATAGCATGCGAACCCTTACTTAACCTGATGACTAACTACCTTATATGTGTTGCAGGGAAACAATGGGAAGCTCTGAGGTTTACAATCGAGGTTAGCACGTGCATGGTCCGTTCTCTAATAGCACATTATTGTACAATTGCAGGAACCATTCTAATATTTTGGTTTTTAACAATTTGGACTTGCACATGTAGGTCCTGCTCTCAGAGGTTTTGACCCACTGTTCGACACGTTTTGCATATGGGGAAATGAGTTTTCCATGAATATCAATCAAATCAAGAAACTCAGAAAGATTGTTAGGATAAAGGAATTAGCCACAAAAAACAACTAGATCTTTGTCTGCACAATGAACAAGACATAAGTTCACTACAAGATGGTACTAACTATTACACCTTGCCTTTTTTTATTCCTTTGCCCCATTTCCAATATAGAGAATATATTTATGCACATCTTTGTTTTCAGGCCTTTCGAAAGCAGTTCACTTATGATTTCCTCTCAAACCACCTCTATGGTCAGGAGGCGAGGAAGGTTTTCATACAACACCCACGGTTCAATATTGAAGTGTTCCTGAAGAGGACGATGGATGGACGGTTAATCATCCACAGGCACTGGCCTAAAGTTGCAAAGACCTTCAACATGAATGAAGGCTCAATATTCGCCTTCCGCTTCAGCAGTTTTCTAGATGAGATGCATCTATCTATATACCGTCTATGATGCTAATTTCGAAAGGTTCTAAATGGTGCATGTAGAACTTGGTGCTGGTGCAGTTGTGTAATGGGGTAGCTGAGTGCTGAAGCTATAACATGTTGTACTCTGATGTATTTCAGTTATGAAATTCTGCTTCCTTAATATGGAAACGAAATATATTGTGTGCTTAATATGAATGTCAATTAGATTAATAAATGGATTATTAATAATAGGGAAATTAGCCTGCTAATGGTGAATCAGCCTGCTAATTGGGTTTTTATATTGCAAACGGTTATTGAAAAAATACCGTGGGCGATGACCTCGGGAAATGCACACAGCTTCTAGGAATAAACCGTGTTGGATCAATGAACAATCACACACGACTTTCTCTTGAAAACTGTTTGCGTTAGGCCACCTTGCGCAAACGTTTATCACATAAAAACTGTGTGTGATGGACAACCTTTGACACACAGTTTCTTCTACGGACCGTGTGTGATATATTCAATAATGCAAACGATTTAACAGGAAAAATTGTGTGTGATGTACCTGTGAAAGGAAACGTTTTCCTTTGGCGCGACTGTGTGAGATGTACATACGAACGGAAACGTTTGGCGGGGACTGGCTGTGTGGGATGTACTTGCGACCGGAAACAATTTCGCCTGTATATTTGTATTTGTTTTAGCTCTACTGTATGTATTTCCGTATTTGAGCGCTCGTCGGTCGCAGACGACCACATTTTGCCGAGCATGTGTGCCAGGAGGGCATATCCCCGACGATTTCTGGGTTGTGTGAGAAGGAACCCCCTATCGCCCACACTCACTTGGCGACGGTTCCAAATGTCGTTGTGGAAAGGGATTAAAAACGTTTATTTAGGACCGATGCGTACAAGTGATTCCTTAATGGATACCTTAAAGAAGAGTTGTATATGATGCAACCAGAAGGTTTTATCGATCCAAAATGTGCTAATAAAGTGTGCAAGCTCCAGCGATCCATCTATGGACTAGTGCAAGCATCTCGGAGTTGGATATATGCTTTGATAAAGTAATCAAAGCATATGGTTTTATACAGACTTACGGTGAAGCCTCTATTTACAAGAAAGTGAGTGGGAGCACTACAACATTTCTGATTAGTATATGTGAATGACATATAGTTGATCGGAAATAATTTTTCTAGAAAGCATAAAGGAGTGTCTGAAAAGAGTTTTTCAAAGAAAGACCTCGGTGAAGCTGCTTACATATTGAGCATCAAGATCTATAGATATAGAAAGACGCTTGATAATTTTTTTTCAATGAGTACATACCTTGACAAGATTTTGAAGTAGTTGAAAATAGAACAGTCAAAGAAGGAGTTCTTGCCTGTGTTGCAAGGTGTGAAGTTGAGTAAAGACTCAAAACCCGACCACGGCAGAAAATAGAAAGAGAATGAAAATTCATTCCATATGCCTCAGTCATAGGTTCTATGAAGTATGCTATGCTGTTTACTAGACCTATTGTGTACCTCACCATGAGTTTGGCAAGAGGGTACAATAGTGATCCAGGAGTGGATCACTGACAGCGGTCAAAATTATCCTTAGTGGAATAAGGAAATATTTCTCGGTTATGGAGGTGATAAAAGAGTTCGTCGTAAAGAGATACGTCGATGCAATCTTTGACACCAATCTGGATGACTCTGAGTCTCGATCTAGATACATATTGAAAGTGGGAGCAATTAGCTAGAGTAGCTCCGTGCAGAGCATTGTAGACATAGAAAATTTGCAAAATACATACGGCTCTGAATGTGGCAGACCCGTTGACTAAATTTCTCTCGCAAGCAAAACATGATCACACCTTATTACTCTTGGGTGTTAATCACATAGCGATGTGAACTAGATTATTGACTCTAGTAAACCCTTTGAGTGTTGGTCACATGACGATGTGAACTATGGGTATTAATAACATAAAGATGTGAACAATTGGTGTTAAATCACATGGCGATGTGAACTAGATTATTGACTCTAGTGCAAGTGGGAGACTGAAGGAAATATGCCCTAGAGGCAATAATAAAGTTATTATTTTATTTCCTTATATCATGATGGGAAACTTGATACATGTGTGAATACATAGACAAAACAAAGTGTCCCTAGTATGCCTCTACTAGTCTAGCACGTTAATCAAAGATGGTTAAGTTTCCTGACCATAGACATGTGTTGTCATTTGATGAACGGGATCACATCATTAGAGAATGATGTGATGGAGAAGACCCATCCGTTAGCTTAGCATTATGATCGTTGAGTTTTATTGCTATTGGTTTCTTCATGACTTATACATGTTTCTCTGACTATGAGATTATGCAACTCCCGAATACCGGAGGAACACCTTGTGTGCTATCAAACATCACAACGTAACTGGGTGATTATAAAGATGCTCTACAGGTGTTTCCGATGGTGTTTGTTGGGTTGGCATAGATCGAGATTAGGATTTGTCACTCCAAGTATCGGAGAGGTATCTCTGGGCCCTCTCAGTAATGCTCATTACTATAAGCCTTGCAAGCAATGTGACTAATGCGTTAGTTGCGGGATGATGCATTACAGAACGAGTAATGAGACTTGTCGGTAACGAGATTGAACTAGGTATGGTGATACCGACGATCGAATCTCGGGCAAGTAACATACCGATGACAAAGGGAACAACGTATGTTGTTATGCAGTTTGACCGATAAAGATCTTCATAGAATATGAAGGAGCCAATATGAGCATGCAGGTTCCGCTATTGGTTATTGACCGGAGATGTGTCTCGGTCATGTCTACATAGTTCTCGAACCTGTAGGGTCCGCACGCTTAACGTTCGATGACGATTTGTATTATGAGTTATGGGATTTGATGACGGAAGCTTGTTCGGAGTCCCGGATGAGAGCACAGACATGACGAGGAGTGTCGAAATGGTCGAGAGGTAAAGATTCATATATTGGAAGGTTGCATTTGGAGATCAGAATGGTTCCGAGTGGTTCGGGCATTTTTCGGAGTACCGGGAGGTTACCGGAACCCCCCGGGAGAAGTTCTGGGCCTTATGGGCCATAAGAGGGAAGCACACCAGCCCACAAGGGGCTGGTGCGCCCCCCTTTGGCAGGAGGCCGATTAGGACTAGGAGAAGGGGGCCTGCCCCCCCTTCCTTTACCTTCTCCCTTCCCCCTTTCCTACTCCGTGTGGGAGGTGGAATCCTACTAGGACTAGGGAGTCCTAGTAGGACTCCACACCTTGGCGCGCCCCCTAGGGTCGGTTGCCTCTCCCTCTCCCTCCTTTATATACGGAGGCAGGGGCACCCCATAGACACACAAGTTGATCTTTTAGCCATGTGTGGTGCCCCCCTCCATAGTTACACACACTACAAAAAAATACACTTCCGTGATGATAGGTGTTTGTCACAGTAGGTCACGTTTTCTGTCATGCATGTACATCCATGACAAATTTATGACAGAATCAAGATAGTCATACATGTGCTGTCGTAGAAGTGTTCCATGACATTATGAAAATTATCATCACGGAAATGTCCACTTCCATGACAATAAATCGCGCGTCACAGAAGTGCTTTCGTCAAGGGTGACCGACACGTGGCATCCACCATAACGGAACGCCGTTAAGCTTTCGGGTCCGGTTTTGGATCCGATAACCCGTTAACAGCCCCGACCAATGGGGATTTTCCACGTGTAAAATCTTCATTGGCTGGAGGAAACACGTGTCGGCTCACCATTGGGACAGATGTCATCCACTCATTGGACCCAAAGCGCCTATGATATGTCGACACGTGACAAGGCCCAACAGAGGCCCAATCCTGTGAAAAGGACGACCCATTTGACTTGGTCAAAAGGTAGCGGGCCGGCCCACGACAAGCCTATTAATGGCATGTTCGCATATAGCCCATTTACAGCCCGCTAACCCCGGGCCCGTTTACAGCCTATCCGAATTAGGTCCAGTAGCGTCATCTGGGTCGTCCAATATAATTCCAGCCCATTTTAACTTCCGGCCCATGTATGGCCCATGACATCTTTCGGCCCATATGAGGCCCTTATTATCCACAGCCCATTAGTGGCCCGTGGTAAAACTGGCCCGTAATGAACAGTGTATCACTTTATACCCATTAACGGCACGTGGTGAAACTGGCCCGTAATGAACAGTGTATCACTTTACACCCATTAACGACCCATTATTCCGTTGGGCTATTTCCAGCCCATGTTATCTTTTAGCCTTCTCGGGGCCCATTTATTCTTGGGCTCATTTCCACATTCGTTTACTTACGGCCCGTTACTGTCATTTTCTGCTTGTGGGCCAAATTCAGCCTGTGGTTAGAGTCAGCCCGTTATTGGCCCGTTAATACGTTGGGCCGTTTTCATAGCGTCATCAAAATACGGCCGATTAATGACGGCCCGTTATGGTCGGCCCATGAATAGACGATTTCAACTCTAGCCCATTTACGGCCATAATGTGGTCTGTTATTGGCCCATGTTTGGCCAACTGATCATAAGCCCGTAGAAGGCCCATTGATGATACGGCCCATAGAAGGCCCATTATGTCTACGGCCTGTATAAGGCCCATTGTTTCTATGCCACGTAGAAGGCCCATTGTTTCTACGGCCCTTCGAAGGCCCATTGTTTCTACGGCCCGTAGGAGGCCCATGTTAACTACAGCCGGTGGGGATCAAAGTTCGCCACCAGTGCAAATATAGGGAACACCCTACACTATACAAAAATGGCTTGCTGTTTTGTTCAGCCGGTGGCTGCACGTTAACAAAGTTTGTATCACACCAAAACAAATTACAACTATAAAACAAAAGGAAGGTTGGCATAAAAGTTGACAGTCTAGCAGATAAATGCACCACCAGAAGCTCAGTTCATTTGACCTGACTATTACGTTTTCATGTTGTATTGTCGATGGAGCACCATAACCTTCGCCTTCAGTTCTCCTAGGCTCCTGAACAACGTAGCAAATGTCTGATAGTATGGTTTCAAAACCATGCATATCTTGACAACATCGAACAATGTCTCTCCTTGTTTCACAAAGGGTCTCTGTTAGGGAATGGACTTGTGTCTGGAGCGCAGACACAACATTGTTTTGAGCTTGCATATCTTGATCATGAGGTAGTTTGGACGAGATTGCCTTAACAACCAAGCCAGTATTACGCAGGAACGTGCTTTTGGCACTGTTAGTGGATAGGTACGGACCCACTGTAGCAAGAGCTGACATTGCGGTTATAGTTGCCTTGCCACCTTCAGAAGGTGGCGGTTCCACCATTTTTTCCATAGCTCGTTGAAAAGTTGTGGTTTTACATTAGTAGTACCAGAACAGAAGATATTAAGGAGGCAGCAAAACCAAACAAAATAGCTTTGGTCTATATACAGAACTTATTCCGGTGAACCCATGTAAAATAAAAGTTGTATTTTATTGCAAAGTACATAATAAAACCAGGTTCCAAACATATGACCATGTACCATCGCTAATGTATTGTCTATTTCTTCACATTGTATTGAGGGCTAAGGATAAAGAGACGAAGTTTATAATACGGTAAGCATAGTATGACATCATTCATATCACAAAACAACTAAGAACAGACAAACAGGCAATTGTAACGTTGTGTGGGCAAGTCCAGCACGGAACTAGATTACATGTCAAGATCAAAGGAACATCACTCCTATCTTTTAAACCTTGTAAGGTGCAATGATACACTAAGACAATTGTGTATAAAATTGAAAAGAGTAATAGGCATTGGCTGCAAACCATGCAGTTCAAGGCACAAGTCAGAGTAAGTAGTAGTTAAAAGGTATGAGGATTAAGGACTTACAACAGCGGCTTTGACTGGTGTAGTCATGCCCTTCTTCTTGCTGGTGTGACAGTCCTTGAAATTTCCACAACATTTGGTTCAGGTACTTTTTGGTCCTTGCGGGCTTTCCTCTGCATTTGGAACAAGTCAATCTAGATCTGATAATATGGTACAGCGAAAAGAGTGAAACAGCAGCTAATTACAAGATCCTCGCAGTGTGCAATATAGCTACGAGATCCTGTCGTCTGTTGGAATTTCACTTTCGTATGGTTGGCCTTGTTCTTTGAACAGTTCACCTACAAGAAGATAGATTTGTGTGGCACATGCGTAAATAGGACTTCAACATGTGATCTGATGACATATATATAATGTACCTGATACTTCGGATCAGACCAGTGTTTAACGAGGCCTCTCGAGTCTTCATCAGATATATTTTCCACTGGAGATGTTTGGGCAAGTTCACTGTTAGCCTTGCCTTCAAAGTGAGTTTTCGTCAAGTTATACCGATATTGTCGCAGAGCAGACTTGAAAACATGGGTGCAAGCTTGTCTGGTTGCATCATCTTGGCTATCTGACTTGAACCTCATCTGTTGAAAATTATGGGAGTCTCATTATCAGCAACCTAGAAAGTATTGGACAGAGCAAGACGGTATTACTAGTTTCCATACATAACCATACTTACAGATAAATGGTCGAGGAAGGTGTTGAACTGGGTTTCGTCTTTGTCATTCCTGTACTGAATCCATGTTGGGAGGATACGTACATGACACCTAACAACAACCGCTGCCTCTGATACTAACTTGGCTGACTCTGTAGCATCACGTGGCCTTTTTAAACCTGCCTCAAAATGGATCTCCATTCTTCCTCCTCTAGATTTAGTTAACCTATCGAGCATTATCCCTGATGTCTGTTTCCTCTTGCGCCTAGGTGCTAGTCCAACAACAAACATAGGAAGTGTTAGTGTACATCAAACTGTGAGACTACATATAAAGAAGCATGCAACTGTAAGTTGACTAAAGCAACTACCTTCTTGCTGTTGAAGCTCACAAAGTTCATCTGATCTTGCCAACTCATCATGTGTCAAGAGTGCTTTGGAAGTAGTGTCAGGTGGCAAGGGAGCTTGGGAACGTGCTACTAGCTGAGTTGACCAACAAGTAAATCGTGCAGTTGGTAGTACTGTGGAAGGTGTTGCAACAACTAGGGTTGTCTCTGCTTGTTTGGTGGCAGCTATTTGTTTCTGTTTGGCTTGTTCTGCAGCTCATGTAGCACGGGATACCCTGTCGGTACAATTTTCTGCTGGACTTTGACCTTCTATTGCACCATCAGTACCAGCAGAATCTGCAGGATTGTTCCGCTTCCCATTCCTTGTCGTTCTGTCTTGCTTCCTCTTTCTTTGTGCCATGTTAAGTCAAGCCGACAAGAAAAACGAATAACAATTTAGTTCTTCAGAACAAATGTACTTTGATGTAAGAACATGGTGTGATAGACAGATATTGTATGTTCTAGAAACAGGAACACGTGTCTTAGTCACAAGTATAATGTGTAAAGTAAGAAGATGAAATTAAAAAAAATTAGAAGCAATACAAGCTAGACATCATACATAACATGCAACCACATATAACAGTGCCAAGTTAGAGGGAGCACCTGTGATGGTGCACTAGGGGACACGTGCTCATCACCAACACAGCTACGTTGAGTGTCTATGCATGTGTTGTCTCGGAAATCATCTTGGGGGGATGGAGGAGTAGAATCTGTAGAGGCCCTCCATTTGGAAGGAGCACCTTCATCCGCTGCCTTGCTAACTTCCTTCCGCTTTATTGATTTTGAATTGTCAAGTAAAACCGACAAGAAAAAGCAATAAAATTCACTCTTCAGAACTCATTCGTGCATGTTACTGACAATCACTACTTTGATGTAAGGAAAACACATGATTCCAGGATGGAATAATACGAAAAATAGGACGGCATGGCATATTCACAACTGTTTGTGTAAACTAAGCAGAAACCATTTCACCAAATAAGAAGCAATGCAAGCTAGACACCACGTGAAAGATACAACCAATATGACTCTGCCAAGTTAAAAGTGTCCCATCATAAATGGCATTTCAACAAATTAGATGCAGCGCATGCTATAAATCATATCAAAGATGCAACTAATATCACACTGCATATACTGAACGTGTCGCGTCATATTGATTTATGCGGGATACAAAAAAACAATAGTTTTATGTGAGGACATGCTTAATAAACAGATGTACTATGTACTAAATATAGGAAGGCATGTCACATTAACAGGTATAATGTATAAGCTAAGCAGAATAGCACATGCAGTTTAACCAGATTGGAAGAATTACAATCTAGACACCATATGGAACATGCAACCACATATCACGCTGCCAAGTTAGAGCAAGCACCTGCGATGCTAGTGTAGGGGAAATGCGGTAATCAACTACAGAGCTACGTTTACTATCTTCATCTAGCCTTGCTGTTTCTTGAGAATCATGTCGGGAGGCTGACGCTGCATTCTTTAAATGAGGAGTAATCCACTTGCCTGACTGCCTCATCATAAGTGATTGATGAGGGATACACAAGAACATTAGTTTGATGTAAGAACATGGTTAATACATAGATGTACTAGTATGTACCAAAAATAGAAAGGCATGTCATATTCAAAGGTATAATGTGTAAGCTAAGCAGATGCAATTTAACCAAATTGGAAGCAATACAAGCTAGACATCCGGCTGGAGTGGTGAGCATGATCATCGAGGACCTGAGAGCCCGGTGGGAGGCAGGCTGCTTCGCCACCATCGCGGCTTTTTAGTTGGCTTCCAGGTGATGCCTCTCTTTGCTGGGCTTGTCACTGGCTCGGCCAGTGCCCTAACTAGCTATTTGTCTTCTGGTGCTCACGGGATGGTGGTTCACGTAAAAAATATCTTTCCTTATCTTAATAAAGATCGACTTCGGCCTTTCGAATACAAGCTAGACACCATATGGAACATGAAACCACATATGACACCACGAAGTTAAAGCAAGCACCTGGGATGGTGGTTCATTGCGAGCGAGGTCATCAACTCCAGAGCTACCTTTACCGTCTCCATCTGCTGACACTTCACCTATTATAAGGCTGAAACGTGTCTGGCCTATCCGCGTACGACGCTGGAGCGACTTCTCTCTTTTCTTTTTTGCTTCTCTCATAGCAACAGAGTCTGAAATACCCTTGCATAAAAACACAATAGTGAGAGTATGGGTGAAGTGTGTGCAGAACTAGTGCACTGTAAAAGTAGCAGATAGTAGGTGGCTGAAAAATAAATGACAGGAGACATATGATAGCTCTACAACATTGCATGGCAAACAAAATTAGATTCTACTCCGTATGATTTTGTAATATATGAGCACAGGAAATGCAGGTACTCCTCCAGCACACCACCACATGTGGTCATATCAAGATAACAGTCGACTGAAAATAAATAGGTCGGTCGATTTTTTAATGAACCGTCTGATCTATAAGGAACGGGCAGATGGCCTTCGTCTACCTCCCGCCAGTCACTATTGATGATCTTTCTCGAACTGCCAACGACCACCGGCCCAGACCCCTGCCTCCGCCGCCCCGCCCTCCCCTCGACACCCACCGCCGTGCTTGGTAGCGCCCCCAGGCCATCCCTTTAATCCCGGCTGACCTCCAGATCGGGCGCCAGTAGCTCTAGGCCCCACACGCCCCTAAGATAAACACGGAGGCGCTGCTTCCTCGGCGTAATAGGCGGACTAGCGCCTGTTATGCCGGGAATGCTTCCGTCAATTGGGAATCAACTGACCAGGAATGGAAATTCAGGGGGGCGACGGGCCTCTAGCTAAGGTGAAATAGTATATGAGGAGAAACCTTGTGCATTGCGAGTTACTAGGAACATCTAGTATCAAGAAGAAGCGGTCAACTAGTGTCTTCTGTGGGATGAATACCGTGCAAGCAGACACATAAGATTTGCACGAATAAGGGAAGAGGAGTACCATTTTCAGTTGCCGGTGTGGTTGCCTCCACATGTCGCGCCGATCTTCTTCTTTTTTCTGGGGAAACCGATGTTCTAGGGGGTGCAGGCTTGGACGAACCCATGGCCAAATTGTTGACTGTGTTGCCGTGGCCGTATGTCGGCGGAGGGGAAGCAAATCTGAGGCGGCGAAGGACGGCGTATCAGGAACAGCTCCGGTGCGGTGGAGGGTGGCGAAGTTGGAGCGGCAGCGATGAGGCGCAGGATGGCGTGGTTGAACTGGCTCGGGTACGGACGGCTCGGCCTCGGCTTCAACTACTAGCCGTGGAGGGCGTTGCGGTTGAGGTTGCGGTGGACGACGATGTCGGGGTAGCGGCTCCGGCTTGATGGAGGAGGGCGGCGGTTGATGGGTGGAATGGGGTGGCGAACGGAGGACGCCGGGGTTTCGCGGCTAGTGGAGAGGTAGTTTTTGCGCCCACGGAGTACGAATGGGGAATCGGACGGGTGGTCGGGGGGAGGGGGGAGAACCATGTTTCAGTCTGGGACGCGCTTGTTTTTGGCTTTTGATGGGACGCGCTTGTTTGAAATTTGGGGAAAGTACAAACTTTGCCCCCTCTTAAATTTTGGACCTACTGCGGGTCGGGGGTAGGATGGTAATCCCAGGTGTCCCAAATAGTGGGCGGGAGCGATTTCGGCCGCCCGCATGTGTGCTTAGGCGACCATTGTGTATGAATGTTTTTCGGAGGCGGTTGCGTGGCGTCTAGATGAAGCTAGAAACCTACCCCGGTTTAGACCTTTGGACGTCGGGCCGGTAGGTTTCACGGGTCGGAGTTATTAGAAAATTAATTTCCTTGTGCTAGCAAACATTGGTCTCACGCGGTTTCGGGCGAGTAGAGGCTCTTTTGGCGCTTCGTTCGAAATTTTGAAACACAAGCATTCACGTTTAGAGTACTCTTGAACTTTGAGGATTGACCTAAATAGACAACGTTAAATTTGACCTTGTATGTTTGAAAACCTCATTAAACTATCCGCTTCTTTTTGAAATTTTGACACTTGTAAATCCTATAACAACAATTATTTTGGAATGGAGGAGCTAAATTAGAATCTATTTTGTACACGACTACATATGCTATTATGTACAAAATCAGAGCAAAGATTGGTGCCCCCGTAATTTAGGTATGATTTACAAATGCCATGATATCAAATTCAAATAATTGAATGGACTTCATGTTGAATTCGATTTTTTTAAGCCACCTTAATTTGAATTCAAATGTATGCTAGGTAGCTATTTATAATGTTCATTGTGTAACTTTCGTATGTATAATGTGCTTTACACACACAACATGAACTATACTCACGTTTATACTCGATTGCTAAAGTGATGCATTGTCTGGAGTTCAAAATACTAACTATGTGGATCAACTGTGTCGAATAATAACATAGACATGCTCAAATTCAATAGAATCTAGATGTCTGATGGATCAATGACCGTTCCTTACGCGAATTGCAAATTTCATGATCCCATCCTAATATTTGGATACAATTTATATCTTTAATCAATGTGTACAACAGTCTTGTACGTGTAGTTTCACTCTCCATCGGTGGTCTCTCACACATGCTCACACACTCTCTCCCGAGGTGTCTTTCTCGCACACATGCTCTCGATATAACCCTCCCTCCCTCTCGTAACCATTTACGACTGTTTTCACTAACCTTTATCACAAGCACTCTTCCTATCGCAAGCATACACACACACAATCCCATCGACCCTTTCTATATACATAGACCTGCCTACGTGTCTCCTGTACGCACATTATCTTTAGGCCTATCTCTCACCCATTGTCTCACACCTCTCTTCCTAATCGACGAGTATGATTCTAGCAGAGCATTATGTAGGATTGTAACACCCCGGTAGTTAAGCTATAGTAACCACACACTAACGGTGCCATGTCATCGCAATTAAATGTCTAAACCTCACTTTCGTCCAAACCGAATTCAAATTCAAATTGAAAAAAAGTCAAATTTTTATTTCTTCAAACGGTAAAACAAAAATGTCCGCTGGGTTGCAAAAATTCACTAACAATTTTCCTGGAAGAAACCAACATTTTATGAGTAATTAAAAATGCCCTTAAACTAATTAAAATTGGACCAACAACTTTTAATTGATCCTGCTCAATTTAAATAAATATTTGCACATTTCAAAATAACTTGGAACTTGTCATGCTAGCTCATAGCATTACATAGTATTTATGTGTCAAGATTCATCTACAACTAAAATTATTTGCTACTGAAAGCGGAGGCCAAACAGTAAATAAAATAGAAAAAACGAAAAAAGAAGAAAAAGGTAAAGCAGAAAATAGCAAATAGCAAAGCCTCACTAGGCACTTTGGCCCGTGTAGAGGCAGAAAAGGGCCCAGCCCACACACCCCCTCCCACTTGTCTCCTTCCTCCTGCTACAGGAGGCAGAGGAGGCCGTGACGGCCATCCGACATGGCCGCCGGCCACGCGTCGGCATCCGAGCCACCTTGCCCGTCTACAAGACCTCGCTCGACGCTGTGGTTGAACCCTAGCCCGCACTCTCCCCCCCTCGCGCCGCTCTCTTCCCTAGAACACTCGACCGACGCCGTCATCGCCATGGCCGTCGTCGCCCTCGCGCCCATCGAGCTCCCTGGCGCCTGGGAGTGTGACCTTCTGCTTCATCTACGATGACTACTTCGCTTGCGAGGAGCAGATCGATCAGAGCCACAACATTGCAAGGGATCGACCTCAACTTTGTCTTCGGCCACGGAGCTCCGCCGCTTCAATCCGTCCCCCTCGACCTTCCCCCGGCTTCTTCGAGCTCTCCCCCGGAACCGCGGTGAGCTCATCTCCCCGTTCCCCTTGGTTGCCCCTCGATTAGTCGCCGTAGGTGGCCGTTCCACCGCCGAGGCTGGAGCTTCGCTCGCGCGCCCTTGGCCACGCTCGTCACGCCTCTGGCCGCGACCGGTTGTACCCAGCCATGCCCCCACACGCGCTCCCACACCGCCGGCCGCCTGCCACTGCCGTCGCGCCCTACTCCCCTCGAGCACGTGCGCCCGCTGCCATCGCTAGCTGCTGCTGCTCCCGTCGCCGTTGCGTGCAGGCCATGGCCTCGACCGCGCCCCCGCTCGCTGCTTCTTCCCCCACGCCAGACCTCCCGGCCGCGCGCCCGCGCTCCCCCTGGCCCGCCCGCCTGCAGCTTCGCCGGCGGACGCCCGCTGCCTCTGGTGCCCCGGCCCGGCCTCGCCCTACCCCGGCCGGCGCCCTGCCCGCCTGCGACCCTCTGGGTTCCGTGGTGCTCGCAAACGGGCGCCCACGCCCGCACCATATAGCGCCCACCCGGTGGCTCTGGGCCACTGCCCAGGGGCCCACGCCCCTGTCATCCAATAAAAAAAAGAGGTTTAAAATAAAATAAAAATAATTATAAATTAATTAGTTAATTAATTAATTTAAAAGTTAATTAACTTAATTAACTACTTGTTTAAACTGTAGTTAGTTAGGTGAGTCTATGACAGGGGGGCTCGCGCCCCCTGTTGACCAGTCAAACGTTGACTGGTCAACTGGGTCCCCCTGGCCCACTTGTCATCCTCTGTGTGCACTTTTGTGTACACAAAGCTGGGTACCCGTCGCAATTTGTTGTTTATTTTCGAATTAAAATAAATTTAGAAAATGTTTAAATCTTTGAAAAATCATAGAAAATAATCCGTAGCTCGGATGAAAATATTTTGTACATGAAAGTTGCTCAGAACGACGAGACGAATTTGAATATGCAGTCCGTTCGTTCGCCACACGCCCCTAGCATAGCGAACATGCAATCGTCCCCCTCCGTTTCATCTGCCCGAAAACGTGAAACACCGGGAATACTTTCCCAGAAGTTTTTCTCCTTCGCCAGAAGCCCCTAGTACTGCGTTAGGTCACCTCTAGCACTGTGTATTACCATGTTACGCTTTGTGATGCTTTGATTGCTCCGTTATTTATTGTATTCCCCCTCCTTTACTTCTTTCCGGTAGACCCCGAGACTGCCGGCGGCACCGAGTTCGACTACGGTGTTGACGACCCCTCCTTCTTGCCAGAGCAACCAGGCAAGCCCCCTCCCCCTTAATCACCAGATATCGCCTATTCCTTCTCTATACTACTTGCATTAGAGTAGTGTAACATGTTACTGCTTTCAGTTAATCCTATTCTGCTGCATAGCCTGTCATTGTTGCTACAGTTGTTACCCTTACCTGCTATCCTACTGCTTAGTATAGGATGCTAGTGTTCCATCACTGTCCCTACACTCTTGTCCGTCTGCCATGCTATACTATCGGGCCGTAATCACTTCGGAAGGTGATCACGGGTATATACTATATACTTTATATACATGACACATGTGGTGACTAAAGTCGGGTCAGCTCCTTGAGTACCCGCAAGTGATTCTGATGAGGGGGCTGAAAGGACAGGTGGCTCCATCCCGGTAGAGGTGGGCCTGGGTTCCTGACAGCCCCCGACTGTTACTTTGTGGCAGAGCGACAGGGCAGGTTGAGACCACCTAGGAGAGAGGTGGGCCTGGCCCTGGTCGGCGTTCGCGGTTACTTTAAAATAACACGCTTAATGAGTTCTTGGTATTTGATCTGAGTCTGGCCATTTGGTCTACACGCACTAACCAACTACGCGGGAACAGTTATGGGCACTCGGCGTCGTGGTATCAGCCGAAGCCTTCGTGACGTCAGCGACGGAGCGGCGCACGCCGGATTGGACTGGAACGCCTGCTAGGCTAGGTCTGCTTCCGGCCGCCCTTGCAACGTGCAGGTGTGCAATGGGCGATGGGCCCAGACCCCTGCGCCATAGGATTTAGACCGGCGTGCTGACCTCTCTGTAGTGCCTAGGTGGGGCTGCGACATGTTGATCTTCCGAGGCCGGGCATGACCCAGGAAAGTGTGTCTGGCCAAATGGGATCGAGCGTGTTGGGTTATGTGGTGCACCCTTGCAGGGAAGTTTATCTATTCGAATAGACGCGTCACTCGGTAAAAGGACGACCCAGAGTTGCACCTTGACCTTATGACAACTAGAACCGGATACTTAATAAAACACACCCTTCCAAGTGCCAGATACAACCTGGTGATCGCTCTCTAACAGGGCGACGTGGAGGGGATCGCCGGGTAGGATTATGCTATGCGATGCTACTTGGAGGACTTCAATCTACTCTCTTCTACATGCTGCAAGATGGAGGCTGCCAGAAGCGTAGTCTTCGACAGGATTAGCTATCCCCCTCTTATTCTGGCATTATGCAGTTCAGTCCACTGATATGGCCCTTTACACATATACCCATGCATATGTAGTGTAGCTCCTTTCTTGCGAGTACTTTGGATGAGTACTCACGGTTGCTTTTCTCCCTCTTTTCCCCCTTTCCTTTCTACCTGGTTGTCGCAACCAGATGCTGGAGCCCAGGAGCCAGACGCCACCGTCGACGATGACTCCTACTACACCGGAGGTGCCTACTACTACATTCAGGCTGCTGACGACGACCAGGAGTAGTTTAGGAGGATCCCAGGCATGAGGCTTGCGCCTCTTTAGATTTGTATCTCAGTTTGTGCTAGCCTTCTTAAGGCAAACTTGTTTAACTTATGTCTGTACTCAGATATTGTTGCTTCCGCTGACTCTTCTATGATCGAGCACTTGTATTCGAGCCCTCGAGGCCCCCGGCTTGTATTATGATGCTTGTATGACTTATTTATGTTTTTAGTGTTGTGTTGTGATATCTTCACGTGAGTCCCTGATCTTGATCGTACACGTTTACGTGCATGATTAGTGTATGATTGAATCGGGGGTGTCACATAGACATGCTCAAATTCAATAGAATCTAGATGTCTGATGGATCAATGACCGTTCCTTACGCGAATTGCAAATGTCATGATCCCATCCTAATATTTGGATACAATTTATATCTTTAATCAATGTTTACAGCAGTCTTGTACGTGTAGCTTCACTCTCCATCGGTGGTCTCTCACACATGCTCACACACTCTCTCCCGAGGTGTCTTCCTCGCACACATGCTCTCGATATAACCCTCCCTCCCTCTCGTAACCATTTACGACTGTTTTCACTAACCTTTATCACAAGCACTCTTCCTCTCGCTAGCATACACACACACAATCCCCATCGACCCTTTCTATATACATAGACCTGCCTACGTGTCTCCTGCACGCACATTATCTTTAGGCCTGTCTCTCACGCATTGTCTCACACCTCTCTTCCTAATCGACGAGTATGATTCTAGCAGAGCATTATGTAGGATGCCCCTTAAAAGTTAGGTTGGATGAATAGTAATATCAGAGATAAAGGGGTTACCTTAGTCCGAGAACCTAGGGTTACAAATCCTAGCCGGCTTTGTCAGTGGACATAGAGTCCTTCACAATTATGCTCTCTTTGTCTTGTACGACTAGTCATCCATGGGTCTCCCTAAATGCGTCACGGGCCGACCAATGTGGCGCAGGACGGAACCGAACGAAGGGCCTCACCTCGACCCACCAGACCTCACGCGGTGACACACCCTCTGCCCCCACGTCTCGTTATCTTCTCACACCCACACATACCAACACAGACACCACACACAAAAAATATATTCTCTTGGTGCCTCTATCCACTCCCCCCTTGCATATACACACTCAAGGGAATCTCTCGCCGTGACGTCATATTCGTCTCTCTCTCTCTAGACCACTCTCATTTCTCGTGCTATCTCTCCCACGCCCCCACCTGTCGGCCCCTCTATCCATGCCTCTCTCGAATACGTAATACACACACATACCTCTCTAGGCCCTGCCAAATGCATCAATTACACATTCACACATGTTACATCACGTACCCCATTGATCTAAAAAGCCCTCTCTTCACGTTTATTTCGCATACAACATTCCTTTTGAATAAAGTGTGGACACAAATATATTTTAGAATTTCTACATATATACAACATTACAAAGTTATATGGAGGAGTATGAACGCTTGCATTGCATGGTGCCCACAATGAAATTTGTTCCGCACTGTGAATTTGTATATTTTTATACTATATATAAAGTTAGTCATAATAAAGAGAAACGAAGAGCATCTCTCTCTCCATCGCATACCCCTCCTCTACGCCCCTTTCACGTACACACACAAACTATCTCCAGGTCCTCTAAAAGTAAGCCCCCAGCACATTCACGCATGTTTCATCTTTCTCTCGCGATATATACAGTGACGATCGTTGTATTTGAAGCGAAAGCACGATATGTACATTGGACTTCAGAATCCACTCATTACGGTCACCATTTACATTTTATGGTTATTATATAGTCACGGGCTCACCGTACAGGTCTGTATTTGCTCAAGACACGACTAGTTGACCAGTTAAACGCTCCACGTGGCACCTCTAGTGTTGCATCACATTATCTCACTACCATCGGGCCCACCTGTCGGCTTGTAGCTACTCTACATCTACACTCTTATAAAATACTAGCAAGATGCCTATGCGTTGCACGGAACATCAAGATGCATTTGTATGAGTAGTTTATCTTGTGGGAGAAAATGATGAACAAGGGAAGGCCTTATTTGCAAGTGTGGAGAGGGGTGTGGATATCTTTTTGCAAAATTGCCATAGTTTCCTTCCTATCCGTCAGATATAGATCGGACGACCTATATTGCAGGATGGCAGGCACACGATCATCACTAACTATGCTTTTTATAAGAGTAGGGATAAAATACACTCTTATGAAAAAACAGAGTTGGTGATGATGGTGTGCCTGCCATCCTGCAATATAGGCCGTCCGATTTATATCTGACGGACAGGAGATAACTATGACAATTTTGCAAAAAGGTACCCACACACCTCTCCACATTTGAAAATAAGGCCTTCCCTCATTCATCCTTTTCTCTCACAAGCTAAACTAGTCATACAAATGCATCTTGATGTTACGTGCAACGCATGGGCTTTTTGCTAGTAAGAATGAAAACAAACGACAAAAAAATATTGGGCGGTGGTTCGAAGTCATGACCGCGGGCACAGCGGACAAGGTGGGCTTGTATTGGTATGCTGAGCCGTCTGTTTTAACACACAGGAGCTGGTGTGGTGATTATACACACACGCACGCATGCACACGAACTGCATGGACGCAATACTCACACGAACACATGCACCCACGGACGCACGCAACACTCGCACGCACGCGGGCACGAATGCATGCACACACCAGTACACCACACGACCAACACACACTCTCACGCTCAAGTACTCAACCTACACATGCATGCGCACACATCGGGCTCTGACAGACACATACACAACCAGGTGATTCCCGCGCACGGGGTAGAGTCTTGTCGCGCCTGCGTAAATTTGTGTTTATCTGACCTTTTCCCTATGCGAAATGATAGGTGGGACCCACAAGGAATGTGGTCAATTTAACTAGTCAACATGGTGCCACGCAGACTATTTGGCCGGTCAACAGAGTGCAATCCGATGCTGAACCGTGAGCAAGTGACCGTATAATCACCGCAAAACGTATATAGTGACCGTAATCAGCTTATTCCTAGCTTCGGTGAACGTATTACGCTTTTCTCTCTGTAGGCCCTCCAAAACTACATCTCTACACGTTCTCGCATGTTACATCTAACAACTATGCAATACAACACTACTACTACACTCTAACACAATAAATCATATAATTACTAGATATCATATTGTTACTTAATTATATAAATCATAATAAATCATATAATTACATCTCTACACGTTCTCGTGTTTTTGTTTTACTAGATATCATATTGTTACTTAATTATTCGGTTTGCATACATTAAAATTTCCTTTGAAATGTATGGCCAGTATCATATACCGCGCGGGAAAAATCCCGCCCTTTCCTGTTTAATCGGGTTTGTATCGATGGATCGTGCGAAACAACAAAACTATAGTACTATATAAAGTACAAGTGACAGTTCACTGGGCCGTCATGTCGTGTACTCCTCCGTCGTAAGAGTGGAGCGCACGCTTTCATAAATCTTCTAGTCCCTTTCGCCGACACGTGGGGCATCAAGCTACCGGGTCCATGTGCCATACCGGAATACAGTGCAGAGCAGCCGGGGTGAAGCACCCAGTCATGGCGCCGGCGTAGTAATGAGCAATGAGGCGTCAAATCACAAAGCTGCACCTTCCCCGCAGTTAAGTTGGAGGGACGAAGTAATAATGCTAAAAAAAGAAGCTGGAGGGACGAAGCAACCATCATTTCACTCGTTGCTGAATCCGCTTCTCCCTCATCTTCTTCAAGTTAACCACGTGTTGCTTCTGCCATTGTTCTGCCTCATGTGGGAAGCGGATCAGCTTGGTAAATCACTGACACGTGGGACCGCATGTTAGCAAACCGCTAGGACAACGTCCTCTAAAAATAAGAAACTTCCCCGCCATCCGCGCGACAAAATCACCTCCTTTTTACTAATCTTGATTCTATAATTTTTTAGATCAATATAATTGAGATTTGTATAGATAGCACACAGGAGCAAAACCAAGTGGTACGGTTAAGGGCATCCATAATGTGTAGCCAAATGTGAAAATAGCTTTTGGCATCATGGGAACCATTGTGGACGGTGTTGCCAAAGCCAAAAGGATGGAACCGAAGCTCCCTGATTGATTGAAGAAATAGAAAAATGCAACGTCTCTCCTCTTTCTCCCTTCTATCACAAATCACAAAGAAGTGAGGCATCAAATCACAAAGCACGGATGAAGCAACCATCATTTCACTCTTCGCTGACTCCGCTTCTCCATCGTCTTCTTCGAGAAACCATCTCACCGCACTAAGCTGGATGGACGACGCTATTGTGTACGAGTAGTACTAGTACATTTACGCGTCCTTTGGTTCAACGGACTTCCTGGATGCAAATAAGGCGGTTGTCTCGGCTTGCAGGCGGCACTAGCGAACGACTTACCGTCGTCTCCCTTAATGGTGTTCTCCGTCGAACGCACTTCGCCAAGCCACAACGTTCGAGATATCGTCGACGTCACCGCAATGGGGAAGGAAGTCAAATATAGTTACTACCTCCATTTTTTTGTACACAAGGCCAGTATATCAAAATTACAATTTGCAAAAGGCCACTAACACTAATCGAGGCAAAATTGATGGGGTTTGCCTCGTACTAGCAACCAAGGACATTAATATCTCCTGCATGCATGCGGAAGTGAGAAGGTTGGTTTGCATGGCACTGCATTAATCAAGCGATGAGGAGTGAGATGGTTATCTCTTTGGGCTTTGGAGAAAAAATACGCATTAATTGACACGTGAAACGAGGATTGTATCGATTAATCCCATTAAGGAAAACCCCGCCTTTCTTTTTTAACACTAGTACTCCTAGTACGTAGTACTACGTACTTATCCTGTTTGGGTCTAGGCCTTGCATTGCCATACTTCGCCACACATTTTTGCCAAGCTTACCTAAAGTTTTCAAAATGAAAAGGAGGTACACTTGCGCACGGCTGTCGTGGTTGCACCGCACCCTCACACGGTCGCTCCTGCACGCCGCGGTCGCACCGCACCCTCACATGCACAGTCGCTCCTGCACGCCGCAAACCTAACCAAGGGAACACACCCTCTCTGACACGTGCTGTCGCATGTGAACAAACCAAACTCAGCCATCCGACCGCTGACACATAATTTTCGTTCATAGAGTATGTTTATCCAACCGCATGTTGGGGAGTATTCGTACGGCCCGTGCGGTGGTCTGTTGGGGAAGAAGAAGAGGTGAGGAAGAAGGGTTACGAGACATAGGATAATCATCCAATCGCCTGAAATGGTAGACTGACCCAAGTCTGGCGACTTGCATAACAATATATGTTTTTACACAGCAAAAGATCCATAAAAACAACAACATAAAGAAAAACTATCACTGCTCACGGAATGAGACGGCCTCGTCGTCTTTGGCTGCCGGCGCGAACCAGCCGTAGCTGCCGACGTGTGTCTCCGCACCGTGGTTGTCCTCGGCCTCCAACTACTCGTTCACGCGGAGCGTGCGGGCGCTCTGCACGGACGAAAGCACCGCCCGGTTCAAGTCGAGGACGTCCGGTTCCGCCTGTAGCAGGGCCTTGATGGCAGCGGCCTCCGCGCGCTCCGCGTCGAGTCGAGCCTCCGCCGCCCGGTTCAAGTCCAGGACGTCCGGTTCCGCCTGCAGGAGGGCCTCGATGAGAGCGGCATCCGTGCGCTCCGCATCGAGTTGAGCCTCTGCCGCCCGGTTCAAGTCCTGGACGTCCGGTTCCGCCTGCAGGAGGGCCTCTACGGTAGCGGCATCCGCGCGCTCCGCCTCAAGTTGAGCCTCCGCCGCCCGGTTCACATCCACGACATCCGGTTCTGCCTGCAGGAGAGCCTCGATGGCAGCGGCATGCACACGCTCCGTGTCGAGTTGAGCCTCTGCCTCCGGGTCCTCCATTAGTATCGCCAGGTTGAACCGCTGGTCAGCCTGCACCATGGAGCACTCGGACGCCGGCACGAAGTCGACGTCCATCGTCTCATACACATCGGGGGCCTTTTGTGCCGTGACCTCTGCCATGAACATTAAATCGGCTTCCTCCTCCTCATAGCTTGGCTCTAGAGAACTCGGGGATTGGCCCGCCGCAAAGCGAGCTTGGGAACGGAGGTCTCTGGCGCCGACCGCCGCCGCGATTTCTGTGCGGCGCTCCGGCGTTAGCATCTTGTAGTATGTGATCTTGCGGCGGACCATGGCTTTCCGGCGAACTAGGGGACGCTTGATGCAGGCTAGGCAATCGGAAGGTGGGGGAAGGGCTGGAGATTAGGTGTGGTTTTAGGGCAGTGGCTGGCGTAGGCCGAGCAGCGAAGGTTTTGGTGTGAATAGTGGTTCCGGTGACGACCGGTCAATCGGTTTTGACTGTACATCGCTCTTGTCGCGTTCGCGTTGCAGCCCGGCAAGCTGGACCCTCCAGGTCGCTCACCGAATGGAACGCACTTCGTCTTGCGTTTTCGCTCGCTTGTGGCACCGCAGTTGAGAGCAATCCGACGTCCCTCCCCCTCCCCCGCCCGCGTCATTTTATGCCTAGTAAATAAAAAACAGAGGGAGTATACTACGGATGAGGATCCCCTGACGTGGCCGAACCCATTGAGTAACTGACATGTGGGGCCTAGCAAGCATGGGGTCCGCCAGTAAGTGACCGAAAGGGAGGGTAAGGCAGGGATACGTATGTGAAAGGAGCTTCCAATGATATAATTTTCACATTATACATCTCATGTACTATTAATCTTGTCAATAGTCAAATGCGGTTTTGAAAAACACATTAGAGCATGGTTAATAATATAGCCAGTCGATGGCTATAAGGAACTGCCATGTCATCTATAGCCATCATCTATTATATGCACTCATACAGTAGTGTGGGCTATAAGGTTGGCTATTTCCCGGAAAAAAAATTATAAGGTTGGCTATTGTATTATTACTTTTTTCCATCTCCTCTCCATCTCTTTCTTCATATTTATTGTACGTATTTAACTAGGAATGCGTATATAGCTAGGCTCTTGCATGAGAGCTCACTCCCCTTAGTTTTTCACATCTCTCTCCTCCACATAGGCCCTTTATAAATGGAAGGAGGGAGTACAACTATGAGCACTGCATACTCTAGTACAGATGTTGTCAGTACTCCACTATTAATATTGGACAGGGATCTTAAAAAAAGTTAATATTGGACTCGCTATACATGGCGAAATCCTAGTAGGAAGAGCATCCGCGAGAACAAGCACATTCACGTGGTTGAAAACAAATTGGAAACCATCTCGAGTACAAATCTAGGAGTACGTACGAATCTAAAATATTGATTGGGCGTTGTTGAATATTGATACTTTTTTTTATCAAAGTAGAGATACTTTGACTACACATAAAACTTATATGTATACTAGAAAGGATAGGAGGGAGTATATTATACGTTCAAAAACGAAGCAAACATTGAATACCCTTTATATATGATTTGCGGATGCTATGATCACCGGTACAAAATTTTGAATCCGCCTTAGGTATCACACAGGCCCCCACTCGTTCTCTCTCGATTTCATCTCGGGGTTCGGAGATCGATTGAAAGAGGACTAGGGTGGGTACAATACGTTCGTTTCGCTTATGAACGTACAATATACTCCCTCTGATCCCCAGAGACCCCCCCCCCGCGGGTCATTTATATCATAGAAACAGACCAAACCTTTATGTGCTTGCACGACACACAATTGATCTCCGAACACCAATCGATCTCGTCAACATGTGTCGGGGCATGAACTGAATGGGATATCAAAACTAAGACGCGAAGCGACACGTAGTGGAGGCAAAGTGAAACTTCAAACGAACCGTTTGTTTGTATGCATGTCGGACAAATTACAAATAAACATTGGAAATACAAGCATGGTTTAGGCCCACATGCGAATGATACTCGGCGGAATGTTCAAATGAGGCATGCGGGAGGATGGACTCGACCGGAGGGCGACATGATCGATGGAGAAGAGGGTTGGAGAGGAATGAGAAATAAGCAAACGCCACATGATTATACTTGAACGGCTCAAATAAACAATAAGTTGTCTCACTTGGCCTACATAGTGAAAGGCCTAACGCGCAACGCGGAGCACTGACGCTCGAATATGGCCGGTAAAACAGGGAAACCGACATGTGGGGCACACCTGCCGGGACGACGTAGTGCAAACTAGTCCAATGGAGGAGCTAGCCCACGACCTCCTCGCCACTGGCAACCGTTCATGTGGGTCATGGGGGCCAACAACGTGGCGCAGATCTAGCACCGCCTCTGGACACGGCGACCGCGGTGAGCGACACGCTCATCGTCGCTTGACACGGTTGGTTTCAGTGTGCCGAGGGTGGCGTTAGTGCTGTGGCACGACCAACAGTATGTTTTGTTTATGCCCAAGGTTGCCCCATCAAAGCATTGGGTAGCCAAAATTTTGGTTGAGGTTTTGGTTGCCCATGATTTGGCCGACATCGGCAAGTAAAATGAACTAGATTTGGCTAGAATTCATTGGCATGCCAAAAAATGGCAACCATCCAAACAAAGAACAATCTTTGGGTCATGACCAAAATTTTGGTAAGGTGCACTTTGGCCACAGTCCAAACACACCCCAACACCCGCCTCGTCGAGGATGCACGGGGCACCGGGACGCGTCTGCGAAGTGGTGTAGCGCGGCCAACTGCATCGTCAGGACCTGAGACCATGCGGGGTCGTCTTGCTTTTTCAATGACATGCGTCGATCGCATGTGAGCAAAGGGCATCTCCAATGTTGCCACGACCGCAGCTGACTACCCTGGCACACCAAAAACCCTCGTCCCTCACGCCGTCGCACGGTGTGTTCCCAGCCGGCTCCAGCTGCCCGCATTCATGTCGTCCGTCCGTATGCCATCGTTAAGAGGCTCGGTGCCCGAGGAACCAACTCCGGCGACTTAATGACGCACCAAGACGCTTGGCCTCACCGGAATGCGCTACTTAAAGCGGCAACGCCTAGCTAACCTCCACACCATAGCGCACCGTCCTCCCACCTGGCACCACATCCGCCAGGACCGCAAGCGCGAACACTCTGCGGGAGTGAGCTTGTCTTCGGGGATGGAGCTCGAGGTCACCGCCCTCGCTCAAGTCGCCACACAAGCGATGGCCACGCTGGCGGTCGACGACGGGAGCACCATCAGCCATGCGTCCTACTTGCCACCGTCCAATGTTTGGCACCGCCGAGGTCGGGGACTCCTCCGAGGATGAGTAGGGCATGGGAGGCGGCAGGGCATGGTGTGCCAACTGGCCGGTCCGTCTCCCGTGTTCTACTTTTCCTCGCCGAAGACCGCACCTTCACTTCACGGGTCTTGAACCCCGCCCCCATACATGAAGATCGCAGATGGAGGACATCGGTCGCCGCCATAGAATAGGTTTAGGGTCGGGTTTCTTTTATTTTTCTATCCTATAAAAGTTCGAAATGTAATGAAAATCTGCCGTGTTTGCATTAATCTCGTCCGGTGTATATGAACTTTCACAATAATATAGTATATTGTAGGAGTACTAGCAAGATGCCCGTGCGTTGCACGGAAGATCAAGATCTTGTGGGAGAAAAGGATGAACGAGGGAAGGCCTTATCTGCAAATGCACATTCACGCATTTCACATTTTTCTACATCTACGGGAACCTACGAAAGGGTTAACATAAATTGCCTCTCTCTCTCTCCTCCCCTGATTTTTATGGTGGTGGGCCCCTCCCTCCCCCCAATCTACAATGAACAGCTCACATGTTTCACATTATGTTAATTGCGTAACTGGGACTATGTAGGTGTAGCATTACTCGTCCTAAAAAACACAACTAAGCCAACCTCCCAGCATATCGCGCGGGAAAAGACCCGGCCGCGCCGTTTTAGTCAGGATTACCGGATTACTAGTAGTAGTATCGATGGATCGCGCGAAGCAACAAGTTTTTTTTTGAGGGGGCGAAGCACCTAGTTTAAAAGAAAAAAAGGCGGTAAACTCACAGCACCCCTGTCGCAGTCGCATTGCACCCCACACACATTCGGTCCTGCACACGGCTCACGCAAACGGAATGCGCTTCGGCTTGCCTCTTCACTGACACGTGGGACTACACTTGAAGAAACCGACCATGCACCAAACTCCCCCCGCCCACCGCGAAAAAGTCCCCCCCCCACCCAAAAATTCCTCCCAAATCCTAGATTCAATCGCCCTTCGGCCAACTAGCCAATAATATTCCCCAAATGCCCCTCTCCCCCGTCCCCCTCAACTCCATTCGCTCCGCCAAAGCCGCCCTCCCCGCCACGCCGATACGTCGGCGCCGCGGTTCATCAAGGGGACGCACGGCAATCCTCTCGCTCCCACAGTACGCTCTCGTAGACTGCCGTCCTCTAGCCGCGCCGCCACCAATGGCGACGTTCTTGTGGAGGCGCACGGTGGTCAGAGCTGCCACCGCTGGCGACGTTCGTGTGGAGACGCACGGCGGTCAGCTTCTCCCACGGTACACGCATTCTAGGCTAAGGCCCCGTGCATGTCGGTGTAGTGCTGAATGTTAGCTGATAGACGCTGTTAATCTCACTGTTTGCCGAAGTAGTTTACAGTCAATATGCTCTACGTAAGAAGCTTCCTTGCCCTGTTCTGCACTCAATCTGCTTAGCTGAGATGGCATGCCAAGGCCGATTAGTTGCTAAAATATCCTGCCATATATTTATTGTGACGTAGATTGCCATGGTCTAGTAGCCAATCTGTTAGGTGAAATAGCTCTACACCGTTTTATACTCGATCTTTGTTGCTACGATGGCCTTCGATAGTTCGATGGCTGTGTGCTCGGCCTCATTGACTGCTGAAATAGCCTGCCATAATTTAGCACTCAAATCTGTTTGCTGAATTAGCTTTACATATATTTCATTACTTAGATCTGCTCGTCCAAATATCTTGCCATAGCTTTAGACATCGACCTAGGTATTTTCTTCTGGACTTCATAAAAAAGCATATATGTTTTTCCTGTAATATCTAGTAGAAGAACTAATTTGTATGTCTAACAGATGGACAGGACTTGGATAACTTCTGCTCGAAGATTCTCCACTGCATATGTCGAGGGGGTTGAAAACTTCATGAACTTTATCAGAGCTGAGTACGATGGTCCGAAATCAGATGTGCTCTGCCCGTGTAGCAGTTGTATGAATTCAGTTACAAGACCCCAGTCAATTGTGCAAAATCATCTACACTTGTATGGGATTTTGGTCACATATACTAGGTGGGTTCATCATTGTGAAGCTGTGAACGTCAATGTTATTGACTACGTGGAAGCAGCAGATCACCATCTTGATCTGCCTGATGCTCAAGTGGAAGAAGAGGAGGAGGAGGTGGTGGCGGAGCCAGTGAGTTTGACCAACATTGAAACAATGCTACAAAATGCTCGTGCATTCCATGAACTTTCACCTGCGGAAGAAAAACAATGGGCCCGCATGTTGGAACAATGCAACGTGGCTGTCACCCTAGGAAATAATTTGTCAGTATTCTCAGCTATGGTCACCTTTCTTCAGGTGAAGACATCTGAGCGGATGACCAACAAATCATTTGATGCGATGTTGGCTGCTTTCCGCAAAGCTTTCCTAGATGCGTCTGAGCGGCCACACACCTACAGTAAAATGAAGAATTTCCTTCGTGCAGCTGGAATTGGATAGATATAATCCATGTTTGTAAGAATAATTGTGTTCTGTTCTGGAAGGATTATGCCAACTTAAGTGAAAGAACGAAATGCAAATCATCAAGATGGAAAGATGGCAATGCTGTGAAGAGGATTCCTCATAATGTTCTGAGGCATTTTCCAATTACACCAAGATTGTAGAGGTTGTTTCATGATGCTGAAACAAGCGAGGATGTACTATGGCATTCTAGGAACCAGGAGTACAGAGATCAGAATGTAATGAGCCATCCATCACATGGTAGTGAGTGGAAAAGCTTCAATCAGAAGCACGAAAAGTTTGCTGCTGACCCAAGAAACATTAGAATTGGCTTAGCTTCAGATGGATTTAACCCATTTGGCCACCAGAGCGCCAGATATAGCATGTGGCCAGTGCTTGTTATCCCTTACAACATGCCTCCAAATGTCTGCACCAAAGAATCAAACTACATGATGGCCTTGCTCATCCCAGGTCCAAAAAGTCCTGGAAAGGATTTTGATTTGTTCATGGAGCCTCTTGTGGAGGAACTTCAATAGCTATGGAGGGGTGTTCTCACTCGAGACCTATATAGCAGCCCACCAGCTGATTTCTTTCTGTGTGCTATTATAATTTGGTGCATCCATGATTATCCGGCTTTGGGCACTATGTTAGGGCGAACGACACATGGTTACAATGCATGTGTTCGCTGTGACAGGAATCCGCTGTCAGATGCAATACTTAGCAAGATCTGTTACATTGGACACCGCCGTTTCCTTGCCAAGGACAAGCCGCATCCTAGAAAATACCAAAGCCATGTGTTCAATGCAAAGCATGAAAACCGTGATGTGCCAAAGAGGCTCACCACCGATGAGTTGCAAGTGGAATTAGAGAAGGTCAGGGATATTACACCAGGAAACCATTCTGATAATGGTAGCGGGAAAAGGAAGCGTGGCAGGGCAGAAGAGAGATTATTGTTTACCTGTAGGTCCACTTTGTGGGACTTGGAGTATTGGAAAGATTTGGATCTGCGGCATAATCTTGATGTGATGCACATCGAGAAAAATATATGTGACAACATTATCGGCACACTTCTTAATATTGAAGGCAAGACGAAAGATACCTTAAAATCTAGGATTGATTTGACACACTTGGGTATCAGACAGGATTTGCAGGTGCAAGATGAAGGTAAACCACGGGATATGGCACCAGCTGTGTACATCTTGGACAAGGTAAAAAGAAAAGAATTCTGCAAGGTCCTGTCACGTGTGAGATTCCCACATGGATTTGCTTCCAACCCTGAAAGGAGAGTCAGTGCAGATGGAAACAAGGTACAAGGGTTGAAAACTCATGACTGCCACGTCCTACTTCAAAGGGTTTTACCTGTTATGCTTAGAGGATTGGGCCGCCCTGACTTCTACAGAGCAGTTGCAGAGTTGGGACAATTCTTCAGTGAACTCTGTAGTAGAAATATCAGGATAGATGCTTTGGAGCGTCTTAGAGACAAGATACCAACTATCCTATGCGACCTTGAGAAGATATATCCTCCAGCCTTCCTTGATGTCATGGTGCATTTGGCTGTTCATCTACCTGATGAGGCACTACTTAGAGGTCCAGTACAGTATGGCTGGATGTACCCTATTGAAAGGCGGCTAGGCACTTTCAAGGGCTATGTTAGGAACAGAGCTAGACCTGAGGGTTCCATTGTAGAGGCCTACATTTCTACAGAAGCGGTGACATTCTGCTCAAAATACATTGAAACAGCTGATCAGCTTAGCAAGGACGTGGATGAAGACAATCCTGGGCTCAATGTTTCGATTATTCTGTTCGAGTTACAGGGAAGAGTCGACAAGAGGACAAACCTAAAGATTTGGAAAAAATGGTTTGGTATGTGTTGAATAACTGTCCTGAGATACTACCTTATATCAAGTAAGTGCTAAGTACTGCAGCTTATACATCATAATCTACTGAACTTGCAGCACATTCTTATATATTTAGATGTTTGACGCGATCACTATGTTGTGTAGCATCTACAAAAAGGAGTTACTGCCGCAAAATCCAAGAAACATTGACAAACTGGTTATGGCAGGATTTGCGAAATGGTTCAAGAGCCATGTAAGCTTTTGAATTGCACTGTCAGTTTTTTTAATATATTGAGTACATAAGATGATCAGCTTGTCTATTTTCTAACCATAGGTTAAGAAGATGCGGGAGGATGGGCAGGAAATTGATGATGCCCTTTACTCACTAGCAATGGGTCCTGATACTCGGGTAAGACATTATGAATCTTGCGTTGTTGGAGATGTGCGCTACAACACCCTTGCACGAGACAAAGGCAGGAAGACACAAAATAGTGCCATCATGAGCACGGATACGTATGACAAAGAGACAACTGAAATGTATGCTAACATTACAGACATTGTTCAGTTGCAGTATATCTCCAGTTTCGAGGATCATCGGTGTGTGGTTCTGTTGTGCTGTCGTTGGTATAACCTGTTTGCCAGGATCGCAAAACCCAGAGCTGATGATTATTTCAAATCCATCAATGTCAAGGCGGTGTACCAGACCAACGAGCCTTTTATTTTGGCACATCAACCAACACATATATTTTTCTTGGAAGACACATTTGCACGTAGCACTACTAGGAAAAGGCTAATTAGTGGCGCACCTGTTTGAGCAGAGGAATTCGTTTGCACGTAGCGACAACAAGACGATGCTTACACTGCTCCTGATGTACAAGATAACACAGATGTTCTTAATATCTTTGAGAACCATCACGTCATTGACGCCGCCGAAAAGATTGCCTGTCATGCTGTGGACATACAAGAGTTGATCAAGAAGAAGCCAACGTTCGAGGACGTTGAGGACGAAGAAGAAGATGACACCGAGGGGAATTACGATTCAGACTGATACACATGGCGAAGATGTTGACGCTGCTGCTGCGGGTGATGACTACATTGCTTTTGTCGTATTTGCCTGTCAGAAGACGTTTTTTGTCTACTATGTGAAATTGTGTTTGCGATGACAACTGAAACCTGATGAACATGTTGTTTAGTATTTTCCTATGAGAACATCACTTGTTATGTATGCTGATTTGTGTTTGGTGATTGTATGACGACTAAAATATGATGACATTGTTGTTTAGTTGTACTCATATTTGGGTGTGAAACTTGAATTTGATGACATAGTTTGCTGTTGGACTGCAATTTGCTCGACGTCTTCGAATGAGAACAAAGCTGACCCGACAGGTCCTCTGCTAATTTATTTATTTATTACCAAAAGGGCCTCTGCTATTTATTTATTTATGAGTAAAAGGGGATACCCCCTGATTTCCGTTAATAGAAATCATTAGATGTTCACAACACTACGCCCAGCCTTCTACACAGGTTTCATTCATTACTAGTTTCAGCAAAGTGCTCATGTCATAGCCATTGAATACATCACGAGTGCTACATACACTGCAAATAAAGAGACAATCATCCTACAGAGCACATCGATTTTGCCCATTATCTTCACAAGCTCTTTCATCTCCTCATTGTTGTCAAGGCTGTTCAGCAGCTGTTGCTTGGCCATGATCAGAGGAACTGCATCTTTAACCTTCTGCTCTGCATCTTCCTCTTCTGACGTTCCTCCAGTTACTTGTCCAACACCCCAACCTGCTGGTATTGGGATTCGTCGTCTAACCAAATAATCAGCGTAGTTGCACTCCCCCACGTCAGCAACTTCCCAGAAATACAAATCACACGAATCTTCCCTTTTCTGCACGAATCAAATTGGAAGATCATCAACCAAACTATTAAAAAAATCAGTAACTGAAAGCAGCAGAACAACACTTAAACATATTATTACCCCATGATTCGAGCATTTGTAGAAGACCCGGCCAGAGGATTGTGGTTGAGACGGGACGGATGACTTTGCGTGATTTGCAGCAGTGGCACCACACCAACGGCAGCGGGTTGCGATGAGCAACCGGCTGCGGTGCGCGTGCCAGCGGGGGTGTGATGAGACCCATAGGCGATGGTATGGGTGGCGACTTGGCGCATATTTGGTTGTTGCCTGCTGAAGAGCAGGTGGACGAGCAACCGGCGGACATGGTTGCTGCGGCCAGAGCTTCTGATGCTAGGCAGAGTAAGTAGAGAAGAAGAGAAGCGAACGTTGGATATGTCAGTTTCATTACTTGCAGAGTAGCATAGCACCATATATAGTCATAGTCTAGGTTTGGATTCAAACCAGCTACAGGAGCACGTCTCTCTTTTTTCTAAAACTCAGCAACGTCTCTTTACTGGTACACTAGCTTGTTCTGTACGCCTTCTCAAGTCTTTGATTCCTCCACCTGACATCTGGGACCCACCGGAAGGGCCTCTGTATTTCGTGAAAAAAACGTGCCCCCCCGCTGACAGGTCGGACCCACCAGCTATTTTCGCACGCAAGGAACTGCCTCCTTATTACGCACAAAAAATGAATACTCCCCCTGCCAGCTGGAACCCAGCATCATGGGAGGCTAACTTGTGGGCCTACCAAGCTGACGGGGACGAAGGGCTTTGTCAACTTAGTGAATATGAATGATTCTAGCTCCAGTTACCGTACGATGTTCATCCAACGGCAGTAGTGCTTTTTCAACCTCTGGTCTTCTTGCTCCAGCCGCCCAAACCAGCGTCGGTCGTGCCGCGTGCTCCTGCCTCCCGTGGCCGGTTGTGATGCCGCAGAGGCCCCACCGCCCCCTACTACTCCCACCGCTGGCCTGGGCATACCTCTACTCACCCACACCCCTTGTTATTCTGCGGCGACGGCAGCCTCACACCATAGCCGAACCAGTGCACCCTCGTACTCCTCTCCGCGTGGGCATCCACTGCCGCGTCTTCCCCGGCTCTGTGTCGTCCCCTTCCTAGGCCTCGCCGTCGTCCACCTTCTTGGTGCTCTCGGCGCGGCGTGGTCAATGTGGTCAATGACCGACTTCCATCGGAAGAGTACTGTACATGGAGAGGCTGACAGCTGGGTCCACGGCCATAGTCCAGTTTTTTTGTGATTTGCCAAGTAAGTCGCTTTGTCAGGCCTGTTGGCTGCAAATCTTTCAAGACGAGGAGAGCTTCATTCAGCTGGCTGAGAAAATGGCCTATCAGTAATGACAAATGGGCTGTACATTTTTAAAACACATCGAACCGGCAATTAGTTTCAAATTTCTTTTTTTTTCATTTTGAGATTTTAAATTGCATTGATTTTTATGCGTGGACAATTTGTTGGATTTTATATTGATATACACTTATTTTTAAAATCAGTTTGAATGTGACTCGAAATTTCGGAATTAAAAATAGTTCGGACCGCACCGAAATATGCAAAATTTCGTATAATTTTTTAACCGTGGCCACAATATGTGCTGTAATGCTAACAAAACGAATATGGTTTCCAAAAAAACCTTAAGAATTAGCAAATGGGCTGTAAATTATTAGAAATAATGGTAGATGGGTTGTATGATGTTTTCCACAGATTTGAGGCTTTCATAAAAAAAAGGTTGACGCACAAGCAGTGACTGTTGGATGTCCATCCAACGGCCGTCGTGCTTCTTCAATCTCTGCTGTCCCTGCTCCAGCCACTCAAACAAGCGCCAATAGGACTGCTTGCTCTCTCCTCCCCGCGGCCGGCTGTGCTGCCGTGCAGGCCTCACCGCCCCACCGTACTCCCATCGCTGGCCTAGCCATCCCTCTACTCACCCACACCTGCTGTTATTCTCCGGCGACGGCAGACGAACCAGTAAACCCTCGTACAATCGTACTCCCCTCCGCATGGGAAACAACTACCGAGTCTTCCCTGCCTCCGTGTCGTTCCCTTCCTAGGCCTCGCCGTCGTCCACCGCCCTGGTGCTCTCGGCACGGCCTGGTCAACGTGGTCAACGACCGACATGCATCTGAAGTGGACTGTACGTGGAGAGGCTGACAGCTAGGTCCACGGCCGCAGCTGGGTCCACGGCCACAGCCCAGTTTTTTTGTGATTTGCCAAGTAAGTCGCTTTGTCAGGCCTGTTGGCTGCAAATCTTTCAAGACGAGGAGAGCTTCATTCGGCTGGCTGAGAAAATGGCCTATCAGTAATGACAAATGGGCTGTACATTTTTAAAACACATCAAACCGGCAATTAGTTTCAAATTTCTTTTTTTCATTTCAAGATTTTAAATTGCATTGATTTTTATGCGTGGACAATTTGTTGGATTTTATATTGATATACATTTATTTTAAAAATCAGTTTGAATGTGACTCAAAATTTCGGGATTAAAAACAGTTCGGACAGCACCGAAATATGCAAATTTTCATATAATTTTTTTACCGTGGCCACAATATGTGCTGTAATGCTAACAAAAAGAATATGGGCTCCAAAAAACCATAAGAATTAGCAAATGGGCTGTAAATTATTAGAAATAATGGCAGATGGGTTGTATGATGTTTTCCATAGATTTGAGGCTTTCCTAAAAAAAGGTTGACACACAAGCAGTGACTGTTGGATGTCCATCCAACGGCCGTCATGCTTCTTCAATCTCTGCTCTTCCTGCTCCAGCCACTCAAACAAGCGCCAACAGGACTGCCTGCACTCTCCTCCCCGCGGCCGGCTGTGCTGCTGTGCAGGCCTCACCGCCCCACCGTACTCCCATCGCTGGCCTGGCCATCCCTCTACTCATCCACATGTGCTGTTATTCTCCGGCGACGGCAGACGAACCAGTAAACCCTCATACAGTCGTACTCCCCTCCGCATGGGAAACAATTACCGAGTCTTCCCTGCCTCCGTGTCATTCCCTTTCTAGGCCTCGCCGTCGTCCACATCCCCGGTGCTCTCGGCGCGGCCTGGTCAACGTGGTCAACGACCGACATGCATCTGAAGTGGACTGTACGTGGAGAGGCTGACAGCTGGGTCCACGGCCGCACGCAAGGAAATGCCTCCTTTATTATGCGCAAAATAATGATTCCTCCACCTGACTTCTGGGACCCACCGAAAGGGCCTCTGTATTTCGTGAAAAAAACATTACCGCCGCTGACAGCTCGGACCCACCAGCTATATCTTTGCACGCAAGGAAGTGCCTCCTTATTACGCACAAAAAAATGAATACTCCCCCTGCTAGCTAGGACCCAGTATAGTGGGAGGCTGACTTGTGGGCCTACTAAGTTGACGGGGATGGAGGGCTTTCTCAACTTAGTCAATATGCACGATTATAGCTCTAGTGACCGTACGATGTCCATCCAACGGCCGTAGTGCTTCTTCAACCTCTGGTCTTCTTGATCCAGCCGCCCAAAGCAGCGCCGGTCGTGTCGCATGCTCCTGCCTCCCATGGCCGGCTATGCTGCCACGGAGGCCTCACCGCCCGCTACTATTCGCACCACTGGCCAGGCCCTGCGGCGACAGCAACCTCACACCGCAGCCGAACCAATGAACCCTCGTACTCCTCTCCGCGCGGGCTTCCACTGCCGCGTCTTCCCCGACTCCGCGTCGTCCCCTTCCTAGGCCTCGCCGTCGTCCGCCGCCCTGGTGCTCTCGGTGCGTCGTGGTCAACGTGGTCAAGGAATGACTTCCATCGGAAGAGTACTGTACGTGGAGAGGCTGACAGCCGGGTCCACGGTAGCCGCAAGGAAGTGCCTCCTTATTACGCGGAAAATAATTATTCCTCCACCTGACAGCAGGGACCCATCGGACGGGCCACCGTATTTGGCAAAAAAAACGTTTCCCCCTGACTGCTGGGACCCATCGGACGGGCCACTGTATTTCACGAAAAAACGTTCCCCCCGCTGTCAGCAAGGACCCACCAGAAGTGCCTCCATATTACGCACACAAAAATGAATACTCCCCCTACTAGTTGGGACCCACTTTGGTGGGTGGCTGACTTGTGGGCCTACTAATTTGACGGGGATGGAGTGCTTTGTCAACTTAGTCAATATGAACAATTCTAGCTCCAGTGACCGTACGATGTACATTCAACGGCCGTAGTGCTTCTTCAACCTCTGGTCTTCTGGCTCCAGCCGCCCAAAGCAGCGCCGGTCGTGTCGCATGCTCCTGCCTCCCGTGGCCGGCTATGCTGCCGCGGAGGCCTCACCGCCCCATACTATTCCCACTGCTCACCAGGCCCTGCGGCGATGGTAGCCTCACACCGCAGCGAACCAGTGAACCCACGTATTCCACTCCGCGCGGGCTTCCACTGCCGCGTCTTCCCCGGCACCGCGTCATCCCCTTCCTAGGCCTCGCCGTCGTCCACCGCCCTGGTGCTCTCAGCGCGGCGTGGTCAACGTGGTCAAGGAATGACTTCCATCGAAAGAGTACAGTATGTCGAGAGGCTGACAGCTGCGTCCACGGCCGCAGCAAGGAAGTGCCTCCTTATTACGCGTAAACTATTATTCCTCCACCTGACAGCGGGGACCCACCGGACGGGCCACTGTATTTCGCAAAAAAAAATGTTTCCCCCTGACTGGGACCCACCAGCTACATCTTCGCACGCAAGGGAGTGCGTCCGGGCAAAAAAACAATTCGCCCCCTGACTGCTGGGACCCACCAGCTACATCTTCGCACCCAAGGAAGTGCCTGACAGTCGGGACCCACCTGGTCGAAGCGTACGTAGCGTTGTCATTCTTGTCGCGAACGTGTACGTACATACCGATCGATGTAGAGGCACAAACGTGTCGTAGTAGAGGCGCGCACGTAGCATGTACACGTATGTACAACGGCCAGGGTGCAAGAAAGTAAATACAGCCACGTACGTACATATGGGCGGGGTCTCGAACGCCTACTCGCGCGTACGTACGGCCAGAGCTCGTGTACATGGCTGGGTCGGAACGGAGAAATAGCGTTGTCGTCGTGTTCATGGGGAGCCAACCGGCTGGGTCGGAACGGAATGCGTCGTCGTGTTCATCGAGAGGGCTTGGATGGAACAACCGATGGAAACGAGGCCTGGCGTACTGCAGAACGGAGGAAACGGCCTTGTGTTGGACTGGCCACGTTCGAAACGGTAACCTGTTCATCGGGAGGGGTTTGGCGTATCGCAAAACGGAGGAAACGGACCTCCTACGGTCGAAACGGGGGTCCTGTTGATCGGGAGGGGTGTGGCGTACCGCAAAACGGAGGAAACGGGCTTGTGTTGGAGTGCTACAGTCGAAACGGGGGTCCTGTTCATCGGGAGGGGTGTGGCGTACTGCAAAATGGGACTCCACGGGATACTGTTTATCTCCACCATCGACCCCCTCCAGCCTCCACGGGCTACTGTTCATCCACCGTTGACCTCCTCCAGCCTCCACCTGCGACTGTTCATCCATGGGCTCCGGTTCATCCAGCCTCCACCGCGCGCTACTCCACCGGCTACTATTCAACCAGCCCTCTCCACGGGCTCCTGTTCAACCACCGCTCCATGGGCTACTGTTCATCCAGCCCTCCACCGTCTACTGTTCATCCTGCCCTCCACGGGGTGGTCCTGTGCATCCAGCCCTCCACGGGGTCCTATTCATCCAGCCCCAACCGGCACGATCGGTCGGTGTCCCGTTCATCCAGAGGCAGCACCACGGGGTCCTGTTCATCCACCCCCACCGGGAACTGTTCATCCAAACCCCCCCAGCAATGCTCACTGTTCATCTAGAGGCAGCATCGATCGGCTTCAGTTAGCAGGAGTAGCGAAGGAATTGCTCGATCGGGTTCAGTTAACAGCCATCGATCGATCGCTCGGGTTCAGTAACGCGTAGCATGCCGTGCAATCGCTCGGGTTCAGTTAGAGCCCAACGCCTCGCTCGGGTTCAGTTAGAGCCCAACGCCTCGCACCCACGCGCGTGCGTGTACGAGAGAAACGCGCATCGCTTGGCCCCGACCACCCACCCTAACCGGGAACACCTCGATATTTTCCTTGCCCTCGCTTCTACCATGGTTTTTTCCGTCATGGACGGCCCAAAGAATGTCATGCAGCTACGTCTACGGCCCGCCTAGGACGAAAAGCCCATTTCCTGTCATGGTTTTTTGTCATAGAAGTAGGACCCCACCACATCTATGATGATACCGGGTCTTGTCACAATTATCGTCACAGAAGTGTCATAACTATGACAGAAAAATAAATTGTTCGGCCCAAATGTCACGGATGTGTCTTTTTTTTGTAGTGACACCTCGGTCATATCATCGTAGTGCTTAGGCGAAGCCCTGCGCCGGTAACTTAATCATCACTGTCACCACACCGTCGTGCTGACGAAACTCTCCCTCGGCCTCAACTGGATCAAGAGTTCGAGGGAGGTCACTGAGCTGAACGTGTGCTGATCTCGGAGGTGACGTGCATTCGGTACTTGGATCCGTTGGATCACGACTACATCAACTGCGTTACTAAATGCTTCCGCTTTCGGTCTATGAGGGTATGTAGACACACTCTTCCCGCTTGTTGCTATGCTTCTCCTAGATAGATCTTGCGTGATCGTAGGCAAAAAATTTGAAATAATGCGTTCCCCAATAGCAAGATCTTCTACTGCTGCTGGAAGGGGTGCAAGAAGGTTCAGCCCTCCAAGAAGTTATGCAGAAGCTTCAAGTAGCCAGCCAGCAGAAAATAGGCCAAAGAGGACAAAATACATGAGCAAGAGGATGGAGGGGTACTTCTATGCCAGTGGGAACTACTGAAAGTTCACCTTTGAAGTGTGTATCCAAGTGCATATGTGCTAAATCAGGCATTACATCACTTTATGTATGACATTATGAAGTTGAACCTATGTATGACACTAAGAACTACTGATGTAATGCTATGTTAGTCTTATCTATGGCACATCGTGAACTATCTATGTTTCTTCACTGTCAAGTTATCTATGTTTATTTCCAGCTATTAAAATTCTATGCAAAATAGGTACTGTGCAAAGCAGGTTATGTGCAAAATTCTGTGCAAAATAAATTCTGTACATATTCTGTGCGTATTTATCTCAATTGTTAAACATATTCTATGCAAAATAGGTTCTGTGCAAAGTAAATTCTGTGCAAAATATGTTCTGTACATATTCTGTGCATAATTATCTGAATTTTCAAACATATTCTGTGCGAAATCATCAGGAACTATTATAGCACAACTACCACAACCATTTGATTTGATACAAACATAATACATTCATAACTTGGACATTGATCCAAAGATGCAATGATAATAACAAATAAGCCATCAAATCCATGCCATTACATATTTAAGTCTTGGGAGTACATAACACAAGTCTTGGAGGTAAACTGAATAATTCACTACAAGTTAAAGCATCACAGCTTATTAAGTGCAAAAGAGCACAATCATAGCAACTGCAGTGCTACCCTAAACCACACCACAATACATACTTAAAAATCATCACATATCTCCTTCAACTTCTTGATCTTGTCCTCGTACCCATGTTTCTGTTTGATCGGATCTGCAATCATATACTCAAGTTTTTTCTTCTCTTGCTTCAGTTGGTCCCTCTCTGTCACAACTTGGTCTCTCTATAGCACAAGCTGGTCCCTCTCTTTCTCTACCTTTGCCCTAAGTAGCTAATGTAGATTGGTACAACCATGGTCTGCCAACTTCTTCTTCTCCATCTCCTCTTTGAGATCACTTAGAGGCAACCTAGCATTGCCCAACTGTGTGATAGCCTCCTCCTTGTCAGCAACCAATTTAGCAAAGTCTAGTTTGAAAAACCTCAGATCTTCCTCCATCTTCCTCTTTTCTCCAACTACTTTTAAATTTTGTTTAGCAAGCTGAACATTGCCTCTCAGCCTGTCCTTGTTTTCTTTGTAATACATGCTCCACAATTCCATTAGGCTGAACTGCATAGCCACTGACCACTCAGGGTCTATCCACTCTAGATAGTTGCACTTTAGTTCTGCCTACAATTAAATATATATGTTCTCAATAAGAAATTGTATGAAATGTGCACAAATTATATAATACTAATGAAATTGTGGGCACAGGCTAATTAGCTTACATTAGCTTATATTCTATGCATAAATTGGGGGCTAAAACAAATATTAGAACATAAATTAATACAGATATTCTCAATAAGAAATTGTATGCATAGATTCTGGGCAAAAACAATTATAACAACATATATAAATATTTTTTCCTCAATAAGATTGTAGATGTATAAATTGTGGGCAAGCACAAAGATTTATTACACCAACTGAAGCAAGAGAAGATTGGAGTACTGAAGCAATTCATATTTGAGCAACTATCCAGGAACAAATTTTTCATACACAAAATTGGAGTACTCACAAGTGAATGGAGCATAAGCTAACTAAGCAAATCTATTTACACTACTAAGCAACATAGCTTCTCGTCAGCACATGCAAGAAAACGGCTGCCCGTGTCCACGGATTCAAATGCAACTAGCCTGACGCAAGGTTCTGGATGAGACAACGAGAAGACAGATCGTGAGCAATGCCACTCCATTCATAGCAAGGGATAGTCCTAGGAAGCTAACCAGCACGCAAATTGCACAAATCAGCGACCTGGTAAAAAATCCCCAAATGATGAACCCTAACCCTAACCCTCGACGGGGTAGGCGAACATGCATACCTGGCTAGTGACTTCTTCGCTGTCCGAAGAAGAGCTGGAGGACTGGTCACTCCAAGAAACCATGGCGGAGCGGCGAACGGCGGCGAGTCAACAGTGGCGGCACTGGTGGCGGTCGCAGTCGATAGAGAGGAGAGCGAGCGGGATGAACTGGTTGGTCTGGTCCAAACACCAACCGGTGCGGGCCACTCATACGGGCGCGCGGAAACGGCCGTCTAACGGCGTCCGTCAACTCGCACCACGTCCGCCCGACAGGCGGGACCCACCTGTGGATTCACTGTTTTCTGGGCTAAAACGCAGCGTCAGTGCTCCGCGTTACAGATTAGCCCCATTGTTGGTGGTTTTTTGTGTCGTGCCTCAAATGTGGTACTAATCTGTTACCCTAGCCCCAAGTTTTTTTAGAATAATAGGCGGGCCAATGCCCCCAGGTTCCATTATTAATAACGAAACCAGAGTTCATGTAACAGCAGCTTGCAAACGCAAGTTCAGTAAAGCAAAAGTAAGAGAAGGTGCACATTATTATAGTCCGGACCAGCAAACTAAGCTATTAAAGTGGGCAGCCAGACTCAGGCTGGGATCCCCAGTGCAGCGCAATTGTCTTGCTTGTTTTCCTCCAGCGGTTGCGAGATCTTCATCTTCCACACACCAGCGGGTGCAACTCCGGGGCACCTGATCTTCTTTGCTGGCTGGGCAGGGGAGCCCAGGAGGTCCAGGGGAGTCACAGGACTCAGCAGCGTATGCTTGCAGGTGAAGCTGCCTGGGCTCCTGGGCAGGGATGACTGCATAGCGTCAGAAGGCGGGTTTGACATTACCCCCAGGTTCAGCTTGGTGAGAAGTACTTGACTGAAAACACCTTCAGTGTTTTTGTCAAGCTCAACTACCCACTGTGATCTGGAAGGGGGTGTTCAGGACCAGGGTAACCCTGGTCATGAATTCCTCCATCTTCACGCGAGCAGCGTCCTTGAGAAGAATCAGCCATCTCCTTAAGAGCCCCATCATCAAGTTCCAGATCTGTTCAAATCAATCCACATTACATTTCTAAAAATGCAGGAGTTTCTATGTTTCCATATAGCCCATAATACACTAGCACAAATAGCATTTAGAGCAGTGTGTTTCTTATTGGCTATCCAAAATCTAGCAATAGAAAGGTAATCAACCCCCAAAGAGCAGGAGAAGAAGTCTGAAACGGATTTCCATATTTGCTTAGCAACCACACATTCAAAAAAGAGGTGCTGTATAGACTCTCTCTCTCTCAGAGCAGTAGACACATTCATGCAATTTTTCAAAGCCTCTTTTAGAGAGGTTGTCTCTGGTCATTAGCTTATTATGAGAAAGAAGCCACAGAAAAACTTGGACTCTAGGGGGGATTTTAATAGACCAAACTGAAGGAATGTAAATAGGTTGAACACCTCTAAAGTTAATTATACTATACAAGGACCCAATGTGTACTCCCCTTTGGATTCATGTTGCCAAATCAGGGAGTCCTCACCTCCAGGGTATTCTGTACTAGTAATAATTTGTTCTAGGCAGTACCAACTCTCCATCATAGTAGGTGTAAAAATCCTTCTAAAGGTTAGGTTAATATTATTTTGGTCCCAGATCTTATCAAGAGTCTCACCATGCTGGTGGCAAATGACATAAAGGGGCCAAAACTGGACAGATAATGGTGAGGTACCAAACCAAATATCCTCCCAAAACCTCATCTTTCGCCCATTACCAACTACCCATCTAAATCCAAATTTCAGGGCCTTGGCTGCCCACATGATCCCTTGCCAGAATCTGGAGGAGCGCTGAGCATTACAAGCAAAGATGTTGGGGGAATTATGAAGCTATTTGGCATCTACCAGGGATCTCCCCATTTTTCCCTCATCCTTGATATATCTCTTAACCCAGATCCCCAGTAGGCAGAGGTTGACATCTCTATTGTTTGGCACTCCCAGACCCCCATGCCCTTTTTTCATACAAACCAAGTGCTAGTTGGCAAGATGTAATTTCCTATTTCCTTCAAAATCACTCCAAAGGCAGTGGGCCAGCTGGCTGTTGATCAGGTCCAGGGCCCACTTAGGGAATTTAAAGAAGGATAACAGATAGACAGGTACACTAGCAAGGCAGGTTATGATAAGTATAAGTCTGGCCGAATAGGAGAGTAATTTCCCTCTCCAGCCAGCCATTTTCTTGAGGATCTTGTCAATGAGAGGTTGGATATCCTCTCTCCTCAACTTATCATAGTGCAGGGGGATTCCTAGGTATTTGATGCGGAAAGCACCCACATTGCAGCCCATGATATTTGAAAAAAGTACAGTCTCCTCTGCTGTAAGACCTATTGGGATGATTTCACTCCTAGAGTAGTTAATTCTCATCCCAGAGACTTGTTCAAAGCAGGTTAAAACTTTCTTGAGATTCTCAGCTTTTCTCTCATCCTTTTCCATAAAAAGAATGGTGTCATCTGCATATTGCAGACAGACTACACCACTGGGAATCATATCAGAGCATAGTCCTTGGATAAGATCATTTCTCACTGCTTTAGCAAGCATTTTACTAAGAACATCTACCACTAAGTTGAACAAAAGGGGGAAATGGTGTCCCCTTGTCTAAGCCCTTTGCCAGTGGTGAAAAAATTACCCTCTACACACTACGCAAAAATACACTTCTGTGATGATACGTGTTTGTCACAGTAGGTCACGTTTTCTATCATGCATGTACATCCATGACAAATTTATGACAGAATCAAGATAGTCATACTTGTGCTATTTTCGAAGTGTTCCATGACATTACCAAAATTATCAACACGGAAGCGTCCACTTGCATGACGATAAATCGCGCGTCACAGAACTGCTTTCGTCAAGGGTGACCGACACGTGGCACCCACCGTAACGGAACGCCGTTAAGCTATCGGGTTCAGTTTTGGATCCGATAACCCGTTAACAGCCCCGACCAATGGGGATTTTCCATGTGTAAAATCATCATTGGCTAGAGGAAACACGTGTCGGCTCACCGTTGGGACAGATGTCATCCACTCATTGGACCCAAAGCGCCTATGATACGTCGACACGTGGCACGGCCCAACAGAGGCCCATTCCTGTGAAAAGGACGGCCCGTTTGACTTGGTCAAAAGGTGGCGGGCCGGCCCACGGCAAGCCTGTTAACGGTCTGTTCGCATATAGCCCATTTACAGCCCGCTAACCAAAGGCCCATTTACGGCCTATCCGAATTAGGCCTAGTAGTGTCATCTGGGCCGTCCAATATAATTCCAGCCTGTTTTAACTTCCGGCCCATGTATGGCCCATGACGTCTTTTGGCCCATATGAGGCCCTTATTACTCTCGGCCCATTAATGGCCCGTGATAAAACTGGCCCATAATGAATAGTGTATCACTTTATACCCATTAACGGCACGTGGTGAAACTGGGCCGTAATTAACAGTGTATCACTTTATACCCATTAACGGCCCATTATTCCGTTGGGCCGTTTCCAGCCCATGTTATCTTTCGGCCTTCTCGGGGCCCATTTATTCTTGGGCTCATTTCCACATTCGTTTACTTACGGCCCGTTACTGTCATGTTCTGCTTGTGGGCCAAATTCAGCCCGTGGTTACAGTCGGCCCGTTTGTGGCCCGTTAATACGTTCGGCCGTTTTCATGTAAAAAAACCCGTTGGGCTGTTTTCATAGAGTTATCAAATATGGCCTATTAACGGCCCGTTGTTGTCCACGAATAGTACAGCCCATGATTGGCGAAATGATGATACGCCCCGTAGAAGGCCCATGGATCCTACGGCCTGTAAAAGGCCCATGAATCATACGGCCCGTAGAAGGCCCATGGATCCTACGGCCCGTATAGAAGGCCAATGGATCCTATGGCCCGTAGAAGGCCCATGGATCATACAGGCCGTAGGAGGCCCATGGTTACAATAGTCTGTGTATTGCCATGATTATTTTGGCCTAGTTTCCAAAGATAGGTTATTGTGGCCACTAGAAAAACACAAAAAAAAGAACTGCAGTGACTACAAGCAAACAACTAAACAAGACAATAAGGAAATAAATAAGCAAGCAACTAACGCTAGCCTATTACCGCTATTACACATATTACATCCACTGGGCATCAAAGTTCGCCACTAGTGCAAATATTGGGAACAAAGCAGCATATTACATGCACTCGCCGTCAAAATTGGCCACCAGTGAAAATAAACGCGGCAGCAAAACAAGAGCATAACTGAAACAACTTCAGAAGAGCTCAAGAAACGTGGTATCCACCATGCTGGCAATAAGCTTAGCAATCTTATTAGCTTTGTCCTGTTTGGCGCTAAAATCCTCCAATGCTTGCTGTTGCACCAGAAAGTATGCATCTGAATGCTCTAGGGACTTCCGCAGTCCTTCCGCTTCTTGTCGGAGCACAGCTGATCGATGTCTTTCAGCTTGTAGTTGAGACTCAAGAAATCGAACTGATTTAGACAGTGATTTTGAATAGCTTGTGCAAGCAGTAGTGGCCAGTAACTCGAACACTAAACCAAGACATGACTTTGGGTTGTCTCACTGTCATCGAGATAGTCTTCCTTAGCTGTTTTATCAGCTTTGTTGGAGACCAACAAGGATGTGTCACTATCCTGAACCTTATCTGCATTACTTCCTTTACCATTGCTTAATAAGGCACTCTTCCCCAATATTATGTCAGCATTCTAAAATAAGAAACAAGCAGATACATAACAGGTTTAGCATGTACTAGTATATAAAACTCATTTCGGTGAACCAGTTCAGTAGTAAGGTGGACATGATTAAACTACCAAGTCTTCTATTGCCAAGTACCAGTACATAATAAAAGCATCAAACAAACAAAGATCTATGTCCTATGGTCACTGCATTGTCTTGCCAAATCAAAATAGAGACATGGTTCAAATCATATCAGTTCAAGACAAAGCAGCAGTGAAAGAATACAAAGTGTGGGAAACTACACGGCACAACAAGATTTCAGATGGGTACCACGGGTCTACATGTACAACAACACTATTTGCTCTGTTGTGATGCTAGTAATGTGCATGATATGAGAAGTCACCTGTATACACAATTGAAATTGAAATCAACAGAGCTATTGATAAGAGCAAACCTGTTAAAGAAACATGCGTGAACATACCTGTTGTGCCATTGGAGTTTCGATTGGATCCTTCAATTTAAAAATAAGTTTGTATGAGTAAATACAGTGATACAAGAGCAAAGAAGTATGCACGATAGCAATCATAGTTAAAAAGGGCGCGCCTAGGCTCTAGGCGTTGGCGAAACGCATTGCGCATAACTACGCTTAATCTGTGCATAATTGCGCATAAGCATGCGCTAGTAAAGCGCAAGGCGGTGGCAAAACGCACAATTAACGCCTAGCGCTTTTTGGAACTATGATAGCAATGGAATCTTAAATTAGAACAGTTGTTCTTCAGGTTGAGGCACTTGTTCTACATGAACAGAGTATAGTATGACGCAAGAATATAGTACTTAAAAATAGAAAATGAGCTCATAGACCTTACCACATTCTTGGTTCGGGACCAGTACAGAACAAGGCGTTCCCATTCATCGTCCAGTAAATGTGTCTCAGGAGAACGTAAGGGAATTTGATGAGTTTCTTTGCCGGTGAAGTACGTTTTCTTCAGGTAATTCCGATACTGCCACCAAGCATTCTTGAAGATAGCAGAGGTATTAGCACAGGTTACCTCATCCTGAGTTTCCAAATCGGTCCTTCTTTATAGAGAAAATTGGGAAAATTTGCTGTATTATAACCATCATGGAGGAAGGATGTATTGGACAAAGCAAAGTAATTGCCATGAATAACATTACTTACACATAACTCCTGGACAAACACCTGCAACTGGCATTTTCCTTCATCTTCAGTATTATATTTCCAAGATGGGAAGATACGCACATACGGTTTAACAACATCAAATGCGATAGATGCTAAACTACGACTAGCTGGTTGTGCTTCCTCCACAGGAATAGGCGTACTAACTGGTGGAGTTGGGTTCGCTGTGGTAGTACTGGCCCTTTGGACACTGGAGCTACCTTACTAACTGCTCTTGTTTGGGAGCTCTATGGTGGAGATGGTGCTGTGTCAACAGGAACTGGGTTACTATCTACTGGGGTTGGGGTTAGATTGGGTGAAGCTGGTTCTCTATCCATCGCAGTAGGGGTACAATCTGTGAGAGTTTGGGTTATGTGTGGTAGGGCTGGTTCTTGTGCATGTACAACCGGGGGGCTATCTCCACCAAGAGGTAGCACTGTTTTATTTGAAGACCGTATTTTTAGTCCGCTAGATGTTGGCATCACCCGCTCCAATTCAAATGGCTGATAAACAGGAAACATAGTTGAATGTACAGACATTGTATGAGAGACAGATGCAATAGATAGTGTGGAAAAAAGAGGACATGAAATAGTTGACATGTATATTGTTTAACTAAAACAGATAGCATGACATAATTTCACATATATGATGTCTATCTAAACTGGATAGCATAGCATAACATAATTCAAAGATATGATGAATAACTAAAACGCCGTGCCAAGTTAGAGCATACACCTCGGTGGGGGAATAGGACTGGTCATCTGTCTCTGAATCCATCTCTAAGGAGCTATCGGGACCCAACAAGAGATCTGCTTCGACAGGTAGCACTGTCTGCTCTAAAGGCCTTGTTTTCACTCCAGATTTTTCAATCTCCCACCCAAATGGCTGATTCACAGGAAGAGTAGTTTAATGTACAAACATTGTCGACAAATGGAAATGTAATGAAGAAAAGGATGGGCAAGATATCATTCAAATATATGATGTATGGTTAAACAGGATGGCATTGCACATTTCACATATATTATGGCTACCTAAAAGACATGAGACTGCATAATTCCCATATATGATATAGAAACTAAACAGGTGGCGACAGAACATGTCTAAACTAAGCAGATGACATATATGATGTCAAAAGTAGGCACTGCAAGGCAATATATGCATGATATGACTAACATCATCATGCCAAGGTAGAGCAAACACCTTAGGGGGTAAATAGGAGTGGTCAGCGGCGTCTGAATCCGCCTCAGAACAGATATCTTCCTCTGGATTACAATCTAGAGAGGGGTGGGGAGGGTTTGCCATTGAACCCACCATGGAGCGATCTCTGCATGACATTGTATTGCCGCGCAAAACACTTCTCTTTTTCTCTACATGTTTAGCATGACCGTGTACAATATCTGACATGCATACGAAAAAATAATGGTGAGATTATGTAAGGAGAGCATGCAGAAATTTAGAGTGATGGTAACAACCAGTGGATGGATCCAAAAATAATGATAGGAGGCTGATGATTGCTTTAATTTAATAAAAAAGATAGATGATGATTGCTTTACTATTTGTTTCCCACCCAAGATGAACAACATAGGCATACCCTAGGTGAACCAGATATTAGACAGAGATACTATTCATTGCTTCCTCGATATGTGCCATACAACTAATTTAGAACTCAAGTTTGAACATTAATTTGGACCTGACTTGGAGTCCAAGAGGTGAACAGGACGATAAAGTAGCAGGTAATTTTAAGCAATGCATAACATAAGCAGAATCAAAAGAGTGCGACCTCTCTTGTGGACCCGTGTACTCCTCAGGTTCATCTACTGAGTCGATGACTGTGATGCCGTTGCGGTGGGTGCCGGCGGCACGGAAGGAGATCTGAGGCGGCGAAAGACGGCCAGGAGTCGTGATGTCTGGTTTGGTGGATGTTTCTGTCGATGGAGCACCTCAGGTGAGGTGGACGACGTCGCGGCAGGAGCAGGACAAACCACACAAAGTTCCCTTCGACACCTACCTGTAACTGAAGTAATTCTGTAAGGGCTCATTTGGCTTGCATGATTCTAAAAACGCAGGGATAGGAAAAACACCGGAATAGGATAGGAATGCACATGGTAAACAGAGCATTTGTAAACACAGGAGTTCTGTCAACTTGGGTGTTTGGTTTACATGAATTGGAAGAGCAGAGGAATGCAAAGAAACATGGCCAAAATAAAGTGAAACCATATGAAAGCGTGTACAGTTAGAATGTTATTCTGCCACTAATGCACTTGGTCTTGTTTTCATGCATAGGATTTTGAAAAGTAGGTCCAGGTGGATGTTTTGCTTCATTCCTTTCAACAAAATGCATGAATAATTGAATAGTAGTGCCATTGGAAAATTCCCTATTGCTATGTTTTTCCGTCGAACCAAAATAGCCCTAATGGATCGACATGAATGTATAGTAATAAGTGATGCAACCAGTGTACAACCTCTTTGCCCTAGCCGTGTCGACCTCAACATCATTGAGTTGGTCCCTGAAGCAGTTGAGGTAGAGGTGGCTGTCGGAGGTGTGGAGGAAGATCTGAGGAATCTGTAGACGGCGTCCAGGGCACTGCTCTGTTGTGATGGATCGTTCTTTCGTTGGAGCAGCCCCGGTGAGCCGTAAGACGTCAAGGCTGAAGCAGCACAAGACAGACATCGTCAATCTCAAGTGGGATTCTAATAGCATCTCCAATAGATGATGTAAAATAGATGTAAAATTTACATCACCAAAAACCACCTAATTACAAAAGATGAGGTAAAAACTGTTGACTCTGAACTTAACTGTCGAAACTTAAATTTACTGTGGAATCTGAATGTTACTGTCGAAACTAAACGCAATGGTAGTAGAGAGGCACTTGACATGTAGTTTAGGGAGGGCATGTAGTTCATCTTCAACCTGCACCCCCCTGAGCTGCCAGCCACCATCGGCCGAACCGCCGGCTCTAGCGCCGCCTCGCCGCCCCGAAACAACTCCCCACCGTCGGTCCGCCACCGCCCCGGCCAGCGCTATAGGGCCCCCGCCCCCCACCCTAAACCCTAAGATAGATAGTGGGGTACCTCTCCGGCGAGCCCACGTCCCCGCTGCGGGTGGTTCTTCCTTAACTCCGGCGAGCCCCCCACCCCCTGAAAATCGACTGACCCAAAAGTCGATTCAGTCGACTGAAGTGTAGCTAAATCGGAGCAGAGCAGCAGCACGAGCGAGGGGGGAGCAGCATCAGCAGCGCGAGCGAGCGAGCGAGAGCCGGAGCAGCAGCAGCTGGGCGAGCGAGCGATCAAGCAAGAGCCGGAGCAGCAGCAGCGCGACCGAGCGACCGAGAGCCGGAGCAGCAGCAGCAGATCCGGCTGGTATGGACGCCGCCACCGAAGGGGCCTCGCACTGGGGGAGAGCCGCCATGGAGATGTCGCCCACGGCGCTGGCTTCAAGGTAGCCGCTCCATGGGGGTGCGGGATGGAGCACCGTCGGCACCGAGAGGTCGAGCTAAGGAGAAGGTGCGATGCGATGAGTGTACAACCTCTTTGGTGGCGCTGAGTAGGCCTCGGCTTCGTCCGAGGAGTCGGTGAGCATGATGTAGTTCCGGTGGAGCAGGTTAAGGCGGCGCTGTGGGGATGGAACAGCCGCGATAGACGAGGCGATCGTCGGAGTAGCTCCTTGGAGGTCGAGGACGGGGCGGCTGAACCGGCGGGACGACGAGATGGATGACGGATCCTCATCCGGTGAGGTGGACGAGGGACGTCGAGCTGTTGCGGTGGACGACGTTGTCGGGGAAGAGGCTCCGGCAGGGCAGCGGTGAGGTGGCGGACGGAGGAGGGTGGGGTTTCGCGGCTTGAGCGGAGAGGTTATGGCGGCCTGGGATTTCGAATGGCAAAAAGGAGGCGATGGGAGGGGGTGAACCATAACTTAGGGACGTGCTTGTCCAAAATGTAGGGTGTGTTACAAAAGTACCCCCCACCGATATGAACTAGCGGCCCTTTCGGCTCAGGGTTAGAAGGGCGATTTCGCGTGTCGGGATTTGGCAGCTGGAGGGAGTTTTCGCGCGCGTTGTAATTTCGGGATAGCAAGGCGCGGGTTGTGAATGCGCCAGTTTTGGGAGCACGATATCTGAATTTTCGGGATATAACAAGGCGTGGGTTGAATTTTAGGGACAAGCCTAACGTGTAATATTGTACTTGTACGTACCAAATCAATTCGCACTTCCCTCAACCAAAAAGAAAATGAAAAAAATAAAACTATTCACACCACACAAAGAGAGAGTCTTGCCCCATTTTACTATAAAAATGCTATTCAAAGCTACTCCCTCCTTCCATCTATATAGGGCCTAATGCATTTTTCGATGCTAACTTTGACCAAATATTAGAGCAATAATATATGACATGCAACTTACACAAAGCACACCATTAAATTCGTCTGTGAAAGGTTCTTTCAATGATATAATTTTCACATTGTGCATGTCATGTACTATTAATCTTGTCAATAGTCAAAGGTGGTCTTAAAAAACGCATTACACCCTATATAGATGGAAGGAGGGAGTATGAATCCATGTTATGTCCAATTAAATTTTTTCGCTTGTTGTATAATGCATGTAACCTACTCATACCAACATTTTAGTGCATTCCAAATGTCTATACTACGGCTGCAATTCGAACTGAATTTGAATTCGTTTCTCTATTTCAATAAGAATCTACAATCATGATTGTTGCCAACTTCAACCATCATTCGTGTATTACCTTAATAACATACCACATGATTATATAGAGATAGATATGAACCATGTGTACTACATGAACTCGAATTCTATTTTTTGAATACACTTGATGTTGATTCCAAATAATAGTACATTTGATGTACTAACTATATATTCATAATCTAAACCATGTTCCATACGTGTACACCGTGTTTATCACACATAGTATAGTGCCCCGCTGAGGGAGTCCTGGATTAGGCGGTCCTCAGACAGCCGGACTGTTGGACTATGAAGATACAAGATTGAAGACTTCGTCCCGTGTCCGGGTGGGACTCTCCTTGGTGTGGAAGGCAAGCTTGGCAATACGGATATGTAGATCTCCTCCCTTGTAACCGACTCTGTGTAACCCTAGCCCCCTCCAGTGTCTATATGAACCGGAGGGTTTAGTCCGTATGACAACAACAATCATACCATAGGCTAGCTTCTAGGGTTTAGCCTCTACGATCTCGTGGTAGATCAACTTTTGTAACACTCATATCATCAAGATCAATCAAGCAGGAAGTAGGGTATTACCTCCATCGAGAGGGCCCGAACCTGGGTAAACATCGTGTCCCCCGCCTCCTGTTACCATCCGCCTTAGACGCACAGTTCGAGACCCCCTACCCGAGATCCGCCTTTTTTGACACCGACATTGGTGCTTTCATTGAGAGTTCCACTGTGTCGTCACGATAAAGGCTTGATGGCTCCTCCGATCATCGCCAACGATGTGATACAGGGTGAGGTTTTCCTCCCCGGACAGATCTTCGTATTCGGCGGCTTCGTACTGCGGGCCAACTCGCTTGGCCATCTGGAGCAGATCGAAAGCTACGCCCCTGGCCGTCAGGTCAGGTTTGGAAATTTAAACTACACTGCTGACATCCGCGGAGACTCGATCTTTGACGGATTCGAGCCCATGTCAAGTGCGCCGCACAGTCACAACGAGCACGACTTAGCTCTGCCGCCGGACGGTGTTCGGGAGACCACACCTATGCCTACTCCGGCCCTAGACCCGGAGTCGATTGCGCCGTCCGAGGACGGGTGGATGGACCCCGCCTCAGAGGCCACACACTCAGTGGCGATAGAGCCGAATACTGACTCCACCTCCTATGAGACCTGTGTCGCCGGATCCTCAGATTCATCCCCGGCCACAGGCCTCGAACCGCCTGCGTCCATGCATAACAAATCTGATTGGGCGCCGATCATGGAGTTTACCTCCACGGATATCTTTCAGCACTCGCGTTTTAGCGATGTGCTAAATTCATTAAGGTCTCTCTCCTTGTGAGGAGGCCCTTGGCCGATCTATGTCCGGCCCGAACAGGAAGCGGACGACGAAGAAATTCGTTCCCTGCCCACCACCCACTTAATAGCCACTGTCGACGATTTAATCGACATGCTCGATTTCAACTCTGACGACATCGACGGTATGGACGATGATGCAGGAGAGGAACAGGAACCACCGCCCACATGGCGCTGGACAGCCACTTCATCACACGATATATATATGGTGGATACACCCAAAGCAAACAATGACGAGGAACGGAAGGATGCAACGAAGGATAGCTCCCTCGAGAAGCAACCAAAGCGACGGCATAGTCGCCGCTCCAAATCCCGCCTCGGCAAAAACAGCGATAACAGCGCAAGAAAAAATAACACCCCGGTCGACTCCAGAGGAAACGACGACCACATTGACCCAGCGACAGAATAGGGTGAACCAGCGGACGGCGAACATAGTACGGAGCCGCTGTCCGATCACGGCGATGCCGAGGATAAAGCTCATCAACCTCTCTCCAGAGAGGAAAACAGTCCGGAGGACGATGCACACATAATCCCGGAAAGGCACTTGGAACAAGAGAACCTCGGTAGAAGGCTTATTGCCACCGCGAGGAGTCTGAAGAAGCAGAAGCAAAGGCTTAAGGCCGCGCAGAATACGCTCAACAGTAGATGGAACAAAGTGCTCGACACTGAAGAAAAGTATGGTGGTAGTCGCCACACAAAGAGCTATCCAAAGCGCAAGTTGTTGCCTGAATTCGATGATGAGGCCTTAGAGCCCACACAGCCCAAAAATAAAATGGCCGACCGGTCGGATCGACCACCTCGTGGCCGCGATAGGGCTGCTAACGAGGCCGCACATAAGTCAGCACACGATCAGCGCGAGGACTTGCATCAAAAGGCCGGCGTGACCAGATCCATCTACGGATCTAGGAAGCGCGCTCCAGCGCATAATCAAAACCAAACACTACAACCGTCAGAACGCCATGACACATCCAAATACAGGGGTGCCATGCACCCCCTATGTTTCACCGATGATGTGCTGGATCACGAATTTCCAGAGGGATTCAAACCCGTGAACATAGAGGCGTACGACGGAACAACAGACCATGGGGTCTGGATTGAGGACTTCATCCTCCACATCCATATGGCTCGCGGAGACGATCTCCACGCCATCAAGTACTTGCCCCTCAAGCTGAAAGGACCAGCTCGGCACTGGCTGAAGAGCCTCCCCGAAAATTCAATTAAAAGTTGGGACGAGCTTGAGGATGCTTTTAGGGCTAACTTTCAAGGGACCTATGTCCGACCTCCGGATATAGACGATTTAAGTCATACAATTCAACAGCCCGGAGAGTCAGCCCGAAAGCTTTGGAACAGATTTCTCACTAAGAAGAACCAAATTGTCGACTGCCCGGATGCCGAAGCCTTAGCAACTTTCAAACACAGCGTCCAAGACAAATGGCTCGCCAGACACCTCGGCCAAGAAAAACCAAGGACAATGGCAGCCCTAACAAGCCTTATGACCCGCTTTTGTGCGGGCGAAGATAGCTGGCTGGCCCGTAGTAGCACCAGGGACCCAGGCACATCTGAAGTCAGGGATGGTAATGGAAAACCACGACGCAGTAAAAGCAAGCGTCGAAATAACGAAGACAACCCAGACAACACGGCGGTAAACGCTGGATTTAGGGGCTCTCGACCCGGTCAACGGAAAAAGCCTTTCAAAGGCAACAGAGATGGACCATCCAGCCCCAACAAGATTCTAGACAAATTATGTCAGATTCACAGCACCTCCGATAAACCTGCAAATCACACCCACAGAGAATGTTGGGTCTTCAAGCAGGCCGGTAAGCTAAACGCCGAACACAAGGGGAGGTAGACACCAAGTGAAGACGAGGATGAGCCTCATCAGCAAAACACTAGGGGACAGAAAAGGTTCCCACCAGAGGTCAAAACAGTGAACACGATTCACGTGACGAAGAGGAGGAGTAAACACGCACTCCGAGACGTATGCACCGTAGAGCCCGTTACCCCCAAGTTCAACCCTTGGTCAACCTGCCCGATCACTTTTGATCATAGGGATAGCCCAACCAATGTCCGGCATGGAGGATCGGCTGCCTTGGTGCTCGACCCAATAATCAACGGATACCATGTCACCCGAGTCCTCATGGACGGCGGCAGTAGTCTTAATCTGATATATCAGGACACAGTCCGCAAAATGGGGATAGACCCAACGAGAATTAGCCAAAGCAATACTACCTTTAAAGGAATAATACCAGGCCAGAGGCCAGCTGCACAGGCTCTCTCGTACTAGATGTTGTATTCAGTTCCCCCGACAACTTCCGAAGTGAAAAGTTAACCTTCGACATCGCTCCATTCCGAAGCGGCTATCAAGCACTACTCGGAAGAACGGCCTTCGCTCGTTTTAATGCAGTACCGCATTATGCTTATCTCAAGCTCAAGATGCCCGGTCCATGCAGCATCATCATAGTTAGTGGAAACACTGAGCGTTCCTTACGTGCGGAAGAATGTTCGGCAGCCTTAGCAGCCGAACACTAAATGGCCTCTCCAACTAGCATAAACGATCGGTCGTCAAGACCGCGGACACGGCTAGACGAGTCCAGCGCACCACTAGCTGTAACAGCTTAGATAAACCTGAGATGGGGTTGATGAATATACCCCTGTAGACGGTGCTAGGGGCTTCCCGCATGTAAAAAAACAAAGTCTACAGTTCGGCTTGACCTTATTTTGAATTTTAATGGTTTATTAAGAACAACAAATTTTTTGCACGACAAATTTCATCTAAGTTCTTCTCTTTTAACAGATGATAATCGTGCTACATCCTTCCAGGATACGGCACAACGGAGACACAGGCGCAGATTAAGACCCTGTGCAAACCTTTCTTACTGTCTCTTGTTGCTTCACACCCTCCGGATACTCAACACAACCGAGAGGGATGCTGGCATTATTGGCATTTTGCCATGTCAGACTAATGCACGTACCTGGAAATTCAAGGTTCAAGGGCGTTACTCAGCCCAGTATATGTTGTAAAGACCGAATACCTTAGGGAGTGTTCGGCGTCGCGAGTTTGGCCTTATATGCATCAGCTCCGAATCATGTCGCTGGTCAAATGTTGGGTTTGCCCGGCTCCCGTGTTTTGCTACCTTACGTTCCGCTCTATCGGCTAAGGTGGCACCGGGAGAACTACTGCGATTGTGTCCTGGTTCATCCTGACGAGCACCTCAGTAGAGAAAGCCGAAAACTGACTGTCATGATAAAGCGCGAGACTGGTAAACCACTCGATGACTCATCGGAATCTTCGGGATTCCTCCGCATTAACGAAGGACCGGTTTTCCCGGTCATGTACGTACGCGCACCGTATTCGGATAGACGCGGAAATACCAGGGGCTATATAGTAGCCCCACTGTAAAACTCCTATGGTTAAGTGAAAGTGTTAAAGCAATATAGTCCGATTGCCTCGTTCGCCGCGCTACCACCTCCTTAATGGACCAAGACGTTTGATCAAGTGTGAACACGCGCTTTTGCGAACACCCCCGCATTATATGCGTGGGGGCTGAAGCCGGCGACTGCAAACTTTCAGGTTATATATATATATACATAAACGACAGGAGATGAGGCATCATAATACTTTCAGGCAAAAGTATAAACAAAGCCCTTATAATTCAAATAACATTGTTCTTACAATTGGGATACATGTCACTTGAACATGATACTCTTCGAGCACTGAGCCTCTATTAAACGAGCACCTTCTAGGACTTCTTAAAAATAGTGCTAGGCCGATACCCGGCCTACGGCCGAACTCTGGGTTGCAATAGCGGTGGCCTCCATCTCTGCCCAGTATGTCCTGACACGGGCAAGAACCATCCGCGCACCCTCTATGCACGCAGACCTCTTCACAGCGTCGATATGCGGCACAGCACCAAGGAATCGTTGCACTAAGCCAAAATAACTATTCGGCCTTGGTCCTTCCAGCCAAAGATGATCCACAACAGACCTCATGCCAAGCCCGAACAACCTATGGAGCTCGGCCCACTCGGCCATTTGCTCATTTAACAGCAGCGGACGCACTGGAACATTGAACTGCGACCAGAACAGCTTTTCCACTTCGTGATCTTTTTGATCTTTGAAAAACTCGGTCGCATCAGCAGCACTCGCTGCCAAATCCAAGTATGCGTCTGCAGAACTCCATAATTGATCCAGAAGGGCATACTTAGGATCTCCGAACTTCGTCCGCAAGAAAAAGGGCTTCCCAGCCGCGATATCTCTGGCTTGACGTAGCTCCTCCTTCGCCGCTCTGATTTTAGAGAGGGCTTCCTTGGCTGCTACCATGGCTTTCTCCAGGTCCGCCGTCTTCGTTTGGCTTTCCTTTTCAAGAAGCTCATAACGGTCGGTGGCATCTTTCAATTCAACAGCCATCTTGGCTATTTTCTCTTTGCTCTGGCAATGCGGAGCCTGTTCGGCTCTTAGTTCTTCGACCGCCTTTAGGGCGGCCGCATCACTCTTCCTGGCTTGTTCCTTGGCTCGGGCAAGTTCCGCCCGAAGGGTCTCCACGGCAGCAGCTCCATCTGCAGTCACAGCATATTACAGATACTAGCATCATGCTCTTCTTAATATGTGTTGATCAACAGAGAATACATACCCTGTGGCTCGTCAAGCCGCTTGTTTACAAGCACGATGTTGGCATCTGCCGCATCAAGTTGCCGCTTCAGTTCGGCAAACTCACCAGTCCGGCTAGCCACCGGACCCTCAGCCGCCTGCACATGAAAGCAGCACGGTTATTACCTGGGACTATGATCCTCTATCTGTCGCCTTTTTCGACAGCAACCAGAGTCTCAGGGGCTACTATCTGCATAGGGCACACCTAGCGTGTGTGGTACCGTCAAAAAAAAATATTCTTTTGCGTACCTCAAAGCCTCTCAGCAGGCTCATAAAAGCTTCATGCAACCCGCTTTCGGCGGATGAAATCCTCTCAACCACCGTACCCATTAGCGTACGATGCGCTTCTGAGATAGCCGCTTGCTCCAGAAGATTCATCAGTGCGTCTGGTCGCGCACCGGACAGTCCCGGACTCTTTCTGTTGCTCTCCTTAGGAGCCAAATACTCCGGACTTCGGGTGGCCGAAGGGTTACCTTCCGGCCTTGGCGGATCAGGAGAAATCCTCCGTGACGACACCTCAGGGTCGTCCGCTTCACGAGGCGGGGAGGCACGGGGAGGCGTTTCGCTCTCCATCATCTCCGGAAGAAGATCTCCCGAAGACGAACTCTTACGAGAAGGGCTACGATCCGAACTACAAGACATACGTCTCGGTAATTGTTCTCAGAAATGAAGCAGGATATATTAACTATAAAGTGTTTTTGTTTACTTACAACTCGGTGGAGGGCTGGTCCCCTTGCGGGTACTCTGCGGTAAGGATGCCCTTCGGGGTAGGGCCCCATGACAAAGGTTTCTTCCCTCGTTTGAAAACCATTGTTTCCAAGTCTGCAGAGGCGGCCCTCTTACTTCCTTGGGGAGAGGGAGTTTTAGATTCTTCTCCCCGGTTATCCTCCTTCGCGGAGGCACAAATTCCCTCGGTTTGGATGAATAATGAGTGAGGCTCGCTTGCGGCTTCTTTGCTCCTCCCTTTATCTTCCCCTGATGGCGCTTGATAAGGCGCAAGCTCAAGCATCCTGGCTAGTACAGGATCCGGTGAGCCTTCGGGAAGGGGGGCCGAACACCTGATCATCTTCGCCTTTTTTATCCAGTCCTGGTCAAAAGGTGACTTTTCAGAATGATGTGGTGATAAATTAAAAGACAACGTGTTCGGCCACAGAATTACTTACTTGGGTGTCTGGACGATTGCAGTTCAGACCCGCATCCTCGGTGGTGTCCGGACACTTTATTCGTGATCCGAAAAACAATCCATACATCTCTTCGAGCATCGCGCCGAAGAATTGCTGAATAGTTCGCGGTCCTTCCGGGTTGAACTCCCACATACGGAGAGGTCGGCGTTGGCATGGAAGGACCCGACGAACTAGCATGACTTGCATTACCTTGACAAGGCTGACATCTCCCTTGAAGAGATCTCGGATGCGGCTCTGCAATGTCGGCACATCATTAGCTGGCCCCCAGTCCTGCCCTTTGTTGACCCATGACGCCAATTGTGGCGGGGGGACCGGACGGAAGGCAGGGGCAGCTACCCACTTAGCGCTTCGGGGAGCGGTGATGTAAAACCACTCCCGCTGCCATAACTTGGATGTCTCCAGGAAGGAACCCTCACTACTGGAATCAGCTACTTTGCCATCTGCCAGCTCTTTGCCGTCAGCTAGCATACGGCAAAGAAGCTCTTCGCCATCAGCTACCCAAAAGCTGACGGCAAAGAACTGGCTGATGGCAAAGACTTTCTTTGCCATCAGCCAGTTCTTTGCCGTCCGCTAGCTGACAGCAAAGAGGGAGGGGGCCCCACTGACGAGCTGCTTAAAAAAACTTAACGGCCCCCCTCTTTGCCGTCTGCTAGCAGACGGCAAAGAGCAAAAAAGCGGATGGCAAAGGGGGCGGACGGCAAAGATTTAACATATCTAACGGCCGCGCCCCACCCCGCCCTGTTTCTCTCCCTGCTCTTCACACGCACGCCGCCGCCCCCACCACTCGCCGCCGCCCGGTCGCCCCACCACCCCGCCGCCCCACCGGCCCCCCGCCCCGTCGCCCCCGCCGCCCTACCGTCTCGGCGCCGCCGCGCCCCGGCCCCCCCGCGCCCCACCGCCCCGGGCCCGGCGCCGCCGCCCCAGGCCGCCCCGCCCCCCTCCTCCACCGGCCACCAACTCCACCGGCCCTACCCCAGGTGAGCTCTACCTCCTCTTTTTTTCCTTTTTTCTGTTTTTTTAGTTTTAGGTTTATGTTTAGTTTAGATTTAGTTTTAGTTTTAGTTTTAGGTTTAGTTTTAGCTTAGTTTTAGGTTTAGATTTAGTTTTTTTCCTTTTTTCTGTTTTTTTAGTTTTAGGTTTATGTTTAGTTTAGATTTAGTTTTAGTTTTAGTTTTAGTTTTAGATTTAGGTTTAGTTTTAGGTTTAGTTTAGTTTGAGGAAAGAAGAAGAAGAAGAAAAAAAAGAGGAGAGGAGGAGAAGAAGAAGAAGAGGAAAAAGGAAAGGAAGAAGAAGAGGAGGAGGAGGAGAAGAAAAAAGAAGAAGAGGAAGAAGAAGAAGAAGAAAAAAGAGGAGAGGAGGAGAAGAAGAAGGGGAAAAGGAAAGGAGGAGGAAGAAGAAGAAAAAGAAGAAGAAGAAGGAAAAAAGGAAGAAAAGGAAGAAAAGGAAGAAGAGGAAGAAGAAGAAAAGGAAAAAAGAGGAAAAAAAAACCCCGACCCGACACGGCACCCCGACCCCGACCCGGCACCCCGACACGACACCCCGACCCCTAGACCCCGACCCCGACACACCGACCCCGACCCCGACCCCGACACCCCGACCCCGAGCCTAACCCGATACCCCGACCCCGACACCGACACGGCACCCCGACCCCGACCCGGCACCCCGACCCGACACCCCGACCCCGAGACCCCGACACGGCACCCCGACACCGACACGACACCCCGACCCCCGACACCTCCCGAAAAGGTGTTCTTTGGCCTTCCAGAGGCCGACGGGGTCATATATTTGTGAATTATTAGTTAGGTCATATATTTTTCGATTTTGTTATGAAAAACATCATATATAATTGTGTTGATCGGGTAGTTTTAAATGTGCAGTTGTTTCATCGCTGCGAGGTTTGGTGTTCGACGACCTCGCCGTGCGTTTGACGAGCTTTGCCCCTTCGTTTGTGGGTGAGCACAAATGACATGTCCTCCTGCCCCATTAATTATTTGATCTATTCCGATGAAACTTGATAGCTAGCTATATATGTGTCTTGAATCATCAGTATGCGTAACCAATATGTGTCTCCCATTCGAAAGCGTCATAGTTATAAATATGCATGCATTTGCATATTTATAACCTTGATTCTTTCGAATTGTCCAACGCTATCCATGGACAGCCCGAGTATGTTTAGATTGGGTTCGTTTTCCCATATGCTTTGCTCCGGATCCGACGCATAAATTTCGTGAGTGCCTCCCCTGTTGTTCTCCGGGTACACATCCTCTCTGTTTATTGCAGAGACGTGTATCAGGAGAACAGCGGGGAGGTTCTGCCGAAATTTTGCGTAGGATCCGGAGCATAGCATGGGAAAATGAACCCAATCTAAACATACTCCGGTGGGATTAGGACCTATCATTACCTATTAGAGTGTAGGTTGAATGGACGTAATAAAATTGACAAAGTAGATCAACTAATGAATATATACATGGTGAATTATATATATATATATATATATATATATATATATATATATTTGTTGTGTGTCTAGTAGCTCTGAAAGTCAAGATGAGCGATCGTGCGTGGATGTACACCGGTCACACTGGTCAGAACAAATGGAGCACTGAATGGTTCACAAAAACCAAGGGGTTTGTGCGAGCGTCATTTGCAAATGGCCAGAGGAAAACCTGGTGCCCCTGTTTACGGTGCGGCAATTGGGAAAAGAGGACAGAGGCTGAAATGGGCAAACACCTGCAGAAGAGTGGTTTTACGCCCGATTATACGGTGTGGACATTTCATGGTGAGTCTGCCCAACGTGACCGAGCTGAGGTGGATCGTCGTCGCACCGACGAGCATGGTACCGGGATGGAAAACATGGTGCAAGACTTCGATGATGCTCGGGATTCGGACGAGGAGATGGAGGAATCTGCAAAGGCCTTCAATGAAATGTGGGAGTCTTCAAAACGTCCGCTCCATGAGCACACTGAGCTTTGTCAGTTGGATGCCATCTCACAAGTAATGGCTCTGAAGGCTCAGTTCAACTTGGGCAGAGAATGCTACGATGCAATGATGACAGTATTTGGACGCTTTCTACCCAAAGGCCATGTAATGCCTACAAACCTGTACCAGTCGGACAAAATCCTCCGTGCACTGAAGATGCCCTATGATAAGATACATGCCTGTGAGAAAGGATGTGTCTTGTTTAGGCTTGACTACGCGGACTTGAACTATTGTCCCATTTGCATGTCTTCCAGGTATGTTGTGGTAGACAACGGTATGGGTGAGAAGACACAGACCAAAATCCCCGTTAGTGTTCTTCGGTATATGCCAATCGTACCAAGACTTCAACGTCTTTTCATGGTCGAAGAGACGGCCAGACTGATAACATGGCACAAAACGGGCAAAAGAACCGAACTAGATGCAGATGGGAATCTGATGATTGTACACACATCGGATGGTGTTGCGTGGAAAAAGTTTGATGAATTACATGGTGACAAAGCGGCAGATACGAGGCATCCTTGAGTCAGCATCTGCACGGGGTTCAGTGTGTTTGGTATGACGACAGCCCAATACAGTTGTTGGCCCGTATTTGTCTTTCCACTCTATCTCCCCCCTGGACAGATTATGCAAAGAAAGAACATTTTCCTGACGTTGATAATTCCAGGGCCCAACTGTCCGGGGAAAAATATGAATGTGTACATGCAGCCGCTTAAGGACGAATTGCAAGAAGCCTGGGATAATGGGTTCAAGACATACGACGCCTATAGCAAACGGAACTTCATAATGCGTGTCTGGTACATGTACTCGACGCATGACTTGCCGGCGTATGCGCTATTCGTTGGCTGGTGTGTGCATGGAAGGTTCCCGTGCCCCACATGCAAGGGAGCTCTTGAGTTTCGTTGGCTTCAGGCCGGTCGCAAGTTTTCTTGCTTCGACATGCATAGACAGTTCCTGAATCCTCGCCATAAGTTCAGGAAAGACAAGAAGAACTTCATCAGAGGTAGAGTTGTCAAAAACTCTGCACCACCTGCATTGACAGGCCAACAGACCCTGGATCAGTTAAACGCTCTCGAGCCAGATCCAGAGCGTCCAGGGTACTTCAAGGGGTATAATTCTAAGCACGCCTGGACTCACAAAACATGCTTATGGGATCTGCCTTACTTCAAAGACCTCCTTTGCCCACACAACATCGACGTGATGCACACTGAGAAGAATATCGCCGAGGCACTTTTTGGTACATTGTTCGGCATAGATGGGAAGTCAAAGGATAATACTAAGGCTAGAGTCGATCTGGAGGCGCTATGTGATAGGCCGTTACAAAACATGAAAGAACCGAAAGGAAAGCAGAACTGGACGAAGCCAAAGGCATGGTTCAATCTTGGAAGGCCAGCTATGAGGGAAATTATCTTGTGGGTGAAAATGCAGTTGATGTTCCCCGATGGGTATGCAGCGAATCTAAAGAGGGGAGCCAGTCTTGATAAATTGCAGATATTTGGTCTCAAGAGTCATGATTGGCACATATGGATTGAGCGGGTAATGCCGGTGATGTTGCGTGGCTTCATCCCTGAGGATGAATGGCTAGTACTGGCAGAACTCAGCTATTTCTTCCATGTTCTTTGTGCGAAAGAACTATCGCTTGGCGTGCTAGAAGAAATGGAAGAGTTGGCGCCGGAGTTGATCTGCAAGTTAGAGAAGATCTTTCCACCAGGCTTCTTTAATCCAATGCAACATTTGATTTTGCATCTCCCGACCGAGGCAAGATTGGGGGGACCCGTGCAAAATCGTTGGTGCTACCCAACTGAGAGGGTTCAGAAGACGCTTCGACAAAAATGTAAAAATAAACGTAGAATTGAAGCATCGATGGCTGAGGCATTCATCACCGAGGAGGCGGCAAACTTCGTGATAGCACACTACGAAGCCAAAAATCGTCATTTGCATAATCCGAAGCCTCGGTACAATGCTGACGACCCTAAAAAGGGTGGATCCAACCTCAGCCTATTCAAAGGGAATCTCGCACCAGCCAGTGTTTCAAATCCAGTATCTTTGGATAACGAACAATGGCGGACCATTTCGTTGTATATCTTCAACGACCTGATAGAAGTGCGGCCGTACATCGAGTAAGTTCCCGGTACATTGTTTCGCAAGTTCTATTTCCTTTGAACTGCTCTTATTCCTGGATGTTTCATACAGTCGATACATCGCCTTATTCTCGTTTGGAGCGGTGATCCAAAAGGATTCTGTCGAAGAGTATGAGCTTCTCGCAAAGCAAGGAGGCGGCTATCCCGGTTTCATCTCTTGGTTCAAACAAACGGTAATTTCTATTAGACAATTTCATTTCATTCGCTAATTTGTGCGTAATGCAACAATCCTTTCATATTAAACTTGTAGGCTAATTCAGGGTCTATGGACGCCGAATTGAGACAAGTCGCTAATGGTTTTGACTATAAGATCCATTCATTTGACAAATACGACATCAACGGGTATCGCTTTCGTACCTATGGCAAAGAGCTATCTATGGCCGACCGAAAGTCTACAAATTGTTGTGTATCTGCTATCGGCGAAGGAGGTACCGAGTATTATGGGAGAGTTGAAGCAATTTATGAACTTCTATTCTATGGTGAAAACCCACCGAATGTCGTAGTCTTCAAATGTTATTGGTTTCAGCCGAAGGAGACTAGAAGGACTCATGAACATATAGGGCTAGTTGAAATCAACCAAAGCACCCATTTAGATGTTCGTGATGTCTATATTACGGCTCAACAGGCGACCCCAAGTATTCTATCTACCGTGGGCCTGCTAAACTAATCCAAATCTGAAAGGTTGGGATGTCGTTTATGAAGTGCCACCACGTGCTAGACTATCTCCCCCAAAGGAAGAGGATTATGAACCTCACATTAACCCAGACACATATGAAGGAGAATTCTTCCAAGAGACATGTCTTTCCAAAAAGTGTTTCAAGAACCGCTATACTTCACCCCAAAACATTGATGTAGACAGCGACAGTGAATCCGACATCACCCCAGAGCAGGAACAAGAAGAGCCGGAACAAGAAGAGGTTACTGCTGCGGATGACCTGTCATTGCTTGACCGATTACGTCAAGGTGGCCTTCCACATGTTGATTCCACTGAACCCTATGAGCCCGTCATTGATTATAGTGATGATGATGATTATGCATTTATTGATGATACTGATCGAGATTATTAGTAGTGTCAGGTATTAAAAAAAATTTATGTTGTACTTGATGATGATACACTTAAGTGATACACATAATATTATTCATGTCGGTCTTTTTTTATGTTGTACTAATTTCATTTACTGTTTGTCATGGCAGGTGTTGAAAGATGGTGGGCGCTGGTCGGGAGCGCGCCAAGGCCCCTTCTTCGTCGGCGCGAGGTCTGAGGTCTTCCATTCCAGACGCACCTCTCCGCCGAGCGTTGCTGGACAGTATGGCGACACCGCCGGGCCCTTCTTCGTCGACCGCGGTGCCTAGCAGGGGACGAGCTAGGAAGAGAGGAGGTGGGGCACGTGGTCGCGGGAGAGGAGGTAGGGTGACTGCTACGGCGCCTTCCTCGCCGCCACCCCCAGCTGTTTCACCCGAGCACGTGACTGCTAGGGTGGACTCGTCCGAGGAGGAGGCTACACGGACTCCGGTCCACGAGCCTCCGGTCCACGGGTCTTGGGCCCATGAGCCTCGGGTCGACTGGCCTTCGGCCCACGAGACCCCGGAGGAGCACACGTCCGGATGGGGTACCTGGCCGGATCAGCCCGAGGAGCCGAGTGGCCATGCTGATGATGGCGGGGAGCCGACTGATATTGAGGACGAGGGGGGCACCGTCTACCAGCGTGGTGCTACACGGCTCCCGTCCGTGCCGGCGACCCGCGAGCAGAGGTGGTTGATTTTCCCTGATGGGGAGAGGTACGTAAGTGCATTTAATATTTTTGTACCTTCTGCATTCACGTTTCTTCAAATAACTAATGCGTTGGCCTTGTCATGCTGCAGGGGTTGGGACCACCATCATAGTGTCCGCCGGCCCAACTCCGTCCTTGGAGTTCTTTGCCGGCAAAACTTCCCAGGGTTTGTCACGTTGCCTGGTGAGGGTCGGCTTCCAGAGCTTGGATTGAGCTGGGAGCACAACTTGGCTGCCCCGTCCCCGCCGGATGAGATTATCGACGGTGTCTTGTGCGACACGAGGGCAGACATGGTGATCAGAAAGTTCTGGGTTATTTCTCCTTTACACATTTAAAAATATTCAACTAGCTAGTTATTAATTGTACTAATCAATATTGTCTCATTTGATTGCAGACATTCTACAGGTGTGAGGAGGGATACGAGGAGGACGCGGCACATGTTATCGAGAACGTCTGCAAGCGCCTACTACAGAACTTACGGCACGAGGCTCGGGTGCAGGCTGTTCGAGACTACTACGCCTTGCGTGGTATCAAGAAGACCAAGCCGGCGTGCCGCGATAAGTTCCTGAGTAAGGAGCAGTACATGAAGGTAATTCTTAAGGTCTTCTACTTAAGTTCCTTCATTTAGTAATTCTTAGCCGTAGCGCTCAAGTTTCTATTTGCTAACTTAGGCGCCTCCGAGATGGTGTGCGAATCGGATGGATTGTTGGGAGGTGTTGGTCAATGAGTGGTGCTCAAAAGAATGGCTAGCCCTCCACAACGAGGCCAAGGACAAACGTGCCCAAATGGAAGGTGTGCCACACCATCAAGGCAGCTCCAACTTATATCAGTTCGGGCGGAACTGGGTATGTGGTTTGCTTCATGCAATTCATTCATCATGCTAGCTTGAGCCCTTTAATTACTAATTTACATTGTTTCTCTCTTTCAGGCACGCCACAATAAGGTGGATAAGGTGCCAGAGGTGTACGACCTGTATGCCATGGCCCACACTGCCTCTTTCAAGAAAGTCAAGGCTTTCTCCCTGTCTGACCTCGATGGTGCAAACAACTTCACCAACATCTCCTCCCACAACAAGCTCGTGAGATATAGAGATGAGGGGAAGGCGAGGAAAGGGGAGGACTTTAACCCGAGCCAGGGTCACATTGATCCAGAGCTGGTGATGATATCTGGTGGCGGGAGGTCCCATGGCTCCATAGCCATTGGAGATGGACTTATCCGTTGTCCTAGCACTCTCCCGGAGATCAAGGCGCGCCAGTCGAGCTCCGCTCCTGAGATAAGGCCTCGTGAACGGCCAGTGCAACTCGCCATCAAGGTTAGTGATACGTACTCAGCTATCTTTCTCCATTACATTGTGTGCGCTTCCATCAATGATTACAAATGGTCGAGTGGTGTTGCAGGCTGCTATACAGAGTGAGAGAGATAGAACGGAGAAACTTCTGGCGGAGGCGGTGGAGAGGCAGCAGGAGTTGGAGGAGAGGACGACAAAGATGATGGAGGAGGAGAGGGCACGGAATGACATGCAGGCAAGGGCCATGTACGAGCTCCTTGTGGTAAGTTTCTTCTGCAGATTAGCCAAAACATTCATGTAGTGTTTGTCTCATTACTAACTAGTATGACTGAGTCGTCAAAACCAAATGTGCAGTCTGTGTGCGAGAAGACCGGTCAGACCGCTCCGCCGATGCCAGTGATTGCTCCTGGGACCACGGTGAGTTTAATTTGAATGGACATTACTTGCTAGTCTTAACATTTGACTGTCATCATGCTAACAAGACATTGGAAATGATCTTTGGTGCAGCGTAACTCCAGACAAGCATCGCACGATCCTTCTCCAGCTACCGACACGAGCCAGCCCGCTCCTACACCTCCTGGATCATGGTAAGTTTATCTAGTGTTTTGCTTAACACATGCATAAAGACCTAGACTTAGCTTTATTTCCTCCAATGCTTACCATAATGACCTAGACTTAGCTTCTTCTCCTCCAAAATGACTTAATAAGCTTACTGACCTCCAAAACCATCCATTTTAGCTAAGTTAGCTCTAAAACGATCTGTACTTAGCTTACTTATGTCAAAAATTGCATAATTAGCTTAGTTAGCTCATAAACGATCCATTTTACCTAAGTTAGCTCTAAAATGACCCATTTTACCTTGGTTAGCTTATAAATGATCCAGTTCATCCAAGTTAGCTCAAAAATGACCCATTTTACCTAGATTAGCTCCTAAATGATCCATTTTACCTACGTTAGCTTTAAAATGACCCATTTCACCTATGTTAACTCCAAAATGACCCATCTTACCTAGGTTATCTCATAAACGATCCATTTCAACTAATTTAGCTCATAAACGATCCATTTCACCAAGTTAGCTCAAAAACGATCCATTTCACCTAAATTAGCTCTTAAATGATCCATTTCACCTAAGTTAGCTCAAAAAGATCCATTTCAACTAAATTAGCTCATAAATGATCCATTTCACCTAAGTTAGCTCAAAAACGATCCATTTCAACTAAGTTAGCTCATAAATGATCTATTTCACCTAAGTTAGCTAAAAAACGATCCATTTCACCTTAGTTACCTCAAAAACGATCCATTTCACCTTAGTTAGCTCATAAACGACCCATTTCAACTAAGTTAGCTCATAAATGATCCATTTCACCTTAGCTAGCTCATAAACGACCCATTTCAACTTAGTTAGCTCATATATGATCCATTTCACGTAAGTTAGCTCATAAATGACATACTCTTCTTGTTCTAGTCTTCTTGTTCTAGTCTTCTTCTTGTTCAAGTCTTCTTATTCTAGTCACCTATTTCTAACTTTCTTATTTTGCCATTTTGCAGATTTCATTCACTTCATGCATGGAAGCTAGCTTGCTATGGAGTGCTTGTTTATGTATGGATGGAACTTGTTTATGTATGAATTGATGGATGGAACTTGCTTATGTAATATGTATATATGGATGGAACTTGCTTATGTATGAATGGATTGAACTTGCTTATGTATGAATGTATGGAACTTATGTGCTGGATATATGTGATATGAATGCCTGTGAAATATATCTATATATGTCATATATATTTGCTGTGAAAATTGTTGGATTTAATAAAAAACAGAAAAAAGAGCCAATATGCAGGCTCTTTGCCGTCTGCCACCGACGGCAACGGGCTCTTTGCCGTCTGCCGCGGACGGCAAAGAAGCCACGTGGCATCCAGCTGTGCTTCCTGGGAGCTGACCCATTTGGTCAGTTTGCCTACAGTGGCAGACGACAAAGAGTAAACAATTTTGCCGTCAGCGGCAGACGGCAAAGGCCTGCCATGTAGTGACGTGTAGATGACATCATACGGCGGACGGCAAAGACACTAGAAAGTTTGCCGTCTGCCGCGGACGGCAAAGGCCTGCCGTTAGCCACTTAACGGACTGACATCGCAATTATTGTCGTCCGCTCTCTTTGCCGTCCGCGGCAGACGGCAAAGGGCCTTTGCCGTCAGCCGCCCGGAAGCAGACGGCAAAGTAGCTCTTTACCGTAGCCTACTTTGCCGGAGCCTTTTGCCGTCCGCGGTGGATGGCAAAGGTCTTTGCCGTCCGCCGTTCATGCCTTTGTCGTCCGCCGTGGCAGACGGCAAAATAGCTGATTCCTGTAGTGCCTTTGACCATGGAGCATCGGCGCCTTTGTTTATTATGGCACCTCTGCACTCTGTGTGTCGCCCCTCAATCATCTTCGGCTTCACATTGAAGGTCTTGAGCCATAAGCCGAAGTGTGTTGTGATGCAGAGGAAGGCTTCACACACGACGATAAACGACGAGATGTGAAGGATGGAATCCGGAGCCAGATCATGGAAATCGAGCCCGTAGTAGAACATAAGCCCTTTAACAAAGGGATCAAGACTAAAGCCTAGCCCTCGGAGGAAGTGGGAAATAAATACGACACTCTCGTTGGGTTCGGGAGTGGGGATGACCTGCCCTTGAGCAGGCAGCCTGTGCGAGATTTCGGCGGTTAGATACCCGGCTTCTCTTAGCTTCTTGATGTCCTCCTCTATGACAGAGGAGGCCATCCACCGGGCTTGAAGGTTGGATCCGGACATGATTGAAGGTCCGAAGCGCTTAGCCTGAGCCTTGAGTGTTGGAATTCAAGGTAGGGGGAAGGGAAGGATCGAGCACGAGAAGAAAAGGATAGGCCTTGGCCCCTTTATAAAGAGGGTGAATATCAAGCGTCCTCCGCGTGGCCGTTTGGAACTTGCCTAAAATCGAGGAGTCATACCAGCAGGCACGATTGGGTTACCCACACCCGTATTGATGAGAATCCCGTGAAAAGAGGGACACGATCTCTGCTTCGACAGGACGTGCCAATAAAACCGCCTCGCAACATGTGCAGTGGCAGGCACGGGCAAAACGGTTCGTCATGACCAGACCACAGCAGAAAGTCACGTTATGTAAAGTTGTCAGCAGATTAGATTTGTGGATATATTATTCTCTCTACGATGGTATGTGGAATTTGTTTTGCAGAGCCGGACACTATCCTTGTGTTCAAAATCTTCTATGGAGTATTCGGAGGAGGAACCCACCTTGCAATGCCGAAGACAATCTGCGCGTCGGACTCATCGTCATTGAAGCCTGGTTCAGGGGCTACTGAGGGAGTCCTGGATTAGGGGGTCCTCGGATAGCCGGACTATATCCTTTGGCCGGACTGTTGGACTATGAAGATACAAGATTGAAGACTTCGTCCCGTGTCCGGGTGGGACTCTCCTTGGCGTGGAAGGCAAGCTTGGCAATACGGATATGTAGATCTCCTCCCTTGTAACCGACTCTGTGTAACCCTAGCCCCCTCCGGTGTCTATATAAATCGGAGGGTTTAGTCCGTAGGACAACAACAATCATACCATAGGCTAGCTTCTAGGGTTTAGCCTCTACGATCTCGTGGTGGATCAACTCTTGTAACACTCATATCATCAAGATCAATCAAGTAGGAAGTAGGGTATTACCTCCATTGAGAGGGCCCGAACCTGGGTAAACATCGTGTCCCCCGCCTCCTGTTACCATCCGCCTTAGACGCACAGTTCGGGACCCCCTACCCGAGATCCGCCGGTTTTGACACCGACACCCGCCCCCTACATTATGACAAGTATTTAGACCTGAGCTGCAAAAGCCACACATTAGCCCAAATTATGATCAATGTTCTATATGTTATACGTAGTACTAGCAAGATGCCCATGCGTTCCACAGAACATCAACATGATCAAGGGGAGGCCTAATTTGCGAATATGGAGAGGGGTGTGGGTATCTTTTTTCAAAATTGCCATAGTTTCCTTCCTATCCGTCAGATATAAATCGGACGGCCTATATTGCAGGATGGCACCATCATCAACAACTCCATTTTTTTATAACAGTAGAGATAAAATATATTATATGTAGTATAACATGTTCATAACCACACCATGTGTATCACCGTTATATATATTCACACATGCGTCGATTTAAAACACTATGATAAATTCTTCAAATATCCGAATTCGCTTTTTATAATGAAGTATGATCTCTATTCGTCTTTTACACCCACACAATCCTCTTATCTTTGTAGCTAGCTAGCGCTAACTTTCTCTCGTGCATGCAGACGCCCGCATCCCTCTCACCCTCCCTAAGCATTCTCTAGCTCCATTGCGCAAATTCGTCTTTTCACCTTAGGTCGTTCACCCACGGTGTGTGTAGGCCCCCTAGCTCCTTCTTTACGGCACACATCGATCGATATGCCTCTCTAGCCAGGTGTGCCTAGCACAAAACACAAGCTTCCCCTCTTCTCTTATCACCGTCCATGCCTCACTCCCACCACTCTTTTCATCGATCTTGTACTCGCACACTCCTCCCCCCTCGATATAGTATGACTCCTGCACCACCTCCTAGATGCATCCCTCACTCTCTATCCTTCTCCCCGTGCCTCATTTTCTTCTAACACACACATGCATGTATACCGATCGATCTACCAACATATACCTAGGTCGACTTTAACTATTCCCCCCATCGATCGACGTACCTCACAAGTTATGTCTCTCCTTTCTCTGACGAAGGACTATTGATCTTCCTATGTAGTTATGTCCGCTTACCACAGCCATATCGCCCCCCCTCATCATTCGTGCATGCCTCCTGACCCGTCTCTCACATGCACGCACGTGCACAGACAGGCAGCCATCCCCTCTCTTATTGATATTGCAGGCGTGCCCTCCGGTTGTCTAGCAAGCCTATCCCACCATTTGTTAGAAGCAACTCCACTACCACCCCCTCCAACACTCTAGCTCTGTCTCTCTCCCAACCTTATTCCTCTCCTACACATATGCATGGATGCCGATCGATCTCCCGTAATACATGAGGTAGATCGATCTCCCTTAATACATGAGGTAGGCATCTCTCCTCCTCCACAGATATACCAGCCATTGTACCTCTATAGTTAATTAGGCCTCCCTCCCCCCCCCACCACACACCGATAGTCGAGCGCTGTAGGTAGGTATCCATGCCACAGAGACAAACTGCACATGTCCCCTCTCATGTTCCAGTAGGCCAGCCACTCTATATCTTTGACGTGGGCACAAACAAATTCGATGGCACTCTTTATCGATCGCGCGCGCGCACACGCACACATCATCCCTCTCTTCGATTCTATGGACACCTCAAGCCGATGATACCTCCACTCTCTTCTCGTGGATCGCCCCCTCTATATATATGATATATCCAGGACTCTATTTCACACACATTGCATATGTTACATTTTTTGATTGACCCCACACACCCCCAAAAAAACTCTCACGAACCCACACACTATATCTCTCTACGTTTGTATCTCTCTCACAGAACCCCACATAGGTGGTGTACGTATACAAGAAGAGAATAGGTGCACCGTTCACGTACTCATGCTTTGTGCCCAGCCACACCCGCGCGGGTACACGGTGGAGCTCATTTATGTACGAAATGGCAGCCCACGTGCTAATTTGAACGCGTGTAGCGGTTGTTTACCTACGGAGGTCGTGTACCACGCGTGCACGAAACATAGTTCAACTTGATGCGTTGGCGCGTTATTTTTAAATAAAGTTATATCGCTCAATGGCACGTACACAGAATATAAAACGAGTTTTATGGAGAAAAAGCTAGTCCGCTCCACTATAGACAATGGAGCCTGCCTGCCTGGTTTGTCTTTCTTCAGAGTATCTCACACAAGGCTGCGGTGGCCTCTCTCTCTCTCACCGTTGGTCAATGATCCGGCCGCATCCCGTCCGCCGGCGGAAAGGGAGGACGTGCATCGTTTCTCCGTTCGACGGCGCCGAGGCAGCACGCCCCGATCTGCGGTACACGCCGTTCTCTCTAACCAAGCTCCGGCGTGGTAGGGCCTACGCCACTTGCTCGCTACCACGGTATGGGCAGATTCCGCCCGCCGCCGCTCACCTAGTTACATCCCGACCGCCTACAGGTATCTCCTCCGGCCTTGCTCCACTGCCCGTCTTCCCATGTCGCTGCATGTGGATCTTCCATAGTTCTGTGCCCAAAACGTAGCTCGTCCGGCGTACTTTCCATATTGCAATCTCGTCCTCACACCGTTTTAGACAAACACAACCATGTTGTTATCTTCCCTTAGGACAAGGAATATGCTTCTTTTTTGTCGTCGCATGTGTCATCAACTGTTATTGGCCAGTAATTGTTTCCTTTCTACCTCTTTTTTGCAAACAGGGCTATCCATTTCACCTCGTTGCTATTGCGACCTTTTGGTGAACTGCACAAATCACTTTTTTCTTAAGAGTGTTTTGTGCAGCTACCAAAATTTCACACGGGCAACGTCTCTACATTTTAGTGCAACTGCACAAAGGGAGATTGGTTTTGCTCTATCCTCCTCATCCAACTCCGAGCCTAATCTTCTCCAACTAGTTAGTCTTAAGAGAGACTACAAAGGTGATCGACTTCTATTTGTGTGTTTATTTTTTTTATTTTTTTGAGGGAGAACGACAGTGGGAGAGGCTCCCACTGACTTTGTATTACTCACAAAGGAACAATTACATAAGTGTTACAAAGGGTTTTGTGGCCCCCCGGCCATGCTAGCTATCCACGGTCTTAGTGACCCAAGTTTACAATGTAATTAGACAGGAAAGGATGAAGATCCTCCCGGCAGTTATGTGATAGCAGCTCCAAGAGATGCTTGAATCTAGCTAGCCATGCTCCATGGGAGTGCTGAATCCCTCTAAAGTGTTGATTGTTTCTCTCCATCCACAGACTCCAAGCAGCCAAGAGAGAGATATCCATGAAGAGAGGTTGTGTCCAATTACCCCTACCTCCATGCAGAAGAGCCAGTCTGTTGTCAGCTATCGGCCATGTCACTCCAACTACATCCCAGCAGTGTTGACTAAAGGGGCAATTGAAGAACAGATGTTCCACCGTTTCCTCTGGAGGGTTTTGACAGAACATGCATGCACAGTTGCCCCCCACGACAACAAAATGCCTGCGTTTGAGCATATTCCTGGTATTCAGACGATCAACTAGGAGCAGCCACCCAAACATCTTGAACTTGATCGGGCTTTTAGCTTTCCAGAGCCATCCAAACGCCTTATCTGCCACAACCTGTTTGTAGCAGTGATTATAGAACTTCTTGGACGAAAAACGCCCGAGCAAGCATTCCCAGACATCACAGTTACCGGCGGCCAGCCAGTTTTGTGGCAACCCCTCCTGGATCTCTTTGATTTCTTCTCTCGCCTGGGTCGAGAGAGGTAGACTAAAAATCATGGAAGGGTCAGTTGCAGTAAGAACCTTAGCAATGGAATCGTCCTCATTCAAACAAAACGAAAAGGCTCGTGGGTATATATCCATTAATGGGGAATCTTGGGTATTATCAAACCAAACGTCTTTCCAGAACAGAGCACTAGAGCCATCCCCGGGGGTGACTTTAGTGATCCCTCGGAATATCCCACTGAGTTGCATTACATCTCTCCACCAGAAAGAACCCACCGCCTCAGAGGCATGTGGTATCTTGTTGTTTATCGTTTCATCAGTAGTCCTCTATTATCGTAATCACACTTAATATCTTTGGAACAGGGACGCTCAGCTCTATTTTAGTGGAACTGCACAAAATGATCGGAATGTTGCATGCTCCAGACAGCTACTTTTTTCCCAACATGCCTTGTTGATTTAGACAGAGCTGGGGGACGTTGCTGCCAATGAAAGCATGGATCAATTTTAATTTAACACCTTCTCACAACTTTGTCTTCAGTTGTGATGTAAATATTAGCTCTGATTAGCAAGGAAGTTAGTTTTTTATTGTTTCCGAAAGAGCATCGATGGCAAGACACACAAAACAAAAGCTGAAAGCTCACACCATTGTACATATTCATGTCGCTGGAAAATTATTTTCATAGTACATCAATTATGTAAACAAATGTTGGAAGCTTGATCGGCATCCGGGTCCATGTGCCATGCACAAAATTATACTCCTTCGTTCCTAAATATTTGTCTTTTTACAAATTTCAAATGGGCATATTTTAGAGTGTAGATTCACTCATTTTGCTTCGTATGTGTACTCCCTCCGTTCCTAAATATTTGTCTTTCTAGAGATTTCAACAAGTGACTACATACGGAGAAAAAATGAGTGAATCTACACTCTAAATATGTCTATATACATCCGTATGTAGTAGTCCATTTGAATCTCTAAAAAGACAAATATTTGAGTAGTCACTTGTTGAAATCTCTAGAAAGACAAATACTCCGGAGTATATTTAAGAACCGAGGGGGGTAGTGCACAGCCGCATGGGAGACTCAGACCGGTCGTTGCGCCGCATTAATAGTGAGTAATGAGCAGTCAAATCATAAGCCCCACCTTTCCCACTTTAAGTTGCTCGGAAGAAGCAACCATCAATACGCTCTTCTTTGAATCCGCTCATACTACTCCATCCGTCACTATTTATAGAGCGCGCTCCAGAAAAAGAGAAAATCTCTGGGACCAAGGCGACTAGTGATCGGCCTAAAAATAGCATTGGTAGTTATAGCATGGTGTCTATTACTAGAGAAAATAATGCGTACACACATGCATGCAGTGCTTCCACCCCGGGTACACACATGCATGCACTTACTCCACTCTGTAGTACTACATCGAGAGAAAATTGCGGTTACCACGCCCTAATTAATTGAGCATTAAACCAAATGCGTCTAAAGTCTCTCTGGTGGTGGAAATGCATTGAGAGAAATGCATCATAATGAAGCGCACCCTGTAAACTGTGACGGAGGGAGGAGTAGTATGAAGGTACAAAACCAAGTACGCGTATGGCCAGTCGGTCAACGCACTTCCTCTTGGCATATCACTGACATGTGGGACCGGAGTGTGAGGAAACCGATCTCAATTAACGGCAAAATGGCCAACCCGCCGTTCCTTGAGAGAGACGAGGAGTGAGAACACACACACGGGCTCGCACGGAGGCCAAGATATATTCGAGCATGGTTGATCGATATCATCATTACATGTTGGGATGCTGTTTTCCGCCCTTCTCCGGAATAAATGTGTACTTTATCAGAGATTAAGAAAAATAAGAGTACAGAGGCTCCACCATGCGGTTCTAGTAGTAGTACTACTCGTACTACTAAACCTTGCGCTTGGCTCTTCGCCTCTTCGTGAAGTCGAACAATGATGGTACTCCGCATGTTCGGTCCTACAGTGTATGCCTCTGGCAATCTGACACCGAATGAACTGATGCATGTCCACCGCCTGGGCGAGGGTACGTTGCATTAGTCAAAAGGCGTAAGCGAGCTTCACCTTGTCCTATAAGCTTCTCCTCGTTCTGCTAGTTGACGGGACACACCAACAAGTAGTGCTAGTCCATACTCCCTCCTTTCCGGTTAATATGGCTTAATCTTTTTGCGGGTAAATGAGAGAGCTTTATTCATATATAAGCATTCTTACGACGATCAGCCAAGACACTGGTCACTAGAAAGCGAGGTACCCCGCCAAAAAGAAGTAGGAAGCAAGGTGTTTCATCAAGCCAGCTCTCGGCCACATTCAAAGTGCAGCAAGCACGGTTCGCACAAAGACGCGCCGCAAGGTTTGCTGACCTGTTTACATGCTGAATAACAAAAAAAGAGGAAATATTACCGAGCGCTCCTATTTGTAACAGGATATGAGCCAGAATTAAGCGAAAATTGTGGCGAGTGTTCCATGCAATCAACTTCCATTATCACATGCGAGAACCCTCGAAGAGAACCAAATGTGTTGAAGATTGCTTTATCACATTTAAAAAAATAATAAGAGTGCAGATGCCCCTCCATCCGGTTCCTAGTACTAGTATAGTAGGAGTATACATACCTCTATAGACTATAGTACTAGTACTAGTACTAGTAAACTTTGCGCTTGGCTGTTCGCCTCTTCGGGAAGTGCAACAATAATAGTACTAGTATAGTGTATGCTTCTGGCAATCTGACGCCGAATTAACTGTTGCACGTTCACCGCCTGAGCGAAGGACAACTTGCATTAGTCAAAAGTTTCTCCTTGTCCTGCAAGCCACCGCGCGCAAGCTTCTCCCGTCCTGCAAGCTTCTCCTCGTTTGGCAAGTTGATGGGACACAGCAAAGTAATGCTAGTCCATACTGCCTCCTCTCCGGTTAAAATGGCTTAATTTCAAACGAGATAAATACACTGTCTGTCACTGTATATTTGTAAAATACGATCAGTGGACTTCATAATACGCTCATTGAGCTCAATATATACATTTTCCGGTGTTTATACGGTCACTAGCTCACCCTGGCTGAGTATGTGTGTGCATGCACGTGTAGGTTGAGCACTTGAGCGTGACCGTGTGTGTTCCGTTGTGTGCTCGGACATGCATGCATTAGGGCGTCGCGCGCGTTTTTGCGTCCATGTGTACGTGTGACTGTTGCATACACGTAGGGGGAGTACGTGTAGGGGCCACTAAAGGAGTAGTCAAATCACACAGTAAGTTAGTCGGAAGAAGCAACCAACATTTCACTCTTCAATGACACATACGAAATATAAAATGGTTGATATGGAGAGAAAAAGAAAACCACTATATATACACTAGCAGGAGCCTAAGCTACAAGCCTGCTTGCTTGGGTTGCTCTCTTCACAAGCATAGAACGACGGTGGCCACACCGCTGGTCACATATCTGGCCTGATCCCGTAGCTGGGGGAAGGGAACAATGTTCTGTGTAGACGCGGTCGACATCGTCGAGGGAGAAAATCCACAGCCGGTGCGTCCCAATCGGGGGTCACCGTGGTATGGGCCGATGCCGCGTCCCAACCGCCCTTCTAGCTACAGCCCGACGTCCCAGGTAGTTCATCTTCATTTTGGAGTCAGCTTGCTCCACTGACGCAGCTCCCCACGTAGCTCCATCTCCATGTCGATATTTCTCTACTTCTACCGGCTTCTACTTGTGATGAGTTTATGTCTCATGAACTAGTGCAAGTACTATTATTCTAATCACACTTCTTCAATATATTTGCCATCAGGGATGCTCAACTCGATTTTAGTGGAACTGCACAAAAGCATCATATGATCCGAGGGTGCCAGCCATCTTTCCTTCGACGGGTTCTACCTGGCCAGGAAATTTAATCCTGTTTAGGGTTTAGGGTTTAAGTCATAGTGACCCCCTCAGTAGATTTTCTTTCGTACACGCTCTCACAACTTTTGTCTTTAGTTGTGAAGTAAATATTGGCTATGATCTGTGAATCATTGAGATGCATCAGCATGCGTGTTAGTTTTCCTTTGTATTTGATGGAATGTTATAACGGGGCAACCTTGGAGTAGGAATGAAAATGGAGTGGAAAATTTCCGTTTTTCCGGAGAAAAAATGGAAACGGAGAGAAACCAATGTTGCGTTTCGTTGGATCGCGCCATCGAGCAAAACCAACGTTTAAATCACGTCTGTAGCGTTCGTGTCTCACCCTCCTCCACGGCTCGACCCCACACGGTCGCTCGGCATGCCACTCACCGCAAACCGAGTATACGATAACTTTCCCGCCTGCTTGTCGATGGATCACGCCATGGAGTACTAGTACTACTGAAAGAGATTGACGAGTTGGGGGAGGACGGTTAGCTGTAGCACAGACTCCCAAGAACTTTTTACATGCATGTTGTGGCCGGCTATTGCGATCTTTGAACGCGGGGCAGTCGCGTGCACCAGGAAACGGCGCGGGCGACGCTCTCTCGGCCGGCGCGTCGCTTCAATGCCGGCGCCAGTGAGAGGTCGTGTCCGCTCTGGCCGGGCATGAATGCGGCACTGACTGTTTCGGGTTGGTCAGGAGCGGCTGTGGCAGCGGTCCAGACGCCCGCAAACAAGAGATGTTGTATGTTAATATTGCCGCGTATATAATTAACAACGTAAATAATGTGCCAGTTGGACAAATATGATTGGAGATGGAGATGGAAATGCAATTTTACGTAAACACAGATATGCATGTCTATGTCTATGTGTGTGTGCGCGACGACTCTCGTGACCTGGAAGCGGGGGCGTGTTTTTGATAGAGTTTTCTTTCTTGGTACGTTAAAAAATGGACCGCCAGTTTTCGTTTCTTTTTTCCAGGAACGCGCGTATTCTATTTAAAAGCACTGCTATGGAGAGATTGTTTTACTCCATTATAGCCTCGTGTTTGATAGAGTTTCTCGCGTCTCGCTCTCTCACCCTCTCCATATCAAAACAAGATGACAGTGTCCACACTATCTCTCTCCTCACCGGTGGTCACAGATCCGGCCGAATCCCGTCCGCTGCGGGAGGTGAGGAGGTGCAGCACTGACGTTGTCGCCGTCAGCGATGGAGGAAACCAATACGCAGCGTCCTCTCGGAGCCGGCGCTGGCGTGGACGAAGGTCCTCCGCGCCCTTGTTTGCTGCCGTCGTGTGGACAGACGCCCGCCCGCCTAAGCGACATCTCACCCACCTGAGGTATAACTTCTTGTACTGGTCCAGCTCCCCAGGTCGCTGCATGCGGGTTTTCTTCTATGCGACTACTCCCCAGCTCCCCATGTATAGTAGCTAGGGTTCGTCGGCTGGTCCAACATCACCTACTATTATAAAGGAAATGCCACTCGAAAAGTTGTCCTGATTTATGTGTAACATCCCAAAATTCTAAATTTTGGAATGTTATAATAAATAGATAGATTTGATTGTTTGTTTGATTGTGGTGTGATTGATTGTGTGAAATTCGAAACTTTTTGAAAGTTAAATGAGAGGGAATAAAAGGACTTTCCCAAAATTTCACTTTGCTTTTAAGATCTCCGTGAATTCAAATTCTTTTGAAATACAAAACCCTAGAGAGAAGATGACTTGACTTCTTCCATTTTAAATAAATTAAAAGGGTTTTTGAAAATATTTGAATTTCACTTGGAAATATTTCAAACTCAGAAACTTCAAGCAACTCGATGATTTTCATGAGAGAAGGTAAATGACTTCTTCAAAACATATGAAATATGAGTTGGAAGTTTAAAAGAAATCCAATTTAAAGTCTTGTTGAAATTATTTTTCAATTTGGAGTTATTTGGATTTTATTCAAATTATTTTTCTCCAAAAATAAAATATATGGAAATTAGGGTAAAATGATTCCCTACATTAGAAAATTGGAGAGAAATAAATTTGAATTTATTTTAGTATTTTTAAAATGATTTTTATGAGGTTTTAATTGCAACAGTAGCACTCTTTGCTTTATTTGAATGTTTGTGGATTTTTATTTGATGTTAGAATAATGTTCATATTGTAGGAAATCTTTTTCTGGAAATTTTGATATATTATATGCCTATATAATATATTTATTTATTTGGTTTTTTTATTATTTTGTTTGCCTGGAAAATGTTTTTTTTAAATGACCTCCTTTTCCCCGCGGGCCAACTGGGCCGAAGCCCAGCCAGCCGGCCCAGCCCAGCGCCGCGCCCCACTCGTCCCCGAGCTCGGGACGGACTCCCGCACCCGCACGGCATCGCCGCCGCCGTACGCCGCCCGGACTCCCGCCGCCGCCTCTACTTGCCCCCTCCTCCACGCACCCGAGGCCCCGCCTCCTATAAATGCGCCGGCCCCACCGCTCTCTCTCTGCTCGTGCCGCCGCCCATCGCCAGCTCCGCTCGCCGCTCCCGCGCCGTTCCGACGCCGAAGTCGAGCGCCGCCACCACCTTCGAATCCGCCTCGCCGAGCCGCTTCACCCCGTGCCTCCGCCCGATGCCGCCGGCCACCGGAGCCGCCGCCCCAGCCGAGAGTGAAGCCGCCGCCGTCGTCCTCCCCGACTCCGGCGATCGCCGCGGTAACCGCCGCCTCCCGTCTGTTGGATCTGGATCCACCGATCCAGATCGCGTCTTTGTTTTTTTTTTCAAAACGTTTTTTTTGTGAGCGTTCACTAGTTCGATCTGTGCAGCGAGCATATTCATTAGATTAGGTTCTGAAACGAACGTTCGTTGTTTAGTATTTTTCTTTTTCTTTTTAATTTCGGCCAGGGACCTATTTGTAGTATTTCTTTTACAATTTAGCCCCTGGACTTCAAACAATCACATCTTTTTGTTCGTTCATCCAAATCCAACGAAACCAACGCCCACTTCTTCGTTATGATCCCCTCTATCCAGATAATCAACTTAAACTTGTTTTTGAAAGTTTTAAAATTTTAATTCAAACAGATTTGCATTTGAACTTCTTTTGATCGTAACTTGAGTTTTATAACTCCGTTTGAGTTGATTCTTTTTGCAAATTAAAGCTCTTGACCTAAACTTTCTGATAAGGCCAAATTCACATAATTTTGGTACTGTTAGAAATTGTTTTATGTTGCAAGAGTTATTTGCTTGGTTTTCATGCTTTCTGATTTGTTTTCTTCGTTCTTTCCGATCTTTTGAGTGATTGCTTATGTGTGGTTACTATTGCTTGCTTACGATAGATTGACCGTAGTGTGACGAAGAGAACTATCAAGAGTTATGAGTGAGAATCATCTTCATCAACAGTACAGGCAAGTAACACTTTGATCATACTTTTCATTACCCAGTTTTATTGCATTAGATCAATCCTCAAACACTGCATGATTAGGATCTGATTAAATTGTGGGTTTTGGGAAGTAGATGAGGTAGTACCTATTGCCTTTTTATTATCAAACCCTTGGGAGTTACTTCAACGTTTCCTTATATTGCTATGCTATGCTAGTAGACGTGGATTGGGTGAGTGTATCCATGACAGATGTGAGATTGTTAATTAATGGTTCAATTTAAGGTGGCTACTTAAACACACATCTGGGTGGATTGAGGCACCTAGCTATTCTAGAGATTGCCTGTTTTTGTATGGACCGCCACCCAGGCTCAAAGGGATCATGAGATTATTCATGCTAGAAACTTCCGTGTGCAGCCACAAGCAATTATGGGCTCTAGCATAGTTGATTAAGTTGTGTGAACTCTTATAGTGGTAGACTAGCAGATGTAGGGGTTGTAGGTGGTACTGTCTACCCGATCGTAAGGTGCAAACGCTTCTGAAAGACTATGTCTCGGCCATCCGTTTCTCAAACATCATGTAGTGCGAGAATCCCAACATAGGAGATCGAGTCTTGTGGGGAAAAGTGCGCAAACCTCTGCAGAGTGTACAAACTAATCGTGATTAGCCGTGTCCCCGGTTATGGACATCTTTGAGTACCTGGTTCTTGGATTATCATGTTGATCTCATCACTCTATTTAAATTAATTGGTTGGGTTAATTACTTTTCAATTGGGATTGAGATGGTGTCTACCATTCTCAATGTTTAACAACCACCATGATAGTTAAATAAAATGTATTCCTTTGCAGTAGGGAAAAATTGGCTTTTCACAAAAACATTATAACCATAGAGCCTCCACCAGCCAAATATGCATGTAGTGATATCCTTTATTCATCATTGCTCTATGGTGTGAATTTGCCAGTACATTCAATGTACTGACCCTTTGCGGCTGCAACGTCTCATGTTGCAGGATCTTACGACGAGTATGTGATACGTTAGGGTTACGATTTCTACACTCAACTTTGCCGTTGGTGTTGATGGGAATCCACAACCTTGTTACTTCCGCTATTTGGATTGAGGTAATAGTATTTATGTTACTTTATACATGTAATTTACCTCTGTTATAAATCCTCGAGTACTGTGTGTGTCAGCATACCGATCCAGGGATGACACTTAAGCACAGAGACTTGACCGTCTGAGGTCGGGTCGCTACAAGATGGTATCAGAGCACATGTTGACTGTAGGACGTGACCCTAGAAACTGGCAAGCCCATAGGAAAAGATTTTTCTCTTCAACTTTCTTTTCAAAAAGATCTTACCTCTCTTCTCTTCTAAGCTTATTCAAATATTCCCTTTTAGTGAGACTATATCCCTTTCCCCTTTTGACCACAAACACTTGAATGATGAGACCACTCCAAGAAGGACAAGATATCGGACAACCAAGACCACCTCGGAATGAAGAGTGTTTTACCGAGCAATTGTTATAATTGGAACTACAACGGTTGAAGACTCCAAAGACTAGGATAATTTGAAGGCTCTGAAGAATTTCCAGATTGGTATAGGGAGGCTACCCTTATGGATTTTGTCAGACTATGGAAGCCGTAAATACCCGAGATCAAGGTGTATCGGAGAAAGACCGAAACATAGAGCATTAGAACTCAAAGATTTTGTCAAGAAAACCTTAAGGCAAGGGATATCAACTATGGAATGATAGCTCATGGTAATGACAAGGGCAGAAACATGGCTATCCATGATGTTATCGCCCGCTTATGCTATTGTCACCGTGCTGAGTTAAGCATGCATTTCTTCGGAAGGATTGGATGGTAGAAGGCTGATGGAGCATCTGCCAAGCAAAGGATGCAGTTTTAACCTTAGCTGGTGTATCCCCAGGATCTGGAGTATTACATCAAGGATTTTATGGACCTTCAGGAAGCAATATTTGACAAGGAGCATTTTGTGAAGAACTCAGGACTCAGAAGTAGAAAGTAGCCAAGCTGGAAGAGCAAAACCTCGAGATACCGGAGATTTGTCAAGAACTGAAGGACAGTAGGACATGGTTCATGCCAAGGATGTCGAAACCCATAAGTTCAGAACGCAACTCCAGAATATTAAAAGACGTCATGAGAGATTCCACGTCAACAAAGATGATCTGGCAAAATAATTTGATAAGGATAAGCACGATCGGAAGGAGCCATCGGAGACATGACCAAGACTGGAAGAGTTTGATGACCTTGAGATCTATTGACCTTTAGAAGACCAAACCCCTGTTATATACTTATGTTAGATGCGACGATTGTGAGCTGTTATTTGTTTGATGTTTTTCCGACAACCACAAATAAAATCTATCTTTTCAAAACTTTTGTTTGTATTGTGTGCATCCCTCTCTATCTCTCTTATCCCACCCCAAACCCATGGACCCAATAGAGGACACATGGAGATGATCTTATATTTTCCGGGACTGCTAAGTCAATTGGAGATGGACCGATGGATTCTGAACATGGAGGATCACATGAAGAATAACCCTGTAGTCGGAAAGGATATGACCCAGCATGCTCTTCAGTGCTTTGTAAGAGTTGTTGCTACTTGGTGGAGGATGTACCAAACCATCAATGGATGTCAAAGAGTAACCACTTGGGAATAATTTAAGTTGACTCTGCAAAGATCTCGTTTTGTGTCCCAGAAGTTGAGGCCTTATGGAAAGGATATGAAGAAACCTTGTGCATACAAGCTTTGTGCAGAAATAGGACACAACCATAAATAAAACAAGGATGAATACCCTCATAAGCGGGGGATTACCAAAGGAGTTAGCCGAGGATCTCAGGGAACTTCGGTTGGAGATTGTTCCCAAAGGTTTTGTTGCAGCAATGGAAGTTCAGTCTACATTGTTGGGAAAAATTTGTGAAGCTCAGAAGTATGACAAAGAGATTGCTGAGATAAAAGAGAGGATGAGCAAAGGAAAGGCCAAGGGTTTTCGTAAGGATGAGCATGACACCTTATGGTTCGAGGACCGTGTATATGTTCCCAATAATGCAAAGATCAGGAAGTAAATACTTCAGGAGGCTCATGACTCACCATACTCGATTCGCCCTGGAAACACCAGGATGTATTTGGATTTGAAGGAGCGTTTCTGGTGGACTGGTATGAAGAAGGATATTGCGGAGTATGTAGTCGTAGGTGATGTATGCCAGAGAGAGTAAAAGCAGAGCATCAGAAGCCAGCAGGGTTACTACAGCCTACGCCGATACCCGAATGGAAGTAGGATAAGCTTGGCATGGATTTCATTACCGGATTTCCCAGAACCCGAACGGGATATGATTCTATCTGGATAGTAATTGATTCTCTTGACCAAAGTGGCTCACTTTATCCCAGTAAAAACCACCTATACAAGTGCGAAGTTGGCCAAGATATATTTGACCAGGATCGTATGTCTGCATGGAGTTCCGAAGACCATCATATCAGATAGCGGAACACAGTTTACCTCAAAGTTTTGGAATCAGCTGCACCACCATTTGGGTATTAGGCTAGAGTTCAGTACAGCCTTTCATTCGCAGACAGATGGATAGACCGAGAGAGTCAATCAGATTCTGGAGGACATGTTGAGAGCGTGTGCGCTGGTTTATGGACCTAGTAGGGATGATAATCTACCTTACGCGGAATTCTCATACAACAACAGTTACCAAGCCAGTTTGAAGATGACCCCTTTTGAAGCTTTGTATGGGAGAAGGAGCCAGACACCGTTGATGTGGGATGAAGTTGGAGTCCGTCAGTTGTTTGGACCAAATGTGATCAAGGAGTCAGAAGAGAATGTTAAGTTGATTCGAGATAGACTGAAGGTAGCTCAGTCCTGGCATAAGAGTTATGCAGACTTAAAAACACAAGGAGGTAGTTTATGAAATTGGAGACAAAGCATTTCTTCGTGTGTCCCCTCTGCGAGGAGTTAAACTATTTGGAGTTAAGGGAAAGTTAGCCCCGAGATTTGTAGGACCATACCAAGTTTTGGAGCGTATGGGAGAAGTGGCCAACAAGTTGGAGTCACCCGAAGGACTGTCAGGAGTTCATGATGTGTTTCACATTTCCCAGTTGAAGAAGTGCCATGCAGAGGTGGCCAATATTCCCCTGTAAGGACGCTTGACCCTGGAAAGGATAATGATGTTCCACGAAGTGGAGTATGGACCTCATAAGTATACGTTTTATCTCCATATGTGGGGTATCCCAAGAGTATGAAGGGATGAAGTACTATTGGATATAAAGGAGGTATGATGTTAGTCATATGGAGCAATTGTGACTCTATGATGAGTCTGAGTAATCACGTCTTAGTTTGGTGCAAATAGAAGGAAAAATAAACGATACAATTGGATGGATTTTAAGTATGCCAGGAAGTTGGATGTTGGGATAATGATCAGTTGCCCGATGATGAGTTCAAGGTTTACAAGTGATGAGATGGGCCATAACCCACAGGCCCCAGGATATGCCAGGAAGCAAGCACCCTCTTGCTGAAGGAGAAACCCTGGAAGAAGATACGACTTTATTCGATAGACAATTTTATAGGAGTAACGCTAAACCTGAGAGTTGTGAAGGAACGATAGATGTTTGTTTGGCTTGCAGAATCCACGGATTATCCGAACTTGGTTCATTGACAAGAGAAATTCTACAATGCTTGTGAGGATGACCGAGTGTTAGAATGCGAGATTCGCTAAACCATATACAAGGTAATGATTTGGGTGCGGGATGGATTGATCACCATACCGACTTACTCTTATTATTCGCCTTGCTATACGGGATGGTAAATCTGAGTGACTTACCCATAGTAGAGAGACGAAGATCAAAACCTTGTTTGAACCTTAGAATGGTATAGCATTTTTTCCCCTGTACAAGGCAGGTGCTGCAAATCGTAGGATATACGGTGAGGTTCAACCCAGACCCATTTCCTGTAGGAGAAACCATAAATTGCTGACCGCCACGAGATATCGATAGTTGTTTAGTATTGGCGCCAGACCCGTCTGCTAGGAAGACCCCACCTTGGTATAACCTTACCAAGATGAAAGGACAGAAGTATTGAGGAAAAGGTTATGCCACTACTGGAAGAGCTCAGATAAGGAATTACCCTGAAAATCTGAGAAGATCGACACTGCCAACAAATAAGGATGGATTATAAGAGTTTTGATGGAACCGTAACCATGCTTCTAAGGGTGGTAGCACCCGAGACCCTGTGATGGTCGATGGATTTTGAGAAGACCCCGACCCTAACCTATTTCTTGCTAGCCTCTCCGAATCTCGAGGACGAGATTCATTTTAAGGGTGGTAGGTTTGTAACATCCCAAAATTCTAAATTTTGGAATGTTAAAATAAATAGATAGATTTGATTGTTTGTTTGATTGTGGTGTGATTGATTGAGTGAAATTCGAAACTTTTTGAAAGTTAAATGAGAGGGAATAAAAGGACTTTCCCAAACTTTCACTTTGCTTTTATGATCTCCGTGAATTCAAATTCTTTTCAAATACAAAACCCTAGAGAGAAGATGACATGACTTCTTCCATTTTAAATAAATGAAAAGGGTTTTTGAAAATATTTGAATTTCACTTGGAAATATTTCAAATTCAGAAACTTCAAGCAACTCAATGATTTTCATGAGAGAAGATAAAATGACTTCTTCAAAACATATGAAATATGAGTTGGAAGTTTAAAAGAAATCCAATTTAAAGTCTTGTTGAAATTATTTTTCAATTTGGAGTTATTTGGATTTTATTCAAATTATTTTTCTCCAAAAATAAAATATACGGAAATTAGGGTAAAATGATTCCCTACATCAGAAAATTGGAGAGAAATAAATTTGAATTTATTATAGTACTTTTAAAATGATTTTTATGAGGTTTTAATTGCAAAAGTAGCACTCTTTGCTTTATTTGAATTTTGTTGAATTTTTATTTGATGTTAGAATAATGTTCATATTGTAGGAAATCTTTTTCTGGAAATTTTGATATATTATATGCCTATATAATATATTTATTTATTTGGTTTTTTTATTATTTTGTTTGCCTGGAAAATGTTTTTTTAAATGACCTCCTTTTCCCCGCGGGCCAACTGGGCCGAAGCCCAGCCAGCCGGCCCAGCCCAGCGCCGTGCCCCGCTCCTCCCCGAGCTCGGGACGGACTCCCGCACCCGCACGGCATCGCCGCCGCCGTACGCCGCCTGGACTCCCGGCGCCGCCTCTGCTTGCCCCCTCCTCCACGCACCCGAGGCCCCGCCTCCAATAAATGCGCCGGCCCCGCCGCCCTATTTCGCTGCTCGCGCCGCCGCCCATCGCCAGATCCGCTCGCCGCTCCCGCGCCGTTCCGACGCCGAAGTCGAGCGCCGCCAGCACCTTCGGATCCGCCTCGCCGAGCCGCTTCACCCCGTGCCTCCGCTCGACGCCGCCGGCCACCGGAGCTGCCGCCCCGGCCGAGACTGAAGCCGCCGCCGTCGTCCTCCCCGACTCCGGCGATCGCCGCGGTAACCGCCGCCTCCCGTACGTTGGATCTGGATCCAGCGATCCAGATCGCGTCTTTGTTTTTCTTCCAAAACATTTTTTTGTGAGCGTTCACTAGTTCGATGTGTACAGCGAGCATATTCATTAGATTAGGTTCTGAAACGAATGCTCGTTGCTTAGTATTTTCCTTTTTCTTTTTAATTTCGGCCAGGGACCTATTTGTAGTATTTCTTTTACAATTTAGCCCCTGGACTTCAAACAATCACATCTTTTTGTTCGTTCATCCAAATCCAACGAAACCAACGCCCACTTCTTCGTTATGATCCCCTCTATCCAGATAATCAACTTAAACTTGTTTTTGAAAGTTTTAAAATTTTAATTCAAACAGATTTGTATTTGAACTTCTTATGATCGTAACTTGAGTTTTATAACTCCGTTTGAGTTGATTCTTTTTGCAAATTAAAGCTCTTGACCTAAACTTTTTGATAAGGCCAAATTCACATAATTTTGGTACTATTAGAAATTATTTTATGTTGCAAGAGTTATTTTCTTGGCTTTGATGCTTTCCGATTTGTTTTCTTCATTCTTTCCAATCTTTTGAGTGATTGCATATGTGTGGTTACTATTGCTTGCTTACGATAGATTGACCGGAGTGTGACGAGTAGAACTATCAAGAGTTATGAGTGCGAATCATCTTCATCAACAGTACAGGCAAGTAACACTTTGATCATACTTTTCATTACCCAGTTTTATTGCATTAGATCAATCCTCAAACACTGCATGATTAGGATCTGATTAAATTGTGGGTTTTGGGAAGTAGATGAGGTAGTACCTATTGCCTTTTTATTATCAAACCCTTGGGAGTTACTTCAACGTTGGCTTATATTGCTATGCTATGCTAGTAGACGTGGATTGTGTGAGTGTATCCATGACATATGTGAGATTGTTAATTAATGGTTCAATTTAAGGTGGCTACTTAAACACACCTCTGGGTGGACTGAGGCACCTGGCTATTCCAGCGATTGCCTTTTTTTTATGGACCGCCACCCAGGCTCAAATGGATCATGAGATTATTCATGCTAGAAACTTCCGTATGCAACCACAAGCTATTATGCGCTCTAGCATAGTTGATTAAGTTGTGTGAACTTTTACAGTGGTAGACTAGCAGATGTAGGGGTTGTAGGTGGTACTGTCTACCCGATCTTAAGGTGCAAACGCTTCTGAAAGACTATGTCTCGGTCATCCGTTTCTCAAACATCATGTAGTGCGAGAATCCCAACGGAGGAGATCGAGTCTTGTGGGGAAAAGTGCGCAAACCTCTGCAGAGTGTACAAACTAATCATGATTAGGCGTGTCCCCGGTTATGGACATCTTTGAGTATCTGGTTCTTGGATTATCATGTTGATCTCATCACTCTATTTGAATTAATTGGTTGGGTTAATTACTTTTCAATTGGGATTGAGATGGTGTCTACCATTCTCAATGTTTAACAACCACCATGATAGTTAAATAAAATGTATTCCTTTGCAGTAGGGAAAAATTGGCTTTTCGCAAAAACATTATAACCATAGAGCCTCCACCAGCCAAATATGCATGTAGTGATAGCCTTTATTCATCATTGCTCTATGGTGTGAATTTGCCAGTACATTCAATGTACTGACCCTTTGTGGCTGCAACGTCTCATGTTGCAGGATCTTACGACGAGCAAGTGATACGTTAGGGTTACGATTTCTACACTCAACTTTGTCGTTGGTGTTGATGGGAATCCACAACCTTGTTACTTCCGCTATTTGGATTGAGTTAATAGTATTTATGTTACTTTATACATGTGATTTACCTCTGTTATAAATCCTCGAGTACTGTGTGTGTCAGCATACCGATCCAGGGATGACACTTAAGCATAGAGACTTGACCGTCTGAGGTCGGGTCGCTACATTGTGCCTCGGTGGAGGTATACATTTTTTTTGACAAAAAGTACATGGTGGTTGTGCGGTCATTGTCCATATGCTCATATTGTTGTTGCTAATCTAATACTATCACTGGTTAAATGAAGAAATGCTTTTTTTTCTCGGTTATCCTGGTTTAGTTCCCATCAAGATAATCATGATGCTTCTGGTTGTTGGTGTAATTTTCATAATTCTTATTTACAATTGAGATGTCGTTGTTAATCTTGTAAAACAAAGTAACAACACTATATCCCTTTTTTATATTTTTGGAAACAGCGATGCGTATCTCCATACCCGGGCATGTCTTCCTCAATTTTAGTGGAACTGCACAAAATTGGATGGCCATTTCTATTCCGCCTCACTGTCCTCTGCCACGTGGTTCTTCCTTCCTCGAGCTTGACTACTGAGAAGAAACAAACCATAGTGAGGATTTGTTGAAATTCATAGGTGCCTCACCCAAAGTTGATGCCAAATGGATGATGCATCACCACGATGACCTATCGATGCTCATGGTTGTGCCTCATGGTTGCATCAGCTGGTGAAGTTGATCGATTTTCAATGAAAAACAAGCTGTCTTCCATCAGTGCTCTTTGCTTGTTACCCACAAAGATGATATCCTTTGTCAGTTCACCTTGATTGCTTTGGAGACGCAGTCGTCTTTCATGTTGGTGCAATTTTATCACACAATTGGCTATGAACCAAATGTTTCCTCGAAGAAGGATCGACGTTGGTACTAAGAGCATAAGTTTTGTATTGATTTCTAAGCCTTCTCACAACTTTGTCTCCAGCTCCCCTATAATTTTATTTGTCTAGCTATTAACTTTGATTAAAAAATGGTGTGGACTAAAAACCCGGATGGACGTAGTAGCCCTCCATTTTTATTTACTCCGCATATTAGATTTGACTGAAGTCAAACTTTGTAATGTTTGACCAAGTTTAGGCCGAACACAACAAACCATAATTATTAGAGAGGGCAAACTATACATACTCTCAAACCTTTCCGATAATTGAAATTAAAATTCTTTATTTGTACACACTCTCACATGTTTCCGATAATTTGGTGCATGTGTGGTTGTTCATTTAAGGGAGGGTAGTGTACCGCACGTGAAGGATAGGAAGTGCAACCAGGACGTGTGGATCGTTAGTTCATCAGAAGTACTCCCTACGTTCCTAAATATTTGTCTTTCAAGTGGTTTGCAATGGACTACCACATACGGATGTATATAGACATTTTTTACAGTGTAGATTCACTCATTTTGCTCCGTATGTAGTCATTTGTTGAAATCTCTAGAAAGACAAATATTTAGGAACAGAGGGAGTAGTAGTTTTCTTCACTGGTACGTTAAATAAAGAGTTTCGTTTCGTACTTACACAATTTAAAACGATTGTTATGGAGAGAATAAGAAAACCACTCCACTATATATTAGTCGTATACACGAGTACTATATGGACGCAGCTTCATTGACTTTATGCACCTGCCTTTGGGTTTCTGACAGGTGGGCCCAAAATGTCGCTGGCCCACCTGTCATACAGCCAAAAGCACGTGCAGTTAAGGCACCGAAGCTCAGTCCGTACTACAGTATATATATAAGCTGGAGCCTCGGCGCTTGTTCGCTAGGGTTTGCACTCTCCACACTCTCGCCGCACTACATATATATATACACGCTGGAGGCTCAGCGTTCCTTTGTTAGGGTTTGTTATATTCACTGTCTCTCACCCTCTTCACCAGATCTAAATAAGACTGCCTTGTGGCCTCTATCTCTCTCACCCCCCTCACAGACAGCTGGCGAAGGAGGCGTCCGGATCCCGTCGCACCGGGAAGGGGAGGAGGTGCAGCGTTCACTCTATCGCCTTCGGCGGGGGAGGCAATCCACTGCCGGCTGCACTTTTCTCTTTCACCCAGCGCCTGTGCGGGATGGCCACCGACCCCTTCTTCCTCGTTGTTGTACGTAGTGTGGGCAGATCCGACCTCCCGCCGCACGCCTTGCCACATCCCGACGACCCTAAGGTATAATTTCTTTGAAACCGTCATTGGTCTAGCTGCATGCTGATCTTTTTTGATTCTGTAGTCGAATCTAGGTCTTGGTTCAAAGAGGAAAGAAGGGTGCGGTGGGGTGGAGCATGAATCTAGGACGTGGTTCAATGAGGAAAGGAGGGAGGGAAAGTAGTATAGACTAGCTATCCAGCCGCTTTATTGGTCGAAAAGGGAAAAGGAGGTAACTCAGTACACACATCTGTAAGGAACCGAACTCTTTGTTGAAAAGGGAAAGAAACTGGGGGGTCGGGTAGTTTGTGCAGGACTAGATTTGCTGCCCTCACATCGGAAAAAGTTTCAAAGAGAACAAATATGGGACCAACGCAGATATGCTGCTTGGCTACATACTCTGCATCACCCATTTATACGTGTGGACGCACATGGTGCTGGCATGTCCCATGTCCCATCCACATGATCGTGCAGTGTGTTTTGAGATGTTGTGCTACTTGTATTGGTACTATTCTAAATAAATGTTGAGTTGAAGCTATTGCATTTTAAGCAATGTCACTCTCAGAATTAACTACTGAACTATTTTAAGAGAATTTCTTTGTTAATATGAATCAATGCAACCGTTTTAGAAATGCTACTGTCATATACTTTGTTTTCCATCAAGATAAGGTAGATGCTTCTTTTTGTGGCCGCATGTTTCATCCTCCTTTATTGGCAGTAATTGTTTCCTTTTTTGCCTCTGTTAAATCAGGGATATCTATTCAACTTGTTGCTATAGCAAACTTAAATGTCACACCGGTGACTTTACTTGGTTTCAGAGTAACTGCACAAAACGAGATTGGATTTCCTATTCGTGTTGGCAGATTCGTACGTGATCTTGTGTGCGTCATGACAGGTTGGTACTTGCCTTCATCCACATGATCGTGCAGTGTGTTTTGAGATGTTGTGCTACTTGTATTGGTACTGTTTTAAATAAATATTGAATTGAAGCTATTGTATTGCTGTCTTTTCCCATTAAGTAGTGAACAAAAATGGGACCAACCCAGACATTATGCTTGTTGCTTTGTTACAACAAACTCTGCATCACCCCCTTTATAAGTAGATGGAAGCACATGTTGTTGTTGCGCCCACTCTCCCTGGAACTGTTTATGATTTTTGTTAATCTAATGCCGCTAGTAAAATTAAGCAATGCCACTCTCACAATTAACTACTGAATCTTATTTCAAAACTGCAACACTTGTTAGGGATTGGCGGGATTACCATTTTTGTGGCCACATGTTTCATCCTCCTTTATTGGCCAGTAATTGATTCCTTTTTAGCCTCTGTTAAAACAGGGATATCTATTCAACTTGTTGCTATTGCGACATTTTGCTTCGCTTAATTTTGGTGGAACTGCACAAAATGAGACCGGAATTCCATATATGTGTTGAGATCTCTCTAAGGTCTTCCTCACGAGTTGTTTCAAATCTTGGTGTTGAAAGGTCAGTACCGACTTTCCTCAGAATTAACTACTGAATCTTAGTTCAAAACTGCAACACTTGTTAGGGATTGGCGGGAGTACCATTTCTGTTAGGGATCGGCCGGAGTACATGTTTAAGAAATGTATTGTTCAGATAATGTCTCTGTTATTATATATCAGTTACAGTGTTTTACAAAGGGTACTATCCTGCTTTGTAGTTCTTTCTACATGTTTAACCAAGGTATTGTTAAGATAATGTCTCTGTTAAAATGAATCAGACACATTGTTTTAGGAATGATACTTTTCTGCTTTTTCGTTCTTTATACATGTTGAAACAAGGCATTGTTAAGATAATGTCTCAGTTATTATGAATGAATCAGACTGATTCAGAATTGCTACTCTCCTGCTTTGTTTCCCACTAAGATAAGGTAGATCAGTAGATGTTTTTCTTCTGGGAGTACAAGTCATCAACCGTTATTTCTCAGTAATTGTTTCCCTTATACCTTTTGTTGCTTACAGGGATATCAAAATTAAAGCTCGGTTTTATTCCGACTTTGATTTTAGTTGAACTGCACAAAAGGAGCCAATGTGTCTAAGGCAAACTGCTGCATTAGTGGGTCCAGTTGGTCTTACCACTTTGCAGAAAGAAGCATTCACTGTTTGCGCTACATTACACAAGGAATGATCGAGAAGCTTTACAGAGTATTAGTAGACGCCGGTGGCATGACTAGTCTACAGAGAGCATAGGAAACTCTACAACACGTGGAGTGCACTGGGCAAAAAGTGCCCAAACAAGTATAGGAAGCCAGGACAGGACTCCAAATCTGTCAATGTCATTCTAACCAACAATGATGGGGCATCTGGGTATGGTAATCTGTTTACCGTACTTTCAGTTTGTTAGTCCACCGATTGGTAGGTTGACACTGGGGCCAATATTCATGTGTGTGTTGCTGTGTCTTTGTTTTCTTGCAGCATATAAATACGATATCCACAGGGATGCTCAGCTTGATTTTAGTGGAACTGCACAAAATGTCCAGATGGTTTGTGTCCTCCATAATACTTCATCACGCACAATACATCGAATGGTTCTCTAATCATTCGTCGTCACCTTGAGCCACCGGACTATATGTTTGAATGGTGCTGCCAGCATCGGCCATTAAGAAGGGTGAGAAGAAAGACAAAAAGAGAGATGGCTGCTTTACTTGTGGTTCGGAGGAACACTGGGCAAACAAGTGCCCAAACAAGTACCAAGAAGCCAGGACAGGACTCCAAGTCTGTCAATGTCCCTCTAAGCAACAATGATGGGGCATCTGGGTATGGTAATCTGTTTACCGTACTTTCAGTTTGTTAGTCCACCGATTGGTGGGTTGACACTAGGGCCAATATTCATGTGTGTGCTGATGTGTCTTTGTTTTCTGGCAGCATATAAATACGAAATCCACAGGGATGCTCAGCTTGATTTTAGTGCAACTGCACAAAATGTTCAGATGGTTCGTGTCCTCCATAATAATACTTCATCATGCACAATACATCGAGTGGTTCTCTAATCATTCGTCGTCACCTTGAGCCACCGGACTATCAGATGACAAACTAATGACAAACCCTGCCCGTTCCACAATCATAGGCATTACATATTTTGAATGGGAAAAGCTTGTCAAAGTTGACATTAGTTTAATATATTGGAATTGGAAAACCTTGTCAATTTTTGCTGATTGATGTTAGCCAGAAGACATGCATTTGATATTTTTGAGTGGGACGCCCTTTGCTGTGAGCAACATCGATCGTTTTTTCCTATTCCTGTCTTCAGTTCAGAAGTAAATATTTACTCTGCTGAGATGCATAGTCACATGAATGTTGACTTATGTAAGATATTTTAAGAGTTTGTTCTGAATAATGTCTATGTAATGCCAGGCCTTGTGTTTGATTGAAAGTTGAGCTTGGAATGTTGTGGCATGCGGCATCACGAGTTGTTCACCGTGCGTCCTGAGAATAATGCTTCGTATTGTTTTGCATGTCGATCTAATGCCAGTGATTTGCTTGTTAGGAAGATCATCCTCTTCTATTGTTTCCGTGCTTAAGAAGTTCATCGTCTTATGTTTCATTCATAGCCTATACGACAAGTCGGGTAGGTTAGACGTGAAACCATATGATCTTCCGACCAACTCATCATCTTAGGCCATGATTGGATCGTCGTTTTCCAACCAAAACCGCTTGTAAAACTGACGCTTGTAAATAAAAGCAGATGATCTCGGGCGAAGCGCTTGGTTGGTCGATTTCGACTAGTAAAATATACACCGGTCTCTCAAATTACACGCGTAACCCGCCGGTTTTACTTACAGACCTCGGGCCCTCGGTTTCATTACGCCTATATTTTACGTGTTGTTTCCGATGACGAGTAAATTACACTTGTATCTTAATACATGTGTGAAATAAACCAGAGCTCCCAAGCGTGGCCTTACCGTTTCATGTCGTCTCAGTCTCACGAAGGTGCTCATAGGTGTCCGATGATCCTGGCTTCCTGAATGAGCAGCGAGCGCTGTATCAGACCATCTGTAGGGCCCGCGAGGCCCTCTCCGTCATCCTTCGAGTTGTTGCGCTCGCCGTGGTGCCGAGCAATGTTAACATGGTCAATGAACATGAGGATTCAGGAGATGACTTTATTTTGACTGGTTGACAGTAACGACCCACTAGGGCCATAGCCATATGTACGCAACTGCCTCCTCATTATGTACAACTATATTTTTTTGCTTCCTCCTGGTTTCCTGACATCACGGTCCCACACCATTGTCAACCTATGTAGTCAATAAACGAGAGAATTGCACAAGTTGCGGCTGACAGCTGGGACCAAGCAGCTCGAGCAGTATTTGTGTTTTTGAGGCGTGAGCACTGTAGATTTTTTCTTGGCGATGTATTCGTTGTTGTTCAGAGGAGAGCAGGGTATTAACTGGGCGGGATGTGGCCCGTCTAGCCCAGGACAGATATCCAGCCCAGATATTAATTTTTTTCAAGATGAAAATGGTTAGCCCAGCTATACTTTTTTTGAGGAATACCCAGGCAAGGTCAACTTGTTATTCTCCGCCCCGCTGGGCTGCAAATCTTTCCTATGAGGGATACATTAGGCTTAACTGGAAAATGGGCATTAAAAAATAATAAATGGGATGTAACTATAAAAACTGGGCAGTAACTATTAAAAAATGCACCAAGCACGAAATTAGTTTATAAAATATTATTTATGGATTTTCAAAATCTTAATTTTTGCGCGCACAATGTTTCGTCAGATTTTTACGTAATACAAATTTATATTTAATATGACTAGAAATTTCGGGATAAAAATATTTCGGATCCCATCAAATTATGGGAAATTTATTGAATTCTGTCTTGAACAGTTGGTTGAAATTATTAATCGTTGTCCTAGCTAGAAAATGGGCTGTACTTTTAACAAACTGTAAATGGGCTGTAGTAAATTCCATTAGAATTCAAAAATGGGCTGTACATTCTTACAAATCGCAAATGAGCTATAAGTTCTCTCCCACACACTTGTGGGCCTACTAAGTTGACGCGTCCCCTAAAAAAAGAAGTTGATGCGTATTCAAGGCTTTGTCAACTTATTATAGTCAACACACGGTTCTAGCAGCAGTGGCCGTTGGATGTTCATCCAACGGATGCCGTGCTTCTTCTTCAATCTCGGATATTCTAGCTTCACCCGCCCAAAAAATGATTCCTCCCCCTGACATCTGGGGCGCACCATTTCAGAAGCTGACCTGTGGGCCAACTAAGTTGACGCGTACCAAGGGGTTTGTCAACTTAGTCAATATGAACGATTCTAGCTGCAGTGACCGTACGATGTCCATCCAACGGCCGTAGTGCTTCTTCAACCTCTGGTCTTCTTGCTCCAGCCGCCCAAAGCAGCGCCGGTCGTGCCGCATGCTCCTGCCTCCCATGGCCGGCTGTGCTGCCGCGAAGGCCTCACCGCCCCCTACTACTCCCACCACTGACCAGGCCATCCCTCCACTCACCCACACCCCCTGTTATTCTGCGGCGACGGCAGCCTCACACCGCAGCCGAACCAGTGAACCCTCGTACTCCTCTCCGCACAGGCTTCCACTGCCACGTCTTCCCCGGCTCCCCGCCGTCCCCTTCCTAGGCCTCGCCGCTCGCCATCGTCCACTGCCCTGGTGCTCTCGGCGCGGCGTGGTCAACGTGGTCAAGGAACGACTTCCATCGGAAGAGTACTGTACGTGGAGAGGCTGACAGCTGAGTCCACGACAGCCGCAAGGAAGTGCCTCCTTATTATGCGGTAAATAATTATTCCTCCACCTGACAGCAGGGACCCATCAGACGGGCCACCGTATTTGGCGAAAAAAACGTTTCCCCCGACTGCTGGGACCCACCGGACGGGCCACCGTATTTCGCAAAAAAAAACGATCCCCCGCTGTCAGCTCGGACCCACCGGAAGTGCCTCCTTATTACGCACAAAAAAATGAATACTCCCCCTACTAGTTGGGACTCACCTTGGTGGGAGGCTAACTTGTGGGCCTACTAAGTTGACGGGGACGGAGTGCTTTGTCAACTTAGTCAATATGAACGATTCTAGCTCCAGTGACCGTACGATGTCCATCCAACGGCTATAGTACTTCTTCAACCTTTGGTCTTCTTGCTCCAGCCGCCCAAAGCAGCGCCGGTCGCGCCGCATGCTCCTGCCTCCCGTGGCCGGCTGTGCTGCCGCGGAGGCCTCACCGCCCCCTACTATTCCCACCGCTGGCCAGGCCCTGCGGCCACGGCAACCTCACACCGCAGCCGAACCAGTGAGCCCTCGTACTCCTCTCCGCGCGGGTTTCCACTGTCGCGTCTTCCCCGGCTCCGTGTCGTCCCCTTCCTAGGCCTCGTCATCGTCCACCGCCCTGGTGCTCTCGGCGCGGTGTGGTCAACGTGGTCGAGGAACGAGTTCCATCGGAAGAGTACTGTACATGGAGAGGCTGACAGCTGGGTCCATGGCGGCCGCAAGGAAGTGCCTCCTTATTACGCGCAAAATAATTATTCCTCCACCTTACCGCAGGGACCCACCGGACAGGCCACCGTATTTCGCAAAAAAAACATTTCCTCCTGACTGCTGGGACCCACCAGCTACATCTTCACACGCAAGGAAGTGTGTCCGGGCAAAAAAAACGATTCGCCCCCCTGACTGCTGGGACCCACCAGCTACATCTTTGCAGGCAAGGAAGTGCCTGACAGTCGGGACCCAACTGGTCGAAGCGTACGTAGCGTTGTCATTCTGGTCGCGAACATGTACGTACATACTGGTCGATGTAGAGGCGCGCACGTGTCGTAGTAGAGGCGCGCACGTAGCTTGTACACGTACGTACAACGGCCAGTGTGCAAGAAAGAAAATACGGCCACGTACGTACATACGGGCAGGTTCTCGAACGCCTACTCGCGCATACGTACGGCCAGGGCTCGTGTACATGGCTGGGTCGGAACGAAGAAGCAGCGTCGTCATCGTGTTCATGGGGAGCCAACCGACTGGGTCGGAACGGAATGCGTCGTCGTGTTCATTGGGTGGGCTTGGACGGAACAGCCGATGGCAACGAGGCCTGGCGTACCGCAGAACGGAGAAACGGCCTTGTGTTCGACCGCCATGGTCGAAACGGGATCCTGTTCATCGGGATGGGTCTGGCGTACCGCAAAACGGAGGAAATGGACCTCCTACGGTCGAAACGGGGGTCCTGTTGATCGGGAGGGGTGTGGCGTACCGCAAAACGAAGGAAACGGACTTGTGTTGGAGCGCTACGGTCGAAATGGGGGTCCTGTTCATCGGGAGGTGTGTGGCATACCGCAAAACGGGACTCCACGGGGATACTATTCATCTCCACTGTCGACCCCCTCCAGCCTCCACGGGCTACTGTTCATCCACCGTCGACCTCCTCCAGCCTCCACCTGCGACTGTTCATCCACGGGCTCCTGTTCATCCAGCCTCCACCGCGCGCTACTTCGCCGGCTACTGTTCAACCAGCCCTCTCCACGGGCTCCTGTTCAACCACCCCTCCACGGGCTACTGTTCATCCAGTCCTCCACCGTCTACTGTTCATCCAGCCCTCCACGGGGTGGTCCTGTTCATCCTGCCCTCCACGGGGTCCTGTTCATCCAGCCTCAATCGGCTCAATCGATCGGGGTCCTGTTCATCCAAAGGCAACACCACGGGGTCCGGTGCATCCACCCCCACCGGGAACTGTTCATCCAAACCCCCCAGCAACGCTCACTGTTCATCCAGAGGCAACATCGATCGGCTTCAGTTAGCAGCAGTAGCGAAGGAATCGCTCGATCGGGTTCAGTTAACAGCCATCGATCGATCGCTCGGGTTCAGTAACGCGTAGCCTGCAGTGCAATGCTCGGGTTCAGTTAGAGCCCAACGCCTCGCTCGGGTTCAGTTAGAGCCCAACGCCTCGCACCCACGCGCGTGCATGTATGAGAGAAATGCGCATCGCTCGGCCCCGACCACCCACCGTAACCGGGAACACCCCGATATTTTCCTCGCCCTCGCTTCTACGATCGTTTTTTCCATCATGGACGGACCAAAGAATGTCATGCAGCTGCGTCTCCGGCCAGCCCAAGATGAAAAGCCCATTTTCTGTCATGATTTTTTGTCATAGTAGGACCCCACCACATCTATGATGATACCAGGTTTTGTCACAATTATCGTCATAGAAGTTTCATAAGTATGACAGAAAAAAAATTCGTTCGGCCCAAAATGTCACGGATGTGTCTTTTTTTTGTAGTGACACCATTTAGTTTAACTCCTACAGATCCTAGATGTGTGATCTAGTAAATCCATTTCATCCATCTAGGACCAAAATTCCTTTTCTCAAGGATCTCCATGAGAAAGTCTAGATTTACCTTATCAAAAGCCTTCTCATAATCTAATTTAAGCACCAAACCAGGGTTGCCTGAGTGATAAGTGGAGTCCAGCACCTCATGTGCTGTTACCACACTTTCTAGGATAAACCTACCTTTAATGAAGGCAGTTTGGTTGCTGGAAGTAAGAAGGTTCATAAGAACAGCTAATCTATTTGTGAGAACCTTAGTAAAGAGCTTAAAAATATAGTTTAGTAAGCTAATAGGCCTAAATTTGTTCATAGTAGTGGCTTCCTTCTCTTTAGGAATAAGAGTGAGGATAGCAAAGTTAAGCCTATAGATGTCCAAATCCCCATTATAAAAGTCTGTGAACATGGCCATGATATCAGCTTTAATGGTATCCCAAAATTGTTGAAGGAAAAGGAAAGAAAGTCCATCTGGGCCAGGGGCTCCATCAGAGTATGACCCAAATAAAGCTTCTTTCACTTCCTCTCCAGAAAAAGGCTTCTGCAATTCTAAGTTATCAGAGTCTTTGATTTTTTCATTATCAGAGAAGAATTGATCACTAAGACAGAAACCCTTTCTATCTTCCTTCTGGAAGAGGGTTTTGTAGTAGGATGTGGCTATGGCTAACATGTCATCTATGTCTGAAGTAGGCCTAGATGGGCCCTCCAGAGTATGAATCAATGTTTTCCTCCTTCTCTGATTGGCAGCAGCCATAAAATATTTAGTATTCCTGTCACCTTCTAATATATCCCTATCCATGGATCTCTGTCTGGCCTCCGTTTCCTCCTTGAGCCAAATGGCTTGGAGCTCAGAGATGATGCATTTCATCCTATCTGATTCTAGCTCAGAGAGGGGTGCATTTTCAGAACTGACATCCAGCCTATCATATTCTTCTGTCAGGGATTGCTTAAGCTTTCTAAGCTCAGCCCCTACATTTCTACTCCAGCCTTTACTAAATTTTTTAAACCTCCTAGCTTTCTCCTGCCAAATATCAATAGGGGTGGTACTCTTAACAGGGGCAGGCCAGTTTTTGATAACCAGTTCTTTAAAGTCTGCTTGGAGGAGCCACCATTTCTCAAATTTAAAACTAGGACTCCTAGGAACACAGTCAATCCCTGAATTCCAGAGGATGGGAGTGTGATCACTCTCAGTTCTGGGCAGGGCTTGAGAGTTAGTTAAAGGGAAAAGAGCATCTAGTTCTGTTGTACAGAAGACTCTGTCAATAGTAGACATGATCAGGTTCTCCTGGGTTTTTAGCCCAAGTGAACTGTCTACCAGACATTCTAATTTCTAGTAAGCTCCAAATTTCAATCCAGGCATTGAATTTATCACTCCAATTGTGATTAATTTTGCCATTGCTTTTATCTTTCTGATATCTAACTAGATTGAAGTCCCCTCCTATAATAGTAGGCAGGTGATCATCAATAAACAAGCTATGCAGTTCTGAAAGGAAATCATCCTTCCCTTCATCATAAGGAGACCCATAAACTGCAATAAACCTAAAGGAGATGCCCTTTTTCTTGAGTGTTAACACACAAGAAACGGAGAATTTGAGAGGGGTCCAGCTAATGACATCAAAAATGTCTAGATCCACTCCCACCAGCACCCCACCAGAAGTGCCTTCAGCAGGTAGGTGGTGCCAGTCATAGTTTTTACCACGGCTAATAGCTTTTTAGGAATGCATGAGTGAGATGCTCTTTTTTGGTCTCCTGGAAAGGGATAATGCTAGGGTTATGTTTGGAGAGAGTATCATTAATACAGGTCCTCTTGCCAGGGGCAGTGATCCCTCTAATATTCCAAAAAAGAGCATTCATTTATGCAGAGTTTTCCTAGGGTGCTTGCCCCGTCCATATTTGCTAATATGAGTCCAACCAACACTATAGTCATCTATAACAGCTGATATACCTTTTAAACCCTCAGGTGTAGTAGGTGTTCTAGGAGAATCTAGGGTGCTCACTAGCCACATCCACTGGTTGTGTGCCAGTGGTTTTTATAGGTTTTCGATTTCCGATCTCATTAGCACTAGCAGCTTTGTTCAAAAGAAAAGTATCCTCATGTCCTGCAGACATTTGAGAGGTTTTTTGGATTTCTAATTGGTTTTCAACATGTCCTGCAAACAGTGTCTGACCATCATCTATTTCAACACCAATTTTACTAGCTATAGCAATAAATTCAGGATCAGTGAAGTGTTCAAAAGAGGTTTTGACAATGGTACCATTAATCTATTTTTTGCTGGCTTCCAGATTCTGCACTTTCTTGTTGTTCATAGCAATTTCCATCATAGTCCTATCTCCTATATCAACCCTGTTACTTTTCCTTAGGGCTAGAACCGGGCCCCATTGTTGTTTTGCAGGGACCATGTTGCTTAGGTGATCATCAGTGGCAAGAGTGTGATGTGTTAGTGGACTAAACACCACTTCAGCATTGTTATCTAGCTCTAGGTCTTCTTCATCAGCAATCTCATCTACCAAGTCCTCATCATCCTCATCATCTCCCATTAGATCCATTTCCTGCAGCAGGGAATATGTGTGGTCCATTGAGAGTGGATCAGGTAGGTTCTTGAGGTATTCCATGGTTGTTTGCCTTGAGTTGGTTGTAGAGCTAGCCCCAGGGTTTTTGCTACTTGTCAGAGAGGAGGTGGAGCTGGTAGTCCCCCCACCCTTGCTGCTATTGGTGTTGTTACCATCATCAACACCTGGGCCTGTTCCTTCAGCTTCTTTCCTATTTCCTTTCAGATCATCATCTAGGAGGTCATCATCTTCAAAATCCTCTTCAGGTGGCTCCACTTGAATATGTATCTTGTAGAGCTTGTCCCCAATACCAAAGATCCTGTCAGCAGGCACTTTGGTGTGATCTCTACACCTGATTTTGATTCTGACCACCTCAAAGAAGGATCTGAAGTTACCCTGCCAATCCACATCAATCAAGGAACCAAAGACAGATGCAAATTGCTCTAGGACTGCCCATTCAGCCCAAGCAGGAGCCACTCCTCTCAGTTGGACCCAGACTTTTTGGAGTTCACTATGATGCTTTAATTCTCCTTTCCACACTTCTACCTTAACAGTGACTCCTTCAATTTCTGGTAATCCAAACATGGGGTATCCATCCACTTGCTCAACAGGGATATGTGGTGGGAACTTGACAAGAAAGGTCCAGTCATCTAGCTTCCTAACTTGCCAAGGCCAGTTAGTTTTGTATATGAGAGATAGGTTGTGTGCTAGCTCAGATTTGCTCACTTGCCCAAACTCAACATACACAATGCCCACATTCTTCCTGTGTCCCATGTGTTGATCATTAACATCAGGCACATCCACCTAGTAGTATCCCAAACTAGGAGCACCACTGCCAACAAACTTTGCAGGAGTTCTAGGCTTCTTCCTAACTGGGCATTCCTCTACTTTATGGGTCACAATCTTGCAGATAAAGCAACCTGGAGGCTTAGGGCACTGCACTTTGTGATGTCCAGTCTCCCCGCAGCTGTAACCGATGACATCCACATATTCAGTCGAAGAATTCCCTTTGTCCTTACTGAGATTTTGTTTTGGCTTTCCAGCAGGCTTGTTTTTCTTCTGTGTCTGTGCTGCTGAGGAGTTGTTTTGTTTCTGAAAATTGGACTGTTGGGCATTACTAGGATGCTGCTGCTGCTCAGTGGTATGATTTTGCGCAAACTGTTGCTGCTGCTGCACTTGTGACAACTGTTGCTGCTGTTGCCCCTGGAAACTGCTATCTGAAGGGCCTGCAAGACCCTGGATGTGCCCAGATCCCCACCCACCCCCATTCCTCCACTGGTTCATCTGGGGGGGATACGGTCCAGGGAACCATGGGGGGGGGATCTGCTGCCCTCTAGGGAAGTCGTACCCAAACTGGAACTGCTGCGGCGGAGGACCAAACTGCGGATCCATTGGGGGGAACCACTGACCTGTTGGCGCGCCGTCCCGCTGTCGATCTGACCCTGCGCCATCTGCTTGTTCCCCTTTGGATTTCCTCCCCTCCCTCTCCCACGTGCTCTTCCTTGTGCCTCTGCCATGGCGAGGATCTCAGCAAACAGCTCCTCCGAGACTGGGATGTGTATCACCGGTGGCAAGGAGGATTTCGTGGTGTGGGCGTCGAGAGGGTAGCAATCAGCGGCGGTGAAGTTACGGGAGAGAGCTAGTGTTTTCTCCACCCAGACGAGGAGTGGAATTGGATCTGGATTGGGGATCGGCCCTGAATCCGACAGCTGGCCATAGTGGGCTTTGGTTGCCTCGTCATCGTCTTCTAGTGGCCCCTTTCTCCCTTTCCCCTTTTTGACTTTTTCAAAATTCCGACGCGGCTTCTCCACGCATCAGCCTGCACTGAACACGGGATCGCACCGACGGTGACCACGCCATTATCAACCTCTGTAATCTCCGGAGGCTGTTGCATTGGATTCCGAGGCTGCCTGATCAAGGAAGCAGCAGTGCGCCATGGTGAAACGAGACCAGCCGCCCAGCGCAGGGGGGTCCCCAAATCAAGGCTCCTCGCGCTCCCAGATGAGCGCGGCGGCGTCGCTGGGGAAACCAGACCCCCACAGAGCCCCGGCGACTGCAACGCCGTCAAACCTGGTTCTGCAGCGACCAAAACGCTCGCCACTTCGCCCGCTGCGCTGGGTCCTCCGAGCTCATCTCTGCTCGCGCCCAGCTTATCACCTTTTCTGGAGACGCACTCCGTCAGGGTACCATGCGCCGCATCTCTTCCTCTGTTGCCTCCACGCAGATTCTCGTCACTAGTTTCTTCAGCGTGTCCCTTGCGCCAGGCGCCGCATCGTCCTCTCCATCCGGGCCCGGTGGGACGCCTCCAGCTCCCTCTCCTCAGATCCGCATCTCGCCTCGGTCGGATCCATGGGCCAGATCCAGAAGCGAGCTCGGCGGCGCACGCGATGTGCCTCCCCGGGAGTAGAGCGCGAGTGCCCTCGGTCGAGGGCGTGGAGAGGCGACGAGGTTTCCCTTGCGGTGGGGCGACCGCGTCGGCGACGGCGGGGGGGGGGGGGGGGGGGGGGCTCGCCGGCGGAAGTGGTGGCGGTGGTAGGTGGAGGTCGTGGGTGGGGGAGTCGCGAGAGCGAACATTGGGTGGGGGCACCAGCTCTTCTCTAGCTCCCAAAGGTACTGATGGTTCATCTCCCCCTCTCGCACGACCATTGCCTTACAAGTAATGCAAAGGCGAAAGAAACAACACTTAATAATCCTCGAAAGCATTCATGTTCTGTGGACACCCCTAGCCCCAAGTGTGATGGTTTTGGGTAAATAATAACTCAAAAAAAGACAATAGAAAGGAGAGTTAATAAAAAGCATGACAGAAAGGAAAGGATAATCAACTGTTTTTATATATAAAAAAACAACTGGCTAATTACTCGCAGGTAATATCACCACAGCATGGACAAACAACGTGGAACTAAAAAACAGCTGTATCGGAATGAACAATGCGTCTTCCTTTTGCTGCTTCTCGTCGTAAACAACCGTGCCAGACAAGAGAAGCAAGGTAGAGAGCAGAGAGCTAGCCTAGAGCCAGGGCGAATCGTAGACGGGGGTGACCACGGCCTTGACGGCGAGGAACTTGTCGAGCGCGTGCATGCTGGCGTCCTTGCCGAACCCGCTCATCTTGCGGCCCCCGAACGGGCAGTCGGCGTCCATGGCGAAGTAGCAGTTGACCCACACCACCCCCGCGCGGATCGACCGCGTCATCCTGTTCGCCACGTCGATGTCCTTGGTCACCACGCCCGCCGCTAGCCCGTACCTCGTGTCGTTGGCCTTGGCGATTACCTCCTCCACCGTCCTAGAACCATGAAAAAGATTCTTGTCATCACAGATTGAGATTGGAGAGTGCAACAGTTTTATCTATGCCGATCAACCGGCGAATGGGATGGGCTTACCTGAACTTCATCAGGCACATGACGGGTCCGAAGATCTCCTCCTTTGCTATGATCATGTCATCCTGTTCAGGGATTCCCTACCACGATGTCAGATATACTGGACACAGAGTGAAGTGATCATGTAACGGCATTATATTTACTGTTCTGGCGATGAATTTCGACCTTAACTTCGGTGAAAACCGTGGGCTCGATGTAGTAACCTCTCTGTCCACAGGGCTTTCCTCCTGTCAGCACGTTGGCCCCTTCTCGCTTGCCATGGTCGATGTAGCTCAGCACCTTCTCATATTGTTCCTTGTTCACCTGTACACAGGGCACGAGTTAATAACATAGTACTACCTCTGTCTCAAAATGTAAGACGTTTTTATTTTACACTATCAATCTGTGTCGCACAAACAGTGGGAATGTCCGATTGTTCTTTACCTGAGGCCCTTGATTGACGCGAGGATCGAAAGGGTCCCCGACAACCCAACTCTCCATGCGATCTGCCAACTTCTTCACGAATCGATCGTAGATACCCTCTTGCAGGTAGACACGGCTCGCCGCGAGGCAAGCTTCTCCCTGCAACATCGATGGATGATCTCAGCTACTCTAACTCCTATGGCTATGTCATCTCTAATCAAGATGTTGTTCACCTTGTTGAAGAAGTTGGCGCTGATGGAGAGATCCACGGCCAGGTCCACGTCCGCGTCCTCGAAGATGATGAGCGGAGATTTGCCGCCCAGCTCCAGGGACACCGGCTTCAGGTTGCTCCTGGCCGACGCCTCCATTATGAGCCGCCCAACTGCTGTTGATCCCGTGAAACTGACCTGGACGAGCAAGAAATGACATGGTAACTATTTGCTCATGTACTAAATGATGAATGTTGTGAGATTACCATGTCTACGTCCATGTGAGACGCGATCGCTGCTCCCGCTGTTGGGCCGAAGCCGGTGATCACATTGATCACCCCGTCTGGGACTCCTGCCTGCACAAGAACACAACACCAAAAGTTCAGAACAACAGAGACAGGACAGCTATGTGCATTGTGTTTCTCGTCTCAGGTGACCGATCTGACCTGCTTGGCAAAGTGAGCAAAGTAGAGCGCGCTGAGCGGGGTCTGCTCGGCAGGCTTGACGACCATGGTGCAGCCGGCGGCAAGCGCGGGGGCGACCTTGCAGAAGAACATGATGGCGGGGAAGTTCCAGGGGATGATGAGCCCGGCGACGCCCATGGGCTCGCGCAAGGTGTGCCCCTGGAACTGCGTCGACATCTTGAGCGTCTCGCCGTGGATCTTGTCGGCCGCTCCGGCGAAGTAGCGCAGGGACGTGGCGGAGGTCCCGATGTCGACCACCCTGGTCACCGTGCGCGGCTTGCCGGCGTCCAGGCTCTCCAGCAGGGTCAGCTCCTCCGCGTGCTGCTCCACCAGGTCCGCGTACTTCATCATGATCCTTCCTCTTTCCTGCGCGCCAGTTGCTTATTCAGATTGAACTGTAATTTTTTTTTTTTTGTGTATGGTGAAGAATTGATAGGGGAAAGAATCGTACGGATCCGGGCATGCGAGGCCATTTGCCATGATCGAAGGCTTCTCTTGCCGCTTTGACAGCCAGGTCCACATCCTCCTTGTCGCCTTCGGCGATGCTGGCGATCACATCCCCGGTCCGCGGATCCCTGGTCTCGAATGTCTTACCTGATCGAGAAGAAAACCGACATGGCAGCCGTGAAGTTCAGATCAGAAGGGGAGAAAAACTACTGAATACAGCACCACCATCAGGGGAGAATGTTGGAAAGAAGATCATAACTGTTTAGAAAATGGCCGCTGCTAGGCGTAAGTCGGATGATGGAGAAAATTTATAAACCGCCTTGGTGACCGTTCGATGGAAGTCAGCGTGTGCGTTCGATATGTGACAGCTGGAGCACACTTCCCTCAACAACGCTACCCCCATCATCTTCTCCATTGCTGCTCCATGGCAGTAGCGAGCAAGGTAGAGCTACTCCTCCATTGAAGCTCCATGGAAGCACCGAGCGGCATGGCAAAGCTCCAATGCAACACCTATGGGCACCCGGCGGAGCTCCATTGCAGCACTGCGCGGCACACGATGGTCCGGGCGATGCTCCAATACAACACCGGTAGCCCGGTGATGTTTCATCGCAGCACCAATGGCCTCCGGCGATGCTCCAATACAACATCGGCCGCCTGACGACTCTCCATAGCAACCCTGGCAGCCCCCGACGACTCTCCATAGCAACACCAGCGTGTTGCGTTGCAGCTCCTGCGCCGGTGCACAACACCACGCCCCCATGGCATTGCAGCTCCGTCGCTCACCGTCGTGTTGCATTGTAGCTCCGCCAACGGCGCGCAACACCATGGCTGTTGCGCTGCATCTCCGCCGCCGACGCGCAGCACCATGGCCGTTGCACTGCAGTTTCTCCATCGACCACCTGCGCTGCAGCTCCGTCGTCCCTCCCCGTGCAGCGGCACGCTCGCTCAACTGTAGCCCCACCGCCCACCGACGAGGCAGCCCGCGTCCCCGGCTCACAGCCCCGAACCCGCCTCAACAGATTTGTAGTGCCGGTGGCCGGGAACGGGAAGCAGCCGTGCTTCATCCCCTTGCATCGTTGGTGACCGGTGGTGCATCGATGTTGCGTCGTCGGTGGAGGTATTGGGGGATGCGAGAGAGACGGAGCGGCTGTTGGGAAGATAAGGTGGAGAGAGCTCCGGTAGTCCCGGCCTCCGGTGCTCGCCGTCCTTATGCTAGAGAGGGAGCCGAGAGGAAGAGGGGTGGGGATGACAGCAGTGACAGAGGTAGGATCGAGAGACGGAGGAGACGAAAGAAAAAAAAAGCGGCTGTTGAGGAGATAAGGCTGTGCGGGAGGTGGGTGGGTCCGACTGGACGCGTGGAGGGCGCAGCAAGCGGCTGATTTGCTGACAAATCAGTCGGTTGGAAGGAATACTTTTCCTTAGAAAATCTAAGAGGAGTTCTTCAAAATATCTGAATATTGACAAAACAAGAATTATTTTGCGAGAAGTGTGGAAAATCCAACCAGTGTTAAAATGAAACGAACCAGAAATTTTATTTAAAAGAGAGACAAAATCGTGAGCATTACAAAAGATATAGAACTATGGTGATTTTTATGAATGCACAAATCATTTGTGATTTTTCGAAAATAATTATGAGCCATTCTATTTTCCTAGATTTTGTATTAAAAAAACCAGTTTTACCGTTTCCACATTTTTAGCAACTTTAATAAAATATTATGAATTTCATAATAAAAATATAAATTTTGCACTTTTGTGTCAGCTTTTCCAGATTCGTTCTAGTTAAAAAACGTTGTGTTCCGAATTCTTTCGTCTTTTTGACTGCCGCAAAAATTATTTGTTTTCATTATTTTTATTTTTTATTTTACGCAGCTATTTGTGTTATGTCACATGCAAAAAACGGTGCCATGTCATCAAGTGTTCGCGTGAAGCTAAATTCCTTCCTACAGAAAATTAAAGATCAGCTTGCCTTGGCTTGATCCCGCAAAAAGAATACTTGCCAGGTTTACAATCTAAGTGAGACAAACTTATATAAATCCAGCTAATAGTTTTTTTACCAATAAATACTTTTTTACCTAAACTAATAGTACTAATCAGTAAAATCTGAAAGGAATGACCGCCTCCAAGTTTAAGCATACTTCCGTGCCAGTCGTTAATACACTATATTATTATGGCGCGCATTGCCCCACCTGTCCATCTTCAATGGAGATTTCATCTCTTATAGACAAAAATAGATGTAATGAGGATGGATTATTTGATTAAAACATCATGTGTAATTGGATAATCATTAAAAGTACTCGCATGTGTCAAGTATGTTGTATACTTATCGTTCAAACTTGATGGGAATTTGTACTGCTTGTTCTTTGACATTTGCTGAAGAAAATTAAGTACAACTTGCATATGTATGTTTCTAAACTGAGTTTGCTTGGCTCTCTGAGACTGGGTTTAATTTCGTTATTTCTTGGATGTACTTGTATTATTAGAGGCCTTGAATATAAATCTAGGGCCCTCTTCGAAAAAAAATCTTTTTACAAGAGGGAAGTTCTTTTACAGTTGGAAAAGGCATCTTTTAACATTTTATTTGGCCAATTCCAACGCACAACCGTAAATGGACGTTCGTTTTGTCCGAATTATGTCTGTTTGGGTCGGCAAAGCAGACACGAGTATCCATTTGCGGTCGTCCGTGCATCATTGCACCCAACAGCCCGACGCAATTGGCAAGAGCGTCCGGCTTTTAACTAAAATTCAAATAAAAAAAGGCATCAAAAGTAATGTAAAAAGATGACTACATATTACATTAAACGTTCAAAAGTCGCCGCCAAACTGTTCGATATGCATTAAACTTAAACTTGAAACTTCAAAAAAGAAAACAAGCCTTCACCGCCGTCTACACTGCATGTCGTAGTCCCATCTTCCTCGTCGGTGCTAAGGTCGACGAAGGAAGGCGGTTGCCACGGGTGGGCTTGTGGCGCCTGCATCGCAGGGGGCAGCGGTAGCACTCGGGGCGGTGACCATGTATCGGCGCCAAACCACACGGCCGACACAAACACCAACTCTGACATACACGACAGGGTCGAAGTCCACGACCACGACTGGCCCACTGCCACCGGGTTCCACCGAGGCTCTGCGTCGTCTGGCTCCTCCATCTCCTTGAGCTCGGGGATGTCGTCGTCCCCGGCAGGCGAAAGTGCCATCCGCACCTCCAGTCCATCCCACTGGGTGTTCTCGAACTCAATCTATGAGTCTGCCATCACCTTCCTCACCAGCTCCCCCTCCTCTTTGGCTGTCATGGACCGATGTGGATCTGGTCGTGGCGGGGACGGCAAGGGCGTATGTCCGCTCACTCGTGACCTAGAACGCGGACGTGGAGGGCTGGGAGGACGAGGTGTTGTAGAGCGCGTCGGTGCTAAGCTAGCATGATTGGCAGAAAATGTCTGCTGGCGCACATCGTGCTCATCCCGGAACCAAGTGTCCCAAAGCGAGCATGTGAGGCATACCCGGGATCATCGACGAGGCCCGCGCGGGGTTGATCTCGAGAAGCCACACGTGGCCGCTCACCGGAATGGCCGGCACTGGCACCCGATCTGGGCTCATATGCCACCCGGTCGGCAGGTGGGCATCCGGGCACGGCAGCAGGGTGGAGGTGTCCCAGTAGCGCTAGCACACGTCCACCTTCATGCACGGGCGGATCCGTGTCGTGGCGGCACGTTGGGCAATGGTGAAGCCGGTGGCGGCGCGTGGGCCTGGAGAAGACCCGGCTCGCGGTCGTGCTTCCCCGACTTGGTGATGGTGGGCGACGGCGTGCTCTAGGGTTGGTTGGGGCTCGAGGGGGTAGAGAAGAGTGTGGAAGCGGCGAAAATGAAGTTTGGGAAGAGGATGTGGACGGCCGGTCCACAGCTTCGACATTAAAAAGGACGTTTTGGGGCCGACTCGGTGGCTGACAGGCGGGCCCGTCCCACGCGTGCAGCTTAAATATGGGCGGTGGGAAGTGGTTTGGGGGTCGGCATGCGGGACCGAGGCAGACGATGAGATCCGCGTGCGTGTCCGTCCATTATCTGGTTTGACGCAAATCCGACCCAGATTTGCTTTGGATTTGGGTTGAGACGGACACGATACGGACCAGATTTGGTCTTGCTCTCGCGCGTTGGGCTGTATCATTTGTCTGTTTTGACAAAAAAAACTTAGACCAAACGAAATAGGGTCGCCCGTTGGAGTTGGCCTTACAACCCATGCGTGGACCATGCTTCTGTTCCGAGCTCAGTCCTCACGGCAAGCAACCTTGTCATATTATTGCGTCTGGTAACGTACGTCGGCACTGGCATCGGGCCGAGCAGCCTGGAAGGCTGGAGCATGCAGGCAAGCATGGGAGCCAGCGACGTGGACGTAGCCATCCGCTCGCTTCTAGAAGGTGACGGACGGGCTTGGACGGCGACTGGCGCTACGGTCATTCGAATCTGATTTCAGTGGCATATCACGGGCGCATGCTCGTACAAACGAGAAACGGCCGTCTCAGATGGGAAAGCCGGGACCAGATGACAAGAAGGAAAGGAAGGACACACGCGGGAGTGGCCGTGGGGGTGGGGGCACGGGAGGACCTGACAACAAGGACGTGTAGCACAGCAGTGGCCATCTCCGTCGCCTACTGTACGGCAAATGGCACTGCACACGAGCTTCTAGAAGAACACATGTGTTGCTCTTGCCATCCGAAGTGTTGGAGTATAATGTCCGGCCTTCTCCCTCAGATCAGTTTTTTGGTTGCATTGGCTAGCGCCTTCTCCCTCAGATCAGTCTTTTGGTTGCATTGGCTAGCGCATGCACTTTTACATGGTATCGAAACAAAGAGGTTTTGAGTTCAAGACCCGGCAGGCGCAATTAAATTGCAGCTCATTTTTGGTCCACGTTTAGGCTTGAGGAAGCCACACGTGAGGGCGCGTTGCATTGGCTAGAGCAAGCACTTCTACACGAAGAATTTCATCGGGGTCGCTCTCTACCCCCAGACGATGGGCTCCTACAAGCTCATCAGTCCCATGCATCTGGGTATAGAGACCAGATCGCCTACAAGCTCATCAGTCCCTGCTGTCTTAGCTATGTTTTGTCGTACTTTCCACCCTCTATTATGCTCTCTAATACTAGGGGACATTTTTAGCTAAGCTAAGCACCCCGTCACGCTAGCTAGCTTGTGGCTTCTTCTCTCTAATACAGTATAGTTTACAACAAGTTAACCATGTTACTTCCGTGAATTCCGCTTAGACAATGAATCTTATCGCTCTGTTGGTCTTGGTCATGCCATGTTCCCCAAGAACTGTGCGTCAACAACATGCGGCTCCGCGCCAGAGCTGACCTCAAATACTCCTACTTGATAGAGTATTCATTTTTCAGGATTCCAAGTTCAGCCAACCACGAGCAAATTAAAGCCTGCTCAGTTCGAACTAAGCCCAAAATTCTGAAGGTGATGGTCCATTTAGAACGGACAAATCCGCACCAATCACAAACTAAGTTCAAATACTTGATGTCTACGCAAGACAAAGGAGAGAAGAGATGCGTAGGCACGTACCGGAGACGGCGTCGACGAAGGCCCCGTTGATGAAGAGCTTTGTGTACCTGATCTCCGGCAGCTCCAAGGACACGCCGCCGCCGTTGCCGTTCTCCCCGGCGCGCTCCTTGCCCCCGTCGCCATTGCGCTCGCTCGCCATGGCCTCTTGCCCTCTTCTCTCGGACAGAAACCGGTGTCGGCTCTAGCGGAGTGGATGTGTGTGGGGAGTGGACCGTGGAGTGAAGACAATGGCGAGGGGTTGCTCTTTGATTTACATATAAAAAAAAGTGAATCGTGACCTGTCCGTAGCCATCCGCGTGGCCAACACACATCTCTCGGCTGCTAACGCGCGTAACAGCTCCGTCCGATCGTCCCCTTGGCGCTGCCATGAGACCCATGAGATGTGTGGTGTCATCGTGGTGCTAGACTACAAATACGCTAAATGAATGCACGTATATATTATCGGGTCTACTCACGCTAGGAGCCTACTCTCAAGTGTGCAATGCCATCCGGCCAGCGAGATCTTATTCGATTTGGCACATATTTAACGGTTGGGTGGAGTTAATTCCCATAGAGTTGTTGGTATTCGATGTGCGACATGATGCTATTTGCCACTTAATAATTAGGTGCCCTGATTGCAATTTGCAGCTAATAATTGGATATCTATTTGCTTAACTAGCCCTACTAGCTAAATACTCGGGTGTTGCTACGGGTTAGGAAAATATATGATTATTGGTGGCATGTGACTGGTTGTCCTATGTGTCACCGTCGTTCTCGAAGGTGCTGTCGAGCCCTCAACCGCCAGCGCTTGGTCGTCCTCTAGTGCACGACCGTCGACCTCGCCCTCGAGCGCATGTTGTGGTCCTCTAAGAACACTTCGGCAACCGTCAGCGTCTGGACGTCCTGCAGAGCATGGTCACCATCTATCCTGAGGATCGATTGGTCGCCCATATCGCGAGCGCATGGTGTTCTTGCTCCATGTTGGCAAGCATTGGTTTGCTATGTCACTGAGACCTTACTAGCCGTCCTTGCCTGCGAGCATTTTCAAATTGATTTGGTGAGACTAACTGTCTGTCTAATTAATTAACTCGAGACATAATTAACCGCTATTATCTACAAGCCTAATTAACCATGTGTCTAATTAAAAAATCACTACTGCTTCGCCTAATTAATTAGTTGCATTAGTAACTCGGTTTCAAATTGATCATGTGCGAAAAATACCAATTTAAATGGACCTAATTAATTGCAAATGTAATTAACTGTCAAATAATTAATTGCATTAATAGCTTGATTTCAAAATTAATTCAGAATTAGGTTTAAAATTATGTTTGTATTAATGGATGCGTCCCAACGTGGACTACGTGCACAATCCCCTCTACTCTCTTTGTACCGGTGCATATATGTTACGAAAACCAAATAATCCCAAAATACTTAGTCGCGGTGCATTAACTCTCACCTCGTTTCTTGTTTCTTGAGACGAATAGTGGAATCAACCAATAAGAGACATGAGCATGTATCATTTTAATTTCTTGAGACTACCTATTAAGTTCATTATATGCAACCAATAAGAGGCATGCAGTGGTCAGTTCATTATATGCAATGATATTAATTAGCAAATACATATTAAGTTCTCCCGTTTTCTCCTCCGCCTTGGTCGCGTTGCACAACATAAGATGACTTATACACCGGTGCGGTGGGAGTAATAATGGAGACGTTGGACAAATCAAGTCTAGGATTTCTACGGTAGGACCATTTGTCAAATGTGTTCTTTTATTATTATTGCTAAAGGGCCTAAGGTTATATGCTAAATAATTTTTTTTCATTTTGCTTCAGACCACCTTTAACTTGCAGGCACATCATAATAATTATTTACAAGAAATTGATGACCCACAAGTATAAGAGATCACAACAATATTAGATAGCAGTATTTCACCCAAATTTATTGATTCAACATAAAGGGAGCCAAAAAATATTTATAAGCCTTAGCAGTTGAGTTGTCGGTTCAACAACACCTGAGAAGTCATGTCCTTGCAGCAATTTATTAGTAGCACAATAATATGATAGTAGTGGAAACAATAGTAGCAATAGTAATAGTAACAATAGCAGTTTAGTAGCAAGTGTAGCAGCAGTAGTAGTAATAGTAACTTGAGCAAAGAAAATATTGTAAAAGCGTAGGCATGGAGTAGCGATGGATACTTGGATGAAATCCATTATGTAACAGTCACAACCTAGAGCGGTACACACAAGCTAAAATTCATCAATCATAGGTAGGCAGGTATTTCATATATAGTCATACATGCTTGCGATAAGAACTTGCATGACATCTTTTGTCCTACCCTCCTATGGGAGCGCGGTCCTAATGGGAACTAAGGTAATTACGGTGCTACTTTTAATAAAGAACCAGAACAAAGCATTAAATCACAGTGAATATATGAACTCCTCAAATTACAGTCATCCCCGGAGAGTATCCCAATTATTGTCACTTTGGAGTCTATGAATCGGTTAATTATATTCATGAAAACATAAATGGTTCAAATAAGAAATCATGGCACTCAGGCCCTAGTGACAAATATTTACCATAACAAAGTCATAGCAACATCAATCTTAGAACTTAGTGGATACTAGGGATCAAGCCCTAACAAATTGACTCGATTACATGACGAATCACATCCATCTCCATCTACCTCGAGTATGCCTCAATGAAAGCACTCACTCTCGGTGTTGTGCATCATGAGGCTTTTGATGAAGAGGGGTCGAGTTCCCCTCTCTGGAGCCTTGAATGGACTCTAGATCAGGCCTCCTGACGAAGAACATGAGGTGGCGGCAGCTCTGTGCCATGAAACGCGATGAAACTTTCGCTCTGATTTTTCTCTCGAGAAGACGGTACTTATGGACTTGGGTTTAGATCAAACGGAGGTTTGTGGAGCCCACAAGCTCACAAGGTGCCCCCCGGGGGACACCACCTAAGCTTGTGGCTCCCTGGTGGTCCCCCTCCGGTAGTTCTTTGTGCCCGTATTTTTGTATATATTCCAAAAAAATCCTCGTAAAGTCTCATCCAATTTCGAGAACTTTTTATTTCTGCACAAAAATAACACCAAAGTTATTCAGCTGAAATAGCGTTAGTCCGGGTTAGTTTCATTCAAATTATGCAAATTAGGGCCCAAAACAAGAGAAAAAGTGTTCGGAAAAGTAGATAGATTGGAGACGAATCAGAAATCAAGACCCTTTCATGGGCTCCATGTGGGATTGGTACTCTTACTTCTAGAATGCTACAACTAAACTATGTGCATTTGTAGGCTCTCAAGATTTTTCTGGCGCCGTTGCCAAGGATCTAAGTGATTTTTATCTTTGTTTTAAGTTTTGACTTTTTTAGTTATGTACTAAGTTATTTTGTAGTTCTTAAGCAACCATGTCCGAGTTTGGGCACTGATGTGTCCCAAACATATCTATAATTTTTTTACTGTTTCATGCTATTATCATACCACTTTTAGATATTTTTATATCATTTATATTATTTTTCTGGACTAACTTATTAATTCTATGCCTAGAGCCACTTTTTGTTTTCTGCATGTTTTTGGTTTTACATAAAACCGGTATCTATGGACCTCCGAACCCCAGAGATTTTTGATGATTCTTTATAAAAGGGTAAGGTTTTAGAAAGCACCGGAGGAGGATGGGGGCCACCCACAACACCCACGTGGCCAGGCCACATGGGCTAGGGGGTGGCCTTGTGGTGGGGTCGTTTGGTGCCCCACCCTCGGCACCGCCTTACACCTTATTTGGCTACAAATGCACACATTTTTTGAAACCCTCAGTACCACTTTTCATGATTTTTTCGCCGTTGCAAGTTACTGTTCTGGGAAGATCCAATCTGGAGGCCTGTTCAGGCATGCTGCCGAAGGGGGAATCCATCACCGGAGCTATCTTCATCAACCTTGCTATCACCATGACCATGCTCCCTTGTGATTCAATACAAAGTTCTTGTGAGCTGCCTCACATGATCGGGATCCATATGATGTAATCGGTGTTGTGTTTGTTGGGATATGATGAATTGTCACTTTAGGATAATATTTTTCATTAAATTATATTGAATCTCTTATGGTTTCTTTACTACGTAATTAGGTAGTCATATATGCTCCTCGATCTATTTGTCCTCTTTGGCCAAGTTTGATGGATAGTTCTTCAGGGGGAGTTGTGTATGGTAGTGGATTCAATCTTGAGGTGATCCATCCTAGTGATAGAAAGGGAATGAGCACGTATTTTATTGTTGGTACTAAGGATAAAACGATGGTTTCTTTATCACACTTGGATGATAGTCTTACTATCTACATTATGTCATCTCGCTTATTGTAATGCTCTGTTTATTATAAACTTAATACCTCGAGATGCATGTTGGATAGCAATATTTGGGTGGAGTATTAGTTGTAGATCCGGTTAGATAACGATCCATATCATGGACGTAATCCTTAAACAAGAATATGCCATGAATTATCGTAGTCATAAATATAACTATTGCAATTTAATTACTGTCTAGCTGTAACTTGTTCACCATAACACATTTATCTTGCTTGGAGAGATGCCTCTAGTGATGCTATGGCCCCAGGTCCGTTTCTCATTACTTTAATTAACATTCTTATTTACCTTCTTTGTTGTATCATTTTATCTATTTATCAATTTCTTCCATAGTATAGAATTTATCCTTGTGACTAGCGGGACAAGAAGCTTGACATCCTCATGTCTGCTTTGTGTTTGGTGTGTAGGTACTGAGGAATAATTCTTACAGAATAAATTCCTACTGGTTCAATAAACCTTGGTTTTCAATCGAGGGAAATACTTATTGCTAGGTTACATCACCCTTATACTTGGGGATTACCTAACCACTCTTAAGAGAGAGCAAGCAAGATTTCTGGCACCATTGCCGGGGTGTTTCTTTCAATAACTATAGATCCTACAGATTACCACTTTGCCTTATTGTTATCTATCTTGCCTATTTACTTTATATTTTTCGTTAGTTCGCTTATTTTCTTGTTAAAAAATTCAAGAACTACAAAATGATTAAAATAAAACCTATACACCTTTTGTTTTAGCTCGTTATCATGTCTACTTTAGCTGAAATACCAAACTTTCCGACTTAACAAGTAATACTAACAATGATTCAATGATTTCATTAGTACTGCTATCGCTTCACCCACCACTAGTGCCGAATCTTGTGAAATTAGGCCTGCTTTATTGACTTTGGTTATGAAAGAATAATTTTATGGTTGATAAAATGAGGATGCTAATGCACACTTGAATAATTTTGTTGAGCTATCTTATATACAAAAATACAAAGAGGTTGAAGGTGACACAATAAAAATTGAATGTTTTTTATGTCTACTAAGCAACTTATTCTTGTAGACTCGTGTTGGGCCTCCAAGCACAGAGTTTTGTAGGACATTAACAAACTTCCCTCAAGTGGATGAGCTAAGGTTTATCAACCCGTGGGAGGCGTAGGATGAAGATGGTCTCTCTCAAACAACCCTGCAATCAAACACAAGAAATCTCTTGTGTCCCCAACACACCAAATACAATGGTAAATTGTATAGGTGCACTAGTTCGGCGAAGAGATGGTGATACAAGTGTAATATGGATAGTAGATATAGGTTTTTGTAATCTGAAAATAAAAAATAGTAAGGTAGCAAGTGATAAAACTGAGCATAAACGGTATTGCAATTCTTACAAACAAGGCCTAGGGTTCATAGTTTCACTAGTGTAATCTCTCAATACTGCTAACATAATTTAATCATATAAAAATCCCTCAACGTGCAACAAAGAATCAATCCAAAGTTTCTATCAGAGAACATAGGGAGAAAACGTGTATCAACCTATGAGCCTAGATTACCCCAATGTCACCACGGGAATCCGCAAGTTGAATACCAAAACATACATCACGTGACTCAATAGATTACCCCATTGTCACCACGGGTATCCACATGCAAGACATACATCAAGTGTTCTCAAATCCGGAATATTCAATCCAACATAATGAAACCTCAAAGAGCAAGACATAATTCATCACAAAAATATAGAGAGGGACGAAACACGATATGATCAAACAATATTAACAAAGCTCGCGGTACATCAAAATTGTGCCAAATCAAGAACACGAGAGAGAGAGAGATCAAACACATAGCTACTGGTACATACCCTCAGCCCTGAGGGTGAACTACTCCCTCCTCGTCATGGAGACTGATACGTGTCTCCAACGTATCTATAATTTTTGATTGTTCCATGCTATTATAGTATCAATCTTGGATGTTTTTATATGCATTTATATGCAGTTATATATCATTTTTGGGACTAACCTATTAACCTAGTGCCCAGTGCCAGTTGCTGCTTTTTTGCTTGTTTTTGGCTTTTTAGGAAATCAATATCAAACAGAGTCCAAAGGGAGAAAAAACTTTGGATTAATTTTTTTCTGGACTAGAAGAGACCCTAGAAGGTTCAGGAGAAGACCTGAAGAGTCACGAGGGAGCGACAAGCTCGGGAGGCATGCGCCAGGGGCGGGGCCCCCCAAGCTTGTGAGCCCCACGTGTCACCTCTTAACCTAATTCCACCTCTATAAATTCTCAAATTTTTCCCTAATATCAGAGAGCCACCCAAAATACTTTTTCCGCCGCCGCAAGCTTCTTGTCTCATGAGATCCCATCTGGAGGCCTCTTCCGGCACTCTACCGGAGGGGGAATCGACCACGGAGGGGTTCTACATCAACCTTGCTGCCCTTCCGATGATGTGTGAGTAGTTTGCCACAGACCTACGGGTCCATAGCTAGTAGCTAGATGGCTTCTTCTCTCTCTTTGATCTTCAATACAATGTTCTCCTTGATGTTCTTGGAGATCTATTCGATGTAATGGCTTTTTGCGGTGTGTTTGTCAGGATCCGATGAATTGTGAGTTTTTAATTAGATTATCCATGAATATGATTTGAGTCTTCTCTGAACTCTTTTATGCATGATTGTTATAGCTTTTTGTTTCTCTCCGATGTATTGATTTGGTTTGGCCAACTAGATTGATGTTTCTTGCAATGGGAGAGGTGCTTTGTGATGGGTTTGATCTTGCCATGCTCAATCCCAGTGACAGAAGGGGACATGACATGTATTTGTATCGTTTCCATTAAGGGTAAAACGATGGGGTTTAGTCATGCGTGAGTATTGTTTGTCTACATCATGATATCTTGCTTAAGGCGTTACTCCGTTTCTTTATGAACTTAATACTCTAGATGCATGCTGGATAGCGGTCGATGTGTGGAGTAATAGTAGTAGATGCAGGCAGGAGTCGGTCTACTTGTCTCAGACGTGATGCCTATATACATGATCATTTCCTTGGATATCTTCATGATTATTTTATTTTCTATTAATTTCCCAACAATAATTTGTATACCCACTGTATACTATTTTTAAGATAGAAGCCTCTAGTGAAAACGATGGCCCCGAGTCTAATTTTTATCATATATTAAACTCCTAAAAATACCTTGCTGCAATTTTATTTGCATTCATTTATTTTGTTTTTTTATCTATCTATCTACCACTACAAAATTTGATCTTGCAAATAACCGCCGAGGGATTGACAACCCCTTTTCATGTTGGGTGGAAGTATTTGTTATTTTGTGTGCAGGTACTGCTAACAAGGTGTTGTGTGGTTCTCCTACTGGATTGATAACCTTGGTTCTTAACTGGGGGAAATACTTATCTCTATTGTACTACATCATCCTCTCCTCTTCGAGGAAATCCTAACGCAGCTCACAAGTAGTAGGAAGAATGTTTGGCGTCGTTGCCGGGGAGACATCACCAACATCTATCAAGTACCTACACATAAACTTTCATCTCCTTGCATTTACACTATTTGCCATTTTCTTCTCGTTTTCATCTCCCCCACTTCTAAAACATTTTCACAGAAATACAAAAATATTTTCCGTTTGCCTTTTTCGTGTTTGCTTGCCCTGCTAATATGACTAGCTTAGCTATCCCTCCTTTGTCGCCGGACATTGAAGTTCTTTACTTCAAACAAAAACAAGGAGAAAATTTGAAAGATGCTTGGTATGGAATCTTATCGTGTTTGCACTATAAAAGGAGATATGAAAATTTTGCTTTGAAATTTTTATGTAGGGCTTACCATGCCTAATAGACAACTTCTGGATTTTGCTACAATGGAAAATTTTATTGAGTGTAATTCCATCACCGCTTATGAAATTGTGGAAGGAATAGTGGGGACTCCTCCCCCACAAAAAGGGTTTAATTACACTCAAGAGGGAATTCAAATCTTGTAAAAATTAGGAGACATGCATAAAAATTTGGTTAGTTGCAAAAATCTAGTGAACCTCTCAAGAATATTAGCGGGAATCTCAACACAAATATGTTGATTACTCTTTGCAATAAGCATCTAGATGCTTTAGATATACAAATTGCTTCATTTTCTGAGAATGATGGGAAGTGTAAGGATCCTCCGGGATTTGAGAAAGTCCCCCTTAATATTGCAAAAACCAAAGATGACAACACTTGAAACTATGCATTACGCCTAGTTAGGGGCGTAAACCGATAGCGCTAGTTGGGAGGCAACCCAATAGTTATTTTAATTTTCTTGTTTCTTTTTCTGGTTTTTTGTGTGCACACAATTATGCTACTGTTATGGTTGTGTTTTTTTGATTTAAGTTAGTGTCTGTGCCAAGTAGAGCCTTCAGGATGATTTGGATGATAGTTGGCGTGATTCTGTGAAAAAATAGAAACTTTGTGGCCAGTTCTAGAATTTTGTAAATTCACAGAAATGTGATTTTGCACTGAATTTGTTGGACATGATTGATATACAAATTTCTGATGTTTTCCTAATTTTTTAGAATTGTTAGAGTTACATAAGTATGGCGATTGTTCGAATTATTACCGACTGCTCTATTTTTGACAGATTCTGTTTTTGTTGCATTGTTTGCTTGTTTTGATGAATCTATGGATTGTATCCGGGCCGGGGGGGTATAAACCATGGTGAATTTAGAATACAGTAAGTATAATGCAATAATAAAATATGAATGGGTTTGCAACAGTACTTAAAGTAGTGATTTGCTTTGTTATACTAATGGGTCTCACGAAGGTTTTTGGTGAGTTTTGTGTGCTGAAGTTTTTAAAGTTTTGGGTGAGATCATGATACGTCTCCAACGTATCTATAATTTTTGATTGTTCCATGCTATTATATTATCTGTTTTGGATGTTTAATGGGCTTTACTATGCACTTTTATATTATTTTTGGGACTAACCTATTAACCCAGAGCCCAGTGCCAGTTTCTGTTTTTTCCTTGTTTCAGTGTTTCGCAGAAAAGTAATATCAAACGGAGTCCAAACGGAATGAAACCTTCGGGAGCGTGATTTTTGGAACGAACGTGATCCAGGAGACTTGGAGTTGAAGTCAAGGAAGCTTCGAGGTGGCCACAAGGCAGGGAGGCGCGTCTGCCCCCTGGGCGCGCCCCCACCGCCGTGGGCCCCTCGTGGCTCCCCTGACCGACTTCTTTCGCCTATATATATCCATATACCCTAAAAACATCTGGGAGCAGAATAGATCGGGAGTTCCACCGCTGCAAGCCTCTGTAGCCACCAAAAACCAATCGGGACCCTGTTCCAGCACCCTGCCGGAGGGGGGATCCCTCACCGGTGGCCATCTTCATCACCCCGGCGCTCTTGATGACGAGGAGGGAGTAGTTCACCCTCGGGGCTGAGGGTATGTACCAGCAGCTATGTGTTTGATCTCTCTCTCTCTCTCTCTCTCTCTCTCTCTCTCTCTCGTGTTCTTGAGGTGGTACGATCTTGATGTATCACGAGCTTTGCTATTATAGTTGGATCTTATGATGTTTCTCCCCCTCTACTCTCTTGTAATGGATTGAGTTTTCCCTTTGAAGTTATCTTATCGGATTGAGTCTTTAAGGATTTGAGAACACTTGATGTATGTCTTGCATGTGCTTATCTGTGGTGACAATGGGATATGACGTGATCCACTTGATGTATGTTTTGGTGATCAACTTGCGGGTTCAGTGACCTTGTGAACTTATGCATAGGGGTTGGCACACGTTTTCATCTTGACTCTCCGGTAGAAAATTTGGGGCACTCTTTGAAGTTCTTTGTGTTGGTTTGAATAGATGAATCTGAGATTGTGTGATGCATATCGTATAATCATACCCACGGATACTTGAGGTGACATTGGAGTATCTAGGTGACATTAGGGTTTTAGTTGATTTGTGTCTTAAGGTGTTATTCTAGTACAAACTCTATGATAGATCGAATGGAAAGAACAGCTTTGTGTTATTTTACTACGGACTCTTGAATAGATCGATCAGAAAGGATAACTTTGAGGTGGTTTCGTACCCTACCATACTCTCTTCGTTTGTTCTCCGCTATTAGTGACTTTGGAGTGACTCTTTGTTGCATGTTGAGGGATTGTTAAATGATGTAATTACGTTATTATTGTTGAGAGAACTTGCACTAGTGAAAGTATGAACCCTAGGCCTTGTTTCCTAGGATTGCAATACCATTTGTGCTCACTTTTATCATTAGTTACCTTGCTGTTTTTATATTTTCAGATTACAAAAACCTATATCTACCATCCATATTGCACTTGTATGACCATCTCTTCGCCGAACTAGTGCACCTATACAATTTACCATTGTATTGGGTTTGTTGGGGACACAAGGGACTCTTTGTTATTTGGTTGCAGGGTTGTTTGAGAGATACCATCTTCAACCTACGCCTCCCATGGATTGATAAACCTTAGGTCATCCACTTGAGGGAAATTTGCTACTATCCTACAAACCTCTGCACTTGGAGGCCCAACAACGTCTACAAGAAGAAGGTTGTGTAGTAGACATCAAGCTCTTTTCTGGCGCCGTTGCCGAGGAGGTGAGTGCTTGAAGGTATCTTTAGATCTTGCAATCGAATCTTTTTGTTTCTTGTTTTATCACTAGTTTAGTCTATAAAAGAAAACTAAAAAATGGAATTAAGGTTGCCTCATATGCTTCATCTTTTTAATGTCTTTCGTGAAAATAAGGATTCCGATAATTGTGCTCAAGTGCTAGAAGAAGAATGCATTAGAATGTTTGGCACTAAATATTTGAATGATGAGCATGATTGCAATGTTGTGAGTACAAATTCTTTGAATATCCATGATGCTAATGATATGCAAAGCCACAAGCTTGGGGATGCTATGTTTGATGAAGATGATATGTTTAGTCCCCCAAGTTTTGATGAGCAAATTTATTATGATGAAAGCATGCCTCCTATCTATGATGATTATTTTGATGACACATATGCTATAAAGAATAATGATAACCATGAAACTTGTCATCTTGATCTTAATTTTCAATCACATGATAGTTATTTTGTTGAGTTTGCTCCCACACTATTGATGAGAATAAATTTGCTTACGTGGAGAGTAGGAAAATTTCTATGCAAGTACATCATGAAAAGAATGCTTTATGTGCAGGTTATATTGTTGAATCCATTCATTATACTACTGAAAATTATTATGAGGGAGGAATATATGCTTGTAGGAGTTGCAATAATATCAAGATTCCTCTGTATGTGTTGAAAATCTTGAAGTTATGCTTGCTTTGCCTTCCTATGCTAGTTGATTATTGTTCCCATAAGTTGTTTGCTAACAAAATACCTATGCATAGGAAGTGGGTTAGACTTAAATGTGCTAGTCATATTCTTCATGATGCTCTCTTTATGTTTCAATTCTTATCTTTTATGTGAGCATCATTGAAATCATCATGCCTAGCTAGGGGCTTTAAACATTAGCGCTTGTTGGGAGGCAACCCAGTTTTATTTTTGTTCCTTGATTTTTGCTCTTGTTTAGCAATAAATAATCTATCTAGACTCTGGTTAGATGTATTTTTATGTTTTAATTAGTGTTTGTGCCAAGTATAACCTTTGGGAAGACTTGGGTGAAGTCTTTTTGATCTTGCTGTAAAAAACAGAAACTTTAGCCCTCACGAGATTAGCTACAACGTTTTACTGGAGAGTGATATTTAGTTGATTCTTTTTGCAGATGATTAATAGGAAAATTCCTCAGGTCCACCAAGTTATTTCAGAATTTTTGGAGTTCCAGAAGTATACGTTTGATACAGATTACTACAGACTGTTCTGTTTTTGACAGATTCTGTTTTCTATGTGTTGTTTGCTTATTTTGATGAATCTATGAGTAGTATCGGAGGGTATGAAACATAGGGAAGTTGGAATACAGTAGATATTACACCAATATTATTTAGAATGAGTTCACAACAGTACCAAAAGTGGTGATTTATTTTCTTATACTAACGGAGCTTATGAGTTTTCTGTTGAGTTTTGTGTTGTGAAGTTTTCAAGTTTTGGGTAAAGGTTCGATGGACTATGGAATAAGGAGTGGCAAGAGCCTAATCTTGGGGATGCCCAAGGCACCCCAAGGAAATATTAAAGGATAAACAAGAGCCTAAGATTGGGGATGCCCCGGATGGCATCCCCTCTTTTGTCTTCGTTCATCGGTAACTTTACTTGGAGCTATATTTTTATTCACCACATGATATGTGTTTTGCTTGGAGCGTCATTTTATTTTCTTTTGTTTTGCTTGCTGTTTGAATAAAATACCATGATCTGAAATTCTTAAATGTTAGAGAGTCTTCACATAGTTGCATAATTATTCAACTACTCATTGATCTTCACTTATATCTTTCGGAGTAGTTTGTCATTTGCTCTAGTGCTTCACTTATATCCTTTTAGAGCACGGCGGTGGTTTTATTTTGAAGAAATAGATGAACTCTCATGCTTCACTTATATTATTTTGAGAGTGTTTAGAACAGCATGGTAATTTGCTTTGGTTATGAAACTAGTCCTAATTTGATGGGCATCCAAGAGGGATATAATAAAAACTTTCATATAAAGTGCATTGAATACTAAGAGAAGTTTGACACTTGATGATTGTTTTGAGATATGGAGATAGTGATATTAAAGTTGTGCTAGTTGAGTAGTTGTGAATTTGAGAAATACTTCTGTTGAGGTTTGCAAGTCCCGTAGCATGCACGTATGGTAACCGTTATGTGACAAATTTGAAACATGAGGTGTTCTTTAATTGTCTTCCTTATGAGTGGCGGTCGGGGATGAGCGATGGTCTTTTCCTAACAATCTATCCCCCTAGGAGCATGCGCGTAGTGCTTGGTTTTGATGACTTGTAGATTTTTGCGATAAGTATGTGAGTTCTTTATGACTAATGTTGAGTCCATGGATTATACGCACTCTCACCCTTCCATCATTGCTAGCCTCTTCGGTACCATGCATTGCCCTTTCTCACCTTGAGAGTTGGTGCAAACTTCACCGGTGCATCCAAACCCCATGATACGATACGCTCTATCACACATAAATCTCCTTATATCTTCCTCAAAACAGCCACCATACCTACCTATTATGGCATTTCCATAGCCATTCCAAGATATATTGACATGCAACTTTCCACCGTTCCGTTTATTATGACACGTTTCATCATTGTCATATTGCCTTGCATGATCATGTAGTTGACATCGTATTTGTGGCAAAGCCAGTGTTCATAATTTTTCATACATGTCACTCTTGATTCATTGCCTATCCCGGTACACCGCCGGAGGCATTCATATAGAGTCATACTTTGTTCTAGTATCGAGTTGTAATCATTGAGTTGTAAATAAATAGAAGTGTGATGATCATCATTAATAGAGCATTGTCCCCCCCCCAAAAGAAAGGCCAAAAAAGGGAAGGCCCAAAAAAAGGGACAATGCTACTATCCTTTTTCCACACTTGTGCTTCAAAGTAGCACCATGATCTTCATGATAGATAGTCATTATTTTGTCACTTTCATATACTAGTGGGAATTTTTCATTATAGAACTTAGCTTGTATATTCCAACAATGGGCTTCCTCAAATGCCCTAGGTCTTCGTGAGCAAGCATGTTGGATGCACACCCACTTAGTTTCTTTTGTTGAGCTTTCATACATTTATAGCTCTAGTGCATCCGTTGCATGGCAATCCCTACTCCTTGCATTGACATCAATTGATGGGCATCTCCCTAGCCCGTTGATTAGCCGCGTCAATGTGAGACTTTCTCCTTTTTTGTCTTCTCCACATAACCCCCATCATCATACTCTATTCCACCCATAGTGCTATATCCATGGCTCACGCTCATGTATTGCGTGAAGGTTGAAAAAGTTTGAGTTACTAAAGTATGAAACAATTGCTTGGCTTGTCATCGGGGTTGTGCATGATGAGAGCGTTCTTGTGTGATGAAAATGGAGCATGACCAAACTATATGATTTTGTAGGGATGAACTTTCTTTGGCCATGCTATTTTCAGAAGACATGATTGCTTAGTTACTATGCTTGAAGTATTATTATTTTTATGTCAATATTAAACTTTTGTCTTGAATCTTATGGATCTGACTATTCTTGCCACAATAAAGAAGATTACATTGATAAGTATGTTAGGTAGCATTCCACATCAAAAATTCTGTTTTTATCATTTACCTACTCTAGGACGAGCAGGAATTAAGCTTGGGGATGCTGATACGTCTCCAACGTATCTACAATTTTTGATTGTTCCATGCTATTATATTATCTGTTTTGGATGTTTAATGGGCTTTACTATGCACTTTTATATTATTTTTGGGACTAACCTATTAACCCAGAGCCCAGTGCCAGTTTCTGTTTTTTCCTTGTTTCAGTGTTTCGCAGAAAAGGAATATCAAACGGAGTCCAAACGGAATGAAACCTTCGGGAGCGTGATTTTTGGAACGAACGTGATCCAGGAGACTTGGAGTTGAAGTCAAGGAAGCTTCGAGGTGGCCACGAGGCAGGGAGGCGCGCCTGCCCCCCAGGGCGCGCCCCCACCCTCGTGGGCCCCTCGTGGCTCCCCTGACCGACTTCTTTCGCCTATATATATATATCCATATACCCTAAAAACATCCGGGAGCAGAATAGATCGGGAGTTCCGCCGCCGCAAGCCTCTGTAGCCACCAAAAACCAATCGAGACCCTGTTCTGGCACCCTGCCGGAGGGGGGATCCCTCGTCGGTGGCCATCTTCATCATCCCGGCGCTCTCCATGACGAGGAGGGAGTAGTTCACCCTCGGGGCTGAGGGTATGTACCAGCAGCTATGTGTTTGATCTCTCTCTCTCTCTCTCTCTCTCTCTCGTGTTCTTGAGGTGGTACGATCTTGATGTATCGCAAGCTTTGCTATTATAGTTGGATCTTATGATGTTTCTCCCCCTCTACTCTCTTGTAATGGATTGAGTTTTCCCTTTGAAGTTATCTTATCGGATTGAGTCTTTAAGGATTTGAGAACACTTGATGTATGTCTTGCATGTGCTTATCTGTGGTGACAATGGGATATCATGTGATCCACTTGATGTATGTTTTGGTGATCAACTTGCGGGTTCAGTGACCTTGTGAACTTATGCATAGGGGTTGGCACACGTTTTCATCTTGACTCTCTGGTAGAAACTTTGGGGCACTCTTTGAAGCTCTTTGTGTTGGTTTGAATAGATGAATCTGAGATTGTGTGATGCATATCGTATAATCATACCCACGGATACTTGAGGTGACATTGGAGTATCTAGGTGACATTAGGGTTTTGGTTGATTTGTGTCTTAAGGTGTTATTCTAGTACGAACTCTATGATAGATCGAACGGAAAGAATAGCTTCGTGTTATTTTACTACGGACTCTTGAATAGATCGATCAGAAAGGAGAACTTTGAGGTGGTTTCATACCCTACCATAATCTCTTTGTTTGTTCTCAGCTATTAGTGACTTTGGAGTGACTCTTTGTTGCATGTTGAGGGATTCTTATATGATCTAATTATGTTATTATTGTTGAGAGAACTTGCACTAGTGAAAGTATGAACCCTAGGCCTTGGTTCCTAGCATTGCAATACCGTTTGTGCTCACTTTTATCATTAGTTACCTTGCTGTTTTTATATTTTCAGATTACAAAAACCTATATCACCATCCATATTGCACTTGTATCACCATCTCTTCGCCGAACTAGTGCACCTATACAATTTACCTTTGTATTGGGTGTGTTGGGGACACAAGAGACTCTTTGTTTTTTGGTTGTAGGGTTGTTTGAGAGAGACCATCTTCAACCTACGCCTCCCACGGATTGATAAACCTTAGGTCATCCACTTGAGGGAAATTTGCTACTGTCCTACAAACCTCTGCACTTGGAGGCCCAACAACGTCTACAAGAAGAAGGTTGTGTAGTAAACATCAGATCACGATGGATGAAGAAATAAGGAGTGGCAAGAGCGTAAGCTTGGGGATACCCAAGGTACCCCATGGTAAAATTCAAGGACTCCCTAGCATCTAAGCTAAGGGATGCCCCGGAAGGCATCCCCTCTTTCTTCTAACGACTGTCGGTAATTTTATTTGGAGCTATATTTTTATTCATCACATGATATGAGTTTTGCTTGGAGCGTAGTGTATTATATGAGTCTTTTCTTTGTTTGATTTTTAGTTTGCCACAATCATCTCTGCTAGACACACTTATTTGAGGGGGACACACATTATTCATGATTTGTTAGAATACTCTATTGTTGGGGAACACAGTAATTTCAAAAAATTTCCTACGCACACGCAAGATCTATCATGGTGATGTATAGCAACGAGAGGGGAGAGTGTTGTCCACGTACCCTCATAGACCGAGAGCGGAAGCGTTATGACAACGCGGTTGATGTAGTCGTACGTCTTCACGATCCGACTGATCCTAGTACCGAAAGTACGGCACCTCCGCGATCTGCACACGTTCGGCTTGGTGATGTCCCACGAACTCTTGATCCAGCTGAGTGTCGAGGGTGAGCTTCGTCAGCACGACGGCGTGATGAAGGTGATGATGAAGCTACCGGCGCAGGGCTTCGCCTAAGCACTACAACGATATGACCGAGGTGGATTATGGTGGAGGGGGGCACCGCACACGGCTAAGAGATCAAGATCAACTTATGTCTCTATGGGTGCCCCCAGCCCCCGTATATAAAGGAGCAAGGGGGGAGGCCGGCCGGCCCTAGGGCGCGCCAAGGAGGGGAGGAGTCCTCCTCCTAGTAGGAGTAGGACTCCCCCTTTCCTAGTCCAACTAGGAGGGGAAGGGGGAAGGAAGGAGCGGGAGAGAGGGAGGGAAAGAGGGGGCGCCGCCCCCCCTCCTTGTCCAATTCGGACTCCCCAAGGGGGGTGCGCGACCAGCCCTAAGGCCCCCTCCTCTCTCTCTCTCACACAAGGCCCATGTTGGCCCATTAGTTCCCCCGGGGGTTCCGATAACCCTCCGGCGCTCTGATAATTATCCGGTGACCGCCGAAACTCATCCGGTGTCCGAATATAGTCATCCAATATATCAATCTTTATGTCTCGACCATTTCGAGACTCCTCGTCATGTCGGTGATCACATACGGGACTCCGAACTATCTTTGGTACATCAAAACACAAAAACTCATAATACTGATCGCCACCGAACGTTAAGCGTGCGGACCCTACGGGTTCGAGAACTATGTAGACATGACCGAGACTCATCTCTGGTCAATAACAATAGCGGAACCTGGATGCTCATATTGGTTCCTACATATTCTAAGAAGATCTTTATCGGTCAAACTGCATAATAACATACGTTGTTCCCTTTGTCATCGGTATGTTACATGCCCGAGATTCGATCGTCGGTATCTCAATACCTAGTTCAATCTCGTTACCGGCAAGTCTCTTTACTCGTTCCGTAATGCATCATCCTGCAACTAACTCGTTAGTCACATTGCTTGCAAGGCTTATTGTGATGTGCATTATAGAGAGGCCCCAGAGATACCTCTCCAACAATCGGAGTGACAAATCCTAATCTCGATCTATGCCAACTCAACAAACACCATTGGAGACACCTGTAGAGCACCTTTATAATCACCCAGTTATGTTGTGACGTTTGGTAGCACACAAAGTGTTCCTCCAGTATTCGGGAGTTGCATAATCTCATAGTCATAGGAACATGCATAAGTCATGAAGAAAGCAATAGCAACATACTAAACGATCAAGTGCTAAGCTAACGGAATGGGTCAAGTCAATCACATCATTCTCTAATGATGTGACCCCGTTAATCAGATGAAAACTCATGTCTATGGCTAGGAAACTTAACCATCTTTGATTCAACGAGCTAGTCAAGTAGAGGCATACTAGTGACACTCTGTTTGTCTATGTATTCACACATGTACTAAGTTTCGAATTAATACGATTCTAGCATGAATAATAAACATTTATCATGACATAAGGAAATATAAATAACAACTTTATTATTGCCTCTAGGGCATATTTCCTTCAGTCTCCCACTTGCACTAGAGTCAATAATATAGATTACACAGCAATGATTCTAACACCCATGGTGTCTTGGTGCTAATCATGTTTTGCTCGTGAGAGAGGCTTAGTCAACGGGTCTGCAACATTCAGATCCGTATGTATCTTGCAAATCTCTATGTCTCCCTCCTTGACTTGATCGCGGATGGAATTGAAGCTTCTCTTGATGTGCTTGCTTATGTTGTGAAATCTGGATTCCTTTGCCAAGGCAATTGCACCAGTATTGTCACAAAAGATTATCATTGGACCCGATGCACTAGGTATGACACCTAGATCAGATATGAACTCCTTCATCCAAACTCCTTCATTTGCTGCTTCCGAAGCAGCTATGTACTCCGCTTCACACGTAGATCCCGCCACGACGCTTTGCTTAGAAATGCACCAACTGACAGCTCCACCGTTCTATATAAACACGTATCCGAATTGTGACTTAGAGTCATCCGGATCAGTGTCAAAGCTTGCATCGACATAACCATTTACGACGAGCTCTTTGTCACCTCCGTAAACGAGGAACATATCCTTAGTCCTTTTCAGGTATTTCAGGATGTTCTTGACCGCTGTCCAGTGATCCACTCCTGGATTACTTTGGTACCTCCCTGCTAAACTAATAGCAAGGCACACATCAGGTCTGGTACATAACATTGCATACATGATAGAGCCTATGGCTGAAGCATAGGGAACAACTTTCATTTTCTCTCTATCTTCTGCAGTGGTCGGGCATTGAGTCTGACTCAGTTTCACACCTTGTAACACAGGCAAGAACCCTTTCTTTGCTTGATCCATTTTGAACTTCTTCAAAACTTTATCAAGGTATGTGCTTTGTGAAAGTCCAATTAAGTGTCTTGATCTATCTCTATAGATCTTGATGCCCAATATATAAGCAGCTTCACCGAGGTCTTTCATTGAAAAACTCTTGTTCAAGTATCCTTTTATGCTATCCAGAAATTCTATATCATTTCCAATCAACAATATGTCATCCACATATAATATTAGAAATGCTACAGAGCTCCCACTCACTTTCTTGTAAATACAGGCTTCTCCAAAAGTCTGTATAAAACCGTATGCTTTGATCACACTATCAAAATGTTTATTCCAACTCCGAGATGCTTGCACCAGTCCATAAATGGATCGCTGGAGCTTGCACACTTTGTTAGCATCCATTGGATCGATAAAACCTTCGGGTTGCATCATATACAACTCTTCTTCCAGAAATCCAATCAGGAATGCAGTCTTTACATCCATTTGCCAAATTTCATAATCATAAAATGCAGCAACTTCTAACATGATTCGGACGGACTTAAGCATCGCTACGGGTGAGAAGGTCTCATCATAGTCAACTCCTTGAACTTGTCGAAAACCTTTTGCAACAAGTCGAGCTTTGTAGACAGTAACATTACCGTCAGCGTCAGTCTTCTTCTTGAAAATCCATTTATTTTTGATGGCTTGCCGATCATCGGGCAAGTCAACCAAAGTCCACACTTTGTTCTCATACATGGATCCCATCTCAGATTTCATGGCCTCAAGCCATTTCGCGGAATCTGGGCTCATCATCGCTTCCTCATAGTTCGTAGGTTCGTCATGGTCAAGTAACATGACCTCTAGAACAGGATTACCGTACCACTCTGCTGCGGATCTTACTCTGGTTGACCTTCGAGGTTCGGTAGTAACTTGATCTGAAGTTACATGATCATCATCATTAGATTCCTCACTAATTGGTGTAGGATTCGCAGGAACAGATTTCTGTGATGAATTACTTTCCAATAAGGGAGCAGGTACAGTTACCTCATCAAGTTCTACTTTCCTCCCACTCACTTCATTCGAGAGAAACTCCTTCTCTAGAAAGGATCCATTCTTAGCAACGAATGTCTTGCCTTCGGATCTGTGATAGAAGGTGTACCCAACAGTCTCCTTTGGGTATCCTATGAAGACACATTTCTCCGATTTGGGTTTGAGCTTACCAGGTTGAAGCTTTTTCACATAAGCATCGCAGCCCCAAACTTTAAGAAACGACAACTTGGGTTTCTTGCCAAACCACAGTTCATAAGGTGTCATCTCAAGGGATTTAGATGGTGCCCTATTTAACATGAATGCAGCCGTCAAGCATAACCCCAAAACGATAGCGGTAAATCAGTAAGAGACATCATAGATCGCACCATATCTAATAAAGTGCGGTTACGACATTGGGACACACCATTACGTTGTGCTGTTCCGGGTGGGGTGAGTTGCGAAACTATTCCGCATTGTTTCAAATGAAGACCAAACTCGTAACTCAAATATTCTCCTCCACGATCAGATCACAGAAACTTTATTTTCTTGTTACGATGATTTTCCACTTCACTCTGAAATTCTTTGAACTTTTCAAATGTTTCAGACTTATGTTTCATCAAGTAGATATACCCATATCTGCTCAAATCATCTCTGAAGGTGAGAAAATAACGATACCTGCCGCGAGCCTCAATATTCATCGGACCACATACATCAGTACGTATGATTTCCAACAAATCTGTTGCTTGCTCCATTGTTCCGGAGAACGGAGTTTGAGTCATCTTGCCCATGAGGCATGGTTCGCAAGTACCAAGTGATTCATAATCAAGTGATTCCAAAAGTCCATCCAAATGGAGTTTCTTCATGCGCTTTACACCAATATGACCCAAACGGCAGTGCCACAAATAAGTTGCAGTAGAAGCACGCAGTCTCAGGCTTAGGTCCAGACTTGGGCTTCTTCACTTGAGCAGCAACTTTCTTGCTGTTCTTCTTAAAGTCCCCCTTCTTCCCTTTACCCTTTTTCTTGAAACTGGTGGTCTTGTTGACCATCAACATTTGATGCTCTTTCTTGATTTCTACCTCTGCATCCTTTAGCATTGCGAATAGCTCGGGAATTGTCTTGTGCATCCCTTGCATATTATAGTTCATCACGAAGCTCTTGTAGCTTGGTGGCTGTGATTGAAGAATTCTGTCAATGACACTATCATCAGGAAGATTAACTCCCAGTTGAATCAAGTGATTGTTATACCCAGACATTTTGAGTATATGCTCACTGACAGAACTATTCTCCTCCATTTTGCAGCTGTAGAACTTATTGGAGACTTCATATCTCTCAATCCGGGCATTTGCTTGAAATATCAACTTCAAATCCTGGAACATCTCATATGCTCCATGACGTTCAAAACGTCGTTGAAGTCCTGGTTCTAAGCCGTAAATCATGGCACACTAAACTATCAAGTAGTCATCAGCTTTGCTCTGCCAGACGTTCATAACATTTGGCGTTGCTCCTGCGGTGGGTTTGGCACCTAGCGGTGCTTCCAGGACGTAATTCTTCTGTGCAGCAATGAGGATAATCCTCAAGTTACGGACCCAGTCCGTGTAGTTGCTACCATCATCTTTCAACTCAGCTTTCTCTAGGAACGCATTAAAATTCAACAGAATAGTAGCACGGGCCATTGATCTACAACAACATAGACATGCAAAATACTATCAGGTATTAAGTTCATGATAAATTGAAGTTCAATTAATCATATTACTTAAGAACTCCCACTTAGATAGACATCCCTCTAATCATCTAAGTGATCACGTGATCCAAATCAACTAAACCATGTCCGATCATCACGTGAGATGGAGTAGTTTGCAATGGTGAACATCACTATGTTGATCATATCTACTATATGATTCACGCTCGACCTTTTGGTCTCAGTGTTCCGAGGCCATATCTGCATATGCTAGGCTCGTCAAGTTTAACCCGAGTATTCTGCGTGTGCAAAACTGGCTTGCACCCGTTGTATGTGAACGTAGAGCTTATCACACCCGATCATCACGTGGTGTCTCGGCACGACGAACTTTCGCAATGGTGCATACTCAGGGAGAACATTTGTACCTTGAAATTTAGTGAGAGATCATCTTATAATGCTACCGCCGAACTAAGCAAAATAAGATGCATAAAGGATAAACATCACATGCAATCAATATAAGTGATATGATATGGCCATCATCATCTTGTGCCTTTGATCTCCATCTCCAAAGCACCGTCATGATCACCATCGTCACCGGCGCGACACCTTGATCTCCATCGTAGCATTGTTGTCGTCTCGCCAACTATTGCTTCTACGACTATCGGTACCGTTTAGTGATAAAGTAAAGCAATTACATGGCGATTGCATTTCATACAATAAAGCGACAACCATATGGCTCCTGCCAGTTGCCGATAACTTTGTTACAAAACATGATCATCTCATACAATACAATTTAGCATCATGTCTTGACCATATCACATCACAACATGCCCTGCAAAAACAAGTTAGACGTTCTCTACTTTGTTGTTGCATGTTTTACGTGGCTGCTACGGGCTGAGCAAGAACCGTTCTTACCTACGCATCAAAACCACAATGATTTTTCGTCAAGTATGTGCTGTTTTAACCTTCAACAAGGACCGGGCATAGCCACACTCGATTCAACTAAAGTGGGAGAAACTGACACCCGCCAGCCACCTGTGTGCGAAGCACGTCGGTAGAACCAGTCTCGTGTAAGCGTACGCGTAATGTCGGTCCGGGCCGCTTCATCCAACAATACCAGCAGTATGACTATTATCGCCCACAACTCACTTGTGTTCTACTCGTGCATATAACATCTATGCATAGACCTGGCTCGAATGCCACTGTCGGGGAACGCAGTAATTTCAAAAAATTTCCTACGCACACGCAAGATCTATCATGGTGATGTATAGCAACGAGAGGGGATAGTGTTGTCCACGTACCCTCATAGACCGAGAGCGGAAGCGTTATGACAACGTGGTTGATGTAGTCGTCGTACGTCTTCACGATCCTACCGATCCTAGTACCGGAAGTACGACACCTCCGCGATCTGCACACGTTCGGCTCAGTGACGTCCCACGAAATCTTGATCCAGCTGAGTGTCGAGGGAGAGTTTGGTCGGCACGACGGCGTGATGACGGTGATGATGAAGCTACCGGTGCAGGGCTTCGCCTAAGCACTGCAACGATATAACCGAGGTGGATTATGGTGGAGGGGGCACCGCACACGGCTAAGAGATCAATGATCAACTTATGTCTCTATGGGTGACCCCCTGCCCCTGTATATGAAGGACCAAGGGGGAGGCCGGCCGGCCCTAGGGCGCGCCAAGGAGGGGAGGAGTCCTCCTCCTAGTAGGAGTAGGACTACCCCTTTCCTAGTCCAACTAGGAGGGGGAAGGGGGAAGGAAGGAGAGGGAGAGAGGGAGGGAAAGAGGGGGTGCCGCACCCCTCCTTGTCCAATGCGGACTCCTCAAGGGGGGCGCGCGGCCAGCCCTAAGGCCCCCTCCTCTCTCTCTCTCACAAGGCCCATGTTGGCCCATTAGTTCCCCCAGGGGTTCCGATAACCCTCCGGCACTCTGATAATTATCCTGTGACCCCCGTAACTCATCCGGTGTCCAAATATAGTCATCCAATATATCAATCTTTATGTCTCGACCATTTCGAGACTGCTCGTCATGTCCGTGATCACATCTGGGAGTCTGAACTATCTTAGGTACATCAAAACACATAAACTCATTATACCGATCGTCACCGAACGTTAAGCATGCGGAACCTATGGGTTCGAGAACTATGTAGACATGACTGAGACTCATCTCCGGTCAATAACCAATAGCGGAACCTAGATGCTCATATTGGTTCCGACATATTCTATGAAGATCTTTATTGGTCAAACAACATAACAACATACGTTGTTCCCTTTGTCGTCGGTATGTTACATGCCCGAGATTCGATCGTCGGTATCTCAATACCTAGTTCAATCCCGTTACCGGCAAGTATCTTTATTCGTTCTGTAATGCATCATCCTGCAACTAACTCATTAGTCACATTGCTTGCAAGGCTTATAGTGATGTGCATTACCGAGATTGCCCAGAGATACCTCTCCGACAATCGGAGTGACAAATCCTAATCTTGATCTTTGCCAACTCAACAAACACCATTGGAGACACCTGTAGAACACCTTTATAATCACCCAGTTACGTTGTGACATTTGGTACCACACAACGTGTTTCTCCGGTATTCGGGTGTTGCATAATCTCATAGTCATAGGAACATGCATAAGTCATGAAGAAAGCAGTAGCAACATACTAAACGATTAAGTGCTAAGCTAACGGAATGGGTCAAGTAAATCACATCATTCTCTAATGATGTGATCCCGTTAATCAAATGATAGCTCATGTCTATGGCTAGGAAACTTAACCATCTTTGATTCAACGAGCTAGTCTAGTAGAGGCATACTAGTATTCCGGTTAATACAATTCTAGCATGAATAATAAAAATTTATCATGATACAAGGAAATATAAATAACAACTTTATTATTGCCTCTAGGGCATATTTCCTTCATCTATGTGCTTCACTTATATCTTTTGAGCTAGGCAGTTGCTCTAGTGCTTCACTTATATCTTTTAGAGCACGGCGGCGGTTATATTTTAAAGAAATAGTTGCACTCACATGCTTCACTTATAACTTTTTGAGAGTTGAGATAGTAATGGCAATTAATATGGGTTATGAATTTGCTCCTAATATGATAGGTATTCAAGAGGGATATAATAAAAACTTTCATGTAGATCACTGAATATGATAAGTTTGATTCCTTGCAATAGTTTTGCGATATAAACGTGGTAATATGTGGGTTGTTCTAGTGAGTAATTGTGGTTTAGTAAGAACATTGGTGTTAAGGTTTGTGATTCCCGAAGCATACACGTATAGTCTCCCGTTATGCTAAGAAGTTGGAGCATGATTTATTATCGACTGTCTTCCTTATGAGTGGCAGTCGAGGACAAGCGATGGTCTTTTCCTAGCAATCTATCTTCCTAGGGGCATGTGTAACACCCCATTAATAAAGCTACAATGAACTTCCCTGATGTGCCATGTTATCACATTTTTCCAAAATTAAAGTGCAATTAAATATTTAATTCAACTCAAATTCAAATTCAGAATAGGAGTGCGGAAATTATTTCTTCAGACATTAGAATAAAAGTGTTAATAATTTTGCGAATAATCACTAGGTAATTGTCAAGCAGAAAACCAACCCATATGGAATTATTAAAATGCCCCTAACAATATTTAGAGTGGACTAGTAGCAAATTAATTGACCTTTTCAATTTATAAAAATATTGCAACAATTCCAAATGGTCTGAAACTTTTTGTGCAAACCTAGAATATTGACCTGTATTTTTGTGTCAACTTTCACATTTATCAAAATTTATTTGGTACAAACCTAAAATGCAAACAGAGACTAAAAATAAAAACAAAAGAAAAAAGGTAAACATACCTGTTGGACTGGGCCGCAAGTGCACAGTTTACAGGCCTGCCCAACAAACCCCTACTTCTCCTACCTCTGTTCATTAGAGCGCGGTGAACGCCCGTGCGACGTCCACGGCTTGGATCGACCACGGGGCAGCCATCCACCGCATCCTCAGCGACCTACGAGATCCCCCGACCAGCCTTGTGAACCCTAGCTCCTCACTCCTCCCCTCTCGCTCAAGAGCCCACCCGAGCATAGCCGCTGCCGCGCCGTGATACGTCTCCAAGGTATCTATAATTTTTGATTGTTCCATGCTATTATATTATCTGTTTTGGATGCTTTATATGCATTAATATGCTATTTTATATTATTTCTGTGACTAACCTATTAACCTAGAGCCTAGTGCCAGTTCCTGTTTTCCCCTGTTTTTGAGTTTTGCAGAAAAGGAATATCAAATGGAATAAAACCTTCGCTATGATTTTTCTTGGACCAGAAGACAACCAGGAGACTTGGAGATGAAGTCAAAGGAGCCATGATAACCCACAAGTATAGGGGATCACAATAGTTTTCGAGGGTAGAGTATTCAACCCAATTTTATAGATTCGACACAAGGGGAGCCAAAGAATATTTGAAGGTATTAGTAGCTGAGTTGTCAATTCAACCACACCTGGAGATTAATTATCTGCAGCAAAGTGATCAGTAGCAAAGTAGCATGATAGTTTTGATAATAGTGGCAATAGTAACAGTAACGGTAACAGTGATAGCAATAATTTTGTAGCAAGTCTAACAGTGATGATAACAGTAGTAACTTAGCAAGAACAATATGGGATAAATTCCTTGGCATTGGATCGGTGACTTGTTGGATGATATTCATCATGAGACAATTATAACCTAGGGTGATAGGACACTAGCTCCAGTTCATCAATATAATGTAGGCATGTATTCCACAAATAGTCATACGTGCTTATGGAAAGAACTTGCATGACATCTTTTGTCCTACCCTCCCGTGGCAGCGGGGTCCTATTGGAAACTAAGGGATATTAAGGCCTCCTTTTAATAGAAAACTGGAACAAAGCATTAACACACGGTGAATACATGAACTCCTCAAACTACGGTCATCACCGGGAGTGGTCCCGATTATTGTCAGTCCGGTATTGCTGGATCATAACACGTAGTAGGTTACTATAACTTGCAAGATCAGATCTAGAACATGGATATAATGGTGATAACATAAACAGTTCAGATATGAGTTCATGGCACCCAGGCCCAAAGTGACAAGCATTAAGCATGGCAAAGTCATAGCAACATCAATCTTAGAACATAGTGGATACTAGGGATCAAGCCCTAACAAAACTAACTCGATTACATGATGAATCTCATCCAACTCCTCATCGACCAGCGAGCCTACAAAGGAATTACTCACTCCCGGTGGGGAGCGTCATGTAATTGGCGATGGAGAAGGGTTGGTGATAACGAAGAACGAAGATCCCCCTCTCTAGAGCCCCAAACGGACTTCAGATCTGGCCTCCCGATGAAGAACATGAGGTGACGGCGGCTCCATCTCGTGGATCGCGATAATTCTTTCTCCTTGAATTTTTTATGGAAAAATATGATTTTATAGCGTCGGTTTAAGGGTCTGTGAGGCCACCAGGTGGGGACAACCCACCTAGGCGCGTCAGGAGGGGGGCACGTCCTGGTGGATTGTGCCCACCCAGGTGCCCCCCTCTGGTGGGTCTTGGCTCCAGAAATTCTTGTTTATTGTATAAAAGTTCCTCGCAAAGTTTTGTTCCATTCCAAGAACTTTTATTTCTTCACAAAAACAACACCATGGTAGTTCTGCTGAAAACAACGTCAGTCCGGGGTTAGTTTCATTCAAATCATGCAAATTAGAGTCCATAACAAGAGGAAATGCATTACGAAAAGTATATATGTTGGAGACGTATCAACTCCCCCAAGCTTATTTGCTTGTCCTCAAGAAATTCAGTTGATAAACTGAAAGTGAAAAAGAAAAACTTTTACGAACTCTTTTGCTCTTGTTTGCATCAATAAGCTTAAACAACGTACACCCAGGTTTTCAGCCAACATTATAACTAACCATGCCGACAATAACTCTTAAATATTATATTAACTCATATCAATGACATAATCAGCTAGTGAGCAATAATAAGATATCTCAAACGGCAACACGTTATCAAGACAACCATGATATAATATGACAATAGTGGTATCTCGCTAGCCCTTTCTGAGACCGCAAAACATAAATGCGGAGCACCTCTAAAGTTCGAGCAGCGACTAAACATTGTAATTCATGGTAGAAAAGATCCAGTCATGATGCACACAATGCTAGCTACACACAATGCATAAGTCATGACAGCTGTGCTCTCAGGTTCTGGCGCTTATTTTAGAAGGTGATGACACAACATAAAAGTAAATAGATAGTCCCTTCGCAGAGGGAAGCAGTGATTTGCAGAGGTGCCAGAGCTCAAGTTTTTAAAGCAGAGGTAAATGATATTTTGAGACATGCACCCTTCTCATTTACTTCACGGCCATCAGTTATCAACATCTTCCATGCTAAGCACGCTAGTGGCGGTTCCCAAGCGACAAAAGTAAAGGTTTTGACACCATTGGGAGTTTTGTTAGATTATTTGTAAGCTTTTCTATTTGCAGTTTGGGACTGGGCATCCCTATTACTGCCCTTTTCTCGTGCGATGGCGAGTGAATAAACACTCGACCTGAGAATAACCCGCTTAGCATGGAAGATACCGACCACCTCCTGTTGTTCGATGAACGATCCAGCCACACAAAAAGGATATTTATTTGAAGTTTTTAGAGGTGGCACATGCAAATTTACTTAGGACGGCAGGGTAATGCCGCATATAGGTAGGTATGGTGGACTCATCTGGAATAACTTTGGGTTCAAGGTTTTTGATGTACAAGCAGAATTCCCACTTAGTACATGCGAAGGCTAGCAAATAGATTGAGAAGCGGCCAGCTAGAGAGCAACAACGGTCATGAACATGCATTATGCATAAGTAACATTGGACACTAGCATGAGTAGGATATGAACACCATGAACATAAATATCATGGAGGCTATGTTGGTTTTGATTCAACTACATGCATGAACATGTGCCAAGTCAAGCTACTCGAACATCCAGAGGAGGATACCATATCATCATACTACATCACAATCATTTTAACACAATGTTGACATCCAAGATAAATCATTATCCACTCCTAGCTACTTATGCATGGCATGAGAAACTATAATCTCTAATTGTCATTGCAAACATGTTTAATCATAATGGGCTAAATCAAGGATACTAGGTTAAACATATTTACAGAAACAGAACAAGTCGAGTTCATACCCGTTTCTCTCTGCCACGGCCAGTTCATCGAATATCGGCATTATTGCCTTTTCACTTGCATGACCGAAGGATATGAAAATAATAATAGTGCTAGAGTGCTGTGGACTAAGCTAGAATCTTCAAAACATTTTATTCTACAGGAGAAGACAAGGTAAAATGGGCTCTTTAGTAGATTAACATTTATTCATATGAGAGCCACTCAACATTTTCATCGTAGTCTTCTCCTCGGAAAGACTCAAAATAAAAAGAAAAGAAATTCAGAGAAACACACTGAAATATTTTTGGAGTTTTTGGTTTTCCGGAGCAGGCAAATAAAAGGGAAAACAAAAATGAGAAAAACTATTTACACGGGAAAGCTCCCAACAAGAAAAAGAAGAACAAGGAAATCTTTTTGGGTTTTCTTTTTAGTGCTACTACTAAGCATGCAAAGAAAGTAAACTACTACAACTAAATTTTTTTGGTTTTTCCAAAGTTTTTCAAACACACAAGAAGAAGCAAGAAAATAAATTTAACATGGATGGTACAATGAAAAAGTGTGAACACCGACTAATGGAATAAGTGATCATGAATGTAATGTCGGTGAGAAACACGTACTCCCCCAAGCTTAGGCTTTTGGCCTAGCTTGGTAATCAATCAGTAGCCTGGATAGTAGTTGGGGTACTGAGGAGCGGACATCCACTCATCCCACTACTGAGGCTCCTCCTTTGCCTCTGCAGCAGCCTGAGCGTTCCGGTAGGCGATGATGTCCGCGGGCATAATCCTATATCCGCCCCTGGCAACAGAATCAAACAAAGCAGGAGCAGGCAATGGAAAAATATCATGAGTTTCAACGCTAAAAACCAGGTTATAAGGAATAGGAATGCCAGGAGAATTGTTATCAATGAAATGGTGGTGATCCATGGCCGTGTGGTCTAGGTAAACCTTGGTCAGGGGGTAGTCATGAGGGCGTATCTCAACACTAAAGTGAGCTGCCAAACGAGTAGCATAAATCCCACCATGTATTTTACCCTTGGACTTATTAATGTGGAGGCGACGAGCCACAATAGCTCCCAAGCTATAAGTGTTGTCGCCCTCTAGTGCACGATGTAAAACAGCAAGGTCTGGTGAACTGAGTGCACCCACCTTCTCTCTCGCAAGCAAGCATTTTGCGATGAAAAGAGCAAAGTAATGAATAGCAGGAAAATGCAAGCCAGCGGCGGTGATAGCTGACACCCCTCTCTCATCTCCCACTGTCAAGGTGCGATAAAAGGCCTCAAACTCTGCTAGCCTAGGCTCAGCCGAACTCCCGTTAGAAGGGATCATGCATATGTTACAAAATTCAGTAAGTGGTATGTAATGGTTTTCAGCATATAAATCTAACCGCACTTCAGGAGGATTATTCCTAGAAAGGAAAGTAAAACTTTGAACAAAGATGTTTGTGAGGATTTGATGCTGTTCACACTCATCTGCAATGAAGTCGGTGAGGCCGGCATTAGCAGCATATTGTGTGAACTCCTGAAGGATTCCAGCCTCTTCCATGATATGGGTGTGCGGCCATTCGCACGGCCGCACCTCCGCCAATCTCCGAGGATGGAGATCACTATCAGATGACTCCCCAATAACACCTTTGGAGTTCTTCTTGGAAGCAAACTTCCTAAAGATGTTCATCTTTTTCCTACTAAAAAAATCTGAAATTTTTAGTCCACAAATTTTTCTCAACAAAACTTCACAAAATTGGTAGCAACTACTCATAGGGATACATAGAGGCCATAGCAAGCATACAAACTACTTAGAGCTCTAAGAATTCAACATGCAAGCTCATCTACAGCAGCACCAAGAGTAGCTAATTATTCAAAATATAAACCACTAAAAGAAAAACTAATTGGACAAATGGTGGAGTCACATACCAAGCAACAATCCCCCTAAACAGTTTCGAAAATGGAGCTTCGAGCAAAGAGATCGAAATCCGCGGGTTTGAGAGCAAGAACATGGGAGAGAGAGCAATGGAGATACTTTCTGGAGGTCAGTGATGATGTGCTGTGAAGAGATAAGTGAGGGGGCCCACGTGGGGACCACAACCCACCAGGGCGCGCCTAGGGGTCCTGGCGCGCCCAGGTGGGTTGTGCCCACCTGGTGCACCTCCCTCTGATATTATTTGCACCAGAAATTCTTAAATATTCAGAAAAAATCGTATTAAATTTTCAGAGCATTCTGAGAACTTCTATTTTTGGGTCATTTTTTTATTGCATGGGAAATTCAGAAAACAGACAAAACATGCCATTTTATTTTATTTAACTAATAAAAACAGAAAAAAGTAGGGACATAAGCTAGTGCTTACTAAATTCATCAAGTTCATACTGCTAAAAAAGATTCATTAATAAGGTTGATCAGGTCTTATTAACAACCACTTTCGATTAGCATGAAACCGAAGAACTTTCGTAAATTCACTAAGTTACCTCAACGGGGATATGAATGTCCCCAACAATAAGCATTTCATATTTCTTTTTAACAGTAGGTAGAGGTATTTCTAAACTTCCAATATTGATTGTCGGAGATTTTTCAGTAACATTAATACCATTCACTTGGAATTGTTTCTTCGGAAAGTGCACCGTATGCTCATTACCATTAATATGAAAAGTGACCTTGCTTTTATTGCAATCTATAACCGCCCCTGTAGTATTCAAGAAGGGTCTACTAAGTATAATCAACATATTGTCGTCCTCGGGCATCTCAAGTATAACGAAGTCAGTCAAAATAGTAACATTAGCAACAACAACGGGCACATCCTCACAAATACCGATAGGTATGTGATACGTCTCCATCGTATCTACTTTTCCAAGCACTTTTGCCCTTGTTTTGGACTCTAACTTGCATGATTTGAATGGAACTAACCTGGACTGACGCTACTTTCAGCAGAATTGCCATGGTGTTATTTTTGTGCAAAAATAAAAGTTCTCGGAATGACCTGAAACTTCACGGAGAATATTTTTGGAATTTATAAAAAATACTGGCGAAAGAATCAAGACCAGGGGGCCCACACCCTATCCACGAGGGTGGGGGCGTGCCACCCCTACCTCATGGGCCCCTTGGTGCTCCACCGACCTCAACTCCAACTCTATATATTCACGTTCGGGGAGAAAAAATCAGAGAGAAGGATTCATTGCGTTTGACGATACGGAGCCGCCGCCAAGCCCTAAACTCTCTCGGGAGGGCTGATCTGGAGTCCGTTCGGGGCTTGGAGAGGGGAATCCATCGCTGTCGTCATCATCAACCTTCCTCGATCACCAATTTCATGATGCTCACCGCCCTGCGTGAGTAATTCCATCGTAGCCTTGCTGGACGGTGATGGGTTGGATGAGATTTATCATGTAACCGAGTTAGTTTTGTTAGGGTTTGATCCCTAGTATCCACTATGTTCTCAGATTGATGTTGCTATGACTTTGCTATGCTTAATGCTTGTCATTAGGGCCCGAGTGCCTTGATTTCAGATCTGAACCTATTATGTGTGACGCCCCCAATTTGACCGTACACTAATCATGCACGCAAATGTGTACGATCAAGGTCAGGGACTCACGGGTAGATATCACAACACAACTCTACAACATAAATAAGTCATACAAGCATCATAATACAAGCCAGGGGCCTCGAGGGCTCGAATACAAGTGCTCGATCACAGACGAGTCAGCGGAAGCAACAATATCTGAGTACAGACATAAGTTAAACAAGTTTGCCTTAAGAAGGCAAGCACAACTGGGATACAGATCGAACGAGGCGCAGGCCTCCTGCCTGGGATCCTCCTAACTACTCCTGGTCGTCGTCAGCGGCCTGCACGTAGTAGTAGGCACCTCCAGTGTCGCAGGTGTCGTCGTCGACGGTGGCGTCTGGCTCCTGGACTCCAGCATCTGGTTGCGACAACCAGATAGAAAGAAAAGGGGGGAAAGAGGGAGAGAAGCAACCATGAGTACTCATCCAAAGTACTCGCAAGCAAGGAGCTATACTACATATGCATGGGTATATGTGTAAAGGGCATATCAGTGGACTGAACTGCAGAATGCCAGAATAAAAGGGGGATAGCTAGTCCTGTCGAAGACTACGCTTCTGGCCATCTCCATCTTGCAGCATGTAGAAGAGAGTAGATTGAATTCCTCCAAGTAGCATCGCATAGCATAATCCTACCCGGCGATCCCCTCCTCGTCGCCCTGTTAGAGAGCGATCACCGGGTTGTATCTGGCACTTGGAAGGGGTGTATTTTATTCAGTATCCAGTTCTAGTTGTCATAAGGTCAAGGTACAACTCCGGGTCGTCCTTTTACCGAGGGACACAACTATTCGAATAGATAAACTTCCCTGCAGGGGTGCACCACATAACCCAACACGCTCGATCCCATTTGGCCGGACACACTTTCCTGGGTCATGCCCGGCCTCATAAGATCAACGCGTCGCAGCCCCACCTAAGCACAACAGAGCGGTCAGCACGCCGGTCTAACCCTATGCGCGCAGGTGTCTGGGACCATCGCCCTATGCACACCTGCATGTTGCGTACGCGGCCGGAAGCAGACCTAGCCTAGTGGCGTTCCAGTCCAATCCGGCGCGCGCCACTCAGTCGCTGACGTCAAGAAGGCTTCGGCTGATACCACGACGTCGGGATACCCATAACTACTCCCGCGTAGATGGTTAGTGCGTATAGACCAAATGGCCAGACTCAGATCAAATACCAAGATCTCGTTAAGCGTGTTAAGTATCCGCGAACGCCGACCAGGGCCAGGCCCACCTCTCACCTAGGCGGTCTCAACCTGCCCTGTCGCTCCGCCACAAAGATCCACTTGCGGGTACTCCTACGAGCCGACCCGACTTTAGTCATCACATGTGTCATGTATGTAGTATATAAGTATATACCCGTGATCACCGCCCAGGTGATCACGGCCCGATAGTATAGCACAGCAGACGGACAAGAATGTAGGGCCACTGATGGAAATCTTGCATCCTATACTAAGCATGCAGGATTGCAGGTAAAGGTATCAACAGTAGTAGCAAGGATAGGCTATGCATCAGGATAGGATATCGAAAAGCAGTAACATGCTACACTACTCTAATGCAAGCAGTATAGAGAAGAATAGGCGATATCTGGTGATCAAGGGGGGGGGGGGCTTGCCTGGTTGCTCTGGCAAGTAGGAGGGGTCGTCAACTCCGTAGTCGAACGGGGCAGCAGCAGGGTCGGTCTCGTAGTCTACCGGAGAGAAGAGGGGGGAAGAAACAGTAAATACAATGCAATCATAAGCATGACGATGCGTGACATGACAATGAACAGTGCGAGGTGTGTCCTAATGCGATAGTAGGTGGTACCGGTGAAGGGGGGAACATCCGGGAGGTATTCCCGATGTTTCGCGTTTTTGGACAGACGGACCGGAGGGGGAAAGTTGCGAGTTTGATAGGTTAGGGAGGTGTGGTGGACGAACGGACTGCGTATTCGGATTCGTCTCGTCGTTCTGAGCAACTTTCATATAGAAAACATTTTCATCCGAGTTACGGTTTAAAAGATATGAATTTTCAAAGTTTATTTGAATTTCTGGAATTATATAATTAACAGAAAAAGGGATATGACGTCAGCATGACGTATGAGCGACGTCAGCGGTCAACAGTCCGGGTTGACTGGTCAAACTGACACGGGGGACCCACCTGTCATAGACAGTGGGTTAACAGAAGATTAAACTAATTAATTTTTAGTTAATTAACTACTGGGCCCACCTGTCAGTGAGAGATTAGATTAATTAATTATTTTTATTTATAAAACATTTTCCTTTTCTCTTTTTTTTTATTTATGCGGCGGGGCCCGCATGTCAGTGGCTGGGCCTGCCCCCAGTCAGCACGTTGACTGGGTTGACCCAGTCAACGGGGCCCACGGGCCCACTGGCAGTGGCACTGGGGGGGGGGGGGGGCAGGCCTGCCACGTCGGCGGCCGGCGCCGGAGCGACTCCCGTGAGCCACACGCGGCGGCGCGGCTCGGGAGGGGCACGGGTTTCACGCACAGGGGGTCTGCGGGGTCGTGGCTGGGCGCGTTCGACGCGGCTCGGCGCCACGCGTCCAACGGTGGTGGCCGGAGGGGCTGGAACGGACGGGGGCGAGGGCTTCGAGCTCGCCGGCGGCGAGGTGCTTCGGGCGAGCAACGGCAACGATGGTTCGGCGCGAGATCGGGCAATCCAGAGGGCGGGGCGAGGCCTACGTGCACGCGCGAGCAAGATGGGCGCTAGCTAAAGACCAAACGGTCACCGGAACGACGCCGGTGACGTGCTAGGCGGCGGAGGGTGCGGCCTAACGCGGCGCGGTGGCTACGGCATGCTAGCTAGCTAATGGAGAGGGGGAGGAGGTAGAGGAGCTCACCGCGCGGCGCAAGAAAGGCCCGTGGGTGGCTTAGTAGCAGCAGCAGTCGCCGGAGTCGAAGAAGACGGCGGCGACCCGAGGAAGAAGGCGACGGTGTTGGGGGGCGATGTAGGGGGTCCCGGCTCGAGCAGGTGGTCGGGGAGGACGGGCTCGACGCGGCGGAGCTCGGGGACACGTCGGGGAGGAGAACGGGGCTCGGTGGCCGCGTGAACGACGGAGAACGGCGGCGAGCGCGTCGGGCGTGGGGAAGAAGAGAGCGGCGCGGATCTGGGGGGGGGGAGAGGGAGGCGCGGGGGCGGAGAGGTGAGCGGGGTGAGTGGGAGAGAGGCCCGAGGCGGCGTGGGGGGGGGGGAGCTGGCGCCCTTATCCTCCCCGTCGCCGGCGAGGTGGTGTGGCGGGGACGGCCCCTGTTCCGATCCCGGTCGGGGGAACAGGGGAGGGGGCGAGGGGGAGTGGTGGGCTGGGCCGGGGGTTGGCCCAGTTGGCCAGGGGTCCAGTGGGAAGGGTTGGGCCTTCTCCTTTTTTTCTTTTTCTTTGTCTGTTCTGTTTTCTGTTTTCTTTTTTTTGTTTATTTTCTTTTCTGTTTTACTTCATTTAAAAGTATTTAGGTATTATATAAATATGTGTTTTCTCCACCATAATTATCAGTGCAATTTCTGGCATGGCCCGAACATTTTTGTTTAAATTTTTGAAAACTTTTATTTTCCACTTTAAATTAAATTCAAGTTTGAATTAAGAGTTTGAAAAGAAAGGTGTTCCAAATGTGATCAAGCCCTGTTTAGCAACATGATTAGCTTAATCACAGAGGGTTACTGTAGCATGATTCTCGGGGTGTTACAAATCACCTCCACTACAAGAAATCTCGTCCCGAGATTTAGGAGGTAGAAGGAAATAGTGCGGGGTATTCTTCGCGCAGACGATCCTCTCGTTCCCAAGTGGCCTCATCTTCAGAATGGTGCAACCACTGGACTTTGAGAAACTTGATCGCCTTCTGACGCGTGCGGCGTTCAGCTTGGTCGAGAATGCGGACCGGATGCTCCTTATAGGAGAGGTCTTGCTGCAATTCGAGCACTTCATGATCCACAGCTCGGATTGGATCCTTGAAGCAACGGCGGAGCTGTGACACATGGAACACATCGTGAACCTGAGAAAGGTTCGGCGGTAGCTCCAGTTGGTATGCCACTTTTCCACGCCTTTCGAGAATAGTGAATGGGCCAATATAGCGAGGAGCTAGTTTGCCCTTGATCCCGAAGCGGTGAGCACCCTTCATAGGTGTGACTCGAAGATAAGCCTTTTCGCCAGGTTGATAGACCATGTCTTTATGATGACGGTCATACTGACTCTTCTGACGTGACTGAGCAGCCTTGAGGTTCTCACGAATAATGCGGACCTGTTCTTCGGCATCTTGGATAATATCCGGTCCGAAGAGTGGACGTTCCCCAGTTTCTGACCAGTTCAGAGGGGTTCGACACTTTCGTCCATATAACACTTCGAAGGGGGCCATCTTCAGACTAGCTTGATAGCTATTATTATAAGAGAACTCAGCATACGGGAGAGATTCCTCCCATTTCTTGCCGAAGGAAATAACGCAAGCTCGAAGCATGTCTTCGAGAACTTGGTTGACGCGTTCAACTTGTCCTTGCGATTGAGGATGAAACGCAGTACTGAATGACAGATGAGTTCCCATAGCTTCTTGGAAACTTGCCCAGAATCGTGAAGTGAATAAGCTGCCACGGTCTGAGCTGATAACCAATGGGATACCGTGGAGTGAAACAATCCTGGACATATAGAGCGTTGCCAGTTGACTAGCAGTGATCGTTTCTTTGACTGCCAGAAAATGTGCAACTTTGGAAAGCCGGTCAATGACGACAAGAATAGCATCATTACCTTTCTGTGACTTGGGAAATCCAGTGACGAAGTCCATCTCAACATGGTCCCATTTCCATTCAGGAATAGAGATAGGTTGCAGAGTTCCAGCAGGCCTTTGATGTTCTGCTTTGATACAACGGCAAACGTCACACTCAGCAACATAACGAGCAATGGCTTGCTTCATATTAGACCACTAGAATCTCTGACGGATGTCTTGGTACATCTTTGTACTACCAGGATGGATACATAGAGGCGTATCATGAGCTTCTTTCATAACTTCCTATGTCATATCCAGGTTTTTCTCTGCACATGGCACCACTAGGCGGCCCTTGAAGTATAGGGTGCCATCTTCAGCAATGGTGAAGAATGAGGGCTTTCCTTCTGCGAGGTAGCGCTTAATCTTGTGGGCTTCAGAGTCATACCCCTGTAGCCTTTTGATGCTATCCACGAGATCTGGTTTAGCAACTAGGGTATTGAGGGAACCCTGGGTAACAACGTGGAGGTTCACCTTGCCAAACTCCTTAGGAGGGGGAGTGAGTGCACCCGGAGGAACAATATGGAGGTTCAGCTTCCTAAATTCTTCAACAAGTGAGGGCTGAACTTTATGAACCTGGAGGTGGTTGCAGTAAGACTTGCGGCTCAAGGCATCAGCCATTACATTAGCCTTGCCTGGCGTATAGGAAATACCCAAGTCGAAGTCTGCAACAAGCTCCATCCATCTCTGCTGACGGAGGTTCAGATCTGGCTGAGTAAACAGATACTTCAGACTTTGGTGGTCGGTGAAGATCTCGCAACGATTACCGAGAAGGTAATGTCGCCACTGCTTCAGCGCATGAATGACAGCAGCAAGTTCGAGGTCGTGAACTGGGTAGTTCTCTTCGTGAGGGCGCAATTGCCGAGAGGCATAAGCAATCACTTTGTGGTCTTGCATTAGGACACAGCCTAATCCTTGACGGGAAGCGTCGCAGTAAATGACGAAGTCCTTCTTAGTATCAGGTGGAGCTAGAACTGGGGCAGAAGTCAACTTGTCTTTGAGTGCCTGGAAACTTTCCTGACATTTGTCTGTCCATTGGAACTTGACGCCCTTATGAAACAGGTTAGTCAGAGGCCTGGCGATCTTAGAGAAGTTCTCGACAAATCGACGGCAATAGCTGGCGAGACCGAGAAAACTTCTGACTTGCTTAACGTTCTTGGGAGGAGTCCAATCAAGAATAGCCTGAACTCGTTCAGGGTTGACGGCAATACCATCCTTAGAGATGACATGCCCGAGATAGGTTACTTCGGGTAGCCAGAATTCACATTTAGAGAACTTGGCATATAGTTGATGCTCTCGTAGCTTTTCCAGCACAAGTCGAAGATGTTCAGCATGTTCTTCTTCGTTCTTGGAAAATACCAGGATATCATCCAGATAAACCACGACGAACTTGTCGAGGTAATCCATGAATATATAGTTCATCAGACGAGAGAAGGTGGCTGGAGCATTGGTTAAACCGAAAGACATGACGGTGTACTCGTATGAACCATAGCGAGTCACGAAGGCGGTCTTTGGGATATCCTCTTCGCGAACACGGATCTGGTGGTAGCCCAACCTCAAGTCGAGCTTAGAGAACACTGACGAACCCGCCAGTTGATCATACAGATCATTGATCCGAGGAAGAGGGTATTTATTCTGAATGGTAGCTTGGTTTATAGGACGGTAGTCTTGAACTAACCGGTTTGTCCCATCCTTCTTCTTGACAAAGAGAGAAGGTGCTCCCCAAGGAGAGCAACTCGGGCGAATGAATCCTTTGCGAAGAGATTTGTCGATTTCCTCCTTAAGCTAAAGGAGTTCATGCGGCGGCATTTTGTAGGGTCGCTTGGCTATAGGAGTGGTGCCTGGTTTCAAGTCGATGATGAATTCGACAGCTCTAGCAGGGGGAATCCCTGGAAGTTCTTCAGGGAAGACGTCGAGGAATTCACGCACGACGGGAATGTTTTCAATGCCCTCGAGTGGTGCAGCATTCAATGCATTCAATGCATAGAGCCTTGCCTCGGCATTTTGCACTAGATTAGCTTGGTAAGCAACTATTTCGTCTGAAGGGTGTAGCAGGTGGACAGTTTTAGTGGCGCAAACTATAGAAGCAGTATGCGCTTTCAACCAATCCATACCCAAAATGAGGTCGATGTTAGACGACTTCAGGATAATGGGAGAGGCATAGAATTCCAGCCCTTCGATTTCCACGGGGACATCAATGCCAACCAAGGAGGTTTGACACTGTCCCACGGGGGTTTTGACCAGTACCGAAGTGTTCATCTCCTCACATTTAACGTCGTGCTTGTATGCAAAATCTTCTGACATGAATGAATGCGATGCACCTGTATCAAATAAAACTGATGCTGGTACTGAATTTACGAGGAGTGTACCCATCACAGTAGCAGGCTGGTCTTGAGCTTCGTTGAGATCAACGTGGTTGGCATGAGCACGACCATAAGGCTTAGCATTGTTGTTGCGGGGCTGATTGTTACCACGGCCAGTTGCTGGAAGGGCCAGTTGATTCTGGTTCTGGTTGCATTCTCTAGCACGGTGTCCTGGTTGACCACACCTGAAGCACAAGCCATTATTCGGAGTGGGAACAGGAGCTTGGGATGGTGGAGCTGGAAGTCTTGACTGCCTAGATGGTGGTGGAGGCAGACGAGGTGCAGCATAGGTCTGCCTTGGGGCAGATGCATTTGGTCGGTACATGCTGTTCGGGATCCATATCTTACGCTTCTGTGCGGGCGAGCCGGAAGATGAGCCCGTGTCACGGTTGCGTCTGTGAGAGCTTTGGTATTCCTGCAGACCAGTTTCGACATTGATGGCCTTGTTCACCAAGGTGGCGAAATCAGCAAAGTCATGCACTAGAAGTGCGAGCTTGATGTCAGCTTGAAGGCCATCACGGAACTTCTCCTGTCTGCGTGCATCAGTTGCAATGTCTTCTTCAGCATAGCGGGACAAGTCCAGAAACTCCCGCTGATAAGCTTCGACAGTTTTGTTGCCTTGGCTGAGGTTGCGGAACTCACGCTTCTTCCGGTCCATGACTCCTTGAGGAATGAAGCGGGCACGGAAAGCAGCTTGGAAGTCTGGCAATGTGATGATTGTTCCAGCTGGCAGAGTACGCCTGTGGCTGTCCCACCATTGAGCTGCGGGTCCCTTCAAGAAGAAGGAAGCAAAAGTGACATAGCTGGCAGGGGCTACATCAGCAGACTCCATCTCATAGGTGATGTCACGGAGCCAGTCATCAGCATCCAGAGGCTGAGTTGAGCTGCGGTAGATGGTTGGGTTGAGGCGTATGAAATCTTGAAGAGTCACTTGGGCTTGCTGCTGGTTCATATTGGGGCGAGGAAACTGAGCCATCATATTTTCCATGAATTGGTGGTTCAGTTCAAACTGTTGGATCATACCAGCCATGTACTCAGGTGGTGGTGGGGCATCGCCACCACGACCACGACCACCTGGTCTAACCATCCTGCTAATATATAACAGGGGTAGTTCAGCATTGAGAATTATTTGCAAAGACAAGAATCATTCATGATGAAACATGCATAACGAAAGGAGCACGATAGCTACTACATAGTAGTCGGCATAACTTACAAAAGCGGTCATGCATAGAGTTCAGTACATAGACTAAAACATCATAGGCGGCACACAGGCTCGCGGCGAATGCATCTAACACTACAAGCAAGCCTACATCAGTCCCAAGAGGTACTGTGGAGGTAATCGTAGCCCGACAGCTGGTAGTGAGGCAATGGATAGCCCTCGACGTCAGCAGACTGGGGGCCGCGGATACTCAGGTGTAGAACCCGACACTCAGGTGGCAGAAGAGGGCCAAGTGCGGGAGAGTAGCCTCCCACCTCTGGCCAACCGACACTGTGGGGCATCACAGTCCTGGCTGGGTAGATCGCAGTATGCGTACCTGTCCAGATCGGACAAAGGGGTGCAGCAGCGTCAGAGCACGGTAAAGGTGCTGACGGGTGGTGTACATCTCGTGGCGAAGAGCTCGGTTAGCTCGATCCAGCCCATCAGCATGCAGAACAAGGTGCTGATGGTAGAAGGGTTCTCGGGTGACAGTGGAGTAGGCAGCAGTATAGTATCCCTCCGCACCAACATCAGATGCATAGCAATGTGCCTGAAAGGGGAGGTGTCCAACTCCCGATACTCTCCACGAAGACGTGTCAGAGCAGCATAGGCAGCATCGTGGACAGCCATATCGATGGTCACACCAACTCCATGTGCGGTGTGCAGCACAGTAGTGGAGTCATACTCCCGAGAGTAGAGGTGGACGATGGCACGGTACTGCTCCTGGTTAAAGTCCTGGTACTCGTAGACGGTGTACTCAGGGTGCCAGCGATAAACCAGATAGGTCATCATCTCAGCTAGCACAGCAGGTGATCCCGAGGCACCAATGGCCGTCGTGTGGCGCACGACCTGCCTCGTGGGTTCCATCTGAAAGCAAAGACGGTTCAAAGGAGTCAAATGACAGTGTGTGAATTGTTCAAAATACTATTCTAAGAAACAACTATGGCTTATCCAACTTTGGGGTGAATGCGGTCACGGGATCCTAGTGTTAGAGTTAGTAAATTCGTTTAACCCGAGTAGAAGAGAGTTCAGAGTCCCAGAGTAAAGGTCGAGGAGTAAAAGATCCTAGTACCACCCAATGGCGACGTGGGCCCGTAAGACACACAGCCATGTTAGTAAAAGCTTTGTAATGTCTAGACTCGACTTCGGCCAAGGAGTGTGGAAAGGGGGATTCCTACAGGCAGTCGGCTCTGATACCAACTTGTGACGCCCCCGATTTGACCTTACACTAATCATGCACGCAAATGTGTACGATCAAGGTTAGGGACTCACGGGTAGATATCACAACACAACTCTACAACATAAATAAGTCATACAAGCATCATAATACAAGCCAGGGGCCTCGAGGGCTCGAATACAAGTGCTCGATCACAGACGAGTCAGCGGAAGCAACAATATCTGAGTACAGACATAAGTTAAACAAGTTTGCCTTAAGAAGGCAAGCACAACTGGGATACAGATCGAACGAGGCGCAGGCCTCCTTCCTGGGATCCTCCTAACTACTCCTGGTCGTCGTCAGCGGCCTGCACGTAGTAGTAGGCACCTCCAGTGTCGCAGGTGTCGTCGTCGACGGTGGCGTCTGGCTCTTGGACTCCAGCATCTGGTTGCGACAACCAGATAGAAAGAAAAGGGGGGAAAGAGGGAGAGAAGCAACCGTGAGTTCTCATCCAAAGTACTCGCAAGCAAGGAGCTAAACTACATATGCATGGGTATATGTGTAAAGGGCATATCAGTGGACTGAACTGCAGAATGCCAGAATAAAAGGGGGATAGCTAGTCCTGTCGAAGACTACGCTTCTGGCCATCTCCATCTTGCAGCATGTAGAAGAGAGTAGATTGAATTCCTCCAAGTAGCATCGCATAGCATAATCCTACCCGGCGATCCCCTCCTCGTCGCCCTGTTAGAGAGCGATCACCGGGTTGTATCTGGCACTTGGAAGGGGTGTATTTTATTCAGTATCCAGTTCTAGTTGTCATAAGGTCAAGGTACAACTCCGGGTCGTCCTTTTACCGAGGGACACGGCTATTCGAATAGATAAACTTCCCTGCAGGGGTGCACCACATAACCCAACACGCTCGATCCCATTTGGCCGGACACACTTTCCTGGGTCATGCCCGGCCTCGTAAGATCAACGCGTCGCAGCCCCACCTAAGCACAACAGAGCGGTCAGCACGCCGGTCTAACCCTATGCGCGCAGGGGTCTGGGCCCATCGCCCTATGCACACCTGCATGTTGCGTACGCGGCCGGAAGCAGACCTAGCCTAGTGGCGTTCCAGTCCAATCCGGCGCGCGCCACTCAGTCGCTGACGTCAAGAAGGCTTCGGCTGATACCACGACGCCGGGATACCCATAACTACTCCCGCGTAGATGGTTAGTGCGTATAGACCAAATGGCCAGACTCAGATCAAATACCAAGATCTCGTTAAGCGTGTTAAGTATCCGCGAACGCCGACCAGGGCCAGGCCCACCTCTCACCTAGGCGGTCTCAACCTGCCCTGTCGCTCCGCCACAAAGATCCACTTGCGGGTACTCCTACGAGCCGACCCGACTTTAGTCATCACATGTGTCATGTATGTAGTATATAAGTATATACCCGTGATCACCGCCCAGGTGATCACGGCCCGATAGTATAGCACAGCAGACGGACAAGAATGTAGGGCCACTGAAGTAAATCTAGCATCCTATACTAAGCATGTAGGATTGCAGGTAAAGGTATCAACAGTAGTAGCAAGGATAGGCTATGCATCAGGATAGGATATCGAAAAGCAGTAACATGCTACACTACTCTAATGCAAGCAGTATAGAGAAGAATAGGCGATATCTGGTGATCAAGGGGGGGGGGGCTTGCCTGGTTGCTCTGGCAAGTAGGAGGGGTCGTCAACTCCGTAGTCGAACGGGGCAGCAGCAGGGTCGGTCTCGTAGTCTACCGGAGAGAAGAGGGGGGAAGAAACAGTAAATAGAATGCAATCATAAGCATGACGATGCGTGACATGACAATGAAGAGTGCGAGGTGTGTCCTAACGCGACAGTAGGTGGTACCGGTGAAGGGGGGGAACATCCGGGAGGTATTCCCGATGTTTCGCGTTTTCGGACAGACGGACCAGAGGGGGAAAGTTGCGAGTTCGATAGGTTAGGGAGGTGTCGTGGACGAACGGACTGCGTATTCGGATTCGTCTCGTCGTTCTGAGCAACTTTCATATAGAAAACATTTTCATCCGAGTTACGGTTTAAAAGATATGAATTTTCAAATTTTATTTGAATTTCTGGAATTATATAATTAACAGAAAAAGGGATATGACGTCAGCATGACGTATGAGCGACGTCAGCGGTCAACAGTCCGGGTTGACTGGTCAAACTGACACGGGGGAGCCACCTGTCATAGACAGTGGGTTAACAGAAGATTAAACTAATTAATTTTTAGTTAATTAACTACTGGGCCCACCTGTCAGTGAGAGATTAGATTAATTAATTATTTTTATTTATAAAACATTTTCCATTTCTCTTTTTTTATTTATGCGGCGGGGCCCGCATGTCAGTGGCTGGGCCTGCCCCCAGTCAGCACGTTGACTGGGTTGACCCAGTCAACGGGGCCCACGGGCCCACTGGCAGTGGCACTGGGGGGGGGCCCAGGCCAGCCACGTCGGCGGCCGGCGCCAGAGCGACTCCGGCGAGCCACACGCGGTGGCGCGGCTCAGGAGGGGCGTGGGTTTCACGCACAGGGGGTCTGCGGGGTCGTGGCTGGGCGCGTTCGACGCGGCTCGGCGCCGCGCGTCCAACGGTGGTGGCCGGAGGGGCTGGAACGGGGGCGAGGGCTTCGAGCTCGCCGGCGGCGAGGTGCTTCGGGCGAGCAACGGCAACGATGGTTCGGCGCGAGATCGGGCAATCCAAAGGGCGGGGCGAGGCCTACGTGCACGTGCGAGCAAGATGGGCGCTAGCTAAAGACCAAACGGTCACCGGAACGACGCCGGCGACGTGCTAGGCGACGGAGGGTGCGGCCTAACGCGGCGCGGTGGCTACGGCACGCTAGCTAGCTAATGGAGAGGGGTAGGAGGTAGAGGAGCTCACCGCGCGGCGCAAGAAAGGCCCGTGGGTGGCTTAGTAGCAGCAGCAGTCGCCGGAGTCGAAGAAGGCGGCGGCGACCCGAGGAAGAAGGCGACGGCGTTGGGGGGAGAAGTAGGGGGTCCCTGCTCGAGCAGGTGGTCGGGGAGGACGGGCTCGACGCGGCGGAGCTCGGGGACACGTCGGGGAGGAGAACGGGGCTCGGTGGCCGCGTGAACGACGGAGAACGGCGGCGAGCGCGTCGGGCGTGGGGAAGAAGAGAGCGGCGCGGATCTTGGGGGGGGGGAAGAGGGAGGCGCGGGGGCCAAGAGGTGAGCGGGGTGAGTGGGAGAGAGGCCCGAGGCGGCGGCGGGGAGCTGGCGCCCTTATCCTCCCCTTCGCCGGCGAGGTGGTGCGGCGGGGACGGCCCCTGTTCCGACCCCGGTCGGGGGAACAGGGGAGGGGGCGAGGGGGAGTGGTGGGCTGGGCCGGGGGTCGGCCCAGTTGGCCAGGGGTCTAGTGGGAGGGGGAGGGCCTTCTCCTTTTTTTCTTTTTCTTTGTCTGTTCTGTTTTCTGTTCTCTTTTTATTTGTTTATTTTCTTTTCTGTTTTATTTCATTTAAAAGTATTTAGGTATTATATAAATATGTGTTTTCTCCACCATAATTATCAGTGCAATTTCTGGCATGGCCCGAACATTTTTGTTTAAATTTTTGAAAACTTTTATTTTCCACTTTAAATTAAATTGAAGTTTGAATTAGGAGTTTGAAAAGAAAGGTGTTCCAAATGTGATCAAGCCCTGTTTAGCAACATGATTAGCTTAATCACAGAGGGTTACTGTAGCATGATTCTCGGGGTGTTACATTATGTTTTCATGAATATATGTGAGTTCTTGATCCTATCTTGGAAGTCAATAGTTGCCTACTATGTGTTATGATCCAGCAATCCCGAAGTGACAATAATCGGGACCAATCCCGGTGATGACCGTAGTTTGAGGAGTTCATGTATTCACTATGTGTTAATGCTTTTGTCCGGTACTCTATTAAAACGAGGCCTTAATATCCCTTAGTTTCCAATAGGACCCCGCTGCCACGGGAGGGTAGGACAAAAGATGTCAGGCAAGTTCTTTTCCATAAGCACGTATGACTATATTTGGAATACATGCCTACATTACATTGATGAATTGGAGCTAGTTCTGTGTCACCCTATGTTATAACTGTTGCATGAATAATCGCATCCGACATAATTATCCATCACCGATCCAATGCCTACGAGCTTTTCACATATTGATCTTCGCTTAGTTACTTTTCCGTTGCCACTGTTACAATTACTACAAAACAGCTACTGTTACTTTTGCCACCGTTACCGTTACTTCCATACTACTTTGCTACTAAATACTTTGCTGCAGATATTAAGTTATCTAGGTGTGGTTGAATTGACAACTCAACTGCTAATACTTGAGAATATTCTTTGGCTCCCCTTGTGTCGAATCAATAAATTTGGGTTGAATACTCTACCCTCGAAAACTGTTGCGATCCCCTATACTAGTGGGTTATCAAGACTATTTTCTGGCACCGTTGCCGGGGAGCATAGCTCTATTCTTTGAGTCACTTGGGATTTATATCTGCTGGTCACTATGAGCAACTTGAAAGACGAAAAAACCAAAATTTATCCCTCAACTACGAGGGGAGGTAAGGAACTGCCATCTAGTTCTCCAGTTGATTCACATTCTGTTTTGAGTAGCTTGCGACACCTAAACCTGCTTCTGCTATTAATTCTAATATGTCGCATGTTATTGATGATGCTACTTCTGCTATGCATGATACTTATGATGAAACTACTTCTATGCTTGATACTACTGTGCCACTAGGTGAATTTCTTGATGAACAACTTGCTAGGGCTAGAGAGAATGAAATTATTGAAACTGATAATATTGATGATGAAGATTCTCCCGCTAGATATGAATTGCCTGTTGTGCCAGAGGGTTATGTTATGGATGAAGAAACTGCTAAAGACTTTCTTGCTTGCAACGATAGGAATGATCTTAAGAAATTATTAGCTAAGATGAATGAAAAATCTTTGAATGCTAGAATGAAGTATGACCCTGCTTTTGCTACTTCACCTATCTGTGTTACTGATAAGGATTATGATTCTCTGTTGATCCTGAGATAATTACTTTGGTTGAATCTGATCCTTTTTATGGCTATGAATCTGAAACTGTTGTGGCACATCTTACGAAATTAAATGTTGTAGCCACCTTATTCACTAATGTTGTGTGCGTAGTCCCAGGATATGATTTATTACTTCTCTGCTAAATATTTCCCCGCTCATGAGAAACAAGCTGCCATAAGGGAAATATATAATTTTGTGCAAATTGAAGAAGAGAGTCTCCCACAAGCTTGGGGGAGGCTTCTCCAATTACTTAATGCTTTGCGTGATCATCCTCTCAAGAAAAATGAAATACTTGATATCTTTTATAATGGACTAACCGATGCTTCCAGAGACCACCTGGACAGTTGTACTGGTGTGTTTTAAGGGAAAGAATAGTTGATCAAGCTGAATTGCTATTGAATAATATGCTGACTAATGAAAATAATTGGACACTTCCTGAACCAACTCCTAAGCCAACTCCGAAGAAAAGGGGTATTGTATTTCTCAGTCCTGAAGATATGCAAGAGGCAAAGAAATCTATGAAAGAATAGGGTATTAAAGCTGAAGGTGTTATGAATTTACCACCTATTGAAGAAATACATGGTCTTAATTTGCCGCCTGTTGAAGAAACACATGGTCTTGATAATCCGACACAGGTAGTAAAGGTAAATTCTCTCTATAGTTTTGATGAAGGTGATATTCCTCGTTATAAGTCTGCTAGCCAATGCTTAGATGAGTTTGATAATTTTATTGTTAAACAAGAAAACTTCAATACTTATGTTGCTAGACAATTGAAACGTAATGCTTATATGATTGAACACTTGAGTGATTATATGTCCATAGTTAAAGGTGAACTCAAACTTATTAGTAAACATGCCTCTATGGTTACCATTCAAGTAGAGCAAGTGCTTAAAGCTCAGAATGATTTGCTCAATGAATTGAATAATAAGAAAAAGGATAATGCTGTTAGAGTTATGACTAGAGGGGGTAAAATGACTCAGGAACCTTTGTATAAGAGGGCCACCCTAAGAGAATTGAGCAAGATTCACAGAGAACTAATGTAGATGCACCTAGTCTTTCTAGGAGGAAGAAAAAGAAAAATGATAGGACTTTGCATGCTTCTAGTGAACCTGTTGTTGACACACCTGAGAATCCCAATGATATTTCTATTTCTGATGCTGAAACACAATCTGGTGATGAACATGAACCTAGTGATAATGTTAATGATGATGTTCATGTTGATGCTCAACCTAGCAATGACAATGATGTAGAGATTGAACCTGTTGTTCATCTTGATAACCCACAATCAAAGAATCAACGTTATGATAAGAGAGACTTTGTTGCTAGGAAGCACGGTAAAGAAAGAGAACCATGGGTTCAGAAACCCATGCCTTTTCCTCCCAAACCATCCAAGAAAAAGGATGATCAGGATTTTGAGCACTTTGCTGAAATGATTAGACCTATCTTTTTGCGCATGCGTTTGACTGATATGCTTAAAATGAATCCTTATGCTAAGTATATGAAAGATATTGTTACAAATAAAAGAAAGATACCGGAATCTGAAATTTCCACCATGCTTGCTAATTATACTTTTAAGGGTGGAATACCAAAGGAACTAGGAGATCCAGGAGTACCAACTATACCATGCTCCATTAAAAGAAACTATGTTAAAACTGCTTTATGTGAACTTGGAGCCAGTGTTAGTTTTATGCCTCTCTCTTTATATCGTAGACTTGATTTGAATAAGTTGACACCTACTGAAATATCTTTGCAAATGGCCGATAAATCAACTGCTATACTGGTCGGTATTTGTGAGGACGTGCCTGTTGTAGGTGCAACCGTTACTTTTGACGGACTTTGTTATTCTTGATATTCCCGAGGATGATAGTATGTTGATTATCCTTGGTAGACCTTTCTTGAATACTGCAGGGGCAGTTATTGATTGCAACAAAGGCAATGTCACTTTTCATGTTAATGGTAATGAGCTTATGGTACACTTTCCGAGGAAACAACCTCAAGTCCACAGTATCAATTCTATTGGAAAAATTCCATCTATTATTATTGGAGGTTTTGAATTTCCTCTTCCTACTGTCAAAAAGAAATATGATATTCTTATTGTTGGGGATGTGCATATCCCCGTTGAGGTAACCTAGTGCTATTCGAAAATTCTCCGGTTTCATGCGATTCAGAATGAGTTTGTTAACAAGACTTGATCAACCTTGTTAGTGGTCCTTTTGATGAGCATGAGATGGATGAAGTTAGAAAGCACAACTCTCTCTATCCTCTTTTTACTTTCTGTTATTTAGATTAAATAAAGTAAAAATAATATTTTCTGTCTGTTTTCTGAATTATCCGTGCAATAAAAAATACCCCAAAAATAAATGTTCTCCAAATGCCCTGAAATTGAAATATGATTTTTTCTAGAATATTTGAGAATATCTGGCACTAAGAACACATTAGGGGGAGCCAGCACCTGGCCACGGGGGTCCAGGGCGCGTCCACCCCCTGGGCGCCCCCCTGCCTTATGGGCCCCTGGTGGCCCCCCTCCACTTATTCCAGCACCCACACACTCCTTCTTCCTCCCCAAAAAATCACCAACCAGCTCAAGCACGAGTTCTCGCTCATGTTGCTGCCATTTTCGATCTCCTTGCTCAAAGCTCCACTCACAAAACTGCTTTGGGGGATTGTTCTTTGGTATGTGACTCCTCCAATGATCCAATTAGTTTTTGTTCTGGTGCTTTATTCATTGCAAATTTTTGATGCTTTGGTGACCCTGTTCTTGAGATTGCATGTCAAATTTATATGGTCCCAAGTAGTTCTAATGCATGATATAGCATCTAGGCACTTGTGGGAGTAGTTGCTATCAATCCTGCTGAGTTTGGTTCACTTTTATTTTGAGTTACTAAATATTTCAGAAATTTTTCAGAGGAAGAAATATGTTTAGGAAAATGTACCAAGGTGGTTCTTCAAGGAAGCAAGGACCCAGGCCCGCAATACGTGAGCCGGACCATGAACCACCAAGAGACGCTCAAGTGCGGCCTTGTGAATGGCCGTCGGAAAATTTCATGGTCCAAGAAGGAATTAAGGATGAATTTGACGCGTATGTGTGTAATGCTGAACTCGAGGGCTTCATGTTAGATAAGTGCCCTCAATACTACCACCTTACTGATTCCTTTGTGAGAAGATTTAAATTTACATCATCACGCAATTCTGACAGTCTTATTTGATCTCTATAATAAATCTTATACCATGGACTTAGAATATTTTAATACTGCTTGTAAGCTCCCTCAATGGGGTAGTGCCAGTGAACCTCGCAAATCTAAGTTTAAAGATTTTCTTGCTAGTATCACTGTGGGGGAATCTAGAGAAATAACACAAGCCACCATAGGGAGCATTCATTTTCCTGCTATACATTATTTTGCTCTCTCTATAGGTAGATGCATAAATGGTAAGGATGAGGCATGCCACATGTGTGTTTTCAGATCTTAGTGTTCTCAAGAGTGCTGTGTTAGGAGATAGACAATATAACTTGGGGGCCATTGTTGCATGTAGGTTGCATAATAACAGTATTAGTGGAGATTTGTTTGGTGGAATTTATGCAACCCGTGTGGCTAATTATCTCGAGATACCCATACATGAAAATGATATGGAATTGCATCCTGCTTATTTAGATTATAATGCTATGGTTCGCCATCAGTTTGTTGAGAGGAATGAACAGTTCCTCAAGTACCGATTAATCTTTGACAGACGTCGCACTGTCCATGTTGCTCTCCTTGCTCCTGATTTCTTTGACTTTCAGGGCAAAAGGAGATATATTATAACCAGGTAGGAGGCGACCAAGTACGAGAGGAGGACGGAGGCAGCTCACCTCCAACCTGCAGCTCACGAGGGAATAGCTGTTGCATCTCAGTACGACCCCAGCTACAATTTTAATCCATGGGCATAGACCAACTTAGGCCAAAATCCTAAGCTTTGGGGAGTACATATTTCTCACCGACATTACATTCATGTTCACACACTCATTCTAGTTGTCGGTGCTCATACTTTTTCATTGTACTATCCATGCTAGTTTATTTTCTTTTTCCTGCTTTCTTCTTGTGTGCTTGAATAACCTTAAGAAAAACCAAAAAATATTTAGTTGTAGCTTTTAGCTAGTTTACTTTTCATGCTTGTAGTAGTAATAATTAAAAGAAAAACCAAAAAGATTTCTTGTAGCGACCAGACCTCAAATGGTCTGTGCTGCTGTGCACCAGTGTCATCCCTGGATCAGTAATGCTGACACGCACAGTACAAATGGAGGATTTATAACAGAGTAGCAATCACACACTTATTACATCGAATATCTCCGAAGAGAATAAGTATGATAAACATGGCTTAAGGCCATCTAATAACGATAACATCGGAAGACTTGGAAGATAAGTGAGTCCATCAACTCCAGCGGCATCACTGAGTATAAGACCACGACCTAAGGCACCTTACTCGTCGTCTGAAAAGTCTGCAACATGAAACGTTGCAGCCCGAGAACGGGTCAGCACATAGAATATGCTGGCAAAGTAACACATAGAGAATAATGAACAATAATAATGCTATTCTACATGCATATATGGCTGGTGGAAAGCTCTATGGTTACAGTTTTGCGAAAAGCCAATTTTATCCTACTTGAAAGGAATAAATTTTATTTAACTATCATGGTGGTTGAAACATTGAGAAGGTACCTCCAACTCAATCCCAATTAAGTGTCATCATTAACCCAACAAAATTAATTATAAGTATCACGGTGATGAGATTCAAATGATAATCCAAGTACTAGATACTCAAGTTGTCCATAACCGGGGACACGGCTAACCATGATTAGTTTGTACACTCTGCAGAGGTTTGCGCACTTTTCCCCACAAGACTCGATCGCCTCCGCTTGATTCTCGCATTGCATGATGTTTCAGAAACGGATGTCCGAGACACAGTCTTTCAGAAACAATCACTCTTTACTCTGGATGGACCGGTACACCTACTTTCCCCTACATCTGCTAGCCCACCTCTTCAAGAGATCCTGTAACCTACTCAACTATGCTAGAGCCCATAATAGCTTGTGGCTGCACACGGAAGTTTCTAGCATGAATAATCTCATGATCCCTTTGGGCCTGGGTGGCGGACCTTATAAAATCAGACAACACTAGGTTCTCCAGGTGCCTCAATCCACCCAGATGTGAATTTTAGTTGCCACGTTAAGTTGAACCATTAATAACATCTCACATCTGTCATGAATATCACTCAAACCCAATCCACGTCTACGAGCATAGCATGGCGATAATAAAAGCAACGAGAAGTAACTCCCAAGGGTTTGATAATAAAACAGGTAATAGCTACTACCTCAACTACTTCCCAATACCCACAATTTATCAGATCCTAATCATACAATGTTTGAGGAATAGATCTAATGCAATAAAAACTGGGTAGGGAAGGTATGATCAAAGTGTTACTTGCCTTGCTGATGATCCGCAAAACCTAGCGATTCGAAGTAACAAGCGGCACACTCCGGGTACTCTATCGCAAACAAACAAGCATACAATCAGTACTCATCTAATGCACAGGTAAAACTCGAATGAAATATCCAACCAGAAAGTTCAACTTAAGAACTCCGGTTTGCAAAAAGAATCAACTCGAAAGAAGCAACGAAAGTCAAACGGCGAAAGAAAGAAACTTCGTTTGCTAAACTGGATCTAGGTCAAATTTTACTGTAGCAAAAACTTGTTTGAGTAGATTAAACGGAAAGAGAATTTCGAGGCGAAACTCTAGGCGCTTGAATCGCCTGATTCCGATAAACGAGGGAGAAGTTAAACAGAAACGAAGATTCGATCAGAAATCGAATCTGAGATAATCGCAGAAAAATCCGACAAAAAGAAAAACGGACGAACGGTTAAAGGACGGACTTTCGTTCACAGAGAAAAACCGACGAACGCGTTCGTTAAAACGAACGGTTCGGTAAACGCTCGCAAAATAATAAAACCGAAAAAAACCGATCTAGGGTTTTTTTTAAATGAAGGGTTTTTTTAAACGAAAACCGGCAACGACGAAACGGGGCAGCGGCAGTACCTCGTCGGGGCTCCGCGAGGGGCTCGGGTGGGGCTCCGGGCTCGGGCGCGGGGCTCGGGGGTCGGGGGGGCGCGAGGGGCGGCGGCTCCGGCGACGAACGGGCGGCGGCGGGCGCGACTCCGGCGGCGGCGGCGGTGAGATGCGAGCGGCGGCGGGGCTCGGCGGTGAGGGCTCCGGCGGCGGTGGTGGTGAGAGAAAGAGAGGGGGGTATATAAGGAGGGGGGGTCCGGCGGCTTGGGGGAGGGGGCAAGCCGAGCGGCGGAGCTTCCCGTGTCCGCCATGGACACGGCGACGGCGGCGTCGTGCGGGAAGAGGAGAGGCGCGAGGCGGGCCGTCGGCTGGGCCTTTGGCCCAGTCGGCGCGCGGGCTTTTTTTTTTAAATAAGTTCCGCGGAAAATAATACGTAGAAAAATAAATAAAAATCGGAAAAATATGAAATAAATTTTCCCCGTCTAGTTAGAAAATCTAGAATAGGGTGAACATTTATTTTAAATCAAAATAAATATTTTGAAAACATGCAATATTTTTAATGCAATAAAAATTGCAAATAAAATCCAAATAAATGCCAAATAATGATTTTAACATTTTTCCTCCAGTATTTCAATTGTTTTGGAGAATTCGTATTTTCTCCTCTCGTTTATTTAAAATGAAATATTTTTCCGGAGAGAAAAATAATTAGAACCAAAATCCTCGTCTTATTATTTGATAAAAATCAAATATAAAAAAAATACGAGAAAATCCCCAACTCTCTCCGAGGGTCCTTGAGTTGCTTAGGATTTATCGAGGATTTGTCAAAATGCAATAAAACATGATATGCAATGATGATCTATGTATAACATTCCAAATTGAAAATTTGGGATGTTACAAACCTACCCCCCTTAAGATGAATCTCGCCCTCGAGATTCGGGTTGGCTAGAAAACAGGTGGGAGTGGTCTTTCCGTAGATCTTCCTCTCGCTCCCAGGTGGCTTCATCTTCAGTGTGGTGGCTCCACTAAACTTTGCAAAACTTGATAACCTTGCTGCGGGTAACTCGGCTGGCATACTCGAGAATCTTAACTGGTTTCTCCTCATAGGTCAAATCACTTTCCAGCTGAATCGATTCCAGTGGCACAGTGTCTCTTAGTGGTATCTCAGCCATCTCTGCGTGGCACTTCTTCAACTGCGAAACGTGAAATACATCATGTACTCGAGACAATCCTTCGGGCAATTCCAGCTTGTAAGCAACCTCTCCCATACGTTCCAACACTCTGTATGGTCCGATAAAACGGGGCGCTAACTTTCCCTTAACTCCAAAGCGCTTCACTCCTCGAAGTGGTGATACTCGAAGATACACTCGGTCTCCGACTTCGTGAACTGTCTCCTTTCGTTTAGAATCAGCATAACTCTTCTGCCTGGACTGGGCTACCTTGAGCCTATCGCGAATCAACCTCACTTTCTGTTCAGACTCCTTAATCAAATCTGGTCCAAACAACTGACGGTCTCCAACTTCGTCCCATAACAACGGTGTTCTACACCTCCTTCTGTACAAAGCTTCGAAAGGGGCCATCTTCAAACTGGTTTGATAACTGTTGTTATATGAAAACTCCGCATATGGCAAATTGTCGTCCCAACTAGATCCATAATCTAGTGCACATGCTCTCAACATGTCCTCCAAAATCTGGTTGACTCTCTCGGTCTGTCCATTTGTCTGTGGGTGAAATGCTGTACTAATTCCAGCCTGGTTCCTAATGTTTCATGTAACTGCTTCCAAAACTTTGAGGTAAATTGGGTTCCTCTGTCTGATACAATGGTCCTCGGAACTCCATGCAAACATACGATCCTGGTCATGTATATCTTTGCCAACTTAGCACTGGTGTAAGTGGTCTTCACTGGAATGAAATGAGCCACTTTCGTCAAACGGTCGACTACAACCCATATCGAGTCATAGCCTGAACGAGTCCTGGGTAATCCTGTGATAAAATCCATGCCTATTTTATCCCACTTCCATTCGGGTATCGGCAATGGCTGTAGTAATCCTGCTGGCTTCTGATGCTCTGCCTTCACTCTCTGACATACATCACAAACTGCTACATACTCCGCAATATCCTTCTTCATTCCGGTCCACCAGAAAGTATTCTTCAAATCCAAATACATCTTGGTATTCCCTGGGTGAATCGAGTACGGCGAATCATGGGCTTCTTGCAAAATCAACTTCCTGATCTCCGGATCATTTGGCACATATACACGGTCCTCGAACCATAAGGTATCGTGCTCATCCTCACGAAATCCCTTGGCTTTTCCTTTGCTCATCTTCTCCTTTATCTCTTCAATCTCCTTGTTTGTCTTCTGAGCTTCTCTGATCCTTCCCATCAAGGTAGACTGAATCTCCAATGTCGCTAAATAGCCTCTAGGGACTATATCCAAACATAGCTCGCGAAGGTCTTCGGCTAACTCCTGAGGTAACTCTCCTGTCATGAGGGTGTTGACATGACTCTTGCGGCTCAACGCGTCTTCTACTACGTTAGCCTTTCCTGGGTGATAATGCAATCTCATATCATAATCTTTAATGAGCTCCAACCATCTTCTCTGTCTGAGATTTAACTCCTTCTGCGTGAAAATATACTTCAAACTCTTGTGATCCGTGTACACCTCACAATGGTTTCTGATGAGAAAATGTCTCCATGTCTTCAATGCATGCACCACGGCTGCTAACTCCAAATCTTGCGTAGCATAATTCTTCTCATGGGGTTTAAGTTGTCGTGAAGCATACGACACAACTCTTCCTTCCTGCATAAGCACTGCTCCAAGTCCTCGACGAGAAGCGTCGCAATAAACTTCATACTCCTTGCGTTGATCGGGCAGAATCAATACTGGTGATGTAACCAATCGTTTCTTCAACTCTTGGAAACTAGCTTCACATTCCTCAGTCCAATTGAATTTGGTGTCCTTCTTCAATAGCTCAGTCATGGGCTTAGCAATCTTCGAGAAATTCTCAATAAATCTCCGGTAGTATCCTGCAAGTCCAAGAAAACTCCGGATTTCTCCAACTGTCGTGGGTGATTCCCAACTTGTCACTGTGTCAACCTTGGCAGGGTCTACTGCTATTCCTTCTCCAGAAATAACATGTCCAAGGAATCCAACTTCCTTCAGCCAAAACTCACATTTGCTGAACTTGGCATATAACTGGTGTTCTCTGAGCTTCTCAAGTACCAATCGTAAATGCTCCTCATGCTCTTCTTCATCCTTGGAAAAGATTAAAATATCATCAATGAACACCATGACGAACTTATCGAAAAACTCCATAAACACTTTGTTCATCAGGTTCATGAAATAGGCAGGTGCGTTAGTCAGACGAAATGACATAACGGTATACTCATACAATCCATATCTGGTGGTAAATGCCGTCTTGGGTATATCCTGTTCTCGAATCTTTAACTGATGGTATCCTGATCGTAGATCGATCTTGGAAAATACTTTAGCTCCTTGCAAGCGGTCAAACAAATCATTGATCATCGGCAGTGGGTACTTGTTTTTGATGGTCACTTCATTCAATCCTCGGTAATCAACAACCATCCTCAGCGTTCCATCTTTCTTCTCCACTAGAAGTAATGGGGATCCCCAAGGTGACGAACTTGGGCGAATATAGCCTTTATCCAGTAACTCCTTGATCTGCTTCTTAATTTCCTCCAAATCCTTTGCGGGCATCCTGTACGGTCTCTTAGATATTGGCCCTGTGCCTGGCAAAAGTTCAATCAAAAACTCAATGTCTCTATCTGGTGGCATGCCTGGCAACTCTTCTGGAAATACATCCGGATAATCTTTCACCACTGGTACTTCCTCCTGTACAACTCCTGATAAGGAATTTACTTGAGTCCTCTTCGGCATATGCCGGGATACATACTTGATCCTTTTTCCTTCCGGGGTGGTAAGCAAAATCGTCTTGCTGGCACAATCGATGTTTCCTCCATACAACGATAGCCAATCCATTCCCAAAATCACATCCAAACCTTGCGATTCCAAAACAATGAGGTCTGAGGGGAAAACATGCCTACCAATGGCCAACGGTATCTGAAAACATCCTTGGGTGGCCATATACTCTGCTCCTGGCGAGGTTACTAACATAGGGGTTTTGAGAACTTGGGTGGACATCTTAAACTTGTTCACGAATTCCCTTGATATGTATGAATGCGATGCACCAGTATCGAAAAGAACGGTTGCAGTAAATGACTTAACCAAAAACTTACCTATTACTGCATCAGGCTGAGCTTCAACCTCCTCCACGCTCACGTGGTTCACATGTCCTTTGTTGAACGGGTTCGGCTTCTTCCCAGAGCTTCCATTGCCATTTCCATTTTGGGCTTCGGGACATTCAGTAGCATAATGTCCCGTCTTCTGGCACTTGAAACAAGTAATGTGACTTAGATCTCTCTTGGTTGGGGTAGATGGGTTGGTGCGGTTCTGTCCGTTTCCTCCTCCATTCCCATTACCATTCTTGGAGCCATTATGGTTGTGCGAACTACCTCCTCCATGGGTATGCTGAAACTGTCCTCCTGGCTTCGGGGTAAAACGGGGCTTCTGCTGGGCTCCAGAATTGTACTTCCCTTGTCCATACTTCCTCTTACGGTTTTCAATCTGCTGTTGCTTCCCTTCAATCATGAGAGCTCTATCTACCAGCTCCTGGTAGTTGTTGAAAGTTGCTACCATCAACTGCATACTCAGCTCATCATTCAATCCTTCCAAAAACTTCTCCTGCTTGGCTGCATCTGTAGCAACGTCATCTGGTGCATAACGTGCTAGCTTACTGAATTCCTCCACATACTGGCCTACGGTGCGTCCTCCTTGGCGTAGGTTGCGAAACTCACGCTTCTTCATAGCCATAGCTCCTGCTGAAACATGAGCTGTACGGAAACTGGTCCTATGTGACAGTGTCAATATTGTACGTGGCTGTATAATTCTCCCACCATGATGCTGCGGGTCCATCGAGCTGATGTGCGGCAAAACGCACTCTTTCCGCATCTGTGCATCCTGCAGTGGTCAACTCCCTTCCAACCTTGCGGAGCCAATCATCTGCTACAATCGGCTCGGTGCTACTGGAAAACACCGGCGGGTTTAGCCTTAAGAAACGGGCTAAGTGATCAACAGGTGGTGGTGGCGGTGGGTTGTTGTTGTTGTTGCCTTGGTTCTGCACTAACACTTGCATCAGGGCATTCTGTTGCTGAATCAACTGGGTGATCTCTGGCGGGAAAACAAATCCGGTGTCGCGTCTCGGAGGCATCTAATAGGTTTAGAAAAGATGATAATTAAGAATAGAATGAGGTCTAGAGAGAAAACACTACCCATATGCTCATGAGACAAATCAATCAATATCACTCAATCAATTCAAACAAGGCAAAACAATCGATCTAACTAGCGTTACAAAGTGCTTGAACTATGCTATTAAATGGGGGAAAACTACTACTGATATGGTGGTCTACTAAAAATTCTGATCCGTTGAAGACTCCATGATGTCTGCTCCAGCTTCATCAATCCATTCGTCTTCACTTGGTTCCGAGTCGGTGTCGTCGACGATGATGTAGTTATCCGGACAAGTGCATTCGTCGACTTCTGCTTTTGGCACTGGATTTCCCACGAATGCTCCAATCTTATTCTCCAGGTCGTCAATCTTCCCTACTAGTGCGTTGATTTCCTCCAAGTAATCTTTGCGTGTAGCCTTGAGTTCTTCTTGGAGTTCCTTGATCTTCGTTAATGCCTTCTTCAGTTCTTCCTTGTCCGTGCACATCTGGTTCTCCTGGCGACGAATATGTTGGTTCTGCTCCTGGATGAAAGCTGCAATTGATCCATCCTTCTTGGTCTTGATCATCTCCCATTGCACGTCTCGACGTCCACAAATTTGGTAAATTGCATCCTTAAGTTCCTGGTGATAGACTTCTCCAATGCGTCCCATGGCGATGTGTGCGGCCATGCTCTTCCCTAAACTCCAAGTTGGTGCTTCGAAAACCAATCTCATGGCACTAAACATCCTTCCTGGAATGATAACTTGAATCTTCCAGCTCCCCGCTTCAGGTAATGTGGCGTTGTAGGTTCCGGTGATGCTTGGTATTCCTATGTTCAAGTACTTGGTGACTTCCTTCAAATGTCGACCAAACGGCGTGTCTTCATCTGGTTGCATGAACTTGCTCCTTGCATTCGCCATTTCCTAAAGAGTAGAAAGTGGAGAGGGGTCAGAAATGAGAAGAGAGAAGCTTTCTAGGGCTTAAGCTTAGTGGTCGTGTCCTACAGTCAGCGTGTGCTCTGATACCAACTTTGTAGCGACCAGACCTCAAATGGTCTGTGCTGCTGTGCACCAGTGTCATCCCTGGATCAGTAATGCTGACACGCACAGTACAACTAGAGGATTTATAACAGAGTAGCAATCACACACTTATTACATCGAATATCTCCGAAGAGAATAAGTATGATAAACATGGCTTAAGGCCATCTAATAACGATAACAGCGGAAGACTTGGAAGATAAGTGAGTCCATCAACTCCAGCGGCATCACTGAGTATAAGACCACGACCTAAGGCACCTTACTCTTCGTCTGAGAAGTCTGCAACATGAAACGTTGCAGCCCGAAAACGGGTCAGCACATAGAATATGCTGGCAAAGTAACACATAGAGAATAATGAACAATAATAATGCTATTCTACATGCATATATGGCTGGTGGAAAGCTCTATGGTTACAGTTTTGCGAAAAGCCAATTTTATCCTACTTCAAAGGAATAAATTTTATTTAACTATCATGGTGGTTGAAACATTGAGAAGGTACCTCCAACTCAATCCCAATTAAGTGTCATCATTAACCCAACAAAATTAATTATAAGTATCACGGTGATGAGATTCAAATGATAATCCAAGTACTAGATACTCAAGTTGTCCATAACCGGGGACACGGCTAACCATGATTAGTTTGTACACTCTGCAGAGGTTTGCGCACTTTTCCCCACAAGACTCGATCGCCTCCGCTTGATTCTCGCACTGCATGATGTTTGAGAAACGGATGACCGAGACACAGTCTTTCAGAAACAATCACGCTTTAGTCTGGATGGACCGGTACACCTACTTTCCCCTACATCTGCTAGCCCACCTCTTCAAGAGATCCTATAACCTACTCAACTATGCTAGAGCCCATAATAGCTTGTGGCTGCACACGGAAGTTTCTAGCATGAATAATCTCATGATCCCTTTGGGCCTGGGTGGCGGACCTTATAAAATCAGACAACACTGGGTTCTCCAGGTGCCTCAATCCACCCAGATGTGAGTTTTAGTTGCCACCTTAAGTTGAACCATTAATAACATCTCACATCTGTCATGAATATCACTCAAACCCAATCCACGTCTATGAGCATAGCATGGCGATAATAAAAGCAACGTAGAAGTAACTCCCAAGGGTTTGATAATAAAACAGGTAATAGGTACTACCTCAACTACTTCCCAATACCCACAATTTATCAGATCCTAATCATGCAATGTTTGAGGAATAGATCTAATGCAATAAAAACTGGGTAGGGAAGGTATGATCAAAGTGTTACTTGCGTTGCTGATGATCCGCAAATCCTAGCGATTCGAAGTAACAAGCGGCACACTCCGAGTACTCTATCGCAAAAAAACAAGCATACAATCAGTACTCATCTAATGCACAGGTAAAACTCGAATGAAAGATCCAACCAGAAAGTTCAACTTAAGAACTCCGGTTTGCAAAAAGAATCAACTCGAAAGAAGCAACGAAAGTCAAATGGCGAAAGAAAGAAACTTCGTTTGCTAAACTGGATCTAGGTCAAATTTTACTGTAGCAAAAACTTGTTTGAGTAGATTAAATGGAAAGAGAATTTTGAGACGAAACTCTAGGCGCTTGAATCGCCTGATTCCGATAAACGAGCGAGAAGTTAAATAGAAACGAAGATTCGATCAGAAATCGAATCTGAGATAATCGCAGAAAAATCCGACAAATAGAAAAATGGACGAACGGTTAAAGGACGCACGTTTGTTCACAGAGAAAAACCGACGAACGTGTTCGTTAAAACGAACGGTTCGGTAAACGCTCGCAAAATAATAAAACCGAAAAAAACCGATCTAGGGTTTTTCTTAAACGAAGGGTTTTTTTTTAAAATGAAAACCGGCAACGACGAAACGGGGCAGCGGCAGTACCTCGTCGGGGCTCCGGCGAGGGGCTCGGGCGGGGCTCCGGGCTCGGGCGCGGGGCTCGGGGGTCGGGGGGGCGCTAGGGCGGCGGCTCCGGCGACGAACGGGCGGAGGCGGGCGCGACTCCCGCGGCAGCGGCGGTGAGATGCGGGCGGCGGCGGGGCTTGGCGGTGAGGGCTCCGGCGGCGGTGGTGGTGAGAGAAAGAGAGGGGGGTATATAAGGAGGGGGGTCCGGCGGCTTGGGGGAGGGGGCAAGCCGACCGGCGGAGCTTCCCGTGTCCGCCATGGACACGGCGACGGCGACGTCGTGCGGGAAGAGGAGAGGCGCGAGGCGGGCCGTCGGCTGGGCCTTTGGCCCAGTCGGCGCGCGGGCTTTTTTTTTTTAAATAAGTTCCGCGGAAAATAATATGTAGAAAAATAAATAAAAATCAGAAAAATATGAAATAAATTTTCCCCGTCTAGTTAGAAAATCTAGAATAGGGTGAACATTTATTTTGAATCAAAATAAATATTTTGAAAACATGCAATATTTTTAATGCAATAAAAATTGCAAGTAAAATCCAAATAAATGCCAAATAATGATTTTAACATTTTTCCTCCAGTATTTAAATTGTTTTGGAGAAGTCATATTTTCTCCTCTCGTTTATTTAAAATGAAATATTTTTCCGGAGAGAAAAATAATTAAAACCAAAATCCTCGTCTTATTATTTGATAAAAATCAAATATAAAAAAATACGAGAAAATCCCCAACTCTCTCCGAGGGTCCTTGAGTTGCTTAGGTTTTATCGAGGATTTGTCAAAATGCAATAAAACATGATATGCAATGATGATCTATGTATAACATTCCAAATTGAAAATTTGGGATGTTACATTTCTCATTCTTCTTTTGCTTGTTGGGAGCTTTCCCGTGTAAATAGTTTTATTTCTTTTCTTTGGGGGTCGAGAGGAGAAGACCATAATGAAAATGTTGAAGTGGCTCTTATATGCATTATTGTTCAATTAACCAAGAGCCCATATTACCTTGTCTTGTCCCTTGAATTAAGTGCTTGCAGATTCCAGCTTAGTCCGATGCACGTGCACTATTATCGTTATCCACACCATTTGGTCGTGCAAGTGAAAGGCAATAATGACGATATATGATGGACTGATTGAGATGAGAGGAGCTGGTATGAACTCGACCTCTCTTGTTTTTGTAAATATGATTAGTTCATCGTTCCTGATTCAGCCTATTATGAATGAAACATGTTTGCAATGACAATTAGAGATTATAGTTGCTCATGCCATGCTTAATTCGCTAGGAGTCTATAATGGTTTACCTTGCGTGCCAACATGCTATTAAAATGGTTGTGATGTGGTATGATAGGGTGGTATCCTCCTTTGAATGATTCAAGTGGCTTGACTTGGCACATGTTCACACATGTAGTTGAAACAAAATCAACATAGCCTCCACGATATTTATGTTCATGGTGGATTATATCCTACTCATGCTTGCACTCAATGTTTATTAATTTTAATGCATGTTCATGACTGTTGTCGCTCTCTAGTTGGTCGCTTCCCAGTCTCTTTCTAGCCTTCAATCGTACTAAGCGGGAATACTGCTTGTGCATCCACTTCCATAAACCACAAAAAGTTATTCCATATGAGTCCACCATACCTTCCTATATGCGGTATCTACTGGCCGTTCCAAGTAAATTTGTATGTGCCAAACTCTAAACCTTCAAATGAAGTTCTGTTTTGCATGCTCGAATAGCTCATGTATCAACTAGGGCTATCTGTATCTTCCATGCTAGGTGGGTTATTCTCAAGAGGAGTGGACTCCGCTCCTCACTCACGAGAAAATGGCTGGTCACCGGGATGCCCAGTCCCATGCTCAAACCAAATCAAAATAATTGCAAACAAAACTCCCCCAGGACTGTTGTTAGTTGGAGGCACCCGTTCTTTCGGACAAGCCATGGATTGATGTTTGTTGGTGGAGGGGGAGTATAAAATTTACCATTCTGTTTGGGAACCGCCTATAATGTGTGTAGCATGGAAGATATTGAGATCTCTCGGTTGTTATGTTGACAATGATAGTATGCCACTCAAAATATTATTTATCTCTATTTCAAAAATCGAGCTCTGGCACCTCTACAAATCCCTGCTCCCCTCTGCAAAGGGCCTATCTATTAACTTTTATGCCGAGTCATCATCCTCTTATTAAAAAGCACCAGTTGGAGAGCACCGCTGTCATTTGCATCCATTACTATTAATTTATATTGAGTATGACTGGATCTCTTTTACCATGAATTACAATGTTTAGTCAGTCCTTGATCTTCAGAGGTGCTCTGCATTTATGTTTTGCGGTCTCAGAAAGGGCTAGCAAGATACCATTTTGTTATATCATATTATGATTGTTTTGAGAAAGTGTTGTCATCCGAGTTTTATTATTATTGCTCGCTTGTTGATTATGCCATTGATATGAGTAAACATGAGACCTAAGTGTTATTGTGAATATGGTTAGTTCATAATCTTTGCCGAAAACTTGAAGGCTGGCTTTACATATTTACAACAACAAGAGCAAACAGAGTTTGTAAAAGTTTTTGTTTATCACTTTTAGTTTGTCAACTGAATTGCTTGAGGACAAGCAAAGGTTTAAGCTTGGGGGAGTTGATATGTCTCCATCGTATCTACTTTTCCAAACACTGTTGCCCTTGTTTTGGACTCTAACTTGCATGATTTGAATGGAACTAACCCGGACTGACGCTGGTTTCAGCAGAATTGCCATGCTGTTATTTTTGTGCAGAAATAAAAGTTCTCGGAATGACCTGAAACTTCACCGAGAATATGTTTGGAATTTATAAAAAATACCGGCGAAAGAATCAAGACCAGGGGGCCCACACCCTGTCCACGAGGGTGGGGGCGCGCCTGCCCCTTTGGGCGTGCCCCCTGCCTCGTGGGCCCCCTGGTGCTCCACCGACCTCAACTCCACCTCTATATATTCACGTTCGGGGAGAAAAAAAATCAGAGAGAAGGATTCATCGCGTTTTATGATACGGAGTCGCCGCCAAGCCCTAAACTCTCTCGGGAGGGCTGATCTGGAGGCCGTACGGGGCTCCGGAGAGGGGAATCCGTGGCTGTCGTCATCATCAACCTTCCTCCATCACCAATTTCATGATGCTCACCGCCGTGCGTGAGTAATTCCATCGAAGGCTTGCTGGACGGTGATGGGTTGGATGAGATTTATCACGTAATCGAGTTATTTTTGTTGGGGTTTGATCCCTAGTATCCACTATGTTCTTAGATTGATGTTGCTATGACTTTGCTATGCTTAATGCTTGTCACTAGGGCCCGAGTGCTATGGTTTCAGATCTGAACTTATTATGTTTTCATGAATATATGTGAGTTCTTGATCCTGTCTTGCAAGTCAATAGTCGCCTACTATGTGTTATGATCCGGCAACCCCGAATTGACAATAATCGGGACCACTCTCGGTGATGACCGTAGTTTGAGGAGTTCATGTATTCACTATGTCTTAATGCTTTGGTCAGGTACTCTATTAAAAGGAGGCCTTAATATCCCATAGTTTCCAATAGGACCCTGCTGCCACGGGAGGGTAGGACGAAAGATGTCATGCAAGTTCTTTTCCATAAGCACGTATGACTATATTCGGAATACATGCCTACATTACATTGATGAATTGGAGCTAGTTCTGTGTCACCCTATGTTATAACTGTTACTTGAATAATCGCATCCGACATAATTATCCATCACCGATCCGATGCCTACGAGCTTTTCACATATTGATCTTCGCTTAGTTACTTTTCCGTTGCCACTGTTACAACTACTACAAAACAGCCACTGTTACTTTTGCCACTGTTACCATTACTTCCATACTACTTTGCTACTAAATACTTTGTTGCAGATATTAAGTTATCCAGGTGTGGTTGAATTGACAACTCAACTGCTAATACTTGAGAAAATTCTTTGGCTCCCCTTGTGTCGAATCAATAAATTTGGGTTGAATACTCTACCCTCGAAAACTGTTGCGATCCCCTATACTTGTGGGTTATCAAGACTATTTTCTGGCGCCGTTGCCGGGGAGCATAACTCTATTCTTTGAGTCACTTGGAATTTGTATCTGCTGGTCAATATGAGGAACTTGAAAGACGAGAAAGCCAAAATTTATCCCTCAACTACGAGGGGAGGTAAGGAACTGCCATCTAGCTCTGCACTTGACTCACCTTCTATTTTGAGTAAGCTTGCGACACCTAAACTTGCTTCTGCTATTAATTCTGATATGTCGCATGTTATTAATGATGCCACTTCTGGTATGCATGATACTGATGATGAAACTACTTCTATGCTTGATAGTACTGTGCCACTAGGTAAATTTCTTGATGAACAACTTGCGAGGGCTAGAGAGAACGAAATTATTGAAACTGATAATATTGATGAAAGTGATGACGAAGATTCTCCCCCTAGATATGAATTGCCTGTTGTGCCTGAGGGTTATGTTATGGATGAAGAAACTGCTAAAGACTTTCTTGCTTGCAATGATAGGAATGATCTTAAGAAATTATTAGCTAAGCTGAAAGAAAAATCTTTGAATGCTAGAATGAAATATGACCCTGCTTTTGCTACTTCACCTATCTATGTTACTGATAAGGATTATGATTTCTCTGTTGATCCTGAGATAATTACTTTGGTTGAATCTGATCCTTTTTATGGCTATGAATCTTTAACTGTTGTGGCACATCTTACTAAATTAAATGATATAGCCACCCGATTCACTAATGATGAGAAAACTCGCTACTACTATATCCTTCAATTATATCCGTTCTCATTAAAGGGTGATGCTAAGACATGGTTTAATTCTCTTGATCCTGGTTGTGTGCGTAGTCCCCAGGATATGATTTCTTACTTCTCTGCTAAATATTTCCCCGCTCATAAGAAACAAGCTGCCTTAAGGGAAATATATAATTATGTGAAAATTGAAGAAGAGAGTCTCCCACAAGCTTGGGGAGGCTTCTCCAATTACTTAATGCTTTGCCTGATCGTCCTCTCAAGAAAAATGAAATACTTTATATCTTTTATAATGGACTAACCGATGCTTCCAGAGACCACCTGGACAGTTCTGCTGGTTGTATTTTCAGAGAAAGAAGAGTTGATCAAGCTGAATTGCTATTGAATAATATGCTGACTAACGAAAATAATTGGACACTTCCTGAACCATCTCCTAAGACAACTCCGAAGAAAAGGGGTATTCTATTTCTCAGTCCTGAAGATATGCAAGAGGCAAAGAAATCCATGAAAGAAAAGGGTATTAAAGCTGAAGATGTTACGAATTTACCACCTATTGAAGAAATACATGGTCTTAATTTGCCGCCTGTTGAAGAAATACATGGTCTTGATAACCCGGCACAGGTAGTAAAGGTAAATTCTCTCTATAGATTTCATGAAGGCGATATTCCTCGTTATAAGTCTGCTAGCCAATGCTTACATGAGTTTGATAATTTTATTGTTAAACAAGAAAACTTCAATACTTATGTTGCTAGACAATTGAAACATAGTGCTTATATGATTGAACACTTGAGTGATTATATGTTCAGAGTTAAAGGTGAACTCAAACTTATTAGTAAACAAGCCTCTATAGTTACCACTCAAGTAGAACAAGTGCTTAAAGCTCAGAATGATTTGCTCAATGAATTAAATAATAAGAAAAAAGATAATGTTGTTAGACTTATGACTAGAGGGGGTAAAATGACTCAGGAACCTTTGTATCCTGAGGGCCACCCTAAGAGAATTGAGCAAGATTCTCAGAGAACTAATGTAGATGCACCTAGTCCTTCTAGGAGGAAGAAAAAGAAAAATGATAGGACTTTGCATGCTTCTAGTGAACCTGTTGTTGACACACCTTAGAATCCCAATGATATTTCTATTTCTGATGCTGAAACACAATCTGGTGATGAACATGAACCTAGTGATAATGTTAATGATGATGTTCGTGTTGATGCTCAACCTAGCAATGAAAATGATGTAGAGATTGAACCTGTTGTTCATCTTGATAACCCACAATCAAAGAATCAACGTTATGATAAGAGAGACTTAGTTGCTAGGAAGCACGGTAAAGAAAGAGAACCATGGGTTCAGAAACCCATGCCTTTTCCTCCCAAACCATCCAAGAAAAAGGATGATGAGGATTTTGAGCACTTTGCTGAAATGATTAGACCTATCTTTTTGCGCATGCGTTTGACTGATATGCTTAAAATGAATCCTTATGCTAAGTATATGAAAGATATTGTTACAAATAAAAGAAAGATACCGGAATCTGAAATTTCCACCATGCTTGCTAATTATACTTTTAAGGATGGAATACCAAAGGAACTAGGAGATCCAGGAGTACCAACTATACCATGCTCCATTAAAAAAAACTATGTTAAAACTGCTTTATGTGATCTTGGAGCCGGTGTTAGTGTTATGCTTCTCTGAATTCTTTTATGCATGATTTGAAATCCTTAGCTTTACCTTTTTCCTTCATAGATTTCTTTGGCTCTTGCATATCTTCAGGACTGAGATATAATATACCCCTCTTCTTTGGAGTGGGTTTAGGCGGTGGTTCAGGAACAGTCCAGTCATCATAATTTTTCAATATGTTATTCAATAATTCTTCAGCTTGCCCAAAGGTTCGCTGACTGAAAAGACAACCAGCACAACTATCTTGGAAATCCCTAGAAGCATCGGTTAGTCCATTATAGATGATATCAAGTATTTCATTTTTCTTAAGTGGATGATCAGGCAAAGCATTAAGTAATTGGCAAAGCCTCGCCCAAGCTTGTGGGAGTCTCTCTTCTTTAGTTTGAACAAAGTTAAATATTTCCTGTAAAGCAGCTTGTTTCTTATGAGCAGGGAAATATTTTTCAGAGAAGTAATAAATCATATCCTGGGGACTACGCACACAACCAGGAGCAAGAGTTTTGTACCAAGCTTTAGCATCACCCTTTAATGAGAACGGAAATAATTTGAGAATAGAGTAATAGCAAGTTTTCTCATCATGAGTAAAAAGGGTGGCTATGTCATTCAACTTAGTAAGATGTGCCACAACAGTTTCAGTGTCATAACCATGGAAAGGATCAGATTCAACCAAAGTGATTAACTCTGGGTCGACAGAGAATTCATAATCCTTATCAGCAATAAAGATAGGTGAAGTAGCAAACTTAGGATCATATTTCATTCTAGCATTCAGAGATTTTTCTTTATACTTGCATAATAATTTCTCTAGATCATCTCTATCCCTACAATCAAGAATATCTCTAGTTGTCTCCTCAGTCATAACATAACCTTTCGGTACCTTAGGCAATTCATATCTAGGAAGGCAAGTTCTAGCAGGTGTTTCAGTTTCAAGCTCATATCAGATTCAACAACATCATGTTGTATTACTCTAGCAATTTGTTCATCAAGAAATTCACCAAGTGGCACATCATCATTATCAAGCAAGGTACTAGCATCATCAAAGCATCATTCAGAGTAGAAGTAGCATCATCAATAACTTGCGACATATTAGAATTGATAGCATGTGGCGGTGTTGCAAGTTTACTTATAACAGAAGGTGAATCTAAAGTAGAACTGGATGGCAGTTCCTTACGTCCCCTCGTCTTTGAGGGAAATATCTTAGTCTTAGCATCCTTCAGATTCTTCATAGTGATAAATTCATAATAATCTCAAGTCACTCAACAAATATAGCTATGCTCCCCGGCAACGGCGCCAGAAAAAGGTCTTGATAACCCACAAGTTTAGGGGATCGCAACAGTTTTCGAGGGTAGAGTATTCAACCCAAATTTATAGATTCAACACAAGGGGAGCCAAAGAATATTTGAAAGTATTAGCAGCCGAGTTGTCAATTCAACCACACTTGGAGATTAATTATCTGCAGCAAAGTGATCAGTAGCAAAGTAGTATGATAGTTTTGATTATAGTTGCAGCAGTAACAGTAATGGTAACAGTGATAGCAATAATTTTGTCGCAAGTGTAACAGTGATGATAACAGTAGTAACTTAGCAAGAACAATATGGTATAAATTCGTAGGCATTGGATCGGGATGATATTCATCATGAGACAGTTATAACCTAGGGAGATAGGGCACTAGCTCCAGTTCATCAATATAATGTAGGCATGTATTTCGTAAATAGTCATACGTGCTTATGGAAAGAACTTGCATGACATCTTTTGTCCTACCCTCCCGTATTAGCGGGGTCCTATTGGATACTAAGGGATATTAAGGCCTCCTTTTAATAGAGAACCGAAACAAAGCATTATCACAAGATGAATACATGAACTCCTCAAGCTACTATCATCACCGGGAGTGGTCCCGTTTATTATCACTCCGGGGTTGCCGGATCATAAAACGTTGTAGGTGACTAGAACTTGCAAGATCGGATCTAGAACATGGATATAATGGTGATAACATAAACGGTTCAGATCTGAGTTCATGGCACACGGTCGCAAAGTGACAAGCATTAAGCATGGCAAAGTCATAGCAACATCAATCTTAGAACATAATGGATACTAGGGATCAAGCCCTAACAAAACTAACTCGATTACATGATGAATCTCATCCAACTCGACCGGTGAGCCTACGAAGGAATTACTCACTCCCGGTGGGGAGCATCATGGAATTGGTGATGGAGAAGGGTTCGTGATAACGAAGATCAAAGATCCCCCTTTCCGGAGCCCCAAACGGACTCCAGATCTGGCCTCCCGATGAAGAATAGGAGGTGATGACGGCTCCGTCCCATGGATCGCGATAATTCATTCACCCTAATTTTTTTCTGGAAAATAGGATTTTATAGCATCGGTTTCAGGGTCTGTGGGGCCACCAGGTGCGGACAACCCACCTGGGCGCGCCAGGAGGGGGGCGCTCCCTGGTGGGTTGTGCCCACCCAGGTGCCCCCTTTGGTGGGTCTTGGCCCCATAAATTCTTGTTTATTGTATAAAAATTCCTCGCAAAGTTTCGTTCCATTCCGAGAACTTTTATTTCTGCACGAAAACAACACCATGGTAGTTCTGCTGAAAGCAGCGTCAGTCTGGGGTTAGTTTCATTCAAATCATGCAAATTAGAGTCGAAAACAAGAGGAACAACGTTAGGGAAAGTATGTACGTTGGAGACGTATCAAGCCACGAGGTGGCCACAAGGACGGAGGGCGCGCCCCCACCCTTGTGGGCCCCCCGTGCACATCCTGACCTAATTCTTTCACCTATATATTCCCAAATATCCCCAAACCAACAGAGGCATCCACGAAAACACTTTTCCACCACGGCAACCTTCTGTACCCGTGAGATTGCATCTGGGGACCTTTTCCGGCACCCTGCAGGAGGGGGATTCGATCACGGAGGGCTTCTACATCAACTCTATTGCCCTTCCGATGAAGCGTGAGATCTATTCGATGTAATACTTTTTTGTGGTGTGTTTTCCAAGATCCGATGAATTGTGGATTTATGATCAGCTTATGTATGAATATTATTTGAATCTTCTCTGAATTCTTTTATGCATGATTTGACATCCTCAGCTTTACCTTTTTCCTTCATAGATTTCTTTGCCTCTTGCACATCTTCAGGACTGAGATATAATATACCCCTCTTCTTTGGAGTGGGTTTAGGCAGTGGTTCAGGAACAGTCCAATCATCATAATTTTTCAATATGTTATTCAATAATTCTTCAGCTTGCCCAACAGTTTGCTCCCTGAAAAGACAACCAGCACAACTATCTAGGAAATCCCTAGAAGCATCGGTTAGTCCATTATAGATGATATCAAGTATTTCATTTTTCTTAAGTGGATGATCAAGCAAAGCATTAAGTAATTGGCAAAGCCTCGCCCAAGCTTGTGGGAGTCTCTCTTCTTTAGTTTGAACAAAGTTAAATATTTCTTGTAAAGCAGCTTGTTTCCTATGAGTAGAGAAATATTTTTCAGAGAAGTAATAAATCATATCCTGGGGACTACGCACATCTAACACCCCGGATGTAACTTTCCATAATTGCAACTCCAACTCTTGCCATTTTCGACTATGTGTTATGATATTCCCTCCATGGTTGGGTTTTGTCTTTCGTTTTGCATTTTGTTCATGTCATGCATCTCATATCATGTCATCATGTGCATCTCATTTGCATACGTGTTCGTCTCCTTCATCCGAGCATTTTCCCCGTTGTCCGTTTTGCAATCCGACACTCCCACATGCACCGGCGCACCCCTTTTGTTTTGTTTTCGTGAGCGGGTGTTAAACGTTCTCGAAATGGACCGAGGTTTGCCAAGTGGCCTTGGTACACCACCGGTAGACCACCTGTCAAGTTTCGTTCCATTTGGAGGCCGTTTGATGCTCCAACGGTTAACCGGGTAACCACAATGGCCTTTTGTGTGTTGCAGAAAAAACCCCCTCCTAACAGCCCAATAACCCACCTAAGTCACTTCCATGCTCTCGGTCATTCGATCACGATCGTGTCGGCGAAAACCGTGCCTCATTTGGACTCTCCTAGCTCCCTATGCCTATATAAACACCTCCCCCCTCCGAAATTACGGGTCCAAACCCTAGTCTCCCCTTCCCTCGCACCGCCGGACACGTCCGCCCGACGCCAGACGAAACGTGCCGCCGCCCGCAGCCAACCGGGGCATGCCACGTGGCAGCCCCGCGCCCACTTCGCCGCCCCACCGCCGAAGCCCGCAGGGCCAGCGGGAGGCCCTCCCGGCCCAGATCGCCGACGCCGCCCCGCGCGGGACCCCGCCCGCGCCCCGCGTCGCCGCCCTCCGCCGCCATCGCCGCCTCGTCGCCGGCGCCGCCTGAGGCCGCCGTCCGCCGCCACCCGCCGCTCCGGCCTCCACCGACGACCGCGCCCCCGCGCCCGATGCTCCGGTCGCCGGCCTCCCCCGTGCTCCTCCTCCCCGACCCCGACGTCCGCCGGCCTCGCCCGTCCCCGCAACTCCGGCCGGCCACCCTCTTCCCCTCCTTCCCCGGCGAGCAGCAGGCCCGCCTGGGCCCGCGCCAGATCCGATCTGGAGGAGGTTGACCTTTTTCCCTCCCTCCGATTTTCTCCAAGTCCCGTAATATTTGCAATATGTGGCTCTGTTCATTGCATCATAACTCCGTGACCATAGATCCGTTTTGTTCGTGTAATATATCGAATTGTTCGTCTCGAGATGCTCTTCATTGTGTTCCATTGTGCCATGCTCGTTTGAGTCCATGTTGATGCCCAAATCTTTGGTGCAAGAGTGCTTTATGATGTTTACTGCTGTTACCTATCAGAACTTGGTGAGTTGTTATTTTTGTTGCAATTGATGTGTGCATCTTATGGGCATGAGCTGTACACGTATTTTGATCTATGCCATGCCATCTTTACAGGAGTGTATGCCATGTATTTTTGTGATCTATGTGGTGACTAGCACAAGCATGCAAACTAGTCTTCGTGATGTTTCTGTTTTCAGGGACTTAGGATTTTGGATTTTCACCGTGTGTTACTACTGTTATTTTGTTGCCATGTATCCATGTGGCTACAGTGAGATCCATGCTTATTTTGAGTGTGGTCAGTAAGGATGTTTTGTAGATATAGTTGTGCTCTATCCATCCATGCCCCTGTTTGCAATTATGGAGTGACCTAGCATGTCTTAATCTTGCTCTAATTTTGCTATAAAATATTTCTGGCAGAATGTTAACATGATATTCAATTTTGCCAAGGTTGTTGTAGTTGATCCCTACATGTTATGAACTTTCTCTTGCCATGGCTAGCTTCATAAACATGCCATCTCGCTGTACGTATGCTTGTTTTGTCACGCATTGCTTTTCGATGAGTGAATCAAGCTCACCAAGATGCCTTCATAATGCTGTTAATGCCATGCTCTGTTTTCTGCTATGTCTGAAACCTATTAACGAAACTTGCTATGTTTACATGGGTGCCATCATATATACTGGTCCTTTTTGGCTCATGGTCAGTAAGGGACTTTCGTTATGCATTTAGTAGGTTCATGCCATGCCTTGTTTTGCTATGTTAAGTTCCTGTAGCATGTGTTTTTCTTGCTCTGAACATTGCTACCTGATGCTGTTCCAACGGTTAACCGGGTAACCGAAAAGTCATTTTGTGTGTTGCAGCAAAACCCCCCTCCAAACAGTCCTATAACCCACCTAAGTCACTTCCATGCTCTCGGTCGTTCGATCACGATCGTGTGGGCGAAAACCGCACTCCATTTGGAGTCTCCTAGCTCCCTATGCCTATATAAACACCCTCCCCGTCCAAAATCCCGGATGAAACCCTAGCAAAATCGCCCTCCGCCTCCACCGGACACGCCCGCCGCCGCGCCCGCGCCAATCCGACGCCGCCACATGGCAGGCGCGCCTGCCGCCGACCGCGGCCCGCCTGGCCCGAGTCGGGCCCCATGAGCCCGACTCCTCCGCCCGCGCCCCGCTCCTCCAACGCCGCCCGCGCCCGACCCCGCCGCCGCCGCCGTTCCCGCTCAGCCGCCTCGTCTCCCCGTCGCCGCCGCCCTCCTCGGTGCCCCGCCGGCACTCACGCGCGCCGCGACCCCGCCGGCGCCTTCCTCCTTTCTCCCGCGCCCGAGCTCCACCCCCGCTGGCGCCTCCTCCCTCACCGGCAAGATCTCCGACGAGCACACCCCGGTGAACCTCGACTTCCATGTCGCCCCGATCTGGATCTGGAGGTTGACCCCGAAATCCCCTCGTTTTCTGCCAAGTCCCGTATATTATTGCATTATGTGCTCATGTTCATCGCATCATATCTCATTGCATACTACTCCGTTTTGCGTGCATGATATATTGAAATGTTCGCCTCGAGATGCTCTTCACTTTGTTCCATTGTGCCATGCTCGTTTGAGTCCATCTTGATGCCCAAATCTCTGGTGCAAGAGCGCTATATGATGTTTACTGCTGTTACTTATCAGAACTTGATGTTTTGTTATTTTTGTTGCATTTGTTGTGTGCATCTTATGGGCATGAGCTCTACAGGTGTTTTGATCTATGCCATGCCATCTTTACAGAGGTGTATGCCATGTATTTTTGTCATCTATGTGGTGACTAGAACAAGCATGCAAACTAGGCTTCGTGATATTTCTGTTATCAGGGACTTAGGATTTTTTGCTGTCTGTTACTGCTGTTATTTTGTTGCCATGTATCCATGTGTCTACAGAGAGATCCATGCTTCTTTTGGCATGTTCAGTAAGGATGTTTTGTAGATATAGTTGTGCTATTTCCATCCATGCCCCTGTTTGCAATTATGGAGTGTCCTAGCATGTCTTAATCTTGCTCTGTTTACATGGGTGCCATCATATCTTCTGATCCTTTTTGTCTCATGGTCAGTAAGGGACTTTTGTTCTATGCATTTAGTAGGTTCATGCCATGCCTTGTTTTGCTATGTTAAGTTCCTGTAGCATGTGTTTTTCTTGCTCTGAACATTGCTACCAGATGCTGTTTCAGCCATGTCCAGTAATTTCACCAAGTCTGTGAACCTGATATCTTTTGCACTTTTGACATGCTTGTTTGAACCTGTTATTTTGTCATCTAGCCGAAGCTCAGTGTTCATCTTTTGTCAAGCATCTCCTGTAGGTTATTGTCATATGCTTTTGTCAAGAAATGTGTAAATTCATCCGTGAAAATCTCAAAGCCGCGTAATCGCGCCAGAAGAGTTACTATGATAGTAAGCACCGTGACTTGGCTTTCGAGATCGGAGACCATGTCTACCTCGGCGTCTCTCCAATGAAAGGCACTCATCGCTTCGGTATCAAAGGGAAGCTTGCCCCTAGATACGTGGGTCCTTTCAAGATCATTGGCAAAAGAGGCGACCTCGCCTATCAACTTGAGCTTCCCTCCAACTTCGCGAACGTGCACGACGTGTTCCACGTGTCACAGCTTCGCAAGTGCTTCAAGACTCCTGAGCGCACCATCAACTTCGAAGAGATTGACCTCCAAGAAGATCTGTCTTATCATGAGCACCCCGTTGCTATTATTGAGGAAACCGAGCGCAAGACTCGCAACAAGTAAATCAAATTCCTAAAAGTGAAGTGGTCGCACCATTCCGACCGAGAAGCCACCTGGGAATGCGAGGACCACCTCCGTTCCGAATATCCTGAATTCTTTCAGTCCTAGATCTCGGGACGAGATCCTCTCGTAGTGGTGGAGTGTTGTAACACCCCGGATGTAACTTTCCATATTTGTAACTCCAACTCTTGCCATTTTCGGCTATGTGTTATGATATTCCCTTCGTGGTCGGGTTTTTGTCTCTCGTTTTGCATTTTGTTCATGTCATGCATCTCATATCATGTGCATCTCATTTGCATACGAGTTCGTCTTATGCATCCGAGCATTTTCCCCGTTGTCCGTTTTGCAATCCGACACTCCCACGTGCACCGGCGCACCCCTCTTGTTTCTTTTAGTGAGCGGGTGTTAAACGTTCTCGGAATGGACCGAGGTTTGTCAAGTGGCCTTGGTATACCACCGGTAGACCACCTGTCAAGTTTCGTTCCATTTGGAGGTCGTTTGATGCTCCAATGGTTAACCGGGTAACCGGAAAGTCCTTTTGTGTGTTGCAGCAAACCCCCCCTCCAAACAGTCCTATAACCCACCTAAGTCACTTCGATGCTCTCGGTCGTTCGATCACGATCGTGTGGGCGAAAACCGCACTCCATTTGGAGTCTCCTAGCTCCCTATGCCTATATAAACACCCTCCCCGTCCAAAATCCCGGATGAAACCCTAGCAAAATCGCCCTCCGCCTCCACCGGACACGTCCGCAGCCGCCGGACGTTCCCGCCGCCGCGCCCGCGCCAATCGGACGCCGCCACGTGGCAGGCGCGCCCACCGCCGACCGCGGCCCGCCTGGCCCGAGTCGGCCGCCCTGAGCCCGACTCCTCCGCCCGCGCCCGACCCCGCCGCCGCCGCCGTTCCCGCTCAGCCGCCTCGTCTCCCCGTCGCTGCCGCCCTCCTCGGTGCCCCGCTAGCGCCCGCGCGCGCCACTACCCCGCCCGCGGCTTCCTCCTTCCTCCCTCGCCCGAGCTCCACCCTCGCCGGCGCCTCCGCCCTCACCGGCAAGATCTCCGACGAGCTCACCCCGGTGAACCTCGACTTCCGTGCCGCCCCGATCTGGATCTGGAGGTTGACCCCAAAATCCCCTCGTTTTCTGCCAAGTCCCGTATATTATTGCATTATGTGCTCATGTTCATCGCATCATATCTCATTGTATACTGCTCCGTTTTGCGTGCATGATATATTGCAATGTTCACCTCGAGATGCTCTTCACTTTGTTCCATTGTGCCATGCTCGTTTGAGTCCATCTTGATGCCCAAATCTCTGGTGCAAGAGCGCTATATGATGTTTACTGCTGTTACTTATCAGAACTTGATGTTTTGTTACTTTTGTTGCATTTGTTGTCTGCATCTTATGGGCATTACCTCTACATGTGTTTTGATCTATGCCATGCCATCTTTACAGAGGTGTATGCCATGTATTTTTGTCATCTATGTGGTGACTAGAACAAGCATGCAAACTAGGCTTCGCGATATTTCTGTTATCAGGGACTTAGGATTTTTTGCTGTCTGTTACTGCTGTTATTTTGTTGCCATGTATCCATGTGTCTACAGAGAGATCCATGCTTCTTTTGGGCATGTTCAGTAAGGATGTTTTGTAGATATAGTTGTGCTCTTTCCATCCATGCCCCTGTTTGCAATTATGGAGTGTCCTAGCATGTCTTAATCTTGCTCTGTTTACATGGGTGCCATCATATCTTCTCATCCTTTTTGGCTCATGGTCAGTAAGGGACTTTTGTTCTATGCATTTAGTAGGTTCATGCCATGCCTTGTTTTGCTATGTTAAGTTCCTGTAGCATGTGTTTTTCTTGCTCTAAACATTGCTACCTGATGCTGTTTCAGCCATGTCCAGTAATTTCACCAAGTCTGTGAACCTGATATCTTTTGCACTTTTGACATGCTTGTTTGAACCTGTTATCTTGTGATCTAGCCGAAGCTCAGTGTTCATCTTTTGTCAAGCATCTCCTGGAGATTACTGTCATATGCTTTTGTCAAGAAATGTGTAAATTCATCCGTGAAAATCTCAAAGCCGCGCAATCGCGCCAGAAGAGTTACGATGATAGTAAGCACCGTGACTTGGCTTTCGAGATCGGAGACCATGTCTACCTCCGCGTCTCTCCAATGAAAGGCACTCATCGCTTCGGTATCAAAGGGAAGCTTGCCCCTAGATACGTGGGTCCTTTCAAGATCATTGGCAAAAGAGGCGACCTCGCCTATCAACTTGAGCTTCCCTCCAACTTCGCGAACGTGCACGACGTGTTCCACGTGTCACAGCTTCGCAAGTGCTTCAAGACTCCTGAGCGCACCATCAACTTTGAAGAGATTGACCTCCAAGAAGATCTGTCTTATCATGAGCACCCCGTTGCTATTCTTGAGGAAACCGAGCGCAAGACTCGCAACAAGTAAATCAAATTCCTGAAAGAGAAGTGGTCGCATCATTCTGACCGAGAAGCCACCTGGGAATGTGAGGACCACCTCCGTTCCGAATATCCGGATTTCTTTCAGTCCTAGATCTCGGGACGAGATCCTCTCATAGTGGTGGAGTGTTGTAACACCCCGGATGTAACTTTCCATATTTGTAACTCCAACTCTTGCCATATTCGGCTATGTGTTATGATATTCCCTTCGTGGTCGGGTTTTTGTCTCTCGTTTTGCATTTTGTTCATGTCATGCATCTCATATCATGTCATCATGTGCATCTCATTTGCATACGTGTTCGTCTTATGCATCCGAGCATTTTCCCCGTTGTCCATTTTGCAATCCGACACTCCCACGTGCACCGGCGCACCCCTCTCGTTTCTTTTAGTGAGCGGGTGTTAAACGTTCTCGGAATGGACGGAGGTTTGTCAAATGGCCTTGGTATACCACCAGTAGACCACCTGTCAAGTTTCGTTCCATTTGGAGGTCGTTTGATGCTCCAACGGTTAACCGGGTAACCGCAGAGTCCTTTTTTGTGTTGCAGCAAAACCCCCCTCCAAACAGTCCTATAACCCACCTAAGCCACTTCCATGCTCTCGGTCGTTCGATCACGATCGTGTGGGCGAAAACCGCACTCCATTTGGAGTCTCCTAGCTCCCTATGCCTATATAAACACCCTCCCCGTCCAAAATCTCGGATGAAACCCTAGCAAAATCGCCCTCCGCCGCCACCGGACACGTCCGCCGCCGCCGGACGTCCCCGCCGCCGCACCCGCGCCAATCGGACGCCGCCACGTGCCAGGCGTGCCCGCCGCCGACCGCGGCCCGCCTGGCCCGAGTCGGGCCCCCCCTGAGCCCGACTCCTCCGCCCGCGCCCCGCTCATCCAGCGCCGCCCGCGCCCGACCCCGCCGCCGCCGCCGTTCCCCCTCCGCTGCCTCGTCTCCCCGTCGCCGCCGCCGTCCTCGGTGCCCCGCCGGCGCCCGCGCGCGCCGCGACCCCGCCGGCGCCTTCCTCCTTCCTCCCACGCCCGAGCTCCACCCCTGCCGGCGCCTCCTCCCTCACCGGCAAGATCTCCGACGAGCTCACCCCGGTGAACCTCGACTTCCGTGCCGCCCCGATCTGGATCTGGAGGTTGACCCCGAAATCCCCTCGTTTTCTGCTAAGTCCCGTATATTATTGCATTATGTGCTCATGTTAATCGCATCATATCTCATTGCATACTGCTCCGCTTTGCGTGCATGATATATCGAAATGTTCGCCTCATGATTCTCTTCACTTTGTTCCATTGTGCCATGCTCGTTTGAGTCCATCTTGATGCCCAAATCTCTGGTGGAAGAGTGCTATATGATGTTTACTGCTGTTACTTATCAGAACTTGATGTTTTGTTATTTTTGTTGCATTTGTTGTGTGCATCTTATGGGCACGAGCTCTATAGGTGTTTTGATCTATGCCATGCCATCTTTACAGAGGTGTATGCCATGTATTTTTGTCATCTATGTGGTGACTAGAACAAGCATGCAAACTAGGCTTCGTGATATTTCTGTTATCAGGGACTTGGGATTTTTTGCTGTCTGTTACTGCTGTTATTTTGTTGCCATGTATCCATGTGTCTATAGAGAGATCCATGCTTCTTTTGGCATGTTCAGTAAGGATGTTTTCTAGATATAGTTGTGCTCTTTCCATCCATGCCCCTGTTTGCAATTATGGAGTGTCCTAGCATGTCTTAATCTTGCTCTGCTTATATGGGTGCCATCAAATCTTCTGATCCTTTTTGGCTCATGGTTAGTAAGGGACTTTTGTTCTATGCATTTAGTAGGTTCATGCCATGCCTTGTTTTTCTATGTTAAGTTCCTGTAGCATGTGTTTTTCTTGCTCTGAACATTGCTACCTGATGCTTTTTTCAGCCATGTCCAGTAATTTCACTAAGTCTGTGAACCTGATATCTTTTGCACTTTTGCCATGCTTGTTTGAACCTGTTATTTTGTGATCTAGCCGAAGCTCAGTGTTCATCTTTTGTCAAGCATCTCCTATAGATTACTGTGATATGCTTTTGTCAAGAAATGTGTAAAGTCATCCGTGAAAATCTCAAAGCCGCGCAATCGCGCCAGAAGAGTTACTATGATAGTAAGCATTGTGACTTGGCTTTCGAGATCGGAGACCATGTCTACCTCCGCGTCTCTCCAATGAAAGGCACTCGTCGCTTCGGCATCAAAGGGAAGCTTGCCCCTAGATACGTGGGTCCTTTCAAGATCATTGGCAAAAGAGGCGACCTCGCCTATCAACTTGAGCTTCCCTCCAACTTCGCGAACGTGCACGACGTGTTCCACGTGTCACAGCTTCGCAAGTGCTTCAAGACTCCTGAGCGCACCATCAACTTTGAAGAGATTGACCTCCAAGAAGATCTATCTTATCATGAGCACCCCGTTGCTATTCTTGAGGAAACCGAGCGCAAGACTCGCAACAAGTAAATCAAATTCCTGAAAGAGAAGTGGTCGCACCATTCCGACCGAGAAGCCACCTGGGAACGCGAGGACCACCTCCGTTCCAAATATCCGGAGTTCTTTCAGAACTAGATCTCGGGACGAGATCCTCTCGTAGTGGTGGAGTGTTGTAACACCCCGGATTTAACTTTCCATATTTGTAACTCCAACTCTTGCCATTTTCGGCTATGTGTTATGATATTCCCTTCGTGGTCGGGTTTTTGTCTCACGTTTTGCATTTTGTTCATGTCATGCATCTCATATCATGTCATCATGTGCATCTCATTTGCATACGTGTTCGTCTTATGCATCCGAGCATTTTCCCCGTTGTCCGTTTTGCAATCCGACACTCCCACGTGCACCGGCGCACCCCTCTTGTTTCTTTTAGTGAGCAGGTGTTAAACATTCTCGGAATGGACCGAGGTTTGTCAAGTGGCCTTGGTATACCACCGGTAGACCACCTGTAAAGTTTCGTTCCATTTGGAGGTCGTTTGATGCTCTAACGGTTAACCGGGTAACCGCAATGTCCTTTTGTGTGTTCCAGCAAAACCCCCCTCCAAATAGTCCTATAACCGACCTAAGTCACTTCCATGCTCTCGGTCGTTCGATCACGATCGTGTGGACGAAAAGCGCACTCCATTTGGAGTCTCCTAGCTCCCTATGCCTATATAAACACCCTCCCTGTCCAAAATCCCGGATCAAACCCTAGCAAAATCGCCCTCTGCCGCCACCGGACACGTCCGCCGCCGCCGGACGTTCCCGGAGCCGCGCCCGCGCCATTCGGACGCCGCCACGTGGCAGGCGCGCCTGCGCCGACCGCGGCCCGTCTGGCCCGAGTCGGGCCCCCCTGAGCCCGACTCCTCCGCCCGCGCCCCGCTCCTCTAGCGCCGCCCGCGCCCGACTCCGCTGCCCGGTCGCCGCTGCCGCCGTTCCCGCTCCTTCGCCTCGTCTCCCCGTCACCGCCGCCGTCCTCGGTGCCCCGCCGGCGCCCGCGCGCGCCGCGACCCCGTCGGCGCCTTCCTCCTTCCTCCCGCGCCCGAGCTCCACCCCCGTCGGCGCCTCCACCCTCACCGGCAAGATCTCCGGCGAGCTCACCCCGGTGAACCTCGACTTCCGTGCCGCCCCGATCTGGATCTGGAGGTTGACCCCGAAATCTCCTCGTTTTCTGCTAAGTCCCGTATATTATTGCATTATGTGCTCATGTTCATCGCATAATATCTCATTGCATATTGCTCCGTTTTGCATACATGATATATCGAAATGTTCGTGTCGAGATGCTCTTCATTTTGTTCCATTGTGCCTTGCTTGTTTGAGTCCATCTTGATGCCCAAATATCTGGTGCAAAAGTGCTATATGATGTTTACTGCAGTTACTTTTCAGAACTTGATGTTATGTTATTTTTGTTGCATTTGTTGTGTGAATCTTATGGGCATGAGCTCTACAGGTGTTTTGATCTATGCCATGCCATCTTTCCAAAGGTGTATGCCATGTATTTTTTTGATCTATGTAGTGACTATAACAAGCATGCAAACTAGGCTTCGTGATATTTATGTTATCAGGGACTTAGGATTTTTTGCTATCTGTTACTGCTGTTATTTCGTTGCCATTTATCCATGTGTCTACAGAGAGATACATGCTTATTTTGGGCATGTTCAGTAAGGATGTTTTGTAGATATAGTTGTGCTCTTTCCATCCATTGCCCTGTTTGCAATTATGGAGTGTCCTAGCATTTCTTAATCTTGCTCTACTTTTGCTATAAAATATTTCTGGTAGTTTGTTAAGATGATATTCAAATTTGCCAAGGTTGTTGTAGTTGATCCCTACATGCTATGAACTTGCTCTTGCGATGGTTAGCTTCATAAACATGCCGTCTTGCTGTAGGTATGCTTGTTTTGTCATGCGTTGCGTTGTGATGAGTGAAGCAAGCTCACCAAAATGCCTTCATAATGTTGTGAATGCCATGTTCTGTTTTCTGCCAATCTGGAACCTGTTGACGAAACTTGCTATGTTTACATGGGTGCCATCATATCTTCTGAAGCACGCATACGCATCGCATATCATATCTCGCATATCATGCAAGTTTTGCATCATGTTGCTTGTGCATTTCCCGTGATTGATTGTGGTTCCATTTCTTGTGTTCTTGTTGTGGGTAGAGCCGGGATACGAGTTCGTGAACGACGAACCTGTTGAGCACGCTTACGAAGATCAAGCTTTCGACAACTCTGAGGACCTTGCAGACAAGATGACCATACCCTCGAAATCACTTCTATCTTTGCTTTGCTAGTTGTTCGTTCTATTGCCATGCTGCGCTACCTACCACTTGCTATATCATGCCTCCCATATTGCCATGTCAAGCCTCTAACCATCCTTTCCTAGCAAACCGTTGTTTGGTAAGTTTCCGCTTTTGCTCAGCCCTTCTTATAGCGTTGCTAGTTGCAGGTGAAGTTGAAGTTGGTTCCATGTTGGAACATGGAATTGTTGCAATATCACAATATCTCTTATTTAATTAATGCATCTATATATTTGGTAAAGGGTGGAAGGCTCGGCCTTATGCCTGGTGTTTTGTTCCACTCTTGCTGCCCTAGTTTCCGTCATACCGGTATTATGTTCCTTGAGTTTGCGTTCCTTACGCGGTTGGGTGATTTATGGGACCCCCTTGACAGTTCGCCTTGAATAAAACTCCTCCAGCAAGGCCCAACCTTGGTTTTACCATTTGCCACCTAAGCCTTTTCCCTTGGGTTTTCGCGAGCCCGAGGGTCATCTTTATTTAACCCCTCCCAGACCAGTGCTCCTTCGAGTGTTGGTCCGAACCGAGCAGCCTGCGGGGCCAACTCGGGGAAACTCGAGGCCTGGTTTTACTCGTAGCTTGACTTATCGGGTGTGCCCTGAGAACGAGATATGTGCAGCTCCTATCGGGATTTGTCGGCGCATCGGGCGGCTTTGTTGGTCTTGTTTTACCATTGTCGAAATGTCTTGTAAACCGGGATTCCGAGACTGATCGGGTCTTCCTGGGAGAAGGTTTATCCTTCGTTGACCGTGAGAGCTTATAATGGGCTAAGTTGGGACACCCCTGCAGGGTATTATCTTTCGAAAGCCGTGCCCGCGGTTATGAGGCAGATGGGAATTTGTTAATGTCCGGTTGTAGAGAACTTGTCACTTGACTTAATTAAAATACATCAACCGTGTGTGTAGCCATGATGGTCTCTTTTCGACGGAGTCCGGGAAGTGAACACGGTTTGAGTTATGCATGAACGTAAGTAGTTTCAGGATCACTTCTTGATCATTTCTAGCTTCGCGACCGTTGCGATGCTTCTCTTCTTGCTCACATTTGCGTATGTTAGCCACCATATATGCTTAGTGCTTGCAGCAGCTCCACCCCATTACACCATCCTTTCCTATAAGCTTAAATAGTCTTGATCTCGCGGGTGTGAGATTGCTGAGTCCTCGTGACTCACAGATTCTACCAAAACAGTTGCAGGTGCCGACGATGCCAGTGCAGATGACGCAACCGAGCTCAAGTGGGAGTTCGATGAGGAGCGTGGTCGTTACTATGTTTCGTTTCCTGATGATCAGTAGTGGAGCCCAGTTGGGACGATCGAGGATCTAGCATTTGGGGTTATCTTATTTTCATTTGGATTTGACCGTAGTCGGTCTATGTGTGGATTTTGGATGTTGTATGAATTAATTTATGTACTGTGTGGAGTGGCGATTGTAAGCCAGCTCTCGTTATCCCATTCTTGTTCATTACATGGGATTGTGTGAAGATAACCCTTCTTGCGACAATACCACAATGCGGTTATGCCTCTAAGTCGTGCCTCGACACATGGGAGATATAGCCGCATCGTGGGCGTTACAAGTTGGTAATCAGAGCCATCCCCGACTTAGGAGCCACCTGCTTGATCAAATCGCTGGCGTTGTGGAGTCTAGAACAAAAATGTTTTGAGTCTTAGGATTATATATATCGGAGAGAAGGATTCTTTTTACTCCTCAGTCCCTTCGTCGCTCTGGTGAGGTCTCCTGACGTATAAGTTTTGACTCTTCTCTCCTCAAATTTCACTAAAAAAAATTTTAGGATCACGCGGGTATCTTAGAATCGTTCCGATGGTTTTGTGACGAGAACATTGTTCTTGGTGCCTCCTGACATTTAGGGGTTGTGGCAGTGTCCCGGGGAGTTGAGCTCCGAGGTGTTGTCGTCACAATTTTATCGTTGCAGTTCTGGACTACCTGAGTTTCGCCGACATCGAAAATCTCTTTTATGCAGTTGTTGGTGAGATCACCTCGATGCCACCCAGTACTGGGGCGGGAGTTCGGGAGTATTTCCATAACTCGTATAACGGATGCTTTTCGAAAGTTGATGTACACGATTTCCGAAGGTTTCTTGGTTATGTGTTGACGGATGGATACAGCTGGATCTAGGGATTGCTAGTTTGGGTGATATATTTTGTGTCCCCTGTATCCCCAACACCAGATTGCATAACCAGAAAGTTTCGGGAGTTTATAGGTGGGATTCAAGTAGCTCTTAGCATTTCTTCCCGCAGATATTTGGTTTGTGATTGGGTAATCCTTACCACTTATTTGTTCCAGTTGTACCTTTTTATTTTATTCATCAATCTCTTATCAAGTGGCTTCTCACCTTAATGGAAGTGTGATGATTTACTATGGAATTCATTAGTTCATCCTCGTTCGAATGTTTATTGTGAAGACTATATGCTGCAATTTCTATCCGTTGAATCAATTTGCCTATCTGTCTATCAAGATGCTAATGGATGTCACCCTCTTCAGGATGGCTCCGCCAACGCGTCAGAATCCGGAACGCAATGAGGGGAGTCAGGCGAACCCTCCGCCACCACCTCCGCCTCCGGAGGCATGGCAAGCTATCATGGCAGCCACCAACGCCAATGCTCAGATGATTTTGCAACTCTTGCAAGAACGCACCCAAGGGCAAGCTAATCAAGGAAATCAAGGCCAAGGCAACAATCAGCCTCATTTCGCTACCCTCAACCAGTTCCTCGCAAATCAGCCGAAGTCTTTCAGCTACTGTGCCGAGGCCACTGACGCCGATGATTGGCTCGTGGACATCAACAAGCATTTTGAATGTAGCAATGTCAGGCCTGAGGACTTTGTCAAGTTTGCTTCTTTTCAACTCAAGGATCAAGCTGCCGAGTGGTATCAACAATACAAAGATTCCAGAGGAGGTCGTGTGATTACCTGGGATGATTTCTGCCGAGGCATCAAAGCTCACCACATTCCACAAAGTGTTGTTGAGAGCAAGCGTGAGGAGTTCCGCAATCTCAAGCAAGGCAGCATGTCCGTGTATCAATACAATACTCAGTTTCAGAAACTCGCTCGCTTCGCTAAGCAAGACGTTCCTAATGAAAAGAGCATGATCTATCAATTCAAAGGTGGCCTTAGAGAAGATCTGCAATTGCCTCTCGTGCTTTTTGAGCCGACCAAGTATGATGATTTCTACAATATGGCACTGAAGCAAGAGGCTGCTCAGCTCAAGTGTGAGGCTTCTAAGAAGAGAGTCAGGGACGCAGTTCAGTCTTCTTCTTCCTCACTAGTGGCTGCTAAGCAACAGAAGTTCTGGTTGCCTCCTCCTCCTCCGTTTTGTCAGCCTTTCCAGTAGAAGAACAAAGGTGGCCATGGATCTTCCCACCCACCCAACCCTGGCTTTCAGAACAAGTCTCAGAATCAAGCTCCAAAGTCAAATGCTCCTTATTATCGTCCACTCTCGGAGGTGACTTGCAACAAGTGTCAGCAGAAAGGTCACTATGCTAACAAGTGCTTCAACCAAAGGCGCCTTCCGCCTCCTCCTCCTGTGAGATCTTCCAGCAATGCAGTGGTCAAGCATAATCCCAAGTCTGCAAAGGTGAACATGATGAATGCAGCTCAAGCGGAGGAATCTACTGATGTGATAATGGGTAATCTCTCAGTTAATTACATTCCTGCAAAAGTTTTATTTGATACTGATGCATCGCTTTGTTTCATGTCAAGACCGTTTTTTGCCAAGCATGAATTCACTTGTTCACATTTGGGTAAACCCATGGATGTCGTTTCTCCGGGTAAACGTTTGAGTTCTAGTTTGGTGGTTCCGGATGTTTCCATCAAGATGGGAAACTATAAATTTCTGTCTTCTCCAATTGTTCTTGGTGACTCGGATATTGATCTAATTCTCGGGATGGACTGGCTTTCTAAGCACAAGGCTCAACTTGATTGTGCTGCCAGGGAAATTCAATTGACACACTCTTCTGAGGATGTTATCATTTATGCCACTCGTGATGAAACCATTCGGTTGTTTTCTCTCAATGAGAAGGGCGAGTTGGTTGCTATTTCTCAAATTCCAGTCGTTTGTGAGTATCAAGATGTCTTTCCAGAAGAGCTTCCGGGTATGCCTCCTCACCGGCCAGTTGAGTTCGTTATCGATATTGAGCCTGGCACAGAACCCGTTTGCAAGCGTCCTTACAAGCTTGGACCCAAGGAGCTAAAAGAATTGAAGAAACAGCTCGATGAACAAGAGCGTCTGGGTTTGATCAGACCGAGTTCATCTCCATGGGGTTGTGGTGTTCTTTTTGTCCAGAAGAAGGATGGCACGGACCGACTTTGTGTCGACTACCGTCCATTGAACAAGAAGACAATCGAGAACAAGTATCCACTTCCCAACATCAATGAGCTATTCGAGCAACTTAAAGGTCCTAAAGTTTTCTCCAAGCTTGACCTTCGAATGGGTTATCATCAGATTCGCATTCGTGAAGAAGATATTCCCAAGACAGCTTTCAGAACAAGCTTTGCTTCTTATGAATATACTGTCATGTCTTTCGGCCTTGTCAATGCTCCTCCAACATTCTCTCGGATGATGAATTCGTCCTGGTGTATCTCGATGATATCTTGGTCTTCTCCAAGAATAAGAAGGATCATGCCAAACATTTGCGATTGGTGCTTGACAAGCTAAGAGAGTATCAATTCTATGCGAAGTTTTCCAAATGTGAGTTTTGGCTTGATGAAGTTCTTTACCTTAGCCATATCATCTCTGCCAAGGGCATCGCTGTTAATCCCGAGAAGGTGTCCGCAATTGTGAATTGGGAACCTCCTCAGAATTTCAAGCAGCTTCGCAGTTTCCTTGGTCTTGCAAGCTATTGCCGAAGATTCGTTGAGAATTTCTCTAAGATTGAAAAGCCTCTTTCCAACCTCCTCCAGAAGCATCTGAAGTATGTCTGGACTGCTGAGTGTGACGTTGCTTTCAACACTCTTAAAGAGAAACTCGTCACAGCTCCTGTCTTAACTCCTCCTGACGAATCCAAGCCATTCGAAGTTTTCTGTGATGCTTCTCTTCAAGGTCTCGGTGCTGTGTTAATGCAAGAGAAGAAAGTTGTGGCCTATACCTCTCGTCAGTTGAAGCCCAACGAAAAGAACTACCCCACTCACGATCTTGAGTTGGCGATAGTTGTCCATGCATTAATAACATGGAGACATCTCTTGTTGGGAAGAAAAATGGACATATTCACCGATCACAAGAGTCTCAAGTACATCTTCACTCAGCCCAACCTTAATCTCAGGTAGACTCGATGGGTCGAGATGATTCAAGAGTACAATCCGAATATTGAATATACTCCAGGCAAAGCCAGTGTCATTGCAGATGCTTTGAGCAGGAAGGCGTAGTGCAACAACTTAATTCTCAAGCCATTTCAACCAGATCTTTGTGAAGCTTTTCGCAAGCTGAATCTCCAAGTTGTTCCTCAAGGCTTTCTTGCCAACCTCATAGTCTCTCCTACTTTGGAAGATCAAATTTGTGAGGCACAACTCCTGGATACCATGGTGAAGAAGGTGAAACATGGTATCGACAAGGGTCTTTCCAAATACAAGTGCTATCGCATTGATGACAGAGACACTTTATTCTTCGAGGACCGGATTGTGGTTCCTAAAGGTGATCTAAGGAAAGTTATTATGAACGAGGCGCACAATTCACTTCTTTCCATTCATCCTGGAAGTACGAAGATGTACCATGACCTCAAGCAGTCGTATTGGTGGACTCGAATGAAGCGAGAAATCGCTCAATTCGTGAATGAATGTGATGCCTGTCGAAGGGTGAAAGCAGAACACCAACGACCAGCTGGTCTCCTCCAACCTCTTGCTATCCCAGAATGGAAGTTTGATCATATCGAAATGGACTTCGTGACTGGATTTCCAAAGTCCAAGCACGGAAATGATGCTATCTTCGTTTTCATTGACAAGCTTACTAAAGTGGCTCATTTCCTTCCAATCAAAGAATCTATCACAGCAGCTCAGTTGGCAGAGCTATACACCTCTAGGATTGTCTCCTTGCATGGCATTCCACAATTGATCTCTTCAGATCATGGAAGCATATTCACTTCTAAGTTCTGGGACTCCTTCCAGAAGGCCATGGGCACCAACATTCGCTTCAGCACAGCTTTCCATCCTCAAACTAGTGGCCAAGTCGAGCGAGTCAATCAAATCCTTGAAGATATGCTCAGGGCTTGTGTCATTTCTTTTGGCATGAAATGGGAAGATTGTCTTCCATATGCCGAATTCTCCTACAACAACAGCTTCCAAGCGAGTTCGGGCAAGGCCCCATTTGAAATTCTCTATGGCAGAAAGTGTCGTACTCCTCTCAATTGGTCAGAGACTGGTGAACGCCAACTTCTTGGCAACGACTTAATCACAGAGGCTGAAGAAATGTGTAAAGTCATCCGTGAAAATATCAAAGCCGCGCAATCGCGCCAGAAGAATTACTATGATAGTAAGCACCGTGACTTGGCTTTCGAGATCGGAGACCATGTCTACCTCCGCGTCTCTCCAATGAAAGGCACTCGTCGCTTCGGTATAAAAGGGAAGCTTGCCCCTAGATACGTGGGTCCTTTCAAGATCATTGGCAAAGGAGGTGACCTCGCCTATCAACTTGAGCTTCCCTCCAACTTCGCGAACGTGCACGACGTGTTCCACGTGTCACAGCTTCGCAAGTGCTTCAAGACTCCTGAGCGCACCATCAACTTCGAAGAGATTGACCTCCAAGAAGATCTATCTTATCATGAGCACCCCGTTGTTATTCTTCAGGAAACCGAGCACAAGACTCGCAACAAGTAAATCAAATTCCTGAAAGTGAAGTGGTCGCACCATTCTGACCGAGAAGCCACCTGGGAACGCAAGGACCACCTCCATTCCGAATATCCGGAGTTCTTTCAGTCCTAGATCTCGGGACGAGATCCTCTCGTAGTGGTGGAGTGTTGTAACACCCCGGATGTAACTTTCCATATTTGTAACTCCAACTCTTGCCATTTTCGGCTATGTGTTATGATATTCCCTTCGTGGTCGGGTTTTTGCCTCTCGTTTTGCATTTTGTTCATGTCATGCATCTCATATCATGTCATCATGTGCATCTCATTTGCATACGTGTTCGTCTTATGCATCCGAGCATTTTCCCCGTTGTCCGTTTTGCAATCCGACACTCCCACGTGCACCGGCGCACCCCTCTTGTTTCTTTTAGTGAGCTGGTGTTAAACGTTCTCGGAATGGACCGAGGTTTGTCAAGTGGCCTTGGTATACCACCGCTAGACCACCTGTCAAGTTTCGTTCCATTTGGAGGTCGTTTGATGCTCCAACGGTTAACCGGGAAACCGCAAAGTCCTTTTGTGTGTTGCAGCAAAACCCCCCTCCAAACAGTCCTATAACCCACCTAAGTCACTTCCATGCTCTCGGTCGTTTGATCACGATCGTGTGGGCGAAAACAGCACTCCATTTGGAGTCTCCTAGCTCCCTGTGCCTATATAAACAACCTCCCCGTCCAAAATGCCGGATGAAACCCTAGCAAAATCGCCCTCCGCCGCCACCGGACACGTCGGCCGCCGCGCCCGCGCCAATCGGATGCCGCCACGTGGCAGGCGCGCCCGCCGCCGACCGCGGCCCGCCTGGCCCGAGTCGGGCCCCCCTGAGCCCGACTCCTCCGCCCGCACCCCGCTACTCCAGCGCCGCCCGCGCCCGACCCCGCCGCCCGGTCGCCGCCGCCGCCGTTCCCGCTCCGCTGCCTCGTCTCCCCGTCGCGGCCGCCGTCCTCGGTGCCCCGCCGGCGCCCGCGCGCCGTGACCCCGCCGGCGCCTTCCTCCTTCCTCCCGCGCCCGAGCTCCACCCCAGCCGGCGCCTCCTCCATCACCAGCAAGATCTCCGGCGAGCTCACCCTGGTGAACCTCGACTTCCGTGCCGCCCCGATCTGGATCTGGAGGTTGACCCCGAAATCCCCTCGTTTTCTGCCAAGTCCCGTATATTATTGCATTATGTGCTCATGTTCATCGCATCATATCTCATTGCATACAGCTCCGTTTTGCGTGAATGATATATCGAAATGTTCGTCTCGAGATGCTCTTCATTTTGTTCCATTGTGTGATGCTCGTTTGAGTCCATATTGATGCCCAAATCTCTGGTGCAATAGTGCTATATGATGTTTACTATTGTTACTTATCAGAACTTGATGTTTTGTTATTTTTGTTGCATTTGTTGTGTGCATCTTATGGGCATGAGCTCTACAGGTGTTTTGATCTATGCCATGCCATCTTTACAGAGGTGTATGCCATGTATTTTTTTGATCTATGTGGTGACTAGAACAAGCATGCAAACTAGGCTTCATGATATTTCTGTTATCAGGGACTTGGGATTTTTCTGTCTGTTACTGCTGTTATTTTGTTGCCATGTATCCATGTGTCTACACAGAGATCCATGCTTCTTTTGGGCATGTTCAGTAAGGATGTTTTGTAGATATAGTTGTGCTCTTTCCATCCATGCCCCTGTTTGCAATTATGGAGTGTCCTAGCATGTCTTAATCTTGCTCTGTTTACATGGGTGCCATCATATCTTCTGATCCTTTTTGGCTCATGGTCACTAAGGGACTTTTGTTCTATGCATTTAGTAGGTTCATGCCATGCCTTGTTTTGCTATGTTAAGTTCCTGTAGCATGTGTTTTTCTTGCTCTAAACATTGCTACCTGATGCTGTTTCAGCCATGTCCAGTATCTTTTGCACTTTTGCCATGCTTGTTTGAACCTGTTATTGTGTGATCTAGCCGTAGCTCATTGTTCATATTTTGTCAACCATCCCCTGTAGATTACTGCCATATGCTTTGTTGCTATGTTGGGGTGTTGTAGCATAGTTACTTAATATATTCTAAGTGCTATCATGCTGTTAATCGCAGAATCGTGTCATTCTTGTTTTGGTTGCCATTTGCAAACCGTGCATCCGTTTCCGGGGATCTTTATATCGATTTCGACCAAAATCATCTCATCTTTCCCGTGGCATACTTGGTTTGCCAAGTTACTGCCTTGTTCATCCTTTTTCTTCCGGAGCACGCATACGCATTGCATATCATATCTCGCATATCATTCATGTATTGCATCATGTTGCTTGTGTTTTTCCCGTGATTGATTGTGGTTCCATTGCTTGTGTTCTTGCTGTGGGTAGAGCCGGGAGACGAGTTCGTGAATGAGGAACCTGTTGAGTATGCTTACGAGGGTCAAACTTTCGACAACTCTGAGAACCTTGCAGGCAAGATGACCATACCCTTGAAATCACTTCTATCTTTGCTTTGCTAGTTGTTCGTTCTATTGCCATGCTGTGCTACCTACCACTTGCTATATGATGCCTCCCATATTGCCATGTCAAGCCTCTAACCATCCGTTCCTAGCAAACCATTGTTTGGCTAAGTTACCGCTTTTGCTCAGCCCTTCTTATAGCGTTGCTAGTTGCAGGTGAAGTTGAAGTTGGTTCCATGTTGGAACATGGATATTTTGGAATATCACAATATCTCTTATTTAATTAATGCATCTATATATTTGGTAAAGGGTGGAAGGCTCGGCCTTATGCCTGGTGTTTTGTTCCACTCTTGCCGCCCTAGTTTCCGTCATACCAGTGTTATGTTTCTTGAGTTTTGCGTTCCTTACGCGGTTGGGTGATTTATGGGACCCCCTTGACAGTTCGCCTTGAATAAAACTCCTCCAGCAAGGCCCAACCTTGGTTTTACCATTTTCCACCTAAGCCTTTTCCCTTGGGTTTTCGCGAGCCCGAGGGTCATCTTTATTTAACCCCCCGGGCCAGTGCTCCTTCGAGTGTTGGTCCAAACCGAGCAGCCTGCGGTCCGCCTCAGGGAAACTCGAGGCCTGGTTTTACTCGTAGCTTGACTTATCCGGTGTGCCCTGAGAACGAGATATGTGCAGCTCCTATCGGTATTTGTCGGCGCATCGGGCGGCTTTGCTGGTCTTGTTTTACCATTGTCGAAATGTCTTGTAAACCAGGATTCCGAGACTGATCGGGTCTTCCCGGGAGAAGGTTTATCCTTCGTTGACCGTGAGAGCTTATAATGGGCTAAGTTGGGACACCCCTGCAGGGTATTATCTTTCGAAAGCCGTGCCCGCGGTTATGAGGTAAATGGGAATTTGTTAATGTCCGGTTGTAGAGAACTTGACACTTGACTTATTTAAAATACATCAACTGTGTGTGTAGCCGTGATGGTCTCTTCTCGGCGGAGTCCGGGAAGTGAACACGGTTTGAGTTATGAATGAACGTAAGTAGTTTCAGGATCACTTCTTGATCATTTCTAGCTTCGCGACCATTGCGTTGCTTCTCTTCTCGCTCTCATTTGCGTATGTTAGCCACCATATATGCTTAGTGCCTGCTGCAGCTCCACCTCATTACACCATCCTTTCCTATAAGCTTAAATAGTCTTGATCTCGCAGGTGTGAGATTGCTGAGTCCTCGTGACTCACAGATTCTACCAAAACAGTTGCAGGTGCCGACGAGACCAGTGCAGATGACACAACCGAGCTCAAGTGGGAGTTCGATGAGGAACGTGGTCGTTACTATGTTTCGTTTCCTGATGATCAGTAGTGGAGCCCAGTTGGGATGATCGGGGATCTAGCATTTGGGGTTATCTTATTTTCATTTGGATTTGACCGTAGTCGGTCTATGTGTGGATTTTGGATGATGTATGAATTAATTTATGTATTGTGTGAAGTGGCGATTGTACGCCAACTCTCGTTATCCCATTCTTGTTCATTACATGGGATTGTGTGAAGATAACCCTTCTTGCGACAATACCACAATGCGGTTATGCCTCTAAGTCGTGCCTCGACACGTGGGAGATATAGCCGCATCGTGGGCGTTACAGCACACAACCAGGAGCAAGAGTATTGTACCAAGCTTTAGCATCACCCTTTGATGAGAACGGAAATAATTCGAGAATAAAGTAATAGCGAGTTTTCTCATCATGAGTAAAAAGGGTGGCTATGTTATTCAACTTAGTAAGATGTGCCACAACGGTTTCAGTTTCATAACCATGGAAAGGATCAGATTCAACCAAAGTGATTAACTCTGGGTCGACAGAGAATTCATAATCCTTATCAGCAATAAACATAGGTGAAGTAGCAAACTTAGGATTATATTTCTCTAGCATTCAGAGATTTTTCTTTATACTTGCATAATAATTTCTCTAGATCATCTCTATCCCTACAAGCAAGAATATCTCTAGTTGTCTCCTCATTCATAACATAACCTTTCGGGACCATAGGCTATTCATATCTAGGAAGGCTAGTTCTAGCAGGTGTTTCTGGAGTTTCAGTTTCAAGCTCATCATCATATTCAACAACATCATGTTGTATTACTCTAGCAATTTGTTCATCAAGAAATTCACCAAGTGGCACATCATCATTATCAAGCAAGGTACTAGCATCATCATAAGCATCATTCAGAGTAGAAGTAGCATCATCAATAACTTGCTACATATTAGAATTGATAGCATGTGGCGATGTTGCAAGTTTACTTATAACAGAAGGTGAATCTAAAGCAGAACTGGATGGCAGTTCCTTACCTCCCCTCGTCTTTGAGGGAAATATCTTAGTCTCAGCATCCTTCAGATTCTTCATAGTGATAAATTGATAATAATCTCAAGTGACTCAACAAATATAGCTATGCTCCCCGGCAACGGCGCCAGAAAAAGGTCTTGATAACCCACAAGTATAGGGGAGCGCAACAGTTTTCGTGGGTAGAGTATTCAACCCAAATTTATAGATTCGACACAAGGGGAACCAAAGAATATTTGAATGTATTAGCACCTGGAGATTAATTATCTGCAGCAAAGTGATCAGTAGCAAAGTAGTATGATAGTTTTGATAATAGTGGCAACAGTAACGGTAACGATAACAGTGATAGCAATAATTTTGTAGCAAGTGTAACAGTGATGATAACAATACTAACTTAGCAAGAACTATATGGGATAAATTCGTAGGCATTGGATCAGGATGATATTCATCATGAGACAGTTATAACCTAGGGCGATACGGCCCTAGCTCCAGTTCATCAATATAATGTAGGCATGTATTTCGTAAATAGTCATACATGCTTATGGAAAGAACTTGCATGACATCTTTTGTCCTACCCTCCCGTGGCAGCGGGGTCCTATTGGAAACTAAGGGATATTAAGGCCTCCTTTTAATAGAGAACCGGAACAAAGCATTAACACACGGTGAATACATGAACTCCTCAAACTACGGTCGCCACCGGGAGTGGGCCTGTTTATTGTCACTCCGGGGTTGCCGGATCAGAACACGTAGTAGGTGACTATAACTTGCAAGATATGATCTAGAACATGGATATAATGGTGATAACATAAACAGTTCTGATCTCAGTTCATGGCACACGGTCCCAAAGTGACAAGCATTAAGCATGGCAAAGTCATAGCAACATCAATCTTAGAACATAATGGATACTACGGATCAAGCCCTAACAAAATTAACTCGATTACATGATTAATCTCATCCAACTCCTCACCGACGAGCGAGCCTACGAATGAATTACTCACTCCCGGTGGGGAGCATCATGGAATTGGCGATGGAGAAGGGTTGATGATGATGAAGAACGAAGATCCCCCTCTTCGGAGCCCCAAACGGACTCCAGATCTGGCCTCCCGATGAAGAACAGGAGGTGACGGCGGCTCCATCTCGTGGATCGCGATAATTCTTTCTCCTTGAATTTTTTATGGAAAAATATGATTTTATAGCGTCGGTTTCAGGGTCTGCGGGGCCACCAGGTGAGGAAAACCCACCAGGGTGCGCCTGGAGGGGGGCGCGCCCTGGTGGGTTGTGCCCACCCAGGTGCCCCCTCTAGTTGGTCTTTGCTCGAGAAATTCTTTTTTATTATATAAAAATTCCTCGTAAAGTTTCGTTCCATTCCAAGAACTTTTATTTCTGCACAAAAACAACACCATCGTAGTTCTGCTGAAAACAGCATCAGTCCGGGGTTAGTTTCATTCAAATCATGCAAATCAGAGTCCAAAACAAGAGGAAAAGCGTTAGGAAAAGTAGATACGTTGGAGACGTATCAAGCCACGAGGTGGCCACAAGGACGGAGGGCGCGCCCAGGGGGGTAGGGCACGCCCCCACCCTTGTGGGCCCCCCGTGCACCTCTTGACCTAATTATTTCACCTATATATTCCCAAATATCCCCAAACCAACAGCGGCATCCACGAAAACATTTTTCCACCACCGCAACCTTCTGTACCCGTGAGATCCCATCTGGGCACCTTTTCCGGCACCCTGCTGGAGGGGGATTCGATCACGGAGGGCTTCTACATCAACTCTATTGCCCTTCCAACGAAGCGTGAGTAGTTTACCACAGACCTATGGGTCCATAGCTAGTAGCTAGATGGCTTCTTCTCTCTCTTTGATTCTCAATACCATGTTCTCCTCGATGTTCTTAGAGATCTATTCGATATAATACTTTTTTGCAGTGTGTTTGCTGAGATCCGATTAATTGTGGATTTATGATCAGCTTATCTATGAATATTATTTGAATCTTCTCTGAATTCTTTTATGCATGATGTGATATCTTTGTAATTCTCTTCGAACTATCGGTTTGGTTTGGCCAACTAGATTGGTTTTTCTTGCAATGGGAGAAGTGCTTAGCTTTGGTTTAATCTTGCGGTGTCCTTTCCCAGTGACAGTAGGGGCAGCAAGGCACGTATTGTATTATTGCCATCGAGGATAAAAAGATGGGGTTTTCATCATATTGCTTGAGTTAATTCCTCTACATCATGTCATCTTGCTTAATGCGTTACTCCGTTCTTTATGAACTTAATACTCTAGATGCATGCTGGATAGCAATCGATGTGTGGAGTAATAGTAGTAGATGGAGAATCATTTCGGTCTACTTGACACAGACGTGATGCCTATATTCATGATCATTGCCTTAGATATCGTCATAACTTTGCGTTTTTCTATCAATTGCTCGGCAGTAATTTGTTCACACACCGTATTATTTTCTATCTTGAGAGAAGCCTCTAGTGAAACCTATGGCCCCTGGGTCTTTTTTCCATCATATAAGTTTCTATTTTCCATCATATAAGTTTCCAATCTACTATTTTGCAATCTTTTACTTTCCGATCTATAAACCAAAAATACCAAAAATATTTACTTTATCGTTTATCTATCTCTATCATATCTCACTTTTGCAAGTAACCATGAAGGGATTGACAACCCCTTTTTCAAGTTGGGTGCAAGTTGTTTGATTGTTTGTGCAGGTATTCGGTGATTTGTGCGTTGTCTCCTATTGGATTGATACCTTGGTTCTCAAACTGAGGGAAATACTTATCTCTACTTTGCTGCATCACCCTTTCCTCTTTAAGGGAAAAACCAACGTAAGCTCAAGAAGTAGCAGGAAGAATTTCTGGCGCCGTTGCCGGGGAGATCTACGCCAAGTCAAGACATACCAAGTATCCATCACAAACTCTCATCTCATGCACTACATTATTCGCCATTCGCCTCTCGTTTTCCTCTCCCCCACTTCTAAAATGATTTTCGAAAAGATTTGCCTTTTCTTTGCCTCTCTTCCATTTGTGTTCTTTGTTCACTTTTGGTTTGCTTGTTTGCTATATTTTTTTGTTGCCACCATGTCTTGAATTGGGGAGGTTATCACTGAAAAGGATTGTAGTAACGATGGGGGAAACTTTGATGCTTTTGCTAATACTAATCCTCATGAAGAATCTACTATTCTACACACTAAAAAGCTTCGCATAGGTAGCGGCAATATTATTGGAAAAGGGGTTATTCATGATTTCTTTACTTGTGCTGGTGTGCTCCCCACTTTGGGTGGATCTATTCTTCATAAAACTAGTAGTCTTGCGGATGCTATATCTTTGCTCATAGTTGAACTTGAAAGACAATTTGTTCATATGCATCCATCCATACAAAGGATTATTCTAGAGTTTTCTAATATTGAGAAATCTTCTGTTAAGTGCGCCACTACTATATTTCTAGCCCATGAGTTTAGATTTATTATGAAAGAAGCTAGTGAAATTTTCGCGCATTATAAAGTAGATGGTGGTCGTCCTCCCATAGAGGGAATTCTCTTTAACCAAGAGGACATAATGCGTTTACGTTCTTTAGATCATGTTGCTTATAAAGAAAATTTAAGAAAGAGAGTCCCTACCGATGTTTTAGTTGATAAGATTTTCGAGCTTAATGATAATTTTGCTATACAAAACAATGGATTGGGTTTCTCTCTTGGACACAAGCTCATCACTTTTTGCCAAAGGAATGCTTATAATGATGAGTTGGTCATACAATACGAGGGGCCGAAGGAGGAACCAATTCCTCCCGAGTATGATCTTGGGGATTCTTATCCGATTAAATTTAGCCATTTTGATTACTTTTGCTTACCACAAAGAAAACTTGCTGTTGAACGAAGGGAGTATGAGATGAGTTTTCGAGATTTGCCTTATCATTATTACGGTTACACCTAGATCTATTCGTGTTTTATGCCTAGCTAAGGGCGTTAACAATAGCGCTTGTTGGGAGGCAAATCAATTTTATTTTTGTTTTTGCTTTTTAGGTTCTGTTTTGCAATAAATAATTCATCTAGCCTCTGGTTAGATGTGGTTTTGTGTTTTAATGTGCCAAGTAAGACCTTTGGGATTGCTTACGGTGATAGTTGATTTGATCTTGCTAAAAACCAAACACTTTTGCGCTCAGGAAAACAATTCTCATTTTTACTAGAAGAGTGCTTTTGATTTGATTCTTTTTGAAGAAGATTAATAAATAAATTTGTTAGGCCGTCCCAATTTTTGAGAATTTTTGAAGTTACAGAAGTATTCGAGAGTTAGAGATTACTACGGACCGTTCTCTTTTTGACAGATTCTGTTTTCTTTGTGTTGTTTGATTATTTTGATGATTCTATGGGTAGTATCGGGGGGTATGAACCATGCATAAGTTGGAATACAGTAGATATTACACCAATATAAATAAATAATGAGTTCACAACAGTACCAAAAGTGGTGGTTTATTTTCTTATACTAACGGAGCTTATGAGACTTTTTGTTGAGTTTTGTGTTGTGAAGTTTTCAAGTTTTGGGTAAGGATTTGATGGACTATGGAATAAGGAGTGGCAAGAGCCTAAGCTTGGGGATGCCCAAGGCACCCCAAGGTAATATTCAAGGAGGCCAAAGAGCCTAATCTTGGGGATGCCCCGGAAGGCATCCCCTCTTTCGTCTTCGTCTATCGGTAACTTTACTTGAGACTATATTTTTATTCACCACATGATATGTGTTTTGCTTGAAGCGTCTTGTATGATTTGAGTCTTTGCTTTTTAGTTTGCCATGATCATCCTTTCTATACACACCTTTTGAGAGGGACACATATGAATCGTGATTTATTAGAATACTCTATGTGCTTCACTTACATATTTTGAGCTAGGCAATTTTGCTCTAGTGCTTCACTTATATCTTTTTAGAGCACGACAGTGGTTTTATTTTATAGAAATTGTTGAACTCTCTTGCTTCACTTATATTATTTTGAGAGTCTTTAAACAGAATGGTAATTTGCTTTGGTTATAAATTTAGTCCTAATATGATAGGCATCCAAGAGGGATATAATAAAAACTTTCATATAAAGTGGCGTGGACTTAACACGGCAGATGCCCTAGCGAAAGGACTTAGGTGTGGAGCCATCGCAGCAAGGTTAGCTTGAAGGGGTTAATCGGGACAAAGGACACGAAGAGTTTATACTTGTTCGGCCCCTCGCAACGAGGTAAAGGCTTACTCCAGTTCGGGGTTGTATTGCTTGGGCTTCGATTACCAGGGAGCAAATACGCTTAACCTAGTTCTCGATCTCTTCTTTCTTGCCCTAACCCACCGCCGGGTCACCCCTTTATGTACACAGGTTGATGCCCGGCGGCTTACAGAGTCCCGGCCGGCTCATACACAACGTGTCCGGCTTGGTGACTAACTAAGCTTGCCTTACAATATAAGTTAAACATATGGCGGTTCATCCTCTTGGGCCTCAAGTCGCCTCTGGGTCTTGGGCCTTCAATAGGCTTGCTTCATGACCCGCCATCTTCATCTTTAAGTCGCTAGTGGTATGACCCGGCCCCTCCTGGGCGGGTCATACCCAATAGTTATATCCCCAACATTAGGCCCCAGGTTGATTTGAACTTCTTCACATCAATCTTCAGTACTTGATTTAGCAGAATCTTCCATCATCAATTTTATGAAGTTGTGGTAACCCGCCATGACATCAGCTCATAGATTTATGTTAAACCTCCATGACGTCATCTCACATTAACTTCACACGAAACTGAGAATATCTCATCATATCTTTATTTTTAATGGACCTCCCAAAAATCGAGGCGTCTGTGCAGCCACATAATCATTTTTTGGCCTCCTCGATTCCCGCGCATGCCATCTATCCATTGCCTTATAAATAGGGATAGGGGCCCCTGTTTTCACTTTTACCCCCTGTCGCTGCCTCTTCTTCTCCTTCCTCTCGACGCTACCACGACTAGAGCTCCGCCGCCGCCGACGACTTTCTTCAACAGCTCGAAGCTAGGCCGCTGCATCAACCTGAACGCGTCCAGAAATCACAGCACTTCTCCACTGTCCATCAACACCAACAGGTATTCATCATCCCTTGCTACAGATCTGCATTAGGGTTTCTCTATTCGTCGGAGTTCCTCTCTGTTCTCCTCTAGATCGTGTAGTTGATTCTGAACATGACACTGAAAAACGCACGGTAGTAGTTTTAGCATCTTTTTTCCAATCGTAGGAGATACTTTTCCTGCACAAGATCCATCTGAATACATGAGTTCTTCCACTGTCCTCACTTTAGGTCCAGAATTTATTTTGTTTTCTGAGCTGCCGCAGATCCAAAATGATAGCACCAATCTTCAGAATCTGTTTGTCCAACACTTAGCAATTCCTCACTTAGAGATATGAAATATGACAACTGTTTGGGCAGCTTAACTGATAAACCGTAACCCTCCATGTACCATTAGTCCCCTTTTAAGCCGCCAATAGATATATCTGCATAACTCAATGCTATCTTCCGGCTTAACATGTTGGATTTTTATAACACTTTATTTTTGAATCAATTCGCTGGCTTAACATCATAATCTTAAACCGGCAATATTTCTTTCTTTTAGGCCTTCATCCTAAAAAATGACTCAGACTGTCACTGCATGCAGTTGGGTCTTTTCCTGGGTCACCGAGGAAGCATTAAACGAATATGTCCAAACAGGCGTCTTAGCCAAAAAAGATGTCATCCATTGGAGGGTCCCAGGCACAGAAACCCCTCCTGAACCTAAGGACTGTGAAGTAATTGTCTTCACTGATCATCTGCTCCGGGGTTTTAGCCCTCCCGGCTCAAAATTCTTCCGCGATGTGCCACACTTTTTCAAGCTCCATCCTGAAGATATTGGGCCAAATTCTGTTTCAAATATCTGCAACTTTCACGTGTTCTGCGAGGAGTACCTTCAATAGGAGCCCACTGTAGAACTATTCAGAAAATTTTACTATTTAAACTGGCAGACCAAGTTTACAGATGGGCCCAGCCTAGAATTAGGTGGCATTTCAATTCAAAGGAGGAAAGAAGCCACTTTCCCAGCCGCCAAACTGCCCAGTCATCCCAATGACTGGAACCAAACTTGGTTTTATTGCCAAGACACTTCTCCATAAGGGGAAAATCCTCTGCCGGGTTATCGTGCCAGCCGGCTTAGCAACGGTCATCCTCTTCCAGACCGCATCAGTACAGTGGAACAGAAAAATATATGCTCGTCTTTCCAAAGATCTGAGCCTTAATGGCCAACGGCTTGACCGGAATTGACCTGGTTCGATGCTGGGTCGCATGGAGGATTTTGCCCTGAAGCCGCCACTCCGGCTTAATGTGTGAGTACGTCCGTGACTTAAAAGACCCGCAACACCACTGTCAGATTCAGTTGACTGATGATGATATCAATAACATGACCAAGTCTATGTTGAACGAGAGCTTAGCAGATTGCAGCAAAACCGGGCTGAATCCTTTCTGCACTCTCAACAAGCCGCCAACTGTAAGCTTTTAAACAATTTTTAGTTGAATCATATTTTCGCTTAAACTGCCCTCTTATAACCATTTGATTTCCACAGGCTGATTCTCCTTTTTGGAATAAGAAGCTGCAGGATAAGCCGGGCAAGACGACTCGGACAAAGAATAAGGCTCAGAAAAAGCCTGCCAAGAAGAAGACCAACACCTCTGAGCTTTTTGACTTTATAAGGGAATATTCCTTGTCTTTCCTCTTAAGCCGGCCCACCGGACACGCACCTTGAGCCGGTCTTTTCATAAGCCGCCTTCTAGGCCTTGGGCCTTGTTATTCCTCTGACCCGCCTGCCGGGTCACCAATGAGTCACCAGGCCCGGCCGGATCATCAGTGAGTAGAGAGATCCGGGTGGGCCACTTAGTGAGTCGCCAAGTCCGGCCGGGTCATACTTCCGGCCGGGTCATACCACGGGGTATATCCCTGACATTAGCCCCCAGTTTAATTTGGATTTATCCATGTTAAACTGATCCTGATCATCCTTAAATCCTTGTCATTTCCTTCTTCTGAAAAGTCCGGGTTAGTAGGCCAGCTTCATAGTCAATTGGCTGATTGGCTTCTGGTGGAAAAACATTGTAAATAATAATCCATTTTGAGTCGGCTTCCAATGCTCTGACTTGACAAAAATATTGGACTTAAGATGTCCTTCTGGAGCTGAACCAGTTTTTGAATACTCCCGCTTAATGATGCTAGAGCTTGTTAAGTTGTGATCCTCGAAATTTCCAGGTTATGACTGATAATACCGGGTCATGATTGTTGCTGACACCGGGTCATTTAATTGACTTTCCTCTGTTATCCAGGCCAAAACTGAGAATATAATACCTGGTTTGTTAAAACCAAGTAAGAACTTGAAGATATTCCTCCCTGATATGCATATCATCTGTAGCCCCCAAGTCTTAAGAGGAAAACATAGTGATAGCTTAAGACATGCTTCAATATAAGTGATGCAACTTTGAAGAAATCCGGGTTGTTCATGTAAGTCGCCAATCATAAACTGAACACATTGTACTTCCCATGTGTAGCCCCCAAGTGCCGAGTCATTATGCAATAATGAGCAGGACTATGTAGATTTGATTATATAGACTTAAGCAACAATGTGTAGCCCCCAAGGGCCGGCTCAGTAAGATAATACTGAGCTGGGACTTTATATGTACTTCTAAAAATAACACGATATGTTGTAGCTCCCAAGTTTAGGGTTACCTTTGACAGGAGCAATTAGTAGCCCCCAAGGGTCGGCTCATCACTATGTGATGGGTCGGGTCTTCAATGAGGTAAGTTAAAAATGACGTTGCATTACCCCCAATGAGGGAATGCCTTATTTTCAAATATGGAGAGGGGTGTGGGTATCTTTTGCAAAATTGCCATAGTTTCCTTCCTATCCGTCAGATATAAATGACCAATAAAAAACTAGTACATGCACACAACGATTTAGTGGACATTGTAATCTGAACATGTGATGGGGATCTCTAAATTTGAATTTGAAACTTATAAACGAAAAAATTCAAAACAAATAAACTGGAAGAGAGGGAGTATACCATAGGATGTGTCCCATACGAAACAAGTCCCTTGGTTTGTCGCCGCGAAGATGTGGTTAGAAAGGAGCACAACGTCTTCCTACTCGTACGGCAACAGATCGGCCGTAGACAGCATGGTCCACCTTTGACCACCATGTGCAGGGTTCGTGAAAGCAATCGCGATGTCGAGCACCGTGATTAGAGTGTAATTTTTGTTGGCGAACGACCTTATCGGGGCTTTCGGGATTGCTATCTTCTTCAATATCATTGTGGTTCCATCATACCAATTCAGGCGATGGCCCGTTGCATGGCTGGTCCCAATGTTGGACAAAGGTTCCACGGGAACAGTGTCACCATCGTAAATGTTGTGCAAATTGATGTTGGTACCCTCCCGTACATATGCAAGCCAACCTCCACTGGCACCAAGACTAACCTGTGAAACAGTAGGCAGCGGGGGCCTTAGGAAATGGACACGGAAGTAGTCTTTAGAATGCATTTACTACGTGATCAAACACATCACTTGCCTGATGATTGGACAAAATCCGAGTGCCCCTCAACGTCGGCATCTCAAGGGGCGTCAACTTGCAACTACGGCCACGCTGTGCTGGAGAGACCCCAAGGAAATATCCTCGTGCATTGCATGTAACATCAAGATGCATTTGTATGAGTAGTTTATCTTGTGAGAGAAAAGGATGAACGAGGGAAGGCCTTATTTGCAAATGTGGAGAGGGGTGTGGGTATCTTTTTGCAAAATTGCCATAGTTTTCTTCATATCGGTCAGATATAAATCGGACGACCTATATTGCAGGATGGCAGGCACACCATCATCACCAACTCTGGTTTTATAAGAGTAGTAGATAAATAATACTAGCAAGATGCATGTGCATTGCACGGAACAACAAGATGCATTTAACACCTGTTGTGATTGACCCATGCGAAAGTAATTCATGTGTAAAAACTAATGATATCTCGAGAAAGAGGAGAGGTAAGGTGAGGAGGAGTGGGGCGTGGTGGTGATTGGTGGTCGGACTGAGCGGATGCATGGGGATGGACGGTGCTGGTAGCGGCCACCATGCCAGATTGTTCCAGAGGCTTCTTTTTTAATTGATCAACGATGAAGTTGTGGGAGATAAGGATGAACGAGGCAAGACATTATCTGCAAATGTAGAGAGAGGTGCGGGTATCTTTTTGCAAAATTGTCATAGTTTGCTTCCTATCCGTCAGATATAGATCGGACAGTCTATATTGCAAGATGGCAGGCACACCATCATCACCAACTCGTTTTTTTATAAGAGTAGAGAGTAGAGATCGGGCGGCGACCATTTAGATTAGGTATATTAATTCTACCAGGCAGGTTGTAATGGGAGTATCATAAGTAGTATCATGCATGCCAACTAGGCAAATTTGATGAAGTGGCGTATACTTAAATTAAGAAAGAGAGGGTTGAGTATCATATTATGACACCGTATGGAATTAAGTTACTCCCACTGTGGTTAGTCTTAGGCCTTGTTCGGTTCAACCTCCTCCCAAGGGGTTTGGAGAGGAATGGAGGGGAATTTGGCTTGTACATGATTTAATCCCCCACAATCCCTATTAATCCCCGTTAAAACCCCTTGAACCGCACATGCCCTTAAGGTTAAAAATGACCGGGATTACAGAGGACAGGGTACAAACTTCAAGGATTTAAAGGTGAGGGTTTGTTTCCGACTAGCTCTACAACCTCAAGGTTTATAAATCGGACTTCACTCATCCCTCACGCACACGCCCAGGTACAATCATGGTGGAGCGCCTTTGCACACAAAAAGGCAGGTAACGTGACAATTTGAGACATATAGTTGTCCACTTAATGTGGGGTCTGGGACCAAATGTCAGCCATACCAAGTGCGACCTGAACGCGGTAGCGTGGTTATTGATCGAGTTTCTTTTTAATGGTACGTTAAATGAAAAAAATATGGTTGCGCGCGTATTCAATTTAAAATGATCGCTACATAGGGAAAAACAATTACTACTCCACTAGTCCACTTCGGGAATTGCTTGCTAGAGTTGTTCTCTTCTTCTCACTCTCTCACCCTCTCCAGATCAACAAGACTGTGGTGTCCACTATCTTTGTCTCTCTCTCTTCTCTCCGGTTGACACAGATCCAGCCAGATACCTACCGCTGGTGGTCGCTGGTGTCGAGGGAGGAAGCCAACATGCGCCGTCTTCTTTGACCTGGCACCAGCGTGGGAGGTCCTCCTCACCCTTCCTCCCCGCCGTCGAGTTGGCAGATCCCGCCGCCTGCCTCGCCACATCCCGCCGACCGGAGGTATAACTTTTTTTACAACCGGCCTTGTTCTAATGGCCCAGCTCCCCACGTTGTTGCATCCCTTTTTTCATCAAGTTAGAATTTCTCCCCATGTCGCTGCATCCTCCATGTGGATGTTCTTCTAGTATTACAAGGCTCTCCATGTAGCTAGCTCCATCGGCTTGTCGAACACTCGAAAACCACCTAAATTTTTACCAATAGAGGAAAAAAGGTACTGTAGATACTGGCTATCGAACCGATCTCTTGGTTGGAAAGGGAAATAAAGATGCTGGCCTGACCGGTCTCTTGGTTGAAAAAGGACAGAAAGTGGGGGGTGTTGGGTCGACAATGCAACTGAGAATGAGCACGTCTAGATTTCTTGTGGTCACATAGGAAAGGTTACTGACGAGAACAAAAAATGCACAAATCCAGACATGCATTGCATGTTTGCCGCACTTGGCAACACCTCTGCCTCACCACTTTATGCCTCGGTGGATGTAAAACATGCTTGTGCCTCCCCTGTCCCTATGCCCTTACTGCTACTGTTAATCTAACATCACAGGTAAAATGAAACAATGCCATTGTTAATGTGATGTCGTTGTTAAGTAATGCTACTCTCAATCTATTGCCATTGATAAAATGAATCAATGCCACCACCGTTTTATGAAATGCTTCTGTCTTGCTTTATTTCTCATAACGAGTGTTTTGGGCAATTACACTAAACTCTGACACCGGTAACATAGCTGCATCTCCGTTGAACTGCACAAAATTTAATTGCACAATGGTTGACACGGCGATGTGTTTCTCCTTTCCGTATCACCCTTCGTTAGAACGATCATTCATGTTAACCATGCACGTACGTACTGATCAAGTGCTACTCCCAATCTGTCATCACATAGTCATAATGCAATTGTTATGCATATTAATGTAAGGCCCCCGTTAATCTAGTGCAGTGCTGATTTGATGTGATGGCACTTCTTAGTTAATGGTACTTTTTCATACTGTCACTGTAAGTCCATTGATAACATATGAGATGCTACTGTTAATCACACACCACTGCAAAAAAATGACACTGCTTAAATAACCCTGTTACATATTTGTGCAAACAGGGTTGTCTATCTCCATATGGTGTCTATTTGTGCAAACGGAAGCACAAGCCTCAATTTTAGTGGAACCTGCTGTCAGCTGACCTCATGGTGCTCCAGGTATTCCTACATTCGTAACTAGGTAGAATGACTAACGCAAGATGAAATAAGCTTATTCGTACGCTGACTTGCTGTTTGCAGTGTGGAACGAGCCTGCCATGTGTGGAGGAGCAAACATGCACTGCAGCCGTGCCCTCAACGCAAGATAAAAGGGTCCGAGTCATTGATGGTCTGGCCGCCGAGTAGGGGTCGTGATAACGGCGGTGCATTATTTTAGTGGAACTACACAAAAAATCTATTGGAGTTAGTCGGAAAATTTTTCTATAGCCACACGGAAGGACTTGCGCTCATCGATTGGATAGAATTTCCTCCGTGCCATCATACGAGATCCCAAGGTGGAAATCAACTAAACACCTATAAAGTTACGCATAATCTTCCTCACGCAGGTCAGTATCCCCTTCATCCAGATGATCATGTTTTGTCATGCCGAGCTATTGATATGTGCTACTGTTCTGCGACATCGTTTAAGTACAGCGCTTTCCTATCTTTTCACTTCAGGACAATCACGATGATTTTAGTGGAACTGCACAAAATGGCCTGATGTTGAGTGATCTCTATTGCCTCCTCTGTTTGCTGCAATGTGTCAGTGTAAATTGCAAGTTGAGCCATCAAGCTAGCTATGGTGTTGCCAACACGCTCAAAGTGCACGCAACATTGTGCAGAAAGAAGCATGGCCAGGAAATTAATGCGTGCGTAGGGAGGCCCTTTGCTCAGAGAAGCATCGATCGTTTTTTCTTTATTTCTACACCTTCTCACAACTTTTTCTTGGTTATAGTCTTGTGAATCATTTAGATGCGTAAACGTGCTGAAATTAAGTGCTTGTGAATGTTAGCTAGTATGCATACCGTATCTTGTGAAGCTTAGTTTGAATGTTAGCGTGTCAACCTTTACAATCTATGTATATTGTGGCATGTTATTTGACCCCTCATTTTTCCGCGCTACGACCAGTGTGAGTGTCTGCATGCAGTACACCATCCTCTAATTTGGTGGATGCCAAGCCCGCCCGAAAAGGAGGTATAACTTTTTTTAAGTTGAAAAATGTTACCGATGAGGAGCCATAATTAAGATAGAGTCGTCTATTTTTTCTTTCGAATGGGCAATAAGTTGGAGAGGGTCTCTAATGGGCTGCCTCTAGTGTTAAGGTCCTCCAGTACAAAACACGGGCAGCTGACTAGGCCGATACAAAAGCCTATCCATCTTAAAGCCCATTTGTTTTTTGCGAGGAAAAGCCCATATTTCTTAAAGAGGGGGTGATCCCAGAAAAACCCTCCTTCCTCCTTGCTTCCACTTATACTGCAGCTTGCTGGACTCTCCCGCTTCCGTCGCCCCCCAATTCCCCCGCTCCCCATCTTCCTCACTCGTACAAAAAAACCCCGCTCACCTTCTTCCTCACTCATACAGAAAGAGCCTGCTCCTCTTCTTCCACACCTACAGAAAACCCTAGCCCTCCTTCTTCCCCACTCGCACTGCCACTAGGCTCATCTCTAGCTACTTTGCTCAAACCCGTGAGCTCGGCGCGATGCCCGCAAGGAAAATGGAGTCTGCTGGCCCCAGCGGCAAGAAGATGAGGCTCCCACCAGCGGCAACGCCGGTTGTAGATCCCGCACCCGACATCGCGGGGAGAAGCGGCGAGCCCCCCCCCCCCCACCTGGATCTGAGGAACCTGTAGAATCTCCGGTGGACCACATCAGCGATCTCCCGGACGATATCCTTGGGGAGATCATCTCACTTCTCCCCACAAAGGATTGCTGCCGCAGACAAGTCCTCTCAACTCGGTGGCGCCCTCTACGGCGCACCGCGCCCCTCAATCTCGACTGTCGTCAGATATCTATCCTTCCTGGATTTGATCTCCTCAGAGCCATCATCTCCTCTCACCAGTAGGGACCTCTTCAATGCCTCTGCATCTCGACACGCTACCTATTGTCCATACCTGCACGGTGGACGCTTGGCTGACATCCCCTGAATTTGAAAAACTCTAGCAGTTTGGGTTCTACCATTACCACGAAAGTTTCATACCACGAACACACCAAGAATTTGTGCCCACAGCACCGTTGTCCATCTCGTGGTTTTCCTCCTCTCTCCACACCACCACCTTTGCCCGGTGCCATCTACCAGACGATCTGGTACAAATGCTTTGACTCCCACTGCTAAAAATATGTTCGCTTATGGTGGTTTATCTGTTGGAGGCCTCACTGCACAGCATCATCCACTCCAGTTGCCCTGCCCTCGAGCGCTTGCTGATTGTTTTGGGAATAGAGATCCCTATCAGTTGTCTCCAAATAAAGTCGCCTCACCTTAAAAGCATTGGAATTTGTTTTGAAGGACAGCAGCTCATCATCAAAGATGCCCCTTCACTTCAAAGGTTGCTACTTGATGATTGTTATAAACCTTCGCAAATAACTGTCGTCTCTGCGCCCAAACTGGAGACCTTGGGTGTAATTAGTGATCCGTTTAATGATCACAGGAAGTTGGTGTTTGGCTCCTCACTTTTTCAGGTACCGTATACTATCATCTACACATTTGTAATCATAAGCTGCATTTTTCATTTGTGCGCATAAGTTTTATATCATCTTGGAGTTCACTTTGGGTACTAATACTATGTTATATGCTCAATGAAGAGTTCGTCCATGGATAGCCTATCAATGCTGCTGGATTATGTCAAGATCTTATATATCGGAATGTTTAGTTTTGATCTAAACACAATTATTGGCTTGCTGCGACTCTTTCTATCTCTGGAGAATTTATATATAAAGGTGATGATTTCATGCACATTGAAAGCCTGTATATATTGTACTAGAATTAGCCATTCAGCTGTCGCTCTTTCGACATACTCTTTTTTCAGACCTTAACTGTTTTAAAGCTTCATGTCTACTTAGGCACTGCAAACACATGGAGAAAAACGTATAACCAATCGGTGGCGTAATAAGCACCAGGACTTTCTCAGTTCTCATGACATTCGTTTCAGGACAATAACTATGGAAGGATATGTATCCAACCAGGCAAACATAAGCTTTGTCACATTCTTCCTGTTGAATGCGAGGTTACTATTGTCCAGGAGGCTTAAGTTTTACAACAAGAGATTTCTCACGGACGGACACGTTGAACAGATAAAAAAGAAGTATCAGGTGGAGAAATGGGCTTCTAAACGGGCTCGGCTTCTATTTACAACAAATTGTAGTCATCCTCCAATAATTTTTTTGCACAGGATGTTGATTTTATGGATTAGACCGATCCATTTGTTTGTGACTGCGAAAAAGAGTTGTTGGGTTAGATGTTATTGCCATGTTCAATCTGGGTTTTGTCTAAATTTGATGACCAGTCAATCCTTGGGCTTTTTGTACCGTTTGTAAGCTTGAGTTACATGTTGTTTCCCTCGTACTCCCCTCCGCCTGAACTGCCGCATCTTCCACGACTCCAGTTCATTCCCGTCTCAGGCCTCGCCGTTGTTCTCCGCCTTGGTTCGCTCCCTGTGCCTGCGGCCATCTGGCGTTGTCAAAATGGTCAACAACCGCGAGGAATGTGGAGATGACTGTATGTGGAGAGGCTGACAGTAGGGACCCACTAGGGTCATTGCATTACGGAAGCAGGTGCCTCGTTATTACAAGCCAAAAAATACTTCCTCTTAATTGTTTGACAACTAGGTCCCATGCCATTGTCAATGTAGTCAATAAACGAGAAAATTACACAATGAGCGGATAACACCAGGGACCCAGCAGCTCGCCTAGTTGTTTTTTAGTTTTAGAGACGGAGCTCAACTGCGCGCTGTGCGGGGGCTGTGGCCCGTCTAGCCCACGCTTACACTTTTATTTAAGCAAATGAAAAGCCCAGTTGATATATTTTTTCTTTCTGAAAATGGCTAGCCCAGTTCTTTTTTTGGAGAATGCCCAACCGAGGCCTACTTGCTTTTCCCAGCCCTGCTGCGCTGCAAATCTTTCAAGACAATGGGCTTCCTTGGAAAATGGGCTATAAGTAGTAAGAAATGGGCTGTAAATTTTTAAGCTAAAGCCAACCGGCAATTACATTCAAATATCATTTTTCTGGATTTCTCTACTCTTATAAAAAGCAGAGTTGGTGGTGATGGTGTGCCTGCCATCCTGCAATATAGGCCGTCCGATCTATATCTAAGAGATAGGAAAGAAACTATGACAATTTACCCGCACTCCTCTCCACATTTGCAGATAAGGCCTTCCCTCGTTCATCCTCTTCTCCCACAAGATAAACTACTCACACAAATGCATCTTGATGTTCCGTGCAACGCACATGCATCTTGTTAGTCAAGATTTTAAATTTCATTCATTTTTTTGCGGAGAATTTTTTTGAATTTTATTTTGATATAATTTTTTAAAATTATTTTTAACATGACTCGAAATTTCGTCACTAAAGAGTTCGGACCCCACCGAAATATGGAAAATTTCGTTGAATTTTTCAGGAGTGCCCAGAATATGGTCTGTAATGCTAATACAAAGAATATGGGCTTGAAAATATCCTTAAGAATTAGCAAATGGGCTGTAAATTATTGAAAATAATGGCTAATGGGCTGTATGCTATTTTCCACAGATTTGGAGGCTAACTTCTGGGACTACTAGGTTGACGATGACGCTGTCCTAAAAAAATTTGACGCGTACGCAAGGCTTTGGCAACTTAGTCAACACAGAGCAGTGACGGTTGGATGTCCATCCAACGGCCGTCATGCTTCTTCAATCTCTGATCTTCCTGCTCCAGCCGCCCAACCAGCGCCGGCGAGACTGCCTGCTCCCTCCTCTCGTGGTCGGCTGTGCTGTCGCCAGGCCATCCCTCTACCCACCCGCACATCCTGTTATTTCCGGCGACATCAGCCTCACCCCGGAGCCGACCAGTCAGCCCTCGTACTCCCCTCAGCATGGGCATCCACTTCTGTGGCTTCGCCGGCTTCGAGTCATTCCCTTCCTAGGCCTCACCCTCGTCCACCGCGTTTGTGCTCTCGGCGCAGCGTGGTCAACATGGTCAACAAACAACAGCCATTGGAAAAGGGATGTAAGTGGAGAGGCTGACAGCAGGGACCCACACAAGCAAGTGCCTCCTTATTACGTGAAGATAGTGGGGCTTCTCTGGGTCATTCCAGTCTGGGGCCTCGCCATCGTCTACCGCCCTGATGCTCTCGGTGGCGTGGTCAACGTGGTCAGCGAACGACATCTATCGAAAGAGGACTGTACGTGGAGAGGCTGACAGTTGAGTCCACGGCCACACACAAGGAAGTGCCTCCTTATTACGTGCAAAATAATGATTCCTCCACCTAACAGCTGGGACCCACCGGGAGGGCCTCTGTATTTCATGAAAAAAAACGTTCCTACCGCTGACAGCTCAGACCCACCAGCTATATCTTCGCACGCAAGGAAGTGCCCCTGCTAGCTGGGACCCACCATAGTGGGAGGCTGACTTGTGGGAGGCTGACTTGTGGGCCTATCAAGTTGACGCGGACGGAGGGCTTTGTCAACTTAGTCAATATGAACGATTCTAGCTCCAGTGACCGTATGATGTCCATCCAACGGCCATAGTGCTTCTTCAACCTCTGGTCTTCTTGCTCCAGCCACCCAAACCAGCACCGGTCGTGCTGCCTGCTCCTGTCTCCCGTGGCCGGCTCTGCTACCGCGGAGGCCTGACCGCCCCACCCTACTCCAACCTCTGGCCAGGCCATCCCTCTACTCACCCACAACCCCTGTTATTCTGCGACGACGGCAGCCTCACACCACAGTCGAACCAGAAAACCCTTGTACTCCTCTTTGGTGGGCATCCACTGCCGCGTCTTCCCCGGCTCCGCGTCGTCCCCTTCCTAGGCCTCACCGTCGTCCACCGCCTTGGTGCTCTTGGCGCGCAGTGGTCAATGTGGTCAAGGAACGACTTCCATCGGAAGAGGACTGTACGTGGAGAGGCTGATAGCTGGGTCCACGACTGGAGCAAGGAAGTACCTCCTTATTACACGCAAAATAATGATTCCTCCACCTGACAGCAGGGACCCACCGGACGGGCCACCGTATTTCACGAAAAAAAGTTTCCCCGCTGACTGTTGGGACCCACCAGCTACATCTTCGCTACAGCTGGGACCCACTAGCTATATCTTTGCACGGAAGGAAGTGCCTCCTTATCCTCCCTGACAGTCGGGACCCACCTGGTCAAAGCGTACGTAGCGTTGTCATTCTGGTCGCGAACGTGTACGTACATACTGGTCGATCGGTCTATCTGTAGGCTGCAGTGATGAACCGTGGCCGAGTAAGGAAGGGCACATGTCGTAGTAGAGGTGCGGACGTAGCATGTCACGCAGTCCCGTCAATATCGTGTACACGTACGTACGGGCGGGGTCTCGAACGCCTACTCTCGCATACGTACGGCCAGGGCTCGTGTACAGGGAGTGGCAGTGGAGAGCAGCGACGGTGTCTTGTTCATCAGCAGCCAACCGGCTGGTTTGGAAAGGAGAAACTGCGTCATGTTCATCGGGAGGCAACGGAATGCTCGTGTTCATTGGGAGCCAACCGGCTTGGACAGAACAGCTGAAACGAGGCCTGGCGTACCGCAGAACGGAGGAAACGGCCTTGCACTACTAGGGAAAAGCCTATACACAGAATCTTACCAGCAGCGCCCTTTAAAATAAGGCGCTACTGCTACGTAGCAGTAGCGCGCACTCACAAAATGCGTTGCTGAAATAAACGTGGCAGTAGCGCGCCTGCAATCAGTCGCGCTACTGCTATAATTGCCATGACCCCGCCGCGAAGCTAGTTATACCAGCAGTGCCTTAATAAGAAGAGCACTACTACTACAGATCATAGCAGTAGCGCACTCCCACAATAACCACTACTGCTAAGTTTACGAAAAAATTAGTCCCACCTCGCTCTGTGAACAGGGTTTCTACCACCTTAAATATGTTACTTCTCAAACTATCACAACCACTTGGTCTTCATTGAACTCTATGTGTAGAATTTGTGGCCGCAATATTAGTCTTCACCGGTTCCTAAACCGGTGAGGACTCATATTGACAAATCAGATTGTACACAAAAAGATCATTGATGATCAATGTATTTTTGATGTTTATTTCTACATGTTGACACATAGCAGTAGCGTGTTCTGACTGAAAGGCGCTACTGCTAGGTCGTTTAGCAGTAGCACGTTTCCCTCTAGCGCCCTACTGCTAAGCCATTCTATCTTCCGCCCCTCACTCTCCTCTCTCCGATCCACTCACACTCACACGCACACTCACTCGATCTCCCCCCTCAACCCCCCCCCCCCCCCCCGCGCCGGTCCTCCCCCGCCGGCCGCCCTCGCCTACCCCTCCTCCCTCTGCGCCGCCGTCACCTCCTCCTCCTCCCTGGACTCGGTAATCCTTCGCTGGCCGCCCTCCTTCTCCGTCCTCCCTCCACTCCTCCGTTCGCCGCCGGTCGACCCCTCCTCGCTCCGCCTTCCTCCTCCGTCCTACTTCCTCCTCCCTCCTCCAGTCGCCCCTCCTTCTCCCTCCTCCCTCCTCCATCCACAACCCATCCTCCCTCCTACATTTTGATTTAGTAGACTAGTTCATATGCAACATTTTGATTTAGTTGATTTAGTAGGCTAGTTGATTTAGTTGATTAAGTAGGCTAGTTGATTTAGAATATTTTGATTTAGTTGATTTAGTAGGCTAGTTGATTTAGTTTATTTAGAACATTTTGATTCAGTTGATTTAGTAGGCTAGTTGATTTAGTTGATTTATTAGGCTAGTTGATTTAGAACATTTTGATTTAGTTGATTTAGTAGGCTAGTTGATCTAGTTGATTTAGAACATTTTGATTTAGTTGATTTAGTAGGCTAGTTGATTTAGTTGATTTAGAACAATTTGATTTAGTTGATTTAGTAGGCTAGTTGTTCATCCCATGTTAAGTTGTTTTTTATGCTATATTGAAGGTGGTGTACCACTGTTTTTTGATTGGGTCAATTCCAGCATCTGTAGATCCTATTGTTAGTATCACATTATGTTATTGTTTTACTATCCTGTGAAGTGGATCGTTCATCTTTGCTCATATTGCTTTAGGATAATGGCGCGACCACCACCACCACCATGTCGACTGTGCAAGTCAAGGTGTGCCAGCAGCCTTGCAACTGGCAAGTTGTTCGGCATCTACTTCCAGCCTTTTCGTCATGCGGCGGTAAGAAATTATATGAAATGTAACAACTATTTTGTTTTTAGTGTTGGCATTACTGCATTGTGTCATTTTTCTTTTGTTTACACAGATCGTCCCATGCAATGTGAGGTTGAAATTCAACAAGCTGACAGGAGACACTGTGACCTTTGAGGCTCCTAGGGGCCCTACACTATGGAGATCGAGAAAGGACGCAATATGTCGCAGATTGGAGGAGATGGATGGGCCCGTTTCCTCGCCCGCATGCGTGTTACTGGTGGTGAGTTGATCAGCTTCTCCTTCAGAGCAGAAAGACCTAAGTTGGCTGCTATTTATATCAACAAGGTGGAAGACGATGAAGATGATGAGGACCCACTCGATGAAGATGATGAGGACCCACTTCATGATGCCATCGTAGCTCAAAGAATGAGGCTGAGCAAGGAGGAGGTGTGCAACCTATGGACATAATTCCGCCACGTGATGACTTTGTCGGGGTGCCATTCGTGACCTGCCTGACAAGTACCATAGTCGATCGGCATGATATAGTATGTTATACTAAATGTAGTAATTTGATATGCTTAGTGAATCCGATGATATGCTTTATTGTTATACTTACAAATGCAAATTATCCGATGATATGCTTAGTGAATCCGATGATATGCTTTAGTGTAGAGTCCGATCACATGCTTATTAGTGTAGAATCCAAGGAACTATTAATAGTGTAGATAATCCATATATACTTATTAGTAGAATTTATGCTTAGTAGTAATGTGTAGTATTGTGTCTTTTGATAGTGTAGAAATCTATACTTAGTAGAAATATATTTGCAAGAGTATGTGCGAGGCTACTTATTAATTGATATGTTTTTCTTATTCAGAAATTGCCAAAGAGCCTATCTGTGAGTTGTGGTATCGAGCCTGATGAAGAAGGCTCAGCTGGACTATGCCTTACCGCAAGGGGCTCTGTCACCACCTGTACTTATGGCAGGGACACGGATGGTCGCACACACTTAAACTCCGTTGGGTGCAAGAGATTCCTCGTTGGCAAGAATCTTCGTGTTGGACAGGCCATCCTAATTACTATCAGGAACGCCCACCGCCCAGGCTTGAGGATGATGATCGTCGTTGATATCATCTAGAACTACATATGTGTGGCTGTATGACTATATATACCTAGTAGAACTGCTATATATGTGTGGCTGTTTGACTACCTAGTACTGCTTATCATATATGCTATATTCATGTGAGGATGCATGTTGACTATGTATGAGTACCTATAATGCTTTATGATATTGTATGACTATATGGTATTGTGGTTAATGATATTGTTATCTGGTACATGTGAAACTCCAGTTTATAAACTGCAGTTTATAAACTGAAACGGGGCAGGGAACAGGGAAAATGATGAAAGATACACCAGTAGCGTGGGGATAGAAAAGCGCTACAGCTACTTAATAGTAGTGCGTTCCATAAAAGCGCTACTGATATAGTCAATAGTAGTAGCGCGGGTTTATACCGCGCTACTACTAACTATTAGCTGTAGCGCCGTACTAGTAGCGCGGCTACCCGCCCTACTGATAGCATCAAAACCCGCGCTACTACTAGGGTTTTCCCTAGTAGTGTTGTGTTCGATCGCCTACGGTCGAAATGGGATCCTGTTCACCGGGAGGGGTCTGGAATACCGCAAAACGGATGAAATAGACTTGTGTTCGAGTGCCTACGGTCGAAACGGGGTCATGTTGATCGGGAGGGGTGTGGCGTACCGCAAAACGGAGGAAACAAACGTCTCTTCGACCTCCTATGGTCGAAGCGGGGGTCCTGTTCATCGGGAGGGGTGTGGCGTACTGCAAAATAGGACTCCACGGGCTCCTGTTCATCCACCATCTACTGCCTCGCTCCAGCCACCACGGGCTACAGTTCATCCACCGTCGACGTCCTCCAACCTCCACCTGCGACTGTACCACGGCGTCTCCCTCTTGCCTCCACCAGCTACTGTTCATCCACGGGCTCCTGTTCATCCAGCCTCCATCGCTCCTCCACCAGCTACTGTTCAACCACCCCTCCACGGGCTACTATTCATCCAGCCCTCCACCGGCTACTGTTCAACCAGCCCTCCACGGGGTCCTGTTCATCCAGCAGCAACGGCCTCTACTACCACGGGGTCATGTGCATCCAACCCCCACCGGGAACTGTTCATCCAACCCCCAACAACGCTCACTATTCATCAAGAGGCAGCAGGCTCGATCGGCTTCAGTTAGCAGGAGTAGCGAAGGAATCGCTCGATCGGGTTAAGTTAATAGCCAGGGATCGATCGATCGCTCGGGTTCAGTAACGCATAGCAGTGCAATCGCTCAGGTTCAGTAAGCAAACACCTCGCTCAGGTTTAGTCAGAGCCCAACACCTCGCACACACGCGTGTATGTGTACGAGAGAAACGGGCAATCCCTCCATGCATCGCTCGGCCTCGGCCACCCACCGTAGCCTGGAACTCCCCGATATTTTCCTCGCCCTCTCTTCTACCATGGTTTTTTCCATCATGGACGACCCAAAGAATGTCATGCAGCTGCGTCTCCGGCCCGCCCAGGACGAAAAGCCCATTTTCTGTCATGATTTTTTGTTAGAGAAGTAGGAGTCCACCACATCTATGGTGATACCGGGTTTTGTCACAAAATCATCATAGAAGTGTCATAAGCATGACAGAAAAAAATTTCGTTCGGCCCAAAATGTCACGGATGTGTCTTTTTTGCGTGGTGAAGATAACAGAAACGGTTCAATTTAACAAGATGTGTGTGATACGCGGCAAACATGTATGTAATCAGAAATGTGTGCGAAGACCGATAATAACACAGGCGATTGCTGCTAATAAGACGTGTGTGTTGTGCGTTGGGATTGCATAGAGAACAACAACATATATACATACACACACTTATAAGGACATGGTTGCATAACCAAATTAAACATCCAATTACATAGGTGGCTACTACACACGTGACATTTGCACACCAAAGTAAACTATTACATGCATAATTATATAGGTGGCTACTACACACATGCCATTTCCACACACAAAAGTCAACTATATATTACATGCATAATTAACTAGTATAAATGATCATCTGATCATTATCTACTTCGTGTGATGCTTGCCGCTACTGCTCTGCTTGTGGCTCGATCCGGCCTCGTCGACTTCGGTAATGAGACACTTCCTCATGTCAACGATCCGCCTATGCATATCGTAGCATGTGTACACGCTCTTGGCCGCGAACCTGAGGTGCGGTTCATCCAGTTGCCGCATCCAGGCCCTATGCCAGGATACGGGACTTGTTCTCTGGGCATCATGCTTCATCTTTTCATAGTAGGGGTCGATGATGGCTGAGGCGAGTTCAACCAGGGAGTCCTTCTTCGTGCTGCCCCAGACCCTGTAGTGCTCCCAGATTTCGACAAGGTTCTTGCAGGCCAAGCCCGTAACCCTGAGCACTTTTACATCGTGAGTGGTTTCCACCATAGCGAACTTGTAGTCAGTGCTGTTGACAAACCTGGTGAAATAGACGCAAGGCTCTGTGGCCATGCAGTAATGGTGGATGAGGACATAATGGCGCACGCACAACTGGGCGGGGGCAACCTTTTGATCTTTGCCGGGAAGACCGGCGGTGTACCGGAGGTCGATGACGACCACCTTGTACTTGTCTCCAGCAAGCAACTGCTCCACGGTGTTGATGTAGTCCTCCACCATGGGCGGGTCGATGGTGTACACCACCGTGAGATCAGTCTCCCTTGCGTGGGTCTCGACTTTATGCTCGCCGAACTCCATTGGAGCGCCGTTAGATATCCTCTCTGTATGTGTTGTTGTGGGTGTGCTTGTTGTGTTGTGGGGCGAGATCGAAAGGTTGAAGAGACTAAGGTTATAATGGCCGCGGGAATTAATGTGGAAGCCGGATGGACTACAATATCCGCACGCCCAGATGGCAGTTCTAATTTGCAGCGCGTCACTCCATCGTGCCGCACGTAACTTCATCATGGTGACACGTGCGGTGCAACCACATGCATATGGGCCCCCAACGTGATCGTGTGCTGGCCCCAACCACTAGCAGAGCACGCGTGCAGGAACGCGAGCAGAGCGCTCTGCGGCGCCTCAACATCGTACAACCATATATACGCATATAGCAGTTGAACAAGCAAGGAAAAGTTGTCCACAAGCCGAGCGCGTGGAGGTACGCGAGCAGAGCGTGCCGACGGACAGCGGAGCGCACCGACGGACACAAGCAGAGCGCGGTGCGGCGCCTAACGGCAAGCAGAGCGCACCGAGGGACGCGAGCAGAGGCCGGCATAGTGATACGTGGCAAATAAGACGAATTGTGCGAGCGATGGCGGAGACATCAAGCACGAATCAGATTAGAGTTGCATGTGTGATACATGCCATACAGTTGATCCATCCAAGTTGTTTGTGATGGAATAAGCCGTGTGTGTTGTGGGCAAACGCTTGCTAGTATATAACCGTTTGTGATTGATGAATTCATCACCGATGGGTTACCTAGTGTGGTCCGTGTGCGATGTGATATGCTCTGTTTGCATAACATCTATGCTCTATGTACAGAAGAACAACATACACTACAAAAAAATACACTTCCGCGATGATACGTGTTTGTCACAGTAGGTCACGTTTTCTGTGATGCATGTACATCCATGACGATTTTATGACAGAATCAAGATAGTCATACCTGTGCTGTCGTAGAAGTGTTCCATGACATTACCAAAATTATCATCACAGAAGTGTCCACTTCCATGACGATACATCACGCGTCATAGAAGTGCTTTCGTCAAGGGTGACCGACACGTGGCATCCACCGTAATGGGTCGCCGTTAAGCTATCGGGTTACGGTTTGGATCCGATAACCTGTTAACAGCCCAGACCAATGGCGATTTTCCACGTGTAAAATTCTCATTCGTCGACGATCCACGTGTCGGCTCAACGTTGGGACAGATGTCAACCGTCCATTTGACAAGAACCGCCAATGAAACATTTACACGTGGGATGGCCCAATAGAGGCCCATATAGGTTTAAAAGCCGGCCCAAGAACAGGCCCACAAGATTTCGTCAGATCTAATGGGCCGGCCCGTTAACAACCTAACATTTTCTGCACCAAAATATAGCCCACATCAGATACGGGCCGTTAAATAACTGCAATATTCTGGGCCAGTTTACGGCCCATATCAGATCCGGCATGTTAACAGCCTGCAATAGTTTGGGCCAAATTACGGTCCATACCTGATCCGGCCTGTTAACTGACTTTCATTTCTTGGGCCAAATTACGGCCCATAACAGATACGGCCCTTTTAACAGCTACGATGCCATTGGGCCCATTGGCGGCCTGATTTGCACTTCGGCCTCTTAATGGCCAGTTTAAGAGTTCGGCCCGATATTAGTTTCGGCCTGTCATCGGCCCTGTCTACATATGAGCCTCTTTCGGCCTGGTTTCATTTTCCGCCATTTAAAGGCCCGAGTTGCACCTGGGCCTAATTATGGTCCGTAGTTACTTTTGGCCTCTTAACGGCCCGTAGTCTTCGTGGATACATTCTAGCCCAAACTGCCTATCGGCCCGTTAAAGGCCGTTGAGAGTGTTGGGTCTAATTTAGGCCCGTTATACATCCGGCCTGCTTCCCGCCTGTTATGTAATTGGGTTAGCCAAGGCCCAAAAATATTTCACCCTGTTAATGGCCCATCACCCGAATGGGCCAATAATGGGCCGGTTTATATTACAGCGTGCTGTCGGCCCATGATGTGTTCGCCATAATTAAGGCTGAATCTAGTTTTCAATCTGTTAAAAGCCTATTTAATTTTCCGGCCCAATTAAGGCAAGAGGATTACTCGGCCTTTTAAAGGCCCGAAACTAATAGTGGGCCAGATTAAAACTAGACCTAACTAATGGCCCAAGATGATTGTAGGCCCACAGTTTGGCCCGTACTATCGATTGGCGACCGGCCAATTTTAGTACAGAAATTATTATTTTATAAACCTAACCTATTGGCTCATTCGCACCGATCGAAGATTACGACCTTTTCTCAGAGTGACGACAACAGAAACAACAAATAAATTACAGCATCGTGACGAGGAATAAACCTAGACTATAAAACAAAGAAATTACAGCATATTACATCCCCTGGGCATCAAAGTTCGCTGCCAGTGATAATAATAAAGGGCAACGAGACAGCAGATTCCATAAACTGGGCAGGTCGCCATCAATGGAAGTTAACAGGTTGCCACCACTGGAAGTTAACAGGCCGACAAAATAATAGACAGAACCGACAGCACTTCAACACAGTTCAAGAAAGGTTAGCCCGGCCCAGGAGCTGTAGCGCAACCAGCTTAGCAACCTGATGAGACTGCACTTCTTTGACGCTTATATCCACCAACTTAAGCTGCATAACATCAATAGACGTCCTGTACTTACGGTTAATCTTGCATAGAGATTGGATTTCCAGTCGAATTTGAGCGGAAGCATGTCTTTCTACTTGAATTTCAGACTAAAGAAGTCGAACAGATTCAGGCGGCGACTTCGTCGAGCTTGTGTCACTGAGTAAGTTCGACACTACATCAAGATATGACTTTGTGGTTGTATCCCTACACTCAAGATGTGTTGCCTTCTTTTCTAGAATATATGTTAGAGGGACAAACAATGGGTTCGTCTCACTATCATTGTGGCAGTTCTTCCTAGCAGCAGTGTTGTCACCCTGAAAGAGAAACAAGTAGGTAGATGACAGATTTTTCACGTAGAAGCATCAACGCTATTAATTCATCTCATTTCTTTGTCAGATATAAAGAGACATGGTTTAAAATAGCATTAACACAATAGGCATTGTTCATAGTTAAGACGACAGCAAATGCCATTGTGCAGGAGCGGCTAGCTTCACCAGACCATTGTTCATAGTTTGAAGGCTCGAGGAGGACAAACTTACATTAGTAGTGAAGACAGGCTCTATAAAGCCCTTGTCCATATTGATGGGGGGGCAATTCAAGAAGTTTACCGCACACTCTTCTTCAAGAGTGTTGCCTTTATTCTACATTTTGTTAAGAGTAAATATAGATGTGAAAATATAGGAACAAATGGCGATTATTTAACTTAAGATGCAGAGTACAAATGTAAATATAGCATACAGGCAGAAGGCACTGACAAGAGCAATGCGGAGCTAAACTTCTTCAGTAACATTGGTTTTATTCAATATTTTGGCAAGAGTAAATGTAGATCTGATGTGCAGAAAAATGGACGACAAGGGAAAATAAGCTGCAAAGTGTACATGAAGAACTAGCTGACAAATATAAGTATAGCGATGAAGGACAGCAGATACTTACAAGAACAATGCAGAACTAAATTTCTTCATAAGCATTGGTTTTTATTCTACATTAATTTAAGCATTAATATAGATCTGATAATTTGGAGTGAACAGTGGATAAGCAAGCTATAATTCACAATGATGTCACATAATCCACCAGGTATGAATGTACGGACATCGATAGGACAATAGGTACTCACAAGAGCAAAGCAGCGACCAGCATAGTTGCGATATCCTAGGTTTTGCGGCGCTGGTTCTATCGCCAATATACGTCGGGTGCTATGTGATTTCTCATGTAGAACCACCTTTTTCAAGGACTTTGCTTGTACTCCTTCAGGTTCTATAACCACCCTCTTCCATTTGGATGTCTAAAGCACAAGAACAACATTTGAATGAAAAAACATGGTATGACGACAAATGGAATAGGTGTTGATAATGGATGGGCATGGCATCTTCATATATATCATGAGTAAACTAAGCAGATGGCGGTGCAACGAAGCAAAAGAAATGCAAGACACCTTATGCAAGATAGGTGCAACCAATAAAACCTTGCCAAATTAGTACAGGCACCTTATTGGGTGAACAGGATAGGCCATCTGCCTTTGACTCCTTGAGCTCAGAATAGTCATTAGGATCATATTCTGAATACAAATCTATAGGTCAGGAGCATGTGGGTTTCATTGCATCCACAATGGACCTCAATCCCTTGATGCCAAGTTTGTTACCCATTGAACTGTTCCGCAATATTCTTTTGATGTGCGGATTCTTATATTCATTGTGATTACGTACAATATCTGTAAAGCATGAAAACATAAATAGTAGTGAGATTATCTTTGTAATGCAGAGGATATGGTAATATAATAGAGGCTCCCTGTAAACCCCTTGTGTGCTATCATTGGATTCTGATGAGAGAGTTCATGTGTGTTGTAATATGGTGAGTAGATTAATATAATCTGGCACAACTACACACAAAAATAGGCTCCCTGTTGGGAGCCCCAGATGTAAGGATAGCTGGCAGATGATAGGTTCATAATATACCGTATGGAAAGTTTATTGCCAAACCATGATGACAAGAGTGCAGAGCCAGTATGCAGATCGTAGTGTAGATAATAGGGGTACACCATAACCACCATAAATTAATCGGGAAACGGAACTGGCTGGAAAACACGGGGTTTTGTCGTTACTAATATGCAGCCTATTGATCACCTATAGGCCAGCTCTATTCATCTAAAGGCGCACAACTGTTACTATCAGTTTAGTCTACTAAAGACCGCGCGGCTCCCACCATTTCCGGGGTATTATGGCAGACCAACTTGAAGTGTGAAATCATTTAGGAGAACCGGCCCAATAGAGCTCTCGACTGCAGATGTCCCTGCTCCCCTTCCTGACAAGGAACATACTGTGCTTACTAAAGAAGAACATAAGAGGAACATGTTAAAGAATAGAAGGGTAAGCATATTATTGAGTTTCCCCTTCTTTCCATACAATGTTGGTTGCCAACCCATGATGAATCAGAGCGCCCAAAGAAATGGAATTCCATGATGTCTCTCTATATGTGGCCACATGCATTTGGAAACTCAGTTGGGAGCATTAGTCTACAAAGACTTATATTTAGGTACGGAGAGAGTACTTACAAAGGAAGAATAGAAGAGGAGCATGCTAAAGAAGAGGAAGCAGATTTTGGATAATAAAATGTTGGTTGGCCACACATGATGAACTAGAGCACATAAAGAATGCAACTCCATGTTGTCCCTCGATATGTGGCGCATGTGCTTTTCGAAAGTAAAGCAGGAACATTAACTGACCAATTAAACATTGTCAGTTTTAGTACATGTCAGCATCAAGATTTGTATTTGAGCAACTAAGTTTGGAATTATGAGTGGCATCTTGTTTAACTTGATGGGTTGAGGAGCACTGCTTGCACGCACGTCTCGAAGCACCTACGATAATAGTACTGAATATATGGGAATGTCTACATGCAAGTCGCTTGACTTTCGTCATTTGGGCCAGTCGACCATTTCAGGCGGTTGCATGGAGATCCTACGTCTCCTAACCCTTCTTCCTCCTTGCCTCTTATTCTTCCCCTAAAGACCACCGCACGAGTCGTCGGCCGAACCACCGGCCCCCGCCGTCCCCTGAACCGCCCACCACCTTCGATCTTCCGCCGTCCCCGGCCATCCCTCTAGCTAACCCCACCCCACCCGCGTCGAGTTTTGCCTCCGGTGAGGCCCCACCATAGCCTGACGACAGCCCCCCACAACCACTGTCCACACCCGAAACCCTAACATAGATAATGGGGCAGCCCTCCGGCGAGCCCCTTCCTTCCCACCGGCGAACTTCGGCAAGCTCTCAAAAATCGACTGACCCAATTTTGAAATTTAGTCTACTGTCATTTAACTAGTGTGGAATATAAAAGGGGAAAACCATAAGCATTGCGAGTATAGTGTTGAGTGTGCCATGGCGGATCTGAAGGTGCAAACCGGACAAAGGCAACTTCGCAACCAATGTTTGCATTCAACTAACAAGTAAGTGATGGATAAGAAATTAGAGTAAAGTAGTGGCAATCTATTTTCTTGCTGTGATAAATAAGTTGAGCAGATACGAAAGAGTACCGCCTCTGGTGCGGCGCCGTGTATGCATCTGCTGAGAATTTGATGGTGCTGCGGTAGCGACGGCTATCGGCAGCGTGGAAGCAGATCTAGGAGTGTAGACAGTGGCAGCGGGGGAAATATCCCGGTGCGGTGGATGATACGGTCGTAAGAGCGGCGCCGGCAAGGTGGACGACGGCGGGGATGAAGCGAGAGGACGGGATGCAAGGATCCCGGTCCAAAGCCGTGGTTGAGAGAGGTCGATCTCTTGTAATGGAAGATGGCGTCGGGGCATCAGCTCCGGCATGGTGGCGGAGGACGGTGGTGGATGGGGTGGCGAACAGAGGAGGCTGGGGTGGAGGGGGTGTTTTGGCGCCCACGGAGTACGAATGGGGAAATGGAGGGAGTGAGGAAGGGGGAACCATGTCTTCAGAGCGCGCTTGTCTCAAATGCGAGGAAATTTACAAACTTAGCCCCCGTTCAAAATTTCCTACATCACAGCAATATTAGTCGGTTGGGGATAGGACGGTAATCTCGCATACATAGAATATTTGCCGACGGAGATTTCGGCCGACAAGAGTTTGTTTTGGCGCCCATCGTGTATGAATCGGGGAGGGAGTCGATTTCGGCTGAGGAGACACTATGTTTTGGCACCCACCCTGTATGAATCCGGGTAAGAGGTGGTTATGTCACGTTTGAGTGAAATTACAAACCTACCCCTATCGAAACCTATATAAATTGAGCTGATAGGCTTTGCGTGTCAGGGATAGGCAGTAATTTCCATCTCGCAGATTTTGGTTTCGGGCGGTTACTGCGACTTTCCCCGCTTCGTTCAAATTTTTGCAGAGCAAGTGTGCATGTTTACCGTGCCAACTTAATTCGAATCCAGTTTGTATTCTATTTTTGCTCGGGCAGGATCCATTTTCGATTGGAATAAAATTCTATATACATCATTTTTTTATATATACTTTCAAAAGCACAACACCCTTTATACATAAATTCGGTTTACAAATGGCATGATCTCATATTCATAAGGCTGGATCCATCTTAATTTGGATTTTCAAATATTTGAAACCACTTTATGTTGAAATCCAATGTATGCATTCCTCGCTAACTGTCTCCAATTAATGTGTGTTTCATGCGGGTTTTTTTACTTCTCAAACATGTATAATGTGTTTCACACACGCACCATATAGCGTAATCTCGTTTAGACATTAATTGCATATAAACCATGCATTGTCTCTACTTAAATAATCTATGGATCAATAATATGGATAAACTATGTAACATTACACATGTCCCCAAATTCAAATGAATATGCATGTTTGATACACCAATTTTCGTTATGATATTATCGATGTCGTGATCTCTAGTTTAAATATTTGAATCCCCTTTAATCCAGATATTCGTCTCATATAGCTATCACTCATGCTTATATAGGAGTATCTCTCAAGACCTATACACGCTCATCGTCTCTCGGGTATCTCTCGTGCTACTTGTAAGTCGACAATGATCTTTTATCTTTGTAACACAGTAATGGTACTCTCTCCCTTGACCTTCATCACTCTATATCTTTCTAAGTATATCTCGCTCCCTGCTATGTGTCTCTAACTATGATTCTCCATGTGAAATCTCTTTCTCTCACACGAACACAAACTTCATCTCCCGGGATCTCATTTCTCTCTACTATTCCCCTGTGTGCCACTCGCACACCCCCTCTCACACAGAGATGTCTTGCGCTCCTTAGGTATGAGAAGCTACGACTCTTCCTCTTAAATATCTCTTTCTCACACACAAACACAAACTCTGTCTCCAGGGTCTCATATCTCTCCACCATTCACTTGTATGTCACTCACACACACTCTCTCTCCCTAGAGATACCTCGCGTTCCCTGATATGTCTCTCTAGCTATCACTCGCGTTGTGAAATATCTTTCTCTCTCGCAGACACAAAACTCCGTCTCTCGGGATCTCATTTCTATCTAATATTTGTTTGTATGTGACTCACATGCACGCTCTGTCTATCTCTCTCACACCCACACACATAACTCAGCCTTCTGATCCACTCGACTCTTATCTCTAACACACACACTAGCTAGCATCTTTATCTTTCTATTTATCTGTTTCTCCATGAACCTTCTTTCTCGCCCTCACTCTTGCTTCCTATCACGCACACTATATATGTTTCTCTCTACATGCAGTCATGTGCCCTCTTTTTATCTTTCTCTCACACACACATAGCTTCACCCTCTGAACCACTCAGTGGTCATCTCCAACACTCAAACGAGCCGATGTCCCTCTAGCTAGCATCTATATCTCCCTATCTATTTGTAGTTTCTCCGTCAACATTTCTTTCTCGCACACACTCTTGCTTCCTATCACGCACACTATATCTGTCTTTCCATACATGCATCTGTAGGTTGATCTCTTTTGCACAATCGTTGTGTCTCGCTCCCTCTGCTCGCCATAGATGCATCCTCCAGCCCACGCCACTATCTCTTAAAGACAAAAACACATGCTCCATTATCGGGCCTTCTTCCCTACACTCTCACATGCATGCATATTGTCATATCGATCCGTCTCTCCCATATCGTTGATCTTATGACTTATGTCTTATTTCTTTTATCTCAATCGTGCACGCGCGCACACACACACATCCCATGTATACCTCTCGCACATGCACGTTCAAGGTCTCCTATGTCTCCATACGTAGTTAATTACCCTTAGCCCTAACCCCACATCAAATCGTTCTCTTCTTGTGTGCACATAACTTCCGCCTGGATGGGTAAAACACACACACACACTTAACAGTCTCCTTCTAGCTACCCCCTCTCTCACTCTTCCCCTATATCCCCAAAACCAATAAGACCATCCCTTCATTTAATTCCCACCTACATGCACCATCGATATATAGTAGTCTTCCTCTGTGTCTCCCGAACAAACACGTTCTCTCGATGTCAACTCCTCTCACGCACACACGCCTTCTCTTCCCTCTCTATGGGCCTTTTCTCTCTCGCACCCCCTCGTTGGTGGCCTCTTCCATATACATCACCTCTCTTCGATGAAGCCACGCACACTTAAATTACTTTCGCCACTGAAGACTCCGCTCCACACACACACACACACGCAAGCTCGCACCCACCCCCCACCCCCCACACACACACTAAGATTGCATCTCACACACACATGCTCTAGGCAGAGCATTTGTTCCTACCACGATAAACAATCACCTTAATTTACTTGTATAACATGGAAAAATTCCACTTTACTTTAGTAGTTACCAAACTTCTCATAATTATATAACGCAAATCACGAGTAGGAAGTGACATTTTTATTTACACAACCACGTTAACATGGCCACGTAAATCACTAGCTAAAGTGTAATACCATTATACTTATATCCCGATGCAAAAGGTTGAGTACATGTCCGAAGAGTAGAGTAGCACACACGCACTCTGTCTCTCAGAATCACACACACACACACCAGTTACGTGACGCCCCTTAAGCAGACCCGTATGTTACAATTTTTGCACCCGCGGGTACACGTGATGGTGCGCATTTATTTAAGCCAGATGACGAACCAAAATAGTAGTTGCATTCATTCCCCTCCCGCCGCCTCTTCTCGGGTCGCCGTTGCCCGATAGCCATGGCCCGGCCGAAGGTAACGACATACGCCATACTCCAGCTAGAGCGGCGCTTTAATCTGGAGGCAGCGCAAAGCCCGGATCACAGCTGCCCTGCCTCCGGAGTCCGGACTAGCCGGAGCCGTACGAGGAGGCGTTGGAGGCGGAGCAGCACGCAGAGCGGAGGAGGAGAACGACGATGCGGAGCTAGAACAGGAGGACGACGACACAGGCGAAGCGGAACCGGAGGAGGACGATGATTTCCATTATACTCAGACTTAAAGGGCTTTGAGTTTCCCGCCACATTTATTTCATAGAGATAACAGAAAGGAAATTTTGGTGGTCATGCATGCATCTTTTTGTGCTAGCACTCCTATATAAGGGTTGACCAGTCGCTTCACGCAGACGTGCGCGAGCGATGGAAGAGGAAGGAGAAGGGAAGCGGGCTGTTCAGTACGCTAGTTGCAGCACGAGCTCCAAGGAACGTTCGTGCCAAACAATGCATACTTGTACAGTATAGCCTAGCGGAGTATGAATTGGCCTTTAGGTTGCATGTGGATGACATGGCTGCAACATGCAGGCTGCAGTCCGATAGCCTACCGCCCCGCTGCACACAGTTTGGTCACGCAAGATTTGCATGCACGCATGTGACACACGTACTTGTCGAAGGTGTGCTCGAAAAAGGGCGACCAGGTCCGCTAGTCCGCGTTGGTCCATGCGCCCGGAAAACAACTAACTCCAGTAGATGTAAATGTCATGCGTGCTTTAATTCCGGGCTAGTGGATGGACGCGACCGTGCCATACAACGAACCGCCCGCCAGCTCCCTAATCTCTATCTGTACTCTTATACTAATAATAATCTATCTATCTATCTCTATCTCTCTTCTACTACTTCTACTACTCTACTACTCTTATAAAAAACAGAATTGGTGATGATGGTGTGCCTGCCATCCGGCAATATAGGTCATCCAATTTATATCTGACGGATAGAAAGAAAACTATGGCAATGTTGCAAAAAGATACCCACACCCCTCTCCACATTTGCAAATAAGGCCTTCCCTCGTTCATCCTTTTCTCCCACAAGATAAACTACTCATACAAATGCATCTTGATATTACGTGCAATGCACGAGGATGTTTCCTTGGACCTTGGGGGTCTCTCCAGCGCGGCATGGCCGTAGTTGCAAGTTGACGCCCCTTGAGATGCCGACGTTGAGGGGCACTCGGATATTGGCACATGCGCAGGTAAGTGATGAGTTTGATCACGTAGTAAATGCATTCTAAAGACTACTTTCATGTCCATTTCCTAATTCCCCCACTGCCCACTGTTTCACAGGTTACGCTTCGTGCCAGTGGAGATCGGCTTGCATATGTACGGGAGGGTACCAACATCAATTTGCACAACATTTACAACTGTGACACCGTTCTCGTAGAAACTTTGTCCAACATTGGGATCAGCCATGCAACGGGCCACCGCCTGAATTGGTACAATGGAACCACGGTGAGATTGAAGAAGATAGCAATCCCGGAAGCCCCGATAAGGTCGTCCGCCAACCAAAATTACACTTTCATCACGGTGTTCGACATCACGATTGCTTTCACGAACCCTGCACATGGTGGTCAAAGCTGGACGGCCGAGAGAGCGTCGCTTCCCGGTGCACGCGACTGCTCCGCGTCAAGGCTGGGCATAGTTTGGATGAGTCTCCATTGTGGGGAGCCACACTAGCTGCAATGATATGGACTCCTGTTGCCCACAGTTATGGATCGTTCCATCTATGAAGAACAGGTAGGACTGGAACTACGAGATGGACATGTACCCAGGAGTGGACGTACGAACCTGAGTAATGTAGCGCAGTAAGTTAAGTAGAAAGGCACAAATAGTATGAACATGCGTGGCATATAGGCATTTGTCTCTTACAACCACTAAATGTTGTACGTGAAGTGCATGGTGATGTTATGATGGATGTGCCTAAGTACTCTACCACTACTATATTAATTGGAGGCACATATTAGGTTTTATATTTGTTACGTGTATGCCCCGAGACCTTCCAACTAGACGTGTCTTTCTCTCCGGGTCGCACTTTGCATCGTTCATACCACTAGTACTACTACATGTGGTCTCCGACATAGAAGTGGAAGAAGTGGAGACGCTCTACCACGTTGTTCATGTCCCACTCCTTTCGCTGACGTGTGGGACATCCAGCACGTGCCGTGTTTGGCACTCCTTCGTCGTAAGAGTTGAGACGCTAGCATTCATAAAAAATAAACAATAAATATAAATCAGCAGTGATACTATACCACGCGGTTTCCTTGCGCCTCGATATCGGAAAGAATACTTCCGTTCGCCGACATGTGGGATGTCGACCATCCTGGGCCACTTGCCATGTACGCAGAACTCCAAGGGAGAGTCACCCGGTCATCGCGCCATAGTAATAATGACTAATGAGCCGTCAAATCACAGGCCCAACCTTTCCCACTGTGAAGTTGCTCGTACGAAGGAACCATCATGACTTCATTGAATTCCGCTTCTTGAAGAAAACTACTGTACCAGCAGTACTGCTAGCTACAGTAGTACTATACTCCAGCAGAGGCTCCTTTGGTTCATAGGATAGGAATTTTATAGGAATATGAAAATCATAGGAAGTGAGATGACATGCATCTCAATTCCTATAGAGAAAGAGATGCCATTTGATGCATAGGATAGGAATTTTTCCATTGAGTCTAGGCTAATGTACTGGTAATTTGCTCGAAAAACTACAGTAGTAACTAGTACATACTGGTGCATGCTCGTAATTAATTAAACAAACGTACGGGCAACATAGACACACACTAACTACTAGTACTAATACTTTAAAAATGCTGGCCAGACGCCGTCGTTCTCCTTCCCGGCTTTGTCGGCGACACCCCACCGTGCTTGGATCTCCACCGACCTCTCCGCAGCAGCGCATGTGTCCTCTTCTTTCTTGCGGCAGCTGGCCTCTCTTTTCTTGAGTGCTTTCTGCCTTTTTCCGTTCCTTCTTTGCGGCTTTGGCCGCCTCTTGCTCTACCGCCCATTCGGCCTTGGCAGCTTCAAATTCCGCCCACATAGGTGTGAGGTCGCGAGCGGCGATGAACTCTGCACGGCGGGATGCCATCGCTTCCCTACCATTTTGTGTGCGGTCATGGGCAGCGAGGAACTCGGCATGGCGGGATGCCATCGCTTCCTTCCCGATTAGTGTGCGGCGCAGTGGCATGAACGACGCTTGGTGAGAGCTCTGGGGTGCAGTGGCCAGACAACCGTATAGTGCATTGGTTTGTCAAGAGCTCAAGGACAGAAGACGAAGGGAATTTGGATTCCCCTTCAATCCTGGTCATTTATTACCGAGTAAAATGCGTTGGCGGTCATCGAACTTGTCTTGATAGCTCACTTTGATCCTTGCATACGAGATATGGTGATTATACGGTCACTAGCTCAGCGTATAGCTCCGTATTTGTCTGGTTGACCAGTCAAACAGCCCGCATGCGCCTCATCAGCTCGTGTTCTGTATCTATCTATCTATGCGGGCCTACCTGTCGGTGGAGAAAGAAATCAAAACCAAAATTATGCGTATATGAGGAATCAAAGCACGGACTTATCGCTGCAACGCACACTTGTTAGCCAAATGAAATACTTTGTGTTAAATGCACAAACCGATTTTTTATATTATATGTGATGCACACATTAGCGCACACCGTCCATAGAGGCAAGTAGCATGTACCCGTGCGGACAATCACGCTCACACTATCAAACCATACTAATGCATGCACGTTGCTCTCTCAATCAAAGTCCTGCTCATGGCGCAATGCAAACGGTGAGCCCATCACCTGCGCACCCCGGCGGTGCCTGACATTACTGTTTAGACGTTTGTTGGCGGCCTCCACGAACACCGAGCATGTAGTCCCTGGCTCAACACCAATGGTCATACTCGTGCTTGGGCGCCGAGCTGCTCGACATTAGCCATGGCTCTGCACACGACGCGATGACGTGACTCGGCGCCTTGCTCATGTATATCACAGGGTACTATGGTACCTATATATGTATCGTGAGCAACCGATCATAGTGCCACTACACACGAGTGTGTGTTTGATCGATTTGTCCATTATTCGTAAGTAATGCATGGTTGTGTGGTGTCTAATGGTGGTTGTCGAAGGCTAGCTGACGACAAGAGCGGTTGCATGGACGCCTGGTTGTCAATACGTGCCGCATACACTTCAAAGGCTCGTCATCCATGAGTTCACATTTTACCACCACGCCAGTGTCTAACCGCCCTGGCCTACCGAAACCCCTTCCATCGTTAGCACGCACTTCCCGCCTGAAACAGTCACCGTCTCTCCAGAACGTCAATGCCGCATTCACGGGACTTAACTGCAGGTGCAGTTGGTGTGTCACTGACATGCGGGCCAGATGCCTGTTGGGCCCACATGTTAGCGTCCCAACTGCACCTGCAGTTAAGTCACTGAAGCAGCTTCCGCATTCACACGTGACGTGACCTCTCACTGGCGCCAGCATTGCAGCAGCGCGACGGCAAGAGAGCGCCACCCGCGCGACATCCCGGTGCAAGCGACTGCTCCGCGTTAACGACACCATGGCCATCCTTCTGTCTGACACCCACATTAATGACACGTGGCTACCGATGAACCTAGTCCAGCGCCAGGCGTCCATCCATCTACCGTGGCTCATTGCCATTCGCTCGCTATATTAACTTGAGCCCCAGCTCCCAGCCATAGCCAAAGACCCACACTCATTCTCCTTCGGTCCCTTCCTTCTGTCGGCACCACTCCAACCATGGCCTCCTGGCGCTCCAAATCTCTCTTGGACGTACTGCCGCAGGAGCAGACGAAGGACATCGGCGGCTCCGCTCCGGGCGCGCTCCAAAGCTCTCTTGGACGTACTATCGCAGGAGCAGACGAAGGAGATCGCCGGCTGCCCCCCGGCCGCCCTCCGCCGCCACGACCATGAAGCTAGCGTGTGTGCGTGGGTGCAGCCAGCAGTGAGGAAGAGTAGTACATGGTAGGTCGCCGCCGCTCTGGTCCCTGGAAGGCCACCGCTTGACGGCGAGTGGAGGCGGAAATCTTCAGAACCTTGTGCTCCGGAGGAGGAGGTTATCGAGGCGGAGCTCGAGAAAGCCGAGGCGGACGAGGAGGAGGCAAAGGCAATGGCCGACGTTCTCGGGGCTCATGGCCGGACATGGTGGTCGGGCACCGGTGATCGTTTAGATTAGGTTTACAGTAGGTTTTAGTATGATTTGTGCGGAGTATGTAATGAATTTCGTCCAGTTGATAGGAAAAGTTTTCGAAATGTAATGAATTTCATCCGGCTAATTTGAAATCTGCTTTGTTTGCACGAATTTCATCTGGTTAGTTCATATAGTTGTTGAAAGGTATGCGGGCAGCATTGGATGTTACGCTTTGCAAGTTCAAAAGGGCGGCACACTTATGACTCGTAAGCATCGCATTCGCGTCGCAACACCGACAGTTCGGCTCGCACACCGCTCACCAGAGGGGACACGCGTTGTCTTGCATTTTCACTGACATGTGGCACTGCAATTGAATAAACCATCGATAGCCAAAATCTAAGCGCTCGGCGGGCGTTGGCTGAGAAGAGAGAGACAGGGGAGGGAGAAGAGATCGCCCCCGCCGCGCATGGACTCCGAGAAATATATGGTGATAATGTGAGGTGGGCCATGCGGGAGTCCGGACCGCTTCCAAGCCCGCTTCTGACCGCCCTGGCCCACCAGAAAACCCCACCCCCCTCCCGCACGCGCTCCCCCTCAGACGCCAGCTGCCCACATTTATAGAAAGTAGTACTATTAAAATACTGGGCTATAAGCCCGCTTATGTGGAGGAGACAGAGGCATTGACAAAGTCAAGGTGTGGGCTCTGCAAGAGCCCGTCTCTACACGTGCTCCTAGGTATAAAAAAACTAATTCTAAAAAAAAGAGGTATAAAAAACAATTGTGTCTGAAAAAAGAAAAGTAAAAAACATTTGAGAGGAAATAGATAGAGAGAAAGTGAGAAAAAGTTGTAACCTTATAGCCAACCTTATAGTCAACACTATGGTAGTATTACATGAGGAAGGAGGGAGTTGTGCACATGCCAAGTTCACTGGGTTGTCGGGTTTCACACTCCTCCATCGTAATAGTGGAGACAATAGCTTTCATCAAAAATAAACAATGAATACTCGTTGCTCGTCCTCTATATCGGAAAGTATACTTTCATTCGCGGACATGTGGGACGTCGACCATCCTGGTCCACCTGCCATGCACAAAATTATCCTAGTCCACCCCGGTCGTAGCCCAGGCCCAACCTTTCCCACTGTAAGTTGGTCGGACAAAGGAACCATCATGACTTCGTTGAATTCTGCTTCTTCAAGAAAACTTACTGTACCCACAATACTGCTACCACATGCAAAGACTGTACGGCACTGTAGCACGTCATATCACTGAAACCCACTAGGCCAAACCAGCCCGCCTAGGATTTGTACTCCCTCCGTTTCAAAGTTAGTACAAAGTTGAGTCATCTATATTGGAAAGAAGGGTGTACGTCTTTGTACTGCTATGATTTTGTGTTCTCAAAAAATATCCTTTGTCAATCTAATGATTAGGAGTAGAAAGAGCGTCTTTCTCTCTCTCTCTCTAGATCTCTTTCCATGCCACAACCCCACTAGTACCTGCCTTTGGCTGTATGACAGGTGGGCCAGCCACCTGTTGGGCCCACCTGTCATACACCCAAAGGCAGGTGCAGTAAGTCAATGAAGCTGCGTCCCTAGCACATGTACACACTCTCTGTGGCCACTCCGAAATTACGACGTCACTACACATTCACGCTTCCAACAAATTTTTTTACACATTCACGCATGTTACAAGTACCTGCCAATTTTGCTGGCGATTAATGTGAGGCCTCCTTTGGTTTAGAGGAATCTTGTAGGAATTTCATAGGATAGGATTTCTATAGGAAAAATTTCTGTAGAGCCCTCTGGTTTATAGGAACGGAATCATATTCCTCTAGAGGAATTCTTCCTATCCTCCACATTTCATAGGAAAATAAACATTAGCCTAGACTCAATGGAAAAAATCCTATGATGTGAAACAAAGGGCATCTCCTTTCCTATTCCTACTCATAGGATTTAAGATACATGTCATCTCATTTCCTATGACATTCCTATTGCTACGATTTTCCTACCCTATGAACCAAATGAGGCCTGAATGTATCCATGTCGACTATTGTCTAATTGATCTCTAAGCCTACAATTTTACGAGCTTGGGCTATTGGCCGATCGACGACTGTCGGGTGGTTGGTGCGACATATGCCAAGGGATGGCTTATCATTGTGGGAGCCAATAAAACATCGCCGGTGCCCGGAAACGGGATGAGGCGAAGACATGCACGCCGGCGAATCTTACCCATGTTCGGGGCTCTCCGAGGAGATAACACCCCTAGTCCTGCTCTGCGGGGTCTCCGCATGATCACTAGATCGCTAAAGGGTAGGTACAATCGCTCCTAGAGCTGTTGAGATCAAGGGAGAAGAAGAACAAGGCTAGCTCTTGCTTCTCTCTATCTATGGTGTGTATGCTATGCGTGGGTGTTAACCTAGAAGCCAACCCTTTGCATGGGTGCTCCGGGGGGTTTATATAGGCCTACCCCCCGGGGGTACAATGGTAATCCGACTAGGAACTGGTCCCAGCCGTCAGTGTCTACGCTCGCCGGCTTCTCCGCCGGCTGCTGGGTCCCGCCGGCTGCCGGCTACTTGGTCGACAGGCCGGTCCCACCGCCTAGGGTTTTGTCGGCGGCTGCTTACTGTAGCCGCGCCTCTGATGATGAGGGCTTTGTCGAGGTGAGCGTGGCTTCAGTGGGCCGCCTCGGGGGCTATCACTGTAGCCTCACCTCGTCTTGTCTCCTTAATGGGGCTCCTGCTTCGAGGAAGGGAGTAGCCGGCTTCTGGAGGCCGGCTATACTCTTGGCCGACTAGGAAAAGCCGGGCCGCCTTCACGCCTCTCTCTGGTTGAAGGGGCCCGCAGTCCTTGGGCCGTACAGGAGTGGGTCGTGGATGACGTCGAGGCTCGCGTGGCTACAGTGCCGAGCCGCACGGGAGACGTCCCTCCCGTACGGCCTCCTGTAGCCATGCCCGCCTCGGGCTTCGGGGGTCATGGGCCGCACTGTGGCCACACCCGGTCACGTCGCCGTTATGGAGGGGTGGTTGTGATCTTGGCCGGCTCCTAGGAGTCGGCGTCCTTCCTGGTCGGCTTCTTGGAGTCGGCCACCCCGTAGTCGTCCTGGGGAGGAGTCGGTGAGGCTGGGTCGCCTTCCGGGAGTCGGCTTTAGTGGTAGCCGGCCAGGGAAGGCGGCCCAAATGCTTGGAGTGCTTCAAGGCCCAAAGGTCTGATAAATTTTCCGAAGAGCCAGGGGTAGTCGGTTAGGCTACCCGTGGCCATTTACTCCGACAGTAGTCCCCGAAGCTGATTGGGCTTCGAGGTGGAGTGGGGTTCAAGAAGCTCGATCAGCTTCCTATCGTGACAAGCCGGCAGCTGGGAGCCGGCCTTGGTCAGGCGCGCGGCCTTAGTCGAATTCTTCTGGAGTCGGGGGGCGGGAACCCGCAGGCACGTGCACCGGGCCGCGGGCCGGCCTCGGGCCGTTGGCGTGCCACGTGGCCGGAAAGCCTACCAGCCCACGCGCGTGACGGGACGTCGCCGCAGGGAGGGGGCCCGCCACGTCCGCGCCCCGGCCCAGGCGCGGATCCTTTGTATCCCGAAACCGCCCGCACGTTCCGTGCGGCAGTTTCGGCTCGCACTTATGCGTAATAAACGCAAGACGTGGGGGGAGTGGGCGCAGTTAATCCCACGTCTCTTCCCCACGTCCGGCCTCTTCGGCCGCGTGAGGCTATAAGTAGGGGGAGGTGGAGGGCGGCAGGCCCTCGCACGCTCCTCCTACTTCCACCGTCTTCTTGCCTTGCTCGTTCTCGCGACAGCGCCTCGCCGCCGCGCTCTTCCTCCGCATGCTCCCCCGCCGCCGTGCTAGCTTCCGCTATGCCTCCCCACGTAGAGCAGCTTGGCGGGGATTGGGACGGCTCCATCGTCCATAACGACCACATCGACTTCCTCCGCGACACCCGGCGTCTGCCCAGCGCGGACAAAGTGGAGGTCCGCCTCGCGCCGGAGAAGGAAATCAGGCTGGCGCCGCGGGAGGGCGAGGGGGTGGTCTTCCGCTCGCACTTCCTGCGCGGCTTCGGCCTGCCGGTGAGCGCCTTCTTCCGCTCCTGGCTGGAATTCTATCAGCTCCAGCCGCACCACCTCACCCCCAACGCGGTGGTGCTGCTGTCGGCCTTCGTCACCCTGTGCGAGGGCTATCTCGGCGTCCTCCCCACCCTTGAGCTCTGGGGGGAGTTCTTCCGGTCGAAGCTGGGCACGCGCGGTAAAGGCGTGCCGGCTCATACTGGCGCCTTCATCGCGTCGCGGAGATCGGGCGCCGACAACCCCTTCCCCGTCATCACGCTGATCCAATCGGTGAAGAAGTGGCAGAAGTCATACTTCTACGTGCGGAACATCGCTCCACGGGGTGACTACATCAACCTGCCGGCTTACGTAGCCGGCCCACCGGCGGGGAGGCTGCCCCAGTGGTCCTTCCGGGCGGTGACGCTGTCGCAGGGAGGAAACGCCGCCATCGCCCGCCTGCGGGTGATGGTCCAGTCGGAGGGCCTGACGGGGCCCGACCTCCTGGCCGCGTTCGTCACGCGCCGGGTCCTTCCGCTCCAAAGCCGGCCTCATCTGATCTGTCAGATGAGCGGCCAGCTCGATCCGAGCCGAATGTGCACCAAGGAGATGCCGCAGCCCGACGCCGGCGACATGGTGAATTACCTCGCCAACTGCCAACTTTCCGAAGACTGGCAATTCGGCAAGGAGCCATATAGCCGTGCCAATCCTCCGCCTACGGTACGCTCCCCTCATCTCTTTTTCTCTCTCTCTCTCAGCTTTGTCGCCGAGTTCCTCTGGGCTGACTCTAACTCAGTCGGCTTGCTCTTTTGACAGAGTCCTCTGCTTCGGCCGGCCGGCGGGACAGACGTGGAGCGCCGCTTCGTCCCCGACCGGACCGAACACGACCAGGAGGACCCCGACCTGGGGGCGGTCCATATGGAGGATGCCGTCGAGCCGGCCGGAGGCCAAGCCGGCGGCGAAGCAGGCAGCTCCGGGTTCACCGCTACCTTCGACGACTGGCCGGACGAGGACAAAGCCAAAGCCGTCCCGCACCGCCAGCCGGCATCCGGACGCGGGGCGGGCTCCTCCGGCGCGCAGCCTGCTCGGGGTAGAGGCCAGAAACGTCGCGCCGCCCAGGGCATGTTCGGCAGCCGGACGAAGAAGCCCAGGGGTGGGGCGGCAGCCACCAGGCGGGAAGAGGCGGCCGCGAAGGCGGCTCGCTTCCGCAAAGTGGTGAAGCAGCCACAGACTGTGTCGGCGTAAGTTCTCTCTTTCTATGTACTCTCCTTCTTTCTTTTCTTGGGTGGTTTTTGAACCTTCGTCTTCTTTTTCAACGGTCAGAGCTCCGCTGTCACTTGAGCGGGCGGCTGCCGGCTACGTCGTCGAGTCGCCAGGGGGCTCTGGGAGCACCACCCGCCGCGTAGATCCCCGCGCCGCCCTCCTGGAGGCGACGGAAAGTAACGCGCGGGAGGTGCGGGAGGAGCAGGAAGCGCGGGAGGCGGAGGCACGGAGGGCAGCCACCGCCCAGGCAGCTCGGGAGGAGGAGGCGGCGAAGGCGCTCGCCGAGGCCGCAGCCAAGGCCCAGGCAGAGGCCGAGGCCGAAGCGGCGGCAGGGGAGGCTTTGATGGTCACCCCCCTGCGCACCATGGCGCCCGGGGACGTGGATCCCTCGCCATGGGGAGCCAGCGGTTCCCAGCCGGGGCTGGGGGGAAGCGGCGACGACGTCGTCATCTTGGGGGAGGCGCCGGGGCCGACTCCTCCGACTAGGGCGACCCAAGGCCGCCAGCCTGAGCCTGCGCCCGCACAGTCAGCGGAGGGCGAGCCGGCCGCGGGGGCTGAGGTGGCGGTCCGGGTTCCGCCAAGCCGGCGTGCAGGGAAGGCCGCGTCTGAGCCGCAGAAGGCTGCGTCGGAGCCACAGCCGGCCGTGGGCTCCAGCTCGTCGGCCCGAGACGCGGAGGCGGCCAGCGCTACCTCGGGGTGGACGCCGGGCGGAGGAACAGCCGTGGTGAACGTTGCTGCACAAGACGTCCGAACCCGGCTCCAAAGCCAAGCTGCGGCGCTGAGGCAGTTCACCGACGAATTCCTCGCAACGTGGGCAGCCATCCGGGTTAGTATTCTCATCTTGTTCTTTCTTGATCTTGATTTCTCTCGTGGGGGCGAGTCAGCGCACCCACTGGGTGTAGTCCCCGAGTTCCGAGTCGGCTGCTGAGCAGGCGGCTTGGAACTTCTTGGAGATTTTGTTTTTGCTGCTTTTGTTCTCACTTCGGTCTTCTGTCCGTCTTGCAGGACTACCACAACCTCCGAGCGGCCGCCTTCAACTCCCAGGCTCGGGAGCTAACTCAGAAGACCGCCGATCTCACTGAAAGCCGAGGTATGTGACTTGATCTTTATCTCATGTGGGGGCGCGTTAGCGCACCCACTGGGTGTAGTCCCCGAGATTCGGGCCGACTGCTGAGCAGTCGGCTCGGATCTTCCTTGATGATTTCTCATTGTTCTTCTTCTTCTATCTCTGCAGCGGCCAACGCCAGTCTGAGGGCACAGCTGGGGGAGTCCCAGACTGCTCTTCGTGCCTAGGAGCGGAGCTCGCCGCCTTGGTGCAGGAGCGCGACCGCCTGGTCAAGAAGTTGGCCGACCGGGAGGAAGGCCACTAGGCGGCGCTGAAGGCTGCGCAGGATCGCGAAGCCACCCTCCAGGCGAGTTTGAGACGGAGGCGGCCGGCTGGGCAGAGGCCAGGCAGACTCTGGTCTCCGGCTATGGCCAGATTGAGGATCTAGTTGACGGTAAGTCGTCTACCCCTTCGTCCTTTCTTGCCATCTGCCACTTCGGCTTGTTTTTCTGATTTCGGTGTTTTTCTTTTCTTTTCTCGTTCGCGCAGAGTACTTCCCTGGCTACTCAACTGCCGCCAACCAGGCCATCGAAGCCCATCGCCAGGCGAAGAGGCAAGCCGGCTTCGAGATCTCGCCAACCGCCGGCCGCTCGCTGGAAGAACAGCTCCTGGCGATCCAGGCTCGCATCCAGCCGGCCCACAGGCTGCTCCGTCGGCTTCAGCGCGCGGGATCGCAGGTCTTGGCCGCCCTCTGGCCCGGCCAAGTGGTCCCTCGCACCCCCAGTCGGACCGCCGACTGGCTGGAGGTGGCAGCCGGCCGCTTCGAGGCTTGGAAGGCGTCAGCAGCTCGCTCCGGCGCCAGGCGGGCGCTGGAGTTCGTCAAGGCCTGGTATCCCGGCCTGAACCTGGACCAGCTGGCTACCTGGCGGCAGCAAGCCGACACGGAGCTGGAGCCGGCGCGGCGGGCCATCATTCGGCGGGCTTCAGCGATCGCCGACTACACCGACACCAACGTCTTCGCCCCCGAGGTGGACGACCATGGAGTCGCCCAGCCAGAAGATTGGTTCGGGCTGGACCCGGCATACGACGAGGACTCGGCGGAGGAGATCGACTCCAGCGACGAGGGCGAAGAGGAGGAGGAGGAGGGTGAAGACGCCGAGCCGGCTGGCGGAGTAGCCGGCCAGCCTGACCGCGCCTCCAGCACTACGTCGCGTGCGAGTGCATCTCCTGCCGCGGGAGGTGGTCAAGCCGGGACCAGCTAGGCGGCCACTCCTTCAGCCAGCGAGGCCGCCTTCACCGTCCAGCTCGGCCTTCCTGTCGCGCCTTAGTCTTCTTTCTTTTGTTTTCCTGTCTTGTTACTTTTGAACAATGTTTGGTTAAGTCTGCACAATTCCACCCACTGGGTGTATTCAAACTCAAGTCTGTTGCCAGCCTGTGGGCGGCTTTATGTATATAAGTTATGCAATCGGTCTTTCCTTGTACTTTCGCTTTTTTGTCCTTCTGCTGTTTTCCTTTGCCGCCCTCCCTTGGTTGCCGCCTCCCTCGTCAAACAGTTGCTCTACAATCTGTAGTCGGGGAGTGCCTGGCCGATTGGGGAGGGGGAAGTACTTTTAGCTTTGCCGGACTTAAGCTAAGTTTTTTAGGAAGCCGGCCGGCCGGCTGCTTTGACAGCCGGCAGGCATATTTGGAGGCCGTCTCTTTGCTATATAGGTTAGTTGTTCCTTAGCCGTTTTTCGTGTGGGCGTCCTTTCTGTCTTCTCTCTTGCTAGTCGGACAGTCAGTTCTTTGAGCTGCGACTTTCAACAAGAGAGGACTTGGGAGCCGGCGCACTACTTTGCTGACTTCGGGAAGAACTTAGAATATAGCTCAAGGCGGCCAGTCCCCGGGCCGACTAGTCGGACCCGGTGCCGGACAAGAATTCAAAATATAATAATACATTCATGGATATGACACTCGTCATTCATAGGTAAATAAAAGGCAGTCCCCGAGTACTGTTCGGGGGGCCTGTTGGTTTGTACTTAATACAAAAGGGGTAGCGTGATACATACTGCTTTTTAGCTGTAAATTGTCTTAGGAGGTTTGCGTTCCATGGTCTCTCCGACTCCTTGCCGGAGTCATCTCTCTTGCGTGCTCTTGGTTTTTGCGCGTCGATCAAGTAGTAGGAGTCGTTGCCGAGTGCCTTGCTGACGACGAAAGGGCCTTCCCAAGGGGCCGAGAGCTTGTGCTGGCCGGCTGTTCGCTGGATCAGCCGGAGCACAAGCTCGCCCTCTTGGAAGGATCTTGGCTTGACCTTGCGGTTGTAGTAGCGGCGCAGGTCTTGCTGGTAGATGGCGGACCGGCTGAGGGCTAACAGCCGGCCTTCTTCCAGTAGGTCGACGCCGTCTTCTCTTGCTTCTTTGGCTTCTTCCTCCGTGTACATGGTGATCCGAGGCGAGTCGAACTCGATGTCTGTTGGGATGACAGCCTCGGCACCATACACAAGGAAGAATGGAGTGAAGCCGGTTGACTTGTTGGGTGTAGTGCGCAGACTCCAGAGGACAGCCGGCAGCTCTTCGAGCCAGCAGCCGGCCGATCGCTCTAGTGGTACAACCAGTCGGGGCTTGATGCCGGAGAGGATAAGTCCATTGGCTCGCTCGACCTGGCCGTTTGACTGCGGGTGGGCAACGGACGCTAAGTCCAGTCGGATGCCCTGTGTCGCGCAGAAACATGCCAGTGCGCCTTTGGCGAAGTTCGTGCCGTTGTCGGTGATGATGCTGTGCGGCACGCCGTACCGAGTAGTGATGTTGGTGATGAATGTCACGGCAGTCGGCTCGTTCAGCTTCTTAATTGGCTTGGCTTCGATCCACTTTGTGAACTTGTCCACAGCAACGAGTAGATGTGTCATGCCACCGCGGGCTGTCTTGAAAGGGCCCACCATGTCCAGTCCCCAGACGGCAAAAGGCCAGGTGAGGGGAATGGTCTTGAGGGCAGAAGCCGGCAGGTGTTGTTTGGAACTGAAGACTTGACATCCTCTGCAGCTCTTGACTATTTCTTTAGCATCCTCCAAGGCAGTCGGCCAGAAGAACCCATGGCGGAAAGCCTTGGCCACGAGGGATCTTGAGGCGGCGTGATGGCCGCATTCGCCTTGGTGGATGTCTTTGAGGATTGCCACTCCTTTTTCTGGCTCGACGCAACGCTGGAAGACTCCAGTGACGCTGCGCTTCACGAGCTCCCTGTTGATTATTGTGTATGCTGCGGCTCGTCGTTGCACTAGTCTTGCTGAGATCTCATCAGCCGGCAGCTCTCTACTGACTAGGAACTTGAGGATGGGCTGAGCCCATGAGGGAGCTATGACTTCTTCTGCTGTTAATGTGGCCACCATGACTCGGGTGGGTGGGTTGGGTGTTGCATTGGAGTCGACCACCGCTTCTTGTGTCATTTCAGTCCCCGGGCCGACTGCTGCAGTCCCCGGGCCGGGTTCTGAAGTCCCTGGGCTGGGTGCGACTACGTCAGTCCCCGTGGCAGTCGTCGAAGTCCCCGTGCCGCCTGCGGGATTTCTTGAGCCAGATCCGGCTGTTTCTGGCGCAGGCGGTACGAAGATGGAATCCGACTCTAGAGACGGCTTGATGGACGGCTTGAGGAGGCGCTGGAGGGAGACGCCAGTCGGTATGGCTTGTCGGGTGGAGCCGATCCGTGCTAGGGCATCTGCTTGGTCGTTGTCGGCCCTTGGCACGTGAAGGAACTCGCACCCTTCGAAGTATCCGCTCATCTGCTGGACGAGGAAACGGTAGCTCGCCATGTTCGCGTCCTTGGCATCCCAGTCGCCAGATGATTGCTGGACCACCAAGTCTGAGTCGCCGTAGCATAGGATCCGGCGTATGCCGAGTTCTTTGGCTAGCCGGAGCCCATGTACGAGCGCCTCGTACTCGGCCACGTTGTTGGAGGCGGCGAAGTGGATCTGCAGCGTGTATTTGAGCTTGTCGCCTTTGGGAGAGGTGAGGATGATGCCGGCTCCCAAGCCGGCGCGCATCTTGGACCCATCAAAGTGCATCCGCCAATGGGTAGAGTCGGGAGCCGGCGGTAAGTACTGGGTCTCGGCCCAGTCGACGAGGAAGTCGGCCAATGCTTGCGACTTGATGGCGGTGCAGGGTTGATAGAAAATCGTGTAGGGCGCCAAGGCAATGGCCCATTTGGCCACCCGGCCGGATGCATCCCGGCTGCCTATGATCTCGGCGAGCGGGGCAGTGCACACGACCGTGATGGGGTGCTCTTGGAAGTAGGGCTTCAATTTCTTGGCAGCGAAGTACACCCCATAGCACATCTTCTAGTAGTGCGGGTAGTTTTGCTTTGAGCTGGACAGTACTTCGCTGAGATAGTAGACCGGCCTCTGGACCAGCTGGGCTCGGCCTTCCTCGGGGCGCTGGACCACAACAACAGTGCTGACGACTCGGCTTGTCGCGGCGATGTAGAGGAGCATGGGCTGCTTCTCAGTCGGCGCAGCCAGGACAGGCGGAGTGGTCAACATTTTTTTCAACTCATGGAAGGCTTGGTCGGCTTGATCATTCCACTCAAAGTGAGTGGACTTCTTCATGAGTCGGTACAGGGGGAGAGCCTTCTCTCCTAGTCGGCTGATAAAACGGTTCAGGGAGGCTAAGCAGCCAGTGAACTTCTGCACATCTCGCAGCTTGGTGGGAATCTCCATCCTCTCGATGGCCTTGATCTTGACAGGGTTGCACTCAATGCCGCGTTCGGAGACCAAGAAGCCTAGCAGCTGGCCGGCTGGCACTCCGAACACGCACTTCTCGGGGTTGAGCTTGATCTGGAATCGGCACAAGTTGGCAAATGTTTCCTTCAGGTCTTCCAGCAAGGTACCGCGCTTCTCTGTCTTCACCACAATGTCGTCTACATAGACGTGGGCATTTCTGCCGAGTTATTTCAAGAGACATTTCTGCATGCAACGCTGAAAAGTGGCACCGGCATTTCTCAAGCCGAATGTCATTGTCAGGTAGCAGAAAGTTCCAAAGGGTGTGATGAAGGCACTCTTCAGGCGGTCAGCCGGGTCCAACTTGATCTGATGATACCCTGAGTATGCATCCAAAAAACTTAACAGCTCGCATCCGGCTGTGGAGTCTATCACTTGGTCAATCCGTGGCAAAGCAAACGGATCCTTTGGGCGGGCCTTGTTCAAACTCATGTAGTCTATACACATGCGCCACTTGTTATTCTTCTTCAAAACCAGAACTGGGTTGGCAAGCCATTCTGGGAAGAACACTTCCATGATGAAGCCGGCTGCAAGGAGCCGGGCTATCTCTTCTCCCACGATTCTTCGCTTCTCTTCTGATAGTCGGCGGAGGGGTTGCTTGACCGGCTTCGCGTCAGCTCGGACATGTAATTTGTGCTCGGCGAAATCCTTCGGGACACCCGGCATGTCCTTTGGGGACCATGCGAAGATGTCTCGATTCTCACGGAGGAAGTCGACGAGCTCGCCTTCCTATTTACTGTCCAAGTTCGCCCCAATCACGGCGAACCTCTCCGGGTGCTCCGGGTCTAGAGGTATCTTCTTCGTCTCTTTTGCAGGCTGGAAGGAGCCCTGCGCATCACAATCCTTGGGGTTGGGGGACAAGGCCGGCTGCTTGCCGGCCATGGCCACAACCCGCTCCAACATCTTCTTCTCTTCGGCCACCACGAGGGACTCGGCCAGCCGGCTGCTGGCCATGGCACACTCGATGGACTTCTTGTAGTCGCCGGCTACCGTGATGATCCCCTTCGAGCTCGGGATCTTCATCTTCAGGTAGGCGTAATGGGGCACAGCCATGAATTTGGCCAAGGCAGGTCGGCCAAGTAGTGCATGATAGGGGCTCTCCAAATCCACCACCTCGAACCATATTGCTTCCCGGCGAAAGTGATCTTTGTCTCCGAAGAGACATCCATCTTGATCTTGCCGATTGGAGAGCAAGATAGGCCGGGCACGATACCATGGAAGACGGTGCGTCTCGGCATGAGCTGCTTCGCTTTGATGTTCAGCTTGTCCATGGTATCGCGGTACAGTATGTTGATACTGCTTCCGCCGTCTATCAGGACGCGGAAAAATCTGGCAGCTCGCCTCTCCGTCGCAAGGGTGACGTCCAAGACCATAGCATAGGAGCCAGGCGAAGGCATCACCTCTGGGTGGTCGGCCTGGCTCCAGCTGATGGGATTTTCCGACCAGTGCATGAACTCGGCGGTGCTAGAGGCGACTGCGTTTACTTCTTGGTACTGCCGGCGTCGGCTGCGCTTGTCGTCGACTTGACTTGTGAAGACGACGTAGGCGTCGTGCGCTTCGGGGAACTCGTCTTGGATGGCGCCGACTGCCGCCCGGGCCGCCGGCTGCTGGGGAGCTGGAGGCGGCGGGCCGGGAGGCGGCACCATCCCTTCGCCCTTGGTGATGCGGGTGAGCCAGTGGCATTTCCGCGTCGTATGGTTGGACGGCTTCGCGCCGCTGTGGAATTTGCAGGGAGCATCGAGTGCTTGTTCGTAGGAGAAAGACGGCTGCCAAGGCGGCCGGCCACCCTTCTTCTTGGGAGCGGGCCGCTCTTCGGGCTGCTCGTCTTCAATTGTGGCCACCTGCCGACTAGAGGAAGTCGGCATGGGGCCCTTGCGCTTGTGGTCGTTCTGGTAGGGGCGCCGGTTAGGGTCGCCAGCCGGCGTCTTGGGAGCCGGAGCAATTACTTTCCCCGAGGCGTCTACTCGGAGCTCGGTCTTCATGGAGGAGTCGGCAGTGGCATACTTGTCGGCGGTGATCAGCAACTCGTCGAGGGTAGCCGGCTCGTCGCAGAGGAGTCGGTGCTTGAGGAGGGTGCCCTCTCGGCACCCGGCAGTGAAATACTCGATGGCCTGGACCTCGTGCACTCCCTCGCAGGAGTTGCGGAGCTCGGCCCATCGCGTGAGGTAGTCGCGGGTCGACTCGTTGGGCCCCTGGACGCAGAGGGAGAGCTGGCGAGGCTTGGGAGGCCGCTTGTAGGTGCTGGTGAAGTTGCGGACGAAAACTTCGGTGAAGTCCAGCCAGCTGTTGATGCTGTAGGGCTTGAGGCTGTTGAGCCATGTGCGCACTATGCCTTGCAGCATCAAGGGGACGTACTTCACGGCGACGCGCCGATTGCCGTTGGCGATGCTGACGGCTGTGGAGTAGTCGATGAGCCAATCTTCCGGCTTCACCGAGCCGTTGTACTTGGGTGTGTCTCTGGGGAGCGAGAACCCTTTGGGGAAGGGCTCGTCGCGGATGCGGGGGCCAAAGCATGGCGGGCCGACATCGTCTTCTTCTTCTAGCGCCAAGGATCGAGCAAGGCGGTCGATCCTGTGGCGGGCGTCGTTCTCGCCGACTCCTTCTCGGCGGCCAAGTCGGTCGCCAAGAGTCGGATGTGTGACAGGCGATGGAGTGAGGCGTCTTTCTCTTCGAGGCGGGGGAGGAGGCAGGTTTCCCTGGTGCTCTACAGCTCGAGGGCGGCCATCCGCGTCGCGCTCGATGGTAATGCGAGTCCGGCTGCGGCTGACAGCCGGCTCCTTGTGTTTCTTCTGGCACGCGCCGCTCGCAGTCGGCGAGCGGGACGTCACGGCGTGCTCCCGGTGCGGGGGATGGCTATCAGCTCGGGCGCCGGCTTCGTGCCGTTCTGCAGCCGCGTCGATCAGCTGCTGGATCCGTCTTGTCATGTAGGGGAGCTCATCGTCTCCCAGCCCATTGAGCTCCTCTGCAGCCGCCTGAGCGGCTCGCAGGTTCTCGAGCGGGGTGGCGTAGACGGGGCGATCTGCGCCCAGCATGCTGGCAACGGCTGCGCCGCGCTTCTGGACGAAGCCGGCTAGGCTCGGGCCGCTAGGCGGCGGCGTCCCGAAGGCGGCGCGGTCGACTTCGCGCTGGTGGGCCTCGGTGAGGCGTCTCATCGAGGCTATCTTCTTGCCCTCCGCGATGAGGGCAAGGCGGCGTGCTTCCAGGGTCTCGGCGTCGGCGTCGGCCGGGATGGGGACGGAGAGGTCGTGCATCGCCGCTTGCTGAGCGTCGCGGGCGTTCTCGCCCGAGTTGGAGACGTGGCTGATGACCAGCACTTCGGTGACAGTGCTGCTGCCGCTGTCAGCTCGAGGTAGGGCGTCGTCGAAGACCACCATGTCGGAGGGGTAGGCGTCGAGCGACGCGGTGTCGGAGTCGATGAGCATCGGGTCGGTGGAGCCGACCGACTCCATGTCCGCAGCGGGCTCGCTGGAGACGTGAAGTTGGTCGAGGAGGCTGACGAGGCGGCTCTCAGGGTAGTCGGTGCCTGCGTCGGACGCAGGCTCGTCGGAGATGCGAGTCTCGCCAAGCAGATCGGCGAGGCGGCTCGCTGCGCAGGCGTCGTCGACGCCTTGCAGCGCGTCGAGGCAAACGCCATCGGGTGCAGCAGGCTGGCTGCGCTCGCGCGGGAGGAAGAGGGTTCCCGTCCAGAACAGGTCTCCGGACGACGGTGCACCTGGCCCCACGGTGGATGCCAAATATCGGGTGGTTGGTGCGACATATGCCAAGGGATGGCTTATCATTGTGGGAGCCAATAAAACGTCGCCGGTGCCCGGAAACGGGATGAGGCGAAGACATGCACGCCGGCGAATCTTACCCAGGTTCGGGGCTCTCCGAGGAGATAACACCCCTAGTCCTGCTCTGCGGGGTCTCCGCATGATCACTAGATCGATAAAGGGTAGGTACAATCGCTCCTAGAGCTGTTGAGATCAAGGGAGAAGAAGAACAAGGCTAGCTCTTGCTTCTCTCTATCTATGGTGTGTATGCTATGCGTGGGTGTTAACCTAGAAGCCAACCCTTTGCATGGGTGCTCCGGGGGGTTTATATAGGCCTACCCCCCGGGGGTACAATGGTAATCCGACTGGGAACTGGTCCCAGCCGTCAGTGTCTACGCTCGCCGGCTTCTCCGCCGGCTGCTGGGTCCCGCCGGCTGCCGGCTACTTGGTCGACAGGCCGGTCCCACCGCCTAGGGTTTTGTCGGCGGCTGCTTACTGTAGCCGCGCCTCTGATGATCAGGGCTTTGTCGAGGTGAGCGTGGCTACAGTGGGCCGCCTCGGGGGCTATCACTGTAGCCTCACCTCTTCTTGTCTCCTTAATGGGGCTCCTGCTTCGAGGAAGGGAGTAGCCGGCTTCTGGAGGCCGACTATACTCTTGGCCGACTAGGAAAAGCCGGGCTGCCTTCACGCCTCTCTCTGGTTGAAGGGGCCCGCAGTCCTTGGGCCGTACAGGAGTGGGTCGTGGATGACGTCGAGGCTAGCGTGGCTACAGTGCCGAGCCGCACGGGAGACGTCCCTCCCGTACGGCCTCCTGTAGCCATGCCCGCCTCGGGCTTCGGGGGTCGTGGGCCGCACTGTGGCCACACCCGGTCACGTCGCCGTTATGGAGGGGTGGTTGTGATCTTGGCCGGCTCCTAGGAGTCGGCGTCCTTCCTGGTCGGCTTCTTGGAGTCGGCCACCCCGTAGTCGTCCTGGGGAGGAGTCGGTGAGGCTGGGTCGCCTTCCGGGAGTCGGCTTTAGTGGTAGCCGGCCAGGGAAGGCGGCCCAAATGCTTGGAGTGCTTCAAGGCCCAAAGGCCTGATAAATTTTCCGAAGAGCCAGGGGTAGTCGGTTAGGCTACCCGTGGCCATTTACTCCGACAACGACAGATCAGACCTATAAGCGTACCACGAGCTCATCATCCCCAACGTTTCTCTTTGGTGAGTGTTTTGCAAGTACTATAGCTCGCACAGTAGCTGGCCTACTAACACCGACAATAATCAAACAAGCCCTGCTGATATGATAAACAGTTCAAACTTACATCTAAGCATGCCATATATTACATCAAAAGCTGCTGAGGATACATCTACTTCCATAACTAGGAGAGGGTTCGCATCATTCACTATCAAACAAAAGTAGCAAGTACCGCCCACACAAGATAGTGCACTAGCCCTAAGATGGTTTGATAACACGCATCGTTCTGGTAATTAAACACAATGCAAAATACCCTGAAGGATTAGCGCGACCAACTATTTCTTGTCATCGATCTCTCGGGCAATGACCACAGCACGGACAGCAGCATGGGAATCGATCTCTGGGGCGATGTCCACAGGACGGACCGCGACATCCGAATCGATCTCTGGGGCTATATCCACAGGATGGACAGCGGCATCGGAATCGATCTCCGGGGCGATGTCCACAGGACGGACCGCGACATCGAAAACGATCTATGGGGCGTTGTCCACATGACGGACCGCGACATCGGAATCATCAAGGACGTCCACAGGCACCTGCACAACCCTAACATATTAGCAAGCACATTGCAAATAATCAAAAACCACAACTATGGTAAGCCATTATTTTTTACTTGTGCAGCTCACCGGGGGATCCCATCCCTCCGGGGGCCATCTCCTTGTCCTCGATGGGGGCCATCGCCTTGCCAGGGAAATACTGCTTCTCAATGGCGACTATCTCCTCAAACTCGGCCTTGAGCCTCTCATAGGTGGCCATTAGAGTTTCTCGAGTAGGCACGGTGGGGCCCTTGCTGTTCCTCCAGCTTTCTTTGAGGAGTTCGTCCGCCAACATCGTCAACTCTTTGGCCAGTGCTTGTTTCTTGGAGTTATTCGTCTCCATGGGTTGGCCCGCCAACATGGTCAACTCGGTGGTCGGTGCTCGCTTCCTGGAGATGTCTGCCTCGAGTGGGTTGTCCGCCGTCAACTCTTTGCCTAGTGCTCCAGGATCCATCAATGAACTGACAAACAAAAAGCAACCGGCAGGACACCACAATCGCAATGAAAACGGGAAAAGAATAGGTTGTGAGAATTGGTCGGTGCTTCGCAAAAAGAAGATTCTTGGAATGAAAATATAGTAGCATCGCTGATTCGCCCACCTTTGCTTCGTCGGTACAGAAGAAAAATGGCAGAAGTGAGTAGCCTGGAGTGAGGTTTTCTTCAAGAAAGGGGAGAAAGGTCTTCAACGAGCGTTCCAGTGAAATGATGGTTGCTTCGCCCAATCCAACTTCGAGGCCACTTTACCATTGCTGGTAAAGGTGTGGGTTTTGTGATATGACGGGTCATGACGGCCACACCGGGGTGACCGGTGAGTCTCGACTGTAGCACCTCGCTGTGATTTGGTGGATGGCACGCGGGCCCGGATGCTTTCTTTGATGTCACGCATGTAGATAGAGCGGCTAGTCATATACAGTACAGTAGTAGTTTGGACGACAGATGAGGAGCTCCGTCCTGGTTTATTGGTCCCTATGATAATTTGTGCCAAATTTTGACTATAAATTTAAGTAACCAAATGTTCATGCATGTCAGAAAAAAATACATCATTGAAAACTATGTTCAAATACGAATCAAAGGATATAATTTTTGTTAACATGCACTAACATTTTGTCAGTTAAATCTTTGGTCAAAATTTAGCACAAATTAGAAAGGGGCCCAAGAAATATTGTACTCTCACATTTTGTTTTGAGGATACTCCCACATAGAAAATATAAATAGTAATGCATGTTGGGGCAGCCGACGTTTCCGATAATTTTAGTTGTGGGCTTGTTCACAAATTTTACGAGGCGGTGGTTGTTCATTTAATGGAGGGTCTAGTACCAGACTTGAACGATACAAAGTGCGACCTAGCACACCGTAACACCAGTTGGAATAAGCGGGTAGCTATCTCAAAAGACAATAAACAACTAAAAAAATGGCAACCTGGCACGTACACAATTCTAAACGATTGTTTTCATGGAGTGAAAAATTAAAACTACCCCACTATACGTATATATATAGGCCGGAGCCTCCGCGGTTGCTTGCTAGGGTTGATCTATTCACACACTCTCATCCTCTCCAGATCTAAACAAGATAGCGGTGGTAACACTGTCTTTCTATCCTCACCGCTGGTCCCCCTCCGCTGGTGAAGGGGAGGAGGGGCAGCGTTTAGGCCGTCGTCAACAGTGATGGAAGAGACCCACTGCCGGCCGCACCGTTATCTCTGGCTGAGCGCCGGCGCGGGAGGTCCTCCGATCCATTTGTCGTTGCCCTAGTGTGGGCGGTGCCGGCCTCTAGAGGCCCACCTATTCGCATCCCGACGACCTTCAGGTATATCTTCCTTCGAAACTGGCCTAGCTCTACTTTCCCAGCTCACTACGTCGCTGCATGTGCATCATTTTATACCTCTTAGCCCCTCTCGATCGGATGGTCCAACGTCACCTATTTTTTTATTGTTAGAGGTAAAGCTACTTCATGGAGTCGAATCTTGTACTTGGTTCAAACAAGAAATAAAGGGGGGGGGGGATTTAGTATGTACATCGGACTTGGTACAAACATGAAGGAAAGGGAGTGAAAGAGTAGTACAGACTGGTCATCCAACCGGTCTCTTGGTCGAAAAGGGAAATATAGGGGAAACGTTGTACACAGTGGTATGACAAGGACTAGATTTGCTATCCACACATAGGAGTAGGTGGCTAGAGTGAACAAAAATGGGACCAACCCAGATATGTTTCTTGGATGTTTATTTCTCGGGGCAACAAACTCTGAATCACCACTTTATGCCCCGGTTTAGGTACACTAGTCGTCAACCCGTGCATTCACACGGGCTAGTCTTTAAGATGTTGCATAACATCAACACTTTGATATATAAGACATTTTAGGTCAGTAGTTCATATCACAGGATCATCCTTTATTTTCTTGTATATTTGTAAAAAATCATGAAAACAATTCCGGCAGTAGTATCTCCTCTCTCTGTAAACAAATATAAGACATTTTAGGTCAGTAGTTCATATGACAGGATCATTTATGATTCCACATTAAGAAAAATTTAACCTATCTGATGATGCAAAAAAAAAGAAATTAAGTGCTTTTTGAAAATTCTAAATGCTATATTGTAGTGTTGCTCCATACAAATTTATACAAAAAAAACCCGAGCTATGCTTTGATCAGCAGGCACCGTGCATACATAGGTCCAAAACAAATACCCTATGAAAACACTGAAAATTACATGGTCAACATGCAGCAGTAATCCAATCTACATCATGCCAACACAAATAATAGAGTGCTACGGTTCATATTATTACACACGAAACCGAAGTAGAAAGTAAGAAAAAAACTTATAATTGGTCATCACTTAAATAAACAATCATTGGAACTTTATCCAAAAATAAATATGTCATTGATTTTGCGAATAATATGATTAATTATTTCATCGAGCAATAGTTGATGTCTTTGTTTGCAGGAAGAGACAACACAACATTTCTAACATCGAAAGAGAAACTTTAGTTGCTTGAAACTCGATGTAAAACGCTAAGCACCATGAGCATAAACTAACATATCAATGTACCATATATAGTAAACCATGTAAGCGTTTATCTCAAATTTACCTGTTAGCAGTTTTGCACTTCATAAGTGGCATGCATATGGAGAGCCGAAGATAAAACAGTCAACAGACTAAACACTCAATGTTTTATCTCTAAACATTTGGAGGTTTCTTCAAGGAAATAATCACAGCTGATGTGTTGGATGACCAATTATATGGTTGTTCATGGCTGAAACTATAATTTAATAAGGCCTTAATACTTGCTTATGGCCCTATAAAGGTTTTACATGTGACAATTGAAAGAGTCATTAAGGTGCTATAACAATGTTAGCTAATTAAACGCTTACCATGCAAGTCAGTAGAAGAGCCTAAATAATTCCAGCTTACATGCTCGTAACTATAGAAAGGAAGAACACAGCTCATAAAAGTTAAACTCAATAGAAAAAATGATAAGTGAAAGAATTCACAAAATATAGATGCGAGCCTTGCTCCAGAAATACAACCTTGCTCCACGCCTCCACCAACTACCAATAGACCACTGCTGGCGTTTTCTGCGTTTCTGAGTCCAATTTGTTTTTTTAGGGGTGGTTCTGAGTCGAGTTATTGCTAAGATAACTTCAGGATGCTGCCAATAATTGTATTGTTGTTCGTTAAAGTACACTTTTTTCCTCAGGAATTACTTCAGGGGCAGATTATGGTTACCTCCGGCCGGCCCCTCACCGGTGAGGTGTAATGCATCACCATATGCTTAGCCCTGTGTACTGCAAAACTGCTCATATTACGTGCGTATAAGGTCATTGAGTCATCGACATTGGTGAATCTGCCGAACGTCCAAAGGTAGATCATGAGTTGACATGTCCGGCATACAATACATACTGGAAAGAGAATGTGCACAAATTTAGATAAAAAGAATTTGTCAGATCTCAATTGAACAGAAAAAAGGCTGCATACATAATATATTGGGCAGGTGCTGTCGGAGACCACCATTGATGTGTTAATCCAGTCACATCAGACAACCATATTGCTTGTGACTTTCATCTTCGGCTACGAAAAGGATATTGTTGCTTGCAGGAAACATCTGAGATTTATTGAGCGTTCATAGTTTGGGTGGACTTTGGTGTCAGCCTGCACGACATCACGGAGAACGCACAACCATGAAATAAACGTGGATTAGACACTGCGTGTTACAGCAGAGGGATTGATGCTGTGCCATAAATTTATTAATCTATGGACACTCAATTGAATTAGGATATGTACTTACAGTTGTAGTTTTGTAACCACATATCCGCATACCAATTCAACAAAGAGAAAACTGCACTAATTACCTTACAAACTGGACGAAACTCCTTTTGATCAAATTAGGGAAATCCAAGATGATACAAATAAACTGAGCTAATAATTCAAAAATTGAACGCTAGCATCGGCCAGTGACCTGCACCTTACTACGAATCATCTGATCACCGTGCTTCTTATGCCTCCGTAGCCACATCCATGCCTCATCGACCATCGTCCGCATGAACTGGCCACACTGCTGGTGTTTGCCAAAAGAAAAAGAAGTGACGCTGCTGCATCGTCAGGATTAGAGATGGTGGCAGCACCGGCCGGCCGGCGATGACATGAAAATACACTTTTCAAGAACAAATGAGGAACAGGATGTGGAGGATTTGAACAGGAGATGGCAGCCAATCAAGGGCATCGAAGATGGAAGTTGAGGCGGCACAGTTTAATATTTAGGAAAAATGGTTACCGAGCCAACTATTAAGCCATGGTCTTCTAATAGTGCTCTAGTGACTCCTGTAGAAGGGACTTTACAATATGGACTGTATACAGTACACACAATACAGATGTAAACATAAGTGGGAGTAACTCACCTCAATATAAGATAGCCTAACCGAAATCCGCAATTGAAGATACCACGCCTCACATTCTTGACAACCGCTTTTTACCTTTAACACAAAACATGGGAAACATCTGCAAGGATTACTGTAATTCAAAGAGCTTGTGAGAGAAACAAACTTATGATAGAAACCATTGCTTTCAGACATACAAAACTGTAAGTGCAGAATAAGGTGAGTATTGAAACTTATTATAGCTACACCAATGCAGGTTATAAATTAATAATGAACATATTAACTTAAATTGATGGCATCTATTTACTATAGAGAGTGAGAAGTGGGAACACTGAGCTTGCTTGCAGCCAACATGATTCTGCTGCAGGACTGATAGAATATTGTATAATGGAACACCACAAATTCTTAAATTGGGGTGCCGAATTTGCGTTAGGGCAAGGGTTAATTAGAGCAATGCAATTGTCGAAGCCTCAAAGATGTATAGTTGAAGGCAAAACCATTTGTAAAACAACATATATACAACTTCTGTGCTACCCAAAGATGAGAAGAAGTGAAAATAAACTAAGGCCTGGTTTGACACACTACTGCTAATGATAGTACATAAGGACTAAGACAGTTGTGGCCTTCAAATTGTTCTTTAGCGTCTCTAGTAGAAGGGATTTAATTGTATTAATAACTTAATAAGGAATTATAAGAAGCCACATCTCAGCTAGCCGTGTGATATACTTGCATGAATTTACACCTTAGTAAGCCAAAAAAGGCACTTGCAGTAGTTCACTATTTATATGGAATTAATAGCAGTACACGTTAGGGAAAGAAGCAGACCAGATTCTCCAATGGATTCAATAGGATGAAAATCGTCATGCAAAGTAACTTGCCTGCTAGTGGGCAAGGAGTAATCAGAGACAAACTAATGTTGTCAGAGGGGCGAAGAACTATGCCATCAGTCTGTCGTGGACAGTTCATACACTCGGATGTCTTGCCGGTGATAGAGCCTGCAATGATTTTCTTTGATCTGCTGTTGGACACCACCTCCTTTGCTGCACTAATTGACGTGAGATTGATTTCTCGATTTGCCCAGGGATTTTAGATTCGATCGTAGCCAACGACAGCGGCCGCACTGATTTTCTTCAATCTGCTGTTGCACACCACCTCCTCGGCTGCACTAATAGACATGAGATTAATTTGCCCATGAATGTTGGATTGGATCGTGGAAGCTGAGATTGATTTATTGAAGATGACCGGGGAGAAGATAGATTGGATCGTGGTAGTTTGTACGTATGTGATTTCTATATCAGATCGAACTGGCAATAAGGGATGACGTCATGGGAGGAGAGAGGGGTATACAAGTGTGTATCATGGTTTCTAAACTGATTTTTTTTACCATGCGGCTGATCCAACGTTGATTAATCCAGGACATCATTTTTTTCCTCATTGGAGAGATACGTGAGACGTGAGAGAATGAGAGAGTTGGGTCATGCGAGAGAGATAGATGTGTTTTATTTTCTATGAGTCGATCTACACCGTAATAATTCGGTCCCATCAGATTAACGGCTCGTAAAATCTAATTAATGTGGGAGTTTTTAGGGAGTCTGTAATTAGTATAGGTATAGATAGATAGATAGATAGATAGATAGATATAGATATAGATAGATAGGTAGATAGATAGGTAGATAGATGGTGCTGGACTACTGGTGCACCCACTGTCCCATGCCCTTATGCCAAATATTTAGCTGTTCTTAATCTAATGCCCCTGGTAAAATGAAGCCATGCCACTGTTATAAGCCATGACAAGTTTAGCCAATTGTTTTTGCCAGTAATTGTTTGAGACTCTCACTGTTTCCGCTGTAGCTTTTTGTGCAAACAGGGATATCCATTTCACCTCGTTGCTATTGTGACCTTTTGGTGCACTGCACAAAACACTTCTTAAAAGAAGTGACTTTTGTGCTGTTTAACTGGAATGTCAAAATGGAACCGTTGGTTCATTTCAGTGGAACTGCACCAAGGGAGATCTGTGTTCCAATCCTCATCATCCATATTGCACTAGTAGAAAACTGGGCTTTGGTCACAGGGCAATATTCACATTAGTCCCGGTTCAGTCACGAACCGGGACTAATGTGAGCATTGGTTCCGGTTCATGCGGCCAGGGGCCTGCCGGGCCTCGTGGGGGCATTGGTCCCGGTTCGTCCGGCCCCTTTGGTCCCGGTTGGTGGGACAAACCGGGACCAATGGGCCTCGCTCCTGGCCCACCACCATTGGTCCCGGTTGGTGGCTTGAACCGGGACCAGAGGCTCACCCTTTAGTCCCGGTTCATACCACAAACCGGGACTAAAGGGTTGGTCCTAGTAGCTAAAATAAAATAAAATAAACTGTAGTAACTAAAATAAATAAACCTTAATAAATTAAATAAAAATAGCAAGAGTAAAATAAATAAAAATAGCAGCAGTAAAACAAATAAAAATAAAATAATTAAAGTAAAATACATAAGTAATTAGAATAAATCAGTTCTTTGTTGTAAGTAGAAACAAAACAAAATAAATAAAGCAAAAGAGAAAATAAAAAACAGAGAAAAAAAGTATGCCACCTACTGGGCCGCCACGGCCTGAATACGACTTGAAACCCATCCATGGGCCAGGATTCAGGCCCGCAGAAGGCCCAGTAGGCCCCACAGGCAAAGAGAACGGTTAGGCCCGAAAGCCTGCAGTTGAGAGGAGCTCGAGAGGGTGGGCGCAGCAGCACTTATAAACCACTCTCGAGCTTCCTCAACTAGCGAGGTGGGACTAAACTTTTGACGCTGGGCAGCACAAGGCCTTTGGTCCCGGTTGGTGCCACCAACCGGGACTAAAGGGGGCATTGGTCCCGGTTCGTGGCACCAACCGGGACTAAAGGCCTTTGGTCCCGGTTGGTGCCACGAACCAGGACCAATGAGTTGCCTATATATACCCCATCGCCACAGCAGAGCACTCCACAGTGCTCTGTTTTTTCTGGCCGGCGAGGGGAGGGCATTTGGGTGCTCTAGCTCACCTCCTATGCACATGAGGTGTTCGATGAAATGTCTGAGCCACACTAGTTAATCTTTCTCCTCTCGAAACTCGACCTCCGAACTCCATTTTCCCCGAGATTTGTCTAGGTTTAGCGGTCCGTCACGTCCCGTCCCCGTCTTCACCGTCGTCGATCGCCCGCGCCGATCTCGTCGCCAGCACCACCGTGGTGAGCCTCTTGTTCTTATCTTCTTTCTGAAAGAAAAAAATTCTTACTTTAGATAGATACTTGTCTAATTTTGTTACTTTGATTATTCCTTCTTATTACATAGTGCGATGGTTTTGGTATCCGCCCCCGTCGGCCCTCGTCCTGTCTATGATTCGGATGTGGTATATATTATCTTTTTATAACTATTTGGTTCATTTATTGTTTATGACAAATATGCCGACCAACGTGACATAGATTTTATTTATCTAGGAGGTGGTTGAACCGGAAATTCTAACCGACCCTATTGTCGAGAGGTTAAATTTAGTTGAAGAAGAAAACAATTACTTGAAGGAAAAAATAAAAAAATTGAGGAGGAGAAGATGATATTGGAGTTGCATGTTGCGGATGTCGTCGATGATCACAAGATCAAGATGGATGCAATGCGCTTGAAGATTAGAAAGATTAGAAAATATGCCATTCATACCGAGGCTTGGTATCATTATGCCGTTGGATCAATTGTTACCTTGGTTGTGATTATGATCGTATTTGTTTTCGCATTGAAATGTTTTACATAGTTTCAATGTATGGTTTAATTAATTAGATGCTCTGGAGAGCTATATATATGTTGTTAGATGAGAACTATGTATGTACTTTGGTTTTAATGTGATGATGAACTTCTATTAATTTGGTCACTTAATTATCTATTCATGAAGTTCTATAATGGTTTTTGACACACTTAATTATATATAATGCACGCAGATGAACCGGCAATGGATGTACGGTGACAGACACACCTCCGAGTACATTAAGGGCGTGCATGATTTTCTTGAAGTGGCTGAGGCAAACAAGCAGAATGGTTTTATGTGTTGTCCATGCCCTATATATGGGAATACGAAGTCTTACTCTGACCGAAAAATCCTTCACACCCACCTGCTTTACAAAGGTTTCATGCCACACTATAATGTTTGGACGAGGCACGGAGAAATAGGGGATATGATGGAAGACGGCGAAGAAGAAGAGGACGATGACAACTATGTGCCCCCTGAATACGGTGATGCTGCAACGGGGGAAGCTGCTGAAGATCAAGAGGAACCAGACGATGTGCCCAATGATGCTGCAAGGGGGGAAGCTGCTGAAGATCAAGAGGAACCAGTGCCCGATGATGATGACCTCCATTGAGTCATTGTCGATGCAAGGACGCAATGCGAAAGTCAAAAGGAGAAGCTGAAGTTCGATCGCATGTTAGAGGATCACAAAAAAGGGTTGTACCCCAATTGCGAAGATGGCAACACAAAGCTCGGTACCGTACTGGAATTGCTGCAGTGGAAGGCAGAGAATGCTGTGCCTGACAAAGGATTTGAGAAGCTATTGAAAATATTGAAGAAGAAGCTTCCAAAGGATAACGAATTGCCCGACAGTACATACGCAACAAAGAAGGTCGTATGCCCTCTAGGATTGGAGGTGCAGAAGATACATGCATGCCCTAATGACTGCATCCTCTACCGCGGTGCGTACAAGGATCTGAACGCATGCCCGGTATGCGGTGCATTGCGGTATAAGATCAGACGAGATGACCCTGGTGATGTTGACGGCGAGCCCCCCAGGAAGAGGGTTCCTGCGAAGGTGATGTGGTATGCTCCTATAATACCATGGTTGAAACGTTTGTTCAGAAACGAAGAGCATGCCAAGTTGATGCGATGGCACAGTGAGGACCGTAAGAAAGACGGGAAGTTGAGAGCACCCGCTGACGGGTCGCATTGGAGAAAAATCGAGAGAAAGTACTGGGCTGAGTTTGCAGCTGACCCAAGGAACGTATGGTTTGGTTTAAGCGCGGATGGCATTAATCCTTTCGGGGAGCAGAGCAGCAATCACAGCACCTGGCCCGCGACTCTATGTATGTATAACCTTCCTCCTTGGATGTGCATGAAGCGGAAGTTCATTATGATGCCAGTTCTCATCCAAGGCCCTAAGCAAACCGGCAACGACATTGATGTGTACTTAAGGCCATTAGTTGAAGAACTTTTACAACTGTGGAATGGAAACGTTGTACGTACATGGGATGAGCACAAACATGAGGAATTTAACCTGCACGCGTTGCTGTTTGTAACCATCAACGATTGGCCCGCTCTCAGTAACCTTTCAGGACAGACAAACAAGGGATACCACGCATGCACGCACTGTTTAGATGACACTGAAAGTATATACCTGGACAAATGCAGGAAGAATGTGTACCTGGGCCATCGTCGATTTTTCCGACCAACCATCAATGTCGAAAGAAAGGCAATTATTTCAAAGGCGAGGCAGATCACCGGAAGAAGCCCGCCATGCGTACCGGTGATCACGTACTTGCTATGGTCAATGATTTACACATAATCTTTGGAAAGGGTCCCGGTGGACTAGCTGTTCCGAATGACGCTGAGGGACACGCACCCATGTGGAAGAAGAAATCTATATTTTGGGACCTACCCTACTGGAAAGAGCTAGGGGTCCGCTCTTCAATCGACGTGATGCACGTGACGAAGAACCTTTGCGTGAACCTGCTAGGCTTCTTGGGCGTGTATGGGAAGACAAAAGATACACCTGAGGCACGGGAGGACCTGCAACGTTTGCACGAAAAAGACGGCATGCCTCCGAAGCAGTATGAAGGTCCTGCCAGCTACGCTCTTACGAAAGAAGAGAAAGAAATCTTCTTTGAATGCCTGCTCAGTATGAAGGTCCCGACTGGCTTCTCGTCGAATATAAAGGGAATGATAAATATGCCAGAGAAAAAGTTCCAGAACCTAAAGTCTCATGACTGCCACGTGATTATGACGCAACTGCTTCCGGTTGCATTGAGGGGGCTTCTACCGGAAAACGTCCGATTAGCCATTGTGAAGCTATGTGGATTCCTCAATGCAATCTCTCAGAAGGTGATCGATTCAGAAATCATACCAAGGCTAAGGAGTGATGTGGCGCAATGTCTTGTCAGTTTCGAGCTGGTGTTCCCACCATCCTTCTTCAATATCATGACGCACATCCTAGTTCATCTAGTCGACGAGATTGTCATTCTGGGGCCCGTATTTCTACACAATATGTTCCCCTTTGAGAGGTTCATGGGAGTCCTAAAGAAATATGTCCGTAACCACGCTAGGCCAGAAGGAAGCATCTCCATGGGCCATCAAACAGAGGATGTCATTGGCTTTTGTGTTGACTTCATTCCTGGCCTTAGGAAGATAGGTCTCCCTAAATCGCGATATGAGGGGAGACTGACTGGAAAAGGCACGCTTGGAGGGGACTCAATAATATGCAGGGACGGATATTCTTGGTCTCAAGCACACTACACAGTTCTACAGAACTCTACCTTGGTGACCCCGTATGTCGATGAACACAAGAACAGTCTGCGCTCCAAACACCCGGAGCAGTGTGATGACTAGATTACATGTGAACACATCAGGACTTTCAGCAATTGGTTGGAAACACGTCTCAGAGGTGACACCACTGTTTGTGATGAGTTGTACTCCTTGTCCAGGGGACCATCTTCGACTGTATTGACTTACAAAGGATACGAGATAAATGGGAATACATTTTACACGATCGCCCAAGATCAAAAGAGCACCAAACAAAACAGCGGTGTCCGCTTTGATGCAGCAACCGAGAGGGGAAAGGACACATATTATGGTTACATAATGGACATATGGGAACTTGACTACGGACATGATTTTAAGGTCCCTTTGTTTAAGTGCACATGGGTCAATCTGTCAGGAGGCGGGGTACAGGTAGACCCACAGTACGGAATGACAACAGTGGATCTGAACAATCTTGGGTACACTGACGAACCGTTCGTCCTAGCCAATGATGTGGCACAGGTTATCTATGTGAAGGACATGTCTACCAGACCGAGAAAAAGAAAAGATAAGGAAGCGAATACATCATACGATGAGCCAAAGCGCCACATAGTTCTTTCAGGAAAAAGGGACATTGTGGGAGTGGAGGGCAAGACAGACATGTCTGAAGATTATGAAAAGTTTCATGAAATTCCTCTCTTCAAAGTCAAGGCTGACCGAAGCATCCTGATAAACGATGAAGATTATCCATGGTTACGGCGCAATAAGCAAATGACACAAGCGAAGAAAAAGTGAAGACTTTCTCCCGCAACTATTATGATGATACCATGCCAACTTTGTAACAGACGAGTATGATACCATTGTCCGTTTTGTACACGAAGTGCATCTAGTTTTTGCCGTAACCCTCTCAACTTTCTTGCACATGCTATGTGGATGAAATGATGATACCATGCCAACTTTCAACCTTTTCAGAGTTCATTTGAAATACTTTTCAATTTTAGGGTCTTATAGCTCAAAATAATTAGTAAATGCATGAAAAATAACAAATGAAGTCAGAAAGGGTTGAAAATTGATGAGATGTGGCTTTGAATGGTGCATTTTGAACACACAAAAAGTCAGGAGTTCAAATAAGTTTAAAAAAATGAAATCCCTTTGTAACAGACGAGTTTCCGTATGAAATCCTGATACTTCGAAAGAGGTTGTCTGTTTTGTACACGAAGTGCATCTAGTTTTTGCCGTAACCCTCTCAACTTTCTTGCACATGCTATGTGGATGAAATGATGATACCATGCCAACTTTCAACCTTTTCAGAGTTCATTTGAAATGCTTTTCAATTTTAGGGTCTTATAGCTCAAAATAATCAGTAAATGCATGAAAAATGGTGCATGAAAATAACAAATAAAATAAATAAGTAATTAGAAACAAAATAATATAAACTTTAAAAAAATATATAAGTAGAAACAAAATAAAATAAACTTTAATAACATAAATAAAATTTATGAAACTAAATTATCAAAGTATTTTCTGTTCAAAACATTATAAGCAACCTCTAGTATTATTGAAACTAAAATTATATAAAATTGATGCAACTAAAATTATCGAAGTATTTTCTGTTCAAAATCATTGAAAGCAAAAATAATTTTCATAAAGAACTTTTTTTGTTAGAAACTTTAATAGCAAAAAGAATTATCATAAAGTAAAATAAATAAGTAATTAGAAACAAAATAAAATAAATAAGTTTTTTGTTGTAAGTAGAAACAAAACAAAATAAATAAAGCAAAAAAGAAAACAAAAAAAACAGGCAAAAAAATAAAAATTATGCCACCTACTGGGCCACCACGGCCTGAATACGACTAGAAACCCATCCATGGGCGAGGATTCAGGCCCGCAGAAGGCCCAGTAGGCCCACAGGCATGTACAGAGAGGTTAGGCCCGTAAGCCTGCTTTAGAGAGGAGATCGACAGCTCAGGCGCACCGCACCTTATAAACAGGTGCGGCTCTCTCTCAGCTAGCGAGGTGGGACTAAACTTTTGACGCGGGGCAGCCCAAGGCCTTTGGTCCCGGTTGGTGCCACCAACCGGGACTAAAGGGGGGAATGCGTACCGGTTCGTACCACAAACCGGGACCAATGCCCCCCTTTAGTCCCGGTTGGTGCCACCAACCGGGACCAAAGGCCGCCGCTTCCCGCCCTTTGGGCTGCTGAAAAGAGGGCTTTGGTCCCGGTTGGTGGCACCAACCGGAACTAATGCCCGCCTTTAGTCCCGGTTGGTGCCACGTACCGGGACTAAAGGCTTTGCTATACAAGTTCACACTTAGGAAAATTTCATTCTCACCTAGCAGTTGCCGCCCCGACGACGCCGACGCCGCCAGGCTGCCCCGACGCCACCCGCCGCGCCGACGCCGCCCGCCGCCCCTGGCGTCGCCGTCGCCGTCGCCCGTGCCCTCGCCGTCAGCCGCGCCCCTGCCCCGACGCGCGCCGCCCCGGCCCGTCCCCGTCGTCGCCGTCGCCCTGCCCCGCCCTTCGCCGCCGTCGCCCCTACCCCGAGCGCGCGCCCACTGCCCCGTCGCCATCCTCGCCGCCGACCCCGCGGTCCTCCTCACCTTGGTCCGGCCGGCGCCCTAACTAGCATTTTTTCATATATATATGCTTGTTTTTTTTCATATATATGCTTGTTTTTTATATATATGATGATATATATGCTTGTTATCATAATTGTTTTTGTTCATATATATATGTAATGATTTTTTTATAGAATATGATGTTTTTTCATAGATGATCACATATATGATGTATGCATGGATGTGGATGAAATATGATGTTTTTTTGTTCATAGAACATGATGAAATATGAACAATGCATTAGGCAAAACCTTTACTTTTTTCGAAATTTTCTATTTGAACATTTTTTTATGAATGAGAGGAAAAAGGAAAATAAGAAGAGGAAGAAAGGAGAAGAAGAGGAGAGGAAGAAGAGGAGAAATAAATAAGAAGAGGAAAAAAGAAGAAAAAGAAGAGGAGAAGAAGAAAGGAATAGAAGAGAAGAAGAAAAAATAGAAAAAATTCTATTTTTTCTTCTTCTCTCCTCTATTTCTTTCTTCTTCTCCTCTTTTTTTTTCTTCAATCTTCTCCTCTATTCCTTTTCTTCATCTCCTCTTTTTATTTCTTCTTCGTTTTCTTATGTTTTATCGGGTCTGTCGTCGTCGATATACCCCTCTCCCAATAAATTCAACACGAGGGGGGTCGATATAACCCTCCCCGATAATATTATTTTCCCATGTACGTATGTCGTCGTTGTCGATATAACCCCCTCCCGATAACTTCAACACGTGGGGGGGGGGGGGTCGATATACCCCCTCCCCGATAACATTATTTTCCCATGTATGTATGTCGTCGTTGTCGATATAACTCCCTCCCAGATAACTTCGACATGATGGACGGTCGATATTTATACCCCCTCTCGACCGTGATAACTTTTACCACGGGAGCACCCCCCGGCCCTCTCGCTCGACCAAAACTCTCGAGGACACCCAAACCCTAGAAAAAAACGATGTCAGTCTCCTACCCCCTCCCGCCGCGCCCCTACTCTTGAAGTGTTGCCGAGGCCACCCCAAACCCGGAATAAGCTAGGTCTACGTTTGCACTAATATATCCACCTGCTGTCATGTTAGTGTAATAATTGCCATGTTGTAATATTTGCAGAAACAATGGAGCACGGACGAGACGAGCAAGCAGAAGAGGTGTTGGGGGACATAATCTTAGCCGGAGGTGATATCTTGTCATATCTTAACGACAATGATGGTCTGGAAGAACAGGGTGAAGAAGCAGGCTACGGTGATCGAAGAGTGGAGGAGGAAAGACATGATTATGATGGCTCCGGTGACCCAATGTTGGTGCAAGAAGGAGCCCGTGGTGACGGCTCCGGTGACCGAACAGAGTCCGTCTAGGTAAATATATTAGTTAAGCCTGTCCTGACTAGCTAATTGATGCATTCATTGTTTTGGTATGTACACATATTAATTAACACTCGCCTTTTTTCTTTTTTCTAGCCCTCCGGATCAAGCACAACTTCGGTAAAGAGACGAGGCCCGAAGAGAAAGTTGCGCTCGGATGAAAGGTTTGAGATCACAGCAATCGCGCGCGACGGCCAACCGATTGAACCCATCCGGACAAAGGATGCATTTGCTGCTCAGTGCGGGGTTCTAGTTAGGGACAATATCCCGATCAGCATCCACCAATGGTATAAGCCTAAGAAGGAAGACCCTGAGGTGTCTTATGTCAATGATATGCAGAAAGATGACCTTTGGACTGAGCTGAAGGCAAATTTCACCCTACCGCCAGAGGAGGATCCAGAGAAGCCAGTTAAAGAGCAGCAGTCAAGTCTCATGCTCTTAAGAAGATGGCAGACCTATTCAGGAGGTGGAAGAATGAGCTGAAAACGTTTGTCGACAAAGAAGAGACACCAGAATTCATCGGCCGGTATGAGAAGATCAGAGATCACTGGCCCGCATTTGTGGCCCACAAGACATCGGAAAAGAGTAAGAAGATGTCAGCGACAAACAAGATGAATGCTGCAAAGAAGAAGCTTCACCATCGCACAGGGTCAGGTGGCTACCTCAAAGCCCGCCTAAGTGGGCCAAGGTTGAGAATGATCTGCTTGAAAAAGGGATCGAACCACAAACAATGAACTGGACAGACCGTTGACGGACTTGGTTCTTCGGGGCTGGCGGAACCTTGGACCCTGTATCAGGGAGGTGCGTTTGGACGAACGAGCTTTTGAGAATACCAGTCAAGAAGATTCAGCAATATATTGATGCAGCGCAGGAAGGGACGTTCGTTCCAGACAGAGAACGACGAGCTCACAATGGCCCTCGGGAACCTTGAGCACCCTGGACGGACACGAGGCACGCCAGGCTCCGTTCCGTGGAAGGCTGGTTTTCCGGACGCAGGCGGTTACAAAAGCCAGGAGAGGAGGAAAAAATGGAGCAGACCCAAATTCAGAAGCTGCACGAAAGGGTTCAAGCGCTAGAGGAACGAGACGACAATCGACATGCCGAAACTACCCCCGAAGCTACCCCGCCATCTCAGCGGAGAAGCAGCGTGGCTTCCACCGAGCTGCTTCAGCCGGAGCATGTCTTGAAGGCTCCTGCTAGCTACCCCGTGGATGCTATCACGGAGTCTCAACATTGCCACCTTATGGCGGAATGGCAGAACTTCAAAGTCAAGGCGGCTGTTGGCTCTGTTTTACCTCCTGAACCCGGCGCAACCTACCACTGCCGGCCTATTCCAGAAGGATATGCTAGGGTGATGGTGGATGAAATAACGGAGGGATTTGAGGACCTCCAGCTTGACCACCCTACCGGTGAAGGGGAGACTCGGCTGGGTTTAGCTCTGAAGACTCCGTGCCTATGGCGGAAGGAGCTCATTAACCTTCCGAACTGGACGCCTCCGGCGAGTAAGGGCACTCCGCCGCCGCCTCCTCCTCCGGTGAGTGATCAGGGCACTCACCCTCCTTCTCCGGCCCGTGGCGGCACTCCGCCTCCTCCTCCGCCTCCTCCTCCGGCGAGTGATCAGGGCACTCATCAGCCTCCTTCTCCGGCGCGTGGCGGCACTCCGCCTCCTTCTCCGCCCACGCCGGCGTGCCAGAGCAGCCAACCTCCTCCTTCTCCACCTCATCAGCAAGGGCGGAAGAGACCTGCCGCCGCTCCGGCTGCTCCGGCGCGTTGTAGTCCTTCTCCTCCGCCTCGTAAGCAAGGAAAGGAGACAGCCGCAGCCGCTCCGTCTGCTCTGCCGGCGTCTAGCAGTACAGCTGCCAGAGGCGGGAGGCAATACAGATTCGGTCCTTCTCTGAAGACTCCAGAGAAGTTACCATACGAGAGGACCGAGGAGGAGAACGCGAAGATCGTGCGACTGAAGTGAAGAACTTCTTTGAAGGGGTGAAAGCAAAGAAACATCCACCTCCGGAGGAGAAGGTAGATCCGGTGAAAGCAAAGCGCACTCTGGATGCCCTGACAAAACCACCAAAGTCTCCGCCGAAAGGCAACTATGAGCGCATTATTGCAAAGACATTTATCGAAGCGGAGCGGTCGGGAAGTACTGTCAGTGATCAAAGGTTAAAAGAACGACGAGCTGGGAAAAAATTGTCCAGCTCGGCGAACAAGCGAACCAATCGTGCCCCCCGCTCAAGGTGTCTAAAGACATCGTCGCTAATGATCCGAGGATGGTGGCCGGTTATAGCAATGTTGGAGATTACCTGCCCGACGATGTACATTATGAAATCATGGAGGTGGACGAACACAAATACCATTACGGGAAGCCTCTCGTCAAAGATGAAAGATCTCTAGCAACGATGATGCGAAGATTACATGATTGGTACATGAAAACCTGCAGAGAGTCTGATGGGATGAATACTTTGACGCTGAGAGTTAAACCGGAGCATGACCTCGTTGGAATTGAACTGCTGAATGTTCCATTTGAGGAGTTCTTCCAGTTTTTCAATCAAAAGGCCCTCGATAAATCAACGATCACTTGCTACTGTCTGTAAGTAGTACTACTTCTGTCATTAAGTCTCTCTATATAGGTCAGCTCTTTCATTGCATGTATTTATAATTATCCTCACTATATTATGCAGATTGAAGATCGCCGAATTGAAGAAAAGACAAATCGGTGATATTGGGTTCATTAACACAAATCTCATAGATGCATATATGGTTGAAAAACATGCCAAAGAAGCCGAGGCCAACTTGCTACGATCGTCGGTATTAAATCAAAACAAAGAAATAATACTATTTCCTTACAACTTCAAGTGAGTGTTACTGTCTTGTGCATATTCGTTTTCCCTTATTAGTCTAGGTTATGGTAATGTAATTGATGACTTATGCATGCATGCGCAGCTTCCACTATATTCTCCTAGAGATTAAGCTTGAGCAGGGAGTAGTAACCATCTTAGACTCGCGACGAAAAGATCCCCAGGACTATGCGGACATGACTCAAATGCTCGAGAAGTAAGTTAAATCGATCATTATCACCATATCAGCAACTTTGTTCATTTCCTGATATCAAGTAATTGTTTTCTTTGTCTGGCAGGGTTTGGAGAAAATTCACCACAAAAGCTCCGGGACTGCCGAAGAAGCTACAATTTAGACACCCGAAAGTAAGTACTATAGTAGCATGTTCCGCACATCTCCTAGTGATTCAAGCGCTAGTTTCATCAATACCATTTAACATGCTTGCTTATCAGTTAGATTGACCTCTATTTCTTGTAAAGTGGTTGTGGCAGGAACAAGGGAATGATTTCTGTGGATACTACGTTTGCGAGTCTATCCGCCACACAACCTGTGAGCGGGGCTACTCTGACGAACAATATGAAGTGCGTAAGCAATAATATTCACAATTTTATTTTATTACCATCATTTGTGTCGAGTTTAATTTATTCATATATATATATGTATTGACCCCCTTCTTCAAATTAGATGTTTCGGATGCGGGATGAACTCCTAGCAGAAGATCGTATGCGAGCAATTCAAGAGGAATTGGCGGCATTCTTCCTTGACCATGTGATCGCTGAAAATGGAGAATACTATGTGGACCTTGTGTTCTTACAATTTAATTAGGAGATTATATTGTAAGAGATAATTATTGTATATATGTAGCCGGTAGTGTCAGATAGATATACGAGAACTTGTTGTTCGACCAATCTCTCGGAGAAGGAGAGGTGGTCGATATCACTTCTCTCTGTATGCATATGTTCATGACGATCTTCTGTTTCCTTCATTTGCTTACTAGCTAGCGTGTCTAGTCCTCTCCATACGTATATAGTACGTAGCGTCGATCAAGCACGGAGATAAGAGAGGACACTTCTCTCTATTAATTAGCTAGCTAACACAATATATGAAACACCTAAATTAACCCCCCAAAACCCCCCAACCCCCCCCCCCTTTAAAAAAAACAAAAAACCCAGCCCTTGAAATGCTGAGGCGTGGATGCCTATTGGTCCCGGTTGGTGACAACAACAGGGACAAAAGGCCCTACCTATTGGTCCCGGTTGGTGGCACCAACCGGGACCAAAGGCCCCCCTGCCTGGGCTGGCAGCAGCGGCCACGTGGAGGACCTTCTGTCCCGGTTCGTGTAAGAACCGGGACTAAAGGGTTAGGGCTATAGTAACGACCCTTTAGTCCCGGTTCGAAAACCGGGACAAAAGGCCCTTACAAACCGGGGTAAAAGCCCCTTTTCCTACTAGTGTTGGCACCATAACCTTCCTTTAGGTAAGAATGATATTTAATGCATGTGTTCATTTCTATTTTGCGACTACCATGAGAAAATAATGCAATTGTTTACTAGTACACTTTTACTCCCTCACTGACAAAACCAATTCTGAAATAGAAGGCCAATCATGTACTTGGTTTCACCAACTGGTGAGGAGAAAGAGAAATAGAGCATGAAGAGGAAGAAGAAGAATGATAAAGAGGAAATGGAGATCACACGATGGTACCGTCCTATGTTATCTTGACATCTTGCCAGTGGTATTGTATTGATGTGTTACTACTAGTCTTAATTTACTTGGAAGACTAGCAAGATGCCCGTGCGTTGCACGTAACATCAAGATGCATTTGTATGAGTAGTTTATCTTGTGAGAGAAAAGGATGAACGAGGGAAGGCCTTATTTTCCAATGTGGAGAAGGGTGTGGGTACCTTTTTATAAAATTGCCATAGTTTCCTTCCTATCCGTCAGATATAAATCGGACGGCCTATATTGCAGGATGCAGGCACACCATCATGACCAACTCTGTTTTTTTAAGACTAGAGTAGATAAGAGTAGAGTAGATAAGAGTAGAGATAGATAGAGAAATGCAGCAGAGTAGTACTTGGGTTGACGACACATCATACTAATTAACTGGATTCTGGATGCATCTGTGACCCAGGTCTACACGATCAACAGTACCAAGGTGATCTTGCTGAAGCTGAGGCATCAGTCGAGGCCATTCAAGGGCTCCGATAACGTCTACCTTACATGTCAGACGATCCTCCAGGGAGACCTTCCACTTCTGTTGTCTCTCCTCCAAGGTCACTTAATTAATTAGGAGTACTTAAGCAGCACTAATTTATTGCTGCCTAATTTTCCTGTCGGAGTTAAACAAATCTTTAGTAGCACCCTATGCTGAATCATGTACGTGTGTGTGTGTGGAGGTGAATCATGTGGTGGAGCGGGGAGGGAATCCTGGTAGTGTCATGACATAATAGTGCTATTGTTTTGCATGTCAATTTATTGCCATTGGTTCAATGAGGCAATGTTTTGCATATTGTCCATTCTGAATTTGATGCTGCTGTTAGAGTAATATGCTAATGTCTTTCTATCCTTTCTCACTAAGCTCATGAAGGTTTCACCTTGTTTCTACTTGTGCAAATAGGGATCATGTTGTGCCAATCATACATTTTAGTGGAACTACACAAGACAATACAATGAACTGTATCCCAGCCAGTGCTTTAACTCTGCTGGAAGTTCTTGATAATGTTTCGATATAATCTCACCACCGGTAAACAAGAGTGATTTCAACCATACATTTGAAGTGCAAAAAATATATACTATTGAGTGATTCCATTGAGTGCTTTATCATCTCTCCTGGGACTACATGAATAAGCGTTTTTGCTCAGGTTGGTACCGGCCTAAGGCCTTCATCCATAGTAGTTTGCTGTCATCTCTATTTGTATCATGCTACTATCATGAGAAACTCCTTTATCTTTGCACGTTAAAGTTTTGCAACCTATGATACATGGCAATGCTTTGAGTGTTGAGCTAATTGGCACTGATTAAATAAACTAATACCTCTCTTTAAGCAAGACTACTATGTTGCTCACTTTACCCATTAAGATAATGAGGGTGCTTCTATTTGTTAGTGTATGTTTCATCAACTAGTCCCACTATTACAGTAATCTCACTCTCTCAATATATGTGCCAACAGGGATGCTCGATTTTGGTGGAACTGCACAAAAACTTTGGGTGCTTCATTGCCTCGACTGCTTCCTTCCTTTCCTGTCAGTCGCTTATCTGGGCTTGCTTCCTTTCTTTCCTGTCAGTCGCTTCGCTTATCTCGACTTCCAGTCAAAGGAAATAGTAATTGCTATGCTACCTCACACAGGTTGGTACTGGTCTTTATCCTGATTATTGTGCTTGTCATATGTATTGGTAATTTGGTATTGTGCTACTGTTTGCCGATTTCATAAAGGAGTAACTTGGAGCCTTAACTTGCAGGCAAATCATTACATTGGGCGATTTCAGTAGAACTGCACAAAAAGATCAGATGGACAGATACTTATGCTGCTGCTATGTACTCCAATTTTCACTCAAACAAGCATCGATGTTGACAAGAAGAAGTGCCTATATTCATTCGAATATCAACTGGCGTCAACCAGTTGTCAAACTCCGAGTGAACGCCAAAAATATTGCTTGGTGCACAGCCCAGAAAAATGCGGTCCAGTCTTTGGTCCCAACTTGTGCCTTTTGGTTATCGGCACATATGGTAGCGAACTTTATGGCATGGAGTCTAAAGATTCCAGACAAGTTGGTTGACGCGTATATTCATATGGAACTTAATCAGTCTGCACGCCAGGGATGCTGCATTTCAGTTGAACTGCACACAAAAAATGTGTGGTTCATTTTATCAACCGCCTCCTTTCTTCTCTGCAATGTAGAATTTTGGCGAGCTACAGGACCAAGATGAGCCAGTAAACTAGTTGGATGAAAGTAGTGGCCAAGTTGCTCATACCTCCCTCGGCACAAGGCCACTATTTCGAGGATAAACCTACAAGCAAAGTTCATATTGTTTGTGCTTCCTCTTATCTACTCGAAAGTTTACTCGTACAGGCATTAATTTTAGCAAGAAGTACCTCCGACTGAACACCATTTACCAGTCTGTACCCTAGGTAATTAAAGTTTGTCCATGGATGATATTGGTTGTGATCTCAATCATTTGGATGCATAAACATACTGAACATGTGTATATCTGAATCTTTTTGTGAATTATCTATGAATATTGTCTTGTGATCTATCAATGATTTGGATGCATAGACATGCTGAACTTGTGCATATATGAATCTTTTGAGTTGTTGATTGTGAATGTCGGCTACGAATATGAACGTGTCCTGTGAACCTGAGTTTGATGCGAATGTTTACCTTTTCTGTTGTACTTGTGTGTGAACTTGTTAGTATGTCTACTGTGGGATTTGTGACGTGTGGGTGTCAACGGCACACCTTCTTCCCGAGAAGAATTGCACCTGCTTGTTAGCATAGCAATGGCGCATCAGCTCTTTTTATTCTTTTTGCTCTGTCTTCCCCCCTCTCCCGCTCAACCCTTGCCGTGATGTTTTCGGCCTCAAAACAAACCTAGTACTGTGTTGATTTTGGGGCTTGATGAAAAATTGAGTGCTGCTTTCTGTAGGTTGGCCCGCCTAGCAAATGGGCTGCTGGTCCACCATGGACTGGGAGGCTAAAAATACAAGTTGTATGGTGTAGAGGCAAGTAAAAAAATGCCATCGAGAGCCATCCACTGAAAAAATCGCGTCTGATGTGCTTCTTCGGTCGCGCCGCCGGCCCCCTCTTTAATCTAGTTCGCTCCATTCCCCAACCGACAGCACGGGACGGAAGTTTATTTCCCCCTCGTGCCTGCCGGGGGATTGAAGAAGCGCGGCATCGAATCCAACACCGGTGATGGCTGCTTGTCCAAGTGATTTTCAGATAAGAAACTGCATGTTTCAGAGGCAGAGCATTTAAATCAACAGGCACTTTTCAAACATGGATAACAGAATGTTGGAAATTTTATTCATGGTGAAAAATGGAACTACCAATAAGTTAACATCATGCTGATCAACATTCATGTATAGCACATCTTCATATGATGCAAAGTCAAAAAGATATGCTATTTTCAAAATGACAAGACAATGTTGAGTGTGCGAAAAACTGGGTAAACTAGGGACGGAATTTTGGCAAGTGTTAGATATTTTTCAACTACACCAGTTGCAATCGAACCCGGGTAGTACAACTTTTGGGTGAGAGGGCTGCAGCCACCCAGCTAGTGCGGTATGTTCGAAAGAATGAAGGCGTCTTCCCTGGCTCCGGTTCTTTCCCGTCCGTGTGCGCTCGCCGTGGTGCCGCCGTATGCCGTTGTCAACATGCTCAACAAACAAGAGGAATCCAGAGAGGACTGTACGCCGAGAGACTGATAGTGGGGACCCACCAAGTCCAAGCCGTACGCAAGCAAGTGCCCCATTGGAAAAAAAGCTTTCTCCTAATTGTATACTAACGTTGGGGCCCACAGGTTTGTCAACCTTAGTCAATAAACGAAATAAATTTCCAACGATGACTGTCATCGGGGAACTTTTTTTTCCAGGGGTATCGGGGATCTTTTTTTCTTTGTTGTTGTTGCGGGAAAGGGGTATTGGGGATCTAGCTGGTATCATTTTTTTCCAGAGGGCGAACAAGTATCAGCTAGGCCTAGGTTTTGTTTTTTAAAATGCATAGCCCACGACATACAGAGACAGTGGTTCCAACTTATTTTTTGAGGTCCATCATGCACGTATGTGACACCCAAGTTTTCATTTGGACTTTTCAAAAGATTTTATTTGACTTGAGGGGAGTGATTTAAATTTTTCTTCAAGAGAACTCTCCCTCTCATATATTTTTCTTCATGGCAAAAGTTTTATTTGGATTCACCCAAGATCTGCCTTTGGTCTTGGAAGTCCTTGCTTTTCATTTGGACTCAAGCCAAAATGTTTTTCATTTGGGAAGAGTAACTTTTGAAAACCTTTTTGAATTTTGCACTATGGCTTTTGGAAGGTCCTTTGCCACTTTCAACAATTCCTTCTTGCCATGGCCCTAGTGCAAATGATCTCTCCTAACCCTTCCCTCACCTTTGGATCATGTTTTACACCAAATCCAGCAAGTTGAACCTCCCCATGTATCTATTTCCATTCAAATTATATTCAAACAAATTTCTGTCCTCTATTCTACCACTTGGAGATTTACAAAGGAACTCCTTTTTCTGTTTTGATTTTTGCCACCAAACCTTCTCCCCCTCCTAGTCCTTTGAACCCTCAACCTAGAACCATGAAGATCCACTGGTCTTCAGTTCAAAATTTTCAAACTACACTTGCTGCATGTTTGGACCAGATTTGTCAAATTTGGTGAAATTCATTCAAAACCTTCTCCAAAAATTCCAAGTAAAATCAGGCAGCCCCTGGGTACTTTGAGTGGTCATCTCACCAAGTTACAGCTCCAGAAAAATTTATCTCATAGCCAAAACCTTCTGTCGAACACCTGCAGTGCACTATCTTTGTCACATTCAGTAAGTTCAGAGATTCAGTCAAGTGGCTGCTGTCGTTTTCTTCAGAAGCGGACGTCGATCTCGCCAGTGCCACCGCGTCGCCTTGCTCCTCGTCCCCGCCCTCTTGTTCCTGCACCGCACGAGCGCCTGGCGCCTTGCGGGCGTCGGCGACGAGCAGCAGAACGTGCGCCGCCCCGTGACCGACGCTGGCGGCGGCTTTGCGGACGCCAGCGGGAGACACGGCGCCGACGACGCCACCCAGCGCCGCCCAAACCACCGGAGCTCGCCGCGTGGCCTTCCACTCCCCCGAACACGCTGCCGCTCTCGTCGTGAACCGCAGGGCACGGAGCGCGCTCTCTGCCGCCGTTGAGCCCGTGCGGTCACCTCACCGTGGACCGCCGCCATTATGCCAAGACCGTCTCCGTTTAGCCGTAAAATGACTCCAGTAACCTCCACTGATGCTGCCTGGCCGCTCAAACCACCTGCCAATCCACTGCTCCGCCGTAATCGCTCGCCGGAGATTCTCCGTTCACGGCCACCCCGTCGATCTGCCTATAAATAGAGGCCCCGAGCTTCAACTCGAGCACCCACCAGCCCTGCACTCCCCCTAGAGCACGCCTAGCCACTGGAAGAGCCCCGAGGAGGTCTCCTTCCTCGACTCCGGCCGCCGCGACCCGCCACGGGATCCAGCCCGATTCGCCCCCGTGTGCGCTCCTCCGCCTCCATTCTCTTGCCAGTAGCTTCACCTTGCATTACTCGTTCTGACCCACGCCTCAATTCGTAGTTTGCAGCCCTCCACCGGAGTTCCCCATCCTCACCCGAGCCGCCGTCCGCCGGAGAAAGTGTCGCCGTCGACATAGTGCTCCCCGTTGGACGAGTCCACCACCCACCGACGCGGAAGAGGACGCTGAAGCTCTTGGTACCCTCCGTTCCTCCTATCTCGCCGTGGTTCGACGCCGGCGTCCACCGCAATCTTCGGGCGCCGGCGAGCTTTTCAAACCTGACATGTGGACCCCGCGTGTCAGCCTCTGTTCTTTTATTCACGAACCGTTTTCTGTTGGCGCCTTCGGGCAGAATACGTTTTCTCCTTTGCGCTTGCGCATTCCCAGCCGAAGCGTTTTCTGTTTTCTCAGTTAAAACCCTGGAACTTTTCTGTTTCATTACAGATAAGTCCCTGGACAGAAACCTTTATAACTTTTTAATAAAAAGGTATTTTTGAGTGATTCTTTTTCTGACAATCTTCAAATTTTGTCTAGTTTTTTATGGGATTTATTTGAAAAATATTTGGAAAAGTTTCTGTGTATGTGTTGGTTTTCACGTTAGTACCCGTTTCGTGATTGCCGTAGGTTCCGGAAGAGGTGACGGAGCCGCGAACTTCGCCGAGCTAGACTCCGACTTCTCCGAACCAGGCAAGCATGTTTTGAACATTTGATATGGCAGATGTTTTGCATGTTCACGTGAGAGTTTGTGCGTGGCATATGAGTGTCGGTAAAAACCTCGTTGCTTGTAAGGCAACGACCCGGTTGTCCCAAAGTTGCGATGACCTCTGATGAGAGGTGGCCTAATCATGTGGTGACATGAAGGGCAGCAAGGTGGTACTGTTGTAGCATGCCAGCCTTGCGTCATCCAACTTTCTTCGACGTTAACGTGGTTGGAGCTACGTTATCGTTCTTTTCCCGCATGTTCCAAAGTTGCGATGACCTCTGATGAGAGGTGGCCTAATCATGTGTTGACATGAAGGGCAGCAAGGTGGTACTGTTGTAGCATACCAGCCTTGTGTCATCTGACTGTTCCGACGTTAACATGGTTGGAGCCGTGTTACCGTTCTTTCCCCTTCCGTGCTACCACATGTCTCATTGCCAGGATGCGGTTTAGTAAGTTGGTAACCTCTTTCCGTGTACACACCAAACAGAGAGGCCGGGATGATGGTACCTTGGCCCAGGATTAAAGCCAGTCATCCGGTCAGGGGGCATGGGTGTTTCCAGTTGGGACCGAGAGGGGGGCACCCCCTTAAAGCGCGCGTATAGAAATTTGATCCCATGCTACGCGAGGTTGTAGCCTCCCCGTCTCAAGGTTTTTCTTGAACGTCGCCGAGGGTGATCCCTGGCTTCGGATGGTTGAATTGGGTGTGTACTGGTTAGACGTGTTTCTTCCAAAACACCGTAGACGGAACTAGTCCCCGTGACTACTGAAATCCGTTGGCTGTGGTTAAGTACAAACTCTGCAGAGTCAATTCTTTCCAAAATCACCGTATCCATGATCAAGTAATGAAAACATCATTATCCATATCTATCCGCTTTGAAAACTTGTCCCCGGTGAACAAGCTCAAGTGGTAAAATCCAGATTTATTGTTATTCCTGTGGATGGACTAACTTTATATTTGTCTCATGCCTGTGATAACTTATGTTCCCAAACAATTGTATTAATGAGTTGTGATCTAAGCCCTTTATGTGACGTCGCGTAGACGTCCGACTGTGGCGTGTGCTTGTTTCTTACTTTAAATATAAGCCCTTTATGTGATGTCGCTCAGACGTCCGACTGCGGCATGCACTGTCTTTATTTTTCTGTTATAAGCCCTTTATGTGGTGTCGCCCCGACGCCCGACTGTGGCATTATTATTCTGCATTTTCCTCTCGAGGAGTCTTTCAGACACTCGTTTGGCACCTGTATTATTATTCCGCATTTTCCTCTCGAGGAGTCTTTCAGACACTCGTTTGGCACCTGTATTATTATTCCGCATTTTCCGCTCGAGGAGTCTTTCAGACACTCGTTTGGCACCAGTATTACTATTCTGCAGTTTCCGCTCGAGGCGTCATTCAGACCCTCGCTTGGCACCCAGTATTTATTATCTCTATGTCTGATCGCACTGGTTAACTTGTTCATATGTTTCATGTTTACATTTGTTATATCTTATGTCCGAACTGTCTTGCGAGTACTTTCATAGTACTCACCTGGCTTGTTGATTTGGCCAGATGTGGACGAAGGCGATCTCTTGAATGAAGAGTTTGATAGCGCGTCCGATGCCTAGAGGAGTCCCAGTCAGTCCTGCGCGATCCCGGATATTAGTCACTTGTATTGTATACGCTTCCGCCACCCGCAATAAGTCTTCTCGAGCCTCACTCCGAAGCTCGATGAGTTGTAGTCTTCTGGAATCAAATCACTCGCTTCGCGATGATATTTCCACCACCATTACTATCGTGAGTTAGTAGTTGCCACCCTATGCGCCGTATTGTTTTAGCGGTATGCATGTAATAAATTGTTGGGCAGTCTCTGCTCAACCTTGTATTATATTTAGTACTCCTCATATTTTTCTTCTGTCACCAAGATATTGTCTACCAGTGAGAAGGAATTCTTCCTCGCAGGTCCGTAAAAGGGATTGGTCTCTCAATAATTACTTTATTGAGAAACCGGTCGTGACAACGTACCGGCCTATGGGCCTCCTAGCGTTAGTTTTATTTTTTTTCTTAAAGATCGGCAGCCCAATGTATTTTTTTAATAAAATGCAGATCTCTGTTCTATTTATCTATATATAGGAATAATAATGATGTGTCCAATTTATGTTTTCCCTTCTAACCACATTATATATATTTATATTATTACTATTATCGTATATTTAATAGAGACTTTATATACATTATAAAAACATCCTACGTGTTATTAGCTTATAAAAGTAAATGTTTAACAGAAGTTGGCAAGGAAAATCCTGGTTGTTTTTGACTCACAGGCAAGGAAAATCCTGGTGATTGCGTACAAAAGCTTGCAAAGATTTTAAGGACCAACGTAATAATAACGCGCTCATTTTTGTTTTGAGCAATAACTCGCTAATTTGTTAATTTTATATATAAAAATGTGTCGCTCCGGTTTAATTTTTGATATTAATTGCTCCTTCTAACCTAACATTATATATAGAACGAGCCCAGTTTTTTTGAGAAACATACAACGAGCCTAGCAAATTCGTCTATTTCAAGAAAGTGCAAATGGCTGGGATTTCATAGAAAATATTAAATGGGCCGCATTGACGCGAAATTATTTGTTCACCCAGCCCAGCAAATGGACTGTAAATTCTAGAAAACATGGGCTAAATATATGCCACATTTTTGCAGGCTGACATGTCGGGCAATAGGTCGAAGCCTACGCAAGGCGTTGTCAACTTGGTCAACAAATGATTATGACATCCACAGCCATTGGATTTATATCCAACGGCCGACATGCACCTTCAATCTCCCGTCTTCTTCCTCCAGCATCACGGGACCACCTGCTCCGACCTCCGGTGGCTAGCGGCTCTGCTTAGCACGCATCGCTGCGAAGCGCTACCCCACCGCCGGCCAGGCTATCCCTCCACCTCTCCACACCTCCTGTTATTCTCCACCGACTGCAGCCCCACACCGCACCAGAACAAGTTATAACCCTTGTACTCCTCTCAATCTGCGACTCCACTGCCGCGTCTTCCCATCTCCGGGTCGTTCCCGTTCGGGGAAGCGCCGTCGTCCACCGCCTCGCTGCGCTCAGCACGGCGTGGTCAACAAATAAGAGTCATCGGAAGAGGACTGTACGTGGAGAGCATGACGGCTGGGACCCACGAGGTCCATGGTCGCATGCAAGGAAAGTTCCTCCTTATTAAGCTGAAAAAATGTTTCCTCCCCCTGATAGCTGGGACCCACCGGCTGTATCTTCACGGAAGGAAGTGCCTCCTTGTTATACGAAAAAAACTATTCCTCCCGATGACAGCTAGGACCCGGCAGATTTGGTGGCTGACTTGTGGGCCTACTAAGCTGACGTGTACGCATGGCTTTGTCAACTTAATCAACAAATGATTCTAGCAGCTGGACCATTGGATGTTAATCCAACAGCCGTGCTCCTTCATCAACCTCTGTTCTTGCTCCTGTCTCCCGTGGGCGGCAGTGCTGCCGCGCACCCGAACCAGTCAAGTTTCCCACTCCTCTCCATCTCCGACTCCACTGCCGCATCTTCCCCATCTCCGGGTCGTTCCAGTCTGAGGCCTCGCCGTCCTCCACTGGTTTTGTGTGCTCGGCACGGTGTGTTCAACGTGGTCAACAAACGAGAGTCATCGGAAGATGACTGTACGTGAGAGGATGACAGTGGGGATGCACCACGCCCACGGACGCATGCATGCAATTGCATCCTTTTTACCCTGAAAAATAATGTTTTCTCCCCCTAACAACTGGGACCCACTAGCTACATCTTCGCACACAAGGATGTGCGTCCTTATTACGGGCAAAAAAATGATTCCCCCTGATAGCTGGGACCCAGCAGCTATATCTTCGCATGCAAGGAAGTGTGTCCTTATCCTCACTGATAGCTGGGACCCATCCTGTCGAAGCGTACGTACCGTTATCTGTCTTGTTGCGAACGTGTACGTACATACTGATCGATCGGTCGCTCTGCAACGATGAATCATGGTCAAGTAAGTAGCGGCACATTTCATAGTAGAGCCCCCAACATAGCAGTTCAGGCTGTCCCGTCTAAACCGTGTACACGTAAATACAGCCACACGCAAAAAAATACGGCCACATACGTACATACGGGCGGGGTCTCGAACGCCTACTCACGCATACGTATGGCCAGGGCTCATGTACATGGCTGGGTCGGAGCAGAGAAACTGCACCATCGTGTTCATCGGGAGGCAACGGAATGCTCGTGTTCATCGGGAGCCAACCGGCTTGGACGGAACAGCCGATCAAAACGAGGCCTGGCGTACCGCAGAACGGACGAAATGGCCTTGTGTTCGACCGCCTATGGTCAAAACGGGATCCTGTTCACCAGGTGGGGTGTGGCGTACCGCAAAACGGAGAAAACAGACTTCTCTTCGACCTCCTACGATCGAAACGGAGTCCTGTTGATTGGGAGGGGTTTGGCGTACCGCAAAACGGAGGAAACAGACTTGTGTTGGTGCGCTACGGTCCAAATGGGGGTCCACATACCACGAAACGGGACTCCATGGGGCTACTATTCATCTCCACCTTGACCTCCTCTAGCCTCCACGAGCTACTGTTCATCCACAGTCGACCTCCTCAAGCCTCCAACTGCAACTGTTCATCCAGCCTCCACCGCTCCTCCACCAGCTACTGTTCAACCAGCCCTCTCCACGGGGTCCTGTTCAACCACCCCTCCACGGGCTACTGTTCATCCATCCCTCCACCGGCTACTATTCATCCAGCCCTCCACGGGGTCCTGTTCATCCACCCCCAACCGGCTCGATCAGGGTCCTGTTCATCAAGCGGCAACGGCCTCTACTACCATGGGGAACTATTCATCCAACCCCCCACCGGGAACTATTCATCCAACCCCCCAACAATGCTCACTGTTCATCAAGAGGCAGTAGCAAAGGAATCACTCGATCGGCTTCAGTTAGCAGCAGTAGCAAAGGAATCGCTCGATCGGGTTCAGTTAACAGCCAGGGATCGACCGATCACGCGCGTTTTGTAACGCGTAGCTTGCAGTGCAATCACTCGGGTTCAGTAGGCGAACGCTTCGCTCCGGTTCAGTTAGAGCCCAACGCCTCGCACCCACATGCATACGTGTGCAAGAGAAACGCGCATCGCTCGGGCCCGACCATCCACTATAACCGGGAACTCCCTGATATTTTCCTCGCCCTCGCTTCTACCATGATTTTTTCCGTCATGGACGGCCCAAAGAATGTCATGCAGCTGCGTCTCCAGCCCACCCAAGACGAAAAGCCTATTTTCTATCATGAGTTTTTGTCATAGAAGTAGGAGCCTACCACATCTATGATGATACCGAGTTTTGTCGTAATTATTGTCACGGAAGTGTCATAAGCATGATAGAAAAAGAAATCGTTCGGCCCAAAATGTCACGGATGTGTCTTTTTTTGTAGTGATATATATACTTGTAACAGGACATGATTGCAAGACTGGATTAAAGATCCAATTATATTATATAACAAAAACAATAACTATTGCAAGGTTCAAATTCCCGCATTACAAGGCCCAAATTCAAAGATTACAAGGTTCAAACTATTCAGACACATAAAATTCATCTTCTTTAGAATCTTATTCATGCATTATTTCTGTGAAAGGATCAGCCACCGAGAAGTCATATAGCGGCTCGATACAGTGACTTCCGAATAATCTGCCATATGAAGTTACAAACTGAAACTCAGCTTGTGCAGAGCATTTTCCGTTCAGCTGTAGATGCCTGCGCTCTTTAGTAATCCATTCACTTCTGCGGCGTAAATATAGGGCAAACCTCATTACCTTGAGCAACCTTGCTTTCTCAACAAAGAACCTCGCGAATTTAATTTCTGACGTGGTGCCTCGGTACTCATTAAAAGTAATTTTTGTGAGATGAAGTTCAATGCATTCAATGGGATTGTTATATTCCTCAACATTTTCTACTTTCGGGCCTGCTAGTATCTGCAAAAAAAGACAACATATTAGTGCATAGCTGCAGATTTGAACACTTCGGGCCTCTTTGATTTGCAGGATATCTCAAATAGACGAAAATAGTGAAATGCCACCTTCAATCTGTCATGATAAACTTTTATCACGAAAGCATGTCGGGCGAAGGAATAAAACGCGTACAACACTAGCATCTCAAAAAAAATGTATTGAAATCCTCCAAATTTCCTTCAGAAATCATTCTACATTTGTCATTGTAATCATGGGTAAAAGTAACAAAAAATTGAGCTTCGTTGTGGTTAAAAATTAACAGGATAGGAGCATCACCTCGATGTATAGCTTCCCCATGCAAGGAGAGCATCTAAGGAATCTAACAACTTCATCCAGATCGGGGCCGACAGATTGTAGTGCCAAGATCTTCACTGTGTGCAGAGGACGGATCATGCTTGTGGGAATCATTTTCTGGATGACAGGCGGACATGTAGATCAGCAACAATTAGATAAAATGTGTTGTCCGATAATATATAAGAAGGAGAAGAAGAAGACTATTGTACTTGAACGAATAATGATCCAGTAGCAAGTTCGTTGAATTCAGCACACGAATAGCCCAACAATGTCAATTTCAGTGCGTGAATGACCCTGATTCTTGCTGGACCTAATTTGTCATGTACATACAATCTCTCGAGGAAAGGCGCATTCTCAATGACAATATCGTGAAACACCTCAACTGATAGACTTGGGCGGCACCAGCAATGCACATAAATCGCACGGACATTCGTCGAGGTGATGTGGAGGCTACTGAACAAATTCATCGCATGAAGACGAAGGAACTCGAGCACTGTACAGCTGATAAGCTGTGGCACCCCGGCTCAGAGCAACCGGTTTACCTTGCATTGCCAGCCCAGAGATCTAGTCTTCTGGCAACACACAACAACTTGGTACAGAAAACAACCGCTTTATTGATGCTAGCGGAAACATAGGTTTGATATTACATTAGGTAGTGAGGCCAAGCGGCACACACGGTGCAGCTGAATAGTATGTACATTACTTAATGAACATAAAGGGGCCACGATCATGACAACTACGTGGCAGCGGAACGATGACGAAGCGGGACTCCATAGCACAGGGACACCGATGTGGGCGCGGCTAGACACGGGACGCTCTCCGATCCAGTAAGACTTTCCTGAAAGCTGGCATGACACGCCAGGTCAGTACATTGAATGTACTTGCAAGCTCACAACAAGTAAAAGCATAATGACAAACAATAACATGACAATTAGGCAGGTTAAATGCAAGACTATAACATACTACTCATAGAGTGAACATGCTTGTGCACCGAGTCCCTCGGACTCCCTTACCATATGGGTTACCTTGTGACCAACATCATCAATACAGGGATCACTCCTAGATCACAAGGAAACCAACTCTTTGGTTCCAACAACAAACATCTTCATGGTTTCAACAATCTCATCACATCAGTGTCAACTATATAACTTTAGTGTGCAAGGTTAACTTATTTACGTTGATCCTTTCTGTGACCTACTACGAACTGTGTCTGTAACCGAGGACGTGGCTATCAATAGATTTAACACACACTCTGCAGAGGTTAGCACACTGTACCCACACAACAGAACCCATGGCCTCGAACTCCCATTCGGGTGGACCAATGGCATTCCGACAGAACCAACCCATTGCCATGACACTCTCCCGGCAACTCCGACCAACTCCCCTTTGGGCTAAGTCCTGGGTGGCCCCGATGTCAACTCGTGACATCCAACGGCCACCATCGTGGCAAAACATAAACGGTCCCAAACGGGGACAAGGTACCATAACAACAACGGGCACACAAGGTTATGTCTGCTTACCGGGCCAGGGTACCGCACGCCCGTAACCTTCCCTCATTAGAAGCACCGACCAGAGGCATGACAACGGACCGAATAAGGGCCTTCCCATAAAGGCAAATGTGGTTGCACTGGGAAGCTCGATTCGGTGGCACCATGACTCGATCAACATTATGTTCAAGTTGAATTATCATCAGGTTTAACTTGAAATAAACGAACTCGAGTCATAGTATGCCATGAACATGCAGCTATATGACATGTCACTGAAATGAAACGGATCAACATTATAGAATCATTAGCACTACTAATCATTTAGAGACACTGGTTTTAACTCAATCATTTTTAGTTATGACATTAGCATCATGAAAATAATAAACCATTATATGATAATAATACGGATCATTACCAAACCATAGTCATGCTATCAACATAACACTACTGCATCAAACTAGTCCATGCACTCAAGTACTACAGTAAGCTAAGCAATTCAAGCATAACAATTGAAATAACATAAGTAATATTACTTAAATGATTTAATGCATGAAATAAGCCATATTCAAGTTGGAAAATCATAGTTACTTAAATGACACCATGCAAATATTTGTGGTGGCTTGCCTTAGCATAGAGGAGGGTCACACTCCTCCTGCTTCTCCTCGAGGCAAGTTTCTCCTTCTGAAAATAATTAAAAACAACAAAAGAAAATATCAAGAACCATTCTAAAATTCACCAAAAATTCTAGACAGCAAGGAAAAATCTCAAATTTTGTGTGCTGCTAGAATATTTCAATACAAAACCAACGCAAAAAGTATCAACTCATTTGGACTTGTGGATTAGGAGCTATAGCTGGTCAAAGTTGCTGGTCAAATTAAAAGAAATTTGAATAAATAGAAAAATCAGGGGGGTGACGTTGAAAGCGTATTCCAGCGAATATGCCTCAACTCGTACCGCTTCGGGCGCAATTGGAGAGGCTGACAGTGGGCCTCGCCCGTCAGGTTTTTAGAGAGGGAGAGAGAAACAGAGGAGGGGCGACGGTCGCTGGTGGGCATGCCGGCGAGGAGGGCTCGGCGGCCAATCTGAGAGGGAGGGATAGAAGGAGGAGACTCAGGCACACCTGCTCATACCCATAGCATGGCAAGAGGTGGTCGGAGTTACTTGGAAACAACATTTCCAGCGGCGGCTGCGGGTGAGGTTCGTCGGAGATGAAGAAGACGGCGAGAGCTAGCGGCTCCACGGGCTCCAAAGGGCTCGGCTAGCACCAGCGAGTCACCTGGAAGTCGCCGGAGAAGAGAGTCAAGCTCGGGGGGCACTTGAGGGGTGGGGAGCGACAGGAGGGGATTGCCGGCGAGCTCAGGAAGGGAACGGCAGCCAGAGGCCTGCCCTGCTGCGCTGCATCTATCTACGGCATTGTGGAGGTTGAGCGAGTGTGGTGGGGTGGTCGGAAGCGCGGGGGAGGGGCTCTATATAGAGGAGGAGGGGATGGGGGTCTCGGGCTCCGCCGGAGAGCTCTGGAAGCGGCACACGACGACGAGGGGCGACAGTGAGAGAGGGAGAAGGCACCAGGGCTCACGCGGCCACTGTGCGAGCTCGAGGACGAGCACAGGGCACACAGGAGGGGGCCTGACTCAAGCATGGGCACACTATGCTCTCTGGCGCGGGGTGCTCATGATCGATGTGGAGGCTCCGGCGTCGGCGAGCGGCAGCGAGGGGTCTGGGGTGATTAGGCGAAGTTGGTGGCATGGTGCGGCAGGCTGGGCGCGGTGCTAAGACGAGCACGTGCGGAACAGAGGCTCGGGCGCAGTGCAGAGCGCGTCGACGGCATGCCAGAGCCTGTGTCCTCACGTGGTCACCGCGTGCACTATGCCAAGGCGGTACCCAAGCGATGCCAAATCGTGTCTGGGCTACCGACCGTGTAGTGTTTAGTCTAGGAGAGGAGATGGCACACTGCCAGGGTGAGTAGATTGCTCAAGGCAGTGACTGCAAGTTACTGGACAGAATCTTGTGCACTGTGTTTGGAGAGGTTCTTGAAGGAGTTTAGGGATGATCTCTTGGGTTTGAGGTTTACTTAGGAGGGTAATGAAGCTCAAGAAAAATCAGCTCCATTAGATCAAGGAAAAATACACTTCCTTTGTAAAGTGCATTTTCAGGGCAGAATGCAAATGATTTTCCCTAGCAAAATTGGGTCACATGACCACATGATATTTTTTGCATAGGGTGATGAGGCACTGTTCAAAGGGTGTGTGCGAATTTTCTCAGATTTTTGGAGGCAGGAAACAGAGGGGTTGCTTTGGAGGGAAAGTGAAAATATTCCATTTTCAGGGTGAAAATGAATTTTTCCTTTAAAAGAAAAAAATGCTCCAAAGCAGTATGATGATGAATGAGAGGTCAAGAGTGGTTGAGGGAGGTGAGGGGAGTCACTTGGGTGAAAATCAAAACAATGCCCAAGTGCTAAGTCCAAATGAATTAACCCAAAACCCATTTTAAAAGCAAAAGGCAAATGAAAATCATGATGGCAAAAACCAGGGTGTCACAGATCTCCCCCACTTAGGATGAATCTCGTCCTCGAGATTCGGTTGCTTGGGAAAACAATTCTAGATAGGATGCTCTAAAAAATTCTTCTCTTTCCCAGGTTGCTTCTTCCTCGGTGTGATGCTCCCACTGTACCTTATAAAATTAATCACCTTATTGCGAGTGACTCTTTCCATTTCTTCCAATATTCAGAACGGTTTCTCCTCATAGGTTAAATCCTTAGCAAGCTCTATCTCTGCCATATCAGTCCTCTTCTCGGGTGGCGAGGTACACCTTCTCAATTGTGAGATATGGAACACATCATGCACTTCTGACAATTCGGGTGGTAGTTCCAACTGGTAAGCCACTTTACCAACTTTGGACATAACTGGGAATGGGCCAATATATCTAGGTGCAAGCTTTCCTCGGGTCTGGAACCTCTTGACTCCTTTCATGGGTGTGACTCGGAGGTAAACATACTCTCCGGGTTCAAAACTGATCTGTCGGTGCTTGGAGTCATAGTAGCTCTTTTGTCGGGACTTTGCCACTTGTAGTCTATCTCGGATCTCTTTGACTTGCTTTTCAGCCTCCTTCATTAAGTCGGTTCCGAAAATGCGTCTATCGCCGGTTTGAGACCAGTTTAGCGAAGTGCGGCACTTACGGCCATACAGAGCTTCATAGGGGGACATCTTGAGGTTGGTCCGAAAACTGTTGTTGTAGGAGAACTCAGCATAAGGTAGACAATCTTCCCACATGGGTCCATGGGCCAAAGCACATGCTTGGAGCATATCTTCAAGTATTTGATTTACTCCCTCAGTCTGCCCGTCTGTCTGAGGGTGATAAGCAGTGCTGTACTTTAGCGCGGTCCACAAAGCTTGATGGAGACGTGACCAGAATGCTGAGGTAAAGAGAGAACCTCGGTCGGAAGTGCTAGTTCTTGGCACTCCATGTAAACTGATGATTCTGGACACATATAGTTGTGCGAGTTGATCGGCTCGGTAGGTAGTCCGGATGGGAATGAAGAGCTACCTTCGTCAGCATGTCCACCAGAACCCATACTGCATCATTGCCTCGGTGAGTCTTTGGCAGGCCTGTGATGAAATCCATGCAGACATCGTGCCACTTCCATTGGGGAACGGGTAAAGGTTGGAGAAGTCCGGTGGGTTTCTGATGTTCCGCCTTCACCTTGTTACATATGTCGCAACAAGCGACAAAATAGGCGATGTCCTTCTTCATTCCATTCCACCAAAATATCTGTCGAAGGTCTTTGTACATCTTGTTACCTCCTTGGTGAATCGACTACAAAGATTCATGCACTTCTGCCAAGATCTTCCTTCGCAGGTCTGCTTGGTCTGCTACGCAAATCCGACCTCGAAACCTTAGAGTACCTTGCTCATCCCTCGAGAAATCCTGGGTCTTGCCTTGCATACGCTCGACATGGTGTTGCAGGACGGAGTCATCCAGCTGGGCCATGCAGATTTCTTCTTCGAGGGTAGGGGTGACTTCCAACATATTGACGAGGTCAGCCCCAACAATAACCAGCTTAAGCTGAGCGATCTCTTCTTGGAGTTCGGGAGGCAAGGACTCCATCAAGGCGTTTAGGTTGGCAGGCTTGCGACTGAGGGCATCGGCAACCACATTGGCCTTGTCGGGGTGGTAGTTTATTCCAAGATCATAATCCTTAACCAATTTGAGCCATCTTCGCTGTCGGAGATTCAAGTTCGGTTGGGTGAATATATACTTGAGACTCCTGTGGTCGGTAAATATCTAACATCTTTTGCCAATGAGGTAGTGCCTCCAAATCTTCAACGCATGCACAACTGCGGCCAATTCCAAATCATGCGTTTGATAGTTCCCTTCATGGGTTCGTAGCTGTCTAGATGCGTAGGCTACAACCTTGCCATCCTGCATGAGCACACATCCAATGCCTCTTCTGGATGCGCCACAGTATACATCAAAGCTGCGGTAGATGTCTAGGAGGGTCAACACAGGTGCTAACGTCAATCGGGTCTTCAACTCATTGAAACTCTTCTCACAGTCCTCCGACCATACAAACTTCTGATCCTTCTTGAGGAGTTCTGTCATGGGCTTGGAAATCCTAGAGAAGCCTTCAATATATCGACGGCAATATCCGGCTAATCCAAGAAAACTTCAGATCTCAGTCACTGTCGTGGGTGCTGGCCACTTAAGCACGTCCTTCACTTTGCTTGGATCCACGGCTATACCTTGTGCTGAAAGAACATGCCCCAAAAATCCAACTTGCTTGAGCCAAAATTCACATTTGCTGAAATTCGCATATAACTGATGGTCACGGAGTCTTTGCAAGACTGCTCTGATATGTTCCTTGTGCTCTTCTTCATCTTTCAAGTATATGAGGATGTCATCAATAAAGACCACCACAAATTTATCCAAGAAGTCCATGAATACTTTATTCATCGTGTGCATGAAGAAAGCAGGGGCATTGGTGAGACCAGACTGTATATTCGTAAAGACCGTATCGAGTGGTGAATACGGTCTTAGGAATATCCTCCTTCTTGATTTTGAGCTGGTGATATCCGGTTCTCAAATCAATCTTGGAGAATGCATGTAACTCACTGAGTTGGTAGAACAAATAATCAATCCTCAAAAGTGGATATTTCTTCATAGTGACATCATTCAACTGACGGTAATCCACACACATCCGAAGACTGCCGTCTTTCTTGTCCATGAGGATTGCGGGTGAACCCCATGGTGAAGAACATGGACGGATGTATCCTTTCTGAAGCATCTCATCAAGCTGTTTCTTTAACTCCACTAACTCGGATGAAGGCATCCGGTAATACTTCTTGTATATAGGTGCGGTCCTGGGCATAAGATGAATTGCAAACTCAAGCTCATGATCTGGCGGCATCCCTGGTAGTTCCTCAGGAAATACATCTGTAAACTGACTGACCACAGGAATTAGATCCAATTGTTCAGCTAGAGCTGCGAAGACCATTTCTTTCTTGGGTATGCTTCTTCGAGCAAAGAATTGTGTAGTCTGACCTTCCTGACTTGTCTATGTGCTTCTCTTGTCGCACAGTTGATGCATACTTGATGTTTGGTTTACCAGTTCATTCCCAAAATAATATCCAACTTGGCAGACTCGATGACTATCAAAGAGGCTAGGAACATGACTTCCTGGATGTCAATCTCCAAACTGCAGCAGGCCAAATTGCTTTTGAGCAAGGATCCCGGGGATTGTACCATCAAACTCTTTTCCAGAATCGAGCAAGAAAACTTATTTTGGGCAAAAAAATCCGCAAAATAAAGGAGTGGGAAGCCCCAGAGTCAAACAAAATTATTCCAGGTATGCAATTAACAGAAAACCAATGACGACTTCCGAGCTCTCTTGGGCTTCTTCTGTGGAGAGGTGATGAAATTGCCCTTGGATGGTCTTCTGGCCACGGTATGGCCCCATGTGGTTAACTTGCGGCTTGAATGGAGCATTTGACTTGCTGTTCTTGGTGCACAGTCTGGCATAGTGTCCGGTTTTCCCACAAGAAAAACAAGCATTGCTATGGTGACAATCTTCGCGTACCGGGCCGGTCACGATATTCTTGACTTGGGTAGTGGTCTTGTTAACATTCTACTGCCAATTGGGCTTAAACTCAACCTGTGACTGTTGCGAGGTACGAGCCTTCTGGACTATGGGTCCTTCCTTCTTAGGCTCGAACTTCCACTTGCGGTCAGCAGGAGAGGGCCTACTGTCCTGAACAAGCTTCTGCTCCCTTTCTGCAATTAGGGCTTTCTTGACCAGAGTCTCGAAATCCGGAAAATCAAGCATACTGAGAGTGCATCTGAGGTGTTGATTCAGCCCTCCAAGGAATCTGTCGATATTTCTCTCTTTGGTGGCCACATCATACAGGGAATAGCGAGCCAAATGATTGAACTTGTTCAAATACTTGGCGACGGATAAGTTACCTTGTGTGAGAGCTAGGAACTCACGCTGCTTGACTTTCATGATACCTGTAGGGATGTGATATTTACGGAACTGATCCTTGAACTTATCCCATGTGATTTCTTCGTTTGTTGGCCACATAGCTTTAGTGTTGTCCCACCAAACAGCTGCGGCTCCTTCCAGATAGTGGGTCACAAATGGAACCTTGTCACCTTCTTCGGTGCGAGCAATGTCCAATTTCTTTTCAATGGTCCTTAGCCAGTTGTCGGCTTCCATAGGGTCAGCAACTTCATTAAAACTGGGTGGCTTAGTCCTTTGAAAATCTGAGAGCTTGGAGTGATTGCCGTACGAATTGCCATTTTGTCCCACCATTGCATGCACACTCTTGAATAGTTCAAGCAGATCATTGTTTCTTCTTTCTTCGAACATGTGCATGATCTGTTCAGTGGTTGGCGGATGTGGCAGTGGAGGCGGTGGTTGTGGATACGGCACGGGGGAATGCCATGCCTGTCTTGCTGAGCGACGAACAGGGACATCCTCACCAGCGTGACTGCTGTTGCCTCCTCTCGTCATCCTATTTTTTTGTTTTCCCCAATATGAAGCAACCGGGATGAGCAACATCCATAAACGGGGAAGAAAAACGAATGACAAAATCCAAAGAAAAACTGATAAAAACCCGGGCGAATAAAGAAAGTTCCAACATAATTATACATAGACTCCTACATGAACTAAAACATCATGACAAGTATGACTACACCCAACATCGCGACAATCTCGTCTATGAGCTAACAAACTATGGCTCCACGGCTACAGAAGAGTCCTCCTCAGGCTCGGATCCTGAACTGATGACATTAACGGAGACCTCCGAGTTAAAGGAAACACGGCGACGCTGCCTCGAGGACTCTCCCTCAGGGACAGGTCTAGGGTGAAGCATAGGAGCTGCGGGAGTAGAGAGAAGCAAAGCCCACTCGGCAGGAGACTCACGAGGGTTCACTGTCGAGGTGGCCGAGGTACTCTGAGGGGTAACCAGAGTAGTGGGAGGAACAGAGGCTGGAGAAACAAATGGGGTAAATCCGATAGTAGGTGGGGTGGAACCAACTCGAGCGGCAGCAAGAGCTGTACAGGTACGAGTCAACTCTCGGGCCAACTCAACAATCGGAAGATAACTAGCGGTGATGTAGCGAGAAAGGTGGCTGGAAGAACGATCGCACTCCGGATCAATAAAAGGGAAACGGGCACGCCCGTTCTCGAACAGAGACGGGTAGAAGTAGAAACCTGGGTGGGTCTGCATGCGAACCTCATTGTACCGCAAGTCTACAAGAGCCTCGAATGCGGCAAACTGGATAGCCTGAGCTAGCGTGGAAGCAAAACCGCCTTTAGAGGAATGAGTGTAAGCGCCAAAAGGGGAACTATGATGCAGAGTGACCTCCGCGTAGTACTCGTACACCGAGTCGCCAGATGCTCCCGATACACGTGGTACACTGGATCATCACCATCGGGGTATAGTCGACGCCACACATTCTGAAGCAGATGTGGCGAGATGTAGGGTGCTGGCTCAGACTGGTACGAGTACGGAACTGGAGCCATCTACACTCACAACTATTAGTCGGTTAGCAATAACAATAAATCAAAAGCATGCAATGCAGCAACCAGATGCAAACACTACCGGCACTCAAGACTAAACTAGCTATCATTCAACTAACGCGTCAGCGGTCTAGCGTGTCCTACAGTCAGCGCGGCTCTGATTCCAAGCGTTGTGGCACCCCTTCTTAGAGCAACCGGTTTACCTTGCATTGCCAGCCCAGACATCTAGTCTTCTGGAAACACACAACAACTTGGTACAGAAAACAACCTCTTTATTGATGCTAGCGGAAACATAGGTTCGATATTACATTAGGTAGTGAGGCCAAGCGTCACACACGGTGCGGCTAAACAGTATGCACATTATTAAATGAACATGAAGGAGCCTCGATCTTGACAACGACGCGGTCGCGGAGCGACAACGAAGCGGAACTCCATAGCATAGGGACATCGATGTGGACATGGCCTAGATACGGGAAGCTCTCCGATCCGGTAAGACTTTCTTGAAAGCTAGCATGACATGCCAGGTCAGTACATTGAATGTACTTGCAAGATCACAACAAGTAAAAGCATAATGACAAACAATAACATGACAATTAAGCAGGTTAAATGCAAGACTATAACATACTACTAATGAAGTGAACATGCTTGTGCACCGAGTCCCTCGGACTCCCTTATCATACGGGTTACCTTGTAACCAACATCATCAATACAGGGATCACTCCCGGATCACAAGGAAACCAATTCTTTGGTTCCAAAAAAACCATCTTCATGGTTTCAACAATCTCATCACATAATCAGTGTCAACTATATAACTTTAGTGTGCAAGATTAACTTATTTATGTTGATCCATGGTGTGACCTACTACGAACTGTGTCCGTAACTGAGGACATGGCTATCGATAGATTTAACACACACTCTGCAGAGGTTAGCACACTGTACCCACACAACAGAACCCATGGCCTCGAACTCCCATTCGGGTGGACCAATGGCATTCCGACAGAACCAACCCATTGCCATGACACTCTCCCGGCAACTCCGACAAACTCCCCTTTGGGCTAAGTCCTGGGTGGCCCTGATGTCAACTCGTGACATCCTACGGCCACCGTCGTGGCAAAACATACACGGTCCCAAACGGGGACAAGGTACCATAACAACAACAGGCACACAAGGTTATGTCTGCTTATCGGGCCAGGGTACCGCACGCCCATAACCTTCCTTCGTTAGAGGCACCGACCAGAGGCATGACAACGGACCGAATAAGGGCCTTCCCATAAAGGCAAATGTGGTTGCACTGGGAAGCTCGATTCGGTGGCACCACGACTCGATCAACATTATGTTCAAGTTGAATTATCATCAGGTTTAACTTGAAATAAACGAACTCGAGTCATAGTATGCCATGAACCTGCAGCTATATGACATGTCACTGAAATGAAATGGATCAACATTATAGAATCATTATGCGTGCACTACTAATCATTTAGAGACACTGGTTTTAACTCAATCATTTTTAGTTATGACATTAGCATCGTGAAAATAATAAACAATTATATGATAATAATACGGATCATTACCAAACCATAGTCATGCTATCAACATAACACTACTGCATCAAACTAGTCCATGCACTCAAGTACAACAGTAAGCTAAGCAATTCAAGCGTAACAATTGAAATAACATAAGTAATATTACATAAATGATTTAATGCATGAAATAAGCCATATTCAAGTTGGAAAATCATAGTTACTGAAATGACACCATGCAAATATTTGTGGTGGCTTGCCTTAGCACAGAGGAGGGTCACACTCCTCCTGGTTCTCCTCAAGGCAATTTTCTCCTTCTGAAAATAATTAAAACAACAAAAGAACAAGAACCATTTTGAAATTCACCAGAAATTCTAGACAGCAAGGGAAAATCTCAAATTTGGTGTGCTGCTAGAATATTTCAATACAAAACCAATGCAAAAAGAATCAAATCATTTGGACTTGTAGATTAGGATTACAGCTGGTCAAAGTTGCTGGTCAAATTAAAAGAAATTTGAATAAATAGAAAAATCAGTGGGGGTGACGTCGAAAGCGTATTCCAGCGAATACGCCTCCACTCGTACCGCTTCGGGCGTGAGTGGAGTGTCCGACAGTGGGCCCAACCCTTCAAGTTTTTAGAGAGGGGGAGAGAAACAGAGGAGGGGCGACGGTCGCCGGTGGGCACGCCGGCGAGGAGGGCTCGGCGGCCGATCTGGGAGGGAGGGATGGAAGAAGGAGACTCAGGCGCACCTTCTCGTACCCATAGCACGGCAAGAGGTGGTCAGAGTCGCTTGGAAACAACGTCTCCAGCAGCGGCTGCGGGTGAGGTTCGCCGGAGATGAAGAAGACGAGGAGAGCTACCGGCTCCACGGGTTCCAGAGGGGTCGTCTAGAACCAGCGAGTCACTAGGAAGTCGCTGGAGAAGAGAGTCGAGCTCGAGGGGCACTGGTGGGTTGGGGAGCGACAGGAGGGGATCGCCGGCGAGCTCGGGAAGTGAACGGCGGCCAGAGGCCTGCCCTGGCGGGCTACGGCTATATACGGTGTTATGGAGGTTGAGCGAGTGGGAGGGGCTCTATATATAGGCGAGGGGATGGGGTCTCTGGCTCCACTGGAGAGCCCTAGAAGCGGCGCACGGCGATGAGGGGAGTCAGTGAGAGAGGGAGAAGGCGCCAGGGCTCACGCGGCCACTGTGCGAGCTCGAGCACGAGCACATGGCCCACGGGAGGGGGCCTGACTCGAGCATGGGCGCACTGTGCTCTCTGGCGCGGGGTGCTCGTGATCACTGCAGCGGCTCCAGCATCGACAAGCGGCAGCGAGGGGTCTGGGATGATGAGGCGAAGCTGGTGGGGCGGTGCGGCAGGCTGGGCGCAGCGCTGAGCCGAGCACGCGAGGAACAGAGGCTTGAGCGCAGCACAGGGTGCGTCGACGGCATGCCAAAGCCCGTGTCCTCACACGTTCACCGCGTGCACTATGCCAATGCGGTACCCAAGTGATGCCAAACCGTGTCTGGGCTACCGACCATGCAGTGTTTAGTCTAGGAGAGGAGATGGCACACTACCAGGGTGAGTAGATTGCTCAAGGCAGTGACTGCAAGTTTCTGGACAGAATCTTGTGCACTGTGTTTGGAGAGGTTCTAGATGGAGTTTAGGGCTGATCTCTATGGGCTAAGGTTTACTTAGGAGGGTAATGAATCTCAAGAAAAATCAGCTCCATTGGATCAAGGGAAAATACACTTCCTTTGTAAAGTGCATTTTCAGGGTAGAATGCAAATGATTTTCCCTAGCAAAATTAGGTCACATGACCACATGATATTTTTGCATAGGGTGATTAGGCACTGTTCAAAGGGTTTGTGATAATTTTCTCAGATTTTTGGAGGCAAGAAACACAGGGGTTTCTTTGGAGGGAAAGTGAAAATATTTGATTTTCAGGGTGAAAATGAATATTTCCTTTAAAAGAAAAATACTCCAAAGGAGTATGATTATGAATGAGAGGTCAAGAGAGGTTGAGGGGAGTCACTTGGGTGAAATTCAAAACAATTCCCAAGTGCTAAGTCCAAATGAATTAACTCAAAACCCATTTTAAAAGAAAAGGCAAATGAAAATCATGATGGCAAAAACTAGGGTGTCACACGAGCAGGCGCTCCAGATCCTCCTTCGAAATGCGGACGACAATGAACTCGAGGTGCTTAAGTTTAGGGAGATGAAGAGTGCGCGCGGCATCCATCCGGGGGAAAAATGCACCGCCTGAATGTAGCGCGGCGCAGCGTGGGCGCGAGGCGGAACACGGACGGCGGTAGCGAGCAAGGACGTTTAGCATGAAGGCTGAGCTCCTCGAGCCGATCCAGGGCTAGGGATAGGAACCAGTAGTACAAACTGGTTCGGTCTTGTTGTGGGTATTGAGCTTGTTGATAGCAAGGCATCTGACCGGGCCAGGGTGCGTATCGAGGATGTGGGACAATGCGTCCAGGATTTGCTGCGCCCCTCTGCAGAACTCGTGGTCGACGATGATGTCCAGGGGGTGGTGTGCCAGAGGGGGCGCCACCGCCACGAGAGGACAGTGGTCCGCACGCCATATTTGATGGGGAGGTGGGATATGATGGTTACCAACATCTCGTCGGGGAGGCTGTTGATGAAGTACACGTTCGCCGGAGGCTCTTGCAGTTCTAGCTCGACCCACCCCCGCTTGTTGGTTGGCTCCTCCTCCATCTCGCAGCAGGCGGCGATCCTCCGCGGTGGTGTTTGTAGATGAGAACGGAGGACTGTTCTACATACCTTCCTGAGGCGGCTGAGACAAAAGTCCAAAACCAGCCATAAATTACAGCGCTCACGGCGTGCACGGGGGACTGCTGACAGTCATACCGTCTAATCAAACAGTTGCACGCTGTAGTAATGGTTAGTTGAAAGCCCACAGTTGGACTAATATGACCATTTGCGATAATAACGTGGTGGATATTTGTTAAAAATGCCTAGGAAAATCAATGTATAAAACGGCGAAACGAACCTTGAATAATTTCATATGTTTATCACAGTTGCATGTTGCCTCTGTAAAATAAATCAAGGTGGGAAGATACAGCGTATGTCGTTTCGCACAAAGATCATGTGACCAAGTTCCCTCTCGGTACCATGAGGCTTTCATACGTCTCCAACGTATCGACAATTTTTTATTGTTTCATTCGATTATATTATCCATCTTTGATGTTTTATATGCATTTATATGCTATTTTATATGATTTTGGGACTAACCTATTAACCTAGAGCCCGGTGCCAGTTTCTGTTTTTTCCTTGTTTTTGAGTTTCGCAGAAAAGGAATATCAAACGAAGTCCAAATGAGCTGAAAATTTCCAGTGATTCTTTATGGACCAGAAGAAGCCCCCGAAGCAAAATAGTTGGGCCAGAAGAGCCACGAGGCCTCGACAAGTGTGGATGGCGTGCCCTACCCCCTGGGCGCACCCTCCGTCCTTGTGGGCTCCTTGTGGACCCCCTGACATGAAATCGACGCCAAAAATTCCTATAAATACATAAACCCCCGAAAAGAAACCTAGATCGGGAGTTCCGCCGCCGCAAGCCTCTATGGCCACCAAAAAACAATCGGGGCCCTGTTCCGGCACCCTGCCGGAGGGGGGAATCATCACCGGTGGCCATCTTCTTCATCCCGGCGCTCTCCATGACGAGGAGGGTGTAGTTCACCCTCGGGGCTGAGGGTATGTACCAGTAGCTATGTGTTTGATATCTCTCTCTCTCTCGTGTTTTGATTTGGCACGGTCTTAATGTACCGCGAGCTTTGTTACTATAGTTGGATCATATGGTGTTTTTCCCCCTCTATCTTCTCATAATGGATTGAGTTTTCCCTTTGAAGTTATCTTATCAGATTGAGTCTTTAAGGATTTGAGAACACTTGATGTATGTCTTGCATGTGCTTATCTTTGGTGACAATGGGATGCTCACGTGATCCACTTGATATATGTTTTGGTGATCAACTTGCGGGTTATGTGACCTTGTGAACTTATGCATAGGGGTTGGCACACATTTTCGTGTTAACTCTCCGGTAGAAACTTTGGGGCACTCTTTGAAGTTCCTTGTGTTGATTTGAATAGATGAATCTGAGATTGTGTGATGCATATCGTATAATCAAACCCGCGGATACTTGTGGTGACATTAGAGTATCTAGGTGACATGAGGGTTTTCGTTGATGTGTATCTTAAGGTGTTATTTTAGTACGAACTCTAGGGCTGTTTGTGAAACTTATAGGAATAGCCCAATAGATCGATCAGAAAGAATAACTTTGAGGTGGTTTCGTATCCTACAATAATCTCTTCATTTGTTCTCCGCTATTGGTGACATTGGAGTGACTCTTTGTTGCACGTTAAGGGATTGTTATATGATCCAATGATGTTATCATTGTTGAGAGAACTTGCACTAGGGAAAGTATGGACCCTAGGCCTTGTTTCGAAGCATTGCAATACCGTTTTCCCTCACTTTTATTACTGGATACCTTGCTGTTTTTATAATTTCAGATTACAAAAACCTATATCTACCATCCATATTGCACTTGTATCACCATCTCTTCGCCGAACTAGTGCACCTATACAATTTACCATTGTATTGGGTGTGTTGGGGACAGAAGAGGCTCTTTGTTATTTGGTTGCAGGGTTGTTTGAGAGAGACCATCTTCATCCTACGCCTCCCACGGATTGATAAACCTTAGGTCATCCACTTGAGGGAAATTTGCTACTGTTCTACAAAACTCTGCGCTTGGAGGCCCAACACGATTCTACAAGAAGAAGGTTGCGTAGTAGACATCAAGCTCTTTTCTGGCGCCATTGCCGGGGAGGTTAGTGCTCGAAGGTATATCTTTAGATCATGCAATCAAATCTGTTAGTTTCTTGTTTTATCACTAGTTTAGTTTATAAAAGAAAACTACAAAAAATAGAATTGAGGTTGCGTCATCAGCTTCATCTTTTTAATGTCTTTCGTGAAAATGATGGAAAGGAAAATTGTGCTCAAGTGTTAGAAGAAGAAGTTTATAAAATGTTTGGCACTAAATATTTGAATGATGAGCATTATTGCAATGTTGTTAGTGTGAATTATTTGAATATCCATGATGCTAATTATACAAAGCTACAATCTTGGGGATGCTATGTTTGATGAAGATTATATTTTTTGTCCCCCAAGTTTTGATGAGAAAATTTATTATGATGATAGCATGCCTCCTATTTATGATGATTATGTTGATGAAAGTGGGTTTGGAAGAGTGTCAACTTTAGTTAATGATCCCACTATTTTGGAGGGTGTTGAATCTTATAATATTTATGAAAGTGGATTTGGAGAGGTCATGACTTTATTTAGTGATGAATCCACTATTTCGAAAGAGGTTCCAATTGATTATCAGAACAAAGTTGCTATCTGTGATGATTATTGTGATGACATGTATGCTATAAATAATAATGATAACCATGAAACTTGTCATGATGATTTTCATTTTCAATTGGATTATGCCTCACATGATAGTTATTTTGTTGAGTTTCCTCCCACTATTCCCAATGAGAAGAATTTTGCTTATGTGGAGAGTAGTAAAATTTATATCCTTGTGCATCATGAGAATAATGCTTTATGTGATGGTTATATTGTTGAATTCATTCATGATGCTACTGAAAATTATTATGAGGGAGGAATATATGCTTGTATGAGTTGCAATAATATCAAGTTTCTTCTCTATGTGTTGAAACTTATGAAGTTATACTTGTTTTGTCTTCCTATGCTAGTTGATTCTTGTTCCTATAAATTGTTTGCTCACAAAATCCCTATGCATAGGAAGTGGGTTAGAATTAAATGTGGTAGTCATATCCTTCATGATGCTCTCTTTGTGTTTTAATTCTTATCTTTCATGTGAGCATCATTGAAATCATCATGCCTAGCTAAAAAGGCATTAAAGAAAAAGCACTTGTTGGGAGCCATCCAATATTTCAACCTACTTTTTTGCGTGTTCACATGATTAAGCTACTATAGTAATCATGTTTTATAGTTTTTGTTTCAATAAAGTGCCAAGTAAAGCCTTTGGGATAGTATGGATGATAGCTGACTTGATTCTGTGCAAAAACTGAAACTTTTGCTTCCAGTCCAGGAATTTTCAAAAATTCACCTGAACGTGCTTTTGATCTGCATTTTCTACACAAGATTGATATGAAAATTGTCTATATTTTCCTAATTTTTTAGAATTTTTGGAGTTACAGAAGTATGATTTAAATTCAGATCTTTACAGACTGTTCTGTTTTTGACAGATTCTGTTTTCAATGCATAGTTTGCTTGTTTTCTAGTTTCTATGGCTTATATTCCTTAATATAAATTGTAGAAATGATAGGGTACAGTAGGCATCATGTGATAAAAAATATGAATCTTGTCTTGACAGTACCAAAGTGAATGATTTGTTTTATTATACTAAAGCAGCTCACGAGTTTTCTGTTAGGGTTTGTGTTGTGAAGTTTTCAAGATTTGAGTGAAGTTTCGATGGACTATGGAATAAGGAGTGGAAAGAGCCTAAGCTTGGGGATGCCCAAGGCACCCCAAGGTAATATTCAAGGAATACCCAAGCCGCTAAGCTTGGGGATGCCCCGGATGGCATCCCCTCTTTCGTCTTCGTTCATCGGTAACTTTACTTGGAGCTATATTTTTATTCACCACATGATATGTGTTTTGCTTGGAGCGTCATTTTATTTTATTTATATTTTCTTGTTGTTATTCAGAGACATGTTTTCTATCTTTTATTTCAATAAAAAAGTCAAGTATAGCCTTTACCATGCTTATTTTACAAGTCTATATGTTGCTGTTTGTAAACAAAAAGTTTGCTGTTATGTTTTGAATATTGGTGAATAGTCAGAACCTGATAAAATCTTGAAATTTTGACACCATGAGTAACAACAAATTTTCTACAGTGTGGTAATTTTTCAGAATTTTTGGAGTTAGGAAAGTATGATTCCTCTTGCATTCTTTACGGACTGTTCTGTTTAGACAGATTGCAGTTATGTTTGCATTGTTTGCATATGTTTGCTTGTTTAATGATCCTATTTGAGGATAGGACTATTAAATAAGCAGAGGCATTTAGTATGCAATGTCAAATAATAATTTTAGTGATTTGCTACAGTAGAGAATGATAAGGTTTATGCGTTGATTTATACTGATTTATCTCACGAGTTCTTGTTGAGTTTTGTCTGGATGAAGATTTTAAGATTTAGGGAAACCATGATATGAAAGGAATTAAGGAGACACAAAAGCTCAAGCTTGGAGATGCCCAAGGCATACCTAATTTATTTCAAGAAGTCTCAAGCATCTAAGCTTGGGGATGCCCCGGTTGGCATCCCACCTTTCTTCATCAACAATTATCGGTTAGCCTCGGTTGAGCCTAAGTTTACTTCTTCACATTGGTTCTGCTATACTTGGAGTGTAATTTTATTTTGTTTTGCTTGTTGTTTGTGTCGGGCAAAAGACACCTATGGGATCACTGGAATCCCTTCTACGGTTGGCGGGTGCGGGGTTGTGAGAAGAACAGGTTTAGGATCTAGCACAAAGATCGTTTACCCAGGTTTGGGCCGCGGGGATGCGTAATACCCTAGTCCTGCTTTGGTGTGTATTTCAGAGTGTTCTTGAGCTCTCGAACTAGCTACGGTGGCTGCGTAGTTTCAAAGAGCCGAATCCCTCTCCTGTATGCCTCGGGCCTCCTTTTATATTCGAAAGGGGCTGCCACAGTGGCACACAGGAGGTGGAAAGGTCTACAGTATTGCGAGCTTATCGCCCTATTACAGGACAAGACGCATTTAATGCATCGCTTAGGTGTCCCCTTACTTTATCGGGGACGAGAATGGGGCCCGTCCCGTCCGTCATCGCTCTGCCTTGCTTCGACACGCGCCCGGACCAGCGATGCGTGCGGTGCCATGTAGGCAGGCAGGCAGCTGAGGTGGCGCAGTGGTAGGGTCTTCGTGAAGTCCTGCATGCCACCACGCAGGTGCTTGCTGGGTCGGTGTAGAGGTCGCCGGTCGCCACGCAGGTGCCTGCCCAGCTGGACGAGCTAGCAGCTGCATGGGAACGGCGGTGGTATCTTGGTTGACGCGGGCCTGGCTGTGGCCCCGCTGATGCCCTCGGCAAGGGTCTTGCCGTGGCGTTGCAGTCGTCCCCGGCAAGGCGCTTGTCGGGGGTCTTGTGGATTTCCTCGGCTAGGATCACGCCGAGGGTCGCCGTCTTCTGGTCCTCATCTGATCTCGTGTGTTTATGATCTTTGACGAAGATCTGCATGACACCACAGAGGCGCCTCCCGAGCCTTGGTTCCGATGTGGATAGTTGGTGGTGTTGGAACCCGTGGGCTCAAGGGTGGCTCGCTCTGCTAGCGTTGGGCAAGTTGCCCCAGCAAGGCTCTTGCCGGGGCCGCGGAGGCCACCCAGGCAAGGGTCTTGCCGGGGGGAGTCCACCTCGCCTCTCTGCTCTTTAGTGCTTCTGGTCTTGGCGTTGCCTTGTTTGTCCTGTGCTTCGGTTTTCCTCCGGCTTCCCTCCTTTGCCTTGTTAAGTGTGGCCGCGGGTACGGCCCTGACTGCCCGTGCACAAGTAAAGGGGTTAAAAGGAGAGCCCCTACTTTTGTACACCGACAGGAGCCCCTGGGCCTGGGCCACACATAAGTGTGACGTGTTGTTGGGCTAGGGCCAGAATGGTGCGCGGGCAGGTGAGGCGGATTTTACCGCAGTAACTTTTTTGGCCGCTGTGCTTCCCCATGACCTGCGATGAACGCGCGACGTGGAGCGTCTTGAGACGACGCTCTCGAAGGCCAAGGTCCAGGAGGAGACCCTGGCCAAGGATCTGGAGGCCAAGAAGCAGCTGCGGAAGAATGAAGCCGCCAACCACAAGGATTTTGTGGAGGGCGAGAACCGCTGGATCGGCCGCCTCGAAGATGTCACCGGCAGGATAACCACGCAGCTGGCCACCATGGGGATGCCAAATTTGAAGTACACCCCGGAGCACAACGCGAGCCCCAACGCCAAGCTGACCCTATTCTTCGAGGGTGTTCTTGGAGCCCTGGAGCATTTCTGCTCCACCAGGGCGACTTTCCTGGCCAATGAGGCCCGGAGGCTTTGCTGGGGCGCCATAACCATGGTTCTCACCAAGGTGGCATACTAGAACCCCTCCCTCGACTTCGACGCCGCGCTGGAGAGCTTGCCGGAGGATGTGGACCTCGTGCCGCTCAAGGAGCGTATCGAGCCCGTCATCAACCGCATCGATGGAGTCCAGAGGGTAGAGGGCCAGCGCCGGGACTAGGCAGCCCATTTCTTATCGTTGCTGCAGATTCATGACCAAGACAATTTTTATCTTTAGTTAGAACTGCGGCAAAAAGTGATGTAATATAACTCTGCAGTACTTTTGATATGATGCTCGTTATTTTCCTGTTCAATCCCTTTTTTGTATGTCCACCCTACATTAATTGGGTAGGCTAGCCGGCGCGTAAACCCAGGCCACGGCGCTTTGAGGACAGATCCTCATTGGCCTGCTGGGTGTGCTTGCTGCCAGGCGAACCACCTTACCACTCTGAACGCGGCCGTTCAAACTGTCGAGCTTGACTCGAGTCAGAATCGAGAGCGTTGCCAATTGCGGAAGGCTACCGTGCCGTTCTCGACGCGGCCGCTTAAGCTATTGAGCGGACTCGAAACAGAGTAAGGGCGTTGCCAATAGCGGAATGGCCCCATTGCATGCAGTTTTCCATACAAAGAACAAGATCTCCGAGGGGAATAACCTTATATAAAAAGGAAATATTTAAAGTTCGGCATGACTTAGCTTTCCTGTCGCCGCACTGGTGCCCTTCGCGCTTGCAGGCGGCGCCGTTCTCTTGGTCGTCTTCTTCTTTAGAAGCCATGGCCACGAGGAACTGCTAAGCTGGCTGCTGAACCAGATTCTCACAACTGCGCCCCCTACCTGGCGCGCCAAAGATGTCGGCGAAATGACACCTATGGGATCACTGGAATCCCTTCTACGGTTGGCGGGCGCGGGGTTGTGAGAAGAGCAGGTTTAGGAGCTAGCACAAAGATTGTTTACCCAGGTTCGGGCCGCGGGGATGCGTAATACCCTAGTCCTGCTTTGGTGTGTATTTCAGAGTGTTCTTGAGCTCTCGAACTATCTACAGTGGATGCGTAGTTCCAAAGAGCCGAATCCCTCTCCAGTATGCCTCGGGCCTCCTTTTATTGTCGAAAGGGGCTGCCACAGTGGCACACAGGAGGTGGAAAGGTCTACAGTATTGTGAGCTTATCGCCGGTATTACAGGACAAGACGCATTTAATGCATCACTTAGGTGTCCCCTTGCTTTATCGGGGACGGGAATGGGGCCCATCCCGTCCGTCGCCGCCCCGCCTTGCTTTGACACGCGCCCGGGCCAGCGATGCGTGCGGTGCCATGTAGGCAGGCAGGCAGCTGAGGTGGCGCGGTGGTAGGGTGCTTGCTGGGTCGGTGTAGAGGCCGCCCATCGCCACGCAGGCGCCTGCCCAGCTGGGTGAGCTAGCAGCTGCATGGGAACGGTGGTGGTATCTTGGTTGACGCAGGCCTGGCTGTGGCCCCGCTGATGCCCTCGACAAGGGTCTTGCCGGGGGGCGGCAAGGGTCTTACCGTGGCGGTGTAGTCGTCCCCGACAAGGCGCTTGTCGGGGGTCTTGTGGATTTCCTCGGCTAGGATCCCGCCGAGGGTCGCCGTCTTCTGGTCCTCATCTGATCTCGTGTGTTTATGATCTTTGACAAAGATCTGCATGCCACCACAGAGGCGCCTCCCGAGCCTTGGTTCCGATGTGGATAGTTGGTGGTGTTGGAACCCGTGGGCTCAAGGGCGGCTCGCCCCTCTGGCGTTGGGCAAGTTGCCCCGGCAAGGCTCTTGCCGGGGCCGCGGAGGACACCCCGGCAAGGGTCTTGCCGGGGGGAGTCCACCTCATCTCTCTGCTCTTTAGTGCTTCTGGTCTTGGCGTTGCCTTGTTCGTCCTGTGCTTCAGTTTTCCTCCGGCTTCCCTCCTTTGCCTTGTTAAGTGTGGCCGCGGGCGCGGCTCTGACTGCCCGTGCACAAGTAAAGGGGTCAAAAGGAGAGCCCCTACTTTTGTACACCGACAGTTTGAATAAAATATTAAGATCTGAAGTACTTAAATGAGAGAGAGAGTCCTCACATAGCTAAATAATTATTTGACTACTCATTGATCTTCACTTATATCTTTTTGGAGTAGTTTGTCATTTACTCTCGTGCTTCACTTATATCCTACGAGTAAATGGTTGAATGATTTGAATATCATAAATCTGAAATTGTACAAGTTTCATATGCTTATTCCATGGGGAGTAATGACTTCACATCTAAGGAGTATAGGTGGTAAATTTATTGAAAGTTAGCAAACATAGTTTTGGTCACTTGAACAATTCATGAAAGAATATTGAAGGAAGAGAGATTTCACATATAAATATACTAGCTTGGACATATTCTATGATTGTGAGGCCCATTAATTATTTTCAAACATGATAAAATTAGTTGAACTTGGACAAGGAAGACAACTTAATGAGTTATGTTTGGGTATATTTGTATAGAAGTTATATTGTTATAGATCCTCCAACATGTGGTGCTTGCTTTTTAGAATCTTTTGCTAGCCAAAATTTATGTACTAAGCAGGAATACTGCTTGTGCATCCAAAATCCTTGAACCAAGTTTCTTCCATGAGTGTCCACCATATCTACCTATATGCGGTATTTACCTGTCGTTCCAAGTAAATTTGTATGTGCCAAACTCTAAACCTTCAAATAATAATCTGTTTTGTATGCCTGAATCGCTCATGTAGCGACTAGGGGATGTCAGTATCTTCCATGCTAGGTGGGTTATTCTCATGGTGAGTGGACTCCGCTCATCATTCACGAGAAAATGGCTGGTAATTGGGATGCCCAGTCCTATGATCAAAAGATCAAAAACAAAATTACAAATAAATTAAACAAAACTCCCCCAAGATTGTTGATAGTTGCTCGGTACCCGTTGTTTCGGACCAGCCGTGGAAAGTGATTGTTGGTAGAGGGGGAGTAAACTATTTACCTTTCTGTTTGGGAACCACCTATAATGTATCTAGTATGGAAGATATTGGGAACTCTGTGTTGTTATGTTGACAATGAAAGCATACCTCTCAAAATTATTTTCATCTCTGTTTTAAAAGCGAGCTCTGGCACCTCTGCAAATCCCTGCTTCCCTCTGCGAAGGGCCTATCTTTTACTTTTATGCAAGATTCAGTAGTATTCCTTTTCATTCCAACCTACTCTTTAGTTGGCAAGCATCATGTGGTGGGGAAAGATCTGAGCATATATGACCATTCAAATATATTTGACCATGAATAATTATTGTTGACAATTATCTATATGATAAGTAAGTTGGGAGGCGAAACATTAAGCCCCTATATTTCTCTGTGTTCAATGGATGCTATTTGTTCTAAAAATATGCTTTGAGTGGTAGCAATCATGGAAGACAATATGATAGTTGAGTATGTGGGATTTCCTAAATCAAAGCTCTTACATAGCCCCTTCCTGAAAATAAGATGAATTGCTATTGTTTGATTACTGAGAACATAGTTTGTTAGTTTTCAAGGAAGTTTATGGTCTATGCTTTAACATGTGAGAATAGCTTGTTACTTGATCATGAGAAGTTTTATGATATGAGCTACTCTTATGATATATAATGATGCTAGAAAAAGTGATTGAAATTATCATTGATCAAACTTGTGAACTTGCTAGCATTCCACATCAAAAATTCTGTTTTTATCATTTACCTACTCGAGGACGATCAGGAATTAAGCTCGGGGATGTTTGATACATCTCCAACGTATCTATAATTTTTTATTGTTCCATGCTATTATATTATCCATCTTGGATGTTTTATATGCATTTATATTCTATTTTATATGATTTTTGGGACTAACAAATTAACCTAGAGCCCAGTGCCAGTTTCTGTTTTTCCTTGTTTTTGAGTTTCACAGAAAAGGAATATCAAACGGAGTCCAAATGAGCTGAAAATTTACGGTGATTTTTCATGGACCAAAAGAAGCCCCCGAAGCAAAAGAGTTGGGCCAGAAGAGCCACGAGGCCTCCACAATGGTGGAGGGCGGGCCCTACCCCCTGGGCGCGCCCACCGTCCTTATGGGCTCCTCGTGGACCCCCCTGATGTGAAACCGACGCCAAAAATTCCTATAAATACATAAACCCCCGAAAAGAAACCTAGATCGGGAGTTTTGCTGCCGCAAGCCTCTGTAGCCACCACAAACCAATCGGGGCCCTGTTCCGGCACCCTACCGGAGGGGGGATCATCACCGGTGGCCATCTTCATCATCCCGGTGCTCGCCATGACGACGGGAGTAGTTCACCCTCGGGGTTGAGGGTATGTACCAGTAGCTATGTGTTTGATCTCTCTCTCTCTCGTGTTCTTGATTTGGCACGGTCTTGATGTACCGCGAGCTTTGTTATTATAGTTGGATCATATGGTGTTTCTCCCCCTGTATCTTCTTGTAATGGATTGAGTTTTCCCCTTGAAGTTATCTTATCGGATTCAGTCTTTAAGGATTTGAGAACACTTGATGTATGTCTTGCATGTGCTTATCTGTGGTGACAATGGGATATTCACGTGATCCACTTGATGTATGTTTTGGTGATCAACTTGCGAGTTCTGTGACCTTGTGAACTTATGCATAGGGGTTGGTACACGTTTTCGTCTTGACTCTCCGGTATAAACTTTGGGGCACTCCTTGAAGCTCTTTGTGTTCGTTTGAATAGATGAGTCTGAGATTATGTGATGCATATCGTATAATCAAACCCACGGATACTTGTGGTGACATTGGAGTATCTAGGTGACATTAGGGTTTTGGTTGATGTGTGTCTTAAGGTTTTATTTAGTCCGAACTCTAGGGCTGTTTGTGACACTTGTAGGAATAACCCAATAGATCGATCAGAAAGAATAACTTTGAGGTGGTTTCGCACCCTACAATAATCTCTTCGTTTGTTCTCCGCTATTAGTGACTTTGGAGTGACTCTTTGTTGCACGTTAAGGGATGGTTATATGATCCAATTATGTTATCATTGTTGAGAGAACTTGCACCAGTGAAAGTTTGAACCCTAGGCCTTGTTTTGAAGCATTGCAATACCGTTTTCGCTCACTTTTATTACTTGCTACCTTGCTGTTCTTATAATTTCAGATTACAAAAACCTATATCTACCATCCATATTGCACTTGTATCACCATCTCTTCGCCGAACTAGTGCACCTATACAATTTGCCATTGTATTCGGTGTGTTGGGGACACAAGAGATTCTTTGTTATTTAGTTGCAGGGTTGTTTGAGATGGACCATCTTCATCCTACGCCTCCCACGGATTGATAAACCTTAGGTCATCCACTTGAGGGAAATTTGTTACTGTCCTACAAAACTCTGCGCTTGGAGGCCCAACACGATTCTACAGGAAGAAGGTTGTGTAGTAGACATCAGGCTTCTTGATAGAAGCTCTGGTTTGTATGAAAGAAAAGATGGGGTCAAAGCCTAGTTGAAAAGGGCAAAAATATCTAACCCCGGCATACAGAAGGTACAAAAGCTCGATGATTAATTGTTCATTAGTTTTACACACAACCTAGATTGAACAGGACAATAACAACTAACTCAACCAAAGTTTTTGGCAGTCGCAATCAAATGGGCCGGTCTGATCCATAAAATCAAGATCCTGGACTAGAAAATCTACTGGTACATGAAGACAAGTTGTTGTAAATAGAAGTCGAGCACGTTCAGAAGCCCTTTTTTCCACTCGAAACTTCTTTTTTATGTTGTTCAACGTGTCCATCCATGGGAATGTTTTTGTTAAAACACTTAATCCTCGTGGACAATAGTACTCTCACATTAAACAGGAAGAATGTGACAAAGCTAGTGTTTGCATGGTTGGATGCATATCCTTCCAGTGTTATTGTCCTCAAACGAATGTCGTGAGTGCTGAGAAAATCCCCGTGAGCCTGCGCAGCGGACTGCTAGCACTCGTACCGTCATTTCACACAGCTACTAGCACGCCCCACAGTGAGTGCGTAGCGAACACATGCATGCCTCGGCCTCCCAGTCTGCCTGCTAGCATGCGTCTCGTCAACTCACGCATGCTCGTATGGCACACGGGACGCGTGCGCAACACATATTATATTGATTCTTCCTTTTTGATGATTAATTATGCCGCTTTATTGCTTAACCGAAGCACGGCACTTACATTGTTGGTCTAACACACACGGTTCGAATAAGGAGTTCATTTGCGATATTGATTGATAATTATTTATAATTTCCTGTATGTAAGAAGTTTATATCAAAACTTGTCTCAAATTTGAAAAAAAATATGTAGTCTATTGGTGTCCATATGACACCACGATAAGTTTCATGAATTTCAACTTAGTTTTGGATTTATTGGATTTTAAAATCAAGATTCTAGATGTTAGAAATTTCTTGCATGGGGACTAAACATGCACCCAGGGACACGTACACATATGATTTGATATAAGTTTCTATCAAATCTTATCTTTTTTTTTCAATTTTCAACACTAAACTCCTTTGGTCACATGTTCGCTACAGAAAAAGTTTGACATGCATATTTGGGCCACATGCACGTGGTGGTTGTCGGGGGAAACGACACCTATGGAATCACTAGATCCCTTCTATGGTTGGCTGCTGCGGGGTTGTGCAAAGAGCGGGTCTGGTAGCCCGCACAAAGATCGTTTACGCAGGTTCGGGCCGCAAGGATGCGTAATACCCTAGTCCTGCTTTGGTGTATATTTCAGTGTTCTTGAGCTTTCGAACTAGCAGTGGTGCGTGCGTAGTCCAAAAGATCCGAATCCTCCTCCTAGACGCCTCGGGCCTCCTTTTATAGTCAAAAGGGGCTGCCACCGTGGCACACAGGAGGTGGAAAGGTATACAGTGGTTAAGCTTATCGCCTGTCATTACGGGACAAGGTGCATTAAATGCGCCCCTTAGGTGTCCCGTTGCTTTATTGGGGATGGCGACAAGGCCCGTCCCGTCCGTCGCCACTCCGCCTGGCTCCAACAAGCGCCCAAGCCAACGAGGCATGCAGCGCCACGCAAGCTGGCAGGCTGCTGAGATGGTGCGGTGGTAGGATCTTCACGAAGATGTGCATGCCACCACGCAGATGCTTGCTGAGTTGGCCTCGAGGCCGCACGTCGCCACGCAGGTGCCTGTCTAGCTGGTTGGGCTGGCAGCTGCACGGGAAAGGCGGTGGAGTCTCGGCAGACATGGGCCTGGCTCTGGCCCTGCGGGTGTCTTTGGCAAGGGTCTTGCCGGGGCCCCGGCAAGGGCCTTGCCATGGCATCGCGGTCGTCCTCGGCAAGGATCTTGCCGGGGGTCTCATGGATTTCCTCGGCCAGGATCTTGCCGAGGGTCGTCGTCTTCTGGTCCTCATCTGATCTTGTGTGTTTATGATCTTGACAAAGATCTGCATGCCACCATGGAGGTGCCTCCCGAGCCTTGGTTCCAATGTGGTTGATTGTGTTGGAACCCTTGGGCTCAGGGGTGGCGCGCTCTGCTGGCGTCGGGCAAGTTGCCCCGGCAAGGCTCTTGCCGGAGCTGCGGAGGCCGCCCCGGCAATGGTTTTGCCGGGGGAGTCCACCTCGCCCTCTTGCTCCTTGTGTCTATGGTCTTGGCGTTGATCTAGTTGTCTCGTGCCCTTGCTTCTCTCCTTTGCCCTACTTAGTGTGGCCGCGGCCGCAGCTCTGACTGCCCGTGCACAAGTAAAGGGGTAAAAAAGGAGAGCCCCTACTTTTGTACACCGACAGGAGCCCTCGGGCCTGGGCCACACATAAGCGCGACGCGTTGTTGGGCCGGGCCCAGAACGGTGCGCGGGCAGGAGGGGTGGAGTTTTACCGGAGTAACTCCTCCGCTCGATGCAAGTCCCCACAATCCGCGTTGAATGCGCAGCGTGAAGGGTCGTGCGTGACGTGGGGGCATGCGTGGGGCGGTCGCTGCCCTCATGAGTCACGTCGTGGTAAATGGTAATGAAGCGGCCCGCGCCTTCCCCATAAAAAAGGAGAAACTGCAGGCGTGACGCCTATTTACCCCCTGTGCTTTCTCCAATCTTGGAACCGCCGTCCCTCCCTTCTTCCTTCTCAAGCTCTTGCTTTCGCTCGCCGCCGCCGCGCCTTTGCTTCCCCTCATCCTTCGTCTCCCTCAACCGCCATGGCACCCAAAACCAGCAAAAGCAAGGGAGTGGTCAAGGACGCCGGGGGGAAGGAGGCGACGGAGAGCGGGTTGGCGGTGCGGCGGACACAGTTTGTCTACTTTCCTTCGACGGTCGACGCGGTCCACCTCCGGGACTACTTCAAGCCCCTTGGGGGTGCAAGACGAAGGGGCACCCTGCCACGCGCATCATCCCCGTCGGTTTTGCCAAGGCCGGCCCGAATCGGTACCCATTCTTTGTTGATTACTTTTCCTGCGGGCTCTGCCCCCCTTTCTCTGATTTCTTCAATGACGTCATGCACACCTATGGCTTCCACCTTCTGGATTTCACTCCAAATGCCGTGGCGTGCACGGCCCTTTTTGCCCATCTTTGTGAGGGCTTCGCCAGAGTGCATCCTAGCACGACGCTTTTTCGCCACTACTTCTATCCTCGTATCCAAAAGGGAGGTGCCATCTCCGATGTGTCGCCTGGATCCCAAGGAGCCAGGACAAGGGGACATATCCGGAGGGCGCTTAGAAGGAGAGGTGGGAGGAGTGGCGGGGCCGGTGGTGCTCGATTGAGGAGGAGGACCCACAGGAATTTTGCCGGGTTCGCCAGGCGCCGCCGGTTCGCAGAGACGATTGGAGCAATGCCGACGCCGATGATGAGAAGTTCTCGGTTGCCACCACCAGGATTCATCGCCTCACCGTGGCCGGGCTCACCCTTGAGATGATTGGGGCGGATTTCATCCGTCGCCGAATCGCTCCATTGCACAACAAGGGGAGGCCGGCCTGGCTCTTCATGAACGCGGCCGACATCATGAGGCTTCGCCCCGGCTTGAACCACAACTTCACGGTGGTGAGGCACGCCCACTTGTGCCAGAGGCTTTTTCAGCTTGACGTGTACCGCGACGGCAGGGCCGAAAGGTCCGGAAAGGCCGTGAAGGCCGGCAAGGCCGTCAAGGGGCCCCTGTTTGGGTTGCCGGCAGGGGTGGTCCCACTGAGCAACAACTCTCACCGAATCGGCATCATCGCCATGATGCCGGACAAACGCGCACGGCCTTGACCCAAAGTGGGCTGAGCCGGGGGCGGATCAGGTGCAGGAGTTCTTCGACAAGCTGTCGGAGAATTACGTCCATGCCGAGCCGCTGCTCATCCAGGACACCACCCAAGCGGAGCTGGACTACATCGTCGCCAGGGCGGCGGAGGCAGAGCTCGCCAAGGAGGCCGGCAGCGCCGGCCACGTGGAGGACGAGGCCGAGGCTGCCGTGCAGGAGAAGGAGCTTGTCGGATGGGCGGAGTCCGCTGGGGAGGCCAGCAGCGCCGACACCAGGGCTCCTCTCATCGAAGACGTGGTCGACAAGTCGACCGAGGAGGAGGCCGAGGCCGACGACCCTCCGGCCTTGGAAAGAAGGCACGTCCTGTGGCGGGCCACCTCTGGCGAGCCGGTCCGGCCCGGCAGGACCGAGTAGCGACAGGAGATCTAGGGGTAGTCCGTGCGCCTGACGAGGGCAGCGGCAGCAAAGAAGGTGGTGAAGGCCGCGGTGGTGAAGAGGAAAGCGACCGCCTCTTCTTTGTCCAAGCGCCCTCGGACTCCACCCGCTTCCCCTCCTCCCGCAGATGTTGACACGAAGGTCGTCTTCGACCTTGGGTCTCTCAGCCCGAGGAGGAAGAGGAAGGCAGCGGAAGAGGAGGCGGAGGATGAGTAATTATCTTGTCTTTTGTCATCTCCGTCCCCTCAGACCGCGCCACTTTTCTTGACTTGTTTTTATCTTTGCAGGGATGTGGAGACGCTGGCGCAGAGGGTGGCGAAGAGAGCCAGGGCCTCATCAGGCAGCCAGCCCCCAGCGGGCACCTCGAGTATGCCGCTGGTGGTGGAGAGCAGCCTGAACAACAGCCCTCGGCGCAACCCCCAGCGTGCGTTCATCACTCGCTCCCTATCAACGTGTGTTGGGGTACGATCTCTTGGCGCTGACCTTGCCGTGGTTGCAGGAGGAGGACGGCAGCAGGAGGAGCCACTGAGGGCCACTCCCAACACGCCGCCCCCGTCAACCACGCCACCCCGGGGGGCGTCCCCGGCAAGGGCGCCAAGCACCGAGCCCATGCGCACGGAGGAGGAGGAGGCGAACACGGGCGCCGACGGCTCCGTCCCGGCACCGAATGTTGGTGGGGAGGGGGACACTTCTTCCCAGCCTGGCACGGGTGAGTTATTTACCTTCTGTCCATGTTCATGCTTCTTTATTCTTCTCAGGCCTTGACCTTGGCTCCGCCTCATTCCCTTTCTTGGTGTCCAGGCCCTTCCTCGGCGGACCAGGAGGATATCGACACCGTCATCGGGGAGATCGCCAGGGACGCCGAGGCCGAGGCCGAGAAGATCGCTGCCGAGGAGGCCGCCAAGTCCGCCGATGAGGATGCCGCCAAGGGGCCCAACGAGGAGGCCGGCAAGGCCGCTGCTGAGGAGGCCGGCAAGGCCGCTGTCGAGGAGGGGACGATTGATGACCAGCCTTCCTCCTCTGCTGCCTCCGGCTCGGGCAAGTACCTGAAGGTGAGTGACGATCTGTTCGTCCACCTCCCAGGGACGGCAAGCACCAGGGTGCCCATCAAGGGGGAGGTGTTCGACGACGAGGTGCTCGCCGCTTGAGGTTGTTGACGAACCGGGCGCTGGTGGCGGCGGTTCCCAGGAGGAGAAGCTCCTTCGGGGCATGAGCGCCAACTTTTAGAAGCTCCAAGCGCTCCATCGTGCCCGCCTGGACAAGGCGAAGTCCAGGATGGCGGCGGTGGACAAGGCGGAGGCGGACCTCGCGGGGCGCGTCTCTGAGACGCAGGCTTGGTTTCGCCAAGCCCATGAGGAGCTGAAGGTTGCCCAGGACCTGCTGGCCGAGTGCAAGCTGGAGCTTGTCATGAAGCAGGCCGACATCGAGAAGGCCCAAGAGCTGACGAAGGAGCAGACCGCCAAACACGAGGGTTCCTCGGCACCAGCACTAGGCCGAGCTAAACTCCCAGGAGGAGGACCTTGCCGCTCGCGAGGAGAAGCTTGCCGCAACACTCTGCGGCAAGGATGAGGAGGTGGAGAAGCTTGTCGTGCGGCGGACCCAGGAGCTGGAGCAGACGCACAAGGAGGCACTCAATGCTTAGGCCCAGGTCCAGGCCGGCAAGGTGAAAGAGCTAGAGGTGGAGTGGGACGGGCTGAAGGAACAGGCCCTGAAGCTGGCGAAGGAGAAAGACACACTCAACGGTGCTCTGGTCGAGGCGCAGTCCTCGGCTAAGCTGAGCAGCTCTCCAAGGCCAATGACTCCATCAAAAACCTGAAGCTGAAGCTGGAGGGTCTTGAGGGGACGCTTTCGGAGATCAGGGCCCGGGAGGAGACCGTGACCAAGGAGCTAGAGAAGGAAAAGCAGCTGCGGAAGCATGACGCTACCAACCACGCGGATTTCATGAAGGGCAAAAACCTCTGGATCAGCCGCCTCGCCGACGTCGCCGGCAGGATCACCATGAAGCTGGCCATCATGGGGATGCCAAACATGAGGTATGCCCCTGAGCTGAACATGAGTCCCAACGCCAAGCTAACCCTATTCTTCGAGGGTGTCCTCGGGGCCCTGGAGCAGTTCCGCTCCAACAGGGCAGCCTCTCTGGCCGATGAGGCCCGGAAGCTTTGCCGGGGTGTCATGACCAAGGTCCTCACCAAGGTAGCGTACTGGAACCCCAACCTCGACTTCGACGCCGGGCTGGAGAGCTTTCCGGAGGACGTGGACCTCGCGGCGCTCGAGGACCGTATCGAGCCCGTCATCAGCCGCGTCGACGGGGTTCGGAGGATAGAAGGCCAGCGCCGGGACTAGGCACCCCATTTCTCATCGCCGCTGTAGGTTCATGACCAAGACAATTTTTATCTTTAGTTAGAACCATAGCAACAATTGATGTAATATAACTCTGCAGTATTTTGAAACGATGCATGTTATTTTCCCGTTTGATCTCCCCTCGTATGTTCACCCTACGTTGATCTGGTAGGCTTGCCGGCGCGTAAACCCAGTGTGCGGCGCCTTGAGGACGGATCCCCAATAGCCTGCCGGGTGTGCTTGCTGCCAGGCTAACAACCTCACTTCTCATAACGCGGCCGCTCGAACCGTCGAGCGGACTCGAGACAGGACGAGAGCGTTGCCAATTGCAGCAGGTCACCCTGCCATTCTTGACGCAGCCGCTCGAGCTGTTGAGCGGACTCGAAACAGAGCAAGGGTGTTGCCAATAGTGGCAGGGCCCCATTGCGTGCAGATTTTCCATACACAGGGCAAGATCTTCGAGGACGATAACCATATATATAAAAGGGAATTGCTCAAAGTTTTGCATGACTTAGCTTTTCTGTCGTTGCGCGGGCGTCCACCGCATCCGCAGACGACGCCGCCCGTTTGGTCGTCTTCTAACTTGGAGTGACAACCACGATGAAGCCGCTGCTCCAACCAGACCAGGTTTCCACAACCGCGTCGCCCCCTACCTGACGCGCCAAAGATGTTAGGGGAAACGACACCTATGGAATCACTGGGATCCCTTCTACGGTTGGCGGGCGCGGGGTTGTGCAAAGAGCAGGTCTGGTAGCCAGCACAAAGATCGTTTACCCAGGTTCGGTCCACAAGGACGTCCATCACTTCGACCAACAACGTGAGAGAGGTTACCAGGGTGGATTCTTCTCTTGGTCCACGTTGCTGTATAGTCGTACGTCGATCATGGTGAGATTCAAGACCTAAGTTCGAGGGCTCACATACACATGAATCCCTATATATATTTAGATACATTAAAACTGAGCACCCTCCCAGCCCTCACAGGCCATCAGCGTCAACAACCGTCTGATCGTCAACTTTGAGCATTTTTGGCCATCAGATTGTCGTGAATCGCTCCTAATCTGGCTTGGTTCGCTGTTAACGATGGCTCACTGTCGTGGGCCGCTACTCCGGACACTTTTTGGACCTCTCACGTTAAATTGGGCCTAATGGGCCTGTAGCAGCCTGCCTACGCGTACCCAGAAATAGAAAAGGTGAGCCTGGTTTCATTCGCAAGGTCGCTCGGCTCCACCCTTCGCGTGGCGGTTGTTTCCATGGGTGGCCAAATTGGATCCCGACCAATGCAGGAGCGACGACTCCGATGGCGACCTCTCTGGATTCGGACGTACGCGCCTCACGCGAGTGGTAGGGTCTTCGAGAAATGCCACGCGAGTGGTAGGGCAAACTGGCCACCGGTAATTACAGCCCCGATTCATCTTCTTCATTTACTCGACGCTCGTGTATATATACTACTCTACCTTGCAGCTGTTCATTCCCAGTTCCCCTCATTACTTATGTAACTCTTCTCCTGCAGCCATGGCTGACTTATAGGTGGAGGATTCTTCTTCACCATTCTGCGAGTCCTCCTCTGTCTCTCTCTCCTACTAATTCAGATGGCTCGTGATTCATAAAGTTCTAAATTTCTTAAGATCTCTTTTGATGTATCTTTCCGTTTGTGTTATTGTCAACAAATAAGCTGATCTTTCTCTCATGAGAAATTTCTCTGGTGCGATTTAATTTCACCTATTATGTAGCTGGACAGCCAGATCATTTTGTGACTGATTCGTCCAGGTGACCTCTCCTTACAGATATTTATTAATGGGCATTGACCCTCATCAAGGCATATAACATGGAGTGACCTGTTAATACTGTTGGCATATCTTCTCCACTTGGTCATGTATGCTCATGTATCCCATACTTTTAGTCATATACTCATACCATTGTGCAGACATCCATGCTCTTGATTTGTGACTTGTGAGCAGTTCGGCATACAATTTGATCTCGGAACAACTGGTTATGTCTTAATTTTGAAGTTATTTGGGTTTGTTGCATGCTAAAAAACCATACCTTTCTCATGTGTAATTATCTGGAGATGACAAGCACTGATGATAAGGTATGTCTTGCATGTGCCTTCTGATTAAGTTTTTTCAAATTGAACTACGATACATGATTTACTGTTTAGTGCCAATTTCCTGTGTCCTCCCCATATAGTTCACACTTTGAAGCCTTGAATTCTTGATGACTTTAGATAGTTTTGCGTGACAAAGACTTCGTTTTTATATTTTTATAATCATTATGCAGACTGTATCCTGACCTGTCCACAAGTAAGACCATGTTATTTTTTCTAGGTTTTGGAAGATAATCTCGGTAGAGTTAAATTTTGTACTAATGAATGCACAATAATTTAATCTTGAGGGCCGGATGTATGTTCTTATTCATATACTATTATTTTGCATTTATATTCATTCTTATCCACTTCCCTTTTGACACTGTACAATTCATGTTCACATATGGATCCGGTAAAATCGGAATGACCTAAAGAAATCAAAAGGTGGTTACTTTTTGTCAAGCATACTACATTTTTATTAGAATTTAGGTTTGAGAATGGAGAGATAAACTATGCATATTTTCTATGAAATCTCTTGATAAAAAATATGAGCATCTAATTTGTGAGCCCCCTTCCACCAAATCTATGAGGCCTTGTATCAAGCACTAACCGAAAGGGCATGCATCAAGCAATAACTCCTAATTTGTTCTTGGAAAGTTGATGAAACTCACCTGAATTTTTCAGTTGCTCCTACGAAAATAAAGCCTAAATTCACATATTTTGATGTTCTTGGTGATTATCGGATAAAGCGGATGCACCAAAAGGTTTGCATAACTAAGCTATATTGAGCAAGATTTTATATGGAATATGCAGGTAAATGAAGCATTTCAATAGCCATAAATTTGATATATCCCATTAGTGGTCGCTACAAGGATATCTATTATTATATGTAGGTAGTGACCAATTCCCAGAATAATTTTTGGGCCCAAACAAAGGTTTTATTCTATATTACAAGGATGCTAATTTGTTGGAAATTAGGAAGCAAAGCCATTCCTACACTTCGCACGGTTGATACCAGAATTATCAACCCCTCCTTTTGCTGTTAAATATGGCTGACACGTTAATCTTCTCACTTCACATTATGTGTATGTCTGTAACCAAACCTATTACGT